>NC_090929.1:1082092669-1083410169 GCF_040938575.1 Ambystoma mexicanum | reverse complement strand
GAACGGGAGCGATGAAAGGTAGAGTGGTCAACTTTATGAAACGGTTTCGCCGGACACTTTGGTCGCGGTAGCGCATCAGAAGCGCCCTGCAGTGCATGCGATTCCGCACTGTATCATTGGTATGCCCCAATCAACTGTTCTTGGTAACATTAGTAGCAGATGGCATTTTAACACACACACACATCAACAAAATTATAAAACGGTCGGACCATTACAGGTGCAGGACACTCACCCGATACAGCACTGTCCAGGCCATATGTGGCAAATTACATGCAAGCCTCCTAATTTGCATGTGTATTACCCCAACAGAAGTGACTTCACAGAAAAGGGCATTGCAAGGGCAAGGATTTATTAACATAAGCTATGAAGTGAATCACTAACAGGGGCTACAGATAAGACACTGTGAGGTTAAATGATGTGCTGGGATCACACACTCGGGTTAAATGGTGAAACCGGGATGTGGAAAATTTAAGCAACTGAACAAATCTTCTCAGGTTTAGTTGTAGATATTTATTAGGGTTTTGCTTATAGAAATGCCTTGGAAGAAAAACACGTTTCATAATAAACTAGCCTTTCATAATAAACTAACCTTATGCTACATCATCTGTCATAAAAATATGTTGAGAAATATAAGTATGGCTTTAGTTTTATTCTGCCCATCCTGCATGGAAGGTCACAATAGCAACATGCAAATTAATGTGAGGCTTAACAAATCCCCCTTGGGTTTTAAAGCCATAGTCATTATTTCATAAAGCATGCAGCATTATGTACCCTTCTCACTTCGTATCACACCCATTCACATTTCTTGAGGGACAACATTCTCTTCTAATTGTCACCCTCTTCCCATCAGTGTGTAATGGCTCCCATTGTAATGCTCTCTTGGCACAGAGTAATGTGTCAGGCACCTTGGTGAGACGCTGTGCTGCCCCGAAGTCGAACTGCCACACGAGAGTGTGAGCCCCGTAAAGGCTGAATTGCCAGGTTAGGTCCCTCATCCTGCAGACCCCCTCACGGGCAGCCCAAAGCAAAGGCGTGACTTTTGCCGTCCCGCTGAGAGGGTATGCACACCTTGGGACCCGACCTGTCATTTCGGGAAAGTCCCGCAAAAAACGGGACAGTTGGCCACCCTAAGAGACACAATCCTCCTGTCACCTGTAGAATGCTTATAGTGTTCAGAATGTATAAGGGGACAGGATGGCGAAACAGGCTGTTCAGCAGGAGGTGCCATTTACAAATAACAGCGGTACCTTAACTCATGTGTCGTCCTGTTCTCTGGTACCGACAGACTACTACATCACCCTCTGGCAGTGCCTTAAGTGGCACTGGAAAATGAGCCAGGGCTCAACAAGGGGGCGTGCCTAATGGCAGGGGTTCAGTACAAAAAAGAAGGTGGGTGAGGCGCGCACTCCCGGTCCTGGTCAATTGAACCTGTTGCAAAAAATATAATAAGTAGCTGGGTCAAATCCCAAAATGGACAAATATTCACAGGGTTAGATCCCTTCTGCTGCAAATCAGATACTCAGTAATAACAGGGTTAGATCCCTTGCTGCAAATCAGGTACTCAGTAATAACAGGGTTAGATCCCTCGGCTGCAGTTCTGTGGTCTGTAGTTGTTCTCCTCCTAGCGCTTTCTTATCTCAAATAATCATCAGGGAGGCTGTTGAGCAGGTGAGTCTAATTAGACTCAAAGGATTCTGGTAGCTGTAGTGAAAACGTTTTTTTCCTGTTCAGGTGACCAGCAACCGACACCCCTCCAAAGCACAAGTCCTTCCCAAATTTGGGGGAGGGGAGAGAACCATCTTTATGATTCTCCAAAGTGGGGCACAGTCACCCCGTGGCGCTGCCTCTGGAGCCCGGGACTCCCATAGCATTCAGTACAAAAAAGAAGGTGGGTGAGGCGCGCACTCCCGGTCCTGGTCAATTGAACCTGTTGCAAAAAATATAATAAGTAGCTGGGTCAAATCCCAAAATGGACAAATATTCACAGGGTTAGATCCCTTCTTCTGCAAATCAGGTACTCAGTAATAACAGGGTTAGATCCCTTGCTGCAAATCAGGTACTCAGTAATAACAGGGTTAAATCCCTCAGCTGCAGTTCTGTGGTCTGTAGTTGTTCTCGTCCTAGCGCTTTCTTATCTCAAATAATCATCAGGGAGGCTGTTGAGCAGGTGTGTCTAATTAGACTCAAAGGATTCTGGTAGCTGTAGTGAAAACGTTTTTTTCCTGTTCAGGTGACCAGCAACTGACACCCCTCCAAAGCACAAGTCCTTCCCAAATTTGGGGGAGGGGAGAGAACCATCTTTATGATTCTCCAAAGTGGGGCACAGTCACCCCGTGGCGCTGCCTCTGGAGCCCGGGACTCCCATAGCATTCAGTACAAAAAAGAAGGTGGGTGAGGCGCGCACTCCCGGTCTTGGTCAATTGAACCTGTTGCAAAAAATATAATAAGTAGCTGGGTCAAATCCCAAAATGGACAAATATGAGATAAGAAAGCGCTAGGAGGAGAACAACTACAGACCACAGAACTGCAGCTGAGGGATTTAACCCTGTTGTTACTGAGTACCTGATTTGCAGCAGAAGGGATCTTACCCTGTGAATATTTGTCCATTTTGGGATTTGACCCAGCTACTTATTATATATTTTTTGCAACAGGTTCAATTGACCAGGACCGGGAGTGCGCGCCTCACCCACCTTCTTTTTTGTACTAATGGCAGGGGTTGCCTGATGGCTCATAAGGCTACGTCACACTGACAACCCCCAGCTTAATGAGCTACAGGCACCCCTGCTTGGCAGCCTTTTGCAGAGAGGGTACTGATCTCTGCCTTTATTTACTAACTGCTTACCTGGCAGGATACAGCGCCTCACCTTTTCAGCCTTAATGGTGGCGCTGCCCCTCGCCCGGCATCATGCCAGGGGATGGAAAGCAGCATTAAGGCTGAAAAAGTCAGGCTGCTGGAAGCAGGGGCCTTTTTTCATAAAGCTTGAAGCTCCCGCGAATATGTGGGAGATTCAGGCTTTCGAAAAAAAAGGCATTGGCTTCCAGCAGCCTCACCTTTTCTTCGATAATGGTGGCGCCGGCCCACGAGCATCTCTTGATTAAAGAGATGTTTCGCAGGCACCACCACTATGGATTAAAGGCATTTTTGCTGAAGCCTGAAACTCTCGCACATGGCCGAGAGCTTCATGCTTTAGGAAAAAGCCTTGTCCTCTAGCGGGCAGTGCTGGCACGGGGCATTAGTGAGCCCCGTAAGGGCACCGCCTCAGAACAATATTTCTAAGCCGGCCAAGGCTTGGTCCCGGCCCACTTAAAGCCCTGTTCTCTAGCGGGAACCCCCACAAGGGTCTTCCCAAGCATGGTGACACGCCAGGTTCCCCTCCACACCTCGACGGGGAGCATTTCAGCATGGCCACAGTCACTGCGACTCCCCTCTCTGGAGCCTAGGAGCACCATGTACGCACTGGGTACAGCCACACTGCAAAAACAGAAGAGAGTGGGGGGCCGCCTCCGCAGCCCCTGCATCCCCGCTCCTGGGGGCACCAACAGCCAACTGCTAAATAAGTGGTTAGAGTTGATTCAGAGATTTCCTGGTTCACTTGGAGTTTACTTGAACATACAGACCTGGGATGAAACAGTAACACCTAATACTCGTAACTCAATGGATAGGTACAGTTGGATCACAGCACTCGATGCAACAAAGGGATCCATCCGATACACTGCATCTGGTTCAGCAGGTTGTAACTCTAACGAGCAAACAGACTCTACACATCTCCGGATTGCTTAAATATATTTAAATATCTAAGGACGTAGTGCGCAAACAGAGAGATTCTGTTCTCGAGTCGCCCCTCCCAAGCAAAACCTGTAGTGATCCATGCACTACTCAACCATTCTGCTAGCTATTTAGGGCTGGACTGGCCTATAGGGTGTAGGCCTCTGCACCCTGAGCCTCTTTTGTGTGGGATTTCCAAATGGTCCCATAGGAAAAGTGCTGGGTTTGCTGAAAACGTATAACATGGGGCCACTTTGAAAATTATTTCCATGGCCTCTTGTGTCTCCCAGTCCACCCCTGAAGGGGACAAAACTGTCATATCCCTCTTCCCAGCGGAAAAGCCCTCGATTAACGGCCATTGACCCTAACCCTGGCAATCGGGGATTCATCGAGGGACCTTATGCAGCCTGCAAAGAGTCTCTGTAAATTCCTTCTAGTTGGTCTGACCGATGGGTCTGGATGGAGCAACCGAGGGAGGAACGTTACCAGCAGGGATGGACTGGCCTATGGGGAACTCTGAAGATTTCCCAGTGGGCCTCCGCAGCCTGGGCCTATTTTAGATCCAAATGTTCTCATAGGAGAAGGGTTGGTCTTGCTGAAAATGTGTAATATGGGGCCACTTTGAAAAAGATTCCCAGTGCCTCTTTTGGTTCCCAGTCCAACCCTTGTTAACTGTCCTTTGGCAAGAATGCTCGCCAAGATCTTAAGCTCCCTGTTTCAGTCCGCGCCTCGTCGAGATCCGATGGCCCGCCTCGGTTGCAGGAGCTCGTTTTGTAACTCTATGGCGCAGACACACTCTGCAGTTTGGCCCGAAGGCGCGTCAGCGCCAGGCTGTACTGCCAAACGATTTGGCAATATTTATGAGGCACTTCATAGGTGAGGCTGCCCACAGACAGGAGTCCCCAAAGCAGCAAATGACGCAAAGGTTTAGAAAGGTAAACAAGCTTCCAATTTTCCATTATTGCCTGTTTTTTAAAAACTGAAAACAAAGGCACACACTGAGCGTCAGGAAGAGAAAGGGCGGGCCGTCTCGTTCATGAAATAACATTGCACCCAGGTATTGAAATATCTCATAAACAGGCAGCGTGCTTTGCAGTTCCTATCGTCTGAAAAGGCGCAGATCAAAGCATCCTATGGAAAAGTAAATATTCACACAGAGTTCTGGCACACTGCCCAGATTCTTTTACATCCTGGGGTATCTTCTCCTTGCCACCGTTGCCTTTTTCCCTCTAGGTAGGGAGGAGTATCAGAAATGACTATTGCCTTATCACACAGAGGTGTCTGCCAAGAAGTACAACATCTGACAACCAGATGTTGTGCTTGGCAACCTGATGTTGTGCTGGGAGCGAATAAAGCTTCCTCTTTAACTATTGACCCACCGGAAAGGTTCTGCGAGCTGTACCATCGCCAGACCACAACTCATGTGTCAGTGTGTTAACCCGGGACCAAGGGTTACCCTTACAGGACAAGGTTTCTCTCACTAAGAGACGGTGGGGGCAAAGTCACAAAAACATGCCCATCGCAGTGAGTTGCGCCCTTGCGCAAAGATGTGCCTGCAGCACAATTCCTCTCAAAGCACTGCATAGTAGCATCACGAGGAGAAGGAATGAAAATGTGCTGTGGGCAAAAACAGCACAACACGTGCCTAAGCACATGCACACATATTTGGGCATTCCATGGTGCATGCTAAGCGCTGCACATGTTTGTAGCGCATCTGAAAAAATGTGCATCTTTCTTACACAAACGTTGTCACCCACTTCTTGTTCCGCCGCAAACATGCACATGTCACAGATGCTCAATAAAATGCACGTTTCCGGAAAACAGACTTCATAACAGGCATTGCCCTGAGGTTGAAACCTACCCAAGATGGAGGACGAAATGCCACAAGATCCACAGAACGCCACAGAGATGATCAGGAGAAGGAAGGAATCATCTGAGTCAGAGATGGAGGTCCTCTTGTCCTTCAGGGAGGAACATGAGGCAGAACTATACAACCTGGGTGTCAAGAAAATATCCATGATTGAGAAGAATGCCCTTTTTTTGATATTGATATTTTATTTGTATCGCGCTCAAGGGAGAACAAAAACAACGATCTTACTAGACCCAGTGACATTGAGAACGTGCAAGTGCAGGGGAGAGGGACGGGGGATCATGCAGGGGTGAAGGGGAAAAGTGGAAAGTGCTGAGCAAAGGAAAATAAAAACAACATCAGTGGTAGTGCTGCCAGCAAGTGGCAAGTGCTAGGTATATGGTGCAGACAGGGGGTGTCTGATAAGTGCAGAAAGAAGGGGGGAGACTGTAGGCTTACAGATACAGACCCAAGTGTAAGGGTTGCCAGGAGGCAGTGCAGATGCGTGGCAGAGTGAGCAAGTACCTGGGCCCGAAATCAGAGGGTAAGTGCCGAGCAGAACACATCAGCAGGGGAGAAGAGAAGCGAAGGCAGAAGCAAAGAGGAAGGTATTGAGATGCTTCAGAACTGGAGATGGTTCTCCTCAAGTTTGAGAGTGGCAGGGAGGCTGTTCCAGAGGTAGTCCCCAGCTGAAGACAGAGATCTACCCCTAGCTCGTTTCTTTGAGAAACGACTGACCCTGAGGCATTTGAAGGCGGAGGAGCGAAGAGCTCGAGAGGGAAGGTGTTTACAGAGGTAAAGTTGAAGGTATTTTGGACGCAAGCCCCAGAAAGCCTTGTGGACAATGTTTATGTAATTCAATTATTTTCCCATTGAGAACAATTTCACTTGTTTGTGCATTGTAGTAATTGTTCCCCTTGAAAGTCATTTGTTGGCACGTGCAGTTCTGTCCTTTCGCATTGAAGAATCAAATCTCCCATTGCTTGTGTAAATCCCTAGTATATTATTGTTCGGTAAATCAATCAATTTCCACATTATTTCATGGGATCGAGAAAGTTAGAATTCAAAACGAATTCTCTCTTCCCAGTATCTTGTGAGCCATTATAGTCCTAAATTGCTTTCCTAAATGATTAAATTCATTATGAGCTCAAAAAAGGCTGTGTCCGTGTGTTTAAATAGTGTTTTACAAAACGAATTCCCATTTGCATCTGTCATTTTAAACACCAAACAGATTTTATTATTGTGAGCAATCCTTTTGCCCAGAGTCTACCTGTTATGTGCCTTTGTCATTTGAACTGAAAACTGAGTTTCCTATCGTCCATTCCCCATTGATTAAAGTGTGTCTTTCATTTGCAGCCTTGGTAAAAACGAGTGGCATTTGCATTTTTGTTTTCCTGGAAATTTCGCTTAACCTTTTAAAATTTGTTTTTCCTACTGTATCCCTCTTCCCCTACTATATTTTGATAACGGATTTCCGATTGCATTCCCTTTTTTATTTTTTCATGTGTTGCATGTATTAAAAATGATGTTTCCTATTGTGTGTTAGCTAGTCTGTTCTGAAGTCCTATTTGTCACGCAGTACCCTTTTGTGCTGTCCCATAGCAGCTGTCCTAACAGAATAAAAACCCATTTACCTGGTGCAGAAAACGAAGTGTCCCATTCATTGCGGTTCCCATTGTGTTTCTGAAAACCCCATTCAAAATCCGATTTTAAACTGGTGTCCCCAGTCCTTGCCACTGCCTTCCCTTCAAAGCTGCTAAGCCTAGTGGAGGTCCCGGGGTGACGGTTGCTGGGACTTCCAAATCCTTTGTGTGCGCATGCAATTTCCAATGGGTTGCACTAATTTTTCTGGTGTTTTGAACTGTTGATAGTAGCAGTGAAATCAGTAAAGGAAATCTGTGTGCCATCCATGTTTGAGTTGTCTTAGAGGGCCATTAGACTGAAAGTACTCTGAAGTCTGTGTTACCAATCCTTGGTGGTTACTGTAACTGTTCATTCAATTTCCCATTAAATCACAAATTAATAAAATATCCATTGATAACACACCAGCCTGGTTCCTGGTCTACTGTGATACAGGGTGCTGGTGGAGGTTGGGTGCGAGACGGGTTGGAGGCCTACTTAAAAGAATCTGATCGTAAAAATAAAAAGCAGTTTTATTGTGTGCCGCATTCATTTGTAAGGGAAAGAGATCCCTGACTTTCTGCTGTATAATATATCGTGATAGTACATAGAATGATTTATGAAAAAAATATGTTTTGAGAAGATATTTTTTTGAGAACGTCTGATGCCAGAGCCTCAGCTCAAAAAGAAGAAACTAGACTTGGGTGCCGACAGAGGGTAGATTGGCTAAATCATGCCATTGTATCCCTTCATTTAGGCCATTTATATGAGTTTGTAAACAAAACATCCATTATTGTTCCTTTCTTAATAAGAGTGATGTGAAATCACCCCTTCTTCTGGGCAACTTGAGTTTCTCAAGCACTGTCCAATTTAACTTATTTGCCTGATGGCCTAGTTCCGTAAAGTGATCCACCAGAGGCGCAGTTCTTTTAGACAATCTGATGCAAGATGTATGTATGTATGTATCTACTTAGTTATGGGGCCTTCCGCCATGCCAATGTATTTCCAATTGCATGGACATGTAATCATGTAGACCACACCAGCAGTGTTCAAGTTGGTAAATTCTTTTTGCACCCAAGGGGATTTCCAGCCAATATAAATTTGAGTACTTCTCCTGGTTTGCACACATACAGAACATGTACCGCAAGGCGCATGTCCTGTTGCGTTACCTGCATTCCATAAGGTACTCTGACCATCATGTGGTACTGGAGTATGACTGGCCCCCTGCCTGGGCTCGAATATGCAAGTCCCAAAAATGTGTCTCCTTTCTATGAGATATGTATTCAAGTGAACCTCAGATATGTATTCCTTCCATTGATCCATTCACAGAACAGTTCTAAATCATGTTCCGCTCCCTGGAAAATCATAAAGACATGAGCTACATAGCGATTCCAAATATGTATGTTGGCCCTAAATTGATTTGCTGTTATGGACTTGATGGTCGTGCAGAGTATAAATACCTCCGTCCCCAAGTACCACACAGACAACACCAGAAATACTGCCTGTGCGGTCTTTGAGGCCACAGGTGGAAGTCCGTCGAGCCGATTTGGGAACAGCCGGAAGAACCCCTTGAACGCTGTAAAGCAAAAGGTTAGGCTGTTATGCACAGAACAGGAAGGGCAACTAAAGACACAGGTAAGTTGGTGCTGCTTACCTATCTGTACAAGAGGTGGCCCAGAGATGTGAGAAAAGGCTGAACCCCGGAGCAGGAGTTGCTGGAGGCTAGGAATATGGATAGGTAAACACCTAGAGTGGAGGCCGGAGGCCAGGTTACCAAGCAGACAGACGTGATCCGTAGAGTATCCAGAGACGAAGCCGAAGTCAAGTAAACAAGAGGACCAAAGTTCGAACAGGAGGGTGAGGCAGAAGCAGTCCGTGGAGCAAAGCGTAGTTCGGCAACTGAAGATCCAAAAGTTCGGTTAGTAGAAGGGTAATGCGAGGCAATCCGTGAAACAAAGCGTGGTCGAGGAAAAAAAAAACAATCCGTAAGTTTCAAAAGCGTAGAAGCAGCGTCACGTGATCCAGGAGGAAAACAGCTGTGAAGCAACGCTCCTTGTTTCCGAAAGTCTTTTATATCATTTCAGGGGTCACGTGATACGTGACACGGGAGCGTTGCTGCGTGAAGGGCAATCACGTGATCCGTGACGCGCGGGTCTCCGTGGGCAACGCTTTGCGTTGTAGCGAGATGTCAATCTCCAGTTCAGCTGCCAAGAACGGGAGGGGCGATAAACGCCGGGTCTGCCATGCAGTGATCTAACAGGATGGTTGAGGGTCAATGGGTTACGTGGACCCAGGTAAGTGTGTGGGGTAGTGGGAGACGTAACATTTGCTTCTACATAGATGTGCTCTCTGGTCAAATTGGTCAACATATATATTCTTAAGACTAGTGGAAAACGAGGCGCCCATGGGCGTACAGGAAATGTGTTAAATAAATTCATCCTGACATATACAAATATTTTTCATCAATGCAATTTCGGCTAGTTGGAGGATGAACCTAGCTGGAATGCCGTCTAAGTCCCCTTTCAACTTTGGATTGCTAAAAGTGTGGCCTCCTGTGGAATCCTACTTTAACGATATTCGATATCCATATCAACCAATATTTGATTGGTTGGAACAAATGCCATCTTTTTTAGGAGATTTAACATGGCTTCATATAAGAGTCAATTTTGGGGATTTCATCACTTAGAAAATGATCCACAAACTGAGACAGTGGTTCCAAAATTGAATTGATACCAGAGACTATGGAACGGCCAGGTATCTGAACTTTACCTTGGTTTTCTTTTAGGTAATCCTTGTAGCGCCATGAGTCGTGGATGTTTGGAGTAAAAAATGTGGCTCTTTTGGGCTAATATAGCCTTCTGCCTCCACTTCTTCAATGACTGGAGCAATCATTGATCGAAGAGATGGGGTTGGATCTGTGGCTCATTTTCTATAGCTTTCAGATCTACTTTAAGAAACCGAATACAAAAAGCTTGAATTACAAAATTGCAAAGCCCACTTGTTTGCATTTTGTAATTCAAGCTTTTTCTTTTTCGGTTGTTTGTCCCCCGCTGGGCATCTAAAGTGTGCGGGTGACACCCCCGCAACCCTGGCAGCCCATAATACTGAACTATGGGAGCGGGGGACACCCCGCAATCCCTGCTCCCCTTATTCAGTATTATGGGATACGTTTGTTTATTCCAGGCTGAATGCACACTAATTGTGCATTTGGTCTTTTTTTCTGACATTTTGGGGTAAACTCATAGCTTTATCGATCCGACAACAGTCGTTGTACCATGTCATGGTAATCCTGATTATTCATCATCACCACAGCCCTGCCCTTGTCTGCAGGCTTGATGAATATGTCTGAATTCCCAGCCTGGACTCTGCTGATTTTAAGACAGTAAAATATATTTATTCTGCACAAGCGCCCATAAATCCCTCAGAAGTCTGGAGCTTTTAATGTATAACCATGCACTATGGGTGGTACGTACATAATCTGGCAACCAGCTTCAGGACCTGCCACAACCTAACAAAAAGAAACCTGCCATGGGCTTGGACATCATTGGAGGAACACGTTTTCAAGCAACCAAGTTGACCCTCACAGCAGATACTACAATGGCATTCTTCTACCATTCATGCCACAAGTAAATCGTGGTAGATGCAAGACCCTCTGGCCTCTGTGCCCTACTTCTAGAGATGGCTTGGTGACACACATCTGATTGCGTATCTAGGCAGAGTCTGAACAGTGACCTGGGCTGATGCAAGGATTTTTGGCACCATAGGTGAAAGGTCATTTTGCTGCCCCCACTACCAACACCATGCGTCCTGACTATACAAATCTCTCATCCCAGATGTGACCTCACCACTTCACAGGTATGTCTTGCCCACCATGTTCACAAGCTGCTGTTTCTCCATCATGATTTAGACCTTTTCATAACAAGGTAACATTAAATAATTCAGGCTGGATTAGAAACTATGTCCAGACCAGGGAAGATTAACACAAAAAATAGGCAAAAACGCAAAAGACACATGATATCTGTTGAATTGAAAAACATAGACATCCCCTTCCCACTCTCCCCATGCCCCACCCCACAAACATACACACATGTTTATTATGAGCCACTTTATTTACATACCGTAGGTGTCTATATATCTATAGGTTGCTGGAAGGAGGCTAGTGTTTCCTTCCACCAATTTGGCAGTGGAACTACCACTGCTTATGCTTCCCATATCTCTGTCTCTGCCCTGCCTACACCTGGATCTATTAAGACTCCACAAAGAGTGGCAGAAAGTGATTCTCGAGTCACTGAAAGTGACAGGGTGTTAGTGGCTGCCAGTAGTTTTGCTACCGCCACTTCTAGCTCAGCTAGTGGTAGCCCCTTCATATGCTCTTTCCAGATATCTGGGATGGCAGTAAAATCCCCTTTGCTTGACTGCATTTGCAGGCGGGTGGAAGGAATTCCTTTAGTGTTTCAGAGAATGAGATAACAGGAGTGAGCCACCAGCACCATCCCCAAGCAGGGGGAAAGCCTCACCTGGTGTTTCAGGAAATCCAACTGGTGAAAATTAATATGTCAGGTTGATGTCCACCAATGGGATGACATTAGGGTCAGATTTGTAAATGCGGCAGTGGCTTTGGCTTCCTGGCAGGCCGCCATGAGATGGAGTGATGATGTAGTGAAAGCTCTACTTCCACCAGGTTTTCTAAATAGGGGCTTTAGTGTGCTGTGCAGCTGGGATTTTCTAACCAGTTTTACTGCGCCAATGTTCTTCAAAAATGTCCCATTTCTCACAAACTGCCCAATAGAGATCCCCCTCGTACTACTCAGTTTGCTGCGTAAAAACATTAATTGTGTTTCATAAATGTGTGTCCCACCGCTTCCTTAACTCGCTAGCAGGTACAGTACTGGCACAAACTGGTACTCATTTCTCCCACTCCTCACAGCGTGAACGTCAGCCGCAGACCATGCCTGAGCCAGCCAAGCCCGCCGCAGCGCCCAAGAAGGGCTCCAAGAAAGTGCTCTCCAAGCCGCCCAAGAAGTACTGGCACAAACAGTGCAAACGTTATTCACACAAAGACACAACAGCACATGCAGCAGACATTGAAACTTCCCTGTCATACAGGAAATGTACAATATGTGTATCAGAGCAAGTAACTCTCCACATCGTACAGGAACCACATAGGGAGCAGAATTGAAAGCGTCCATCTCACACTGGACAGATACATCATAGTCAACACTGCAAGTTACTATATTCCACCAAACAGGTACAGCATGGAAAGCAACAGGTCCAAATTCCCTCAGATACAACCACAAGACAATGTTTAGGCAGCTGTGCTGTACAATATTTCCTTACAAATAGAACAGGTACAGGCACTGCCTTGGCAGGACCAGCACAGGCTTCCTTCACAAAGAGAACAGCATGATCAAGTGGATGGTGCCTCACAAAAAAGCCAATGCAAGCATTTTGCAATGCAAGATTAAAATCAATCCTTGGTGGAGTCTTGTGGATTCATTCAACCCGAATCCATTTGTACAAGGAGCCTTACTAAAAAAAGCCGAAACAAGAACTTCTGTGAGAAAACATTTGTTAGTCTTGAATGGATACTGGATTCCAAGCAAAATAAGCACAAAGACCTTCATAGACACGGTCACAACAATTATCGACAAGACACTTTTGATTCACAAAAATCTGACAATAATATGTGCCGGTGATTTGAATTGTTCCTGGTTCACCTATGATTGCAGCACCGGAAATTACAAACTATTGCCAGTTGACGATCTATCTACAAGGAGCCATCATTGGAGTCTCTCTCTTGAAAATCTTAATTGCATAATGGCAAATGGAAATGTCCCAGGAGATCAACCGCCGCGACCAACCTGGTCAAATCAAAAGGCACATTCAATAATTGACTATTTCTGGGTCTCATGTAACTTACTAGAGGAGGAGACAACTTTGACAGTAATTGAGATGCCATCCAGCGATCATAATCTTCTGTGTCTATCTTGTATCGTGGAATGGCAAACAGATTGTAACCAACTTAAACCCTCAATCTCTGTCAACTCGGGAGGAAACCGCCTGCGGATTGACGGTCCAAAGATCGAGAAAATAGGCCAAAAATTCCTCCACGACATAGCGTTGTCCGTGAACTACGCTCCTTTATTACATGACTTTGTCACCCCTAAATCCCATTTTTCAAAACTGGGTATTAAGTACAAACACATATCCTCTGTGACACTGTCGCAAGAAAAAAAGGCCATGAAACGTGATATTCGCGCGATAAAAAAATCTAGTTCCGCGACCAGCAATAACATCTCGATTCAAACAAAAATTCGCCAGCAGCGTCGAACATATCGTAATTGGTTAAAATCTCAAAAAATAATCATCGAACAAGAACAAGCTGAGGTACTAATGAAGGAATTGATTACAAAAAATTCCTGTGAAATCGGGGCAATCCTGAACACAGGTAATGTCCGGCATTCTTCCATGATGTCAAACGTAATTGATGCCGGAAAATGGGAACAACACTTCTCAAACATCTTTAGTGATCTATCCCTGGAAACATCAACAGTCTCTGATCCTGGTCTGACTTCATGCGATCTAAGCATTAACAAAGAGGACATTGAGTTAGCAATACGAGCCTTAAAAAGATCACATGCTGCAGGTCCGGATCTAATTTCTAACATGATGCTCAAGGAAAATGTCAAACAGTGGGCAACGTTCATTGAAATGCTGTTCCTGCGATTGTCTGCATCGACGTCAATCCCAGATTCTTGCCGTGAAGCGATTATTGTGCCAATATATAAAAAGGGCAATCGGGCTGATCCAGCCAACTATCGCCCGATTGCCCTGTTGGACACAATAGGAAAAATCTTCGCCTCATTTCTGTGCCAAAAACTAGCAACATGGTCTGTGTCTAACCATATCTTTGACATCAGACAAACTGGCTTCACCAAAGGTGTGGGCGTGGAAGTAAATCTCCTACTATTAAACATACTAAAGCTGGAAACTCTCAAGTCCAACACCCATCTCTACTTGGCCTTCATCGACCTGAAGGGCGCCTTTGACAGCATTAATCGAGACAAATTGTGGCAAAAATTGAATAACTGGAAATGTCCCCGCAATTTAATCGACCCTTTAAAAGCTCTTCATTCTCAAACTGCCATCCGCATCATGCTGAACGATCATGGCGCTTTATCAAACCAAATACCCACCACCAAAGGATTAAAACAAGGGTGTCCGTTGGCAGCCAACCTGTTTAAAATGTTCATTTGTGATCTACCAGATTTCAGAAAAAATGTAAGATGCTTCCCTCCCAAAGTAAACCAGAATGAAATCGGTTGTATAATCTATGCCGACGACGTGGTGCTCCTGGACCGTACCCAAATTGGTCTCCAGCGGCAGTTAACGAACTTACAAGAATATTTAAGCATCAATGACCTGACATTGAACATCGACAAGACAAAGGTTGTCATAATTGGCGAACGGGAGGCAAAAAAACGGAAAGCTTTCTCATGGAGAGTCGATGGGAAAGCTCTTGGGATCGTCAACTCTATTCGCTACCTGGGAATCACCTTTAACAAGTCCCTACATGAACACCACTGGAAACTCGACATAGAAAACGGAATGACACAATTTACCATCCAAGCGAGGCTGCTGAACAGAAATTACGGCAAATTCACCCTTACTCCAGTTCTAACCTTCTACGCCTTAAAGGTTGTTCCAGCAATCACCTTCGGATCAGAAGCCGCATGGAATATTGACATCCTATTTTGGCAGAAGATGGAAGGGCTCTTTTGGCGGCGAGTTCTGAGGCTACCTTCATACATTTCGATGGTCCAAATAAGATACGAACTGTCCTTGAACTCCCTCCATACCTGTGTTCTGTGGAAATCACTAATGGCTTTGCGCAAGATGTGTCTGACTCCAGTGACACCAGCTTTTCAAATCTTTTGCACACAACCGGGCCAGAGTTCATCGAAGTTACTAGAAGAATGGAAGGAGATGATGATCTCAACTCTAACTGCTGCCGATCTAAATCTGAATGACTTGATCAAGCGCCCCCAAGTAACAAAAAAGAAGTTCGAACTCTGGTGCTGGATTCAGAACACTGACCATAGTCACCAAATGCCGACTACTCTAGACTCCGGACCTGGCGCCCATAAATTAAATGTGCCAAGCACGTATTTGACAAGCTGCCCCTCTCGTCATCACAGGGCCCAATTTTTGATAGTCCGCTTAAACGCGCTCAAAACAAAAGAGATGCTGTGGCGACGACACATTAATGAAGGAAAAGATAATATGTGTCACTTTTGTAATAGCGATACAGAAACAACCGAACATCTGTTAACAAAGTGTGAGCGGCTCGTAGCACAACAGACACAGCATCTAAGTGAATTTATGCCTGCAACAGAAGGAAATCGAGATTGGTGGACTTACGCCAGTGCCGGTCACGGCATAAAATTGAGTTGTGCTGTAGTTGACTTTTTAGATTCACTATGGCTTGACAAACTGTGATTGTCTAGCGATATATATAATTACTTTTTTATGAATATGGACTTTTGTGAATATTGATGAACAACAGCTTGTAACAAAAGCATGAGGTCTCAATGTTTACATTGAGTCTATCGGGCTGAAGTTTCAAATAAAAAAAAAAAAAGCCAATGCAAGCATTTCTCACAAAAAAGTACAGTTATAGATTGGACAATCCAGGGATGTTTGCTTATCACAAGTGGGAATAAGTGCAGTATGTCTGTTAAATGTTTCCATAAGAAATGGGAGCATGGATAGCATGGGTAGGGCTAGACAAGCTTCCCTCACAAACAGACACAGTATGTGCAGGGTCAGTGCAATCTTTCCTGACAATGAGGTACAACATGGGCAGGGTCTGTGCAAGTCCGGGCTGGTGGTGTTGCCTGACTATCGGTCCCAGTTCTAGTTCACCCTTCATGATCATAGTCATAAAGGTTGTCTTTATACATTTACAGACCTATCTCTCAGAGCGAGAGGAGACTGAAACACAAGCCGACATGAATTCATGTTATCTATAGTCAGGCAACACCACCAGTACACTACGGTTAGCAGGTTTTGAGATATAAACAGAGTAAAAAATGTAGGTAAAATTACAAATTTGTTTGCATGAGACTTAACAACATATATTTCATATTTAATTTTTAGGAACTCTCAGCATTTTTGACTCATCCATACCTGATGACGGGCATACAAGCCTGAAACGCATCGTAGAGAGATATGATATACTTGAGAGGTCTACCACATGTATATCTGAAAGTATCTCATTAATGGACTTTGAACTTTTTTGTTCTTGCTCAAATTTATTTAACCATTTGAATTGTGAATTCATGTACTAGAATCATTTAGCAACATATGACAATTTTTGTGAAGTTGTGAACACTGTATTATTTCATGAGTATATTTCACCAAGAAGTGTGAATTGATTGTGTTAACACTGTTAAATTACACAACCTGTAAAGTTACCATATTTATTATTATTCTTTACTTAATATTATTAAACATTGTGTTATAATTTGCATTTGAATTGATTTAACATTGTTTTTGCTATAAAGTGTGCACAGAGCTCTAGTTCCACTGATTTGGTGGCACTCACTCCTTTTCTTACTGTCTAAACTGATCTTGTAGCCCAAGATCCGCATCTGTGGCACCTAAACAATATTGAAAAACATAAAACATAATATATCTACTCAAGAAAATCATGTACATCTAGAGTGCCCCTCTACACTGTTATTTTTTCATCTTGTATTTATTACCTACACTGGATATAAATATTCTGGCAAAGACAGCAAGGCTTGAGCAGTACGGTTCAGGTTTGAAAGTAGGCACAGAAAATTGCAGATGAATTGGGCATCTTTGTTAACTTTGCAAGAAATGCTAGATAATGGGTGCAGCTGTGAATTCTCCCAGATATAAAGAAATTCAACTTTCAAATAGTGTGTTTGTTCAAAATAAAGTCGATTTATGAAGTAGTTTGCTTAGTGTTTGCACCGACCCTGACGGTGACTGAAGAAAGATATTCCCAGATTGAGAAGGTGGCAATGGCGGTCCTCTAGGGATGTGAACACTTTTTTCAAGTATACATTTATAGACATTCTGTGGTGGTAGTTATGGACCATAAACTGGTACTTCCGATCATGTCTGGAAGTCACTTAAGCCCCTAGCTAGAAATGAAAGATGGCTGCTCCAAGAACAGGAATATGACGTCAAGTTAATATATCGCCCAGCGGCAGAGAATCCTGCAGACTACCTGTCACTTTATCCTGTATTGATCACAAAAGTGCATGAAGTTGAGAATAACACTGCAGAAGAGAGCGCCCGGATGGTCACCAGAGCAGCAATATCCATGTCCATGTCCATTAAGGAAATCGCTGCAGTCACTGACAAAGCATAACGTTTCCACATGATTTCAGACACTATAAGGACAAGGAGCTTAATCAACTTACCGAGACACAGAACAGTGACAGTAGGAGCCTTCGTACAAGGCAACAAATTCCCCTTTTCACCAGTTTCCTGCTGTGTGACTCCAGGTACGCAATGCTATCAGCACTGGTGGAGGGGGTTAATCGCTTCGCCTATGTTGAACAGCAAGGTTTCACAAAAACCAAAGCAAGACTAAGGGAGAAGTTTTTGTTTCTGGGTCTAGAACTTTAAATTATTAAGGTCATTCACAAGTTTGTTTGGTGCCAGGCCATCGAAACACTAAATCGCCAACCACCACTTATTAACACACCTACATTAAGTTCAGTACTATGGCAATGTGTGTGAATGTAATTTTGAACAATAAAGATGGACAGGCACTTTCAAGAAGTTCCTGAATGGTCCAGAGGGATCTAGTCATTTTTTTGCAAACATTACAGAGTGGTACATAACAGAGCGGACAATAACACAGAAAAACACAGAAAAGATTAAATAAATATAGAAAGGGAAGTGGGGGAAGGGGTTGAAATGGGTCGGGTGGGGTTTGGTCGGGATGGTGCTATAAACGTAAAAAATTGGAGTGCTTGGGGGGGCCCAAATATTTAAAAAATCAATGTTTTGCCTGCGATGAAATGTACCACTCTGTAATTGTGGCTGGTAAAATCAAATATAAACTGGACCAGATACCCAGAGATGGAATTTGCATCAACAATGGCGGCTACCATGGTAATTCCAATATTAGAAAAGGTGTTTGCATTTCATGGACTTCTAGAACCCACACAAACTGACAATGCCCAACCTTTCCAGGGGCAGGAATTCACAGAATTCCTGACGAACGTGAAAATAACCCACAAGCGCAACACGCCAGATTGGCCTCCAGGCAATGGCAATGTAGAACACTTTATGCAAAAAGTGAGGAGGGGGATATAGAAAGAGCCATGTTCCGATTACTGCGAGAGGATCACACACCACTGCTCTAGACTGAAATAGCCAATGCGGGAGCATCGATGATGTGGAGGGGAGCGCTACCAATTTGCCTGTCGAGAAATTACCCATCATTGAGGAGAACTCAGTACATCAAACGCAGCGACAGCTAATGCAATGGGAAGTAGTACGGAATGTTTAGTGCACTGAGGGATGTAAAGAAATTGGGTTAAGTCCTTGAAAAGAACAATGCTGAATGGGACACAAAGAGACAGCAATGGAATTGTTTTCAAGTGCAGTATTTTTTTCACCAAATCAATTATACAGTTGCCAGAAATGTGTGGATAGGAACTACCAACAAACGACTTGAACTAAGTTCAATTTGTAACTGTATCAGATCTCGTGTTCCCTTTGATGAATGTCTGGAAATGATTCCTCTTGAAGGGAAATGTACCTATTTCTACACTGGTGGTTTCGGGTCTGGCTATTGGGTGCATTAGCTCACCTTAGTAGACGAAGAGCAAATAGGTAGGTTGGTTTCACTGTGCGGTTCCCGTGCCATCAAGCGGGGACTCAGTGTGGTTGGTCTAGGGATCCCCCTTATACCTCCTTTGAACCCAGCTTCCTCTAGCTTGGTGCAGTATCCAGGCTCTTCAGCCACCCTCGTGATTGTCCCAAAAAGTAGGAAATGTATTTCACCACGCGCCCTATACACAAGGCGAGCTTACCCTTTGAATCAAGTCACGGGAATGTGATCCAAACACAGTCAAAGGATCCATTATTAAAGCAAGAAATGGAACGCAGCAAATAACCAGAACCTGTAACTTTGTTAAATTAAATTGAGTTTTGTCAGCACCGAACTGGGATTCGAACCTGTAATTCTCAAAGTTGTTTTACTTCCAAGAAAACGATGAATGAGCCACTCAGGGAAAAGAGGGTAGTACAGACCGAGGAGGCAGAGCAATCGGCTTAACCAGAATTTACAACAGATGGGTATGGAAGTGTGATAGTGTAGATAGACAAGCTGAAAATCAATAATGTAGTCACACGGTTGTCAAGTCGCTCAGAAATCTCTCCAAGTCATTTTGCAGTACAAATACAAAAATACAAGGAGGAACGTGTTCGAGTGAAAAACAAACCGAGTCTGCAAAAAGTACAAGATATCCCAGAAGAGATGGGTGACGCTCGCCTTTACATTTGTGTGACTAGGCTGTACAATCACTGTGTCAGTGGTTAGCGGGAAAGTGTGGTATTTTAGGTCTTTCTGTTGGTATGTTTGGATGCGTTGCATTCATTTTGGCGGGAAGCAATGTTACGTTTTCGCACGTATGCGTGACGAGGCCGTTCAGCTCAGCACACGTTGCTAATGAATTAGGCTGGTTCCTGCATGAGTAGGGCCAGTCGAGCTACACGTTACAATAGTGGGCGCGCATCATTATTTGCACACTCGCTCAGTTCACCTTCACTGAACAAAGAGGCCCGATCCCTCAGTCGTCATCAGCAGCTCTGAATGTTCCTCAAAGGGCATGTGAGAGAGGTTGCTAGAGTCTACGGAAGTCAACTTTTAGCTGAATGAGTTCCAATGGCTGCAGAGAGGTTCCCATGACAACCCGGGATGCTAAGTGTAGAGTTTATAAAGGCAGGTCCTGGCTCTAAAAGACAGCGTTTGAATACGATGTCTTCTGGGCTAGTTGCTTGTTTTTTTCTGGCGCTGGTGGCGTGTAGATCCTCTTCATTTTTGGTGGTCCACTGCCTGGTTTATTTTGACTCTGGGGGCTCTGGTATTGAAAGCAAAGCAAACCGCCATGAGGAAGGATGAGACTCGGGACTTTGCCCTGGACATTAGCAGTCCTCTGTAAAAGGCTGTCTATGGAATGGGGGCTCTCACCCCTGCTGTCTCTCTCTTCATCACCAGGGTACCCGTTGCCCTTTGCGCTCTTGTTTGTTAGTAGCTGCAGTGATATAGTGTTCAGTCCCTTTCGAATTGGTTTGACTTTATTGAGACCTATAAATAAACCCTATTTGTTGTTGTTTGACACTCTCTTTTAATCCTTTTTCTTTTCCATTGGGGAAAGAAATTCCCAGGACCCGGATTGATGGATGTGGATGGCTGCTTCTTTGAGACTGATGAGCCCTGTTCTGCTGCAGTGACTCAAAAGGGTTGAGGCGGCGGTTGAACTGGCCAACTCAAAACCAGTTGCTCATCAGCAGTGGCCTCACAGCTGTAAGGTCTGTCTGGCGAGGCCTACTGTACCTTCTTTAGGGGGATCCAGACTATGGTCTGAGAAGGAGAAGGAAGCAGTGTTCATTAATACATTCTTGATGGGTTTCACTCTGCACTGCTAAACAGGTGCATATCACTTGCACACCATGTCTTAGAGAGATGCATGTTGCTTTTGTCCTTTTGTCACCTGCCGACAGAAGCGGGTACAGATTTAGATGATACATAGTCAGGGAGGGCGGGCTGCACAGAGGAACCTGTCACACGGGGAACGTGGGCAATGTACAGGCCCGACGGACGCTTTCAACATCGAAACTTGTTCCCAAAGAATGCAATTCGGTAACATTGAGAAATTAAGAAATCAATAAACAAGGGTGTTATGGGGAGAGGGGTAGGAGGGTATGAGGCCGGGGTGGGGCACAGGGCAGTTTCTGGTCAATATTGCGTCCCAGAGGCGAAACACCAGAATTTGCACCCTCCCGTGCGTTGCTCTACTGCTACCCTGCATACTTCCTCGCCAAAATCATTTAATTATTGGAATTTACTGTTTTGTAGACAACATATATAACAATATTTGAAACAGGAATTCATGTTCTAACGCAAGTTTTTGTTCGTTACCTAAATGAAGGGCGCGCTCCTAGTTGATACTTCCGCAAACGCGTCAATGGCTGCTGCTCTGATCTATTTTTCCAACAATGTAACTTTCAATTGAAGGTTTTTCAGTTAGTGAACACAGCACTCAAAGTCCGTTCCAAATGCTATGGCAGAACAATGGAAGATGGGTGTGAAATGAAGGGAAAGAGTTACGCGGTGGTGAAAAAGAAAGCAGTTCCCGCACATACTATGTAAGGTTAGGTTATAAAGAATGCCTTGAAACTATTTCAAAGCACTATAGGGAAGCAGGTAGAATATTAGGTGAAGCTGTCATGGTGCCATATGATCTGCATACCTTGAGAAATGATAACAATACTTGCCAAATGGTGTGAGTGCATGAGCATTTAATCGGAAAACCTGGTATTTGGTGAGAGTACCTGAGTATAGAATGTCATGTGATGGTAACAGCTACCTAATGGGATGAGTTCCTGGGCATATATCTTAATTTCTGGCAAATAGTTGCAGGCCGGATTGTATAGACAGGGACGTCATTTAGGGGTCGCCAGAGGTCGCAACTGCAACCTCTGAGGTCTCCCTTGCGACCTCCGTGGTCTCCCTTGCAAGCTGTAAATTAAAAAAAAACGTTTTTTTTATTTTTTTTTGGGTAATGCAAGCTCCTGGGCTGTGGCCAGCACCATGTGGCTCTTTACTTCTTGAGTGGCTGGCTTTCTTGTTCAGGCCCCGTAAAAAAAAGAAGAAAAATAAGATCAGGAATGCCACAAGTCTAACACTTTCAGCACTGACCCTAAATAAGAAAGAATAGGAATACCAAATAATGTGTCATTCTGGAATTCTATACAATAATTGCCAGACCCATTAAAGGTTTATTTCAGGCACACTTCAGGGGGTGAGTCACTGATTTAGTCTGTTCTTAAACGCCTCAACTCATCCTTTCATCCTTCTGATAAATGAGTACCAACACAGGTTGGGTGATATTGGGTGTATATTTTTTCTATATAAAGCGCTTAAGTGTAAGTGCTAAATAATAACACATCATTATTATGGACATCTGCTTGCATTTACAGTAATTTGGTAATATGGGCCTATACACACTGATCTTAACGATACATATGGCGATCCATTCTTGTATGAAATGCACATCACATTATAGTGATATCGTAACCATATTTTTCGTAGTGTACAATGCTATGTGATGCCACTTCCTGTTTTGTCAACGGGTGAAAGGTCGTGTTCCATCGCTTCCCGCGATATAACTTTGGGGTGGAGTCAAATGACATCACTTCCTGTGATGTCATCAGGGGGTCAAGGGTCGTGTGATGTCACTTCAGCTACCCCTGGCATTTTGGTGAAATGGCGTCTCTGTGTATAGCTCCTGTGTAACATGCTGGTTTTGGGAATGGGACAATGCAGCAATTATGAAACCCTGGTGGCATCAACCAGGCCCTTCTTCAATCTGAGAACGATGAATCGAGTACCATCAGTGGGTAATAATAACACTAATTAATACGGAACTTAGAAGCGGGCCATCTACATGAAGCTCTACAAAAAGCACCACATTATAATGATATGATGCAAGTACAATGCCAACATATTCAAATGCCTAATAAATTGTACTAGTTGCTGTTGTCCGATAGCAAAAGCTGTCCATTTGTGTGAATACCTGGCAATGATGTGAGATCCTTACTGTATGATGACAATACCTGTAATATGTGTTATATGAACATATCCTGGCAAAACCGATGAAATGATGGCAACGTGAACATGCAGTTGTAACGCTAGGCAAGTCATGAATGTACATGGGCATTTGATCTCAAACCTACTGTAGCAAGAAAGAAAACCTTTTCACTAGAAACATGTCAAAACTGTGAGATGTGTTATTAATGGCTGCTGCAATAATTGTTTTCTACCTTTGCACATACATTTATTTCACAGTAAATAAAACACACACCACCAAAGACAGTAAGTTATCCCCTTAAATCCAATCTCCTCTGCCTTCAACCATTCCATTTTCCCAACTACTGTCTCCCTTGCTAAAACTTCAAGGGCAACAATAAACAAAATGTGCACAAATATTGCTTTTTCCATACTTAAAAAACGGGGTTTTCCTCCCATTAAAGTGTGTAGTTTGCCTGGGCTTTCGTGCACCAGATTTTTGCATCCTGGGAATTATAAACCTTTGTTGTAACTGGATTAACATACCAGAAAAAAATAATTTTCAAAAGACACCCCAGTAGTGTCCAGATGAAAAGGAGTGACTCATTTGATTGCCCTAACCCCACAAACAAGAAAGTGAGCCTAGTCACCTGCTAATACCATAAATTAATGCCAATTCCTCCTCACCTCATATTACACCATCCTTTCGTGCTCTTGCCCGCACAACTGCCTATTCCTGCAGGCTATCTCTGGTCCTTTTGATTAAGCCAGCAAAAAAAGCAGCCCTTTCAGTCCACCATCACCTCCCAACCCTCCATTCTGACATGCCAGTGCTATGCAGGAATGATCACACCGTTTAAGCATGGTACGTTTCTCAAAGAGATGCTAATTTGGAAGGTGGGAGCCTTCTTAAAAAAACTCTGAGCAGAGATTCAAGCCAGTGTCTGCATTGCAGGCGGTAGATGTAAATGGGCAGGGAAGGCTTTTGTCCCTTACCTGTGTCCGTGTAGTGCTCAACGATGTTAAAAGTGATGGCTTGCTCTCCTAGGAGGGAAATTAACAGGCTGCTTGCTGCGTCCCCTTGACCGCAACTGCGCCCCGTGCCGCTGCCCAGTTGGCCCACCCCTAGAAATGGGGCAGTGGGGCATAACAGAAAGAATGGCAGAACCCCGCCACCTTGCAAGTAATGCCGGTCAAAAACACAGCATTGGTTTGGATTGGCTCCGGTCTTATGTATCTTTTCATACATTCCAATTTCCAACCCCTTATGTTTTTTACTTGCTGTGTCCCCAGGCCCCCTTGCCATGCAGTTGTCGCTGCGTCAATTCTAAAAGAATGGGTCCCAAATTCCTTTGGGTCCCACCCTGCTTTGCCAGTGGCCTTTATCAGTATACCTACTGGAAATAGAACTGAACTTGACTCAAAGCGGATGTGTCCCTGTGGATCAGGAATCTCCCTCCCACATGCGGGCGCTGCAAGCAATATTTGTTTATGATACATACTGGACAATTGCTGGCATTTTATCCAGAGGGTAGATATTTATTTCTCTTTTTTACCCAGTTCTGGACTTCTGTACATCAATTGTGATGCTGTCTGCTCTTACCCTTATGTCCATCATCCCTGGCCCATTGCTGGCTTTGGTGCTTGAAGCTATGAGTTTGCTCACTCTGAAAGCCCCAAAATATGCTAAGGAGAAGGCTGTTCTAAAAATAAATAAACTCCCTACACGCATCAGATTACACCCACTTTTGGGCCTCTCAGTAATGCAATGGCACAAAATAAGATCACAGCTGGGTGCCGATAAACAGAGGGCTCTGGCTTGGATTAACATAAGGGCTATCCTAACAACTTACCTAGACCACACCCTGCACAAACATCAAACTCCCATTGGTTAAAGATTAGAGTGCTAGACTTATACGACGTGGACACTCCACTGGGGTTCCAAGAAGCTAGCCAAGTACTCCAACTACGACATTCGGAGTGGATACATTATTATACCAGCCTGACATTACTAAATACCCCATCATCGGGAGAAATGGAAATGGAACGTAACCCAACAGAGTTCCCACGTCTATGCTCATTCTACACTATATGCATCCCAAATAACACCAAACGCAATATATGCCTCGCGACACAATGGTTCAATGACCTACACACCCTAATAGATGTATCTGTATGTTACTGCCCAGGGTCTAATTAGGTAATACCCACCGTCAATACTTGTTGCAACAATGAGTACTAGTGCAGGTTCAGACTTTCCGTTTGGTGTCCCGGGTATATGGGTACAGTGGTTGGTACGCTTATATTCTTGGCCGAGATGTTGGGTAGTATAATTATCAAAGTCTTTTAGGTGTGTTTGGCCTGTTCTGTCCAGCTGTACAGCCCGCTTGGTTGGGATGGTGGGGCGTTTCCAGCTGCGTTTCCAGGCCGTCGAGGCGTTTTGTTATAGGTGTGCCCAACCACTCATGAGCGACAAGACTGCTTGCAAGGAGCATATTGCAGCATTCATTCAGGCCTCAAAAAGCCTCAGCGTGCGTGGGCAGAGAGGCGGGCCATATATCCCTGTTGGAGTGTAGGGTGGTTGGTGGTTGGTATGCCAGGAAGCAGGTTATTTCAGCCGGAAGAAGGGGCCTCCATGGGGGCTGCAGATGTCTGTGTACCGTCCTGCCAGCTTCTGAGTTTATCGAGGGTGGAAATGTTTATCGAACGGTTCCGCTTTCTGCTTGGCCTGGTGATCCTTTGTGCCGTGCCCACCAGTGTGTAGTCCAGATGAGGGTATGCTTTGGGCCAGGTACCGCTGGGTTCCGTGTGGTGCTGATTTATGCAACGTTGGGCCGCAGTGTGTGGCTTAGCTATCCCTCACTTGTGAAGCACGGGATGAATAGGCACGATTGTAGAGGGGTGAGTCGGTTAGTGCAGGGGAGGGGACGATTTACCGCCGGCTCACTCCACGTTGCGGTTGCCACAGTCTCTGTCTCATTGGAAATCCGACACTTGCCAACCCCAGCATTCATTCCATCAGCATGTCCCTCCCAAAACCAGGGGGATCGATAATAACACCTAATATGTGTCGGGCCATCTAGAAGCAGTGGCTCCACTCCGGTTACTCACGTTGGGAGCTCCGTCACAACCGCTATGGCACGCAAGCCTAGCGTTTCTATGAGCCCGACCGGCTCGGTGTGAGGGGCTAACATCGGTCTGATCCCCTTGCTATGAATATGCCGTTGATATTGATATTGATATTTTATTTTTATCTTGCTCGTACACAAGTGTGTCAGAGCGCGACAAGGCAAGGGAGGGGAACAAGGGAGAACAAAACAACGGTTTTACTAGGCCCAGTGACATTGAGAACACGTAAGTGCATTGGGGAAGGGAAAAGGGAAAGTGCATGGGAGGAGGGGAGAAGTGGAAAGTGCTGAGCAGAGGAATAATAAATAAATAAATAAATAATAAAAAGCAACAGACAGTGGTGGTGCAGGCAGCAAGTGGCAAGTGCTAGGTTTAAGGCAACAGACTTGGTGTGTCTGATAAGTGCTGAACAAAGTGGGGGGGGGGCTGGAGGGTTACAGATACAGACCCCAGTGCAAGGGATTACCAGGAGGCAGTGCGGTTGGGTGGCAGGGTGAGCAGGTACCTGGGCCTGAAAGTCAGAGTGTAACCATGTGCACGATGCCGACACAGAACAGATCGGCAAGGGAGAGGAGGAGCGAAGGCGGAAGCAAAGAGGAAGGTCTTGAGGTGCTTCCGGAACCAGAGATGGTACTCCTCAAGTTTCAGAGTGGTAGGGAGGCTACCCCCAGCCCGTTTCTTTGGAAAACAACTGACGCTGAGGGATTTAGATGAGGGGCAAAGAGCTCGGGAGGGAAGGTATTTACGGAGGGCCAGCTGAAGGTATTTTGGACCTAGGCCCCAGAAAACCTTGTGGACAATGCATCAGGTCTTGAATTTAATCCTTGCAGCCAATGGGAGCCAGTGGAGAGATTTCAGGGCTGGAGAGATATGATCCCAGGGCTTGAGGCCAAGGACAAGTCTTGCAGTCCTGTTCTGGATAAGTTGCAAAGGGCAGAGAGTAGAAGCAGGTAGATTTAGAAAGAGACTGTTGCAATAAACCAACCTAGTGGGAACCAGGGCTCCAGAGACAGTGAGCTTCTGGGGGAAGGAGAGGACATGCAGAATACCTCTGAGGAGGTGCAGTATGAAGTTTAACTTTTAGAGACATCAGAGATGTGGGCAGAGAAGGAAAGCGTGGAGTCAAAAATGACCTTGAGGTTCTTAGCCTTGCAGGTGGGGGTAGGAGGAGGGCCAAGGGAGGCCAGTCAGAGAGTGACAGGAAAAGAGGGTGAAGGTGTGCTGATGAGGAGGATCTCAGTCTTGCTGGCATTCAGGCAGAGATCGTTGGCGGCACACCAATCTTGAATGGCAGATAGGTAATCAGAGATGAGATGAGAGGAGAAGAGATGGCTGAAGGAAGCCTGAAAATGAGTTGAGTGTCATCAGTATAGCACTGAAAATTGGAGTAGAAAATGGCAATGCGGTGGGCGTAAGGTGCCAGGTATTGGTTGAAAAGCCAGGATGAGAGGTAAGATCCCTGGGGAACACCGCAGGTAGAAAGGGAGATAAATGAAAGGAAGGACCCAAGTCGGACCTGGGAGGGTCGATCAGAGAGAAAAGAGATCAGCCAGGCCAGAGCCTGATCAGTGATTCCCAGGTTGTCACTGAGACAGTTGAGCAGGATGGTATGGTTGACTGTGTCGAAGGCAGAAGATTGATCGAGTAGGATGAGGACAGGGGATGTTAGAGTCAAGGTTGGAGAGCAGATCTTCACAGATGTTCAGGAGAGTAGTTTCCGTGCTTCTGGTAGCTCTAAAGCAAGCCTGATGGTTGTGGAGACAACCAACAGAATCAAAGTGAAGGTTAAGCTGCGAGATGGCCAGTTTTTCCAGGAGTTTGCCCAAAAAAGGAGTGATGGAGATTGGGAGATAGTCAGCCGGCCAAGAAGGTTCAGCTGGGGTCTCTTGAGAAGAGGGTGCACAAGAGAGTGCTTCAGAGGGGATGGTTAGGCTCCTTAGGGGCGAAGGAAAGGTTGCACAAATGTCATGACCCTCGCCCTAAACCCCCTCTGGCAAACCCATTGGCCCGGTGGAGTCAGGACTCGGGCCTCTAGAGCCTGGCATCCTCTTCAAAAACCCTCATGGGGCCAGTCCTGGCACCTATGGCGCCAGGCTCATACACCCTGAAAAACAATGTGCTTGGGAACTACTTTGTTGTATTGTCAGCCAACATGGAGGCATCCACATAGCTTGGTTCATAAGAACCAAGCTATGCGGTCTAGTGTTTTAAGTGTGGTAGCCTAGGGACTACTTTACCTGGACTATTTTGTTGGGGCTATTTAAACCACACCCGAGCAAGACAACATGCTTCGCGTTATTCCCTCGAACCTCGGAGAAGCAGAACCTGCAAGGAGACAAAAGGAACATCATTAGCAGCAGCATCTTACCTGCAATCTTCATCTTTAGCCACTCGCAGCTCCTGAGAACAGCTTCCTCGAATCTGCACGCCTCCCGGACAGAACGACCTGAAAGAGGAAGATAGAGGCAACATTAAAGAAAGCAGTAGAGACATCTACAAATTACGAACTGCTCAAAAGGCTTACCTGGCTGGTCGCCTCTCGGCTGGCACCACTCCGGACATTCCACTGGCACTGAAGAACACTGCGATCTACAAGGAAGGAAAACACAGGTTAGCAAAGGCAAGACTTCGCAGCGCTGCGCATAGCGCCTACTTACCGCATCATAGCGCTCTTAATGCACCATCATTTACCAGCGGGACTCAACCAAGCCAGTTCGCCGTGCTGAAGCTCCGCATGCCTAAGGGAGAAAAAAGAGACATTTTAAACAAAGAAAGGCATGCAGGATAGCAAAAAAACTAAAGAACAGCAATAAGACCTACCTGAACAATATCAAACGGGCCAGCGTCAGTGAAGTAACTGGACCGCACTCGCCCATGAAAGACAATGCGCCCCTGCAAAGAAGGCAGGACAGAGGGCATGCCTAATTCTACCACAAGGCGAGGAGAGGGCGCCAGAGGGACTGAAATCATACGGGGGTGGAGGGAGGATACTTACCCCAGTCGGTCAGTCTTGAACACAGTGCTCCTGTATTTTCAGGCAGAATCTTCCCCGCAGACCACATCAGGGCACAGCTGAGAAGCATACCAGCGAGTAACCCGGCTGGGTGGCGTCCCTGTGGATACCAGGTGAGCATAACAGAACGCGAAGCCTACCATAACAAATCCACCTGGGCGCCATGGAGACATCAAAAATGGACCAATTGGCCCAATTACTAGGAGAGCTTTGTGCCAAGGTTCATTCTGCCCGACAAGAGACTAATGCCCTCCGGAGAAACCTAATAATGACCAAAGAACGTACTGAAGAGATTAACAAGCAATTCTTGCAATCACAGGCAGGACAGACGCCTCTACCTGGAAGCAATCCAATGATGCGAAAACCCGCCATACCACCCACTCCGGTACAGATCACGTTACCTGGAACAGTGCCCCTTGCACCACCAGAAACGTCTCAGGCGACCCAAGGAAGTATGTGGCATTCATCAATCAGTGCTGCCTTGATTTTCTTTGTAGGCCTGGAGCATTTCCAAATGGCCAAGCTCGGGTAGCTTTTGTCTTATCATACCTGAGTGGTAGTGCAGCAGATTGGTCAGTGCGGTTGGTAACCCATGACGATCCTCTAGTACATGACTTTGGGGGGTCCCAGAGAGAAATGGAAAAACGTTTTGCTCACCATACTCAGGAACAAGCAGTAGACAATGAACTCTTGTCCCTCTGACAGGGGAATCAGGACCTGTTAACGTGCATTGCTACCTTCAACAGACTGGTTGCTGAAGCTAGGTGGCCAGAAAAACAAAAGAACCACATTATTCCATTGAGGCTTACGAGGCGAATTAAAGGACGTCTTAGCCCAGGTGGTTGATGCACCCAGAAACTGTGCAGAATTCATAAATCTGGTCGTGCAGCTAGACCACCGGTTGCAGGACCGAAAGGCAGATCGGTCTAAGACGGACCCTCGGACCGTGTATGTTCTGTTAGAACTGATATAATATTGTTTTTTCCTTATTGTATATGTTGGCCTATGCCCAGTCGCTTTGCGAGGAAAATCCGTATTACAAGGTCGTGACCTCAAGTGAATCAAGCCTCCATTTTAGGTTAGAACCGCCATTTTAGTTTATTGTACAAAGTCACCCTGTAGTCTAAAATGGCCATCTCGTGTGCTCTTGTTCTTGCCTTAACCTCTTCAACCTCTGTGGAGGGTTAATGTCCAACCTGCCTTCAGGCTACATGTTAGGGTCATGTAGACCTTGTCCTTCGTTGACCTCGGGATCAGGGGATTACTTGAATTAGCAATGTTAACCTACAAGTATACAAGAACAATAATGCTATCCAAATACGACATGCAAAACATTTGTTTGATCTGTTATAAAGCAATGTGTAAAGAGTGTAACGTTAAATTAGAGAATAATAATGTTTGTAGTAAATGTATTTAAAAGTAAACCGCATGCGCGAGATATGTAAATTAGGAAACGAACCTGGCGCGACCCTAGCCCAGTGTATAATTAACTTGTAAGAGGCTGGACATCATTCTAACAAACTGTATAAATACGCTGATGTCCAGCTAGCAAATTCTGCTCACTGCTCACATTGAACCCTGCTGGTGGTCTCTGTGATGTAGTGACAGCCAAATAGCTATTTGTGTACTTTGTTCAATACTGTTCAGTTTTGTAATAAAGATTCTTGGAATCTTTACAAGCCTGTGTCGGTGTATTTTCCTTTGCATGGTGTAACAGCCTTAATATTGTATTTTTCTGATTTTACAGATGGCGCCCGAACAGGGACCCTCAAGATCGACTTCGTCTTGTTGAAGGTTGGCTCGGTTATCGGACCGGGATCGGACGGTGCCAACAGAAACGGCCACTCTAGACGAGAAGCAAATTCCTCGACAAAACTGCACGATCCGATCCCTGAACGGTGAGCTGTAGCCCGAGACGACGTCTTGACGAGGGTCCATGTATCGAGGTGGGTAAATTTGCCGAAAATCACCAGACACGTGGGTCCTTAACATTGTCCTTAGTAACCCGATCGGGCCTCCCAGTCCTTTGGTCAGGTGAATCGTGTCCCGATTCTTAATTTAACTCGCGAGCACAATTAATCAACCAGGTAACACCAGAACTTTGATATGCCTGGGAAATTGTCTGCCTGCTTTAGGGCATTATTCCGCAGCGACAGACAATCTTTGGAAGATAGCCGTCCCGCACCACAGGAGGGGTCGCCGGCATGTACTATGTACTGTAAGAAAGGCTTTGGTAGTATAGCATTTAATGACATTTGGCACAGACAGACCAGACATAATTCTAATCTTCGGTGGCCAACCAATGGTAGTTTTGAAATCCCTCGTATAGAATATCTAGAGTCTGTCTTAGGAAAGAAAAAGGCTAGACCTGCAGCATTTGACACATTGCACAGTTGGAAAACAGAAGCTTTGCAGCAACAAAAGAGTAGAGAGAAACGAATGCGTAGACATATGACAAGTGTCGAAAAGGCACGGTTATATGATCAAAATAAACAATTGGAGTCATTTAGGAACACGGACAGGGCGTTTCAATTAGGCATTCAGAAAATCTACCCTTCAAAAGATTTTCAGACGTCAGATGAATTGATTAATAAACTTTTGCATGAACGAAGGCCCGATGCCTCCGCACCACCTCCGTACGTCCCTCCTCCCGGCGCTTTGGCCCTTCCCGTTGTTGTTCCCCCTCCTATAGTTCCTCTGGTCCTCCCTGCTGTTCTTCCTGTTGTTCTTCCAGCCGTCGCTCCTTTGCCTGCCCCCTTGCCTCCACCTGTTGATATTCAGAATGTGCCTACTCTTCCTCTTCCAAGTGATTCTGCATCGCTTGTAGTAGACAAGGGAGCGAGACCAAGGGTTGTGACTCGTAATACTGTGTCCCCAGACAAAAAGAATGAATTGATTGCTTGGGCTAAACATTGTATGGAGAAGGGTGAACAAGCTGATGTTTTTTCTACACTCGAAAATTTAAAAGGTATTCCTGAGAAAAATGTTTTTATTGAAGAATTAGGGACTCATTTGAGTATAATATGGAATAGATTAAACGATGAAGATTTCCCACGGGGGTTACGGGATTTGAACACCTTAGCGTTGTCCAGAGATACTGCGGAGAAGGTATATGAGCATGTTGAGAGGATTTTCGAGTATAGGAAGGAGTTGGAAGGGTTACAGAATGAGGAAGCAGATGGCGGTAGTTTAAGTATTATGTACTTACAGAAACGGTTTTCTCCTCGCCGTGAATTAAAAGGTGAGGAAGCGTGAATTTGTATAAAAGATGGGATAAGATGGATTTCGGATATGTCGATAACTCCAGATGAAGTATATGACACATACAGTCAGTATACGTTAGAAATGCAAAAGAAGGTGATACAGGGGATTGGTAGAGTACCTGCAGAATGAGTGTGTAAAAAGAAAGATTTGTTGTCCCGCAGAATTGTTGAGTGTTTATAAGAGAGCTTTTTTGATCGATACTTCTTCGACTGCCCTAGCGCTTGATTTGGCTCTGTTGCTTAGTAAGCGTTTGGAGCTGCCTACTTCTCAGTTGCCTATGAGAGAGGTCCCTCCGACATTTGTCCCGAAAGTTGAGATGGCGGCCGATGCTGGACGAGGAATACTTGCGGGAGAAATTCCTGCACATTACGTATCACAGTTTGTTCACGTCCCGTTTTCAAGACAGGAAGTGAACACCATAAAGCAATCTATTCCCGATGTAAGAAAGAATCCGACCGGGTTCTATAAAGAAATAGAGTCGGTCTTACAGTCGTCAGTATTCACCTTAAGTGATATTGACTTATTAATTCCCGTACTCCTGCCAGTCGATTTGTGGAAACAGATTAGGACTATAGATGACATACCTGGGTTGGGAGATACATGGGATAACATGGTTAGGCTAGATAGAGAAAGACCAGCTGGCGAACGACCGCCTCAAGTGATGTTAACCTTGCCTGATAGAATTATTGTAAAATTGAAAACTATAGTTCCTGAAAAAAGAATCATTTGGGACAAGCTTACGGCCTGTGTCCAAGGAAAGTCAGAGGGTGCTACCGATTTCTTCAATCGGTTCGAGCATGTATTTTCAGATTTCAGTGGACAAGACTTAGGCACAGAGTCAGGGAAAAGGCTGTTTGTCGACAAATTTGTACGTGGATTACTGCTTGACATCCAGTTACAGATTATGTCTTCTGAAAGCGCTTGGCAGACAAAGTCTCAATCAGAAGTACTACATATGGCTCAGTACTATGAAAATTGTGTAAATACTGAAAAGGAAAAACTTGAGAAAAAAAAGGGTGACCTGAAAACAAAAGTTTTATTACAACAGATTGTTAGAAGCCCTAGAGGGGGTAATCAATTTAGAGGTCAGTACATTCCACAGGGAAGTGTGCTCTTGGCTCTGGTAATCATTAACCAGTGTGCCTATTGTTGGCAGGAAGGCCACTGGCGCGCACAATGTCCGACCTTGCAGCAAAGGTAATTTGGGAACATGGGTAGATGATCCAGAGGTCGCCCAGGTGCAGGGAGCCCTGGCAGAGGGCAGTTTGCACCAGAATCACAGCAACCTCCTTCACAAGATAAGCAATTTTCGAATGTGGATAATAGAAACATTTTTGATCACCCTTCTGCCGCGTACCTCTCTGAAGAGCTTCCTTTTGATAATATTCTGTTTCGCTAGGATTGCACGAAGCAGGATTTGGAATCTACGCCTATTCCCGTTCATCAGAAAGGCCCCTACGTTGAGATGGCGGTGGGAAATAGGAAGCATCTATTTTTAGCAGATAGGGGAGCACAGAAATGTTCCATTGATCATTCATGGGTTCCAAATATTCCCCTGTCAGGGCAGTCCAACGTTTCCGTAGGGTTTTCAGGCACACCTGTAGTTTGTCTGGTCTCTTTGCCGGTACCGATAACACTGGGTCCCTTCACGGAACTGTGTCCATTTCTACTTACCACAAACTGTGGGAGAACTTGCTGGTGCTAAATTTGTTGAAGGCATTGCATGCAGTGATACATTGTTCTCCGGACGGAGTTCGGTTAACAATCTCACCTCAGCAATCACTCGCCTCTCAGTTTTTGACTCAACCTTTACCGCCAGAATTCAGTAATGTTCCAGAATGCTTATGGGCAATTGATGATAATGATGTGGGCATTCTTCAAATTGAACCTGTTAAAATAATTTTGAAACATGGAATAAAATTGCCTCGCATCCCGCAATATAAGATCTCAGTTGAAGGCGAGCAGGCTTTGAAATGTATAGTTTCTGATTTTGTGCATTGTGGAGTAATTGAGGAAATTACGGGTAGCCTATGTAACAACCCCATTTTACCAGTATACAAAAAAGGTGATAATGCGATTCCCTTTCGTTTTATAATTGATTTACGTGCTATTAACAAAATTGTGGCTCCTCAATTTCCTATTGTACCTGATGTTACAACGATACTAACCATGATTCCGGCTTCTGCCACTCATTTTAGCGTTGTTGATCTTAAAAACGCGTTTTTCAGTATTCCCGTACACAAGGATAGCAGGTATTTGTTCGCGCTTACCCTAGGTGGACGCTCATTTACATTCACTCGTGCACCACAAGGGTACACTGAGAGTCCAAGTATTTTTAGTAGGGCATTGAAAGAGCAGCTCAATACTCTCGAGTTGCCTACTACTTGCACATTACTACAGTATGTAGATGATCTCCTCTTGGCTGCTGATTCTGAGAGCGCCTGTAAAGAAGGCACCGTGTTGTTGCTTTGTCATCTAGCGAAACATGGCCACAAAGTGTCGGGGGGAAATTCTGCCGGGGTCGGCCGGGCCGTCCGCAGACCTCCGGGCAGGGAGGCCCCAACTCCTCCCGTGTATATCTCGGATGAGACAGAGTATGAGGCACACACAAGGAGCAAGGTGACTTCTGCTGTTTATTAGACAAACGGCAGGGATGGGTCAAGCAGCGTACGTGTTCGTCCTGACACACACATAATCGTGGGGCTCGCAGGCCCTTTTTACTGTAGTATGACGCGCTACTTGCGTCACATCAGAAAGTTAACAAAAAACCTATCGACACTCTTAATTGGATGCTCGAGTGATAGGGTTAGTATAGAACACATATAGAGAGCGATGCTAGTGGATAAAGGGTAGTCAGGTGATATATCTGGGTTGTCCCTACAATTAGATACATGAGAATTGTTACATGAAGACTCCTGAGGATTGGTTAAAGCTATTGTCGTCAGTGATAAGAGCCCCATGTTCTGATTGGTGCCCTCGTGAACTCCCCAGCCTGGGACCACCGCTGTTCCCAGCTCTCGGTGTACCTTTAATTTGCAACAATGTTTCACTATGGGTACATGCAGACAATGTGAGGATTTATTCATAGCTGGAAGGCTGACCGCTCCCACTGTCGCAAATGTCCATTGAGCCTTTCAATTGTATCTGCCTGTGTCTTGTGGCGCGGGATCCAGACGCCTCTTCTCTCCTGGACTTGGCATCTCGTCAGGTTCGGCTTGGTCACGTGAGGCAAGACCGTGTTTGAGGCAGAATTCTGCACAATTAATATTGTTTTTCCACTGTGTGTCTGGTTCAATTTGTAGGTATGACTTTAATGCTGGTACGCGGAGTGCGAGGTTGCAACATCGTGCCTTTGATGACTTGTTCATTGAATGTGAGTTTGCAACATGACGACCTTGGCTAGTTGCTTCGTCAGGCTCATTCTTGCAGGATCAGCAACCTGACTTTAGCTTTGTTAACGTCCATGGGAACTCTTGCTTGAGGCCTACTTGGGCCTGGTGCATAAGCGATCCTTTTCGTGCATGGGTGCTTTTAGGTTATGGTGGCATATAGTTCCATGACCAGTATCGTGTCTTCATTGTACTTCTCATGGTGGCAACTGGTTGCAAGGGAAGCGTGAGCAAGCTTTGTATAAGTTCATGACGCGTCTTGCGTTTCTGCATGCTAAAAGCCTATGTGAAAATAATAAAGATGCACGTCCGTGAATATGCCTGTCGCCTAGTCATAACACTGAGTATATTCTTCGTGTAGATTGGTGTGGGAATGTCCAGTGTGTATATTTGTACAGCTGTGCTTCCCGTTGTCTAAGTCGTCATGGCATCTCTAACGACGTGTAGATTTCAGTCTAGTTGGTCCGTGCCGCAGGTGTCGGCATGGCCAGTGCGGGCTGCTGGGCAGGCAGATGGACACATCCGTATATTCCTGTACCAGGGTATTTGGTTGTCTGGTAAATGGACAAACTCTTCTCGTGGCGGGTGTCTGGGTCGTGACCCTTTAGGCCAAGCGCGAGAGGTGAAGGACGGGAGCCTGGTCTTCCATTCTCCCACTTCAGTCCCCCCTCTGGTCGACTTGTCGACCACAAACATATCCTTCTCGTTATCTCCTCTTCCTCGCCATATCTTAGTTATTCCTCCTAGATGTCCATAATGGTTTACATGATCTTCAAATGACCAATACATATATTCACAGGTTCCTCCAGGAGTACAGTATACCCATTTCCCTATGTAGCTCCTGGGGTTTCTTGGGTTCTCGATCTTCACTGATGGTGGGTCTAGATGGTTGGTGATGATTTGAGTGCGCAATTTCTCCCTCTCCATTATTATCACGCCTGTATGTTGGCCGTCATCTGCTGGCATCAAGGGGTGCATACCCACCATTTCCAACAACTCGTCAGTGGTACGTGCTTTCCGGGCCTTCCAAAATCTTATTATGATCAGCGTAGCTCCAGCCAAAATTGTGCAACCCACTATTATTTTCAGTCCATCTGACAGCCAAGATGGCATCCAAGACCATAATAGTGAAAACCAGCTCTTATCTTTGTTTACACCGCTACTTTCATCCACCATCTTGGAGTGCAACTGGGCCAATTGTGAAACTGCTTCTGTCAGTGTACCATTGTCAGCATCGTTGGCAGGTATAAACTTGCAGCATGATTGTCCTATCTTTGCACAAACTCCTCCTTCCATTGCTGTCAGCAGGTCCAGTACATATCTGTTCTGGAGTGCTACCATCCTTATAGCTCGTAGCTCCTCCTTTATTGCGTTAAACCCATTTACTGTAGAATTGATGGTCATCATTAGTTCCCATCTAGTTATTTGAAGCCATTTTGCGTTTGCGTAAGCCTACAGCCCTGGATGTATTATTGAGGAGAAGAACATTGCTGCTCTGCTGAATAGTCTGTGTTCTGGCGGTATCGAGGTTAGCGCCGTTTCTGACCTTCCCCACAGGTAATTTCCTGTCAGTGGCTCTCCTTGTCTTTTTATTCTATTTAGGACAGTATCATTGTTGTTGGTCCCGTTCCCTTGTTCCTCCTGAAGTGGTGCAGATCTCCTTTTTCTTCTGTCCCCTTCATCCATTTTGGGAAAGTTCGCCACATTGACATGCTTCTTAGGTACTACTAATGATGGTACGTTGACGTGCACCATTGTGCACACACCATTCCACAGGGGAGGCAGTGTATGGTATGCTTTTTCTCCACAGGCCCAATAATGGTCCATTATTACTGCTGTTCCCGCTCCCCCCTCAGGTAACTCCACCACATTTGCACAATTGGTATTATATCCTACGTCCACCTCTCCTTTATGCTGGTAGCATACCTTGGGTGCAGTCAACGGTAGTATTGTTATTGGGTCTTCATCTGTTTCTACCCACGTGAGCATTGGTACATACTTGATCCATATCGTCCAACATCGGTGATTGTGTGCCTCGATAGTTGAGATAGTTTCTTTTGTTACCATGTTGCTGCCAATCACTCCTATCTCCCAACTGTTGTCCAGATACACCTTCCCTGTTATCGTCAACAGCGGCCTCTCCCAACATCCTTGTTTACCCGGAACTTCAGTAGCGTACCAGTCACATGGTAGGTACTGCAGCGTTACCTTCTTTGTTTCTCCTTTTGCAGGACCGCTGGTTATGTATCTGAATGCTTCAGCATGTAAACTGCTCTTGTGGTAGCTCAAATAGGTCTTGAGGAAGTTGTTTTCATATGGGTATGAGTCTCGCGTTTTCCATGTCATGTGTACTACTGTCCCTTGAAATCTTCCTTTTGTTTGGAACAGTGCCAAGTAGATTATGCACTGTGCTGTCTTTTCCTCTATTTCTGTGGCAACAAATGTTCGTGAAGCACTCATGGCGTATGGAATTAATGAGCAAACGTAGCAGCTGTCCTCAGTTGTCTGCTTACCAATGCGGGTCATGTGTTGGTACCATATGTTGTTTGTAACGTGTGCCGAATCTTGTATATAATTATCAATACCTTTATTGTCTGAGTATGTGCTGCGTTTACCTCTACGTTGCTTGGGTGCACTATTACTAGTATCACCTGACATACCACTTGTTGCAGCAGGGGACGGGGGTACATTAGGTTTAGGAGCAGCGATAAAATTAATAGCATAGCTGTACTGCCATACAGAGGCAGCCAAGACCCTGGTGACCATAAAAATCCCTACTATTTTTATTACATATGCTAGTCTCACCGGCATTTTGCTCTTACCTTGCTGCAGTCCTGGCAGCGTATTCTTGCGACGTTAAAGTTGCCCGCCTGGAAATTCTCAAAAATGCTTGTTATGAAATGTTAGTTTGTTTTAAGCTCTCCCTATCAAATAGTCATTCAGTGCCCAGGCGAAGAGCTGCTCCCACGCTATTCTAAGTAATCGGTCTCTTAGCACCGGCAAGTAGGGTCGAAGGTGTGGCATATAATGTTCTATGGCCAGGAGAAATGTTGTGTAGTAGACACGCACCCTCCTCTTCTTTAGGTACTTGGTCTTTTTATTTCGTATACAAATTGGTGTGACAATTCTTCTGGGTAACTATCGTCTGGGAGTACCATCTACGCCTGGACAGCGAATTCGTTAGTTAACTTTTCTTAACAATACAATAATACGCAGTTCCTGTATGTGCGAGAGAAAAAGAGAACATTCACTTGTTTACATGTGTATTGGTGCAGAAAATGTCTTTCAATTCAGTTTATTACTATACTGGGGGGTCAAATGGGCGGGGGTTTGTGCTTCAGATGGCGGAAGTATTTTTACTCTTTGACCGAGTGACCATGGGGTGGGCAGTATGGGGATCACCCCTTTCTTCGTCAGTTATTGTCTCCGGGGAATCTGGGTAGTTACACGGTAAGGGGACAATTGGGATGTTGTCTGTGGTGGAACTGTCTTCCGCTGTCGGGGATGTTGTTGTTGTTCTTCTAATGGACCTGTCGTTGGCGCTGGGGCGGGTCTGCAGTTTGTAGATCTTTACATCATGTAGGTGGTTCCAGGCACGCTTGTCTTTTAATTTTACTGCTCTTGTTGATACGTCCTCTACCAGATGGGGGCCAGTAAACCTCTTGTCGTTCCACTTTCTATTGAAGTTGCGCAGTAGCACGTGGTCACCCTTTGCAAGTTTGCCCAAGTTTTCTTTTTCCAATTCTGTACTGGCACCTTCTTCTTGATTGCTGGTAGACCCGCCCCGTGTGCGCTCGAGCTGTTGAGACACAAACACAACACTAGTAACCAACGAAGACACATATTGATACATTTCATCTCCTAATACACTTGCTGAACTTTCATGGTCAGTGAATGCCCTTGTCGTTGGCGTTAGAGGAAGGCGCATTTGACGTCCAGTAACCACCTCGTGAGGAGTGAGTTGGTGGTCGGACCCTGGCCTATTCCTCAGTTCGAATAGGGCTAATGGAAGGCAATACAACCAACATTTCTTTGTTGTTTGTTGTATTTTTGCAATTGCCTCCTTCAATATGCCATTCAGGCGTTCACATATACCGTTAGCCTGTGGGTGGTATGCACATGCAAATTTGTGTTTTATGCTCAGCAATGATGTGATATGCTCGAACATTTCGTTTGCGAAGTGCGGGCCATTGTCTGACCTTAAGACCTCGCACACTCCCCACCTGGGAAAGACCTCCCTTACTAGGAATTGAGCTGCTCTAAATGCATCTGGGTGTGAACAGGGCCCTGCTTCAATCCACCTAGAGAATGGGCATACTACTACAATCATATACCTATTACCTTGACATATGTTGATCATATCAACATAGTCAATGTGAAGGTGTCGAAAAGGTCCTTCTGGCCGGGGTATGGTACCTCTTATCACTTTTAGGGTATGACCGGCCGTAAACTGTTGACATGTGAGACAATTGCTGATAAAATTAGACACATGAGAATTTAACTCGGGACAGAACCAATCTTCTCTAATTCGTGCTGCAATTATTTCCTTGCCTGTATGGGCTGGATGATGTAATTGGCTTAGGGCGGTGTTTAAAAGTGCCAATGGTATCACAATTTTTCCAGTGCCACCCTGGCGCCATAATGCGTCGGTAGGTGACATTGTACATCCTCTTTTTACCCATATTTCTTTTTCGGCCATTGGTGCAGCCGCTTGTAACTCCATAATCTGTGTGGCTGGGAGATGGGTGTAGCCTTCTTTTATCAACATCTCCCTCGCCACTCCCCTCCCTCTCCCTCTCTGTGACTCGGGGGGGTTCCATATCTCACCAAAGTATGCAGCATATTTCGCATGTGCGTCTGCTGCTGCATTCCCTTTTGAGACGTGATCTTCACCATTGGTGTGTGCGGTGCATTTTACTAGGGCTAGTTCTTGGGGGTCGTTTATTACTTCAATTAGTTCAGCCAATAAGAGGGCATGTTGCACTGGAGTGCCATCAGCTCTCCTAAACCCTCTTCTTCTCCATTTTGATAGTCCTGAGTGGACAGTGGATGTAACATATGCACTGTCGGAATATATTGTAACTCGTTTGTCAAAACTTTCCTTTAATGCCAATATTAGTGCAACAAGTTCCGCGGCTTGAGCAGAGTAATGCTGTGGTAATTGTACACATTTCATAGCCACACATACTGGCGCCTCCATCATTTTTACCACTGCTGCCCCAGTCCTTCGTATCCCATCCCCTTGATCAATGGTTGATGACCCATCAATAAACAAAAGCTCACCACCCTCTAGTGCGTTCTCTTCAACTTTTCTACTACATGAGTATATTTCAGTTATTTGGGTGCAGTCATGGGCATAATCTCCCTCCTCAATTACTTCTGCTAGGAACCTTGCAGGGTTAACCGTGCTACACCGAACAATTGCTAGTTCAGCTCTAGACAGAATGATCTCATACCCCGATGCCCTCTGCGTTGTTAGTGTTGACTTAGGTTTATTCAATATTGCAAATAGTGCATGTTCCACAAACAGTGTAGTTGGACACCCCATTGTTATTGCTGATGCTTTTTCCACTGCAAAAGCAGCTGCAGCGAGACCTTGTTCGCAAGGGAAGTGACCTAACATCACAGGGTCTAAGTGACCGCTGTAAAATGCTACTGGTTTATAGCCCATGCTCGTTTTTTGGGCCAATACTGCTTTCATCACTGCTGAATCGCAATGTGAAAATATAAAAAATCGTCGTTCATAGTCTGGGGATGCTAGTACTGGAGCAGTTGATATCGCATCTTTTAATTCGTTAAAGGCCTCCCTCATTTCCATAGTCCACCCCAACTTTTTCTCCCCTTTATTTGCTTCCCTCAAACCCTCAAGCAGGGGTCCTATGTACGAACTGTAGTCAAATACCCATGCTCTACAGTAGTTACACAACCCCAGAAATTGCTGCAGTTCTCTCACAGTCTGTGGCGTTGGAGTGCTTGAAATGACCTGTGCTCTTTGTGGTGCAATCTTTCTTCCATGTTGGGATATCAGTTGGCCAATGTAAAGAACCTGCTCCTGACAGTATTGTATCTTTTCCATGTCTACCTTGTACCCCTTTTCAGCCAATATCGTTAACATTTTTAAGGAGTCCTCTCTGCATTTACTTTCGTTTGTACTGCAAATTATTATGTCATCAACATACTGTAACACCGTGCTTTCCACCTCAACATTACCCAAATCCATCTGTATTACTCTATTGAAAATTGACGGTGATTCGCAATACCCCTGTGGCAATCTGGTGTGTTTCCACTTTGTATTTCGGTAAGTGAAGCTTGTCAAATATTGTGAGTCTGGGTGCAATGGTATTGAGAAAAATGCATTTTTAAGGTCAATCACTGTAAATCGTGATGCTTCAGCTGGAATGCCACACAATATCGTGGCCGGGTTTGCTGTTACTGGATATTCTGCCTATGTTGTTCAAGGGCCTGAGGTCCTGTATGAAGCGCCAAGATCCCCCTTTAGCCTTGCGCACTGGGTACACAGCCGTGTTACATGGTGATTCCGAGGGGACCAATATCCCATTGTTTATAAGGGCCGTTATAGTTTCATATATCCCCTCATCTGCCTCTTTTGACAGTGGGTACTGTTTTACTCTTGGTAGTATGGCGCCTTTTTTTAGTTTTATCCTTACGCCCCCTATGCTTTTTATGCATCCCACGTCATAAGGGCTAATAGTCCATAATGATTTGGGCACCTTTGCCATATCCTCCTTAAAGAAGGGAACTGGGGTGCATGCGGGTGCTTCTAGTGCCATTGCAATTTTTTGTGCTACTTGTTTGTGAGCCACCCTTAGCCATATTTCTACACTCATCATGAACACCATTTCACCTTCCTCCTTTTCTTCGGAGAACAGTTCCTCGTCTGATACCTGGGTCAACCTGCAACCTTCTGCTAGTGCTATCACTGCCCTCCATGCTCTCCCTTCTTTATCTTGGGCGTGCACAGCAATATAATCAGCTGTTGCAATAATGCTCTCAATGTCCATTACTAGCACTTTTCCTTCTGGTTCATTAACAGGTGTTTCTGGTCGGAACAGATAGGCTGCTGGCCTCCTCCATATTCTCCCTTCTATCCCTGGCATCCATGCAAATGCCATGTCTGTACCATACTGGAATAGTTCGCCATCTATGGGTTCTGCCCTAATTGCAGTCTGTCCACAGTATGCTTGCATAATCTGTCGTGCTGCGAGCATGTTAATCCCTGGAGTAGAAAATATTATGCCATCCTCTGTTTAGGAGATAGTCATATTCAACCTGTTCATTATGTCCCTCCCCAGTATATTTACTGGTGAGGCACTATAATACAAAAGTGGAACTGAAAGATCGTAATCTCCTATAGATAAGGGAACGCTATCAGTAAAGGGAACCAACCCTTTAGCCCCAGAAAATCCTTGAGTGTTCATGGCTTCGCCTGACATCTTAAATTTACCTTCCCTTATGCAAGACCGGGTTGCCCCGGTGTCAACAAGGAATGATAATTTTTTGTCACCTATCGTTACCTCTATGCGTGGCTCCTCCGCACTATTAGGTGTTACTGACAGGATGGGACACACCAAGGCCGTCTGTGGGCTGTCCTATTGAGGGTACAATGATTGGCCGTTTCCTGTGTAAGGGTTGTGTCCCAAAACCGTCACCCTACCCAATTGCATTTGTTGTGTTTGGGGTTGTTGTGTTAGCGCTACTTGTTGTTGTTGCAGTGGCTGTTGTTGTGTTATTTGTTGCTGTGGGTCACTTCCTTGTTGTAGGGTTTGCTGTAGTTGTATGCCCTGCTGTTCTTGTGACATCCTAGGTTGTGCCTGTTCATTCCATGCTGGTGTTCCTGGCCTGACCCTACACGTACGTGACATGTGTCCTAATAACCCACAACTCCAACACACGGGTGGTTCCCTGTTTTGCCATGGGAAGCTCCCTGTGTTGTCCTGGTATACTGGTTGCCCTGAGGGGTATGAATTTCTAAGTCCCCCCACCTGCTGTTGGGTATTGTATCCGTATCCTCTCCCTCTCATAAATCCTCCTCTCCCCCTGTTATAATTATAATACCCAGTTCCTTGCATTGGGTACCCTCCTCCCATGTGTGATTGTAGTTGCGGCACTTGTTGTGTTATAGACTGTGGAGGTGCTACTTGAGCCGGATCTTGTGCAGCCACTACTTGGGTGGGGCTTTGGGCCATTGGTGTGGGCGTAGTTATTAGTGCCCCTTCCATTGTATATTTAGTAAGTTTTTTCTGTACTAGTTTAGCCTCTTCTGTTTTTCTGTCCTCTTCCTTTTGTTTCATTTTTCCTTGCCATGTCCTGCAGTGATGTACTATAGTCAGTTGTATTTCTGGCCATGGTTTTGCTTCCATTCCCACTACTTTCTTTAGTTGCTTCTGAACTCCTTCTGGGAGCCCTTGTACTAGTATGTGGTAAAATATGGCTGGTGTTTTGTCCCATTGCTCTCTAGTTTCCATGCGCCACTTCTCTTGAATATCCTGGATATAATCAACAGGATCTTCATTCTCACGCATCTTGCGGGAAGTAATGGCTCCTATGTTTGATGTGTCTGGGTACTGTACTCTCAGGGCCTGCCAGAGAGCATGTCTGCAGTTTGCGAATGGTGCCCCATCATGCGATGTGTTTGTTATTGTTACCCCATGAAATCCCGCTCTCTTCCAGATGTCATCCGCTCTATCCCCTAGTATTGATATTAACAGGCCTTTCACATCTCCAACTGCTAATTTCTGTCCTGCGGTGTGTTTTTCCATTTCATATATCCATTTACCCGCACCTCCGCTTAGTGATGGGAGCCTACATTTTATATTTTCTTTGTCTGTATGCTTCCAAGGGACGTACTGTGGTCTAACCCCTCCTCTCTCCAACAGTGGCATTAAGTTGTGTCTTGTGTCACCCTTTACCTTCCATAATATCGAGTCCTCACACCCCTCTTCCCCTTCTGTTTCCCTTCCCTCTTCAACTTCATCCTTATTACCCCTGTTCCCGACTCCTTCTCTATCCTTTTCCCTCCTTTCGTCATTTCCTGTATTTAATGTGGGCATGTTTATCTGTCTGCCTTGCATGCGACTAGGGAGGTCCCTAAGCCGACATCCATAAGGTGTAATTTCGTCCATGAAGGGCGCGAGCTTTATTTTGTGCAGTGAGCGTGCGGTGGCTGGACAAGTAGGGTGTGATGTGGGAGGGCGCGATGGGGATGGTGGTGGAGTGGTTTGTGGTGTGGTTTCATGGGTTTGTGTTTCCCTTATTCCTTTCACTCCCTCCTTACTTCTCTCCAGCTCCTCCCATCTTCTACTCATCCATGGCGAATCTACGTTTGTTCTAGTGAGGTATAGTTTCTCTAAGCTTTCCCTTCCACTCCTTCCATCCTTCTCCATCCCTTCTTCCTCCTCACTGCAAAAGTCATTTATAAATGGCAACCCCCACTCTGCCTTTTTTCCTTTTATTGTTACTGTTTTTAAGTCTATTAGGTCTCTTTCCTCCTTTCCATTGCTACCAACTGTTCCCCCTAGTGCTGATGTTGTTGCCACCTCTCTACTTTTATATACATCTCCCCATCTCTCACTCTCCCTACTCCTCCCTTCTCTTCCCCCTTCACTTCTCTCCTCCATTTCCCTACTATTTTCCTCCCTTTTCCTTTTCAATTCCTCCATTACTTCGTTGCTCATCTGTTCCAATATTCTTTCATCTTCTTTCTTCCTTTCCCATTTCACCCTTTCTCTTTCTACTATACTCTCTATTACCTTCCCCTCTTCATATTTCTTAGTTGTTTCTGATAGTACCCTTCTCCTCCATAATTCCATTTCCTTTTCCTTTTCTTCTTCTTCCTTCTTCTTCTCTCTCAGCACTACTCTTGATACCCTATCTGCTGCTGCTTTTACCCTTTCGGCTTCTCTCCTTTGTTCCTCATTTCGTTCCCTTAATTTTTCCAACTCGTTCTTACCTTCTTTCCTTTTCCTCACTCTCTCTCTTTCCTCCCTCTCAAGTTGTTTGATCAATTCATTCTGCTCGTCCCTTAGTTTTGCTAATCTTTCCTCCAAAATCTCTTCCTTCTGCCGTAGTAGCTCCTCTCCCCTCATTTCACTCTCTCTGGCACTATCCTCGTTTGATCTCTTTACCACCTCCCTCTCTTCTCCAGTTAGTGAGCCTCGTAATTTTAATATCTGTGCAGCTACCCACTCATCATTTCCTATCTCTACAGTCTGCTCTTCTCCAATCTTCCCCTCCCCCATTGTCATCTTCCTATGAGCCCCATATGGTGGAGGGCTGTTGTCGGGGGGAAATTCTGCCGGGGTCGGCCGGGCCGTCCGCAGACCTCCGGGCAGGGAGGCCCCAACTCCTCCCATGTATATCTCGGATGAGACAGAGTATGAGGCACACACAAGGAGCAAGGTGACTTCTGCTGTTTATTAGACAAACGGCAGGGATGGGTCAAGGAGCGTACGCGTTCGTCCTGACACACACATAATCGTGGGGCTCGCAGGCCCTTTTTACTGTAGTATGACGCGCTACTTGCGTCACATCAGAAAGTTAACAAAAAACCTATCGACACTCTTAATTGGATGCTCGAGTGATAGGGTTAGTATAGAACACATATAGAGAGCGATGCTAGTGGATAAAGGGTAGCCAGGTGATATATCTGGGTTGTCCCTACAATTAGATACATGAGAATTGTTACATGAAGACTCCTGAGGATTGGTTAAAGCTATTGTCGTCAGTGATAAGAGCCCCATGTTCTGATTGGTGCCCTCGTGAACTCCCCAGCCTGGGACCACCGCTTTCCCAGCTCTCGGTGTACCTTTAGTTTGCAACAATGTTTCACTATGGGTACATGCAGACAATGTGAGGATTTATTCATAGCTGGAAGGCTGACCGCTCCCACTGTCGCAAATGTCCATTGAGCCTTTCAATTGTATCTGCCTGTGTCTTGTGGCGCGGGATCCAGACGCCTCTTCTCTCCTGGACTTGGCATCTCGTCAGGTTCGGCTTGGTCACGTGAGGCAAGACCGTGTTTGAGGCAGAATTCTGCACAGTTAATATTGTTTTTCCACTGTGTGTCTGGTTCAATTTGTAGGTATGACTTTAATGCTGGTATGCGGAGTGCGAGGTTGCAACATCGTGCCTTTGATGACTTGTTCATTGAATGTGAGTTTGCAACATGACGACCTTGGCTAGTTGCTTCGCCAGGCTCATTCTTGCAGGATCAGCAACCTGACTTTAGCTTTGTTAACGTCCATGGGAACTCTTGCTTGAGGCCTACTTGGGCCTGGTGCATAAGCGATCCTTTTCGTGTATGGGTGCTTTTAGGTTATGGTGGCATATAGTTCCATGACCAGTATCGTGTCTTCATTGTACTTCTCATGGTGGCAACTGGTTGCAAGGGAAGCGTGAGCAAGCTTTGTATAAGTTCATGACGCGTCTTGCGTTTCTGCATGCTAAAAGCCTATGTGAAAATAATAAAGATGCACGTCCGTGAATATGCCTGTCGCCTAGTCATAACACTGAGTATATTCTTCGTGTAGATTGGTGTGGGAATGTCCAGTGTGTATATTTGTACAGCTGTGCTTCCCGTTGTCTAAGTCGTCATGGCATCTCTAACGACGTGTAGATTTCAGTCTAGTTGGTCCGTGCCGCAGGTGTCGGCATGGCCAGTGCGGGCTGCTGGGCAGGCAGATGGACACATCCGTATATTCCTGTACCAGGGTATTTGGTCGTCTGGTAAATGGACAAACTCTTCTCGTGGCGGGTGTCTGGGTCGTGACCCTTTAGGCCAAGCGCGAGAGGTGAAGGACGGGAGCCTGGTCTTCCATTCTCCCACTTCAAAAGCTTCACTTAAAAAATTCCAATATTGTTGTCAGGAGGTCGCCTATTTAGGCTACCTCCTGTCAAAGAAGGGAAGACGGTTGACACCTGAACGAATAAAGACAATTTCTGGCATGTCTGTCCCAAATACACAGAAGGAAGATAGAGCCCTGATAGGTATGGCTTCTTACTGTAAATTGTGGATCCCTAACTTTTCGTTAACGATTAAACCAATGCTGGCTGTGACAAAGAAGGGCATTTCTTTGCCATTGCCATGGACTTTAGAACACCAGACAGCATTTGATTTGCTCAAATCCGCGCTGTGTTCAGCGCTGGTTTTAGGAACTCCGAATTATGACAAGGCCTTTGTGTTATATGTGCATGAACGTGATGGATGTGCTTTGGCTGTATTAACGCAGGAGCATGGAGGGAAGAATAGGCCGTGCGGTTACTATTCCTCCGCCCTTGATCCTGTAGCATGCGCTTTGCCAAGATGTTTGCACGCTGTCGCTGCTGCTGCGTCTGTAAAACAGAGTGAGGGAATGGTCCTGGGTCATGCGTTAACCCTAATGGTACCTCACTCTGTAGATATTTTATTGAATAGAACTCAAACGCAACACCTCACTTTTGCACGATTGACAAGATATGAACTAATCTTGTTTGCCCCCCACATTCAAATTCAGAGGTGTTGTGTATTAAATCCGGCTGAATTTTTACCTGTCCCGCAAGATACTGTTGATGGTGACGAAACATCACACGATTGCCTTTATGTGACAGAACAAGAGACTAAAGGCAGAATCGATCTGAAAGACATGCCTTTGAATAGCCCACAAGGAGAGCTATTTTGTGATGGCTCTTGTTTTAAACTTCCGAACGGTACATCCACGGCTGCTTATGCCGTCACTACTTTAAACACGATTGTGGAAACCAAAAGAATTATGCATAATTCCGCGCAGGCCGCAGAAATTATAGCGTTAACTTGAGCTTGTGAACTTTCTGAAGGGCTTACAGTAAATATATATACCGATAGTCAGTATGCTTTTGGGGTGGTCCACAACTTCGGTAGACTTTGGAAAGAATGAGGTTTCTTGACCTCGCACAGAACGAATATTCAGCATGGCACTTTGATAGTCCGATTACTTTCAGCACTTACACTCCCTGTTCAGTTAGCTATTATAAAATGTTCAGCACATCAAAAGGTTACAGATGATGTAGGAAAAGGGAATGCTTTCGCTGATCAGATAGCTAAACAAACTACCACTGATTCCAGTTCAGAAATGTATGCTGTAAGAGAAACTGTAAATATTTGCACTTTGGGTGAAAGTATCGATGCTGTAAAAGACATTCAAGCAGATGCTACCATAGAGGAAACTAAGAGATGGATCGAGGGTGCAGGGAGATTGGATGATGATGGGTGTTGGGTGGACAATATTGAAGGAAAATGGTTACTCCCTGACACCTACATTACAATGGGCCTCATTACGAATCAGGCGTTAAGGGGTTAACGGCGCCGTAAATGGCGCCGACCCTTAACGCCTGATTACAAGGTCCCTTAGCGCCATGGTGATATTAACGCCTGCTTTTTGCAGGCATTAAAATCCATGGCGCTAAGGGGCTATGGTGCTAATTACGCCACCGTAATTTACGGTGGCGTAATTAGCGCCTTCCCCACTCCCATTATGCCCTATGGGGCAAAAATGGGAATGGGGAAGGGTAAAATGGGAAATGGGGATTTACCGCCCCACTCACCTTGGAATGGGGCGGTAAATCCGCCATCCACCATGGTGTAAACATAGTTTACACCATGGTGGTAAGGGTACGACCCAGGCGGTAACTTACCGCCTGGGTCGTAATGAGGCCCAATGATGGTTATTATGGCTCACGGTCCGACACATGTTTGTGCGCATAAATTGACTAAAATGCTACACAGTGTATGGGCCAATGATAAGATTTTCAAAACCGCGCAGTGTTTTGTCCCAGGGTGCATGGTCTGCTTGCAGCACAATGGCCCTCATTACAAGTCAGGCGTTAAGGGTTTAACAGCGCCGTCGGCGCCGTTAACCCTTAACGCCTGATTAAGAGGTCCCGGGTTTTAACGCCTGCTTTTTGCAGGCGTTAAAACCCATGCCGCAAAGTGACCTTGGTGCTAAGTACGGTGCCGCAATTTGCGGCACCTTACTTAGCGCCTTTCCCCATTCCCATTATGCCCTATGGGGCAAAAATGGGAATGGGGAAGGGCAAATGGTGAATGGGGAATTACCGCCCCACTCACCTTGGAATGGGGCGGTAATTCCGCCATCCACCATGCCGGAGTCCGGTATGGACCATGGTGCTAATAGCACCATGGTCCAGCGCCGGACTTGTAATGAGGGCCAATGTAGGAAAAGGTACCTTGACTCCTAGAGGAAGTTTCGCTCCACCTTCTGTCCCGTTTGAGGTTATTCACTTTGATTTTATTGAAATGGAACGTTGTAACAATCTTAAATATGTGTTGGTTGTCATTTGTGCCTTTAGTAAGTGGGTTGAGGCCTTCCCGGTTAGAGATGAAATGGCCAGAACCACAGCAAAAACTCTGTTGAAAGAGTTTTTTCCTAGGTTCGGGCTGCCGAGAGTCATCTGGTCGGATAATGGGCCACACTTTATCGCTACTGTAATCCTACAAATTTGGAAAGGATTACAGATTGACAAACGGTTCCATTCGGCCAGACATGCCCAAAGTGCCGGATTAGTGGAAAGGCATAACGGCATTATAAAGAACAAGCTCGCTAAGACGTGCGCTGGCACCAAGCTAAAATGGCCGGACGCCTTACCGATCGTGTTACTGTCGGTGAGAACAACCCCTCAAACTAAGACTGGGCTCTCTCCCTTTGAGGTGGTAATGGGGAGACCTGCTAATATTTGGGGTTTGCCAAAAAGCAATTCTTTACGGGATATGGAAAATGTGCTTCTTTCAGATTACTGGAACCAGCTGACTAAAAATCTGTTTTCAATTTATCACCAGGTGCGAGAGGCATTACCTGTACGATACGAGGGTCCCGGTCACAGTCTACGACCGGGGGACTGGATCCTCACAAAGGTTTTTGAGAGGTCATCTTGCCTTGCACCTCGGTGGAGGGGTCCCTACCAAGTCCTGCTAGTCACTCAGACTGCTGTGCGGGTAGCGGGTCGTAAGAACTGGATCCATGCGACGCACACCAAACGGATCCCACAACCCGTGCCATACGATACAGAAGATACAGAATCTCTTCCCACTGCTGTAACTAGCGTGCCTGAAACAGCAACAACCAACAAGGGAGAATCGGAGACCGCTTCAGAATCCGCAAGGCCGGACAAAACGGCCATCTTGTCTCCGCACTCCCCAACAGTGGAACTTCCGGATCAATCCTTTTCTGATCCCATTTCCATTCATTCGCCACTTCCAGGAGGAAGTGACGACACTTTGTCCTTACCAGAAACTGTGAAGTATAATTTGTGTCCAAGGAAGTAAACGTACAGCATGGTCTGACTGTGCGATTGGGAAAAATCATTTGAGGGCTTGTCTTTTGGCCCGACTGTACGGGAAGATTCTGTTGGCTAAGGGTTGTGGGAAAGACATTAAGTAGACGCGCGACTGGAGTCGCCAGCAAACAAACAATTGGTGTTTTTTGGTTGAAGACTACAATGCCTGCACCCGCTACCGCTCGTACCAAAAATTTTTAGATAAATATGTGACTAGCAGAGACAATGATCAAGCATGTAAGGGGACCCCCAAAGTGTATTGTTGCCTTTTTGTGATAATTATTGGATTTTTAGTAACTGTTGGTTTTGGATTATGGTATCTGGAGGAAGCATATCCGCTAGAGGACTTTTTACCTATTGAAAATGTATCTGTTATCCCCACTCCTTCCGTGCAATTGCATACTTTATCGCCTAGAGATTCTTCGCATAGACGGAACTATCAGAATAATACCCTTTTATTAATTATGAATGCCACTCATGCAATTTTAAATAGAGCCAATTGTTGGATCTGTTCACATCTACCGCAACATGGGGATAAGGGTCTAGGTTGGTATATTCATCCCTTACCTTTGACAACTGCCTCTTATGCTTCTCTTAGAGCACTATTTTGTGGCCGATGGAATGACAGCATCTCAGGGAACTTTGATGGTACAAATTTAAATAGTTTTGAAAAACATGTTTTGATGCCCCTGGGATGCTCGCTTTTTGCTAATAGAAGTAAGCCAAACGTTGCTTCTGTTAGGCCCTCTGATAGATTGTCTCGTCCTTTTTAGTCTTTAATCTCTTTCAAAATGGCTCCTATAGGCAATAAGGATGCCACACCTTCATCTTATTCTGTTAACCATAGCCCCAATTCAGTATCCTTCTGCATACAGAGGAATGAAACACGGTCAATGGGTAATTTTAAAAAGTGCGCTACGTTGCGAATTTGACTAGTGAGAACAGACCTCTGTACGTAGGCGAACCTGTCTATTTTGTTTGCGGTGATGTGGCATTTCCATGATTGCCCAGGGATTGGCAAGGAACCTGCTATTTAGGGATTCTAATACCTGGGGTATGTATTGCCAATACTGCAGATGTTTCGAAAACTCATCCACGACGAGGTGTGAAAGGGGATAATCCAGCGCAAACTATAGGAGATATCATGAAATCCTTTGTGCCATTCTTTGTCCAAATTACGAATCCAGAAGATATCAGGGGACTAGCGATAGTATTGGAGAGAACCATTAATCGGACCACTAACATACTCTATAATATGACGTTAGAACAGAAAGCGATAAGATTAGTGGCTCTTCAGAACCGGATGGCATTAGATGTAATTCTGGCCGAGCGTGGAGGAGTATGTAAATTAGTGGGGTCCGCTTGCTGCGTTTACGTACCAGACTCCCCTCCAACGATCTTTAGGGCTATCCAAAATCTACATGTTCTTAGTTCAGAAGTGCATGTTCCTGAGGGAAACTGGGAACTTAGTGCATGGTTTTGGGACCTCCTATGGTCATGGGGATGGAAGTTGTTTTCGGCCTGCTCATTATCTTGGGAAGTTTTCTGTTTCTTTGCTGTTGTATACAGTGTCTCCCTGGTATATGCTCAGTAATAGGGGGATGTTGCGTGCAAGCAACAAGTGTGTTAGGGCATAAAATATATGCCCCAGAGAAGGTTTCCAAAGAGTATGTGTTAAAAGAAACTCTGGTGTCTGATCTAATGGCAATAGATATGTCAGACAATGATTCGGGATGTATAGATGTTGAAATGTGGAGTTAGTCGCAAAGTGATAGAAGTTAGTTTAGCGCTTGGCATAGGCCAAAAGGAGGGTTTGTTAGAACTGATATAATATTGTTTCGTCCTCATTGTATATGTTGGCCTATGCCCAGTCGCTTTGCGAGGAAAATCCGTATTACAAGGTCGTGACCTCAAGTGAATCAAGCCTCCATTTTAGGTTAGAACACCATTTTAGTTTATTGTACAAAGTCACCCTGTAGTCTAAAAGGGCTGTCTCGTGTGCACTTGTTCTTGCCTTAACCTCTTCAACCTCTGTAGGAGGGTTAATATCCAACCTGCCTTCAGGCTACATGTTAGGGTCATGTAGACCTTGTCCTTCGTTGACCTCGGGATCAGGGGATTACTTGAATTAGCAATGTTAACCTACAAGTATACAAGAACAATAATGCTATCCAAATACGACATGCGAAACATTTGTTTGATCTGTATTAAAGCAATGTGTAAAGAGTATAACGTTAAATTAGAGAATAATAATGTTTGTAGTAAATGTATTTAAAAGTAAACCGCAAGCACGAGATATGTAAATTAGGAAACGAACCTGGCGCGACCCTAGCCCAGTGTATAATTAACTTGTAAGAGGCTGGACATCATTCTAACAAACTGTATAAATACGCTGATGTCCAGCTAGCAAATTCTGCTCACTGCTCACATTGAACCCTGCTGGTGGTCTCTGTGATGTATTGACAGCCAAATAGCTATTTGTGTACTTTGTTCAATACTGTTCAGTTTTGTAATAAAGATTCTGGGAATCCTTACAAGCCCGTGGCGGTGTATTTTCCTTTGCATGGTGTAACAGCCTTAATATTGTATTTTTCTGATTCCACAGTTTGACCAAGGGAAAACACACCCCGTGTACCTGAAAATGCTGTAGAACCCATGCAGATTGGAGGGATACGGCCTCCATTAACACAACAAGAGCGGGACAAAAGAAGACAACAACAGCTTTGTTTGTATTGTTGGAAACCAGGACATTTCCTGAAGGACTGTCCAGTAAAACCCCCAAGAAGAACAGTCAGGGCCACAGAGAAGGATGAATCTAAGGAATCAGAAAACTACCAAGCTCGACAAACGTAGAGGTCAGTTTGTCGAGTGAGAAGAAAGAGTTGCTGATCTCGCACTTTGCAATACCAGTGATCTTAATTAACCACCAACAGTCATCAAGAATGCATGCCGTTGAAGCATACATCGATAGCAGAGCAGTTGGAAATTATATTGATCAAGAACTGGCAGCAGAGATGGGGCTTCCTTTGTGTTCTAAGCCAACTATGGACAAGGTAACCACCGTGGATGGGACAGAAATCGCTTCCGGACCAGTAACCCAGTGCACAGCCAGGGTAACCTTGCTGTGCCAGGACGGACATTGGGAGTCTATTTCATTCGATCTCATCAAGGCACCTCAGTTCAAGCTAATACTAGGGATGCCATGGTTGGTTGCTCACAACCCTTTGATAGACTGGTGGGCACGAAAATTAACCTTCCCCGGTGCTGCTCCCCTGCCTGCTATTACCAAGAGGAGAAGCCCGACGTCTGTATCCCCATGACTTCCGGAGCGACAGTATGAACCCTGGGAGCAACTAATACCTTGCCAAGTAAGTACCATGATTTCCATGATGTGTTCCGAAAGGACCAAGCCAATACATTGCTGCCGCACAGGCCCTATGACTGTCAGATCGACCTTGTTCCTGGTGCACAAATCCCTTGCGGCAGGATCTACGCTCTCACAGAACCAGAAAACCTTCATTTGAAATCCTATTTAGACCAGTACCTTGCAAACGGATTTATCCGTCCTTCGAAGTCCCCCGCAGCCAGTCCTTTGTTCTCCTTACCGAAAAAGGAAGGAGACTTGAGAACCTGTATTGACAACCGCACCAGATTTATACCAAATTGGACCTTCGAGGAGCATACCACCTGGTCCGAGTCAGAAAATGAGATGAATGGAAAAACACCTTCCGTACTAAGTACGGCTTGTTTGAATATCAAGTCATGCCCTTTGGGTTATTTAACGCTCCTGCGGCATTCCAGTATTTCATGAATTACATCTTTAGGGAGTTAATTGATGTGTGCGCCTTAGTGTACATAGACGACATCTTAGTATACTCAGCCTCGGAACAAGATCATGTCAGGCACGTTCGTTCAGTCCTCACCAAGCTCCGTCAACATTGCTTGTTTGCAAAGCTTGAAAAATGCTTTTTTCTTGTCACCGAAGTAGAATTTCTTGGTTTTATCCTTACTCCAGGAGGCATCAGAATGGACGTGCACAAGGTAGATGCCATTCTGAAATGGCCTTCACCGACGTCTCTGAAAGGGGTACAAAGCATTCTGGGCTTTGCGAACTTCTACCGCCAGTTCATCCCAGACTTCTCTCAGGTTGTGCACCCAATCACAGTACTATTACGAAAAAACAATAAAAAGTTTGCTTGGACCGAAGAAGCAGACGAAGCCTTTCAGGAACTTAAACAAAGGTTTACCTCCGCTCCAATCCTGCGACATCCTCGTCCAGACCTCCCTTATGTTGTTGAAACTGATGCGTCCAGTCTCGCAATGGGGGCTGTCCTTTCACAGAGAGACCCGGAAACCGGCCAGCTACATCCTGTGGCCTTCTGGTCGATAAAGTTCTCACCTCCAGAGATTAATTATGCCATCATGGACAAGGAACTCCTGGCTATCAAATCCGCCTTTAATGCCTGGAGGCACTACCTTCTGGGGGCCAGACACACCATTACAGTCATCACAGACCACCGAAACCTGCAATATCTCAAAACAACCAAGGCCCAGTCGTCGCGCCAGTTACGGTGGGCCCTTTTCTTCACCGAATATGATTATGTAATCACATTTCGACCAGAAGTCAGAAATGGAAAGGCGGATGCCTTATCTTGCATGGGCATAGATGGAATAGTATATACAACTCAGACCCAGTACCTATTATACCTGAAGACAAACTCTTGAGTATCACGACAGCCTTAACACAAGCAGAACTACGAAAGGAAATCCAACGAACAATGAATCCTGATGCCTACCTCGCATGGCAAACTCAAGGAGAACAATAGACCATCAAGGACCAGCTACCTTTTTTTAGGGATCGCCTATATGTACCCAAGAAGGAATTACAACAGCATATTATTTCAAACTATCACGATTCACTGATCGAAGGGCATCCTGGGATCGCCAAAACCCTAGCTAAGGTGAAAGAGAACTTTTGGTGGCCTACCTGGCGTAAGAACATCATTCAGTATATTCAGTCCTGCGATGTCCGCGCACAAAAAAAATCACAGAAATAAAAACCATCTGGTCTCCTACAACCATTGGACATTCCTCCAGTTCCATGGCGCACTCTTTCCCTTGACTTCATCACTGATCTACCTCCAAGCCAAGGGTTCAACACCATCCTGGTAGTTGTGGACTTATTCTCAAAGAAAGGCCCATTTTACTCCTCGCAAAGGCTTCCCAGACGCAGCCACTTTAGCAAAAGTGTTCCTGGAGGGCGTGGTTAAGCTACATGGCTTACCTTCGGTTCTGGTCTCTGATCGAGGCAGCCAGTTTGTTTCAAACCTCTGGAAAAAATGTTGTGCAATGGCGCAGATCGACGTTCGGCTATCTACCTGTCACCATCCCCAAACGGACGGCCAAACCGAGAGAACCAATCAGACACTTGATAAATATTTACGGTGCATGCTGCACCACGAACAAAGGAATTGGAAATACCTACTATGGATAGCCGAATATGCATATAACAATTCTTTGCATTCAAGCACGGGACAAACGCCCTTCTATACCCTTTATGGCAGACATCCACGTACCTCTAAACTAGACCTTCCAGCCAGCTTGGAAATGCCAGCGGTAAAGTCTCTACAGACAACCATTACTCAGGCTTTCAAAAGGGCAAAGGAACACCTTATTCATGCCAAAGAAAAACAAAAGAGATTTGCCGACCAACACCGGAAAAATGCCCCTGATTATCAAGTAGGAGACAAAGTTTGGTTAGCCGCTAAATTCATACCCATCAAGGGAACCCGGACCTTTCATCCCAGATTCTTAGGACCCTATACCATTAAGGCAATTATCTACCCAGCAGCCGTGAAACTGGATTTACCACCTAATCTACACATCCACCCGGTATTCCATGTGTCCCTCCTGAAACCAATGCAACCCGGCACACGGATTGGGACACCACCTAAGCCCATACTTGTTGACAGAGAACCAGAATTCGAAGTCAAAGATATCTTGGACTCTAAATACTCTTGGACCAAGCTATATTATCTCGTCGATTGGAAAGGATTTGGACCACAAGATAGATCCTGGGAGCCCAGTGAGAATATCCACGCACCACGTCTAATCAGGAAATTCCATCGGAACTTCCCAACCAAACCTGGGACAGACAGAAGGAACACCATGGGTGGGGCCTTATGGGGGAGTGCTGTCACGACCCTTGCCCAAAACCCCCTCTGGAAAACCCATTGGCCAGGTGGAGTCAGGACTCGGGCCTCTAGAGCCTGGCATTCTCTTCAAAAACCCTCATGGGGCCATTCCAGGCGCCTGTGGCGCCAGGCTCATACACCATGAAAAACAATGTGCTTGGGAACTACTTTATTGTATTGTCAGCCAACATGGAGGCATCCACATAGCTTGGTTCCTAAGAATCAAGCTATGCTGTCTAGTGTTTTGGGTGTGGTAGCGTAGGGACTACTTTACCTGGACTATTTTGTTGGGGCTATTTAAACCACACCCGAGCAAGACAACACGCTTCGCATTACTTTGCAGCTTGCAAAGTGTTGCTCACTGTGTCCAGCTATTCCCTCGAACCTCGGAGAAGCAGAACCTGCAAGGAGACAAAAGGAACATCATTAACAGCAGCATCTTACCTGCAGTCTTCATCTTTAGCCACTCGCAGCTCCTGAGAACAGCTTCAGTCGAATCTGCACGCCTCCCGGATAGAACGACCTGAAAGAGGAAGATAGAGGCAACATTAAAGAAAGCAGTAGAGACATTTACAAATTACGAACTGCTCAAAAGGCTTACCTGGCTGGTCGCCTCTCGGCTGGCACCACTCCAGACATTCCACTCGCGCTGAAGAACACTGCGATCTACAAGGAAGGAAAACACAGGTTAGCAAAGGCAAGACTTCGCAGCGCTGCGCATAGAGCTTACTTACCGCATCATAGCGCTCTTAATGCACCATCATTTACCAGCGGGGCTCAACCAAGCCAGTTTGCCGCGCTGAAGCTCTGCATACCTAAGGGAGAAAAAAGAGACATTTTAAACAAAGAAAGGCATGCAGGACAGCAACAAAACTAAAGTACAGCAATAAGACCTACCTGAACAATATCAAACAGGCCGGCGTCAGTGAAGTAACTGCACCACACTCGCCCATGAAAGACAACGCGCCCCTGCAAAGAAGGCAGGACGGAGAGCACGCCTAATTCTACCACAAGTTGAGGAGAGGGCGCCAGAGGGACTGAAATCATAAGGGGGTGGAGGGAGGATACTTACCCCAGTCGGTCAGTCTTGAACACAGTCCTCTTCTATTTTCAGGCAGAACCTTCCCCGCAGACCATATCACGCAAAGCTGAGAAGCATACCAGCCAGTAACACGGCTGAGTGACATCCCCGTGGATACCAGGTGAGCGTAACAAGAAATCAGCCAGGGCAGGAGGGAGGGTGTCAATGTGGTCCTTGATGGTTTTGAAGAACAGGGAGGAACCTGTTTTGATGAAACTTTCATAGATCAGACTTGTCTACAGACCTCGTCAGGGGAGAAAAGAGGAAAGGACGAGAAAGAGGGTTGGGGGGTGGCTGTAGGAGGGCCAGAGTTTATAGAAGGAGAGGGGAGCAGAGGTGGAGGGGATGAGAGGGTGGACAGGATATCCTGGGTTTTAGAGATGAAGTGTGAGGCAAGGGCTGTGCAAAGGGCATGGGAGGCGACAGGAGAGGTAGAGACTGCAGGAGGGTTGGCCAGCTCCTTGTAGATTTGAGAGAGTTTAGCCGCGTTGTTAGATGCCGCAGAGACAGAGGCTTGGATGTGGGCTCTCTTCTTAGTGTGGACTGAGAGTCGGTATTGGCTTTGGAGCAGACGACGAGCCAGTTTTTTCAGAGGATACACAACAAGCCCTCCATTTCCTTTCAGCCACCCTACATTTATGTTTAAGTGTAGCTAGGTCAGAGTCATGCCAAGATTTGCACTTGAGCATCAAGAGTATCGGATATAGAAGAGTAGAGCATAGACAGGGCTGTGTCAGGATGTGAGTCAGCCAGAGGTGGGTGGTGTGGGGAGAGAAGGAAGCAGTGAAAGCCTCAACTGACACACGCTTCATGGGCCGGATGTCTGAGAAGGTAGATGGCAGTGTTGTGGTAGGCTTTACCTGGGAGGAAGAGAGGGACAGATGAGAGGAGAGGAGGGAGTGATTGCTCCAGGAGAGAGGAGTGGACAGAGGGATGGAGAGGGGGAGGTCAGAGGAGATCACAACATGTATATGCCCTGCAGAGTGAGTCGGCCAGAGGGGAGGATAGAAAGAGAGAGGGAATAACAGAGGTCACGGAAGAGAACAGAGGATGAACAAGGAGAGTCTAGATGGATATTGAGCTCACCAAGATGGAGGAGTTGAGTGTTAGAAGCCAGGAGGAAGGAGGAGCGGTCCGCCCACTGAGAGAGAAATGAGGTGATCTGACCAGGAGGCCGGTATAATAGTGGCCACGGTAAGAGAGTGGCTAGGAGAGAGAGAAAGCCTACAGACAAGGCATTCAAAAGAGGAGTATGTCTGCATGGGAATGATAGAGGCAGGAATCCACTCAGGAAAGATTAGGGCTACACCCCCTCAGGACTGGGTAGATCTGGGTGCGGAGAGGATCTTGTAACCTTCGGGGAGGAGAGTGTCAAAGCTTGTGACAGAGCTGGCCATGAACCATGTCTCGGTGAGACCGAGGACATTGAGGTCAAGTTCTTCCAGGAGGTGGCAGATGTCAGAGGAGTGTTTGACAGCAGAGTGAGAGTTGAGAGTGGCAAGATGATGAAGGTTGCCACACTTAAAGGCCTTCGGGGGAGGGGGACAAATCTGAGGTATGCCCTGCAGAGGTGAGGAAGGAGCCCGAGGTGGGGCAGAAGAGGAGGGAAGAGAGGGCAAGGTAGCCAAGGGGGGGAGCAGGGGACAGCAGGAGAGGAGAGGAAATTGACGAGGCAAGGGAAGCGCCTATCAAAAAGGAGGCGATTGGCCTGAGGGCCTTGGACCATGACTGTGCCATTAAGGTAGATATTAATGATGAATTTAGAGGAGTCTAAGGCTAAGGGAGCCATGAGAACTTCGCAGTGGGTGCCACCATTAATGAGAGAGGAGGAGACAGGACAGAGCACAGAGATCATATGAAGAGCCCATACATCTGGCAAAGGAACGACAAAGAGGATGTCAGTGAGGGTCTGTCTGGGGGAAGCACTGGAATTGGTGTCAGCGATAGGGAGACCAGTGTTGGAGGCCAAGATATCCTTTTTGAACTTCTTCCCACCAGACTTAGTGAGAAGGGAAGGATAGTCAATGGAGAAGCAGTTGGAGAATATAGGGGAAACAGAAAGCGCTATGTGTGTGGTAGTGAGAAGTCAGTGGGGGGATGGGAAAACAGGTATGAGTGGAACAAAGAGACCACTCTTTGACCAGTGAGGTCACTGGGCCAGCAAGTTACAGAGAAGCAGCAATACAAGCAAAGTGCAGAGCAAGTTAGCAAAACACTGCAAGATTTGACTTATAACCAAAATACAAAACATAGCAAGACTTGACTATTAACCAAAATGCAAAACACTGCAAGATTTGAATTTTAACCAAAATGCAAGAGACAGCAAGATTTGAAATTTACAAATGGGTTCAGATGGTAGCAAAGTGTGTAAAAACGCAATGCATTTGGGAATGTAAACATGGGAGAAACAAGCTGAGAAGGACAGTGAAAGTTAAGAGAGGGTAGGAGTGAGTCCTGAAGGGGGGAACTAATCCATAGTTAAGGAGATGTGAATGTCATGGTAGTACGTTATCTTTGAGGGGTAAGGTAGCAGCATCATGGAAGTTCAGGTTCTGGGGTGCAGAAAAGACCCCAATTAGCGGTCTGTTAGCGGACAGAGAGCAGTCAGGGGCCTTCGATGCTGGTGCCGGCTCCCTCCTGCTGGTGACCCTGATTGGCCAATATGTAGTCTATGTCCAATCACAAAAGGCCAGACTGCAGGCACAGTGATCAGCCTCCAGGTGTAGAATGAGGGGCAGTATAAGAAAGAGAAGATAGAGGCGGGTCTGTAGGTTCGGAAAAGAAGGAAACTGAAAAGGGGAGCTGCTTTCAGTAGTTTAAAACTAATTTAATTCAACATATAAACATTATTCATCGTACAGTTCATTTTCTAAAAACACGTAAAACATTCCAATTTGGGTATGTAGCGTATTAATCAAACGATTTGCCAAACACTACCACTACCAATAACACTCGAGCGGAGGCAGACACAGCCGTGTCGCCGACAAATATCAGGGAAGACACTCTGCACTTTAGACGCGCCAAGGAGCCGCTGAATAGCCTACTGTACTTGAGGTTAAGTACTTATTCTTGGGGACCTCAACATGGGTTTCAATGACCCAACTGACCAGCTTGCCAGCACTACCTCCAATACCTTTTCAGAAATAGGATTTACTCAAAGAAGTAATGCGCCTACACACGACAAAGGTAGAACACTTGACTGGGTGGCTGTCTACAATTGTCACGCCACATCCTCGCTATTTCACCTTTAGCTTGGACGGACCACCACCTTGTGTCCTTCATGCTCTCTACCACCAGACCTCCACTCCCACTAGCCATCAGAGCCCCACCCACGCTAACTCGAAATAAAAAGAGTATTACCGTGGAGAGACTTATCCCGACCTTACTCCCCACACTTAACACGCTCCGTGACAACTTGGATCCTGAAAACCTGTTTGAAGAATACAACAAAATTATGTCTTCTTCGCTGGACCTAATTGCCCCCCTCAAACTCAGACCAAGTAAGCCCAAAACGCACCTGAACAAATGGTTTACACCATTCCTCAAAAACCTAAGGCAGCAAAAAAGAAACTGTGAGGCTACTTGGAAAAAACTACCATCAGTAGCCAATAAACTTAAATTCACCAAACTCTCAGCCCTCTACAAAAAAAAATATGCCTAGCAAAACGAATCTCTTTGGACCTGCGCATATCCCAACCTAAATCTAGTACGAAGGAATTATTTTCTATCCTCAAAGAAATCGAGACTCCTATAGCACCGCTTGACACGTTCACCAAAGATAAATTTGGTGCTCAGAGATCCAAAACACATTAGCCAACAAGATTTCTACTTTACAAAAAAAATCTCCTGCAAAAGAGCCTCACTAAATGACCCCCACCCACCCAAACCAATTGAGCGTACTATAGACACTGAATCTACCCGCTTCAACTTTACCAAAGTCTCCATACTCGAAGTAGAAAGAATCATCCTATCACTGAAACTCTCCAACTGTCAGGGTGATCTATGCCCCGCACAGCTCATCAAGGATGCTGCCCGAGACGTCTCCCCCTTCATCACAAAGCTAATCAATGCATCCTTTTCCTCTGGCACCATCCCCACCAATCTCAAACAATCCTGGGTACTCCCACTCTTAAAAAAAAACACCCTTGACCCATCCACACTAACAAACTATAGACCGATCACAACTGTACTTCTTCTAAAAATTCTGGACAAGGTTGTCTATGTACAAATACAGAAGCACTTGGAAGCACACCACCTCTTAGGAGCTGGACAATCAGGCTTCCGCCCCCAACATGGGACCGAGACGGCCCTCCCTGACCTTAAGACACAAGTCGATGAACTGAGAGACAACGGTAAAGCCGGCCTACTCCTCCCCTTAGACCTCTCGGCTGCTTTTCACCTCGTTGACCATACTACCCTATGCACTCACCTTAGCACAGCCGCTCATTTCTCCAACAATGCCATCACCTGGATTAGATCCTTCCTTAATGGCAGAACCATGAGGGTCTTCTCGCCTTTAGCAGCCGCAGACCCCATACCTATCTCCTGCGGCATCCCACAGGGCTATTGTGTCTCGCCCACACTGTACAATATCTTTACCAGGCCCCTTTTCGATGATCTGGGTCATCTTGGTATCACCTACACTAATTATGCAGATGATACTCAGATCCTCCTTCCGCTTTCTGGGGATTATGAAAAGGATTTGGCCTTGGTGAATAGAGTGTACATCATCATCCAGGCATGGATGGCCACTCACGGACTATGCCTGAATGATGACAAGACCGAACTCATCATCCTGGGCACCCCTTCTAGCTTAAAGAAACTAGGCTATTTCTATTCTTTATTTATAATCGATGGTAACAGTATCAAGGTATGTCAAGAGGTCAAAACACTGGGTGTTTACCTGGATTCAAACCTCTCTTTTAAGAAACAGGTGAATTCCTTAGCATCCTCTACTGCCTATACGTGTAAACTAAGCTGTGCAGCCAAGCCATTTCTATCTGATACCAGTTGCACAACCCTTGCTAGAGCCCTTATTCTGTCTCGATTGGACTACTGCAATGTCCTCTACCTAGGGTCTACCAAAGCTATTACCAGTAAAATACAAACCCTACAAAATAACGCCCTCAGAGCGCCACTAGGCATCTCTTGACAAGACCACATTTCTGCACACAGCCAAAAGAATAATTGGCTCTCTATCAATGACAAAATCCTGCTAAAAACCTTGTCACTTACTCACAAATTTCTTAACGCTGCCCCCACTTACTTGATCGATAGATTCCACAGCCAAACCTCCCTGAGACCCTTAAGAATAGCATACAAAGACTGCCTCTCCGTTCCTAACTTCAATCGTTCCACTATAGGGGGCAACAGCTTCCCAGTGAAAGCCGCTAAACTGTGGAACTCCCTTCCTCCCACTCTGAGAATGGACCGCCCCTACCACAACTTCCGGACCAACGTTATCCTATGGCTAAAAACGTAGGATTATACCTTTACCTGTATGTATGTATATAATTTGTGCTTTACCTGTATGTATGTATGTATATATTTTCGCTGTTGTAACTAAGCTTTGCATATTCATGTAACTGCTGTGCCCTGTTACCCGAGGGTATGATCTTGCATTATAAATAATAAACAAACAAAGAAACAAATTGGGGTGTGTTCCCTAGGGGTAACTATAGTCAGGTTTTCTCTGCAGGAGCTCCTAGAGTGTGGTCAGTTTTTTATTTAAGAACACTTTATATTTAATTTGGTTTTAAGATACATTATTTGTCTAAACGTTTCCTTCGCTTATTCATCTTTTATCATTTGCTTTGCTTTTATATTTGTTGTTACTCTACAGTGCTCGAATACTCTTGTGTCCAGTGACTATATATGCATACTATATATAAAATAAATAAGAATTTCTCTGCCTTCATGAGGCAACATGTTTAATGTTGCTTAGTGAGTCGCTTAGACTTATTTACTGCTCTTATTCCAATGCTATCCAAGCGCTTGCATCAAGCGAGACTAAGAGAAATCGCTCAGCGCCATTTTGTCCAAACACAAGGCAGCAAAGCCTTTGTTGCTCCATCAAAGCAGCAATACATTTGCTCCTCCAGTGGCATCGACACTGAATGCAGAAGCAAATACACTATTCAGTGAAATGAAAGCTTTGCTCCAGGACTTTGACAGTGCTATGACAAGGCATGGGAGCTCGAGGGACACATTACGATCCGCTTCAGGGGGTAAGGGTGCCCAGCCCTGCAACAATGACCCTCTTAATGGGACGAAAAGGGCCTCCATCAGGAAAGTTACTCATGCCGATAAACGGCTGGTTCCTTTTCCAAAGCATTATTTTAAACTTGTAGCCAATTTAAAAATGTGTACAACTGTGACGGCTAAGAAAACTGTCAAACTTACTCTTAGCCCCCGATGGACAATCGGTCAATGAGAAAAGATACTCTCACTATTAATATTGGCTGACCAGCCCCATATAAGGTAGGCACGCCAATGTCATGAGTGGCCAGTCCCTTAAGTCGAGCAAGGCAGATTATCCTGGAAGTTTATGCTTCCCAGGCTAACAATCCTGACCTTACATTGGACAATAAACTATACAATGCAAAAGGATTGTAGGTAACCATTGTCCACAAAAAATAAAAATGATAAAAATAAAAAATAAACTGGATAATGTGAATGATTTGGAGAATTGACAATGACTTACCTCCGGTCACTGACACGGATGTGGAGTGTTTTAATAAATAGGCTCCCTTTGCCAGTCTAATACATGCCCCAATATAGATTCTTGCAGCCGCTGCATCGAGGCCTAGCACAAGCAAGTCACATGTATCCTGCATGTTGGAAAATCGTTTTATAGAAGTTGCGGTTGCGAGGGTGGAGTGGTAAATTGTGGTGGCTCTACGTGTGTTTCAGCAGGAGTTCATTTCTGTCGTAGTACCCAAATTGTTCGACAAAATTTGAACATGGTAGATGTGACCGAATTCAGTCATTACCATAAGTTTGAATTTTTTCGAACAATTTGGGTCGGAAAATACTGAACATGAGGAGCGGGGGGTTGTGGGGGTGTCCACCGGTCCCCATGTTCGGTATCTGCCACCTCGGGGGTGTCCCTCGCATCCTTAACAATGGAGGTGGGGACAAAAATTGCTCAGGCCCCTGTTTTCAATAAACGGTCAAAACGAGGGCCCGGGAAGTATGCACGCGAACATATCCTTCGCGGGCAGATCACGCAGATCCTCTTCTGTGGCCTCAATTTGTTTTAATCTGAGTCCTGAGAATAGGGAAAGCGAATGTATGACAAAGCTATGTTTTAACTGCCACAAAAGCACTGAACATGCATGCATGTGTGCAGGCTTAGCAAGCAAGTGTCACACCTTCAAAATCATAGGTATATTAAAAGTGACTGAACATTGTCATCTGATCACGGGTGGGAAAGTGGAGAAACTAACAGGAGGTAGTGCCCCCAAATGACTCAAAGTATTTACTAGGTCTGCTGGAATGGAAAGTGTCAGGTCAAAAACACAATCCTTCAGATATGTAGGGGTGTTCTCACCTCCACTAACTGTACTTGAAAGATGGCTGTCACAGCGCCCTCCACCAGCTTGAGTAAGAGTTTTTGCCAGTGACGGAAGAAGCTCCTATCCAGCCCTTGAAAACCATGAAAATAAAAATGGAGCTTCTGTACAGACTGCACTCCCATTAAAGCCCTAACCAGAAGGTCTATTATATAATCTAAGAACAGTGGAAAACCAAAATTATCATTTTGCATGGTGTGCCAACACTGCCAAAGGAAAGTGCTGAGAGCGGCGGTGCCCTAGGCATGTTGAGGGCATCTCTTCATCATCCTTGAAGATATTATAAATGTAAGGAGAATTTCTGACGCCGCAGATGCCGTTAGATGCGAATTGGCAAGTGACCATTAAGCAAAGAGTCTTTCGTTGACTGATTTCAGAGTCAACTTAAAGGGGGAATAGCAGACAAAGCATCACCATAACCCTGGCTAACTTAGCTGCACATATTTTTTCAAAGAATGCCTCAGAAGATAGGTCAAACCGCCGCCCAAGTCCCCTAACGTCTACATCACGTAACCTGGAAGATGTTGATTAACAGCATGTTCCCTATCTCACTCTCATTCAAGCTAAAATCTGTTTTCCTGAAAGAAAAATAGCAGGCCTGGGGAGTAGCATGCAAGACTGAGACTGGCCACAATATCTGGATGGTGAGCAAATCATATGCTTTTAAAAAACATGGCCGATGGGGGCGACTTTTTCAACCCGGACTATATTATTTTTTTCTTACCTGCTAGGAATGGTGAGCCTGGGCACCCAAGTGGAAGATTGGTAGTCTGGATTGGCATTATTCTTAATGCATCTCCTTTACATATAAGCGTTGGATCACCAGACATTACGGCCCTAAAGCTTGAAATCCCCAGGGAACAGGTGTTAATACAGTACAATATGCACGAGACCAGCCACAGCTGCCTTGGGTTATGCTCCCTCGTATCTGCTATCGCGAGTGGTTCACAATATAGATGCACGCCGTAATAATGATAAATCAGCAGTCAAATAATTATTAGGAGATTGTAATACCCAATTTGAACAACATCCAGAGTTTCTGGTAATCCTGGGGGATCCCGGATCTAAATGCAATGTTCCCCTCGCACTCCCTACATGAGCAACATCTGAATGCCCAAGATTAGCACCTGCTTTGTCTGTGTTGGGTCTTTGTGCATGCAATGGGCACTTACTGTGAGATTCCCCATTCCAACACATATTTAAGATGGGCAGCAGAAGTAGTCATCTAGCTTTTATCCTGTTGTACTTGGGGAAGTGGCTCCTAGCAAATGATCTGGCAGTCGAGAATGCACAGTGAAATCGGTCACAACGCAGTTAGTCTCAAATTAAAGGTGAACCTGGCACATACAATATCTAAAGCCAACAGAGATATAGCCATTAGTAGTAATGGAAGGAGAATCAAGTGGGTGAATCCTGACCGCTCTGCATGTATCCCCACTATCTACACTGCTCTCCTCCTTCTCTTGATCAGACTTCTGCTAGATAATATGATTGCTAATATCTTTATTGCAGATACTTATTTGTATTTGTATTTGTATTTATTAGGTTTATATAGCGCTTCAATCCAAAGCGCTTTACAATATAACAACAGGATACAAGAATAATGAAAGAAGCATATTTACAAACATGAAACAACCCAATGAAACAATATGTAGAGCAATTTACCTAGGTAGAAGAAAGGTGAAGTGAGGGGTGAGGAGTAAGGGAATAGAGGAGGGAGACAAGGTGGGGAAAGATGAAGTTTCAAGGGGGATAGGAGGAGGGATAAAGGGAAAGGAGAAGGTAGAAAAGGTGGGTAGTAGGGAAAATAGGGAAGTAAGAGAGGATTGAAAGGTAGTGAAGGAGGTCGGGGGGGAATGGAGAAGAAGAGATTTCAAGGAGGCACCGGAGAAGGAAGTGAGAGAGAAGTAAGTGGAGGTAGTGAGGGAAGTCAGGGCGGGGAATGGAGAAGAGATTTCAAGGAGGCACGGGAGAAGGAAGTGAGTGAGAAGTAAAGGGAGGTAGTGAGGGAAGTCAGGGCGGGGAATGGAGAAGAAGAGATTTCAGTGAGGCGCAGAAGGAGGAGTAGGTGGGGATGGAGCGGATAGAGAGAGGTAAAGAGTTCCATTGTAGGGGGGCCAAGAGCTGAAAGGAACGGAAACGCGAAGAGACGCATGGGGACGGGGGAACAATGAGTAAGAACAGATCAGCAGAAGGGAGAGAACGGGAGGGAGTGTAGAATGAGAGGAGAGAAGAAAGATAGGGGGCGAGGTCATGGAGAGATGAAAACAAGACACAGGAATTGGAATTTAAGTTGGGAGTGAAAGGGAAGCCAGCCAAGGAAAGAGAGTGAGTAGGAAAAGGAGTCATGAGGAGCAGGGAGACAAAGGATACGGATAGAGAAGTGGTAGAGGGATTTGAAGGGGCTAGATGACAAGCAGGGAGTCCAAAAAGAAGAGAAGAGCAGTAGAAAAGACAAGAGAAGATGAGGGAAGAGATTAAGAGTTTAGAGGCATGCAAGGTGAGGGAGGAGTGTAACTTGTGAATATTGAAGAGATGGTAGCGACAGGCGCAAGAGATGAGAGAAATATGGTGGGAAAAGGAGAGGGAGGAGTCAAAGTGGAGACCTAGATCACGAGCGTGAGCAGAGATGGGGAGATTAGAAGGGGGGAAGTGTATGAAAAGGGGTACGGGGTGAGTGTGTTAGAAGGAAAGAAAAGACTTCAGTCTTGTCGGTGTTGAGGGAGAGAAAGTGGGAGGACATCCAGATTTTGATAGCAGTAAGGCAGGAAGATAAGTTGAGATGGAGGTCTGGAGTGAAAGAAGAGAAGCAGAGGAAAAGCTGGGTGTTGTCTGCGTAGAAATGGTGAGAGATACCGAATGAAGAGATAACGGGAGCAAGAAGGGAGGCATAAAGTGAGAAAAGGAAAGGGCTCAGTAAAGAGCCGTGGGGGACACCGTAGTCCAAGGGGAAGTTGGAGGAGGTGCGGCCGCCCAAGGAAACAGCAAAACATCGATTGGAGAGGTAAGAGGAGAGTCAAATATAGGACAGAGCCTTTGAAGCCAAAGGAAGAAAGAGTATTAAGGAGTAAGGGGTGATTAACGGTATCAAAGACAGCAGAAAGGTCGAGGAGGATAAGGACAGAGGATTGCTTAGCGTAGCAAGCAGTAAGGAGGGAGTACATAAGTGAGAGCAGTCTCAGTGGAGTGTTTAGGGCGGAATCTAGATTGAGAGGGGGAAGGAGAGAATGAGTGGATACAAAATCTGAAAGTTGTGAGTAGGCTAGGCGTTCAAGAAGCTTAGAGAGGAATGGAAGGAGCGAGTTTGGACGAAAGTTGGAAGCAATAAGAGGGATAGCAGAAGGTTTCTTCAGGATGGGGATGATAGTAGTATTTTTGAAGGCTGAAGGAAAGGTAGCAGAGGAGAGACAAATGTCGAAGAAGGAGGTTAAGTAGGGAATGAGGAGCGGGTACATTTTAGGAATAAGGAGGGTGGGAAGGGGACCAGAGGAGGCAGCAGTAGGGTGAGTTTTGGACGGAGTGACAGGAGAGAAGTTAGGCATGCAAGCAGAAGGGGGGAGAGAGAAGAGGGAGGAGGGGAATAGGAAGAAGAGAGGAGGATGTTTTGGCGTAAGGAGAGAATTTTGGAAGAGAAGAAGTCAGCAAAGTCGGAAGGAGAGAGAGAAGAATTAGCAGAGGGGTCAGGAGTAGGCGGGGAGTGAAGACGAGAGAGGGTTTGGAAAAATACAGCAAGGGTGTTAGGCTTGTGAGTGGAGAATGTTTGAGTAGTAGGAACGGCTGGCTGAGTTGAGGCAAGAGTCACAAAGAGAGTGATATGAGAAATACAAGGTTTGGTTAGTCAGAGAGCGGGATTTGAGCCAGCGTCGTTCAAGGCGACGGAGGAGACGACGCATGGACAGAAGGTGTGGGGAAAGTCAAGGTTTGCGAGAAGGGCAGAAGGAGGTAAGGGGGTAGAGTTGGTCAAGACTGGAGGAGATAGAGGAGGACAGGGAGGACAGAGAGGAGATGGAGTCATTGGCCGAGAGAGAAGAGAGGTCGGAGAGAGGGGGAAGGGAAGAGGAGCAGGAGCCGAATAAGAGGGAAGGGCTAAAGTTATGGAGATTCCGTCGAGAGAAGGAAGAGGGGGAAGAAGAGGGAGTGGACGAGGAGGGGGGGAGTGAGGAAGAAGGAGAGTAAGGCATGATCAGAAAGATAGTTGTGAAGAGAAGAAACAGGTGAGGAAGAGTAGGTTGAGATAAAGATGAGACCAAGAGTGGAGCCAGAGGAGTGAGTAGGGGGAGTAGGGAGGGGAGAGAGAAGGTAGGAGTCGAGTATGGAGAGGAGAGGGGAAGGTTGAGAGGAATTGCAGAGGGGAAGGTTAAAATCACAGAATACTGAGAGGGGAGTGGGGGAGGGAAAGATGAGAGAGAGGAGGTGATCCAGGTCATCATAAAAGGAAGAGAGGGGGCCAGGAGGTCTGTAGATAATTAGAAAGGAGATAGCGTGAGGGGAAGTGAAGGATTTGAATAGGTATTCAAAGGAAGGGAAGGTAGGGGGAGATGGAGTAGGGGTGGAGGAAAGACGTTAAGGGTGGTAGAGGAGACCAATGCCACCTCCGCGACCAGAAGGGCGTGGGACATGAGAGAAGGAGGAGGAGGGGATAGTGAGAGAAGCAGGCACAGTATAATTGATAAGAGGAATCCAAGTTTCAGTAATACAGAGGAAATTAAGGTTAAGTCGGAAGAGCATGTTTAGTGCCGCAGCGGTCTTGTTGCAGAGGGATCTGGCATTCCAGAGGGCAATGTTAATAAGACTGGAGGGTTTGACAATTGGGGCGTAGATGAGGTTAGGACAAAGAGGGACAGTAGGAGGGGGGTGGGGTAAACAGGGGAAGGTGTAAGTCATTGGGGTAGACATGAGGATGAGAGGGAGAGAAAGGAGAAGGGGGAGGATGGGGGAGAGTAGAGGGGTAAGGAAATAAAGAGGAAGGTGATCGAGGAGAGGAGATTCTGGCAACGCGCATGACAGAGGGAGAAGGAGGGAGTGTTGAGCAGAGAATAATTGCGAGTTGGGAGAGAGGCTAAGGGGGAGAGAAAGTGAGGGGAGGGAGCTCCAGGGGAAGGGGAAGAAGGGAAGGGGAGAGAGCACTAGGGGTTTAGGAGAAGAGGACACAGGGAGCTGTTGGGATAGAAGAGTAAAGGGAGTGGTCGGGGAGGGAAGGGTTATAAGGGTTAGGGAGAATGTTAGAGGGAAAGTCAGAGTTCTTGGAAGCCAAGAGAGTAAGGGGGGACGTAAGAAAAGTGAGGCCGAAGGGGATAGGGCAGAGTAGCTCGGCTGGCGAGCCTTGAGGCAGTTGAAGCAGGCAGACGGGAGGTTAAGGGTGATATGATGGTGGGATTGGGCAAGTGAGAAGGGTGGAGACCTCTCGGATCAGTGAAGCCTCAAGAAGCAGAGAGTATAGTAGATAGGGCAATCCAGGATAGAGAGGGTCTGAAGGGATTGGTTAGCAAGCAAGCAGGGGGGAGGGAGCAGAGTCAGGGTCAGGAGGAGGCACTTCACTGCAGGTCAGAGTAGAGAGTACCAGGGGGGTCAGGTGAGGGTAGGCGGTCCAAGAGCAGGACTGGGCAGGCAGCCTCGGCAGCAGAGCGTCCTGATGCTGGTGGAAGTGGGCTCCTACTATGAGGAAGAAGCTGGAGACCTCTGTAGCAGACGTCCAGGAGACTGGAGCCCAGAGGGGCAAGCAGAGGTGGAGACAGGGTAAGTTAGTGGAGGGCCAGGTGGTGATAAGCCAGAAAAAGGTAAGCCAGAAGAGGGCCCAGGTGGGGATAAAAATCTTATGAGGTGCTGACTCAAAAAGCCGTCCCTTATGTTACCAAACTCTGTTCCATAATTAAAAAGCACATTGTAGAAAGGGTAATATGAAAAGCAAAACACATCTAACAAACCTGCTGAGAAATCCCCAAGGGAATCTGCTTGGAGGACGATTTGTACATTTATTCTACGATAAAAGCTGCAGAGGAAACCAACTGGGAAATACTCCTATGGGCTCTGCAGGCTAAGGACCAGCAAACCTTTTGGAAAATAATGTCACAGGTGCCTGCAATCTGATGGCCGAAATTAGGGTGGGCCTTCCTGCGGAGATATACTAGCAACATGTTAGTAAACTTCATAGGGTCAATAAGACGATTCCTTATTCCGAACCAACCCCACTGCCAGATGCTAATAATAGCCAACCCCCCAGTGAGATGTTAATTCTCTCAGGCGCTGAGATCAAATCAGTCCTTGTGTCACAGAAATTAGGGAAGGCTCTGGTTTGGGTAAACTCCCACTAAAGCTTTTCAAATGGAAACTATATATTTGGGGTTCCTTTTTTGTTGAAATAAGGTTCCTTTTTTTGTTGAAAGTTTTTAATTCCATAAAGGAGCAAGGGGGACAGGGGCAGAGATCGTCCCTACCTTTGAGAAATGTGTGCCTTGGGAACTGATGCTCCATATCCCCCATAAAATGCACTTGGGAAGTTAGACTGGAAGGGCCTTCTCCAACGCCTCGAATCGTGGGCAGAAGAGAACCACGAATTACCTCTTCATCATGCTGGATTCAAGGATAAGTGGGGGCGCTGGACCCGGGTTTTCAGCATCAGCTGATCCTTCACAAGACTGTCATTAAAAAAGAACCCCTTTATCTCCCTTTTGTAGATTGCAAGACAGATTTTGACAGCGCTATTCCTTGCTGCCAGCGATTTCAAACCTATACGCTTGCAACTTTGCACTGATGAGGAGGTGAAGTCCCCCACCTTTTCCCTGGGATTGTGGTGTGAAAAGCCTACGTCCTCACACCTCTACTATTTTCCCTTTACATAAATGATTTGGCGCTTGGAATATCTAAATTGGACGCAGAAGCACCAAGATTAAACAGGGGGCATTTTGGTGTTTCATTCTTTGTGGATGACGCTGTGTTAATAATGAAGACACCGCTGGGAAACTGCAAACAATGTATTCTCCTCCAAGAAATGTACACCAAACAGGGGGTGACCATCTATATCATGCAGACCAATTCTATAGTTTGTCAGGCAAAATATTGGTGCCAGTTCACCAGATGAGCCCCGTGGAGCATTCGGACTATCTGGGAACAATATTAAGCAGGATCAGATCCTGGAATCAGCAGCTGATCAAAGGTGAGAGTATGTTCAAAGAAGGAGCAGATGCCATGGGCCATATGAACCTTCACAAAGAGGTTTAGGGTCAGAGTTATTACTCCATTATTGGATGTGTATAAAGTAAAGCACAAGGACAGTCTGCTGTGTTGTACGATGCAGAATTGTGCGGCTGTCCAAAGTGTGATCTTTTGGTTCAGGGCAAAACCAAAGAGGAACTACTGATGTACCCCTTCGGAAGGAGCTGGGGTTAACAGGAAATGCTTATGCAGCACACCTGAAAGCAACTTTAGATCAGCTTAGACCCTGGACTACACACGAGCTGGATCTGTGCTTTCCCAGAGGTGATCAATTCCCCGGGTGGGTCATTATGGGTGTGGAAAGGACCCCCGAAGCAAATGTTGGCCACTTTGAACGTCCAGCACTGGAGGGAAAACCATGTTGGCTTGCAGCTGGGAGCTGATAATGTTGCGAAAGAGGCAAATATCACCTGGATAAAGGAGACATGCTTCAAAAAGATTAGGCTTGAGTGTAAGAGTGCAAGAGAATATATGGAAGTGAATGTGTTTCTTGACCCAGGGCTCTATCTTAATAAGTTAGAACGCTTCTTTAGTAAACAACTATATTTTTAATGTTGGTCACGAGTGTTATGGCAACAGGATCATTCTAAGAAGTCTGACTTTTGCACTTTGAGGAAAGAGGAGGAGACACACTTCTTTTCATGCATGTTATATCTCACCAGCAGGAGATCCTAGTTTAGGCCAGTCTTAAGGAAACATGAAATAAGGTCCCTAAAAGATAGGCTCAGGCTCTAAGAATGCACAGATGGGAGGCATGTGACATTTGCAGTGTCTTGCAGTGTCTAGATACATTAGCAGTGGCTGGATCAAGGGCCTGCGCTATATGGAACTAGCCTTTTAAGGTGCAGATATGACCGCAGGAAGCCAAGGTTTAGGATTCGTGGATCCTGGAGGCTCGCAACAGCGCGTTTCTTATAATTCAACTATTATAAGATGTATAGCAGCATGGCAAAGATAGGTGTTTTGTGTAGTTCTTTGCTGAGGCCACCTCCCCTCCCCCAAAGCACTGTGACACCATTGTGGCATAGGACCATCATTCTTGCTTTATTTTTAGCACACCTATCGTGCCTCTCCTTCCTCACCACCCCGTAACACTCTGTCTCCCCATCTCACTTCCTTGATTGGACTTCCCTCTCTCCACCTTCATTCCTATGACATTTGCCCGCCTTTTCCCTCTCACTCTGCTTTCCACTGTTCCTTCCCTGTTTCCCCTTTCTATGTGCTCCTCCCCCTCCTCCTCTAGCTCTACACTGTTTTCATGTTTCTTTTCCTCTTCTGGTTTCTCCTCCTTTCCTCTCCCTCGTGTTTACTGCATCCTGCTCCTCTTCTTCCTCTTCACTGCTCTTCACTTTCTCCTTTCTGTTTCTTTCTTACTTCCCAGTTTCTTCCTTCTTCCCAAACTGACCTCCACATCCTTCCCATTCAAACTCCTTTCAATATTTGGCCTTTGTACCTCTCACCCTGGTTTCTGTCGTATCCACCATAACTGGACTCACCTTTGGCAGTCTGCTGCTTGATCCCACCTCTTCGGTTGTTCCCTGATTTCTCACCACACGGCTCCACTGCCAGAGGTCTTGGAACCCTGGAACATCACCTTAGTCCTACGCAACCCTGTCATGGAGGTTGCTTGACTTCCAGTTGGGGGCGTGACTCAACACTGGCCCAAGATGGCCTACTCTTCTCATGGTCTTTGCTGGACATAGTGCCCACACCACCAGAGGATCTGCTGAACAGTCGAACCTTCATAAGCCAGGCCTGTGGTCACCGTGGCCCAGACACGTCCACATCTCGCACTCATGGACTTCAACCGGTTGAATTGCTGGTCCTTAAGACTTTCTCTGGCACCTTACCAGGACTTCACTTCCCAAGCTGGGAAGAAGGTTGGTTTGCTGGCGGGACGCATACACTCTTTCTACACTCTCTTTGCAGCGTCTCGCTGCCTCTGCAGGCCCCTGTCCGTCCGACTCAGGGGCTGAGCATTTGATTTTGTCACAACTCCAGCTCAGGTGCACCTGACTGATGACACTCTGCAACACAAGAACACATGCCCGGGATTGCTGGTGGTGCCCTTGTTCATAGAAGGCCTGCCTAGCATGTTGGTGTGTGGGCAGGGTCAGACTGATATGCCAAGTGGATATTTACTGTCTGGTAAGGTTCATAAAGCTAAAACCTGATTTTAGACCCATGTGAGTAGGTGTCATCGGACAGAACCAGTTGTTTGGCCTTATTCATTTTCAGCAGCAGGGTTCGATCCTTTTTTGGCAAATGTTTAGAGCTGGTACTGGTGGCGTAAGTAGCCTATGGGTGCTGTTTCTAGTAGCATCCAATACCTGTCTTATCTAGGGTACACGTGGCATGGCCCTTGGGATAGGCTTCCCAGTACCATATTCCATTTTCACAGACAATCGCGCCTACGACCTTTGTGGCACAAAACACTGGGCAAACATTTCGTAGGGCGAATAATAACTGTCTGACAATAACCATGAAGTATAAATGTAATGACAAACATGGATTTTTATTGATATTGCCACTGTATAAAACAAGAATGAGCAAAAGAGGGCACTGACGGTAAGGGTGAGGGGGCTAAAGGGTAGTTTGTAAGGTCCTGTTTGTAAATGTTCAGCTAGGGAGGGTCAGGTGATGTACATAAATCAATATGTGAGAACGGGGGCCCCAGGGGAGTTTTTGGCGCTGCACACGGCCAGCGAGTGGCCGTGGGGGGCAGAGCGCCTCCCGGGGGTATTTAAGGGCTCAGGGAAGGTTCGGGAGGCAGGCGACGGTTAGGACTTGATGATTGTTAGTCCTGTCGCCTGCTCCCGAGCCTTCCCTGAGTAGCTGGGCCTTCTGTGCTGCAGGTTAGCGTATGTGAGAGGGATAGTGTTTAGCAGATTGGGGGAGGTTAGTTATAGTTAGCTAATAACTTTTAATTTGAATAAATTGTCTGATATAGCCGGGGGTACCGTAGATAAGGTACCCCCTCTTACCTTACCTGGCTCCGGTTACAGTGGTCCGGGAACTTCGGGTGTAGGGGTTTTTTCTTCAGTCACGGCATTTTCGTCCAGTGCTGTAGGGGGTGGGGGTTAGGTAGGGTGCAGGGGAACGCAGTCCGTGGGGAGAGAGGGCGGGTTTAGCGGGAGTTTGGGTCTGTGCTTCTTGCCCTCGGGTTGTTGTGGGGTTTATTAGGTGGGGAGCACCTGGTCCCGTGTTGTTCGGCTGGGAGAGGGGAATTCTGTGCACGGTGTCCGTCGTGTGACAGAGGGGGCAGTGTGCTCCCATTAAAGGGGCCGCGTTCATTTGTTGGTTTGAGGTGTAGTGGTGCTTACACGCCGCCAGGGGGCAGTGTGACAAGGAAGCATCTCGGCCCCTATGTTAGTTGGGCTTCTGGTTTTTGGGGATTTTTTTTGTTGCTTGTGGCACTTCTTTGCCAGGGCAGGGGGGTTACAGGGGCTAAGGCAGTATCTAGGGGGTAAATAGAGGTAAATAATAAAAAAAAAAAACTAGTTTCAAAGTGAGTCGTTGTCAATTGGGGGATAGGTCCTCGGGTAGTTTTGGCTCGGGGGCTTAGGTTTGCTAAGTTCATTTTCAGGTGGCATATATATTGTAGTGCACAACCAGATTAGTAGTGCACGATGGTGGGCCAGGGAGCCAGCAAGAAGGGTCTGGTTGATGCTAAGGCTCTGAGGGAGGCCTTGGAAATAATTAGTACGGCATCTAGGGCCCAGTTGGAGGGGGCAGTGGGGGAGGTCACTGGCGGAGAGGTCACGGGGGAGGGGGAGATAAGTGGTGGTAGGCCGCAGCGTAGAGCAGCGGCAGATGGGGCTCTCGCGGCAGTGGTGGCTTGCACCCCCTCGGCGGGGAGAGGGGAGGTTTGGGAAACTAGGGGCAGGAAGTTGAGGAAGGAGATAGACAGGAGGGCGTCAGGGGAGAAATGATTTCGGGTGGGCAGCCATGGAGGGAGGGAGCGAGTAATAGTTCTAGGGAAGATAGGAATTCTCAGATGGAGGTGGCTCAAAGGAATCAGAGTGGAGCCAGTGAAGGGGTGCAGAGGGGGGTGACAGGGCAAAGGGGTGAGGGGGTAAATACCTGCAGAAGAGTGCAGGTGGGAGAAGGAGGGAGAGGTCACCGTCATTTGAGGAGGTTAGAGTGGGGCGCGGAACGGCCCCCCCGGGTAGGAGGAGTGAGGGTGGAGGGCGCTGCGCAGCCCCCGCTGGTCAGGTGGAGGTAGAGGGTTTCAGTACGGCCCCTCCTCTGTCAACGCAAGGAGAGCCTAGAGGGCGCAGCACAGCCCCTAGCAATGAGGATTCCAGGGTGGAGGACGGAACGCCTCGCCCGAGAGAAGAGGACCAGGCAGGGGTTTCCACAACCCCACCGAGAAGACGTCAAAGGAGTGGCGGGGCGGACGCCCCGGGCTCGCAAGAAGATCATCAACTCAACTCGGGTATGAGCTCGCATCCGCAATGGTATTTAAGGGGTGATGAAGTTGGATTGGGAGGAATATGTGGGGCAATGGGAAGTGGAAGATTATAGGGCGGAAAGGGAAAGGGGGGAGGAGAGAAGAAGTTTGAGGTGGGATATGGAAAGGGAAGTGCAGGGGGGACGGGGGTAAGGGGTCAGGGGAACTATTGGCTGGGTGAGTGTGCTGACATGTTTTGTTCCCGCAGTAGGAGCCCTCTAAGAAAGGAGAGGAGGAGCATCGGTGTGGATGGCAGACCACAGGCGGCAGGTGTGGAAAGAGGTGAGCGGGAAAGGGAATGGTCGTCTGCATGGCAGAGAGGGGTCACAAGAAGGGGGACAGGGGATGAAGGGTCTGGACTGCAAGGTGTAAGGAAAGAAGTTGGTGTGCAGGCCATTGGAGCCGCAGGGGTTGAGAAGAGCATTTGCTCAGTGGAGGTCCAAATGGACAAGGTGGTGGAGCCATTGGTGCTCGAAGTGCAAGCTGGAAAAGAGGAGGTTGAAGTGAAAGGAAAGGAGAAAAAATTGCCATACATGGGGATAACAAAACCATTGGGGGCGCACTTGATGGCAGCGACCAGGGAGAAGATTCAGGCGGGGGAATTTGTGGATGTCTTTAAATTGCTCCATAGGGAAGTGAGAGCAAAAGAGGGGTCTAAGGAGGAAGAGAGGGAACTGGCTTCACGCCCGGTGACCATTGAGAATTGGACGTCAGCGTTTATCATTTATGCCAGTGTGCATTGTGAAAAATTCCCGGAGCGTTGCGTGGCCCTGCTTAAATATATGGATGTAATAAGGAAGGCTTTCACGAGTTTTGGGGGCTTTGCCTGGGTAAGGTATGATGAGGAATTCAGAGCGAGAATGGCAGTCAGGCGGTCTGGGGGGAGATAGACATGGATCTCTGGCTGCAATGGATGGCCCCAACGAGGCCTGCCCCAACATTGCACACAGCAAGTGGGCTGCCTGTGCCTTTCCGGCCCTTTCTTGGTCGCCCCGCCCATGAGGGGGTGGGGGGAGGAGGCAGGGGTCAGTCCTCAGCAGCGTGCTGGGGGTATAATAAGGACGGCTGCACAAGGACCCTGTGTAGGTACAGGCACGAGTGTAGCAAGTGTGGTGGAAAACACCCTCTCACTCAGTGTTTCCAACAGGGAGACAGGGGGGGGGGGGAGGTTCAGGAAAAGGGGTTGTGGGGAAAAGCTTTTACTCCAATTAAAGTGGGTGTGTTTGAAAAATGGTTGCAATTTTATCCGGATAGGGAAGGGGCTAAGATTTTGAGTGAGAGGTTTTGTCAGGGGTTCAGATTAGGTTACCAGGGCCCAAGGGTGCGTCGGTGGGCTGAAAATTTGAAGTCGGCAAGAGAGAATGTTGAGGTGGTAAGACAAAAATTGAACAAGGAAATAGCGGCAGGAAGGATAGTGGGCCCATTTGATGACATGCCGGGTGATTTAGTGATATCCCCATTGGGGGTGGTGCCCAAGAAAGCTCTGGGGAGTTCAGACTGATTCATCATTTGTCATGGCCGGAGGGTATGTCAGTTAATGATTTCATTGCCCCGGAAGAATGTGGGGTTGTGTATGCAAGTGTTGACCAGGCGGTTGAGCTGATAAGGAAGGGAGGGCGAGGGGCCTCCATGGCCAAGTGCGATATCAAGGCGTCTTTCAGGTTATTGCCGGTGCACCCGGAGGATTTTTGGTTGTTGGGTTTGCAGTTTGAGGACCGCATATACATAGACAAAGCATTGCCAATGGGGTGCGCAATTTCCTGTGCTTTGTTTGAACGGTTCAGCTCTTTTCTACAGAGGGTTTTCTCATTCAGCTCGGGTTGGGAGAGTGTGCTGCACTATCTGGATGATTTTCTGTTCATTAGCGGGGCAAAAAGAGGAGGACTGCAAAGAAATGCTAAAGTTGTTTCAGGAATTGATGGAGGAGCTGGGTGTACCCTTAGCCAAAGACAAAACAGAAGGGCCGGCAGTGGTGTTAACATTTCTAGGAATTGAACTGGATTCAGTGGCCATGACCTCACGCTTGGCGCACGACAAGGTGAGCAAATTGGTGGTACTGTTGGAGAAAGCGGTGGGGGCCAAGAAAATGATGCTGGTGGAGATGCAGAGATTGGTTGGGCATCTGAATTTTGCATGTAAGGTTGTGGCCCCAGGGCAGACGTTTTGCAAGAACATGGCAAGGGCCATGGCGGGAGCAAAGTGCCCACATCATCGGATAAGAGTATCGGGGGCAGTGAGGGAGGATTGCAGAATTTGGCTGCGCTTTTTGGAGAGTTTCAATGGAGTGTCAATGTGGTTGCAGGGAGACCCGGTGAGATGGGAAGTTCAGATATTTTCGGATGCAGCAGGGGCCGGAGGTTTCGGAGTGTTTTGGGGGGGAAAGTGGTGTGCGGAGAAGTGGCCAGCGCGCTGTTTGAAGGAAGGGAGGAGTATAGCATTTCTTGAATTTTTTCCATTACTAGTGGCATTGGAGTTGTGGGAGAAGGAGTTGCAAAACAAGAAGGTGAACTTCAATGTTGACAACGAATGCGTGGTCCAATTGGTGAACAGGCAGTCAGCTAGGGATCAGAGGGTGGCAAGACTGATGAGAGAACTTGTTCTGCGTTGCATGGAATGAGATGTGGTGTTTAAGGCAACACATGTGCCGGGGAAGGATAATGGCATCGCTGATGCATTATCTCGTTTTCAATGGCAGAGATTCCGTGGATTGGCTCCAGATGCAGATCAGGAGGGGCAGCAGATTCCGGAGGAGCTGTGGAAGATAGGAAGCTGAGAGCGCTTGCTTTGGTGGAGGGTTCATTGGCCTCGGCATCTAAGGAGTCATACAGGAGGGCCTGGGAGGATTTTATTAGAGGAGGAGCTTGTAGTTGGAAGGGCAGATGGGATGCGGAAGAGCGGAGGAGGGATGATGTCACGAATTTCCTCCTGAGGTGCATGGACAGGGGCTGGTCAAGGGCAACAATAGCGGGAAAGTTAGTATGGATTGCCTTTTATGGGAAATGGTTTTGGGGTTTTCAGCCAAATGGGGGGGAAATGGCGAGTAGGATGTTGGAAGGATGGGCAAGGGAGAGTAAGAGGGACAAGGATAAGAGGAGGCCGATATCGGCGGAATTGCTGCAGAGGTTGATTGAGGTGGTGGGGGGAGTTTGCTGGTCGGTATGGGAAGGGGAACTGTTTGCAACTTGTTTTACGTGGTTATTCTTTGGGGCTTTCAGGGTTTCTGAGTTGGTCGGGGGAAAAGGGGGGTAGTGGGACTGCAATGGGAAGATGTTCAAATTACAGAAGAAGGTTTGGACATCAAGATTAAAAGGTCTAAGACGGACCAGAAGGGAAGAGGCTCTTGGGTTCTGCTGGGTCGAGGGAGCAAGGATTTATGCCCAGTTGAGGCAGGCAGGATGTGGAAGGAGCGCTGTGGGGGTAAGACAGGCTTGGTTTTTCAGCATGCGGATGGATCGCCGGTTTCAGCGGCCCAGGTGCTAGGGGTATTGCGGAAGGCGCTGGTGGCAGTGGGAGAAAAGGCAGAGGATTTTGGGACTCATTCCTTTAGGATGGGGGCAGCATCTGAGGGTAATAGGCTGGGTCTTTCAGAAGACAAGGTGAAAAGATTGGGGCGTTGGAGGTCTGGGAAATACAAGGGGTACGTCAGGGAGTTTGATAAAGGGGAATGTTGAAGAAAGGTGGCGTAGGACTTTGTGGGCCAACTGTTTTTGTTGAAATATTTTTGACTTGTCAGTGATTTTATAATTTCTTTTTCAGATGCTGCGCGAAAGAAGGGGGAGTTGGCGCAAGTGTGGATTGTTGGCCATTCAATTGTTAAGTGGGCTGGAAAATAGGCGGAAAAGAGGGTGTTTGGCAGGCAACTGGGGTGCAGTTACAAGGAAGTGGTGGTGAGATGGCACAGGTTGGGGGGTCTGCGGTGGGATCAGCTGCTTCCTATATTGGCAGGGATGAGGGAACGCTATGGGGTTCCAGAGGTGGTGATTATGCATGCAGGGGAGAATGACCTGGTGAGAGATACGGGGTTGGCTCTGCTAAAGAAAATGAAGAGGGACTTAGTGTGGGTGCGGGAAATGTGGCCTCAAGCAGTGGTGGTGTGGACTAAGTTGTTGCCGCGAAGAGTATGGAGGGGAGCGAGAAATGAGGGAGCAATAGAGCGGGCCAGGAAGGGGATAAACAGAGAAATGGTTACATTTTGTGCCTCGGTGGCGGTGCAGGTCATGGACCATAAGGAAATAACATATGAGGGTCTCCTTATCTTTAGAGAGGATGGGGTACACTTGTCCGTGTATGGGAATAATCACTACCTGGCGGACTTGGGTTCTTGGCTGGGAGACTGGGTAAAAAGTTGGAGGTAGGAAAAATTGGGGGGGCGGGGCAGAAAGAACTCCTCGGGGGAGGGTTTTTCTGGTGCCGGGGGCATGGCCCCTTTTGATGTGGGGGGAGGGAAGCACAATGGGGGAATGACACGGGAAAAGATGGGGTGGCGCTGTTTGCACAAGCAGGTCACCCCGGGGGAACAGGTATTGAGCCTGGAGGGGCATGGCCCCTGGGAGAAAGCGGGACGCCTGGAAAAGGGGCAAGGAGACGGTAGGGTCCAAGGGATAATTAGGGAGGAAATGGGTTATTTAATTATTTAATTATTGGGGGGAAATGAAAAGGAAAATGTTTAATTTATTTAATTGGTTGTTAAAATATTTCTTTAGTTTGTTAGGCCATGGAGCCAGTTAAGCGTTTTGATTGTAAGCTTTGGCCTGTCACATTAAAGCTACCTTTTCCACTTTTAAATGAGTCTGGGTTTTTTGTGCAGTAAGCCAAAAGGGGAGCCCCGGGGGGAACGTGAAGCGTTTCCCCCCGGGGAGTTTTTGGCGCTGCACACGTCCAGCGAGTGGCCGTGGGGGGCAGAGCGCCTCCCGGGGTTATTTAAGGGCTCAGGGAAGGTTCGGGAGGCAGGCGACGGTTAGGACTTGATGATTGTCCCGCCCTCCCACCCCTTCATTTTGGTTTTAGGCTGGTGTCTGGTTATGGAATATGGGGGGGCCCATTGTTCATGGGATTATGCGGGGGGTTTTAGACGACATGGCGAGTTTTTTATGGGTTTTGGGGGCTGTTAGGGTGGTAGGGGTTGGTAGTTTTGTGTGGCAGGTCAGGGCATTGTGAAAGTTTGTGTGTAATATATGTTGCTGATGTGGCAGGTCAGGCTGGCTGCAGGTCATAGGAAGGGGGAGTTTGGTGTAGAGGGGAGTTTGAAGGGTGTTGAAGTGGGTCGGGGCGCCGGGGGCATGGCCCCTTTTGATGTGGGGGGAGGGAAGCACAATGGGGGAATGACACGGGAAAGGATGGGGTGCGCTGTTTGCACAAGCAGGTCACCCCGGGGGAACAGGTATTGAGCCTGGAGGGGCATGGCCCCTGGGAGAAAGCGGGACGCCTGGAAAAGGGGCAAGGAGACGGTAGGGCCCAAGGGATAATTAGGGAGGAAATGGGAATTTTAATTACTTAATTATTGGGGGAAAACGAAAAGGAAAATGTTTAATTTATTTAATTGGTTGTTAAAATATTTCTTTAGTTTGTTAGGCCATGGAGCCAGTTAAGCGTTTTGATTGTAAGCTTTGGCCTGTCACATTAAAGTGACCTTTTCCACTTTTAAATGAGTCTGGGTTTTTTGTGCAGAAAGCCAAATAATGAGTCCAGCGGAAACCATTTGCAAATAGTCAACTAGAATTTACCAGCGCATCCTTCCATCAGATGAAAAACATGAGACAGCAAAGGCTAATTACAGCAAGGACGGTGTTCTGAAGGGGTTTCATGTAAATATAGATTTGACATTTCTTTTTTGAGACAGTGGACTATGCGCACATTCACCTAGAAGACAATCCAAATTCAATTTATACAATACAATCACTTTTGAAACATACTTCACAGTAATGCCGGAGATGTACAAAAGCATATATGTCGGTAACTGGATCTAGTAGAATTCCATCCTATGTTAGGTTATGTTATCTTGCATTTGTATGGCGCCTACTGCCATAGTTCATGGCATCGAAGAGCTTTTGCCCATCAGAGAGGCGAAAGGAGGAGTATGATAGAACATTCAGTAGTGGAAGGGAGGAGCAAAGTCGGGTAGATAGTTGGGATGAGGGCGAGGGCTAGATCAGGTGCTCAGGAAGGCATGAGAAGGAAAAGGTGGAGGAGCGATGTGTACAATTGGACCAAATGTATCATGTATTCTATGAGGCGCAGCAGCGAAAGGAGAGATTCCTGGAGAGAGGTGTTCGCCGCGCCATGCGGTATGTCTGGAATGTACTCACTGCATGGTGAGCTGGGGTATGTTGAAGTCATGCCAAGAAAACACGGTACCCAGTGATTTCATCACTGGAAATAAACATTGAGGGGGAAACAAATAATGTTTAAACCACTATCAACTATTTCCCCAAATATTCTAGGACTGGAGTTTGTCATAATTGCACCAGGCCTAAAATATTTTGGGAATGGGGTTTAGCAGGATAAAAAAAAATAGCTAACCCCGTGATGTTTATTATCAGCGATGAAATCACATATAACTGAAAGCACAGGCGGCATAGGCCATCTACCTGCTTCCCTGGGCCCCCAACAACATTTGGCAAGTGTTGTATGACAGAAATCCGAATATGCCCAGTTGTGCCCTTCATGTTGACCAATTTGAAATGTTGAAATGTAAAACGAGCGTTATGGAGACACAAGTTGTGAGAGGGACCCTTCCCCATGTGCCCACTGGGATATAACCAGTGCACGGCGTGTAAAGGAGGAATCACAGTTCACAAGGCATGCAAGGATGGATACTGTCACACATGGCGAAGTTATGAGGAAAAAACCTTCTCAGCATAAGCCAAGCTACATAATTATAGCGTAATTTGCCAGAAAGTCATTTAAATGCACATACCGTACACATGACCGATCATACCGCTCTTTAATTTCATTACACGCTCGTCAGAATAGTAAATGACGTGTTTTTAATGGTGCACTGGGTGCGTTCCATATAAAAGAGCAAAATGTGCTACACCTTATGTCTACTCTAAAGTAGAGGCAGTATTTATGATTAACATTTAGATTGCGAAATCCCCATAAATATATGGTCTGGTCCAATTTGAGTTTGGAAGATGGTAGAAGGGCGGTGTGGGTTTTGGTTCCCTTCTTGGGCATTGATGTCATTTCCATGACATGTGAACTTTGAAATATGGATTTAAATGTGAATTATGCCAATCACCTTTCATTTCACTAAACACTGTCTTGAATCTAATGAAAACCAATAAAAAGTCAGATTGATCAGCCAGCAAAGACAGTGGGCCTCATTAGGATTGTTGCGGTAAGGCAACAACAGCGCCGGTAGTGCTACCGGCGCCGTTGTTACCTCGCCGCAACATTCCGAGTATGCTCACGGGGGCCAGTCTTGACGCCTGGTCAGACCAGCCGTGCAGAGCGGTACCTGGGAGCAGACTAGGATGGTAGCAGCGGTACCGTTGTCAACGGTACCGCTGCTACCATCCTCCCCATTCCCATTAAGCCCTATGGGGGCTGAAATGGGAATGGGGACGTACCGGGTCCTGGTCCCGCGATTGGGAATTACCGGGCCCTCCAAGGTCGGAATGGCCCGGTAAGTCCCCTTTTGCGGGATCCGGACCCGAGTACCTCCAAACTCGTAATGAGGCCCAGTGTCTAACACCTCTGCAGTCCTGCTAGACATTCATCAGGTTAACAAAACAAGCAGGTAAGAAAAGATGAATCCAAGCCCGCAGTTTTGCTCATACCTCAAACCTTGCACTAGGAACATCTGACGGACAGCATCGAGGGCCAGTGGTTATCCTTGCTGTGGCCTCACCGGCCAATGCCTGCGTGGCATGAGTGTGGAGAGGTGGGCATAGGGCCCAAGCACTGGCATAGACGTGTCCATACACTAAACCAGTCGTATTCAAACGTTGTTATGCTGAGACCCACTTCAGTAACAAAAAAGTTGCAGAGCCCCTCTTGAGTACAAAATCTGTTGCCAGCTCCCACAGATGCAACATCTGCTTATATCTTCTTTTAAAAGCAGTCTCTGTGCTCCCTTTTTGAAGAGCCATGTGCCCCCCTGGACATGCTTCGGCCCCCCGTAGGGGGGCCAGCCCCCCACTTTGAAGACCACTGCCCTAATCCATTTTCCCTTCAACATACAATACATTTTGGCTGTGTAGCTGTCACTGAAGCCAAAACTATGTGCCAATCGCTAAAACGACGGCTCAGTAATCGCTTATGTATTTAGGACATTCTTTACAAGACTGGTTTGAAAGCCAGCAACATCGTTAATTGCGGTAGATACACTGCTAAGTGTAAGCGATAACGCTTAGGCAGCACATTAAGTTGTGAAACTGTTGTTTTATGCCAGCTGCGTCAACAACCCAGCATGTACCTCACAACACGTTGATCCGCCAGTGCTGGAGTTCGCTCAGGGGAAGGCACGGGGACACCTGGGCGGGGCCCAGAGGGAACCTGCGGGAAATATGCTAGGTTGGGAGTACCTCAACCTGTCAGACTTTAATGTCCCAAGCGTTCAGTGAGTCATCCGTGCAAGTCTGTGAATGGGATATTTGTCCTGGCTGTTGTGAGAGTGAAGGGCTTGCCTGGAGTGCTCCAGTGTTTGGACAACAGGCAACGCTGCTATTTGCAGTAGCTTTTAAGTGGTGCTCTTACAAACTGCCGTCCGGGTTGTGTTGTTGGACCCACCTATCACACAACTTGGCACTTGGGTCTATATTTAGCATACGCCAGCGATTAAAGGCAGCAGGGAGGTTTGGGGTGTGCTTGCTGCTCCCGGCTGCGCCCAGGCCTTCCTTCCTCCCTAGCACATGGAGGGTGTCACCCACTGACGCGTGGGCCGAGACCCAATAGACAGTCCCAGAGAGGTATGGCCCTTCAAAATGGCGCACATCAAGTTTATTCAGAGCCCCCATCTTGTCTTTCTCAATAGGGCAGTGGTCTTCAAACTTTTTTAGCGTGGGTCCCCCGTGAACAAAGTTTGGGCAGGCCGGGCCCCCCCAAAAGTGCCAGATGGACAGTATGTAGAAATCGCTATGAACTTTTGCGTGCCGTCACCTCACCCTACTCCCAGTACAGACCCTGGGCTCTCCCTACCCTACTCCCACCACTATCCCAGTGCTGCCGCCCATCCTACTCCCACCACAGTCCCATAACACAAGCATACACACATCCATACACATTTAAATAAAAAATTAATCGCCATAAACGTACCTCGCGTGGTTGCTAAAATGCCCCGCTCCAGATTGCTCTGCCCGTATGTGCAAGGAGGCACAGGAGCACCCCCTCGCACATACATACATGCAGTGCCTCAGCCAACATTTCCAATGAGCTATGCAAGGCAGGCGAAGCAGAACACCCACATCGTTGCATGGCTCAGTGGTCATGTGCGGCTGGGGGAATGAACTGTCAAAGGCAAACAGAGTTTCCCTTTGACAGTTCAGCCAGCCCAGGAGCACTACCTCAGCTGGAAAAAGCAGCTGAGGGAGTGCTCAGTGTTTCACTGGTCTGGCTCCTTGGCTCCTCCATAATGGGTGAGGTTGCCAGTGGGTGGACGCCCCCTCACCCATTATGGATGAGCCAGCAGGCTTGGACTGGCCTATAGGGCAATAGGGCGATGACCGTACGAAAATGCAAAATGGTAGTGTAGGCCAGTAAAAATGGGCCACTTTTTTGGCCAATGTGGGCCAGTTTGAGGAGTTGCTTCAATATGCAGCTAGTAGTTTTGACCATTGTTGCTGAATAAATATTCTTGAAATATCACCATTTGTTTACATTTGAACAAAAAACAACCCCTTGGGTACTAATCAAACAGTCTGTGCCTAAACACTGAATATCCATTTGCAACTGCTGGCCATTTTTTCATTGGTGCCTAAGGCCGTTTTATGGCCCGGTCTGACCATGTGAGCTGCCCCTTCCCATTTCCTCCAATCTAAAAAAAAACAAAAAACGTTTTTTTTTTTATTTATTTTTTTACATTTCATGCTGGCCTCTGGCACCCCCCCTTGGATGAAGACCTCTGCTATAGGGCCATGTTGTATTGGCACCACATGGGGATCTGAGGTGCAACTACTTCATTCCTTTTTGGTATGTTGGCCGGAACATGACGTTTCAGTGAATGACAACAGTTCTCATTCCTGTCTAGTATATATTTAGGGAAGTCAACATATATTTTCCCTATAAAAATTGCCATTTTTTGTAATCCACAACGTCTTTGTAGCTCGAAATTCAGATTTTGTTTTAATCGTACATGACGCCTTCACATCAGGGGACTTTATAGTTGTGGGGCGCTTTTTTGAAAGGTGCTGCTCATGGCGCCATACCTGAGCACATCCCCTTTGTAGTGCAAGTGGCATACAGGGTCAGACGGAAGCACACCTATTACTCCCTATTTTTCTGAGTTGGGGGTATTGGCCACCCCCCATTGAAATGTTGGTGGCAGGGACAATACATTGGGCCAAATGTGCATACGATTTGCAATGGCGCAGCGGAGTGGACTATTTAGGTCCAGCGCTGTGCAAAGATGCGCGAATGTGCACAGCCTCAAAGTGCATTTGCTGTGAATACTTGCAGCTAAAGCAAATTGCTTTTAGCTGTACCGTGGCAGCAAGAATGCACATGTGCACCTGCCACAGGCCCAACAATGCCATTGTGGTATTTCAAATGGCACTGTAGGCCGTACACTATTGTGTGTTTGTTGAAAATAAGAATGTGTTTTTCTCTTCAATATACTGAATGCTCATTGTAAAAGACCCACACTTGTGTTCATCTTTGTGCTGTGATCGGAATAGCATAAATTTAGCAGGGTACGGCATGACCACATTTCAGTAGACATTCTGCCGCTCTTTGCTGTTTACTAATATGATTCCCTCTTTCCGATCAATCTATACATTGATCAAGAAAGAGCTCAGACTTGTTGCATTGCCTGGATGGGTAGAGTCTACCAAGGCAGGTGACTGGAGAGATGGGCAGCGGAAAGGATAGCCAGGCTACGGGAAGCCGGTGGAGTCGTCGGGGCAGATGGAAAGGTCAGCAGTGAACACAATAGCTATGCTGTCTTGTATGCGGTCCTCCAGCCTTCGGTGCAGTTTCTGAAGTTAAGGTCAGATACTCTGCTGTGATGCTTCAAGTTAAGGTCGGATACAAAAGTATTTGTTTTGATTGTGAATTTCACAACCAAGTGACAACAAATAAGCCCAATATGTCTTATAGTTGGGTTGTTTAGCTCACAGCTGGAGGAATGCCTTCTGTTGTTGAAGTTGGAGGTTTCTATGACTTTGCTAAGGCCAGGCATCAGCAACTCAGAGCCCAGAAGAGTATGCATTCCTCACCAGAACCCATGCCTCTTACTGTCTTGTTCATCAGTGTTCTTCCCCTTTAAGGCTGCACTCTCTGGTCAGGTCAACACCCACCCATGCTTGATTGTATTACTATATTAGGATGACTCCTCCTAGCCACCAAGTGACCCTCATATGGGGATCAGACCCTATTTTCAGTCATGAAGAGAGCTTGGAATTGACATGCTCCCTGTCCTCTTACATCAACCAGCACACCACTATTCCGCCTCCTTCCTTTGCTTCTTCCAGCATTGGCCAGTAGGCAGTATATGGTCACATTGGTGGAAACATCCTCCAAGTAGAGTCCTATGGCACTCATATGGCACTGTGAAGATCCTATAGCATTGAGTCTACTTGTACAGGGGCTCACAATGCTACAGTCCTATTACAATGACTTGGTACCTCTGGAGGACGGTCTCAGGAGTCATGTCCTGTAGCGATTAATAAGGTGCTGCTGGAGGAAACTCACCACGTTGAGAACATACTGCCACTGTCGAAGTAGTATTGGTGCCACACATTTGGTGGTTCAAGTTCCAATGACTTCACTATCTCCACAATTGTATATTGATATTGCTAACAGTTCTTAATTGAGAGCATCAACACACCGTTTTCCAGCCTTACATGAGCTAACTATTTGGCTGTTCTAATTCAGTAGCGGCCTACGTCAGAACAAGATTTTTAAAAAGATCATTCAATGCACACCCATGTACTCATGAGAAATGAATGTCTCCAACAGTCTGAAACAAATTAAACGTTTTTTAGTTTTGTTTTTATCAAACACCACAAATAATATCTCCCTCCCTTCAAAAAACTACTTCTACAGAAAAATGTACTGGATCATTATTTATCATACAACGAATTCCATTTCAGGATTTGTAAGAACTTTTTTTAACGAGCAGTAGTGAAATGAAATCCTCAACATTAAATTTCCATTTTTGGAGATTGTGAATTTATTGGAACTTGAACCCCCACATTACTGGCACCAATACTACTTCGACTAAAAACTTAGGTGATTTCATTGTCAAGTCTGACAAGTCCCAAGTATTCTTTTTTTTGATGTTGTAAACATGTTGAGTTATAATAAAATGATTTGGGGATATTTGAAATAAATGATTGATTTGTTGTGTGTGCGCCTTCTGAACCTCCTTCATACGTAACATGGTTGGTTAATTAATATGACCTAAAATGGTAAACAACTAGTTGACAATGTGTGCTTGTTGATGTACTAGAACTCTTCGTGCCAATAGAAACCTTTAGAAATTATTTCACCTACAAGAAGTCTTGGAAAGATTTTTGCCAATGAATAGTCTTAAAAACCTTTGTTGGAAAGAGAGCGAATTCTGTGCCTGTAACTGAGATTGTAGCCATTTTGTGGCCAGTCGACATACTTGCTGATTGAGTTGGAAAGTCTTAGAAACCTTCTTGCAATTCCAATGTTTAGACTTTTTTCCCAATGAAAAGTCTTACACAACTTTGTAGGCTACGGAGTGGATTGAGTGGCTGTAACTGAGAGTGTTGTCTTTTTGTGGCTAGTGCACTTCTTTGTTGCTTGCATAGGCAGGTCTTAGAATTCTTGATGGACAGGAGGAGATCATATTCAGTGGCTTGAACTGAGCAAACCATCTCAGTACCATGGAGGAAAGAGCTCCAGTTGCCACCTCTCATGACACAACACACTCATGCCAATCACAGCACGCAGCAGAAGGAGTTAGAACCCCAGATTAAATTAATTCAATGGTGCCATCCTATCATTGGGAGAAAGTGGCGGATACATTACCACATTATATAAAGTAGCGGTAAACAGAGCAGACAAGTGTAGTCATGATGTGCAGCGTAAATGAAAGAAGATCTGGGCAGTCCACTGGAGGCTGCAGAATGGAGCATAGTGTGCATGAACACTAAGAAAGTGTTGCGGAAACATAAGGTTCAAATTGATTATAATTATAAATGCTTACAACGTGCATATATTTCACCACCCCTGGTGCAGAAAGCGCATACACAAGCCAATGTGAATGGTCCAAGTGTACATGTTCTTATCCTACTTTTATTCACGTGTGGTGGGAATGCCCCCAAACACAGTCATTTCGGAGCAGAGTGTTAGAAATAATCGGGAGGTTTGCAGGCTGCGTGCTATGCATGGCAACCAGGGTCTGCTTGCTGGGTCTTGCTCCTATTATGAAGAATAGGAATATACACATCCAACGGATACTTTTAGATATAACATTAGTGAAGGAACCCTCAGCACGTTCAGTGAAAATCTGGTCAAAAAAAAGATATGGTAAAATGGGCAACTACTCAAAGGAATATGAGGTTGCAGAAAGCTGTATTTGGAGAGATTGGGGACACGTATTCCTGGATGCAATGTTAACATCTCCTGGTTTGATGCCTCCATGAAGTGACTACACAGGAAGAAATGGATGGGATATTAGAGTTATGCCTAATACGTATATGACATATTAGCAAGTGCAGATACTCTTCGATACACTAAATGACGCTAACAAGTAAATGTGTTACAGTGACTTGGATATTGGAAAACATCTATACACAGTATTCCAATGCACTCTAATGAGTAAAGCTTTTCGAAAACATGAACTGATGGTGACTATGCATTTGCGAATGTTTATGCCCAACGTCTGTTATAAATGTTTGAAGTTAATTCAATAAAAAGATCAAAACAAAACACACACATGCCATGTTAGATCAAGGAAAATAGGATGCAACATTTTTGGGAGGCAGCAGAATGGGAGAGGATTTAATTAAGTGTGCCTTAATGAGGCCACCCTCTTAGTGTAGTGACCCTGCACACTTGCTGATTGCATAGAACTCTCTTAGAGATCTTTCTCCCAATGAAAGTCTTGAACATCATTTTGTGACTAAGACACTTTAGACATTTGTTTAGGCAATATTCTCCATTCAGTGATTGAAACTGAGAGAATTGCTTTTTTGTGGCCAACCTATGAACTTGGTTCTTGCAGAGGAAAGACTTAGAATTCTTGGGAGTCTGGAAGAGATAACATTCAGAGACTCTGTGTGTGCCTTTTCAGTAGCCAGAAGGAAACAATCCCAGTGGCCACCTTGAATTACATAAAAGTAAATACTGTTTGTATCTTAAATCAAAGAGAATGACAGAACTGTGTGAAGGCAGCGGCGTGGAAAGAGTTTACATTCAGGTCTGTAATTAAGTGCACCGCCTTTGTGAGGCGCCAATATAGTTGCTGATTGTGTATAACAGACTGAATTCTTTGAAGGTGATTATATTGAGTGGCTGAACTGAGTTAGTCATCTTTTTGGGGCCAGTCAACATACTCGTTGCTTGGATAGAAAAGTGTTAACATTCTTAGGAGGCAGGATGAGATGATATTCAGTGGCTGCAACTGATTGTGCCATCTTAATACCAGAGATCCCAGTGGCCAACTTGAATGACATAAACGCTCATACCATTGCTTATCAGATCGAGCAGAATTGGATGGCAGAATTGTGTGGAGGCAGCAGCATGGCAGGAGATTAGATTTCGGCCTGTAGCTAAGTGCATCATCATTTTGAGGCCAAGCCACATACCTGCTGGTTGCAACGAAAAGTCTTAGGATTCCTTGGGGGTAAAAGGCGATATTATTGAGTGGATGATACTGAGTTTGACATCTATTTGTGACCAGTCCACAATCTTGTTGCTTGTGTAGAAAAGGGTTTCAATTCTTGGGAGGCAGGAGGAGAGTATGTTCGGTGTTTGTAACTTTGTGAGTCATCTTAGTGCCAGGGAGTAGAGAACCTCAGTGGCTACCTCGCATGATGTAAATGGACACGCAATTGCTTGTCAGATCAGGGAGAACAGGATGAAAGAATTGTGCGGCTTCTAGCAGCAGCATGGCAGGAGATTAGATTTAGGCCTGTAACTAAGTGCACCATCTTTGAGAGACCAGCACAAATACATGACGATTGTCTATAAAAGAATTAGAATTCATTGGAGCCTGGGGCCCAGGGGTGTGGGGGGTTGACACAGCTTTTTGAATGTACGAGTTACATGTTTGTTTGTTTGTTTGTTTATTATTTACATGTTTTAAGGTAATGAGCTAGTTCACACCTGGTCACTATGGTACATGCCGTTGTATTCTATTCAGTTAAACGTATCTTGGTTGTTTATGGAATATGGAAGCAAGCATCTCTTGAGTTTGGAGGAGGTCAGAAGGGGTGACTTTCAGTCGTTTTTGTGGTTGTTTTGATATGAGTCATATATGTTGTAACTGAAAATTGTTTGACAAAATGACAATAAAATTTGAGTTTAAAAAAAAAATCATTGGAGGCAGGAGAGGATTGTATTCAGTGCCTTAAACGGAATGTGTAACTTGTTTTGGCCAGTGTACGGGTTTGTTGCTTGCATACAAATGCCTTAGAAGCATTAGGATGGCTACATACTTTTTGTTTGCACATAAAGGTCTTAGACGTCCTGAAAGTGAGGAGGACACTATATTCTGTGGCTGTAACTGACTTCTTCAACATTTTGTGACCTGCCTACATTCCTGTTGCTTGCGTATGAAAAGTCTTAGAATTGTTTGGATGGACACATATGTCAGTTACTTGCATAGAAAAATCTTAGAATTCTTGGAAGGCAGGAGAAAATTATAGTCATGGCTCTTACTGACCTTGTTTTCATTTTTTGGCGGGTCCACTTTTGGCTTGCATGGACAAGTCTTATGATTAATTGGTGGCAGAAGGAGAGTAAATAAAGTGTTTGTTACTGATTATGTTGACTCTTGGTGGCAAATCCCCATACTGGTTGTAGAAATGTGTCAGAATTCTTGAGAGACATCAGATGAGTATGTTGAGCCACCTGAAGTGTCAACATGGCACGCCCTCTTGCACCTAAAAGGGCAAGAGGGAGGGGTAGGCATGCAGCAAGATAGCATTTTACAACAGCCATTCTACACCAGGGATGCCAGATCTGTGCAGACAAATTGATGGCATCAATGCCTCAAGCTGCTGGACCTGCTGGACTGGAGACAGTACTACACTCTCAAGTATTGCAGTTAGAGGTGGAAGAGGATGTTCAGAGGATGGGGCAGTGGGAGGAGAGAAGCAGAAATCCACTACTGATGAGCAGGTAAAAACAGCGCATAGTGTAGTGATAGAGTACCATGATGTGCCAAATGGCACAGCACACTGAGTAGAGGACTATGAAGAACTGGGACAAATAACGAAGTGATGAGGAGCCAAGAGACACAGCACACAGAGTAGAGGAGTACGAGGAGCTGGGAAAAAACACATAGCCTAGCAGAGATGCGAGGAGAAACAGCACATGCTGTAGCGGAGCAGGATATGGGAAGCGCCCAGCACATCCAGTGAGTCTCAGAATAATGGTTATGAAAAGCTGCACAAAGTTCATGACCAATATGACTGCAGGAGGTATGGACATGCACTTCTGGAAATCATTGATAGTGAGGTGGAGGAAGATGATAATGCCACAATTACAGGGATGGGAGGGAAATACTAAGCTACTCGTCCACCTGTGTAGAGTGGGCCTCATTATGAGTCCGGCGGCAGCCATGCCGGTAAAAACGGCACGGCTGCCACCGGAGTCATTTTTTTTCTGGCGCCCGGCAATGGGTTCTTATCGATGCATTACAGCTCCGGCGGTCCCGGTAACTCCCCATTGCTGGGAGCTGGGAAAAATTACTCCACATTCCCATTCGAGTCCCTTTGGACTCAATGGGAATGGGGAGGATGGATGCACCGGCACCATTTATGAATGGTGCCGGTGCATCCGTCAAGGTCTGGGAGCGGGTACCTTTCCGCCGACAGGTCAGACCTGGCGGGCTGAAAGGCACCCGCTCATAGAACTCGTAGTTTGCCGGTCCGGAAACAACAGTACCAGCAAGCTTACTGGTACCGTTGTTTTCCAGACCGGCAACCTTGTAATGACAAACTGTAAGTCCTGAAAGTGCAAAACATCAGTGTGTGGTAGATAGACAACCACACCAGCACAACAATCACACCCAGTAATGCCTTTGCAGTCAGACGTGCGCAGTAGGCAACGTCTTAGCCCACCACAAAAGTGTGGAATTTTATCAACCAGAACAAAACCCAACAACATCCCACCACCTGCACTGTGTTCATGAAAACGTTATAGTGGGGGAAGCCTGGCACCAACTTGGGTACCACATCCTTGCTGTCCCATATGATATGGTACCATTCAAAAGAATGAGATGAACAAACAAGACCTCAAAGGCACCCTCCCCAGCAGCCATCTCACCTCCCACCCATAACACGTATGAGCACACCGGAAGCTATTGCTGAATATCTTTCCAGGCACCAAGCCAACTGCACCACACCGCACAGTGGTACTAGAACCTAAGTGCCAGATTAGTGTTGGAGTTATTTGAATGTGGACAAAAATATCACAGGAAGCATGACAGCGTGCACTTGCTGACTGCTAACCTGGCTGTTGACCGGTTGCCATGTTCTTTTGTTGAAGAGCCTGGCATTTGATGTCTAATGAACAGAGTCGATCACCACTGGGCAGTTCCCACACGCAGTTACTTTTCTTTCACAAGACTGTACACAAATTGTAAGGTGAGGTACTTTATGCAGTGGGGAAGGCACTACATCAATCTAAGGGCCACAATGTCCACTTCAGCATCAACATGTGGACCAGTGCACCAGGCATTGACCACATGGCAGGACTACACACTGATGGACCCTCCTTTCCCGTTATACCAACCAACATTTGAGAAGAAACAAGTGGTAGATTTTGCACCAGGAAGTGGTTGGCTTGATTTCTTTTCCCTGTTGATTTGTATTGGAGGAGAGTACATTTTAGGTGGGAAAAAGTTAGAAAAATGTAGTAAAATGTAATCATTTTAGGTTGAAAAATCAGGAGTCCCCTGCAAAGATCATTTGAGTTGGTCAATAATCTTCCCCTACCAGTTGAGAGGGCCCTGGATCCATAAGCAATCCTAGACGGCAGGACATGCGGTCTATCAGAAACATTTCTATATGCAATGATCTGAAGGCAGAGGAAACAGAGCAGTTGTCATCTGGGAGTAGGTGGAGGAGGTGGTATGTCAGTGGCTAAGATCATGATGCCTAAAGCTGGGCCTTGTTGCCGATGACAATGGATCAAATATCCTTGCTGCATAAAGAAATGGTCAGACCAGGCATATTCTTTGCTTTCAGCTTGTCCTTTACCTTGTGGAGGCACGTGTTATCAGCATTTGCCGGCACGTGAAGGATGTGATTGTCATGGCCAGAAGATCAGCTCATTCTTCAGCGGGGCCTACTGTGCAAGAGATGTGCTGCACCAATCACATGTGTGCCACAAGTTGCCACAGCACTACCTGAAGACCCCATTGGAATTCTAGTTAGGAAACGTTTTACTATTCGGACAGTCACGAGCAAGATTCAGATAGGCAATTCTTTACAACAAGACAGTGGCAGCAGCTCTTGATCCCTGTTATGTGCTACAGCCTTTCAGGAGGCAACCAAGCATGTTAGCCCGCTAGTGCATCTCTCAGTGAGGTAGCCCCTGTTTTCTTTTTGCCCTGGCCGTGCAGTGCAAATTAATAGAATGACCCCGGTCCAGTGACGGACCACACTGGAACCACCCCACCATTCCTGACCAGCTGTTCCAGTGAGGCGCTGAGCAACCCGCAATTAAATGTGTTAGTACCGGAGATGGGCTACACCCTGAGTTCTTAGATGACTAATGGACACAGATACCACGGTGAATTTTACAGGGACCCAAACAGGCCCCCCTCTTTATTTATAATAAACATTTATACTTTTAAATACTCTTCTCTTTCCAATTCTGCAGACTTCCCCTAAATACGTCTCTCACCCTTCCTTGGAGGGGTCCCGGGAACGCTTAGGGCGAGCCTGACACAACAGACACCCTACCTACACTCAGGTACCACTCACATGGAGTGTGAGGTCCAAGGATGGCTTCTGTGGGTGGTCCCATCTCAGGCAGGCCGCCACACTATCACGCGACCTCACGCCAAGGTATCTCCCCTCTACCCCCTTTTTCTTCTTAGTGTTTATATATAGGTGAGCAAAATACATTGTGGACTTGGATACAAAAACACTGAATGGCCATAATGTTGTTGAGGAGCTGCACACATGATTTGCAATAGAATAAGGAACTCAAACAAAAGTTTGAGAGAAAAACTGCCTTTCTCAAAGAAGCCTAAAAATGAAGATCTAAGGCAGCAAGCAAAATGAAAAAATATATAAAAACAATTCTTTTTATTATTATCTTTTTAAATCACTTGAGGGTGGTTATTAGGGGCCAACAATTAAAAAGGAGAGATTGGAGGCACCAATAGATTGAGAGATGATTGAACATCCAAAAGATCAATACTATGAAAGTTACTGGAATCAAAAAGAAAAAAGATAAAATGTGGAAATATAACTAGCACAAAGCACTTTATGATCCGATGAACAAACTACACTATAAAGATAGAAACAAAAGAGAAAGGAATTAGTCAGATACTATCCAAAGCACCTTGAACTGCACAATGCACTTTAATTACTGAAAGGAAACATAATTATGTTATTTGAATCAAAGAGGAATACACACGTGGAATAAACATGGCTTAGTGGAGTTGCCTGAAGGAATATTAGAGAACTTTGATGCACGCAGTGTGGAGGAGGAGGAAGAACTGGGGCAAATAACATATAATGTCGAGGAGCCTGAGGAGTCAGGAGACACAGCACACCGAGTAGAGGAGCACGAGGACCCAGGAGACACAGCACACAGAGTAGAGGAGCACGAGGAGCCAGGAGACACAGCACACAGAGTAGAGGAGCACGAGGAGCCAGGAGACACAGCACACAGAGTAGAGGAGCACGAGGACCCAGGAGACACAGCACACAGAGTAGAGGAGAATGAGGAGCTGGGGAAAAAACACACCGTCTAGCGGAGCAGCGAGGAGAATGGGAAGTGCCCAGCACATCCAGTGAGTCTCAGAATAATGGTCATGATGAGCTACACAAAGTGTATGAACAGTCTGACTGCAGGAGGTATGGACATGCACTTCTGGAAATCACTTAGAGTGAGGCGGAGGGAGATGATAATGCCACAATTACAGGGATGGGAGATAACGCGTCCACCTGTGTACAGCCTCTTTAAGACACAAACTGTAAGTGCTGAAAGTGCAAAACAACAGTGAGTGGTAGCACACAGCAATGCACGACCAATAAGTAACTCCATTTAGAGAATTCCAATTTCAAAGGTAAAATGTACCAAAAAGCCTGATGCCCTCCAAGCATGGCAATGAGAATATAGGCATCTGGACATTAAAAGAGGATACCGTATACTATGGGAGCAACAAAGATAAGCACTATGCACTTTAAACTATTTTAAAAACATTTTAAAAAAAAGATTTTTCGAGCCAATATGCATGGAAAAGAACATTAGCCCACTGGCCAAAAAAAGCCATTCCCAGCAGGATGCATTTCTTCCACACACTTAGGGCCTCATTACACGGAAGGCGGTAAGGGTTAATGGTCACCGGTAATGGTACCGGTGACCGTTAACCCTTACCGCCTTACTACGAGGTCCCTTTGCGGGTAGGTACTTTAACGCCTGCTATTTAGCAGGCGTTAAAAACCAATCCGCAAAGGGACTAGCGTGCTAATTACAGTACCGCAATTTGCGGCACCGTAATTAGCGCCTTCCCCATTCCCATAGAGCCCTATGGGGCAAAAATGGGAATGGGGAAGGGCAATGGGGGAAGGGGGAATTACCGCCCCGCCAACTTTGGAATAGGGCGGTAATTCCCCTTTCCACCAAGGCGGTGCCAGTATTTTACCGGCATGGACCAAGGTGCTAATAGTACCTTGGTCCTCCGCCTACCGTGTAATGAGGCCCTTAGAGTTAAACGAATATGGAGGAACTATACATGCAGCTTGGAAAGTAAACAGGAAGCACTACAATTGGCACAGAAGACTCCACTAAGAAAGAACAACAACGAAGACACCCGGATCATCCGATACATCTGTAAAAGGCCTTATTTTTCCAGAAAGGCGGCGACTTAGGCGAATAAAATGTTTCCGAGATAAATTAGAATTAAAAAGTATGGTTTATGGACAAATTGCCAAACAAAAAGGACAAGAAATAGAAGTGACACATTTTATTTTATTTTTATTTTTATTTTGAATTTGTAAAGCGCACTGCAGCCCTCTAGGCAACGAGGCGCTATAAGTATACTTAAGGAGGCTTGCTTGTGGGTTACAATAAGCAACCCAATGTGTGAAGCTTAACAATATGCAGTTGTTTATACATGCCCTGAAATAAGGAAAACTGATGGAATGGTAAAAATAAGCTTATCACGATACAACATATAAATACAGGAAAACCGATGCAATGTATGCTAGAATCCATCAATCCAAGATGGCGCCAAACAAGGGATAATAAGATGTATACATACAAAGAAAAGGACTACAAATAAAAAGAAAAAAAGGACAGGTATCCCGACATGCACCAAGAACACCATATAAAGAACAGTAACATAAGAACACACACAACTCCGACGCCGTTTGGGTGAAACGCGATAGTTATTTTTTTGTTGTATTGCACGCCAGCCAGTTTGCCAATATGGGATTTTTAATAATGAAATAAAACAGCATTCTTTCAAAATAAAAATGACTGAGTTATTGTGCTTTTTTATTCATTTATGAAGTAAGAGACCTGGGAGTGCGCAGCATTCAACAAGGCTTTTGTTCCTCGTATTTATTATTATATATGTGTGTATATATATATATATATATATATATATATATATATATATATATATATACCCCTGCTGAACCTTTAATTCTACATAACATTCCCTTTCTATATAACCTCATTCTACTTTTGCCTACTTAAGATCCTTCTTCTTAACAATACTTAAATATATACATATAAATTATACGTACAAATATACATTGACATACACCAAATTTTCTTTTTTCAACAGTACTTTTTATTAAGCATTTAACAAGTGAAAACAACAACCACTGCATCGTAGACATCAGCAAATAAAGTCAGACAACACATTTCCCAATCATTCCCCCAGAAAGGAGAACCGAGAGGTGCTCCAAGCCCAGAGGGTAGGCTGCCCCATGCACTATGATAACAGAGCGATGCCCCTCAGTCCTGCAATCAGCTTGAGAGTGGAGGCCTTCGGGTGAGAGCTCGGTATTTTGCAGCAAACTCCATAAACAGAGCCCAAGTATTTGTGAAAGGGCCCAAGTTCCTAGAGCGTATTGCCATGATTTTTTCAGCCACCATCACTTCCCAGCATTTAAACCAACATAATGAACTTACCGGACCCGCTGCACTTTTCCAAACTCACGCCAATGCGATTTTTGCAGCTAGGAGCAATGTGTGTGCGTAGGCGTGACATATGGCTGGAGATCAGGTACCCACCCACCCGGTCTCACCCAGAAGAATAACCCCGGATTCCATGGGATAGAGAGGCCCGTGATTTCTTTGATGTGACCTATCCCTTCGCTCCAATACTTCTCCGCTCTAGGGCAAGACCAGAGGAGATGGAACAGGGTCCCCTTTTCTGTACAGCCTCTCCAACAATTCAGGGAAATGTCCAAATTAAGTTTGTTAAGTTGAGCCGGTGTAATGTAATATCTATAGCAGATCTTGTAACCGCTTTCTTTGTTCGTGATGCATTGGGTACTTTTATGCAACCTAGACCAAATTTTTCCCCATTCTGTGGAATCTATTTCATGACCCTCTCTCCCATTCCACCATGTATCTTTGCGTCTTGGAGAGGTCGGTTCTGTCTAGGACTTTGTAGAGTGAGGACACCTTCCCCCTGGATTTTCAGTGATGTGAGAGTGAGCTCCAAAGCCGTTAGGGCTCTCGCCCCCTTTCTTTCACCCACCTGTTTGAGGCCCAATGCCGAAGTTGGGAGTAGTGAAATCTCTCTAACTCCGAGACCCCAAATTTCTCTTTGCACCTCTCAAAGCATAGGGGACCCACCTCCTCCCAGAAATCCGATAAGTTCTGAAGCCCCCCAGCCTGCCATGTGGCAAACCCATGTGGGGAGATTCCGGGGGAGAAATCCGGGTTGTTGCAGCATGGAGTGAGCGGGCCCTGAGAAGATATACAACCCCATTTGCGAGCTGCAGCTTTCCATTTATGCACCGTGTTGCTGGTAGCTGCTAGGTGGCCCTGCTTGCCTTTGACTTTGATAGGTCGGAGGTGCGGGAGATCCGCCAGAGGAACCGGGCTCCAAGCCTCCTATATGTGCCTCCACAGGGGAATATCTGAAGGGAGAACCCAATCGAACGCATGAGACAGCTGTGCAGCTAGTGCATACCTAATTACATGCGGACCACCCAAGCCGCCCAGCTCCCTCCCCCGAAGCAGGACATTCTTTGCTATTCTGGGCCTTCCCCCCCGCCCCAGATAAACATTTGAACATTTCTCTGCGGGGACCTAAGCTCCTTATCTGGAATGTGCACCAGGAGGGCAGTACAATGATATAAAAGCCTGGGGAACAAGTTCATTTTTACCACAGCTATGCGGCCGAACCAAGACATTTCTTGCGCTTGCCATTGTTCTAGATCTCGCTTGAACTCGCTGAACAGCCGCAGAAAGTTGCACTGACATGTTAAAGATGGGTCTTTGTGTATCTGAACACCTAGGTAGCCTATGGAGGAAGTAGCCCATGGGATTGGCAAGGCTTGATGTAGGTCAGTCTTGTGTTGCATGGTGAGGTTGATTGCCATTGCTTCAGATTTATCAAGGTTCACCCTAAACCCCGAGATCCGGCCAAATTCTTCAATTTCTCCCAGAGTGGGGCCAGAGAGGAGAAAGGGTTAGTTATCATAAGCAGGATATCGTCCTTGTAAAGCGCCACTTTGTACTCCCGATTTCGTACAGTGAGCCCCCTAATCCCCACATTTTGCCGGACCCTGTTTGCGAACGGTTCCATGGAGAGAGCGAAGATCAATGGTGACAGGGGGCTGCCTTGTCTCGTACCCCTAGAGATATTTATCGTTTCCGATTTAGTGCCATTCATTCGCAGCTGAGTTGTGGGGAACAGGAAGTTAGCCATAACCCAAGTTATAAACTTTGTACAAAAGCCCCAGTGCTGAAGAATGTTCCGAATATAGCCCCAGTCCACCAAATCTAATGCCTTATGAGCATCTAATGATAACACTAGCATCCCTTCCCCTGTCCTATTAGCGCATTCAATGAGGTCTATTGTGCGTCTAATATTATCGTGAGTTCCCCTCCCTGGGATGAATCCCGTTTGGTCTTGACCTATGATGTGTGGGTGGTGTACGTTCAGCCTTGCTGCCAAGATCTTTGAGAAGAGTTTACTATCGTTATTCAATAGGGAGATAGGTCTATATGACACTGGGTGCTCAGAATCTTTTCCCGGTTTCTGCAGGAGAACCGTTATCGATTCCGCCATTGACTTGGTGAAGGTCCCTGTGTCCAGAAATTAATTGAATAAATCAGTTAGCTGTGGGGCTAAGATATAGGAGAAGGATTTATACAATTTTGCTATTAACCCATCCGGGCCGGGGATCGAATTTTTCAAGGTTTTAATGGCTTCAGCCGTTTCTTCCAGTGTGATAGGACCTTCTAAAGCACTCAGCTTGGACCTATAGTCCTGGGTTTTGCTAGCTCAGAGATATTCCAGCAGCCCCTCAAGGCCTGTTCGGGGGCCAGGCATGATCGCTTTATGGTACTCAACCAGCACCTCCATCTTATCCCGGTCATCATAATGAATTTGACCCTTCCTATTCCCCAGGCTGGCTATATTATTCCTCGTGTGGATGCTCTTCAACTTGTATGCTAGAATGCGATTAGCCTTGTTGGATTTGCTGTAGTAAAACTGTTTGGTGTACGCCAGGGATTTCACCTATCGATGCGCCCAGTGCATGTCCAGTGCTTTTCTAGCTTTACGCAGCACCCTCTCCCCTTTCCTAGCACAGACATAAATCAGCGCTATAACCTCAGCAGGGTCTGGCAAGCCCCGGAGAAGGAGGAGGCATTGGGATCACCCCCCACCCCTCCAGATCATAATCTTATCTGCTCCAGACCAATTGTATTTGCTTACAGTGGAATGTTACTGCTCAGTCTGAATGGGGCTTCCTTTGTGAAGGTTCCCGAGGCTTGCGACACCTGTTCACCCTTGTCCATGACTTTCCGGCTTGTTTCTTGCCGCGATCTCCGGAATTCGGTTCTACATCGGATACATAGCTCAGTGCTTTAATTCCCATGAACTTCTCGGCCTCCTTCAGAGATTGGAATTGATATTGCACCCCTTCCCAAAGGAATCTGATGGATGTAGGGAAGCCCCAATGATACAGGATTTTCCTTTCTCGCAACCAGGCCATCAGTGGCTTAAGGGATTTCCGCTTCTGGAGAGTGGAGGCTGCCAGAACCTGGAACAGAAGGATGTCGGAGTCCCGGAATGAGATTTGCTGCACCGTCCTGGCTTCTCTCATAATTTCCTCCTTCAGTCTAAAGAAGTGGACCCGGACCAGAATGTCCGGTGGCAATGATGTGGTGTGTCGGGGGGATGTTCTATTGACTCGGTCCAGTTCCAATGGAGAATCACCAGGGAGGGTTATGATAAATCTGAAAGTCTCGGCCACATATGTCTCAAGTTCCAAGTCCCGGATCGACGATGGGATCCCCCGGATGCAAATATTGCTTCATCTGGAACGATTTTTTGTGGCTTCCAATTTCGATTCAATCACTTCACATCGCATTCCCAACGCTGTTAGTCTATCTTGGCTTTTCTCTAGTTCGAATGCCTGGTCACATAGTGCATCCTCAACCTCTGCTGTGCGGTTTTCCACTGCTTCCACTCTCTTGTCAAGGGAGTCGATTCTTTTGGTCACTTCCTCCGTGCCCTTTTGGATTTCTTTAGTCAGGACAGCCAGGAGGTCCCGTAGGTCCTCCCTTGGCAGCCTGTTCCGGTTCCTCAGACTCTTGGGAGGCCCCCTGGTCCTTCATTTGCTCCATGGACGATCCCCCTTTTCTTAGCTTGTCTGGGTTGCTGTGTCCCATCATGGCTGCAATATCTGTTTGTCTGGTTGCTTTGCTGCTCTTCGCCATTGTTCCTGGTCCTCTAGTGATAGATCCAACTCCAGGGGCACTACTGCCTATTTTGCGCAAAGGGCTCCTGGGAGACAAGCGCGGTTCAATATCGGGGACTCCACTCCTTCACTTCACCCCTCCAAAGCTGCAGTGGTTTGGGGCTTGTTGGAACTGACTCCCCTGCGGGCCCGTGGGTGCACCAAATCCGGCACGGTAAACCCTCCCCACTGCGCCAACCGAGCCCTTGGCAGGCCACGTTTCCCTCCTAAAGTCAGAATCCCGTGCCTCTCAGGCCATACATGTGCGTGCCCCCAAGTCCTCACCTTTGATCATTGGACACTGCCAAGCGCTCCAGAGCCAGGTGGTAGGTGTAGGGCAATGATAGAAGGGTTCCACGTGAGGAATCGGCGAGGTGGTTGGGGACCCCATGCAGGGGGAGGCGCCGTGAATCAGGACCATTGGCTAGTGATTGATGAGAGCCAGCAAAAGCACCGCCCGACCAGCCGTAGCCCCTGCCACAGGCTCAGGCCGCACAGGCGATGAGTGAGATGATGCCTCCAGCTGTGCAGGGCTTCCGCCAGCTCCACTCCGGTGCCTGGTGGAGAGGAGCACAGCCAGGAAGGCCAGGCGACCCAGCGCGCCCCTCCAGTAGGTGCCCTCGTCTGTGGTGATGAGGAGCCGGGGGCCTCGGGAGGATTACAGTGCGCTGCAGGCAAGGAAGGGAAGATGCGCACTGCCAATCAGGAGCCCCCCTTCCCGTTCCCTACCCCAGGTCGAGTGGGGACCTCAAGCATTCCAGGGTCCGGCGATGGGTGTAGAACTGGTCGGCACTCCAGTGCACGACCCACTAGAGGCAAGGGGGCACAGCCCGAGTGCTGGCACTGTGTGTGGTGTGCACTGTGTGCTCAAAAGTGCTGGGTCACTACCTTTTCGTTTGTTCCCTCCTCTGACTTACCTTTCCTCCACAGGATGTGAGCCACCAACATCAGCTCTGACAACCTCCTCCTCCTCTGGATGCTGCGCTCCCTCCTCCTGCCTCCTATCTGCATCCTCCACCAGTCCTGCATCCGCCTCCTGTTCCCCCTCCTCCTGCCCCTCATCCGCCTCCTCCTGTTTCACCATGTTATGTTCCAACTGGTGCCCCTTATCTGGCTCTTCATTTACCCCCTGCTGATGCCTCGCAATTCCTTTCTCCCAGCGTTCCATCCCCTTCAGCCAATCATCTGCCTTTTCATGTTTCCCCTCTTTCTGTCACTCAAGTTCAGCTCCCTGATCTGACAGGATTAAAATAAACAAACACTCACAGTGTTTTTTTCACAAAGGGCTTCTTTTGTTCTATTCTGTTCCTTTTTGGCCTAGCAGGAAGAAAGGGGGAAAGGGAGTCATTAAATATACAATCAGAAAGGGATTCCGAAAGGATTTCAGAAACGCGGGCCGTCAGATTTTAGGTATCTTTAAAAAACAAGCATAATACAAAATAAATTGACACTAACAGTAAATTACATCTGAAAAATGCACACTGAAAATGCTCTCAGTGGCTACAGCACAACCTCTCTCGCCATCTCATTGTGTGGATCAGCTTACTTCTCTCTCCAACCACTAAGCACAACCCACAGCGTAGCATTTTGTTGCTGGACTGCCCTTGTGAATGGGACAAAGACTGATATGCAAATGGATATTTCTCTTCTGTGAAGGAGCTAAAATGTGGTTGTAGACACTCCTGAGTGGAAGAAATGCCATAGAACAGGTTATTTAAACCATGTTCGTTCTCAGTAGAGGGGCTCCCACACACCTGTGAAATCTGTAAACTTGGGGTTTCACCCTAAATTACCCAGGGTAATCCATACATGGACCTCTTGCTCACTGTGTCCTAAAGAGGCTCAGCTTCACCTCACTGAGGAGGCCAAACAAGGCCGAAAGACGTGTCTTGGGTTGCTGTTGGTACTCTTGTTCAGAGGAGAATTGCCTAGCATTTTGGTGCTGGACTGCCCTTGTGGGTGGGACAAAGACTGATATGCAAATGGAGATTCCTCCTCTATGAAGGGTGCAATGAGCTAAAACATGGATGTATACCCTCCTGAGTGGACGAAATTCCATAGAACAAGTTATTTGAACCATGTTTGGTCGCAGTAGAGGCGCTCCCATACTCTTGTACAATCCACAGAGAATTAGGAAGTGAGGGGAGACGGGTTCTACATTTTATTTATTGAATACAGGAGAAGAAAGCCACAGTGGTGGGTCATCAATGCATTGATACAGTGATTACAAAAAAAGCATAACATAGTGCAACCATGTCTTGGTGTGGCTGGTATGTTAGAAGAATAATGTCATCTTTACTCGGGCATAACTCACAATTTAAGTAAATTATTCTTATATAATATCTGTAATCACGTGGATTTCTCTGTTTATACTTTTTATCCCCCTCCCTGTTCATTCCCATGTACCTTTCTCATTCTGTTTCTTCATAATCAAGTACCCTTTTCCCCATTGCAAGGTTAACAGCTTTAAATAAGTAGGTTGATGGTATACACTGGCATAATCGTTAGAATTATGGAATATAGACGGGCCACACATTATAGCGCAGAGATTAGGAAATACTCTGGCTTTTAGTATTTTACGCACAGATGTAATAAGTTAAACACCGATTAATTAAGCGGGCTTCCAGGTATGTGCAAGAGGAGTGTTTTATTTAGTTTTAGAGCTAGTTGTTTACTGATACCAATTGAGTTGAGTTGTCGCCTCGACAAAAATGGTTTGGAAACAAGTTTTTTTTGTCCTTGTAATAATGATGCCTTGGGCCACCTTACGCATTTAAAAAAAAAAATTCTGTCCTTTATCTCATACCAAAGGTTAAGGTTTTTTAACTGGTACTTAGAAGAGCTAATTGTAGGACAATTAGAGAAGCCACTGGACACTATGCTTACTGCAGACCAAAGAGGTCGCCGCTGCTGTGTATTTGTCTTTAGAAGAAGCATTGCTGCTGAATGAGAAACATTGTCAGAATGAAACTAATGTTTTAAAGCCCAGGTCTTCAGATTTGTATTATTCTAATAACATAGGTTTTTGCATTTGTATGATTTATGATGGTTTTTAACCTCCGAAATAAAGATTGTTTTATTTATTCACTCAATAGATGTTATAAAGCCAATAACTGTAAACCAGATAAACAATGGGGGTATTGTGTTCTTCACCAATGTGGTTATTTTGTCCATAGTAAAAAAATCCAGAGATGTATTAATCATTCTGCTTTGGTAGGAGGATATGTAGATTTTTAATGTTGCGCTATAGAAAATCTAGCTGCCATCAAAGCATAATTGATGAATTTGGAAATATGGCCATTAAAAGGATACATATCCTCTTGATCCCCATCTCTTAAAGGTACCACCAACAGATCAAGTGGAAGCTCTACATTGATGATATTTTTGAAACACAACAGAGAGTATCTCCTTCCAGAAAGGCACAATCATACAGCGCTGCCACCATATGTGAAATGTAGTCCCTTTATTCAGTAAGCGTCTGCGGCAAAAGGTTAATTGTGCTGAGTACATTTTGTTTCACAAATCTCGGTTGAAATACCATCCAAACCAAATGTTGTATGAATTTTCCTTAACCTGAGTACAGGCAGAGGACCTAGCAGCTCTAATGCATATATCGTCCCAGGGGGATTCTGAAATTGGAGACTGAATGTCCTCCCCTCGTTCGGACATATATGGATGTTGTGGTTTAGGTCCTGCATACCAAAATCTTTATTTAGATTCTATTTTGTACAGACATTTGTCTTCAAACGTTTTGGTTTCTCTCCCATCACACACTTTTACTTCTAATTGAGAAATCCATTGTTTTAATTAACAGTAATGAACATTTTCCTGATTCAGGGTTGCAGAACGTTTGCTTACCAGCTTCAACATGCAGGGGAACCATCTCTTAAAGGATTGCCTCTGCTTATGTGACCCTCATCTATCCAAATTGAGAAGGTTCATGGTTCAAGTCCCAGGGAAAGTCAGCGTTATAAAAAATAGGAGTTAATGGGGATGAAACACACGAGAGACCAAATCTTTTTCCAGCTGTAGCCCAGTACCAGAGCATCATTCTAGTTGTTTCAAGATCTGTATATGATGTAGATTTGGTTCTCTGTGGGAAGCAGAGTATCTTCAAAGCTACAGACATCAACACCTGCACATGGTCAACCCATATCTTCTGAGACGAGTAAGTGAACTAATCTAAGTTAGAACTTAGTTTTGCAAAATATAAGTAATTGTGGTAATCTGGTAGGGATAATCCCTCTCTTGCTAAAGGAGCCATCATTAGAGTTGTTTTAGGTGGTTTGTTTTTTGCTGTAATTTCTTAATGCTTGATAATGGGAATTTTGGGAGCGCTAGGTAGGTGGAGATATAACAGCCTAACAAGTTGATTCATCTTAATCGCTATTGATCTGCTAATCAGTCAGTAAAAATACCTTTATTCGACAACACATCATTAGGCATACAAAACAGTATGAAAAATAACATCTTAAATATACAACGATTTATAAATAAGGATTCACAATTAATAAAACATTTCAGGGCCTTGGTAGTTTACAATTGGTATTTGGATATCATTTACACTACACCCTATCAAATTGTAAGTGAACAAGCCTAAATTATACTCTATATGCAAACAATAAAATAGATATTACTACAAAGCCAGCCTTGGTTAAAACAGTAATGTTTAGTTAGAGGTAGGATTTGCTTTCTCAGGCTGCAACACCTGGGCAAGTCTGTACTCCTGACATACATCTAAAGTGCTAAGGTACTTAATATTGGGTAAAACTGATTTATAGTTAACACTAAACAGGTAAGTTATGCACTGTGAAAAATTAAGTTATTCAAACGTGCAAACATGAGCAATTTAGCAGCAACCAAAAGGTTCTGGGAAATCATAAAAATTGAATGTAGGATAGAATTTCTTTTGGAGTCGCCCTTCCACTTACTGAGTTTAATTACTCAAAAGTGCAAACGTGTGCAGTCATAACAGCAACATAAATGTTCTGTACAATCTCAGAATTAATTACAGAGTAGAAATTCATTTGAAAGCGCCCTTTCATATGGGATCATTACTTGTCGTTTGTACATGCACATGGTCTATTGCGTAACTCACAATCTATAACATTTATGAATATCGTAATCGCTCTCAACGTCTATTAAATAACTCATGAACTATAACAATTAAAGGTTATTCAACAAGCATTTCCTTCTCAATCATGCTCTATGCAGGAACTTTGCCACTGCCCATACTATATACGTGTGTCCTGTTAACTTGCACATATTCAATGCGTCCCTTGTGTTATGTTGACCTGAGGGGTGAATATTCTGAACAAAAGAAAAGAAAATGCTCTAAAGACTCCTTAGTGTCATTACAACACGGACAATTTTGGCATTGCGGCATCCTCCATGCTAACGTAGAGTAGGCTAGTGAAAGGGTGCCCACACAAAATCTCTATTATAGAGGGCAGGAAAGACGGGGCGTAAGATAGTCTAAATGCTCCTCAAATCCTTGCTATGGCTTGCTAGATAAATAGGTCTGCCCTACAGAAAGCTGTTCACACTTAGACTTAAGTTGAGCTCATGTTAAAATGACATAAGTTTTCTTCACTATCAATGTTGTTCCATAATGATGGTTAGGGGATTTTTCCATAACTGCTTTAAACCTAGGCGATCTAGCAAAGATTGTATATGCTTGAACCAAGGAAGGGATGCACCGCCTGTCTGAGCCTGGACATCAAGTAATGCTTCTTTGAATTTTGAGAGCTCTGGGGAGATCCATGTACGGATCCAGTGTAAAACTGGTTTAAGAGCTAACTCATCTTCAATGTTAGTAGAATTTGCCTCCATATGCAAAAGTGTGTCTGGTGTACTCTTATGATATGATATGATAGGTTGCTTATAACGTGCTTAATACCCAGAGGTTTCTAAGCACAAACCCGGGTTTGAACCTGTGTTGCTCCATGTTGTTTTGCTTCCAAGGTGACCGCGTTGCCCTTGAGCTCTCCTCCCGAGACACTTGGGGAGATGAAGTATTTTATTTAGGTACTTGTTCTCCACAACAGTTAGATCTGATACGTTTGAATGTCCCCATGTCTGTGCTCCATAAATGGCTGCTTATCTGGCCTGCATAGTATCAAAATCAAATGCCGCGATCAGGCCACCATTGCCATAAGAATGCGCCAACCTAGAAATTGTGTTACGTATTCGATTTTAAGATCGGGCCAGGCCATTTGCATTTCTCTGCAAATCTTGTTCCTGGTAATTGTAAGTGGTGACTTGGTCTTCTGCCAATTGTGATGTGATAGAGTAAGGAGTCGGACAAAGAAGTGGCATGTTTCAACCAGTTTTATTTTAAAAATAAAGAAAAGGTCCCATCTCTCCCTATCTCTAAAAGGGTTATTTATCCCTGCCTAAACAAATATAATTTGGGTGCTCATCGTCAGGATGTTTGTCCAAATGAAAAGTATCCATCCTCTGTCCAAAAACCACTCTAACCCTATCACCATTCTACAAAACGGTTCATCATCCAAATGAAAATAGTACCAGAAGAATGGCTCCCTTCTCCTGGTGAACTGGCTCAGTGTTTATCTTTTTCTCATCAATCTTTAGCTCTATTTTCTAATTCAGCAAAGAGGGTATGGTCTGGAGAATGACTTCATTCTCATGACCCTCCTTGCACATCCTTGAGGGCTGTCTTGGGATATTCTTTGACAATATTCCTCAAACTAGAACTCAAAATGGCTACAGCAAAGACAAAGAGATCAGTGTCGGACTGGGAAATACGGTTCTCTCATGCGCCAATGAAAAAGTGGCCCACAATTGCAATTGGCTATTCATTCCTTTTAGGACACTGTTTTAATGGTAAGCAAGGGGGAGTTTTTTGATTAAGTGTGATGCAAATTGTGCATTTTAAATAATATTTATTCAGCAACACTGGTCAAAACTAGTAGCCACAGAGTGAATTAACTCATATAACTGGCCCAAATTGGCCAAAAAGCGACCCACTTTGACCAAAAAAATTGGCCCACACCAGCATTTTGTGTTTTTGGTTCGGCCATGGGCCAAATGCCCTATATGGCAGTCCGAGCCTGGAAGAGATGCATGTCTTGTTTATAGGTGAGTCACCTTATAGCGAGCGGGTGTGCTTTATTCAGGGATAATTCCTAGTGAACAGCTATAATATTAGAACCATGTGATAAGAAGTAGGGACTCTCTGTGATCATGACTGTCCGTCCAGTCTCTATACCAATAGGATGTGTTTAAGCAGAATCAATAACCTAAGATATATGTCTTAAATTATTGTCTCCTTTAGATACATGCCTTTGTCTATAGTTAATATAGGCAAATGGCCTACATAATACATTAATTCAGAATAGTCACCTTGTCTAGATTTTTATCACTTAGATTTTTAGGTTCGCTTTCTAGTTTCATAAAGAAGCTTCAATATGTGGACGGTTTTGAGCGAATTGTCATGAGTCTTCTTTTCTCTTTCACCTTTATGAGTCTTCATTTTTTGAATGTTATGAATTTGAGAATAAGGTACTGCATTTCACTGCATGCAATCAGGTCAGGTGCACTTGCGTGTTACATTTATAAATACATCGGATGATATGGTTGCAATATTCAAATCAAACTGATATGGCATTTTACTTTTATAGTATATCTCTAAAGATATGCGATTGGATTTTATGAAATATTATCATCATATGCAATGCATATTATTGTATTATTCTCTGCTATAAATTTAAAATGAAAAAGACATTTGCAAATTAAGGATAACTGCAGATTTCATTTAATGCACTTGTACTTCATGCACGCATATTTGAGTAATTATTTTACGAACTCAGAAAGGGGAAGCATTTGCACTTTGACATGGCTACCACACTTTATTGTATGCATTTATGCTTTATGTATCTCAGTCCCTTGGATTACATAAATATGAGAATAAGCATTTGCACTTTATTACAGATTATGGCGCATTTGCGCGTTATAGACATATGTTTATGTGAAGGTATGGTACTTTATTGGATGCATTTGCACTATATGTTTTTAAATTTCTTGGATGTCATGGATGTGAGATAAGCATTTAGAGAAATGTAGGAATAACAGAAATGGAAAGAGGACTAAAAAACGTTATAAGCTGTCTATATGGAAAGCTCTGTATTCTGACAAAGCCCAGGTTTTGGGTGAAACATGTAATTTGTCCCACCAATAAAGCTGAGATATCAAGCATGGATTTGGGTTTGGAGTATATTTTGTCACTAGAGTGCTGCCATCCATAAGGAGGTAGGATTGGCTAGCATTTTTTCCAATGTTCTCTGGCATGGGATCGGTCGCGCAAATGGCTTAGCCTCTGTATCCAGCGGATATATTTTCCACATATATTGGCTCACTGTGATCTCGTCTGTCTATTACCGGTAACAACTTGAGGACAAATACATATATACAATTTTTTGTAAGAAGGTGGTACGGTCGTGAGTGATGGGGATCTCTGTGAAATGTTTTGTGGAAGGTTTTTTGCAGTGTTACAACCCTCTATATACATGTGGTTTTTTGCATATATATATATATATATATATATATATATATATATATATATATATATATATATATATATATATATATCACCATTCTCTGCACCGTGAACACGATGCAGTCTTGAGCCGCACTCCCAGAGTATTGTGCCAAAAATTCGAGTTAGTCCTTAGGTTCTCACAGAGCTGACTGCAACATCCTTCAGGTTAAAATGTCTTCTTTATTGGTTACAAACGTTAAAAAATTCCATGTGGAAACCTCCAGCCCTTGCCCAGCAACACAGAGGAAAACCCCGCCGATATATATATATATATATATATACATATCACACGGCCTGCGGTAGTGGCATGTAGTTATGGTTAAGTTGCTCAACTCATAGAAAGAGCACATTAGCACATTTTGGACGGCTTATAACTTTGGCACCGTGTGACGAATCATCACCAAACGTTGCAAGGAAAGTATATGACCACCTCGGAATGATTTTGCATAGTTTGGTGCGATTTCGTCCCAGAAGGGCAAAGTTATAGAAGGGTCCCAACATTTTAGAAATCCTCATAGACACAATGGAAAAATAAATGTGCTTGCGCCTAATATAAATCCATTCTGTAGTTTTGAAAATAAATTGCCAAAAAGTAGGTAAAAAGAAATTGTGATATCTGGCTCCGGTCGCGGACTCTTCCTGATTCAGAGTCCGTGAACACCACTGGACCAATCAGAGGGTGGCTTGGTGTCCGCGGACATAAAAGATGCATGCTGATTCGATGTTCAAAAAGGTGTAATCCGTCATAATTTTTGAAACAGTCACCATATTGGATCCAAGGCTAGCCACCATTGTCCATGGAATATGTCATGCGAAAAAAGTCTGGAAATTAAATTTGGGATTATTTTGTGGCCGAAAGAGGGCCTGGAAAGGGTGGTGGAATAGAAAAAAGTTGATAGGGAGCTGTTTTTATAGGTGAAAAAAATCAGTGCAGGTTCCACCGAGTACAAGGTCAATTGTACTGTCCGCAGACATCATTGGGCGTGGGGAGGTTCAGGGTATTGTTATTTGAAGGTGTATTATATATGCTTGTTACATGTTTTAATTCTATTGTGCCTTGAAACACTTGTGTATAAGCGCATTATAAATAACATATCAATCAATCAATTGTGGTGGTTATCACCAGTGGCCAGATCCTTGGGGGCATGGTCATAGTAATATGTGTATAGTAATTATAGGTACTCTAGGGGGAGTATATACTATGTGTAATATGGTGGACTGAAATAATTGAAGTGTATATGGTATTTATGATCATGGCAGAATTGAGGATAGTGCTTATGGAATCTGTATTTTTTTCTTTGTGAAGAAAAAGAAATAGGATAATACTGGGTGCGATTACTTAGTTGCATATGGTAATTAAGCTGGAATATCTGTGAAAAAAACGGTATAATGTGTTAAACAAGATAGTTTATAACCTTTAATTGCATAAAATTGCACAGATAGATTTATTTTTTTTACCCTCATTGTATGTACTATGTTTGGTACAACATTAGTGTGTGGTACACTGTTGTTGTACTGACATGAAATAATCATTGGGTCAGTGGGTAACAAAATCCACAGTGGATGAAAAAAAACGACTGTATTTACAAACAGTTTTTGGCATTTACATAATTTTAAAGAATGTGCATGTTACAGAATCCTTGTAGTATGGACATATTATAAGAGTGTAAGCGTGATAGGATGTTTGTTTGAAGCGTGTTGTAATTAAGGGTATGTTTAAAGTAGTTAGATACCCATTGGGGTCCTGTGAGTGCATAATCTGTTATTTTTTGTTGTATTATTGTTTAAATTGAGTGCGCTCCGAGCGTGTTCCTTTTTCACCCTCCCCCCTTACAGCCACTTCCTGGTCCCCTCCTCCCTCCCGCCTCCCTGACCACCCACCACCCCCCTCCAATCCCCCCTTGGGTGCACTTCTCTTCTTGTTTTAGCTGACCCTCCTGGGCAGCCCCCTGCCCGGCAGCCCCCACGGCTAAGGGCCCCTCAGGCAAAGGGTGGCTTCTGTGTGTGTCTGCAGGTGTCTGCTGGGGACGCCAGGCGCCAGCCCTCTCCCTTCGACCTCCTGCTTTCCCCTCCTTCCGCTCACTAACTGTTAACCTCTGCTGCTCTACTTGCAAAAATCCGCCGGCCTTCAGTACCGCATCGTGAAACCTAGGCCTTTTTCTCCCTCTTTAGGATTCTCAAATTTAGGTGGCGTTAAATTGCTTGTATTGGTACCACCCCTTATAATTTGCATTGTGAAACCTGGGCCTTTTCACTCTCTTTAGGATTCTCAAATTTAGGTGGCGTTAAATTGCTTGTATTGGTACCACCCCTTATAATCTGCATTGTGAAACCTAGGCCTTTTCTCCCTCTTTAGGATTCTCAAATTTAGGTGGTGTTAAATTGCTTGTATGGGTACCACCCCTTATAATCTGTATTGTGAAACCCAGCCCTTTTCACTCTCTTTAGGATTCTCAAATTTAGGTGGCGTTAAATTGCTTGTATTGGTACCACCCCTTATAATCTGCATTGTGAAGCCTAGGCCTTTTCTCCCTCTTTAGGATTCTCAAATTTAGGTGGCGTTAAATTGCTTGTATTGGGACCACCCCTTATAATCTGCATTGTGAAACCTAGGCCTTTTCCCCCTCTTTAGGATTCTCAAATTTAGGTGCCGTTAAAATCCTTGTATTGGTACCACCCCTTATAATCTGCATTGTGAAACCTAGGCCTTTTCTCCCTCTTTAGGATTCTCAAATTTTGGTGGCGTTAAATTGCTTGTATTGGTACCACCCCTTATAATCTGCATTGTGAAACCTAGGCCTTTTCTCCCTCTTTAGTATTCTCTATTTTTGGTATGTCCTCTTTCCTGTCTTAGAATGTCCGGTGCCTTTCTTACGCTCACCTCCTAAGTGTCGTCGTCTTGTCCCACTCTGCTGCGCACTTGCCTCGCTCTGTCTTGTCTGTCTACCCCTTTGACCCCCTCTTCTCCCACCTACTCCATGGTGCTCTCTGTCTCCCCTATCTTTTCAAACTGCTTCTCTATTGACTATCCTGCTCTCCTCACTAAGTCTGGTAGGAAAAAGTTTAAAAAGGACATACTGGTCTCCAACCCAGGCCTCCCTATCGCCGACACCTACATCAGTGCCTCCTCCAAGGAAACTCTCACCGACATCCTCTTTGTCGTTCCTTCACCTGATCTATGGACCCCTCACATGGTCTCTGTTCTCTCTCCTTTCTCCTCTTCTCCCATTAATGGTGGTACCCGTTCGGACGCACTCCTGGCCTCCTTCCTGTCCTCTAAGGTCATCATTTATGTCTACTCTAATGGGACCGTCTTGGTCCAAGCCCCTCAGGCCAACCTTCATCTCTTTGATAGATGCTTTCCGCACCTCATCAACTTCCTTTTGTCTCCTGCTGTCCCCTCCCCCCTTTCATTGGCTACCTTGCCTTCCCCCTCCCTCTTTGCCCCCTCTCAGGCGCTCTCTACACTTCCGCAGAGAGTACTTCTGATCTGTACCCCGCCCTGGAAGTCCTTCAATGAGGGCAACCTTCTCCACATTGCCACTCTTAACTCCTGCTCCACTGTCAAACACTCCTCTGATATCTGCCGCCTTCTTGAAGAACTTGACCTCAATGTCCTCGGTCTCACTGAGACATGGTTTACGGCCAGCTCTGTCACCAGCTTTGACACACTCCTATGTGATGGCTACAAGATCCTCTCTGAGCCCAGGCCCAACCGCTCTGGTGGTGGAGTATCCCTTATCTTCCCTGAGTGGATTCCTGCCTCTGTCATTCCTACGCAGGCCTACTCCTCTTTTGAATGCCTTGTCTGCAGGCTCTCTCTCTCGCCTAGCCATTCCCTTACTGTGGCTACTATCTATCGGCCATCTGGTCAGATTTCCTCCTTCCTCTCTGAGTGGGCGGACCTCTCCTCCTCACTCCTGGCCTCAACCACTCAACTCCTCCTGCTTGGAGACATCAACATCCACCTGGATGCCTCCTGTCCCCCCTCTGAACTCTTCCGCGACCTCTGCGACTCTCTCTCACTCACAATTCTACCCTCTGGCCCGACTCATTCTGCACGGCACAATCTCGATGTTCTGATCTCCTCAGACCTTCCCCTCTCTGTCCCTCTCTCCACTCCTCTCTCCTGGAGTGATCACTTTCTTCTATCCTCCCACCTCATCCTCCCTACCCCGTAGGCCAAGCCATCTCCATCACTGCCACCCACCTTCTCGGTCACCCGACCCATGAAGCGCGTGTCAGCTGAGGCTTTCGCTGCCACCTTCTCACCCCCTCACCCCCCTGGCTGACTCTCACCCTGACACAGCCCTCTCCATGCTCCACTCTTCTATATCTGATACTCTCGATATCCTTGCCCCTGTCATGAGAATCCACCTGAAGCCCAAAGCCAAGTGTAACCCCTGGTATGACTCTGACCTCGTCACCCTAAAGCGCAAGTGTAGGGTTGCCGAGAGGAAATGGCGTGCTTCAAGTTCATCCTCTGACAAACTGGCCTGCCGCCTGCTGCAAAGGCAATACCGGCTCTCCGTCCTCACCAAGAAGAGACCTCATATCCAAGCCCGCATCTCTGCAGCATCTAACAACTCGGCTGAACTAAAATCTGCAAGGAACTGGCCAATCCTGCCGCAGTCTTTACCTCTCCTGTCCCTTCCCAGGCTCTCTGCATGGCACTGGCTTCTCACTTAATTTCAAAAACTCAGGACATCCTGTGCTCACTCTCCTCCTCTCTCCCCCCTCCCTCTATTCTCTGCTCTTCCTCTGGCCCTTCGGCAGCCACCCCTCCTCCCTCCTTCTCAGCCTTTCCCCTTTTCTCTCCAGACGAGGTTTCTAGACAAGTCCGATCTATGAAAGGCTCGTCGAAACAGGTTCACCCCTGTTCCTCCAAAACTATCAAGGATCACATCGACTCCCTGGCTCCTGCCCTGGCGGATTTCTGCAATCACTCCTTCGCCACTGGAGTCTTCACTTCCCCCCTGAAGCACTCCCTTGTGCACCCCCTTCTTAAGAAACCCTCTGCTGATCCCTCCTGCCCAGCTAACTATCGCCCAATCTCCATCACTCCCTTCCTGGGAAAGCTCCTGGAGAAACTGGCCATCTCCCAGCTCAATCTCCACACTGAATCTGTTGGTTGTCTTCATGACCATCAGTCTGGCTTCAGAGCTGCCAGAAGCACGGAAACTGCTCTCCTGAACATCCGTGAAGACCTTCTCACCAACCTCGGCTCTAACACCCCTTGTGTTCCTTGCTTGATCTCTCTTCTGCCTTTGACACTGTCAACCATGCCATCCTGCTCAACCGTCTCCGTGATAACCTGGATATCACTGGTCAGGCTCTGGCGTGGCTGACTTCTTTCCTCTCTGACCGACCCTCCCAGGTCCAACTAGGGTCCTTCCTCTCCAACATCTTTTTCTCTACCTGTGGTGTCCCCCAGGGGTCTAACCTCTCTCCCTGGCTGTTCAACCAATACCTGGCACTCTTTGCCCACCGCATCGCCGCTCTCTGTCCCAACTTTCAGTGCTATGCGGATGATACCCAGCTCATTTTCAGGCTACCCTCGGCCTCCTCCTCTCCTTCCCTCATCTCTGACTGTCTGTCTGCCATCCAGGAATGGTGTGTCACCAACGACCTCTGCCTTAATGCCAGTAAGACTGAGATTCTACTCATCGGCACACCCACTCCATCCTTCCCTGCAGCTCTCTGGCCGGCCTCTCTTGGCCCTCCTCCCACTCCCACCTGCAAGGCTAAAAACCTTGGGGTCATATTCGACTCTGCACTCTCCTTCTCCCCTCACATCTCTGACTTCTCTAAGAAGCCACACTACCAGCTGCACCTCCTTCGAGGTATTCTTCCTTTCCTCTCCTTCCCCCAGAAGCTCACCGTCTACAGAGCCCTGGTCCTCTCCAAGCTAGACTACTGTAACAGCCTCTATCTAAATCTGCCTGCCTCCACTCTCCGCCCTCTGCAACTTATCCAGAACAGGACTGCGAGACTTGTCCTTGGCCTCAAGTCCAGGGATCGTATCTCTCCAGGACTGAAATCTCTGCACTGGCTCCCAGTGGCTGCGAGGATTAAGTTCAAAACCCTCTGCATTGTACACAAAGCCTTCTGGGGTCTGGGGCCGCACTACCTTTAACTCCCTCTTCCTAAATATCTTCCCTCTCGAGCTCTTCGCTCATCTACCTCCAACTCCCTTAGGGTCAGTCGCTTCTCCAAGCAACGAGTTGGTGGCAGATCACTCTCTTCGGCAGGGGCCTCTCTCTGGAACAGCCTTCCTGCCTCCCTGAAACTCAAGGAGAACCATCTCCGCTTCCGGAAACACCTTAAAACCTTCCTCTTTGCTTCTGCTTTCTCTCCTCCCCTCCCTTGATGAATTCCTGACTGAAATTGCACTGGTTACCTGGCCACCCTTCTGATCTCTGGCCCAGGCCCTGTCAATTACCCACCTGCACTTCCTCCCTGGCAACCCCTGCACTTGGGGACTGTTTTTCTATATCCCTTCAGTCCCCCTCCCAGCACTTACGTCTGCACTTCCTTGCACTGGCCACTAGCTGGCTGTTTTATGTGTCTTATTATTCCACTTCCCATGTACTGCAATTTCCCCTCTCCCCTCCCCCTGCGCACTTTTCCTTCCCCCCCTTCCCATGCACTTTTCCTTTGCCCCATCCCCATGCACTTGCCCGATCTGGATGACACCTGGCCTAGTAGGATCGTTGTCTGTCCTCCCTTTGTTCCCCCCCTTGCCTCATCACGCCTTGAAACACTTGTGTATAGACGCGTTATAAATGCCATATCATATCATATCATAATGGTGTATTCTAACTATATTGAACTTTAAAAGAGGTTTTGCAGTAACAATAACCATGATGGCATATTTGAAGTATATTACAATGACAAGTCTTTTTAAAGTAGTTACCGGTTAGCGTATTCTAACTGTCTTGGATTTTAAAATTACTTTTGTAGTATTGTGGATGTAGTTAGATACCTGTTGGCTTATTTTAGCGGTCTTGGATTTTAAAATTACTATTGTAGTATTATGGATGCAGTTAGATACTCGTTGGCGTATTCTAATTGTGTATTGTAGTGTACCTTAGTGAGTAAATTTGGGTGGAGGGAATATTAAGTAGGCATTTATTAGATTTTCTGGTAACCTATGTTTTGGAGAAACAGAAGTGTTGCATTCAAACCAACCACTTCTTTTTTGACATATGTTGTATAATGGACTGAAGTGGTTGTGGCACAAGTGTGCTAGATTATGCCTACTGTTGTGAAGGTTTTCTTGCCAACAGATAATTGGCCGTGTGTAAAGCTAGTGAGTTTACAGTTATGTTTGGCACCATCTGCTTTGTACCTTAGAAGCATTAGTATGACGTATTTGCCATGTGAGTTTATTTGTATGCTGGAATTATTGTCTTAATTACAAGAAGGGCATAATATGCCATGATTTGCATTCTGCAGAATCCAGTGAAATGGAATTGATTCACAATTTGGCATAGATACATATACAAATCGTTCATTAGGGATGTGCTCTTGTGAAACCTGTTTTCAGAGAGTGCATGTATGTCTCCACGCATATGAAATCTGCAAGATTTCATTTATAGGGATGTTTTTGGTTTCTAGTACTTGTAGTAAGTACATAAGGAATCCTTGTGGAACTTCCTGTGTGTTTATGGTGAATTTCACCATTACTGCACAGTACTCCAATTCTTGCCTTATACCTGAAACACTGTAAGTGCTGTCAGGATTATTTGTGGCATTTCTATGAAGGATGAGCATTTGCAAACACAACTGGTCCAAGCCGTTTAAGTAAATGTGAACAATTGATGGCAATTGGAAGAGATGATTGATTGCTATATTTGCGTAGCAATTTACTCCAGTTGTGTTGCTGAATTTAAATAGACCTGCAAGTTGTGCTTCTGTATCCTTTGATGTGCCTGCAGTTGTTTTTGGAGAAGAGACATTTGTCTCTTTATCTTCTGATGTATGTGCAGTTGTTTTTGGACTAGAGAGTTTTGTGGTTGTCGTTTTTTGATGGAGTAACAGTTGTTCTTCTTTTTTTCAGTGGTATTGCTGGGAGAACCGCTGTAGGTTCTGTTTGTATTGGTTTTCTTTTTAAAGGTTTTCTTTTTTGAGGTACAGGATACATATCTAGATGGGGTGTACAGTGCACATTTCCTGTTGTATTCTAGATGCAAAGAATGTCAACGTTGACTTTAACTAGGAATCTACCATCGAGTGTACAGAGATGTGCAAGTTCTACGTAACTCATACCTTCTTTGAAGACTGTGCTACCAATGTCATTCAATGCATTATCTAGGGTTAGAACTTGCCATTTGTGAATAGTGATAGCATATGCAAGAGATAGGGAGAAATCTTCTCTGCATGCATACATGTCTATGAAAATAAGGAAACGTGACATGGTGCTGCCTATTTTTTAACTTCTGCAAGTTTGTCAAAGTGGATGTTGACAAACTGAATGTTGTGGTCATGTGGATATTTTTGGAAGTCAACAACTGTACCAATTGCTCCATTGACTAAACCTTGTTGTATGTCAAGATTATGTTTTAGAATTCCTCTGCAGTTTAGACACAGAGTTAATACTTTTTCTAAACCAGCTGTGTTGGAGATACATTTTTCTAAGCTATTTCGATGGGTGTGGCTTGTTGACACGTAGGGAGTGTTATGCTGTGCACTTCTAGTTTATCTGTGGCGCTGATATGTAGTATGGGTTACATTTCTTTTGACAACATTGTATCATTGAAATGACTACAGCTTACAAGGGTTGGCATTGAGGACATGCATTTTATATTGCATTGAGTTAATTGTTCCATGACATCAGGGGGAGATCTGTTTTGCCTATATAGCTTATGGATCAGTCTAGTTTCTAAGATGGATTTTGCATCTTCTTTAGCAAGCAGACCAGTTCTGATGCTTTTTAAAATGTTAGCATAGGTAATATCTGCAGGCTGACATGTTTTGAGTGAGTTCTCTGTAGCTAAAATGTTGCCAGAGATTAAAGTGTTTTCCTCCAAACAGTTCTTCAAAATCGGTTTTTAGGACTTCTTGCATTCTGAGATAAATTAAAGCCAACATGACGTTGGACACCCTGCTTAGTATATCTATCAGGAGCACTTTCATTTGTTTCAGAATTCTGCATACTCCAGTAGCAGCTCATGCTGATGATTTGTAGTATTCTAATTTGTTTTGGTGCTCTACTGGGAGGAGCAGTAGTTGGTGTAAAAGCACATCTCCTATGTTGTAGACAGCGAAATCTGTGGGGTATGTTACAACAGCCGAAAGGTTGTTGTTTGTTGTCTTGTAGACATTTGTAGACATTTGCTGATTATTTTAATTAAGGATGGTTTGCCAGAACCAGCTTCCCCACTTACATACAGGAGCAGAGGTTTATAATTTGTCCAGCTACATGTTTCAGTTTCATGTTTAAAACCATGTTCAATTTCTTCAGTGACATTTTAGATAAATGGTGAGTTGTTCATCAATTAGCTGTGATTTGAGCACTGACAACTCTTGTTCAGATTGTTTAGACACATATTTTCTACCTCAACCATGGCTATTTATGCTTCATTTAGAATGTGTAGTTCTCCAAGTGGTTCTTGGCTTCCTGAAAGAGAAGGTTGACTGCCTTCAGGAGTGTCTTTATCTAGTACAGCTTCACTTTCTTCTTCTTGTTGGTGTTCATTTTCTTATATTTGTTTGCATTGTTTAAAATTGACATTTGTTATACTGCTTTCATCTGCATTGAATGCAGCTACAAATGCGTCATGGTCACCTAATAATTGTTCTTCTTTTCTCCAAGCTTTAAAAGGTTGTAGTAGGGCCATGTAATAATGTTCTCTATGTTGCAGAGATGTAAATGATTACTTTATATTTTTCATCAGGCTTGGTTTGAAAGATTTTACTAGGCTTCTTTTATAAGTTGAGACTGAATATTTGTAATTTGTCTCATCTGGTGTGACATTGTTTTGGTAGGAGTAGTTTTGGGCTATGTCGTACAGTGACATGTGTTCCAAAGCAGTACTTCTGTTTGGGTAGAGTGTGTCAATTAAATTGTTTTTTTTTTAAATGTCTTGGCTGTTGTGATCCTTTGTGGCAATTGTTTCTATCTCTTGGTAGGTTTTTAGTACTCTTTTTTTACGTGATGAAGCTGTACCAAGGTTTAGCCAGACAATGTTTTCAGATTTCCCATACAAGGGTGTACCTGTAAAATGGTCTGCAGCTTTGTAATGACCGCTTTCTCTATGGGAGAGCATTTTTATACCGAAGATGTCAAATCTTTGTGACAATGTTTTATCAGATGATCTGTCATCCCAGAGGCTTTTTAGCTCTGTATTCTCAGGTTTGGTGGGATAGGCTGTGATATATCTTGCACCTGCAGTGGAATTGTCTGAAATGTATTGTATGTCTATATTTGCATTCCACATGAAGGCAATGATTGTATTGTAATCATTGATGTACTTGGATGCTTCGTCCCTTTTAACGTTGTATGTGTTTTTAGGGGGTTTGCCATTTACACAGTGTCTAAGAGAAGACATCAAACTAATTACTTGTCTTTTTGTGCAAACTGGTCTAGGGAAGCCAAAGTGACATTTGGTATAGTATTTACCTGTAGTATTTACCTTTGTTTTTATATCAACATTGGCAGTATTTGCCACACTTATGTTTTTGGATGCATACTGAAGGGATATCACAGTAATGTATTTTAGAATAAATTGTAAAACAGTGGCATTACTGTCATGGACAAATTTGGGAGGATCTTTTGTCCACAAAATCATGTGGATGTGTGGTGCTTCTCTGGATTAATTTTCCTTTCTCCAAAAGAAGTGTTCGACTTCTACGAGTGAAGGGGTATTTTGATTGCAGATGAAGTGCAGAATGGCAATGAAGCAATGGTGAAAGTACCATGACACATTGACAGGGTAAAGAGGACAGAGTTCTCCTTGTGTTTTTATATCTATTCCCTCTTTAATTTGGGTTGCAGTGCATGACTTAAAGTAACAAACCATGTGGGTGGGGCTAGGTTCCTTAGCATACAACAGACATCAGAGTGATGTCGGAACCAGCATTCTTTTCTACTACGCATGTTTGCCAAGAGACTTGTGATACTTGACTGCAAAAATTCATCGGACATGTTTTCAAAATTAGAGCCTGTTTTTAATGTGTGTGCCACTCCATAACTTAGAGTTGTTAGTCCACTTGCAAACAGGAGGTGAACATTTATTATACATTTTGTCTGAATCTGGGGTCTTCAGAATACATTCATAAAGAGTGATATTCGGATGCAGTACTTTTTATGGATCTATCATCATATCTTCCTCCCTTTCCTGTAAGAAAGAGTAGAGGAAAAGAACAAGCTTCTACACTTTTCTCCCATATGCTCATTGGGGATCCTTTGGCTTGACACATTTGATATGTTTCTAATGCATCTTCTATGGTGTCTTTGGAGTGTAGAGGGTGAATTGCATACTCGTCCAAAATGTTGGCTGCAGTGACAGGATGTACACATTCAAATTGGCCAGTTTGTTGTGAATCTTGAATTATTTTGGTGGTTTCTCGTAGTTTTTCCTCTATTTATATATCTTTGTAGTATTCATTAATGGGACTCATTACGAGTCTGCCGGTCCAGAAATAAGTGTGCCGGTAGCAACGTACCAGCACACTTTCCGGACCGGCAGACTGAAACTCATCGGTGCCATTGCTTGCATGTCCCCACTCCCATGGAGTCCTATGGGCTCCATGGCAATCAGGACTAACATTTTCCGCCACCTGATATTCCGAGCCACCAGGACTTGTGGCAGTGGCACTGGGATATCACCACCGGACTTGTAATGTGGCCCATTGTAGGGCTTGTCAAACTTTGTTTAAGTTGGCTAGTTGTTGCCAAAAATGTTTTGTTTTTTGTTGGTACACCATTAACTAGTACAATCAAAGGTTGATCTATTGGGCGTTGTACTCCTAGAGTTTCTACATTTTCATTAAGATCTAATGGCAAATATGCTACTTTGCCACAAATGCCTTTTAGTAACTCAGATGGAGGCAACTTGCCTTTTTTCGGTGGAAGGCGTGTTACAGTTTGAAATGAGTGTACTGTTTGGATTATAATGCTCTCATACAAGTTAAGTTGTTGGAGAGTTTTTGGAAGTGGGAAGATTTCTTAATTATTAGTGATATAATGTGATGGCATTTGGTTATTGTCAAGCTTTGTATTGCAGTATGTGCAAACTATTTTGTATTTATTTTCTGTTGTTAGATATAAGGCTTATTGGAACCTTTGGGATTCCTCATTGGCCTCTATTTATTTAGGTCATATCTACTGTTTTTGTGCTCTTTTTATAAAATGTTCTGCGACAACAGACACATACTTTGGGCCTCATCACGAGTTGGGTGGTATCCCGACTGGGATACTGGACAACTTTATTTGCGTTACCGCCAACCCATCAGGCGGTATTACAACCGGATCACGGGTTGGCCTGTAAACTTTATTCCCCATTTGGCGGTATAACTGCACAGGAATTGCACTAAAAATGGGCATTTTTCTGGCATGTTTGCACCCAGCTCTGAGCTGGGGGTAAACACCCCATATTCATGATTGGGCGGACACTCAAATGCGGCGGTAACCCTGTAACATTGCATTAAAGGGCTACTGCCCAACTCGTGATGAGGCCATTTCAGCAGATGTGTTTTGAACTTTAGCTATTACTTTTTTGTATGTGTTTGTAAGGAGGTTGGTGTTTGTGAGGTTTTTGCTAGTGTTTTCTAATGTTACTGAATTTTCTAAGTCAACTTCAGTTCCAAAATATTAACTTTTGATCTGATCTATTCCTCGAAGGAGTTCTTTGGCTGTTCCATGTAGGAGAATATTATTTACATTTTGCAGTTCGGAAGCAGTAGTTTTTGCAAACTACAGTCTATGCACAAGATTTCGTATAGCGGAATTGTGTTGCTAACATGTTGATGTGGTGGAAGGTGCTTTACAGGCAGTTGCTGAAATGCAGGCTAAATAATGTCTTTGAAGTCCAGTGTGGGCGCGCACTGGTTAGGAGTCCATGGTTTGCAAAATGTTTTTATTCTACTTTTGTCTTTTAGTTTCACATAGTGATTGAGGAATTGTAATGATTTGAAGGATTATTGGCGTACATTACATATTAAGCTGCACGTCCATTCGTACACTAGATGGTTTGTTTTTGGCAAAAGCAACATGTGGTTGAAAGTTTGTTAGGGATGTTTTTTCTATAAGGGTTTCTTTTGCCATAATGGTGTCTCCTACCATTTCATACCCTCTGCCATTATTGACTATGGCAATTGTTGTTTTTTTGTTCTTGTTTATAAGCATCTTCATTGAAATATGGTTCTGTGCTGCTTGTTTGAATCCATTCACCTGCACAGAAGTTTGCAAAGGTATCTATATTGACATTGCACTTGCTTAGAAGTACTTTTTGTAATGTATTGATTAATTTAGTTAGTGGTTTAATTCTGTTTAAAATTAATATAAACAACTTCCTCTTTAGTAGAAATGCGCTGACAATGAGAGCTTCGAGGATTTGTTTTCTGCAACAGTTTTTAAGCGTAGATAATGACTTTTACGCTTTCTTTATAAGATAGTTAAGAACTCAACTGTGATTTTTTTAAATTAAAATCATTTTTTGGATTGCTTTACTATGGCTACATTAACATTGGTAGATATAGTGTTAGGTGCATTAGTAGGTGCCTGCTTTTGTTTGCACATCTTTTCTTACTTTTAGTTTTTGCAAGAGGGGCCTTACTTTTTGGTGGTGGCTGGTTTAGTTGTGTTGAGTGAGGTAACTAGCTGTTCTGTTTTAATATTTTCTATATATTGTTTTGGCGGTCGATGACTATATGGCTTGTTTTTATTTTTATCTGCTCTATGTTTTCTTTGTTTTCTATGGAGTTGATTTTTAGTAGACGTTCTTTTCTGTTTGTAAGGAAGATAAGAACGTTTGTGTTTGAAAGTTGTGAAATGTATATGAATGGGTGTGTGTGTGTGATTGTACAAATAGAGTGTTGTATGATTGTGCAGTGGGATGATAGGTGTGTTTGGGAAGGTTGTAGGGGTAAGAGGCTGTACAGGTGTGATGACTTAGGTTAGTGAGTAAGGGAGTGGTCGTATCCTTCTCTTCCTTTCCCCTGTTCTCCCCAGACGAGGTTTCTAGACAAAGCCGATCCATGAAAGTCTCATCTAAACAGGTTCATCCATGTTCCTCCAAAACCATCAAGGACCACATTGACTCTCTGGCTCCTGCTCTGGCTGACTTATGCAACCACTCCTTTGACACTGGAGTCTTCCCCTCCCCCCTGAAGCACTCCCTTGCGCACCCTCTTCTTAAGAAACCCTCTGCCGACCCGTCCTGCCTGGCTAACTATGACCCAATTTCCATCACTCCTTTCCTGGGCAAACTCTTGGAAAAGTTGGCCATCTCCCAGCTTAATCTCCACACTGAAGCTTTTGTTGTCTCCATGATCATCAGTCTGGTTTTAGAGCTGCCAGAAGCATGGAAACTGCTCTCCTGAACATCCATGAAGACCTGATCTCCAACCTTGATTTCAACACCCCCTCTGTCCTCATCTTACTTGACCTCTCCTCTGCCTTTGACACGATCAACCATGCCATCCTGCTCAACGGTCTCCGTGATAACCTGGGTTTCACCGGTCAGGTTCTCGTGTGTCTGACTTCTTTCCTCTCTGATCGATCCTCCCAGGTTCTACATGGGTCCTTCCTCTCCTCTATCTCTATCTCTACCTCTGGTGTTCCCCAGGGGTCTAACCTCTCTCCCTAGCTGTTCAACCAATACCTGGCACTTCTTGCCCACCACATTGATGTGCTCTGCCCCCACTTCCAGTGCTATGAGGATAATACCAAGCTCATTTTCAGGCTACCCTCAGCCACCTCTTCTCCCTCTCCTATCTCAGACTCTCTGTCCGCCATCCAGGAGTGGTGTGCCACCAATGATATCTGCCTTAATGCCAGTAAGACTGAGATTCTCCTCATCGGCATACCCACTCCCTCCTTTCCTGTCACTCTCTGGCTGGCTTCTCTTGGTGCTCTGCCTGCTCCCACCTGTGAGGCTAAAAACCTCAGGGTCATCTTTGACTCCATACTCTCCATCTCTCCTCACATCTCTGATGTCTCTAAGAAGTCACACTACCAGCTGCACCTCCTCAGAGGTATTCTTCCTTTCCTCTTCTTCCCCCAGAAGCTCACTGCCTCTAGAGCTCTGGTTCTCTCTAGGCTGGACCATTGCAACAGCCTCTTTCTATATCTGCCTGCTTCTACTCTCCGCCCTCTGCAACTCATCCAGAACAGGACTGCGAGACTTGTCCTTGGCCTCAAGCCCAGGGATCGTATCTCTCCAGGACTGAAATCTCTGCACTAGCTACCAGTGGCTGCGATGATAAAGTTCAAAACCCTCTGCATTGTCCACAAGGCCTTCTGGGGCCTGGGGCCTCAATACCTTCAACTCTCTCTTCCTAAATATCTTCCTTCTCGAGCTCTTCGCTCATCCACCTCCAACTCCCTCAGGATCAGTCGCTTTTCCAAGCAACGAGTTGGGGGCAGATGTCTTTCTTTGGCTGGGGCCTCCCTCAGGAACAGCCTCGCTCCCTGCCTGAAACTTGAGAACCATCTCCGGTTCCGGAAGCACCTCAAAACATTTCTCTTTGCTTCTGCTTTTTTGCCTCCTCTCCCCTGCTGACTTCCTGGCTGAAATTGAATCTGCACTGGTTACCTGGCCACCCTCTGAACTTGGGCCCAGGTCCCCTCCCCTGCCAGTCACATACCTGCACTACCTTCCTGGCAACCCCTGCACTTGGGACTGTTTCTGTATCTCGACAGTCCCAATAGCAGCACTTACACCTGATGCCTGCACTTACCCTTGCACTTGCCATCTGATGTCTGCACTTACCCTTGCACCCGCCACCAGCTGGCTGAACCTTACTTATTTATTCTATTATCCTATGTACTGCACTGTCCCTTCCCCCTTCCCCTGCACCTGTGCGATCTGAATGACACCTGGCCTCGTAGGATCATTGTCTTCTTCCCTCTGTTCCCCCTCCCTTGCCTCGTTGCGCCTTGAAACACTTGTGTCTAGGTGCGTTAGGAATGCCATATCATATCATATCATATCATATCATATCATTGAATAAGTAGAGACATTATGACATTTTTAGGACAACACTGGTAGTTATAATAGTGTGATTTAGTGCATAGGTTTGAGGGTTGTGTGGGTGTAATGGAAAAAGGGTGAAGAAGTGTGTGGATGTGTGCTAATGTGTGATAGTGATTTGGAAAGCAATGCGTTTGAAAGTTGTTGGGTTCAATTAGGACCTCATGTGGATAGGCGTATGGAATAGTAATGAAGTGAAATTGTGGTATAGATGCTGTTGAGATGGATGTATTGTTAGGCAGAAAGGAATGGGTGGTGTATTGAATAAAGAACAGTGTTTAGATGGGAAATGAAAGAGTGTGAATGTTGCAATTTAATACGTAAGAGTGAAATACAATGTTGTTGAGTAGAAAAGAATACTCAAGCTAATATATAGTGAAAGTACATTGTTACAATTAGAGTGATATACATGCTATATGAATGTCCGTTGTAGGATGTGAAGAGTGTTCTTTCTTCTTTTCTAATCCTATAATTGTAAAAGAAAGTTAGTGGGTATATCTGGTAATGGTGAAGTACTTTTAGTAAGAGAGGCTGTTATTTATTCGGGTAGGCGGAGTTGCTGGGAAAAAGAGTTAATAAAGTTGTGTTATGGGTCGTGTAGTAAATTATGATAACTATGCTGTTAGAACAATTGGATATGGGTCTCATTCGGAGTAGGGCGGTAAGGGTTAACGGTCACCGGTAACGAGACCGGTGCCGTTAAACCCTTACTGCCCTACTGCGAGTTACCTTTGCGGGTCCTTCCTTAACGCCTGCTAAAAGCAGGCGTTAAGGACGGGACACGCAAAGGGACTTTAGTGCTAATAACGGTACTGTAATTTACGGTACCGTTATTAGCGCCTTCCCCATTCCCATTGAGACCTATGGGGGCTCAAATGGGAATGGGGAAGGGCCCTGGTGAATGGGGAATTACTGGTCCCTCCAACCTTGCAATGGACTGGTAATTATTCCATTCACCAGGGCGGAGTCGGAACGATTTTGGAGGCAGCCATGCCGCAAATAGCGGCGTTGTTACCTCCAAAGTCAGAATGAGGCCTATGACTTTGTTAGAACAACTAGACTATGTGCTGTTTGGGACATTATAAGGAACAGGGCAAAAACAGATGTGTAAAAAAGATGCATATCTAGGTTTTTTTCTATGCTGTGTTAGTGGTGCAATGTATTTGTAAAGTGTTACAGTGTAATGCAATAGCAGATTGTAGTTGGAGCAGTGTTTGGTGTCTTATACTAGCGGATGGAAAAAAACAGTAGTTTATATGTAAGGTGAAGTGTTATATATAGATACCTTGGCAGTATACACATATGTGTGAGCAGGTAGAGAATGGTGGCACTATACGGCATTTAATGAGAAAGGTTGGAAAGTAGGACATTTATATGGAATGAAAATGGAAAATGCTTCAGATTTAAAAATGTTTCTTTTTAGAAGCAATTTGTTGAAAGTACAAAAATGCATATGCGCATTTACAGCAGCACTGTGTGTAACCTTTTTCTAAAAAAAAGGAAAAGCAGATGCAAAAGATTTGTCGAACAATTTTGGTGTGTGGAAGTTTAATAAGTTGGCAGTACATTTAAGTAACTGCCACTTGATGTGACCAGGTGCAGAATGTTGTAATACATGGCATTTGATAGAGTGGTTAAAACAGAGAACACGCCTTTTAAGAAGCTTATTGCAAGCTAAGTGACAGCAACCCTGCATATATATATATATATATATTTGAAAAACTGTTGAAAAAAATACTTAAAAAATATATGCATACCTGTACCTGTTAGATGCAGATGTTGTTGAATCAGCAAATAGAAGTCTTGCAAAGTTTCACAGTAGTTTTTATTGCAGGTGGCTGTAACAGGAGACATGTACTCTGAGAGTTCAAGAGTATGTCTGAAGTGTTGAACTGTGATGACTGGGTTACATGTAGAGTTTTCAGATGTGATTGGTGGATGGATGTGTGTCTGTTTGAAAGTAGCCAATAAGGGAGTGTTACAAACATAAAAGTAAAAAGGGTACAATGGCTGCCCTGCAGTAGTCCGCTGACCTATGCGTACCATCCGGGACTTTTAAGGATGCCTGGCAGGGAAAGAGGACTGTGGGGGCAGTGGACAGTCAGAGACATTTGCGGATATCAGGGATTAGCCAATCAGGTGTTACGCTCACCTGATATCCCCGGGGGCGTCTGGAAGGCTCTGAGATCTGGAACCCTGGATGCATAGTTGCCCAGTGCTGAATAATGAATCTGCAATTACAGAAGGGAGGATTTGTGATAACTGTCTCTAATGGATGAGTCTCCCCCCTCCCTCTGACCGGTCCCCTTCCCACTGGTTCTTTCTCACCTTAGTTATTTGTAGGGTGAGCTATCCGTCCTGTGTTTCTTGTGCAGGGGCGCTTGATGTTTGTTGGCGAGCTGCCTGAGTTGCTTCACTGGTGCAGTGCACCTTCCTTGGGCCCAGGCCTGCTAGGACCCTGAATCTGCTGATAGGCAGGTAGGTTTGTTAGTTCTAAGTCTTTGTTCTGTTTGTGGTGGGATTCCGTTAATGTCTTTATCACCTTCTTTTCAGGTGCGAAGGTTTTGCTGCTGACGTGCCGGATGGAGAGTCACATTTTTTGGTTTAAAAAAAACGCAAAGCGCGTCGCCTTTATTGTCTTTTAAAGCTAACCTGTGTTTTCTTCTTCTTCTCCTTACAGGCCGCTGTGGTGCTGTGAGTGGATGAGAGCGTGATGAAAAAACTGGCCCCCGGAATCCGTTAAGGTAAGTAAAGCACTGTGCGGCTGTTGTATATTGAAAGCAAACCTGAATATGCCTCCTTTTCCTTTGCAGGATGTCGTTGTGGTGCTCCAGATGGAAGCGCGGCGTAGCGCAATGGAATTCAGGTGAGACTGATGGAGTTCGATGTTTTGGAAGCGCGCACGCTCTAATACTGTTTTTTTCCTTTTCTTGTTATTGCAGGTTGCGATGTTCGAGCAGCAGCTGTGGTAGCGGTTCGCCGGAAGACTTTAAGCTAGTACTCACAGGTGAGTGATGTTTCTTCTTCTCTCGGTTTCACAGATTACAACCCGAATGAGATGCTGAGTGCTGGATGGTGTATTCTCAGGTAAGACTGAATAATCTTGTTCTTGTTCTTGCAGGACTACAGGAAGATGTTGAAGACCAGGAGCTGGACACAGTGAGCGCCACGCTGCTTGTTACAGAATAACGCGAAGCTTGTTCTGCAGTCAGGGTGTGGTTTATATAGCCCAGGTAAAGTAGTACCAGGGAAAGTAGTTCCAGAGATGCCACACCCAGAACACTAGACTGCCTGGCTTGTTTATTGAGAACTAGGCTGTGTGGTTGCTTCCATGTTGGATTTAAAGACCCATGTAGTCAATTGAAAGTAAGCCTGGTAAGTATCTCCTTACAGTACATGAGCCTGGTGCCAGATGCGCCAGGACTGGCTCCAGGAGCCTTTTTGCAGAAGTCTTGAGGCCCTCAGAGTAGATGTGGGGGATTGCTTGTGGCACAGCTTGTGGCCCCTGACAGTGGTCATGACACCAGGTTTCGTGGGTGTGGTTTGCAGGAAGGCGAGGTAGCAAGATTTATCTTAGTTATCTTTGTTTTGTGCAGTGAATATGGCTATGGCTATGGCTTTAGGGGAGAAGAGTGTCTGGATGGTGGATGATTCTTGGATCCATTGGTTAAAGGTGTACTGTGAGCAGTGTGGATTACCTTTGAATCTTGGATTTGAAGAATTTGAAATTTCCTTGTATGCTGTTTGAGGAGTGAAGTGGGTGGAACTGCTCCCGTTTTTCTAGAGTATGGTTCTTTGAAGCATCCGGACATCATTGTAGTTCAGTTTGGGATATGTCACTGGAATTTCCTTACAGTTTGCCACAAAGTATACATTTGTAAAGTTAATTGAACTGTTTCCACATTCGAAGATTGTTTTTTCTCAGATAGCTCAAAGACAAATGTGGAAACTTTCTAATTTATTTTGAACACAAATCAAGAACGCCAGGTGCAATGTAAACAAAGATGTATGTGCTTTTTTGCAGGATGTTGGAAAGACATCTTTTCACAATGAAAATATCAAGTTTTATATTGTGAATATATTTTGAAGATATGGAGTGCATTTGACTGATGTTGGAAATCAGATTTTTCTTTTGAATATGCAAAATGCATTGAAATGGTTTTTGTGAACACGTGAAATATGTAGTGAAGTATTTTTAGTAGTTGTAGTAAATGAAAAGCAAAATCAGAAAAATAATTAGAAGCTGTTTTGTGAAAGTTCAAAACAATAATTACGCTCAGTAGAACATTTGTTAGATCAGTATATAAAACTCCTGCCATTTTCTTTTTAAAGAAGGTTATTTTAAGAGCCACCATTTTTGAAGGAAAAACAAGATAATTGATTTTAAACCCCCCCGCCCACGCCTGGAATTTTCCAGGTGTCCGTGGACTATAATAGTGTCCATGGTCTAAGCAGGCTGTAAAAGGTCCTGTGTTTTTTTTAGTTCTATTTTTTCACTGTGAAAGGTGAACCTTTTTTTGTGGTATTTCTGGCTTTTATATCTTTCGGGTTTTCTTTTTCTAGGAGAGGCAAGGTGGTAAGGTAGGGTAGAGAAGGGAGGGAAGGGTCACCAAACACAGATACGGAGGGGCAGGTGGACAGGGGAAGATGTTGGGCATGCCTTAAATCTAAGGTAGCAGTGTTTTTCATGCTCCTTGACCAAAGCCTCGAAAGCACACTGAAACCACTCCCCCTGCAGAGCGGTGTGCCACAGAACATCCAGACTACTGTGACGGTCTTATGGTAAGGATCAACAGCCTCCTGTATGGCCTGCGAGGCAGCCAGTGGGATCTTCTGCCCCACAGGAGTCTGTGACTGAGTACTACCCAGCACTCACATTTAACCTGGGAGCCCAAGCTTTTGGTACCCCCAAACAGTGGTAAAAAACTGCCACACACATGATTCACTCAACCTGAAACATTCTAGATTGGCTGAAAATGCAGTTTCAGACTGTTCACAGTGCACAGACACTGTCCACTGGCACACCGTTATGCCGCACTGGTGCAGTCACATGATGATGTCTGAGACGCCGTAGGGTGTCCGCAGACCTCTGCGAGTGGGAGACGCCGGGCGCATGCGCAGGGATGTCTGCAAACGGGCGCGCTGGCCTCAGACCAATTAAAGTGCGTCATGCAAGACCGGACATGCCCGGACAAAGCGCAATGTCTGCGGACGGCCCATTTCGTAAGCAGACACTCAAACAGTTGAATGATCCGCAAACTATTAATTGGGTTTTTAAATAAAAAGGAATTTATCACAGAATGATATACAAGATATTTATTGTATAAAAAATAAATGCATTTATGAAAGGGATGGGGTATCAGAATGGGAAACATAAATGGGAGAATTTGGAATTTGTATTAAGTCATTTATTTCATTTGTAGAGTGCGCATACAACCCGTAGGCATTGAGGCGCTGTTGCAGGGACAGAGTAGTAGTCAGGCTTATTGTGATACAGGCATAGTTTCATACACGCACAAGGTGAAGAGGTATAACCAGCTATCATAGAAAACATACAGAATCATACATTACATAGGTATACAACCAGGTGGCAATTATCCTCAGAGCAGGCAGTTTGGTGGTGGGACAGAGAAGTTCCTAGGTAAGGCTTTTGAAAATGATCCGCTCCTGAGTGGAAAGCCAGTGTGCATCTCATCTAGCTCTTGAGATGTGCTCTCTTTTTGGGATGTTCAGGGCAGCTCTAAGGGCGTTGTTCTGGTTTACCTGAAGTTAGAGTATGTTTGTGGACGAGGTGCTATTGAATAGGGTGTTGCAGTAATCAATCCTTGAGCCAATGATTGCACAGGCAATGATTAGGTGGTTGTTTTTAGAGAGGAAGGATTTGGATGCATTAAGGACCTTGGTTGCGTAGGCTGCCGAGGAGGCAATGGCATTTACTTTTCTAGTCATGTTAAGTGATGCATCTAGGTAGACCCCTATGGTCTTTACTGTGTTAGAGACCGGTATCAAGCAATTGTCGATTGTGAAGGCAGAGTATTGATTGTTAAGGGTCTTTATGGCACTTCGCGGGCCAACAATCAGGATTTCTGTCTTGTCTGTGTTGAGACAGAGATGATTGGCTGCCGTCCACGTCTGAATTGTAGAATAGATTGAGTTAAGAATGTTAAAGTCTTCTTTGTAGTTGCCTGAGAGGGGGATCAAGATTTGAGTGTCGTCGGCATAATTCATGTGAGCTATGCCGATTGAATCTAAAATGTGGAATAAGGGCCTAGTAAAAATATTGTACAGTGTGAGGGCGATGCAGGATCCTTGTGGCACACTGCAGGTGATGGGAGAGGGAGAAGCGTTGGCGATCTCTGAGAAGACTCTCATCACTCTTCCATTAAGGAAGGATGCTATCCAGGCAGCGGCTGAAGGTGAGAAGTGAGCGTGAGTGGTGCGGTGGTGGCAGAGGATCAGGTGGTTGACCAGGTCGAATGCGGCAGATAAATCTTGGAGGAGGAGCAGTGCAGACTTGCCTTTGTCCCTGATCTCATCTAATTGATTATTTAGATCGAGCAGGCAGATTCTGTGCCGTGCCCTGGGTGGAATCCGGATTGACGCATCCCTAGGATGGGGGAGGGAGGGAAAGAAGGTTTCATCAAACCGTCTTTGATTTATATTCTGTGAATTTTATTGGGGTGAGTGTTGCAGGGGAAGGGGACAGGTACAAGTAGGACAGTGATAATCAACATTTCTAATAACATGATTTTAAACATAATTTAGAAGTTCTTTAAAATCTTTGCTAACTTCATCCAATTATGAAGACAAGATCATGATTTCATTGTGTACAGTTAGGGATTGGGATTGTCTTTCTGATTGTTGGGATTCTCCATAATTAATCTGTGGTGTAGTTTCTTCATGTAAAGTATGTAATATAAGAAAAGAAGACATTATTATTTCAATGAGCTCTGCATAAATTACATGATTTGTTTATATTGAAAGATGTGTTGTTTACCATTAGAGATTTCATCATCACCCATTTCTTCTTTGGGAATGTTTTCTTCTAGCTAAGTGTGTTTGCCATTTCTGACAAAATAAAAATGGTGATATGCGCTTATGAGAAATGTTTATATAATGAATGGTAATAATAGATACATAAATATAGTGTACTTACAATTTGGTAAGAGGTTGTTTTGCAATGAGATCATGTTGTATCTCAGCCTGCATGAAGAGTTGTACTAAACTGATAATATGAGGTGTACAGTTATGGTTTGTGCTTGGTGCATTCCATAATCTTGTGTGCTAAATGAAAAAAGAATGTTTACATTTTGAAATGTTGAATTGTACAAAAAGGTATATTTGGGTGTAGTCAATATAAGTAATGTTGTTTTATGCATATGTTTTTGTTGGTTGTAGGGTACAACATTTTCTGTTGCCCCATTTGCTTCTGGATTTTTGGTGTTAGCTGCTGTCCGCGGATTTCTGTACTGTCTGCGGACTCTATAGCTGCTACATAGGGGGTGAGCATGATATAAGGAACTTGTAGCAAATCAAGGGAGTTCTGGTAAAAACCTATGAAATTCATTGGAAAAACATTGTTAAATGGGCGTTATGGTTAAGTTGCACTGATAAAACCTATGAAATTTAGTGAAAAATATTGTTAAAGGGACGTTATGGTTACAAGTAAAATCTAAACCCCCCAGAAAATCGCCAGTTATGGTAAGCTAAGCAACCACAACTCACGCCACCACCGTGTACTGCTAAGACTAACACCCAGGACATCAAAGATGACATCACAAACGAAATTAATCTTGATGAAAAGTCTCTACAAGGGGTTGTGTTTACGATGTTGGTAACAAGATGTCAGGTGTGATCGGGAGACCTCTCATGAACTACCGAATGTATAAAAAAATGTGCTCATCTAAAGAAAACATTACATTGGAGTGTTGTTGTTAATACAGGAACCTTAATAATACATGCACCATTGAAGTACAGCATTTTTAATCAGGTAATATTGGCCAGTAAAATAATAAAACCCTATCAGAATTTTGACTAATGTTAAACATGGAATAAATAGCTAAACATTCAAGACTTACTACACACTTGTGTTAGTACAAACAAAATGTCTGTTGATGAAAGTCATGCCATAGTGAAATAGGTAGAAATAAAGGCTGAAAGTTAAGGGCCCTTTGAGAGAAAAAAGAAATAGAAGGAAAAAAACATGCACACCTTTCTGAAAGAAAATGACAAGCGGATACAATTTCGATTTTCAAGTTCAATGTTAAGTTAGTTGCGCAACCAGCAGTAAAAGTGGGGTCTTTGAATGCAGGTATCCTCAGCTTAGAAACTACAAAGAAGTAGAATGATGTCATTTGATGGGGGATATCTGAGTTGGGGTCATACTCCCCTTTCTGATGCCCTCGCCACTTGCATGTATAATTTTCCCTAGTGTTTATTGTTTTGGCAATATGCCCCTAGACTGCGGGCCACTACCGCATAAGGTAATGCCCCCGGGCCCATAGTTACAGGCCCGAGCATAGCAGGGGCCTTAACGAAGGCCACGGTGGAATTACCTATGCAGTAATGGCCTCCACCCGAGGGGCATATTGCCATTAGTACCGCACCCCATAACACAGGGGTACTAATGTTTTGTTTTCCTGGCTGCGAGACATGTTGCATTTCGCAGCCGGATTTCTTAAAATCCAAAAGTATAAAAGAATTGCTGCCACAGACAGAAAAATGTAGTCTGTTTTCTCTTTTCGTGGCGGCCATAGTAAACAAAGAGGACCGCGCAGGGATGTGAATGGGTTTACCGTGAGGTATGGCTCGCAAATGCACCAATCAGTGCGTTTGTTTCATTGTAAAAAACCTGCACCGGGTGCTAATTTTCCTTAAATCATGGCGGACATTGTTGGGAGTTTCCCCATGGACTACCTGGGAGTGACAATGCTTGTGATTGATTTTATAGACTGAGCATGCATCCCCTGGGACTATAAAAAAACACGAAGGGATCCCAACAAGCTACCTTTCGATGTCTACACCAGAGGTGCCAAAACTAGGTCTCAATCCACATGCATTTGTAAAGCCATCTTTTTTAGCAAATATAAAGAGATGGTGGGCTCAGGTTTTTACAAAAAATATATCATATATTTATTATTCTGTGATAGATCATAAAAAAGACCGTGAGGTCACGTTTGCAAATCAAAACAACATAAAACAAAGGTTATTATAGAGACACTTATTCAACAATGTTTGTCCTTGTGTTCATTCATGGAGTGCATTATATATTAAGTGGTGCTCAATTCTCATTCATACACAATCCCATGGCCAGCTCATGATCGAGTACCTAAAGGCCGGGGTTATTCCTGAAGGTCTCCAGATAAAAAATATACCCAGAGTTTTTTTGGACAACCCAAAATTTATGAAAGGGTTCAGTGGTGCCGGCAACAAATGTTCCCGTGACTGGGTGATTTTAATAATTGAAACAGCAGAGGAAGAAGGAAAAAAACAAAAAGAGGAGCTAGACTCCCTCGAGAAAAAAATTAAAGAAGAGTCAGTAATTCTAGATATTAAAACCGTCCTGGAAAAAATGAATGACGAAATGTCTAAATTTAAAACCTTCACTTTGGATAAAAAAAATTGGAAGTTGAAGAAAGATATTGCGAACTACAAAGAGGAAATCACATATCCATATTTAGTTCCGGGTTTTTTTCAGCAATACAATAACAACCGGACCAACTGGAAGGGTCAATCCAATACCAAATTTCAACGTAATAAGAAGCTAGTCACCTTCTCGAATTCCTCTAATAGTAGTGATTCAGACACTAATCAGAGTGGTCTGAGTACAAGTGGGGCGTTGACACCCCAGGGAGGCCAACAACAATTTTTTCAACAACAAAGCATTTGCGGCAAAAACAGACCTTGGAGCAACCACCCAATGCGAACTCGGTAAACCCGATTTTCAATTTAAGCATGCATGAATTATCGCCAGCAGAACAATCCGTGCTTAGTGAGGGCTTATCTTTTGTTCCTGTATGTAAAGCAAATGCCTTTCAGACTGAAATTGAAATGAGAAACTTCTTTCGAATCATCAGACTTAAGTATTTCTTCCACGACAAAGACCCCACTAAGGAGACTGAGGACAACCGATCGGGCAAAAAACCTCCTTCCACTTTTATACCATCACAATCTATGGTATCACCAGAAATCTTGGCCTTTGAGAATAAAATTCTACGAGATATGAAACACCTTTGTGAAAATAAAAATTGATACAAAGACAATCTGTCCAAATCAGAGCGCACAGCTCTCAAAAATCTTGAAAATAATTCTCTGTTTGTTATCAAACCGGCCGACAAAGGAGGTGGGATTGTCCTGTGGGACTCCCACCTATATTATTTGGAAGTGGAAAAACAGCTCTTGATACATCAGTTTACAAACAAATCCCTAAAGATCCGACTAACGATATCCTGGAAGAAATAGTAAGCCTGATGACACATGTCACCTAATGTACGCATGTATCCTTTATTATGTTTGCCTATTATTATCTATGTACTAACTGCTTTCTTGTCAACTATACATATGCCTCACTACTGTACTATTGTTCCCTAACGTTGCCTGTAACTTGATGTTCAAAGCACACATATACCCCTGGGTCAGGAGCGCTACACAAATAAACAAACAAACAAACAAACAAACAAACAAACAAACATGCCTCAGAGGAGGGATGGATTAACGACGATGAAAGGATGTTTCTCATTAATAGACAATCTGTCATCCCGGCTTTTTATTGCCTCCCAAAAGTTCATAAAGACCTCAACACACCTCCAAGCCGTCCAATTGTTTCGGCCATTGGCTCGCTGCTCGAACCACTGTCGGTATATGCAGATTTCTTTCTCAGGCCCTTTGTCAGTAACATGAAGTCATTTGTACAGGACTCAACTTCCATGATAAAAATCTTAAATTCAATAACTGTAGAACCCCAAGACATGTTTGTTACACTTGATGTAACATCCCTCTACACCAATATACCGCAAGCCAAATTTATAGAGGTTATGTTGAAAGTCTTGGAAACACGCGAAGACAAACGCCCTCCACCTGCTTTTATCGCAGAATGCATTCACTTGGCACTGACAAGAAATTTCTTCATATGCAACAATGTTTTCTTTCAACAGCTGCATGGCACAAGTATGGGGGCTACTTTTGCCCCCCACTTGGCCAACTTGTACATGGACCATTTTGAAACTAATAATGTCTATGCACTCAATAACCCATATCTGGCAAACATTCGAGCCTGGTACCGTTATATCGATGACATTTTTTTGGTCTGGCGAGGTACCCAAGAGGAGTTAGGTGCATTCAATATTTGGCTGAATGCAAGAGAAGTCTCGATTAATTTTATATGTGAATTTAATAGTGAGATAATTGCCTTTTTGGATCTATTGATTTACAGTATGCCTGACAATAAAATTGGCACCAGCCTATATAAAAAGCCCACTCAAAAAAATACGCTACTACAATTCCAAAGTTATCATGCGCAATCTCTAAGGGAGAACTTACCTTTTGGTCAGTTTCTCTGCATTAGGTGAAATTGTACTGATAAAGTAGACTTTAAAAATCAGAGTCAGGCACTTAAACAAAATCTGAAGGCAAGAGGATATCCATCCCATATTGTCAGAAGATCATACAAAAGGGCAGCTAACATCTCAAGCGCTGAGTGTCTATCCAAACATGGAAAACCATGTTGGAGAAAATCACCTGTGTCTCTTCTTTCACTCCCATCAGTAACGATCTAAGAAAAACGATACTTACCAATTGGAAAATGATAAATACTGAAGACTTTAATATTCCTCCTCCTCGTTTCGCTTTCAAGCGTTTTACGAATCTCAGAGATAAATTGGTTCACACCTATCCCCTAAGAAAAATTGGCGAAAAGACTCAGTCTACTCTTTGGCACCTACCACCAGTGGTAGGACACTTCAAGTGTGGTAAATGATGTGTCAGTTGACACAAAATTTTAAAACCATCAATTTGAAACGTAGAATGTGGAAGTTAAATGCATTTAGCAATTGTGCCACCAAGTGGGTCATTTATTGTATTAAATGCCCTTGGGGCCTCTTTTACATTGGCAAGACTAAAAGATCAGTACGTATCACAATTGGGGAACATCGCCGCTGTATCAAAAATGGCACTGCAGATAAACTGCTTGTAGAACATTACAAGAAAGCCAAACATTCACATGACGAAATTTTTTGGTGCGTGCTACAAAAGATTGACAACCATCCACGTGGTGGGGATCGTGATTTAAAACTTCACAGACTGGAACAAAAGTGGATATATAACCTTGACTCAGTGAAACATGGTTTAAATCTATACATTGAGTGGGGTCTATTTATACGCAAATGACCACACAGCATCACAACATAAATTAGGACAACCAATGAGGCATATGCCATACTGCCCATGGATGCATTAAGCAAAATTATATATATATACTATTTCTTAAACTGATCCCCCTACTTGTGTTCGCATTCCCTTTTGTGTGCATGCACTGCTCTAACAGCACAAGTGCATGCGTTTGTCTCATTGTACATCTGCGCTGACATATAATGGTTCTGTACTTTGAATCAGACCTCCACAAGATGTCCGGCTCGATAGGATAAAAAAAAGCACCCTGCCACGAGCCAGCTTTCTGAAAGCACTAATCGCGTGACCGCACCATAATAATCTGCGGCGTTGTCACGTCACGCACAGCTACCAGAAGGACACGCTAGTTCTCTGATACTGTGCGCGGCCCGTCCTCTAAGCGGAACACATCGCGTCCTGCTGAACGAACAACAAGTAAGCCACTCTAACCACACAAACATGCACTCTGTCACGCGGAACGTTACTAATTGCATCCGCGTTCCTTTCTTTTCCTTGTTTTTGCCTTGTATTAGGTACTGGCGTACTTCAGCCGTCTATTACGATACACATGGCGATTTTGTGGCCTTGCCACAGCCATCTAGAGAAGAGCACCGGTGGCTGTAATAGGTAGGCAACACTAGATACAGAGTGTCCTCCTTCCTGCTAAACCAAGATCAAGTAATACAAATTCGATCCGACTAATAGAACACGTTCGATGTCTTTTCAGTCATAGCTATATATTGAATACTTGAAAATGGCGGATTTTCCAGCAAGCACTGCGACAGTCTTTGACTCATTAATTAACTTATGACTCATAAGAAGCCATAACGGTATGTCTGAGTCCTCAAATTAATTTGATAGGTAATAAGATATACAGACAATAATTGTAAATGAATGATCAATGCTTTTGTGTAGACTCTTGTGTGTACCCACCCTCCCCCCCTCCCTTTTGTGTTCGCTTCCACGGTTGCTTCCCTTGGTGTTTCCCCACGTGTCTGGCACTTGTTACTAATTTATAGAGCATATGCATTAGAAGCATGAGATTTATGACGCTCCTTGATGGAAGCAAAAATATAAGAAACTATGAAATGTTTGGCATAGAGTTGGATGAATTTCAAATAAATATCTGACACTACTGTACAAGCTAGATACTACAGTTATACTCACTAAAATGTTTGATGCGCACCGAAATAGATTGAGAGGTTGACAATATCGGCCTCCTCTACTGTTTCAGAAAAAAAGTGTTTAGAATAATTATGGGTTTTGGTTGTTGAATATTGATATGTATGTCTCTGTTTTTATAGATATTGTGAGACAATTCTGCAATAGCACTTGTGAAATTCTGCACCCCCCAAGATGAGGGTTTGATGCGTCCTGAGGAAAGCCTTACACATACGACTAATTAGTACAAGAACAAGCGACAGTCTATGTGTCCATGCAATATTAAGGCTGGAAACAGATCTACTCCTGTCGACACAATTCAGATGGGATTTTGTATAAAAGCAAACATGAATGGGCTATTCTAAAGTCACCCATGTGTTACTAACACCACTTAATATATAATGCACTCCATGAATGAACACAAGGCCAAAAATTGTTGAATAAGTGTCTCTATAATAACCTTGTTTTATGTTGTTTTGATTTGCAAACGTGACCTCACGGTCTTTTTTATGATCTATCACAGAATAATTAATATATGATATATTTGTTGTAAAAACCTGAGCCCACCATCTCTTTATATTTGCTAAAAAAGATGGCTTTACAAATGCATGTGGATTGATACCTAGTTTTGGCACCTCTGGTGTAGACATCGAAAGGTAGTTTGTTGGGATCCCTTTGTGTTTTCTTGTACCCAGTTCACCCCCCACAAGCCCCTAACAAAAAAGAGGACTATCGTTATATCAGTGTGCTCACTGATTTTTTCACATCCCCTGGGACTATGCAGAGCTTGGACTTTTCAGCGTGCCCGAAGTGACTTGATGAAGGACATCTGCTAGCCATTTTGTGGAGTAAACTGGTTTTAGCTGACATGAACAATGAACCGCACAAAAGGGAATGGAACTGCATCACGGGGTGAAGGCCCTATGCCCCTCACCTGAACCAGATGTTGTAAAAACATATCCTAATGGAAAGAGAGGACGGACTTTCTTCACATCGAAGAGATATGGAGACGAGCTTCTTGAAGGATACAAGGGGAGCTGCATTGGAGTGGAGCAAGTTAGTTGGGTTTGCAGGTTATGATAGGCTGCTGTTAATTCTCTTGCGAGAATGCAATGCTAATAAACCTTGCATGATCATTCTCAAACAGCTAATAGGGCTCCTTTTTTAATCATGTTCATAGTTTGATCAAACCACTCACCCCTCGCCCTCACCTATTATTCCACTTACTTGCTTACCGGGTCTGACATGTCCTCAGCTAGGCTGCACCCTCCTCTGCCCATCTCGTGACACATCCATCTAAAATAAGAAGGTACTTGAAACTGAGCCCCTCGAATTTCTCCATAGTGACCATCTTTAAAAGCGCTATTATTTCCTTTGATGAATGGGTGCCACACCAAGTGTGCCCACTCATCAACAAAAAAAAACAATTTTTGGTTACTACCAAACACTTCAGCACCCGGTACAACAAGCCGAGTGCTAATAGTGTTAGGTTCCGCTTCCCACTGCAGGTTTACGTGGTGACAGCTTTAGGCCCTCACCAACACCCCAATTAGCTTGGGTCTGTCTTGACTCGAGCTAGAGTGACATTACCACCTAAGACCACCCCGTAAAGCAAGGCTAAAGGCTGTATTATAACAATGGAACGTTGCCAGTTCCATTGTGAACAATAGAGCTGGAGTGGGCCTTAAAACTCAAATGCATAGCACCTTCCTGCCTCACAACTAACAAGCCTCCCTTCTATGCCATCAAGCATCAAACTGCCGCTCCACCTGGGCTTCCTGTGAGGTTTGCCATGACAGTTTTCATTCCTTTCCTTCCCTGGACTCTGTCCTCAGTGCCCCTCTCTGACTGCTTATGCTTATTCCTTGCCTAGCTGCTCATCCATTTCCAGTGTCTGCCTCTCTGTTTAACTGCTTGGCCTTTCCTTTCTATATTCTGTGTACAGTGCTTGTATATCCTTGTCCTGCCTTTCTTTAGCTGCCCATCCGCGACTAAATGTTAATTTAGGCTGTGCGTGGCTCGTTTGTTGTCTACCATTCTTCTCTTCTGCCAATATTACGATTGCCTTGGCAGGGCTGGAACATGTTTGCAGCCCTTCGTCCCTCGTTAAGTGTTCTCTGCTTCACCTCTGGCCCTTATCTCAGGAACAGGTAAATAACATGCGTTCTGGACTGGAATGTCTCGTTCCAAGTCTTCTGGCAACGCAGAGCGCTCCTATAGCCAATTCAGTGTGACCGTCCAGGCAATTCTTTTTTTTAACTATAAACAGGCCCATGCCTTAACATGCACACCTAATTTATATGACCTACCATTGGATTAAAATATTAGCAACAGGCCGCTGTCTGCCCATGTTAATGTAAATAGCAAAAGCAGAGCGAGCATTAGCCCCAGGAAATAGAGAACGCTAACCCGCCTGTTGTATAGAAAGATGTAGGCATTACTTGAATCCACCATTTATGCCTTTTTGACTTTTTTCTTCCACATGACAGGGCAGTGAAGATTATAATAGTTCTGTGGACCCCCTTCCCAGGCTGTGGCAGGCATTATGGCCCTGTCAATCATGTCAATGCCCTTGTTACGCTCTGGCCTTTGCCACCCAGTATGGCCTTTGGACTGGGTCTCTAAAGATTGCATGGTGATGTCTTCTATAACACACAGTATGGCCTTTGGACTGGTCTCTAAAGATTGCATGGTGATGTCTTCTATAACACCCAGTATGGCCTTTGGACTGGGTCTCTAAAGATTGCATGGTGATGTCTTCTATAACACACAGTATGGCCTTTGGACTGGGTCTCTAAAGATTGCATGGTGATGTCTTCTATAACACCCATTATGCCCTTTGGACTGGGTGTCTAAAGATTGCATGGTGATTGATGTCTTCTATAACACCCAGTATGGCCTTTGGACTGGGTCTCTAACGATTGCATGGTGATGTCTTCTATAACACCCAGTATGGCCTTTGGGCTGGGTCTCTAAGGATTGCATGGTGATTGATGTCTTCTATAACACCCAGTATGGCCTTTGGACTGGGTCTCTAAATATTGCATGGTGATGTCTTCTATAACACCCATTATGGCCTTTGGACTGGGTGTCTAAAGATTGCATGGTGATTGATGTCTTCTATAACACTCAGTATGGCCTTTGGACTGGGTCTCTAAAGATTGCATGGTGATGTCTTCTAAAACACCCAGTATGGCCTTTGGACTGGGTGTCTAAAGATTGCATGGTGATGTCTTCTATAACAACCAGTATGGCCTTTGGACTGGGTGTCTAAAGATTGCATGGTGATGTCTTCTATAACACCCAGTATGGCCTTTGGACTGGGTCTCTAACGATTGCATGGTGATGTCTTCCATAACACCCAGTATGGCCTTTGGACTGGGTGTCTAAAGATTGCATGGTGATTGATGTCTTCTATAACACCCAGTATGGCCTTTGGACTGGTGATTGAGGTCTTCTATGTGGAGCAGTAGAGCTACACTTAGCAATAAGTAGTCGATTCTGCTGTAAACGTTATTATCCATAATTTCTGAGGATGGTTATCTGCAAGCACCCTCTCGCCCCAGTGAAACCAAGTTATCGAGTAACTCTTTTGGTTCCCCACAAGTGCACACGTTCAGTTCGCCAATCAGATAGTTTCTTGCTCACCTCATTTCTGCTCCTGTTCTTCACTGACACACAGTTCCGTTTCCAGGTTCTTTGCAGGTCTGTTGGGAAGTGATTCCTCCACTTGGCTGATGCCAGATCTGCTGCACAGAAGTCATGTGTACCTGGGGCCATGGCTTGAATGCCGGCGAGGATGAATGCCCATCTTTGAAGCTCCCAGGAAGCGATGACCATATCCCCACTAAGTAGGGGTTCATTCCAAGTATGGCGGTGGAGGAAAAAATGGGCTTTAACGGAATTACCGCTACTTTTCCTGCACCGCGATACTATATGGCCCTGGATTGGTAGGATTTAAACCATGATGCTGGAGGTAAATCCTCCCACTAGCCGCTGAAAATTGACAAAATCAGTGGAATTAACATGGCAGTAATTCCACCAGTAGTAATTCCGCCAAGAATACCCCATGGAGTCTAATGGACTCTCAATACATTTAATGTAATTGTCTCCTGAGTATCGCTCAGTGGCAACGTGCTCGCCTTAGAAGCAAGACAACACAGAGCACCACATGTTCGATTCCCGGGTCCGGCTTAGAAACCCCTGGGTATTAAGCGCATTATAAATATCCTATCATATCATACTTTTCTCTACCCTACATTTTGACTCAGTGTAACAAAGAGGTACAATCACTACTCGTACAACAAATGGGTAGGCTCATATACCCCAGTGATGTGAAGCTGTCTGAGTTTTCTATAATTTGCACCCTAATCAGCATGACATATTGAGCCAGAGGACCACAGAAATAGTTGGATCTGCAACGGTTTTGGCAGGGCTGAGTATAGCGGGTCATTGACTGCTTGGTCTGATTCACTGGAGAAACACTCATTTCAGCATATTTAGATTTATTTCGGACAGATGTCTCAGAACACCAAGTAAGATGTTTTCTTTGATTTGTAGTCCCTTCGCAAAATGTATGTTAAAATGCAAGCGCAGTAAACACTGCAAGCAGCTAGTGTAGCATTGCAACATCATGTTCTCCAACTGCCGGAAAGTAGCATATTAAGTCCAGTCCGCAAGTACCAATGTTGCTTAATTGGTTCATTACAGTAGCATGATTAACAACATTGAATTTATCAGAAAGATCCAGTGATACTAAGGCATCAACACCCCTTAAGTCGACTTCCTGTCTTAAGTTATTAATGATAGATACCACAACTGACTGTGCCACAGAGTCAACAAATTCTTGCCTGTCCATGCCCCAAGATGTTGCGCTCTTCTACAAACTGGGGGAGCTGCAAGGTCATGACACACTCCAGCAAGTTGGTCAAGTAGGTAAGAAGATATGGCATGGTATGATAGAAGGGTTTGTAAAGCACAGTTTCACTTTTATTAGGCGTCAACACGCTCAGTAATCTCTTTAGCAATTACCATCTGAGAGATGAATAAAACAGAGTTTTTTGGGGCACAAGAATGTTTAAACTCCTAGCACTTATCTGAGGCGGAGATCAGAGGGCAGAGTACCACAACTTAGACACTTGGACCGAAAATGAGCACCAACCCTATTTTGCATACCTATAAGTGAGACCAATAAGCAAACCAGTATTTGTCGAGTTCATTGTTATCACACCTTTGTATAGAGCAAATTGCTTTTGCAGGAAACCTGAGGCCTGGTTCTAGAACACTTTGAGCACGTGACAAAGCAATTTGAACTGAATATGTCTTTTCACCAATAGCCTAGGTGACCTCAGAAAGGCCAGGGAAACGTTCTCTATGGCCCAAATTGAGGTTAAGTCTTACTGCAGAATTCTGAACAATCTATAGCGTACTTAGTGCCTCCTTGGGTAGTTCCACATAGGTTGCATTTGAAGCAACAGCATTAATTGATGGCAGAGGGTGAAGTAGTGTAGGAGTTTTGTAAGGGTGCAGAGGAAAGAAACAAGTAGATGAGGCCATATTAATCTGTGCCTCCAGTGACGAAGAGGGGTCAAGCCAGACCCTCATATTCCTAACCCTATGTGCGGGCTGGATGAGGCTCTGAACATGTAGGCCAATAACAGTGAGACAAAAGGTTGAAGGATGTGACATCAGCGTTATTTTGAGTCAGTGAATTACTTCGACTTTTAGACGTAGGATTATTTCAAAACAATATTTCTATTTCAATGTTCCATTTTAAAGTTGTATTTATGTTCCAGGATTCACATAATATCAGTTTATGCAAGTTTTCTCCACAAGAAAATACATTTTGGTAACTTCAATTGGATAGGGCACTAACTTTCTCCATGGCTATAACCCCCAGACTTTAACCCACCACAAAGCCACAATTGGCCCCTCTGCAGAGTTCCACCCATGGGCCCGAACCAGTCTAGCCACAGTCAGTAAGTGTGTCATCAAAACCGCCTGGGCTCCATTAGTTGCATAGATCCCCTCAGCCACAGCGCGTAATACCACCACTATCAGATTCCAGGGCAGCTTTAATGGGTCCTAGAATCTCCTTCCAAAAACCTTTGCCTTTCGGGCAGAACCACCACATACGACATAAGTCCTCTTCCCCACCACAGCTTATCCAGGACAGTGGCGAGGAGTGTTTGGCTATCTTATGGACACGCTGTGGAGTAAGGTACCGTAGGAAACATATCTTGAATGCTGATTCCTTAATCGTGGCACATTCCGATGCTTTATGAGCCTTCCTCCATATTTATCCTCATTCTTCCTGGAATTGTAATCCTAATTCATTTTCGCATTTTTCCACACAGAGCAACCTATCCCCAGTTGCCGCATTATGCAGCAAACGATAAGTCTACACTAACGCTTTACTTTCAACTCCTTCCTTCATTGGAATCTCTATTCCTACCGGCGATCTAGTCCCCTCTGCTTTCACCACCTTATGCATGATCAAAAGCCTACGTTGAATATAACGAAACCATTTCCTTTCACCCACTTGAAACTTCATCTTACAATATTCAAACAAAAAGGGGGCTCCCTCTTTATAAGTCTGCCAATAAGATTGTGTGTTGGCCTCTCCAGCCCTCCCAGAAACAATCTCACAACCCTGGGCCAAACTCATAGTTATATGTCATCATCAAAAAAAGGTCCCAGACCTGTCTTCAGTCCCTTCATTTTCAACACCAGAGTCCATTACCCCAGCAAACATTTATTGGCCTCCAATAACGGCCCCCCTGCTTCTTGCAGTGGGGCCATTATCTCCCCCAAAAACAGGAGAAATCTTAGGGGAGTGGACATAACACTTGTTCGAAAATCACACCATCATTTACCCCTCAGGCCAACCAACCCCAGCACTGCCACCTACCTTCCCGGTCATCCCACCCATGAAGCATGTGCCAGTTGAAGCTTTCGCCACCACTTTCTCTCCCCCTCCTCCTCCTCTGGCTGACTCACATCTTGACACACCCCTTTCCACGCTCCACTCTTCTATCTCTCATACTCTTGATGCTCTTGCTCCTGTCATGAGGATCCGCTTGAAGCCCACAGCCAAGTGCAACTCCTGGTACGACTCTGACCTTGTCACCCTTAAACGCAAGTGCAGGGTGGCCGAGAGGAAATGGCTAACTTTGTGTGCATCCTCTGACAAACTGTCCTGCTGAATGCTCAAAGACAATACCAGCTCTCTGTCCGCACCAAGAAGAGAACCCAATACCACCTCTGCACAGCCCTGGTTTCTCTTTCATCTCTGAAACTCACGACATTCTGTCCACCCTCTCGTCCTCTACTCCTCCTCCCTCTACTCTCTCCTCTATATCTGGGCCCCCTGTGGCCACCTCTCCTCCCTCCTTCTCTGCCTTTTCTCTTTTCTCCCCCGACAAGGTTTCTAGACAAGTCTGATTTATGAAAGTCTCATCAAAACAGGTTCTTCCCTGTTCTTCCAAAACCATCAAGGACCACACTGACACCTTCTCTCCTACCCTGGCCAACTTCTGCAACCACTCCTTTGCACTGGAGCCTTCCCTTCCCCCCTGAAGCACTCTCTTGTGCTCCTTCTTCTCATGAAACCCTCAGCCGACCCCTCCCTTCCGGCTAATTATGGCTCGATCTTACAGATCCACCTCACCCTCACTGGCAACTACGACACTGACTCCATGACCCTCAACAACCTCTACAACACCATCCAAGCCTGGATGGCAGACAATGGACTATGCCTCAACTCAGACAAGACTGAACTCCTCCTGGTAGGCTCACCCGACACGCTGAAAAATCTAGACTCCCAGTTCAGTCACTTCACCATAGACTCCATCAAAATACCTGTCTCAGAATCAGTCAAAACACTTGGCGTCTACTTAGATTCCAACCTATCCATGGATGAACAAGTCAACGCTATAGCCTCTGCAGCTGCATATCATGCCAAACTAATCAACGCAGTCAGGCCCTTTCTCTCCAAAGAGAACTGCACTAACATAGCCAGAGCCATCACTGGATCTAGGCTTCACTATTGTAATGTACTCTTCCTAGGTACATCCAACAAAAACCTAGAGAGGTTACAAATCATTCAGAATAGCGCTCTCCGGGCAGCCCAAGGCATTGCCAAACGAGAACACATCTCGGAAGCCAGAAAACGAGCACACTGGCTCCCAATAAAAGAAAGGATCATCTTCAAAACGCTGACACTGACTCACAAGTGCTTTCACCTTACTGCCCCCGACTACCTCTCCCAAAGGATCCACCCCGTCTCTACTACGAGGCCAACCAGATCACCATATACTAACATGCTTTCTGTGCCATTAGTAAAAAAAGCCAGAGCTGGCGGTTCCAGCTTCCCATATCTCGCACCCACTCACTGGAACGCCCTACCTCCTATAATCTGAGGTGAGGCCTCCCTTTGCACCTTCCGCAAATCCATAAAAACCATCTTATTCACATAAGATTCCTCGCACCAGCTGAATACATCTCCTATGTTCCAGTGCATAAACTGTTTGTAATGACCAACTGTACCAACCAAAACAGCAGCTCTATGCCTGTTGAATACATAATGTACTGATGAATGCTTCTTTGCCTGTAACTAAGCTCTTGCAAGTAACAGCGCCTCAATGCCCATGGGTTACTTGCGCGCTATATACATTTTTAAATAAATAAATAAATAAATAATTTCCTGGGCAAACTCCTGGAAAAGCTGGCCATCTCCCAGCTTAATCTTCGCACTGAATCTGTTGGTTGTCTCCATGACCATCAGTCTGGCTTCAGAGCAGCCAGAAGCACGGAAACTGCTCTCCTGAACATCCATGAAGACCTGCTCTCTAACATTGATTCTAATCAACCCTCTGTCCTCATCTTACTCGATCTCTCTTCTGCCTTTGACACGGTCAAGCATGCCATCCTGCTCAATCGTCTCCATGATAACCTGGGTATCACTGATCAGGTCCTGGCCTGGCTGACCTCTTTCATCTCTGATCGACCCTCTCAGGTGCAACTTGGGTCCTACCTTTCCTCTATCTCACTCTCTACCTGTGGTGTTCCCCAGGGGTCTAACCTCTCTCCCTGGCTGTTCAATGAATACCTGGCACCTCTCGGCCACCGCATTGCCGCTCTCTGCTCCAACTGTCAGTGCTATGCGGATGACACTCAGCTAATTTTCAGGCTTTCGTCTGCCACCTCTTCTCCTTCTCTCATCTCTGACTGTCTGTCTGCTATCCAGGAGTGGTGTGCCGCCAATGATCTCTGTCTTAATGCCACTAAGACGGAGATTCTCTTAATCGGTACACCTGCACCCTCCTTTCCTGTCACCCTCTGGCCGGCCTCCCCTGGCCCTCTTCCTGCTCCCAACTGTGAGGCTATGAACCTCAGGGTCATCTTTGACTCCACACTCTCCTTTGCTCCTCACATCTCTGACGTCTCTAAGAAGTCAAACTACCAACTGCACCTCCTCAGAGGTATTCTTCCTTTCCTCTCCTTCCCCCAGAAGCTCACTGTCTCTAGAGCTCTGGTTCTCTCTAGGCTGGACTACTGCAACAGCCTCGTTCTAAAACTGCCTGCTTCTACTCTCCGCCCTCTGCAACTCATCCAGAACAGGACTGCGAGACTTGTCCTTGGCCTCAAGCCCAGGGATCGCATCTCTCCAGCACTGAAATCTCTGCATTGGCTCCCAGTGGCTGCGAGGATTAAGTTCAAGACCCTCTGCATTGTCTTCAAGGCCTTCTGAGGCCTGGGTCCTCAATACCTCTAACCCTCTCTTCGTAAAAACCTTCCTGCCCCTGGCTCTTCACTCCTCCACCTCCAACTCCCTCAGGGTCAGTCGCTTCTCCGAGTAACGAGTTGGTGGTAGATCTCTTTCTTCAGCTGGGACCTCCCTCTGCAACAGCCTCCTGCCTCTCAAACTTGAGGAGAACCATCTCGGTTTCCAGAAGCACCTCAAGACCTTCCTCTTTGCTTCTGTCTTCTCTCATCCTCTCCCCTGCTGATTTCCTGCCTCATACTGCACTGGTCACCTGGCTACCCTCTGATTTTGGGGCCAGGTCCCTGTCCGCCCAGTTGCACACCTTCACTGCCTCCCAGCAACCTTTGCACTTGGGTCTGTATCTGTAACCCTACAGTCCCCCTACCTGTACTTTTGGACACCTGCTGTCTGCCATTACCTTTGCACCTGCAACCCGCTGGCCGCACTTCCTGTTATTGTTTTGATCCGATGTACAGCACTGCCACATCCCGTTTCCCCTGGCACTTTTCCCCTCCCCATCCCCTGCACTTACGCAATCTCAATGTCACCTGTCCTAGTAAGATCGTTGTCTCTGTCCTCCCTTTGTTACCACTCCTTTGCCATGTCATACCTTGAAACACTTGTGTATGTTATAAATGCCATATCATATCATTACATATCATATCCTGACGGCAATGGCCAATCTAACATAGGTGCAATCTGCCCTGCTAGCAGATTCCTCCTGACCTCCGAAATGCCCAACCCACTTAATAAAGGGGAGCGAGTAAGAACCAGCTTGGAAACCCTTGGCCTTTTCCTGCTTCATATAAAGGAAAACATTTCTTTTTGCAACTTTTTACTCATCAGTGCTCGGATCTTTATCAAAAGCACACAAAGTACATATAGAAGTCTAGGGAGATGCGTCTTCTTGACTGCTGCAATTCGAGCAAACCAGGATAATTCTAGTTCTCTTCTAGTCCTCTACCAGTCTCTTGCAAAGAGGAAGAATATTTGCCTTATATAGCTCCTTATATTCTGCCACCAGCGTCACAACTAGATAGTCCATCCCCTCCGTTTACAAAATAAGAGGATATTTCTGGCTCCATTCCCTAACCATTCCTGGCTCTTCAGAAATATTAAGTTCTGTAGATTTAGTATAATGGATAAAAAAAACAGAAATCACCCTAAAGTCTTGCAAGATCTCCATGCAAACCCGTGTAACGATTGGACTGTATTGCGTAAACAAAACAAGACTTCATCTGCGTATAATGTTCAATTTCAATGTGTACATTGAACTTCAAACGATTGGAGTTTCTCCAGTCACTGGGCCTCATTACGACCCAGGCGGTAAAGGGTTTACGGCGCCGTAAACAGCGCCGACCCTTACCGCCTGAGTACGAGGTCCCTTAGCGCCATGGCGACTTTAACACCTGCTTTTAGCAGGTGTTAAAATCCATGGCGCTAAGGGACCATGGAGTTAATTACGCTACCGTAATTTACGGTGGCGTAATTAACGCCTTCCCCACTCCCATTATGCCCTATGGGGCAAAAATGGGAATGGGGAAGGGTAAATGGGGATTGGGGACTTACTGCCCCGCCAAGGTCGGAATGGGGCGGTAAGTCCGCCAACCACGATGGCGTAAACGTAGTTTACGCCATGGTGGTAAAGTCACGGCCCAGGCGGTAACTTACCGCCTGGGTCGTGATGAGGCCCACTGACTTGTTTCATGCTCAATTTAGATCGATCTACTGCATTCCCCTTAGTATGTTCCAAATGGAGAATCACCCGCATATCACACGCATACATGAAAACATGATTCCAAACGATCGTCTCACATCTGTAAGTAGCTTCATACAGACATTGAGCAGAAGTAGACTTAATGATGATCTCTGTGGAACCCCTCACGTAATTAGCTTCTTTGATGACTCAGGAGGGAACACCTACTGAATTAACTCTGCCCGTGAGAAATGACTTGATCCAAGCCGGTTTCTTGCATCTAATGCTTAATCTACAAAGACAACCCAGGAGAATGGTTGTCAAAGGCAGCAGGAAGATCTAACAAGACAAGGGTTGTGACACATCGCCATCCACTTCCTGAATGATATCATCCATAGCTGCAACCACTACTACTTCATACTACGACCTGTCGAAAAGCCTGCCTGTGAATCATATAACAGACAGGGTTCCCCCCAAAAGGACTGTAAATAGATCATCAATACAGCCTCCATAAGCTTACCCAGGCAGGGTAGCAGGGAGAATGGCCAGCCATTGGTCAGGTCTTCTGAGTTACTTTAAGGTTTTTAGCAAAGGTGTTACTACCACAACCTTAAGACAATTTGGGACTACACCCGATTCAAAGGAACTGTAGATAAACTGACAACCACCAAGGATCTAGCCTGCTTGATAATCTTGGCTTGGTATGATTCTTGTCGATAACCAGTTGGGGTGAGGCACGGCCATCGTCTCCAACAACAAAGGAGTCTGTTATGGGATGAAAATTTACAAATGGCAGGAGCAGTAGAGAGGAGGAATGGGGTGCTAAAGAATAAGCAAGCAAAGTTGTCTCAAGATACTGGTTTGAAAGGACATAAGGCCTTGTCATTGGTTTTGTTTAGCATGAGGAGTACAGAAAAATGGGGCTACTCCCTATGAGGTCCTATATGGGCACCCTACGTGATTACCTGTGTCTCCTCTTGTATAGGCTATCACTAATGATTTGCATCTAGCAGATGACAGATTATTAGGGTATGTAAAATACTTAATTTCTTCTGCCTGTGTTGCCCATGATTAGGTCAAAGCTGCATTGCCAAGTGAACCACATGCCCTGGCCATTCCTTACAGCCTGGAGGCTGAGTCATGATTAAAGACCATCAGCAGAAGTCTGCTTTGGCTTTGCTTGGAAGGGGCCCTCTTTAGTCTTTCTAGAATCAATATCAGCTGTTAAGCTTAAGGGACATTCAACATGGGTTCACGTGCCCCGCTGCAAATGGAAGGGGGCCCTAGCAGATTGGCCTATCAGATATTTGTATTCTGCCTCTTTGTCTAATTATATTATATTCTGGTTTCTACTATATCCAACACTGTAGAGCCTGCAAAGAAATGTAATCTGACTAACATAATGATCAATTCTTATCTCAACAGTTGCCGATGGTAGTAGAAATCATCCATTGACAGGATGGTTATTGTGCATACTCGGGAAATTGGCAGTGTTGGCTTGATGTATTGCTAGGGTTCACCCCAAAACTACCTATGTGTACCACTTGAGTACACATAGTGATGTGGTCCATATGAAGCTCTTCCTGCCTGCATGAATGATGAGGACTACCTCCAGGCCCTCAATGCAGACTCTCGGACCTCAGCAGTAATGCCTTCACTTGAAGCCTTTACTACAACTGAATGTGTAGTTGTAAGATCTGCCAAAACATCTGAAGTATCTGAATTGTACCAGGATCCATCCCATTTTTCTGAACTCCTACATCATTGTTATTCTGTGTTGTTTAATGGGAGGAGAAATAAAGAGACCTCGAAGACCATATACTGCTACACAACCAAGTCCCAGGTACCTCGGTGCTGACAAGGCGCCAGACACAAGGTGCTGATCCCGTAAACATGCCTCTCAGTATGCGCAGAGTCTTTGTGAAAGTGAAGTGTGCCATAGAGGACCAGACTGTGTGATTAGGGAATGGCTTTAAAAGCTGTGTGCAGTAGTATTATTATCTGTTGACTACTTTGGATTCCAGGAATAATATTCAGATGTCAAATGTATCCTTAAATTCATCAAGTGCTTTGTGTACATTTACTAGGGACTTCAACAATATTACTTGCACGATGATACAACATTTGGTGCCGCTGGTAGTTAAGATTATGGAGTTCATGTGTTTGCAGTCAGTCTCTCTGGATTGACAGTGTTACTGATGTAGATTGAGCAGGATATCAGTACCTTGTTTGGAATGCAACCATCGCAATCATGTTGTTTACTGTTCATCTGTCTGCTTTTCCGGTTACTATACAGTTTCCGAATTGTACTGAGGGGGCAGAATCTGACTACAGCAGCAGAGTGGGGAATTACACAGAAGACAACAGAAATGGGAAGTAGCAGATCGAGTTTGGAATGGGGCAAATACAGCACTTGCAGCTAGGGGTCTATATATAAGTGTTAGACCTTAGAAGGCCAGAGTGGCAGTCTAGAAGAAGCCACTGGGCTTATCTCTAGTGCAGAGCTTTCCAATACTAATACAAATATCAGCGAGCTGCACGTTATCGGTATGCTCAGCAAATTGACCAGAGAAACACTGCAGCAGTTGATGAAGAGCGTGATGACTGCAGGAATCGAGTTGCATTGGGTTATGGCATGTAAAGAAATGCAAGACTACCTGAATACTGAGTTGTTCAGCATACAGGAAGATGTTCAACATATCAGCCTGCCAAGAATCCTGGGAAACAGCTCGGGAATTTCAGAGTGACTGTGGCCTTGGGAAGACTTCTGGCAGTACAGCAAATGGTTTTGCGAATTGAAGGACTGCACTTTCACAGCTAAGGGGGCAATCAAAGACATCTGGGCCCCCACCACTGCAATGATGCCCTCTCCATGGGCAGGCTGCAATTGGGGCCAGATAACGCACAGAGAAGTGTGGGGTTTGCTACTACCTGGCAATTCAGCCCAATACCTTATTTCTGACCAAGGGATAACCACTGATTGGAGGATTGGAGTTGGCTGAACCTGGCAATTAGGGCCCCTGAAACCACCCCAGCTGCAATGTCTCAATAAGTTAGATTTAGGTCAGATGTTGTTAGTTAGTGGGGGATTGGATATGTTGGAGAGGGGAGGTGCCTAGGTTGACCTTAACCCGTAGACAGCTGTTTCATAGTGAGAACAAATGCACCATTCACGCTGAAACTAGAGAGGTTTATGTGTTTTGGCCAGCAGAGAAAGGACATCAGTGAGTATTCATGTGGAGTTTTTGAAGGAATGGTCTAAGTTAGTGCCAGGAAGTTTTGAACATTTTAAGAGCTGAGCGCCAGACATTAAGAAGATTACACATATTCAGAAGACTATACAGATGTTAGAAGTAGTGTTCAATAAGCAAAACAAATCATTTGAGGTAGAGCATCAAACGACCACTCTGTGCACTGCAGGGGATATTGAATGTGATGTTAGCAAAGAGGTGTTTAATCAACGTTACAGCAGTACCACCGTGTGTGTAAGGATCTTCTTGTTTTCGGTAGGCATTGTCTCTTGTTGCTGCAGATGTTCTAAAAGAAAAGGATCAGTGATTATTAACACAGTGCCTCCCAGTTCGGCTCCCATTGGTGCAACCCCCAAACTGCTTTCTTCCTTTGATCCTTTGGGGGTGCACAGGAAAGCACATGCATTGGAACTTGAGTTGGACTCATTACTGAAAAGTTGAAAGAGAAAAATGTCTGTTGATGAAAGTCATGCTTTAGTGAAACACAGAGGTAGAAATGAAGGCCGAACGTTGATGGCTCTTTGAGAATAAAAACATAAAAAGAAGAAAAAAATAAGCACACCTTTCTGTAAGAAAATGACAAATAGAGATACATTTGATTTCCAAGTTCAGTGTTAGGTTAGTTATGCAAGAAGTGCAAAAGGGGGGAGAGGGGAGGCTGTAAGCGCACAGACCCCAAGCGTAGAAACTACAAGGAAGTACAATGTTGTCATTTGATGGGACATATCTGAGTACAGGGCTGGGGATGAAGATGTGGGGATGTTCATGACCTTATTTTCACATATGGAGGCCTTTCACTCCTTTCTGATGCCCTCGCCACTTCCATATATAATTTGCCTTAGAGTTTATTATTTAAGCAATACTACCCAAGCGGGGGGCATTACCGGGCCAGGTAATGCCCTGGGCCAGGTAGAAGCCCAAGCAAAGCCCAGGTAGAAGCTATTACTATCCTGGCACGTTGTACTGGGCTACTAATAGTGTTTTTTTTAAGTTGAGAAAGGATGTGTATGCTGTTCTCAAATTTAAAAAATGCAAATAAAGATGGCCGCCATGGATCAGGGAAGAAGGGACTACACGTAGTACCTTCTCCCTTTCAATGGAGGTAAGTGCACATCGGCATGCGCCAGGAACACTACTGTTCCCAGTTCTGGTGAGAGACATGGAAGTGGATGGTAAGTGGGTGGGAATGTGAGGGGGTGAAATGTGTGGGAAAGGAGGTGAGAGATGGGCGATGCGGATGTGGGGCACAAGGAATCACCTCATTATCTGACGGGGGAAGATGGTGGCCTCCACCTTTGAGGAGGCTCAGTGCTGGGGCTTTACTGTGTGGTAAAGCCCCCGTTCTGAGCCTCCTCGTTGGCTGGGAGGCTAAGACCTCACCCCCGCCATGTACTAATTTTCCTTAATCGTAGCAGACATTTTGTGGGTTTTCTCCATGGACTACTGGTATCAGGAAATGCTTGTGATCGACTTTATAGACTGAGAATGTACCTCCTGGGAATATGCTTAGCTTGGACTTTTCAACATGCATGGGGTGACTGGGCAAAGGACATCTGACAGCCATTTTGGGGAAAAAAAACTGACTTTAGTCATCATGAACAATGAGCCCCTCATAAGGGGGTGGAGGCCCTACGCCCAATGCCTGAGGAGAATGGAACTGGATGTTGTAAAAAGTCATCATCATGCCCCGGAAGTCAATTAACAAGTGATGTGCAGGAAGCATGGAAAGAGAGGATGGACTATTATAACAATACAATGATTTTTATTGTTTGTGGGAGGAAGGAACAGTGTGCCGGAAGGCCTACGTAGGGTGCTTAAAAAATATGGTATTGAGAGTATTGAAGGGTATGAGGGGAGCTGCACTTGGGTGCAGAGTGGTTTAGTTAGTTGGGTTTGCGGGATTAGGATGGGATACTGTTAGTTTTCTTGCAAGAATACAATGCTAATAATCTTTGCTTGTTCATTCTCAGAGACCTAACATTGCTGCTTTTTGAACCACGTTCAGGCAACCGGCCCGCCCATCCCTCTACCCCCCTTCATCTATTCTTCCACATACCTACTGTCCCGGCCTGCCATGTCTTCGCCCGTACCCTCCCCTGCCCGCCTAATGACACCTCCATGCAAAACAAGAAGGGACTTTCTCCTGAGCCCCTCTAATTTCTATATAATGATCATCTTTGGATGTGCTATTCTTCCCTTTGATGAATGGGTGCCACACCAAATGTGCCCATTCATCAAAGAGAACATGTGTTGTTTACTACCAACCACTTTAGCACCCAGCACAACAAGCCAAGTGCTAATAGTGTTAGGCTCCGCTCCCGCAGCGGGCTTAGACGGTAACAGCCTCAAGCCCTCGCTGATGCACCCGTTTAGCTCTGGCCTGCCTAGACAGGACCATTACCACGTAAAGCCACCCCCGAAAGCATGGCTAAAACTGATATAATAACATTGGAACATAGGCTGTTCCATTGTCAACAATGGGACTGGAGCAGCCCTTTACATACTATGCAAGGCACTGCTCCTGCCTCACAACCAACACTCAAGCCTCCTTTGTATACTATGCAGTGTCCACCTGCCGCTCCACCCGGGCCTCTAGTGAACTTTGCCCGGATCCTACTCATCAGTTTCCTTCCCTGGACTCCGTCCTCAGTCTAAGGGCCCCCTCTCTGCTTATGCTTGTTCCTCACCTGCCTTCCTGCACCCCGCTCATCAACTTCTGGTGTCTGCCTCTCTGTTTGACGGCTTGGCTGTGCCTCTCCATATTCTGTGTACAGCCCTTGCACATCCTGCCTCCTGCCGCCGAGCATGTGCCATTCACATGACCTTCCTATAGCTGACCAGCCACGAATACATGTTAATTTAGGATGTGTGCAGCTCATTTGTTTTCTTCCATTTTTCTGTCCAGTCAGTATTATAATTGCATTGCAGCTCGCCTTGACTGGGCTGTATGGGCTGTAACATGTGTTTGCGGCCCTTCGCCCCTCGTTAAGCGGTCTCTGCTTCGTTTCCGGGAAGAGGTTGATAACATGTGTTCTGGGCTGAAATCTTTCATTCCAAACCGACTGGCAATGTGAAACGCATCCATAGCCAATTAAGCGTGACCGCCCGGGAAGAGTTTTGTACTATAAAGAGGCCTATGCATAAATATCCGCAGCTAATTTCCCATCCCCAAGTAGATTCAAATATTAGCAACAGGCCGCTGCCTCCCCATATTAATGTAAATACCAAAAGCAGAGCAAGCATTACCCCAAGGAATTAAAGAACGCTAACCCGTCATATATATAGGCATTGCTTGCATCGTCCACTTCTACCCTTTTGACTTATTTTCTTTCACAGAAGGGCAGTAGAGGTTAAAATAACGTTGCAGACAGGGGTGTACTGGGAACCAAAAGAGAACCTGGAAACAATTTTCAAAGTGGCCCCATAGTACACATTTTCAGCAAGCTCAACCCTTTTCCTATGAGAACATTTGAAAATAAAATAGGTTACCACACAAAAGAGGCCCCGGGTGCAGCGGCCTACCGGGAAATCTCCAGACTTCCCAATAGGCCAGTCCACCCTAGTTGTGTCAGGCATTATGGGGTTGTGGGCCTGTAAATCATGTTAATGCCCTTGCTGTGCTTTGGCCTCTACCTCAGTCTTCAGAGCACATAGCACACAGTATTACATTTGGACTGAGTCTCTAAAGCTTAAATAGTGATGTTTTCTATGTGGACATGTAGAGTTAGACTTTGCACTAAGTGGTCGATTCTGCACTGGTAATACACCTGCCCACGAGCAGAGCCCCTGGGGTGGACGGGCTCCCCAGTGAATTCTATAAAACATATAGACAAGAAGTGCTCCCCCCGCTACTAGCAATGTTAAACGAGGCCTTCGAAAAAGGGAATCTGCCGGAATCTCTGAGGGAGGTGGTGATTATTCCTCTCCTTAAACCTGATAAGCCAAGCACAGACTGTGGATCGTATAGACCACTGTCCATGGTAAACCAGGACAGCAACATTCTCACGTCAATGCTGGCAAATAGAATTAAGCAGGTAATAAATAAACTCATACACCCTGACCTGACCGGATATGTCCCAGGTAGAAGCATATCTGATAACCACAGGAGGCTCCACCACATAATAGAACAGGCAGAGGGCGACCCAAACGAAATAGCAGGAGTTTCGCTAAATGCAGTGAAAGCCTTCAACGCTGTAAGGTGACCTTGGATGATGGCGGCCTTAAAAGAATACGGGATGGGACCAGGGTACCTGCGGTGGGTGAAAATGGTGTATAGCTCTCCAACAGCCAGGGTCAAAACAGGAGCGATAATTTCAGACAAATGGCAACTTAGTAAAGACACGAGACAGGGGCTGTACATGGTCCCCGATGCTGTACATCCTCACCCTAGAGCCACTAGCGATCTATCTGAGACAGCAGTACGAAGAAATAGGGGTCCGCACTAGGGGGGGACCGCACTTGATGTCATTGTATGCAGACGGTATGCTGCTATACCTACAATACCCAGAGGAAAACTTGCTATATATCTTGGAGGTGATGGAGCATTACGCGACTCGGGCATAGCGGTGAACCCCAAAAAATCATGTATGTTCCCCACGGCCAGGTATAGAGGAGTTCCGCATGAGAACCTACCAATCTTGCAGATAGCCTGGCAGACCAGAACATTTAGATACCTAGGGGTTAACATATATCACATGATTGCAGACAAGCATAAATATAACACGGAAAGAGCAGTAGAAGGTATCAAGAACAGCATGGGGTTTTGGGCAAAGCTCCCCCTAGCCATGGTGGGGAGGGCAGCCCTACTCAAGATGGTGGTCCTGCCTAGGCTACTACACTTTTTCATGAACATCCCACACATGCCGCCCAAACGATTCTTTACCAAACTCCAGAGCCTATGCACAGGCTTCCTGTGGCACAACTACAGAAACAGGGTGGCCTTGTGGAAACTACAGAATACGTATGATAGAGCGGGTATAAACCTGCCGAACTTCGAGGTGTACCACATGGCAGCACAGCTACATTATGTCACCAGGTGGCTGTCGGAAGATGAGACAGCAGAATCCAGACTGTTGGGGGGCGAATGCGACCATTATTTCCTAAAAGAACTGATATGGATACCCAAACCAGAGATGCATGGGCGATCGAGATTGTTGGTAATGGGGTGGAAGACATGGCAAAAAGCGTGCCAAGCCATAGGAAACCCGACCCCATGCTCCCCGCAGGCGCTACACGGGGTGCATGAGCAACTGAGGAAAGGGATCTGTAAATATTGGGAGCCGGTAGGCTTAGCAACCTTGGGCGACATATGGCAAGAGGGGGAGGCACTGGACTTTCTGACGATAGTGGACAAAACTGGGATACACACGGGGCAACATATCACATATGTCAGAATAATTAAACGGGTGAAGGAAAAGTGGCCCAAAAGGGCACTAGCAGAACAACCCGATACCGCCATAGAAACTATGTATGATATTTCGGGGGGAGGACATGAGACATCCCGGATCTACGAACTGTAATGTCCAAAGTGGGCAGGGAGTTGCCCCAATTGAGACAGGACTGGGCAGAGGAGGCGGGAGAACCTATGCTAGATGGACAGTGCGAAAGAGCCCAGAGATACCACAAAAAGGTGTCCAGGAATGCAAGGCTGCAGCAGATCCAGTTATATGTCACCCATAGGGTGTAAATGACTCCCCGAAAGATTGCCAGGTTTGGAAGCGCAGAAGTACGAAAATGCGGGGAGGTGAATGCCTATCTAAAAAGGGAATCCACCTAGATGTGGAATCGGTGTGGGCCTGCATGATGGGAGCATTCACCAGACCACGAAACCTGAAACACGTATGCAAACTCAAGGACCTGGCTGACATTTTGGCCAAAAAGAGAATAGCTTTGAGCTGGAAAGCAGCTGGCAGACCCAGATTAGAGGTATAGTGGAATGATCTCCTGAAATGGGCAGACGCCGAGACAGTAGCACGGTACAAGGCAGCTAACAGGGGGGAGGATGAGGAAGTAGGACCTCTGATAGCATGGAGACAAATGGTAGCCACTCTGTCAGGATCCTCCTGGGCCAACTCCAGTGAATGCGACACGCCCCAGAATGGCAAAGGCGATTAACCCCAAAGAGAAGGGAAGCCCGAAAAATGAGGCGAAAGCTCGAGTTAAAATGGAGGGCGGGGGGGAAGGCATTAATAATTAATATGCAAATGTACGCCAAAAACTTGTAACCTTAAATGTCGGGTGTGATGGTTACTTTTTGTTTGTTGTGAAAACCAATACAAATTTGTTTTTTAAAAAAGTGGTCGATTCTGGTGTAAAAACAATTTTCCTTAATTTCTGAAGATCGTAATCTCCAAGCACCTCCCAACCCCAATGATGCCAACCTACCCAGTACCTCTTTAGATTCTGTGTTACCCTTCCCATTCAAAATGGTCTGAAGACGGAGATATCACAATGTTCAAATCCTCATCCCACATAACAACATCAACATAGGAAACGGTGCCACAGGACTCCCAACACTCTTCCCCCAACTTCCACAGGGCAGGGCAGCACAAAAACACATTATAATATCCCGGACATGAGTTCTGAATGTGAATGTGTCAGCAAAAAATGTAAGTAAATATAGCATGTAATTACATAAATCATCTAGCATAGTTTGTCCATCTATAATTCTTGGATTACAAATCTCTGTAGGTTCCAATGTCTGAAAGGTTTTCCCAACTCCCAGAAAAACACAAGCCTATCACCCCCTCTCAAGCTAGTTCTTCACAGGTGTATATTTTCAGTTCACAAAACAGGTAGTTTCTTGCTCGCCTCGTTTCCATTCCTGTTGTTCACTGATATGCAGTTCAGTTTCTGGGTTCTTTGTAGGTCAGTAAGGAAGCGGTTCCTCCTCTTGGTTGATACCCAAATGTCGACAGCCTTACTGACATGACGTGATGCTTACTTGGGGCCATGGCTTGAGTACCGACGAATACGATGCTCCTCTTTGAAGCCCCCAGGAAGCGATGACCGTATCCCCCGCTAAGTACTATGTGTGCGCTACGCACCTTGCAAAAGTGATGGAGCATCTCAGTGTACACTGAGGTGGATGCTGGTGAGGCCCATGATAAGTAAATATGGCAACAGATTTCCTCCCACCAACTAGGGCTTGCCGAAGGACTGATGCTGTGCCAGTATTGGGCACACTCAGAGTCATATATAGCGCCCCATTTCCCCTGATTTTACAATTTGCAGAGCAAGCCTAAAAACATTACCCCTCTTGCACATCTTCCTCCAGTCGGATGTTGTTGTCCCCAGAGAGAGAGAGAGAGAGAGCGAGCGAGCAATGACAGAGCACCACAGTGTGGACCTAGTCAGTGTGCTCCACTCTTTGGGGCAGGATTCATCGAGAGGCTCTTTTACTTTGGCCCCATCAACGCTGGTAGACAGGGGAGGCAGATACAGCTGTCAGCACCTACTTCCAGGGTTACAGATAAGATTTGAAGTCCAAGGGCCTCATTACAAGAGTGGCGGAATGGGTTAACGGGTGCCGCAAAAGGATGCGGACCCGTTAACACCATTCTGCCACATTTACGAGGTCCCCTCACCAGACGTGCAGAGCGGGTCCCGCGAGGGGAAGAAGGAGCTAACAACGGGGACGGTCGTAATCGGCCCGTTGTTAGCTCCCTCCCCCTTTCCCATTCAGCCCTTTGGGGGCTGAAATGGGAATGGGGAAGGTCCGGCCCAGGTTCCTGGAGGGAGGAATTACCGGGCCCTCCGAACTCGTAATGGCCCGGTAATTCCCCATTCTGGGAACCCGGACCCGGACTCAATTTTGGCGGCAGCCATGCCGCCAATAGCGGCATGGCTACTCCCAAAATCGTAATGAGGCCCCAAGAGTTTTACTCTCTATGTTTTAAAGTTGGGAACAAAATCATAAAAAAGTAAGTCCTGTTCCCAAGGGATTTTTTTAAAGTGATAAAAATAGATGTTTTTTGATAAACAGGTAGCTCAGTGGCAGCATGCTCGTCTTGGAAGCAGGACAACGCAGAGCAACACAGGTTCAAATTTCCGGGCCCACACATAGAAACCTCTTTGGTATGAAGCACGTTATGAAAAAAAACTATTATAATTATTATAATTATAAATATTTCTTTGGAACTCATTTTTCACGCACATTAGAAGGTACATGTTTACCTCTTTGGATCAGGTAGTAATAACAGTAGAGTTTCCTCCTATTGTGCTCTACGTGTACTACTATTTCAAAACATATCCACGGAGGTGTTTGGGTGAAAGTAGAGGGACAGGCTCCCATGTGTCTGTTTCCTTTTTTTGTTGGCAGTATTTGTACACCTTATTTTTCTTTTTTATGAGTATTTGCCTATTTTTAGGGAGTAAAAGTAGCTGATACATCCCTTATCTGTACGGCTGCCTTATTCCCTACTTCGGAAGCTCAACACAGAGCCCGGTCGCAGCAAGCCTCTCTCAATGTTAGTTCCCCCCTATAGGCTAGGAAGGGCACTGCACTATGATTTCTGAAGCTGACTGGGTAGTGGCCCTCTTTCTTCAGGGCATAAGATGGCAAATATTGTTAAGATGGATTTCTAAACTCTGACCTGGTGGGCAGAAGTTTAGGAGGCCACCTTCGGTTTAGTGAAACAGGGGAACCTTTTGGTCAAGCCAGACCAATCTAGATATCTTGGCGGGCGGTCAAGACTAAGGGCCTCATCACGAGTCTGGCGGTAACCCTTAAATGCAGTTGTAGCGATATTACCGCCGCATTTAAGGGTCTGCCAGATCATGGCCTTGGTGGATTTCCCCCCAGCTCTGAGCTGGGGGATAATCTGTGGCAAATTTGCCAATTTTTGGCAAAATTACCGCCGGCAGGAAATCCGCCGGCGGTAATAGCGTGAATTTTCCCCATTGGGCCAAATGGGGAATGAGGAATTCCCGAATGGGCACAATGGGGAATGGGCACTAAGCGTTCCGCCAAATCCGTGATCCAGCGCTAATAGCGCCGGGGGTTTGGTGGTAGGGCTAATAGCTCTGGCGGTAATAACAACGGAGTTACCGCCCAGCTCCTGATGAGGCCCTAAGTCCCAGGAGGGGTGAGAGTGATCGGAAGCCCACAATGAGCACACACAGCAACAAACCACAAATTACTCTTAGACAAGTGTATTTGAAAAATATCTATGAATGTATTGTCGATCGGACCAAATAGACACAAGTAACTTTAGCAGTAAAACACTGATCACACAAATCCTTAAACTACACAGTATATGTATTACATTTCCTAGTGCAATTCAGTTACAAGCTACAACCACAACCTGTGAAGAAAGGGGTGAAGTTTAGTACACAAATGACAATAGGTTATTCTTCAGAGTTTGTTCCCTAACTTTCATGACCCTAAGAAGAGGGGAGCCTTGTGCTCAACAGTACAGTTGTGCATAAAAATGCACGATCTTGCAGATGAACAAACGAGCAGGTCTTCTTTACAGGGCTGTAGTAAGTCAGGAAGGGGCTTGAGGCAATGAAGAATAAGTTCCTACTATTTGACTAGGCTCTGTGCACGAATCGGGGATGCAGGCCACGTTACGCACTCTCCTAATTCAGGACCCAGAAGAACTAGGCCTGTGAAATTTGGTGAAACAATGCACGGGACGACAAGCAAGCGATGTCCCAAGTCTCGGGTCTGCATTCGTGACGGCGGTGGAGTTGTGGAATACCCTAAGGTAGAGCTGGACCGTTCACTGGAAGACCCAGGAACACTTCCGAAGGGTCTTGATCGGTGGGTAAACAGAGGGTGCTGAGAGTAGTTGTTCACACTACTCCAAAGGGGTGAAGCACCTTGGCAAGCCTTCTTGATCGAAGAAGAAAGCAGGGGTCCGATGGGAGAGTAGAAGGCAAAGGGTACCAAATCCTTCCAGAGCGTGTCCGGCGGTATTATGAGTCTGTTTCTTCATATAGGAGACTTGGCTCCTTCTGTAGTTCGATGAGAACACAGGTGAGCAACCTGGAATGGTTGCAGAGCCCCTTATCTTATCCAAGATTAGCTTTGCGCCAAAATCGAGGACTTCCAACAGAAGATCTGCTCTCTTGCAGGCATCCCACCCATGGACCAATCACGTCCCACAGTGGTCTCAGTCATTCGGGCACTTCAGACATCATGGCACCAGCGGTGTGGATTGGAACTAGACAGTTCCAGCCCTCTTCCTGGGCACATATATGTCACAGACAGAAGCCTGCGAAAGAGTTTGGTATTCGCGGGAGGCTGCATGCACAAATAAGGAAAACCCAGGTTACTCGACCTGGGTGAAGGCAAGAGACAAAATGGCCATGGGACAGAACAAAAGACTTTGTGGCTTGGACATTTTCGGACCTGGCCAATGTCTTGAGCCAAACACAATAAATGTGGTTTAACTCGATAAAAGGAAGTAAAATATTATAAAAAGTAACTGCTGCCACCAGCTCGTCCCAGGCACACTGGTACCATCACCAAAAAATCCTCTGTGGGTGTCTAGGGCCATAAAACAAAAAGGGACCCCAGCGCACAGTACTGGAAGGTACATTGTGCACTGTTAAATAGTTACCAAGAAATGGCAACATAGTCAAAGACTAAGGGAAACAAAGTTTCCCAGTACTGACAGTCAGTCTGAAGGACGTGTCAGTTTCCCCATAACAAGTGAGCAAAAGCACAGGAGAGTTCAGCTGAAGGCTGGGCTCCGCTGGAAAAAGTCATGTTAGGATAGACAAACAAAAGCAAAAAGTTTGGGGGGTCCATAAATGGAGGGAAAATTGCACAAGAATGACATCTTTCCCAACAAAAGTGGACTTTACAATAACAGCAATGCAACATACTTTGCTCTGCCCTGCATTTTCACTCAGTGTAGCAAAGAGGTACAATCACTGCTCATACAATGAATGGCTAGGTTCATATACACCAGCGAAATGAGGCTCTCTGAGTTTTCTATAATATGCACCCTAATCAACATGAAATATTGAGCCAGAAGACCACAGAAACAGTTGGACCTGCAACAGTTTTGTCAGAGCTAAACACAGAGGGTCATTGATTGCTTGGTCTTATTCACGGGAGAAACACTAATTTCAGCATATTTTGATTTTTTCCAGAGTGTAGTCTCAGAACACCAAGTAAGATTTTCTTTTCTTTGATGTGTAGTCTCTTCACAATTCACTGATATGCCTTCTGGGAGTGTAAATAGCCAAATGTTGGCTCACAGCTTTCACTTCTTAAGAAGAACAGCGAGAGGCTGGCTGCAGGAGTATCAACTTTCACAACTACATGCTATTCAGCAGGAGCTGGAAAATATGAACAAGAATATGAAAGACAATAATTAGACTGTTCTAGGCATCATGTGTGAGATTAAAGATATTAATGCTTGCATCCCTCTACAAAATCTAAGATAATGTATGCTGATATGTTCCTTAGCAGACAACTATAGGTTACTGGACTCAGACTCTGATACTGCGATTAGATAAATCCAGCTCCTAAACGTCAGGGTAAAGGACCAAGAAAACTGTGCAAAGCTTAAAAGCATCTGTATGGTCAGGTTTCGTTTGGATACCTGAAGACGGTGAAGGACAAGACCTACAGGCTTACTTGGTTGGACTCTTCAACGATGACCTGGATCTGTCGCCCGTTGCCTCATTGACAAATCAAAGAGCACCACAAACCCATATACGAAAACCAACCAAGAAAAACAGAGCGAGAATTATCACTGACGCATTGCTCAACTTCTAGCACAAAGAGAAAGTCCTGAAGACAAACAAATTGACTAGATAGATTCGAAAAATTGAGTGTATATCTTGCTCTTCAATGCCTACTCAGCTTAGAGAACCAGACAGCAGAGAGTTCAACGCTTTTTTTTGGTTTGTTTTCGACGCACTAAAGTTTCATCCCTGCGCTTTTATCTTAAATTCCCAGTTCTTTTTAATTTTTTGTTTAAAGGTAGCTGGCACAGGTTTGACAGGCCCAAAGACATCAGGCAATGTATGCATCAACATGATGTCACTCCGCCAAAGAAATTCCCTACCAAGATGCCTCTGAAAGCCTATTACATTGTCAAGGGAACTAGGTCATGGCCGGCAAAACACGACCAGTATCCCGGGAACATATAAAGCACCTTAGGGAAAGATGAGATCAAAGATTACATGCTGCATGAGAGAGAGCACAAACAGAGGTCCCTCCATTTTAATGGTGAGGCAGATAGAGTTTATTTGTAAAGAGAAAAAGTCTTACCTGGAAGGGCGTAATAAGACATCAACCTCGTTAACATAAATGAGCATGTACAAGACACACCAGGATGGTATATAGTTTCATTTTAGAAATGTGCAATATTGTTTTCCCAAATCATGTTGGTAGGTGGAGATGTCAACGTGGTCCTGTCATAGGGGATAGACAGGAAACCAGCTGGTGTCGGCAGAGGATTCAGGGCGGCAACAGTCCTAGCTGATATTGTGGGGCTTTTATCCTACTTTGAGGCATGGTGGGTCCTGGATCCCCATGATGCAGATTTCACATTCTATTCCTGGCAACATAAGACCTATGCAAGGCTGGATATGTGGTAATCCTAAAGTCTCTTTCACTGCAGGTTTATTCAAAAATACTTCTGATCACGTTGTCAGATCACAACACTTTTATGTCATTGGTAGTGGTGCCTCAACTACGCGGGCAGCCCTGGTGTTGGATGCTAAATCTCGCAATGCTTCAGTACCCCCCGCATAGAGGAAGGGCTATGCAAGGTGTTAGAGATACTCTGGGAATCCAATCAGAACCTGGAGGCTCACATAGGTACATGCTGGGCGTTAAAGGTTATCAGTGGCAATGCATATCGCTCTTGGTCAGGCGAGCTGCACCCTCTATGTGCTAAAGAATTGACCATTTGACTAAAGACCTCCAGAGTTGAAGATGAGCGTAAAAGATATGGGCTTCATTACGAGTTTGGCTGGTAATTCCATAATCAGTTACCATTACCGCCACTTGGTCCCGTGGGTTTACCACAGGAGTACTTTAAATTGGAGGCTTTACCTCCAGCACAAAGCTGGAAGTAAATCTTCTACATCAACGCCAAACTCGAGATTTGGCCAAGCAGTAAAATGGCAGTTATTACTTTAGCGCTCAAAAAAGTGGCATAACGGAATGACTGCCACTTTTTTACAGCTCTGTCAAACTCGGAAAGGCCAATGGGGCGCTGACAACATTGCGCAAGTTAACTAAAATGAGGGATACATTAAAAAATGTCACTGCAGAGAGGGACACTAAATACTTTGCCAGACGCAGACAAAATATTTCTGAAGACGGGGATAAACTGCTGGGACTCCTAGCGTATGCCTGCCTTGCGATGCCAGTAAGAGGATAATGCTATAGCGTATAGTGTGATATGCTGAGTATTAGTGAACAATTTGTGCCATTCTACAAAGATTCATATGCTCAACCTGCCCAGACATGTAGTGTACAACTTGAGTTTTTATTTTTTAGAGGTTATCTCTCTTGCAGGTTTTCACAGAACACAGAACTAAGACCCATTCCCAGCCACTCAGTCACAGCTCAACGAATTACAACCATCCACCTACGATACAGACCTTCAGGACCGGTATCGTCCTTCGAGGAAGACAATACCACACTCCTAACCGCCAACACTAATCAAGGATCTCAAGTAATACTGTTAGGAGACTTCACCCTTGGTCTAAACGACCCTAAAAATGATAATGCCTTAGCAGTTGCCAATTGTATAACTGAAGTAGGCTTCACCCGGCACATCTCTCAACCAAACCACAACAAAGGAAGAATATTAGATTGGGTTGTAGACATCAATTTCAAAATTAATATTCTCTCCAACTCCCCATGTGCCTGGTCTGACCACAATATTATCCTATTCAGTATCCAGGACAGCAGTTCACATACCCTCAGTATATCGACTGTCCCACCCAGACTGACCAGGAACCTTCGGAACTTAACAGCACAGTCACTACTCCCTTTGGAACAGCCTAACACCAACCACCCTATCTCTTCTAACGACCCCACCGTCTTAGTGGATATATACAACAACACCTTACCTAATTGCGCTACTGATAATGTGAAAGGCCAAACCTCTCACTCACCTAAAGACATGGTTCACTCCACAACTCAAAACATTACATAAGGACAAAAGAATAGCAGAAGCTCTATGGAAAAATCAGCCTACTACACTAAATAAAACAACTTCCTTAATTTATAAGAACGCTATCCATAAGAGCAATAGCGACACCTACAATGAGAGAATCTTCAAAGCTATGTCAAACACTTAGGAACTATTCAGCATCCTTCCAAAGTTGGAGTCTCCTTTACCCCCAACTGAGTCTGGCACTAAATACCTGATATGGTGCACTAATATTCAGAACTCCTTATCTGACACAATCACACTCCTATGAGTTAAAATAGAAGTAATAAAATGTAGTCTGTCGAACTCTTCTCCAATCCTGCCACTGGCTCCAACTCCCAACTCACAGAACGTGTTTAAATTTACACCTCTATCCACTAAGGATGTCGAGGGCATAATCATGAATCTGAAGCCTTCAAAATGTCAGGGTAACATCTTCCCTGCTACTATCATTAAAGAGACAGCAAAGGAGCTTGCTCCCTTTATCACTTCAATAGTTAACGCCCCTTTTGAAATGAGCACAGTCCCAACTAAATTGAAAGACGCCTGGGTCCTGCCCCTTTTAAAAAAGCCTACTCGACCAGTGGCCGAAGTGTACGAAAAAAAGTAGTGGAACTATGTTACCTGCTGTTCTGTCCTGCTCCCCACAAACCTCATCCCTGCGCCCCCCCCCACACACAATCCAAACACCCAAACAAGCACACCTGCTATTTATGGGAATGTGGAGTCGCTCCCACCCACTTCGACCTCTGTACTCAACCCAAATATCCCCATGAACTTCAGACCGATCACCACAGTCCCGTTCTTGTTGAAAATCATCGACAGAGAGGCCTACCTGCAGATTCAGGAACACCTGGAAAGTAACAACCTTCTGGGACTCCGACAATCTGGTTTTAGACCCAGGCATGGCACAGAAACAGCCTTGCTCGATCTAAAAACACAAATGGACACCATAGGAGACAAAGGTAACCTAGTCTTACTACTACTACTTGACCTATCGGCTGCCTTTGACTTAGTAGATCACAATGTCTTATGCAAACACCTTACGACTGCAGCACAAATCTTGGACCAAGCCACCTCCTGGATCCAGTCTTTCCTAGATAATAGACCAACAAGCGTGTTCTCACCTATTGCCGCAGCAGAGCCTACACCAGTTACATGTGGAGTTCCTCAGGGCTACTGCGTTCCCCCCATGCTCTACAACATTTTTACAAAGCCCCTGTTTGATGATCTAGACCATTTGGGTGTCTCCTATACGAACTATGCGGACAACACCCAAATGTTCATACCTATTTCTGGCGATTATGACACCCTAAACTTCTGAATGACATTTACCTGATCATACTAGCTTGGATGTCCAAACACAGACTTTGCCTTAATGATGACAAGACAGAGCTTCTGTTCATAGGATCCCAAACCAGACTTAACAGACTTGACAAAAAAATTGACTTTTTCAATATCGACGGCAACATAATAAAAGTATTGAAGGGGGTAAAAATGTTAGGCATGTACCTTGACTCCTCACTACCTTGGACCAGACAAGTTCCTGCAACAGCCTCGACAACAGCCTACACTTGTATACTAATTAATGCATGCAGGCCTTTCTTATCCATGGCCAATTGCATGACCTTAGCCAAGGCTCTGGTCTTATCGAAACTAGACTACTGTAACGCCCTCTATGCAGGAACTAGTCAGCAGAACCTAAATAAGCTACACATACTACAAAATAACGCACTCAGTTCAGCACCGAACATCCCTAGATCACACCATATTTTGGAATTTAGACATAGTGCACATTGGCTCTCAATTAACCATAGAATTGTGTTGAAAACACTTTCACTTACACATACGTGTCTCTCTAACGTAGCACCTAAATACCTGAGTGACACATTTGTAAGGAACCTCCCAGACCACCCAACAAGATCCTCGCAACAACACTGCTTCAAAATACAGAGATTTTACTTCAGAAGCAGGGGGTAATAGTTTCTCGGTTCTAGAAGCCAAAAAACAGAACTTACTGCCTATTAACCTTAGAGCAGAACCGTCCTACCTCAACTTCAGAAAAAATGTAAAAACTTGGCTCATGTCACAGGAACAGTAGAATGGGTTCCTTATTATATCAATTGCCTAAGTTGTTTATGTCCTGATGTATTATACCTAATTCTGGCTTTGTACTTACTGTATGTAAATATGTATCATATATGAATCTTGTACTATATCTATTCCTTATGTCTCCATTGTATGTACTCTTTAACACATGTAACCTCTATGAAAAGCGCCCAGATACCCACGGGTTGGGTGTGCTATACAAATAAATAAAATACAAATACTAAGAAAGTTTGAATTCCCCTGTCACACTGGACCAGATTACATATGTAATTACGGGTCTCCATAAAGGGGGGCCCTCAGCACGGATGAAATTGGAGAGGTTTGACATTGAAGGGCTATCTGTTCAACTAGTTAGATTACTCCTGAAACTCAGAGAATCAGCACTTACTATTGGATAGCTACCCCAAACGCCCCGCCCCTATAGTCTGATACAATCTTGTCTAATAAAAAGGATGAGTGTGGGAGGGACTAAAAACAGAGTTTCATTATATACTGACAATGTTCTTTTATATTGGGTAAAGTCTCAAGAAAGCTGATCTACCTCTTCTTGATATTCTTGCTGTATGTCCCAGATCCCTGATATAAAATCAAACTTCAAAAACGGGAACTAATGCTGGTAAGAGGAGATATACCCTGGGGGGGGGAGGAGGGGGGGCACTGTTCAAATTGAAGATATTGTTTAGTAAATATTTCCGCATTGCACTTGATCAGTTACATAGTTATCAGCAAAATGAGGAATGTTCTTGCAAGATGGAACGTCCTCTACTTGTCTATTACCAGAAGGATCAATGCACTTAAGATGAGCATGATGCCAACATGAATATATTTGACTCAAAGGTTCCCCCTTGAACCACCCGCGGCAGCTCTCAGATGAATGCACCCTTTATGAAATAGATTTGGTGGCAGAAAAGGCCCAATTAGGAGATTCAATTCTCAAATTACCTAAGTGGGAGGGTGGACCATCCACTGAATATAACACACGTGTCCTATGTTAGGAGGTGGGTGAAACCAGATGATACAGAAGCATGGTGTAGTTGAACCTTCTCTCTCCAGGGGTTCTAAGAGCCCCAACTGCATGAATTATACCTAGCATGATTTGCTCCCATCAAACCATTAGTTTTGCCTTAAAAAGCTTGCACAAATCTCTTAGGAAATGAAACCCAATTCACACAGCTTCCCTTCACAGGTAGCACTAAGAGCAATACACTTGTATTCATGTTTACAACAGGAACCTTGAATGTTGGTTCTGGCAGACTGTGAGATTTGGAAGATCAAAAACCAATCCCCTATAGCTAGTTAATCAGTAGCATAGGCAATCAGGAAGGGGGTTGGTTACATCACATAATGACCATATTGGGTATGGAGGGCTGGATTGGGATCTCACCACAGATTACAACCCCATCGAATTAGGAACAATTGGAATGTAGAATCAGAATTTCCCAAACGCAAACCCCTATAGAGATCACTCTTACAGAGCGGTATGAGTAGAAATCTAGTGGTGGCAAAACAGTGATTTGGCTTAGGATTGACATTGAAAACTGCATATCTTACAGCTTTTTGGGACTAAGTGGGGGATTTCCCCTAGAATCTTAAATATCGGGTTATCAAGTTGGAAACGGCTTGGCATCTGTCCTGGCATTGTCGATATTCACAGCAACGTTCGAAACAAGTAGTCGATCAACTTGAAACAGGGGTACGTTGATAGATTGACCTGTGTGGAGGGAACCCCTTCACTTGTAGATGGCATAGCAGAAAAGGGGCTGTTACATACTGCACTTTTTTGGCCGTAAGAAGATTCTAGCAATATAAAAAGGCAGAGGTTATTTTGCAATCTCCCGATGGGAACCTTACTATTCCAGAATAATGGAATGGGAAGGCCTCTCGAAAACACTGGCAAAAACATATTAGTGGATAAAGTTTTGGGAATTGTATGGGCACTTGGTGTAAGCTCAGGCCCCTCCAGGTGAGATATTTTGTACTGCTCCAAGAATCATATAGCCAAACAGACATTTGAAGATTGACAAGTAGAGAGGTATAATTGTGTTCAATTACCCTAATTTGAAGGACGTTAATAGTTAATGGAGATTAAATATTAGAAAACCTCTGTTCCAACTAAATATGAGCTATTTGAAGACCAATCATAGAGGGAGATAATATAGTTGCCCGATGCGAGCTTGAATCCGTGACTTGCGGTGCTATGCTCTATTTCTGCTTTGTTTTGCAATCCTTGTTCTAAGCTTGGATTAGCCCATATATGGGTTCAGGTTTTTCAGGTTATTATAGCCTGAGATGGCCTGCGGTACACGTGCATTATGGCTTAGCCTGGCGGAATGTAGCGCGCTATTATTGTGCGCACTTGCCAATGCATATTATACTTGCTTCACATACTTTCTCTAATTATGAGCAAATTATCTCGATTCATCAGCCTAGCTAATGATTTCTTGTTTTTATTTATATCATGTTCCGAAGTATGTATACGATTTACACGTTCCAGCAATGACAATTTGAATTAACCAGTCAGGAAAACGCATAACCTTTTGTTAACTTCGGAATAATAATAATAATAATAATAATAAATACATAAAAAGAAGTGATGTGTATCCGTTTGCCATTATATCTGAAGGAAAGGTCCAAGGAAACTGAGTGTGGTCCTTCTGTAACAGGCCTGTACTCTTACCTATTTTAGTACAGGCGAATAGAACTTACTTCCTTTGTAATCTCCCATCCGACAGGGCTTTTACCCAAAAGAGTTGCTTGCTGAAAGGGCGGCCTGAGGAACTCGGCACCTCTGACTAAGAAATAAAAGGAGATACAGACACACTGATATCATACCTTTTGGTTCTCCCTCGCCTCTCCTTTTTTTCTTAAGCAGAGGTATCAACCCCTGCCGGCAGCTCTTTCACCACGTGGCCCTGTTGAGTGAAAGGGCGGCCTGAGTGGGTTGGTACCACTAGGGATAGATGGGGGAGCTCGGCAAGGCAGGGTCTCGGTAGCACTTTTTGGAGACTCCCAGGGCTGTGCGCCGACTAGCCCTGGCACACGTAAAGCCAAGCAATAGGGTGAACTCTTGAGGGCAATGAGCATTCCCCTCTTTTTGCAAATAGATGTAATTGTGTTTCTTCCACATGTTTGGGGCACTGTTCCTGCCCGTGCAATCTCCTAAAAAATGGTGATAAAACCCCAAACTACTTCCTTCAGCATCAGTTTTAGTGCCATGTTAAAAAGTCCATCTGGGGTCCATCCCCCCTGCAAGCAGAACTTTCAATGACCACATTTTAAGTTAATTTTCTTCACAATTGAGATCTATCACATCACATGCGTGAATAGTTCATTTGGGCCATGTCCTCCCACTGTTACCCTATAACTCAGAGGCATAATGTTCCCCTATAGATTCCACAGTTCCTACATACCAGGCTGCATCTTCCCCTCAACTGCATTATACACCAGCCTCCAAAAACATCTGCAATCCCCATGTGAAATCACCACAGACACCCCATCCCACGTCCCACTGCATGAACGTCTCCTTTGTGAGATTTTAATGCCTTGTATCTTTATTTTGGTGTTTATTCCAATCTTATCTCACACCAGGGATGTTACCATTCCTCCTCATTTCCTTCAGATAAACCTTTCTTTGCTTCCGAAAACCTTGACCGGGCCAAACTTTGCCTTTGAAACTCCTTTCCTCTCATGGTGAGTTTCTGGGCTAATTCTAGCCGTAATCTGCTCTAACAATGCCACAAAAGCCCCTACCCAGATAGACCACATGCTTTGCCCATGGCCGGCAGTTTGGCGACAACATATGACTAGAAAACGAAAATCTAAGCAACGAAAAAATGTAATTAATAAAATTAGAGGAACAATTAAAATCTGTAAACAAAATGTACTCCAATATATAATCTATACTGAAGCTACTATATATACTATGCAGAGGACACTGCCCTTCTGGCCCGTACTCCCCGAGCCTTGCAACATCTTCTTGAGGATTATTCCTCAATCATGGATTCTTTGGATATAAAGGTTAATGAACAAAAATCATCTGTCATGGCATGTAGCCGGGGGAAGCGCCCCCCAGTGGCCAGGCCGTGTTCAACAAGGGGGCGCTGATACCTAGAGTCTACAGTTCTGGCTATCTGGGTGACAGATTTTCTGCGAACTTTGGTGTCGAAGCCCTATGGTAATAAGCAGACTGCAAGATTCATACAGGTTACTGGGGGCGTGACCAGAGCCATGGCCATGTTTAAAGCAAAACCGTTGGAGCTGGTACTTAAAGTTTACAATGGGAAAGCAACCTCTGTTGCTAGGTATGGCATGGAGTTGTGGGGATATAGCAAACCTTGAGCCCATCCAGGTGGCGGAGAACACCTTTTTCAAAAGAGTATTGGGGCCTCCTCGATCAGCCTTAAATCATGGGACTGGGCTGCAGGTTTATCAGTGATATTATTACAGTCCAGCCTGCAAGTCATTGGATCGGAGTTTGGGGGAACAGTAAAGCTGTTGTGATTCATGAACTAATGAATGATCTGGTCCCCAGGGATACTTATTTGAAGATCCCCTGGCCTAAGCAGGTAAAAGCCATAATGGTGGAAGTCGGCCTGGCTCAAGGTTTCTATACGTTATAGGTTATGTCTAGCAAAAGCAAGGGTGCTCAAGCATATTCTGGATAAAAGGGAGTCATTGGCGATCCTGAGTCCTGCCAATAAGAAGCCTACATTATTATGGGTCCAAGTCTCCAGAAGTATTTGAGGCGGGCACAGAACCCTTCTCAATACATTGTGACGGCGCGTTTTAGTTACATTCATTTGAGAGCAGTGGTGGCGGCCTGTTCTAACGGCAATGAGAACAAATTGTGTATTTTCTGGGATGTGCCCAAGGAAGACTTGAAACTCATTTTGTATTGTACGCTAAAACCACTCTGCGGGGCCCTGGATTTCTTCAGTATGAACCTGCCCTGTGCTGTCTGTCATGGGCGGATTCAGTATGTGAGGGTTGGGCTCTATTGTCATCTTTAAAGAATGCACTAGCTGTTCGAAAATACTTACTGAAAACTGTTTGAAATGTTAATTTTTGTATTTTTGAAGGCTGCTATGTTTGTCATGCTGTTGGAACTTATTTATACGTATTGATCTGTAATTATGTTTTTATTGTTGATGTTTTTATGGGAATATTCTGTATTTCCGAAATAAACTTTTCTACCATGCATTGCCTAGGTCTATTTTGCTAGTTGGCAAAATATGCAGCACTTTTTTGACAACCATTTAATGGTCCTGCACGTAGCGACTATGAAGATGAGGGGCATATGTGCAGCTCGCGCATGTAAATCAAAAGGAGGCTGAAATTCAAATACTCCTATAGTGGGGGGAATCAGTAACCTACAAATTGAATGTGGTTTTACAAGAAATTAGCATATCAAGGAGCCCGCTGAAAAAAGTGAGGGGACTTATGAAAAAAGTGGGGGGACTCCGTCCACCCGTGTGTACTCTCGATTTGAGCCCTGCAATCAACACAGATCAAAAAGCTCACGTGTCCTTGATTACATGCCCAACTGCAAACTAGACCGAAAGCTTGACTACCAGATCAAAAATGTCACAAAAAGGTATCTGATGACACACATCACAAGGATATAAAATAAGCTTATTTACACGCAAAGATAAAAAAAATATTTGAATGTATGTATATCTTCACACCTTAGTTATCAGCAAAGCATGATTTACAACTGAAGGTAAACATAAATTTAAAAAACACCTTCGAGTCGATGCACAATGCAGTGAAACGTGTATCGAGATTACAAACACAAAAAGACACCTTCTGGGTGGTGGAATCTATTTGTCAATCAAAAGCAGCATTTTGCAAACTACAGCCAAGTGTCAGATTTCCTGATTTTGCTAAGAGAAACACTTGTGTATAGGCGCGTTACAAATAACATATCATATCATATTATAAGAGATAGAAATTTTAAGGCAATCTTTGAAATCAACCACTCGAATTTCGACCTTTGATGATCTGACCAAAATGGCCATTTTCAAAAGACCCCTTTTTGATCAATTGCTTGTTGTCTTTTTTAAAGAAATAATTCCATTCTTCTGCCATTCCTCTCGAACTATGGGCATCAATGAATAAAAAAACGGTTGTCAGAGGATGTTCGCAATATCTTGTTTATCAGTCTGACTCAACATGCGTGCAGCTGGAGTGGTTTTGTCATAGGATGATCAATTGGACTAGACCTGCATGGTACTGGAGTGGTTTTGTCATAGGATGATCAATTGGACTAAACCTGCATGGTACTGGAGTGGTTTTGTCATAGGATGATCAATTGGACTAGATCTGCATGGTACTGGAGTGGTTTTGTCATAGGATGATCAATTGGACTAGACCTGCATGGTACTGGAGTGGTTTTGTCATAGGATGATCAATTGGACTAGACCTGCATGGTACTGGAGTGGTTTTGTCATAGGATGATCAATTGGACTAGACCTGCATGGTACTGGAGTGGTTTTGTCATAGGATGATCAATTGGACTAGACCTGCATGGTACTGGAGTGGTTTTGTCATAGGATGATCAATTGGACTAGACCTGCATGGTACTGGAGTGGTTTTGTCATAGGATGATCAATTGGACTAGACCTGCATGGTACTGGAGTGGTTTTGTCATAGGATGATCAATTGGACTAGACCTGCATGGTACTGCAGTGGTTTTGTCATAGGATGATCAATTGGACTAGACCTGCATGGTACTGGAGTGGTTTTGTCATAGGATGATCAATTGGACTAAACCTGCATGGTACTGGAGTGGTTTTGTCATAGGATGATCAATTGGACTAGACCTGCATGGTACTGGAGTGGTTTTGTCATAGGATGATCAATTGGACTAAACCTGCATGGTACTGGAGTGGTTTTGTCATAGGATGATCAATTGGACTAAACCTGCATGGTACTGGAGTGGTTTTGTCATAGGATGATCAATTGGACTAGACCTGCATGGTACTGGAGTGGTTTTGTCATAGGATGATCAATTGGACTAGACCTGCATGGTACTGGAGTGGTTTTGTCATAGGATGATCAATTGGACTAGACCTGCATGGTACTGGAGTGGTTTTGTCATAGGATGATCAATTGGACTAGACCTGCATGGTACTGGAGTGGTTTTGTCATAGGATGATCAATTGGACTAGACCTGCATGGTACTGGAGTGGTTTTGTCATAGGATGATCAATTGGACTAAACCTGCATGGTACTGGAGTGGTTTTGTCATAGGATGATCAATTGGACTAAACCTGCATGGTACTGGAGTGGTGTTGACATAGGATGATCAATTGGACTAGACCTGCATGGTACTGGAGTGGTTTTGTCATAGGATGATCAATTGGACTAAACCTGCATGGTACTGGAGTGGTTTTGTCATAGGATGATCAATTGGACTAGACCTGCATGGTACTGGAGTGGTTTTGTCATAGGATGATCAATTGGACTAGACCTGCATGGTACTGGAGTGGTTTTGTCATAGGATGATCAATTGGACTAAACCTGCATGGTACTGGAGTGGTTTTGTCATAGGATGATCAATTGGACTAGACCTGCATGGTACTGGAGTGGTTTTGTCATAGGATGATCAATTGGACTAGACCTGCATGGTACTGGAGTGGTTTTGTCATAGGATGATCAATTGGACTAAACCTGCATGGTACTGGAGTGGTTTTGTCATAGGATGATCAATTGGACTAAACCTGCATGGTACTGGAGTGGTTTTGTCATAGGATGATCAATTGGACTAGACCTGCATGGTACTGGAGTGGTTTTGTCATAGGATGATCAATTGGACTAGACCTGCATGGTACTGGAGTGGTTTTGTCATAGGATGATCAATTGGACTAGACCTGCATGGTACTGGAGTGGTTTTGTCATAGGATGATCAATTGGACTAGACCTGCATGGTACTGGAGTGGTTTTGTCATAGGACGATCAATTGGACTAGACCTGCATGGTACTGGAGTGGTGTTGTCATAGGACGATCAATTGGACTAGACCTGCATGGTACTGGAGTGGTGTTGTCATAGGACGATCAATTGGACTAGACCTGCATGGTACTGGAGTGGTTTTGTCATAGGACGATCAATTGGACTAAACCTGCATGGTACTGGAGTGGTTTTGTCATAGGACGATCAATTGGACTAGACCTGCATGGTACTGGAGTGGTTTTGTCATAGGACGATCAATTGGACTAAACCTGCATGGTACTGGAGTGGTTTTGTCGCTGGGATTCATCAGTATGACTGACCATACATAACACTGCAGTTATTTTCTGTTTTTCTCACAGGATTCACCAGTCTGACTAATCATCCCAGACACTGGATTGGCTTTTCACATAGAATTCATTAGTCTGACTGAGCACGCATGACACTGGAGTGGCTTTTCATATAGAATTCACCAGTATGACGGAACACGCATCGCACTGGAGTGGGTTTCTCATAGGAGTTATCAGTCTGATTGAATAAGAGTAACAATGGAGTGGTGTTTAGTTGTTCCCATAGGATTTATCAGTCTGACTAAAAATGCGTGACTGAGTCTGGAGTCTTTTTTTCCCATAGGATTCTTCAGTCTGAATAAACATGAGTGATACTGGTGTGGTTATTCTGCTAGGATCCATCAGTCTGTACACGCATGACACTGGAGTGTTTTTTTTCTTATGATTCCTCAGTCTGACAGCACAAATGACACTGGAGTAGTTTTTCACATAGGATTCATCAGTCTGACTGAATACGCATCACACTGGAGTGGTTTTTTTAATAGTATTCATTAGTCTGAACACGCAACACACGACGTTTCATGAGATTCATCCGTTTCCTTAAACTTTAATTCAACTAGAAAAGTGGTGCTGCAGTCTAAGAAATGCTATATTTATAAAGGGAAAAAGTTTGCAGTGGAGTTTAACAGCACCTCACAAGTGCCGTATTTTAACACCTTTTTTGATGTGCTAAACCAGTGCTGCTGGGAGGAGAATCCCCTCCATGTGGCGGCTGCCCTGCATTCCTGATGGTTGCTAGGGCTGTTGTCAACCCATAAATCAGGCACGTGCAAAAGCTGGGGCTTTCATAACCCTGCACCACATTCTTTCTTTATCAGAATATGGTGTTTGTAAGAAAAGTGTTCCTCCTTCACGGGAAAACAATTTCCTATGTTTGCACTTCAGGAACGGGCCCTAAATCTGGTATACTGAAATCCACTTTGCCGCCATTTGTCACTGGTACGAGCCAAGCAGACTGAAGCATAATCCTTGGAAAAATGTCAAACTTATCATAGGTTCAAACCCAGAACTTTGGAGACTTGGTCCATGGACATTTTCACTATATATATTTGCTCAAACCCTTCTATGAACTCAAGGGCGTTGTTTGACAGCTGTCAGTGGAGCCTTGGAAGACCACTGCCAGCACTTCTTAACTTCTCCATCCTTGCCCTCCACATAGGCTCCTCCCTTAACTGGCATATACGCAAGGGCTCACTGCTCTGACTGCCCTTAAGCTTTCACAACAGAAGTCGTTCACCATCAGTGTACTGTGCAGCTGAGGTCCTACAAACCTAGCCGTGTGTCTATCTACGCTTTAGGTGGGTGTCACCAATCTTGGATTTAATTCATTCACCCGCCAAGCATTGCGCCCGTCCATTTATTTGAATTGGCATTCAATTGGCGAAAACAAAATATCCCCTTTTCACCCGCTCAGGGGAATGAAAAGGTTGAGAGTTATGCACTTGAATAGATGGATTTATGGTCTGCAGGAGGATAGGCAACCTGCGGTAGTCTCCCAAGTCTTGGGTTTCACCTGGACGCCGGCACAGGATGGCTTTCCGACTCCTTTTTCCATAAGAGTGTAAAAGAGGTCCCAAATAAAGCCTGCAGTCCAGTTGCCCATTTTGAATTACCAGGAACGTTCACACCGAGATATGTGATGTATGATGAGCAAATAAACCAGCAGAGAGCCACAGTAGGGCTCTGCCCAGTATCTATTAGAAGAACAGCACCTATTGATGTACCAATACCAAGAAAACCATGGACAGTAAGGTACCCATTGAAGAAACCTTACCAACAAATGAAACGAAATGAAGATCGTCTGAGTACAGTCCCTGAGAAAACCAAGAAGGCCTTAATAAAAGACGAATGGTGACGTCACGAGGGCCCAGACTGACTTGCAGATAGAAGAAATGACAACCAGAGAATGATGCAAAGAGACGAAAACGCCATGAATAAGGATATCGTGAACCTAAAGTGAAAGGATGATGTCAAAATGCAAAGGAGTTTAAGCTGTAAGCAAGATGAAGATATTCAACCAGTTTACACCTGTAAATATGCTTGGAACCGCAAGAAAGCTAAGAAAACAGTACAGCTTGCTATGCTTAGTAGAAGAGTAGTGTGGCAAGCGCCATTATACATAATCTACCTCAAACGAAGCAGTATTATAAGTTTGTTTCTACTTTGCACAAGAAGCAGAATCAACCCAGGTTACTAAAGGCCATATGAGAAACGATTCATATTTAGCAAAAAGGAGAAGAGACGGCTGAAACGAAACTCAGCAGAGGCAACTCGTGCCAGGAAAGCCAAGGTCATACCAACAGAAGAGGCGAACATTAGCTACATTTAATTGAAACTAAGAACAGAATACCCTGCCTCTGAAAGGTTGAGTTAAGAAGGACGAAGGCAGGTGGCGGATGAAACAAAAATCAAATACACAAATTAAGAGAAAAGAGACAAATTCACGGTGTCAGAATCACGTGACCAGCCGAGCAAGAAGAAGCGAGTGTTCACACCTACGCTTGGCACCTGACAAGGCAGAGATATCAGAACCTTTCCAGACAGAAGATGCAGTCTCAAGGCCAACCACAGTGAAATAATTGACACATGGCTACTAAAGTGATGATTGATTGTAACCGTAATTGGAGGAATGCCCGGTAACTAAGGGGCACCCCGCAACTGGCCGACCATTCTGCGTGCTGCTAAGCAAAGTGGAAAAGTATACATGGGGTTGGTGCCAACCCAATCACAATGGACCAAATAATCTAGGGTCCTATAGTCAGTAGAACCAATAGGACATCGTACGTTTAGTGATGTCTACTGTAGTCATGTTTGAAGGAAGGGCTTAGACGCCCACCTGACAGTGTTTACCCAATCCCCTCACTCCGTTACCATATACATATATAGGGGGTCATTCCGAGATTGGAGGTAGCCATGATGCTGTTAGCACCATGGCTGCCTCCAATACCGGTGCCAACAAAGAAAAAGTTGTCTCCTTTCCCATTGTACAGATTAGCAATTGCCCTCCTTACATTGGTGGGGGCATCAACTGGTTCCTACCTTGTCCCTGTCTGAATCTACACTAAGTCTTGGACAAGGGGACTACTGAGAAACTTGCAACATTCCTCTGCGTTGGTCTCGGTCCATGCCTGTATCTGCAGTTAGTACTACGCCCCTTTTGATTCAGGCCCTGTACGTACCAAACTAGAAGACAAATGACCATATATAACCAAGTGTATTGAAAAATAATAATATATATGGAACAAGTGTGTGGTAAAATACTGACACATTCACAGTGATACATAAATACAGTGTTCTAAACAAAAATCAAATATAACCATGTTACACTTTACATATTCAATGACAAGGATTTGGTGTACAACATAGAGAGAAGCATACATTTAGCTTTAGTGATTCTTAGAAAGACATATTCCTTGTGACATACAATTGCACTTAACAAAAAAAGCATATCCGGGAAGTTGTAAGTGCTATGAGGAACAGTTTCCTTTACGATTAGTCATTTGAGAGGAATTTTATTGACAGGTCTCTCATTTCAAATGCTCAGAGTAATTATTTGCTGAAAAGAAGTCTAAGTCTTTGGACTTAAAAGATATCTTAAATTTTAGCCAAACCTGACAGTGTTTACCCAATCCCCTCATACCGTCACCATATACATATATAGGGGGTCATTCCGAGATTGGAGGTAGTCATGATGCTGTTAGCACCATGGCTGCCTCCAATACCGGGTCCGGTCTGGTTGAATGGGGACTTACCGGGACATTCTGACCTGTGCGGACCCGGTAAGTGCCCATTCAACCAACCATTCCCCATTCCCATTTGAGCCCCCACAAATAGCGGGCCCGTAATTACCGCCCCGATCCCGAACCTCAGGGTTAGCCGCTTCTCGAAAGCAACGAGCTGGGGGTAGATCTCTCTCCGCGGCAGGGGCCTCCCTCTGGAACAGCCTTCCTGCCTCCCTGAAACTTGAGGAGAACCATCTCCGGTTCCGGAAGCACCTCAAAACCTTCCTCTTTGCTTCTGCTTTCTCTCTCCCTCTCCCCTGCTGAACAGCTAATTTAATTCCTCACTGAAACTGCACTGATCCTGCAAATGGACCACTCTAAATGGCCTCGGCCCTGGGCCCCGCCACTCTCCACTTGCACTGATGCCCTGGAACCCCTTTGCACTGCGGGACTGTCTCTGTATCCCTACAGCCCCCCCCCTCCCCCAGCACTTGTTCTGCACTTACCTCACACTTGCCACCAGCTGGCCCTATTTATTTATTTATTACGTTACGCCACTTACCTTGTACTGCACTTCCCCCCTCCCCTTCCCCTTGCACTTTTCCCCCTCCCCCACCCCTGCACTTGCGCGATCTGAATGACACCTGGCCTAGTAAGATCGTTGTCTGTCTCCCCTTGTCCCCCCCTCCCTGCCTCGTCGCGCCTTGAAACACATGTGTATAGGCGCGTTACAAATACCATATCATATCATATCATATCATAGCTGACCACACGTCCTTTGCGTTTCCCGCTAAGGGACCTCGGAATTGGGTGGTAAGGGTTTACTGGCACTGATCTCCTTACCGGTGCCTGGTAACCCTTACCGCCCAACTCAGAATGAGGCCCATAGTACCTATAGTAAAGTTATCTTTTCCTAACCAATAGAATTGCATATTAACTTTTGAGTGTTACACGTCAATGATGACGAGTTTTGAGTATAAATGTTACAACTTGTATGAAGTTCATTGGAGTTGAAGCGAGAAGGATGATCGCATCACTGCTGATATCCATAACTTCTTGTTTTTTGTACTTGTCATTAAATGGACTACCTTTGCCAAACCATTGAGTTGTCCTTATTGATTGGTGTTGGAGTAATAAATCTGCACCCCATCCATCTCATGGGTGCAGCTATCTTGTCTTAAAGTACTTCTGAGCAAGCCTCGGCTCTTGTGGGCCGGCCGGGGGTCTCGGAGTACACTTGGTAGCAGAGATTGATGGTTATCGATTCTCAATTAGAATAAGACATCCATTGACCGTCGACATAGAGTAACTCTAGGTCTTCGGCAATAACACGAGTCCTTTGCCATTCAGCTGAGTAGACCGTGAAGCTCCCTGTAGAGAGTGGTAGTGTACGAAAACAAAACCTGCAGACCAAGCTCTGAAGGGAGCTGTGCTTCCCCACATAACCCCTTCCCATTCCTACGGGCAGCTGAATGGGAGAAAAGCCGAAGAAGGCGGTGACAAAGGCGGTGATCCCGAAGGTCCAGAGAAGAAACATATGAACGGTGAGTGAAAACGACTAAGGGCCTCATTATAACAATGGCAGAATGGGTTAACGGTTGCTGCTAATGGATGCGGACCCGTTAAACCCATTCCGCCTCATTACGAGGTCCCCTTGCGGGACCCGATGTGGACGTCTGGTTTTACCAGACGTCCTTACCGGGTCCCGCACGGGGACCAGGGAGCTAACAATCGTTAGCTAAGGGCCCGTTGTTAGCTCCCTGCACCCATTCCCATTGAGCCCTATTGGGTTCAAATGGGAATGGGGAAGGTCCGGGCCTGGGTTCCCTGAAGGAGGAATTACCGTGCCCTCCAAACTCGGAATGGCCCGGTAATTCCCCATTCAGGGAACCCAGACCCGGTCCCGGTTTTGGTGGCAGCCATGCCCTTATTAAGAGCATGGCTACCGCCAAAGTCGTAATGAGGCTCCAAGTGTTTTGGCAAAAGTGCATGCTTTAGAACAAGTGAAGGGAAAAGGTAACGGAGGGAGGTGGGAAAACCTCCTATAACCTTCTATAGCTAGAAGTAGAGAAGAATATATATATATATATATATATATATATAGGGGGAAGAGAATAATGGCTCGAGAATAATGAAGTAAATAGAGGAAAGATACCGCGGAGGACACATGAGAAGAGAGAGGTTACCGGGAGGACACCAGAGAAGAGAGATGATTCGCCTTATTCCTACACTAATATAGCAGCTAGAAGAAACGTGTATCCAGATTCCCAAATAAAAGGGGAATGAATAGAGTACCACAGCGATTAAAGGCGCCGCGAAAGGGATACGCTTAAACTCCATGTCGGGGTAACTTTTAGAGGCAGAGATACATGTGGCCAGCTGGTGTTAGTCTAGTCTGTTAAATGTCTGTCTTATATGTTGATTGTTGTTGAGAAGAACTGACTTAAATTTTATGCGATTGAGTAACTGAGATATGATAGTATATGAATTGATGGTTTTTGAGTAAAATAGACGACATAACATTTTGGGGGAGAAAATCGGGATTGGAGCTTGCGGTGATTGGTGCTTGCTCATATTGTGGGAATTATTTAAGTCACGTGAAGCTTTGACAAGTGTTATATAAGGAGAAAGGGAACAGATTTAAACATGGAGGACATAACTCCATTAGCACACCTGTGCAAACAGTTGCTGAAACATGCACCTAAACTGAAAAAATACAGTACAGAATGGGTTAAAGGAACCACCCACAAGATGTTTATGCCATGGCCACATGGCGGGTCCTTCTCTAAAGCTGTTTTGCAACACATGACGACATATTTGCACACCACATACACGGGCAAAAAGTTAAACAAACGCCTAGCTGTTCTAGAGCTTTGGAAGATGTATGAACAAGATAAGGGAGAGGAGCCGCCAATAGATTGGATACTTAATGTATGCTCAGAGGGGGGGGAGATGCCTACCACGCTACCCGCCCCATCTGAAACGAAGATTGAGGAAAATAAAGACGAGGGGTTATACCCGCTGAGAGAACTTAAAGCAGCTACATGGTATAGCAACCCGGCATATGAGTCACCTACGCAAAGTAGTGACGAAAATCAAGGTACGATAAAGATAAGGATATCACCTCCAAAGTCCCAAGGGACAAGGAAAGACGCAATGATGAAAGAAGGGGCCAGCACAGACAAGTACATCTCTCGACAAAGAGCGAGAAGGCAAAAGATGGAAAGGAAGCGAAGATAGAACTGATGAGATAGCATTTGTAAAAAACGAATGGATGGGAGGGCAAATTTTATTGAAACTCGATGGCAAAGGCATTGATGATGCGAAACAAAAGGAGAGGCTAGACAATGTACAGAACAAGGAGAAACAGAAAGAATTGAGAGATGAAAGAATAAGGAAAAAAGATAGCCAGAGATGAGAACAGTTATATCGCAAAGAGCAAGAAAGACAGCTCGATCGCAAACAGAGAGCAGCCAATGGTCAAGATAGACAGAAGCAGCAAAAGTTAGAAGAAGAGCAAAGAATATGAGAAAAAAGAATAAAGAGACGAAGGGATGAGGAAATCCAAAGGGCAGATGAACGTAGAAACGAAACGAAAAAGGAAGTAGATAGGGTCAGAGAAGAGGCGAGGAAGCGCAGAGAATTCGATGACGATATAGAACGTAAGCAAAGACAGAGAGCACGCGATCTTGAATATCTGGAGAGAGAGGTTAAAAAACCTGATCCAGTGGTAGATTGGGAAGACATCGAAGAATTCTTCTCTGCGTACGATTCAGTACCAGGCACGTCTAGGGCGAATATTGAATATTACTTCGAAACCAGAAGCATCAGAGAAACGATCGATAGAATATATGATGAGATGGGGCTAGAACAAATAACCCAAAGGGAGAGGGAAGACGAGCGCCTAGAGAGCACTCAGCTTTATGAAACTGAGGACGTCTCCCGAAGTAGTGGGAATAGAGCACTATCCCTGCATAGACTAGAAATAAGTAGGAAAAAAGAAGACACAAGGGGCCTCATTCCGACTCAGGCGTTAAGGGGTTTACGGCGCCGTAAACGGCGCTGACCCTTAACGCCTGATTACAAGGTTCCCTTTGCGGGATGGCTGTTTAACACCTGCTTTTTGCAGGCGTTAAAAGCCATGCCACAAAGGGACCTTGGCGATAATTACGGCACCGTAATTTACGGTGCCGTAATTATCGCCTTTCCCCATTCCCATTATGCCCTATGGGGCAAAAATGGGAATGGGGAAGGGGCCATTGGTGAATGGGGAATTACCGCCCCACTCACCTTGGAATGGGGCGGTAATTCCTCCATCCACCATGGCGGAATTGCAACCTTAGCGGCATGGACCATGGTGCTACTAGCACCATGGTCCTCCGCCAAGGTTGTAATGAGGCCCAAGAAGTGGCACGAGTTGGGGACAGACCATGTCCGACACTAGTGAGTCTGTACCGAGGGCATCAGAGTCAGTCACGCAGTCAGACCGACACGAAGAAGTATCTCATGGGCAGAGGAGGGTGTCACCACCGCCCTATGTGGACAGGCTTAGGACATTGCCAGGCAGACAGAACATTACCCCTGCAGTAGACAGGAGAACAATGAGAGAAGAGAGAGAGAGCTATACATCCCAATTTCCGTTACTCGAGAAAGGGGAGCCAGACCACAATATATTCCATGACCACACATGGATCGAGAAAATGGATACACGAGTTAGAAAAAATGACAGGAGGGAACACGTTAGCTATAGGGGATTTCAAGGGTCTCTTAATCGCCATACTTGGTGAGAGAGCAGATGTTGTGTGGACACGGGCAGGTTACCCTGGTGTGACCACAATTAATACTGCGCATGACGGAGCTCCATTTAACAATTGCAGAGCCGTGGTATGGAAAGCACTACGAGTGCTTTACCCAGACACTTCTGATAGGGGAGCTATAATGACACGTAAAATGAAGGAGTCTGAGGATCCATTGATTTACATACAGAATTTTCAAGACACGTGGGTTCTCGAGACTCATGAATCCTGGGGGAAATCTATACCTGTGTTCTACCATATATTGTGCCATGGGCTGCCAGAGCTGGTACAGAAACAGCTCAAGAAATTGGTAGGAATAGAGGTTAAACCTTGGTCAGAAATACAGCTGACCATTGCACACTATTGCAGGCTACTGCAAGAAAAGAATTGCAAAAAAGAAGCTGCACGAAAGGGTGAGGAAGCGAAATTGGTGCAGAAGAAATTGTCAAAATATGCTCTTGAGGGAACCATGATAACTAGCACAGCTGAATCGAGCATGCAGCAGGTCAATAAACCACAACAGAATTATCAGGGCAGTATGGAATTTTATCCCAGGGGAAGAGGATTTAGGGGAAGAGGATGGCAGAGTAGTCAGGAAGGTTTCCAGAATAACCAAGGAGGTTTCCTAATCATGCAAAATGGCAATCAAGACATGTCAAATGGGCAAATTATCCGTCCACCACCAGTATGTTGGTTGTGTGGAATGACAGGGCATTTAGCACGCACATGCAGAAATCAAGGCATGATGCAAAATGGTCAAGGAATAGGAGCAGGTGTGGCAAATCCACCCACCTTCGCACAACAGGGAGTTGCACAGAATCACACGGTGCAACAACAACAAGCACCAGGAGCAACCTCAGAATATAATGAGTTTTCCACAAGGGGAGTCCCAAGAGTCGCTGTTGCAATTGTCACAAATGATGAGCGCAGGGCAGACCGTGAACCCTGGAATGGGAAGTAACACTGGAAAGGGGGGAAATCCATCAGCACACAGTGGGCCCAAACTATATATGGATTAGGACAGCTCACTGGGAGCCCTGATGTGTTCTATCCTGTCAGTGACACCAGACCCTCACCGGGAACCTAGGGTGGATGTCGTTATAGGGGATAAAGAGTATTCCTTCTTAGTTGACACGGGCGCAACACGTTGGTGCATACTTGAAAGCAAGTTTTCTCTGTCTGGTGATGCCATAAATACTCAGCGTTTCACAGGAGCTACACGTCGTGTTCCCTTCACAAATGCACTTCCAGTCTCTATAGGAGAATGTGAGATGAATGTGCCTTTATTATACTCAGGACAGACCTCAGTAAACATTCTGGGTCGAGATCTAATGACAAAGTTAAATATGACAATCTCGTTCACGGAGGAGGGCATAGTAAGTTCAACTCCAGGAATGCACTATTCAAACGTATGCGAAATGATTAGAGCATACGCAGGACAAACAGCTATGAGGGATGTCCCATTAGAGCCATAAATATTCACGTATGGAATGCGCATACTAATGGCAGGGCTACCAGGCCTTGCAGACAGAATCACGAGGACCCCAGATGAGTTTCTATTTAGGCCAAGAATACCTATGCGCAAGGAAAAGGGACAAGTATTTCCCTTGATAATGCACACAGCCATAGTACGAGGGAAAATGGCTTTGATCGATGGTTATGACGACGAAGGCCGACAATGGTGTGCAGTAATCACCATTGAAGAGGGATACTGATTGACTGACATCACTGATGACTATCTGTTTGAAGACAAACAGATATGGGAGAGACAACAGTGGAGGTGAGTCTCACCTTTTGGGTGAGAATGATCAAAAGAGAAGTTCCTCAGAGAATGATGTTGGCATGAAACCGTCCTGAATACTTTGATGACAACATGGCCCAGGTGCCTGTCTCAGTGTGGACCACAGGACCCTATGACGTAGGCCTATTGAAAGGGGTTGGAGAGGTGAGAATTAAGCTAAAACCAGGAGCAGTTTTACCCAAAGCACGACAGTATCCCATGTCCAGAGAGGCAGATGAAGGGATTTTTAAGACAATTTCTGCCATGATGGAACAAGGCATCTTAGTGACGTCAGAGTCACCATGTAATACGTCAGTGTACCCTGTGAAAAAATAAATAAAGGAGGGTCTTGGAGGCTAGTTCAAGATCTGAGGCTGATAAATGATATTGTTGAGGCTGAGTTCCCTTTAGTCCCTAACCCGGCTACAATCCTATGTAATATACCTGTTGAGGCAAAATATTTAACGGTGATTGACTTGAAAAATGCATTTTTCTCAATCCCGTTGCACTGTGACTCACAAGATCTGACGTCATTCACATTCAGACAGATGCATCTGAAAAGCACAAGGCTACCCCAGGGATACTGTGAGTCTCATTTTATCTTTAACAGAGTCCTACAGATGGACCTAAGCAATATTGCATTGGAAAGCGTTGTCCTGCAATATGTGGATGACATCTTAATTTGCAGCACGACAGAGGAGCAATGCAGGCATGATTCTGTTCATCTATTGACTATACTGGCTGAGAAAGGATATAAGGTTGACAAGGAAAAGCTACAATATTGTCAACAAGAAGTGCTGAACATAGGCCAGCTGATCTCGCATGAGGGAAAAAGAGTGACCCCAGAAAGGGCTGAAGCCATACTGAAACAGTTAAGCCACACACGATAAAACAGATTCAGAGCTTGTTAGACCTGTGCAACTATGTCAGGGCATGGGACTTCGACTATAGCTCTTACACCAAGCCTTTGCTTCAGGCCTTAAAGAAGGCCCAAGTGACGAAAGAAAAAATTGAATGGTCTGAGACCATGGAAGAAGGATTTTCTGAACTCAAAAGAGCAGTTTGCACAGCACCAGTTTTAGGGATTTCCAATTATGCAGAGGAATTTTACCTGTTTTCACACATGAATGTCAGCGTTATGACGGCAGTGCTCACACAGAGAACCACATTGGGGTACACGCCCCTGGAATATTACAGTGCGATTTTGGACCCAGTGATGAAAGGCCATTTCCCTTGCGAACAAAGTTTGGCTGCCGCAGCGTTCGCTATCGAAAAAGCTACTACCATTGTAATGGGATTCTCAGTGACGTTGTACGTCGAGCACTCACTATTTGCTATTCTAGAGAAACCAAAGGCGACACTGACATCTCAGAAAGCTTCTGCTTATGAAGTGATCATATCGAATCCATTGATTAAGATAGTCCGATGTAAGATAGTGAACCCAGCTATGTCCATGAGCCAGTCACTGAAGGAGAACCAATACATTACTATGCAAACTATGAAGAATTCTATGATGAAATTGCCAGGGTGAAAGAGAATGCTTGGCAGAAGGAGAAAGTGTCTATTGACGGTTCTTCGAGAATCAATCAAAATGATGGGCAAAGATATACAGGCGTCGCTGTAATGAAACACACCGCAAATGGAGAATTTCGAGTACTCCTTAGTGCACGAATACCATCTCACTATTCAGCACAGGCTGCAGAATTATTGGCGTTGATACTCGCCATTGAGAATCAAACGGACCAGCAAGTAACGGTGTACAGTGACTCCGCCTATGTGACATCAACAGTGCACGCAGGCTTAGCGCACTGGAAAAGGAGGAGCTACCTCCAAGCAGACGGCACGCCAGTGCAGCACGCAGACTTATTGGACAGGCTGATCAAGGCACTACAGCTCCCAGTGGGCATAGCGGTCGTGAAATGCACTGCCCACACAAAAGGGACAGATTTTGGGGGTAATTCATAGAATTCGGCACACAAGTGGATCACGCGGTAGTCTGCGCCAGCCGCGTGTGCCAAAAACCCATTTCAGAGCACAGCGTATTAATGGATTTCAACATCCATAACCAGCCGTGGTGCAGAGCGGTGCAGCGACCCTGCTGCAGCGCCAGGAACGCCCCCAACCCTGTGCGCCAAAAACATTGCACAAATCCCCTACATGGCGCAAAGGCCAGTGGACCAGCATACTGCCCCCAACCATGAAAACACATGGAAAACTCCCCGCGCAGCTGTCAGAATACACGTACCCCACTCACGCTAGCGAAAATGCGTGTAAAAGTCCACGCCCACTGCTCAAAATACACGTACCCCGCTCGCGCGATCGAGAACACGTGTAAAAGTCCATGCGCACCCCTCGGAATATAATTAACCCTGCTCGCGCTATCGAAAATGTATGTAAAAGTTCACACGCACCCCTCAGAATACACGTGCCCCGCCCGCGCTAGCATAAACGCATGTAAAAGTCCACGCACACCCCCGGAATACACATACCCCGCCCTCGCTACCGAAAAAGCGTGTAAAAGTCCACGCACACGCCTGGAATACACGCAGGCAGCCCATCCACCCTCCCCATGCCCCACAGGCAGCCCACACCACAGGGGGGACTTTTTCCATGCATTTTACCTGATGCGAGCAGGGTACGTGTATTTCGGGGGTGCGCATGGGCTTTCACATGCGTTTTCCATAGCACGGGTGGGGTACGTGTATTCTGGGGGTGCGTGTGGACTTTCACACGCAATTTGGTAGTGTGTGCCCTCCTGGGTGTGCCCCCCCTCCCCATGCCCCGCAGGCAGCCCATCACCCCACACCATGCCCCACAGGCAGCCCACATGGCACCATGCACTCGGGAGCACTGATAAATGTCCCCCACCCACCCCCATTGATGAGCACCTGCCAGCAGGCCCCAACTTATGTCTCCCCACACCCCCACCCACCCCCAGTGATGGGCACCTGCCAGCAGGCCCCGACTCATGTCCCCCACCCACCCAGCCACCCACCAGTGACGGGCACCTGCCAGCAGGCTCGGACTCATGTCCCTCACCCAAAGCAGTGACTGGCACCTGCCAGCAGGCCCCGACTTATGTCCACCCACACCCCTACCCACCCAGCAGTGACGGGCACCTGCCAGCAGGCCCCGATTTATGTCCCCCCACACCCCCACCCACCAGTGACAGGCACCTGCCAGCAGGCCCTGACACATGTCCCACCAAACAACATGTCCTAACAAAACAGACCCATGGCCCTAATGCCAACCCAAATCCCCCTTGCCCCCCCAGTACAAGCATGCAACCATCCACAGCACCCACTCCCAAATTACCCATGCCATGACAGTCTTAAAAGTACCACCATGCCCATGCATAAATGCACAACAGAGCCACACAGTGGCAACCCAGAACTAAGGCAATGTTCATTGAGACATGCACAAAACCAATGATAGAACACCACACCAATCATGAAGTTAGAAAAAATTTATTAAAAACATAACAAAGTAACATAGAGGAAATCAAACGTGAAAATCAATATACAATGACAGATATAACCCAAAAAAATAGTACTCCAATAAAAAAAAATAAACGTCATGTTGAATAAAAAAGTAGTCCATTGCCAATGTCAAGAAGAAATAAATAATCCAAATAAAAGAAACCTATTGGTTCATGGGAAAATTAAATAAGAAAGTATGTACAAGTCTGCAACTATATACAATGGAAGTCCAAATGGTCCATGATCCACAAACACAAGGAAACCTACAAAAAAGTCCAATGAATAAAATACTATATACACAAAGTGGAGCAATGTCCATGAATTCCAAAATAAAAGACATAACAAAGGAAACCTAACACTAATGAACTGTACAATGGCGGCGGGCAAGTCCAACAGCTCACTTGTTGATGTTCCGGGCCAGGGCATCATCGAACTCCATGTCGATGTCCCGGAGGCGGGCCTCTTCCCTGGCCTCGAGGTCTCGCAGGGATGCAGTCATGGCCTGTTCCAACTCCCTGCGAGTGGCCTCGAGGCACTCAGCCCACCTCAATGCCCTGCGCATGGAGTTCTCCTCCCTGACGATAGTGAGCCATGCCTCCTCCACCCGCCACCGCTCTGCATCTATCCGCTGGCCCAACCGCTGCCACACGCAAGACACTCCCAATCCAGGGTTCTCCTGCCCTCCAGCCGATGCCTGCCCCTGTGTTGTTGAAGGCCCCGAGCCATCATGGCTCCCACCCTGAGCCTGCTGCTGCCGTGCATGTGCCCTGCTGGTTGATGCCTCTTGCTGGGGTCCAGTTGTTGGGGTGGCCACCCCTGCTGGACCTCCGACTCCTGACTGTGGCAGGGATGTGTCCTCCACCAGCCTGGCCGCTGGGTCAGGGGCAACTCCACAGGGTGCCCAGGTAATACTTGGGCAGGAAGATGGCATGGAGGACGACTGGCGCATAGGGGGTTCAGTTGAGGAAGGGGTCGCTAGAAGATCCAGCACACGGAGGAACCCAGCCTGGGTGACCCGTCCTAGTAGGCTGACGTGGTCAATGAGGTATTCGAAATGACGTGCATTGTCCTCACGAGAACCCTGCACATCATCCCGAATACCACATTGACGCAACGCCACCCCAGCTTGGACAGGCTCAACCTGGTCCCGGATTGCCATGTCCGCAGGGAGACGAAGGCCATTTGCTGTTTGCGCATCCCTCCCTGAAAATGGGTCTGGACGAAGGCATCCCTGCTGGTGCAGGATGATGCAGCCACAGGATCGGGGACAGGATTACACACAGGCACCTCTGCGGCAGCCTGTGCTGCCTCCTGTCTCTGCCCCTGGACTGCACCACTAGCACCTTCCACGGCCTCCTCCTCAACCAAACTCCCCACCAACCTGGATGACTCCATGCCATCTTCCTTCATAGGCCCCTGTGGGGGCTCAGCTGCCCCTACTGCTACTGAGGAGTCCACCTCCAACCTCCGCCTCTTGGACCTTCCCTCGGCAGCTGCGGCTAGGGACGCCGCACCAGACTCCTCACTACCGGAAGAGATGACAACGTGGGAGGAGAGCTGGGCCTTGCGTCTCCGGCTGGCGGTGGGATCCCTGCCTCTGTGCTCCACAGCACCGTCTCCGCCCTCTTCATCAGTCGACGCTGCAGACAGGGAGAGACAGAACACAGGCATCAGGACACTGTACAATGGTGGGATACACATGTCAAAGTTGCACATGAGTGGCAGTGTCAAACTTCACAGATGCCATCACACTCCCCAACACTCATATCATTTGAACCCACACACATGCAGAATTTGATAGGAATCGTGCAGCAGGCAGCAGCATCCATACGCACACAACAGCATGAACATCCGAAGGTTGGCATGACGTCACAAGCAACATGGGGAGTGCCGAACACGTGCACACGCGCCAACAGACATGCATCTGTACATGTCCACAACCTGTCACAGTGCAATCATCGGCAACTATGTCACATCTGCCAATTGTGTTCCTACATGTCTGTGTCACATGCATCCATGGCGTTTCACAGTCACACACATGTCAAACACACGCACGCACATGTATGCTGTGCAAGTACATGAAGGTGGAACCAGCATCCATGTGTCACACCCCAACTATGCCATAGTACATACACAGAAATGCAAACATGTGTGCATCTACACATGCAGTTGTGCATCATGCTTTCAAACACATACACCATTGATGTGCATCACACATGGCAGGACTCACATGCAGCACGGTCATGTCCCTGCACATACACATACATACATGGGTCTTTTCAGACATATGTCCAAGCTGCACACTCCTGGCACACCTCAACATGCACTGCGTCCAATAAGTATGCATGGACACTTACCGCTCGACTCCGGACTGCTCTGCCTCTCAAGGGTCTGGCGGGGAAGTGCTGGGTTAATGCGTTCCAGGACCCTCATGTTGTCGGTGGTAAGGTGGACCCAGCGCCTCACTGCACCCTCTGCTGCCAAGAGGCGGCGGGCCTTCCTGAGGGTCCTGGACCTGAAGTCCTCCCAGCGCTTCCGGACGTGTTGTACGTCGCGGATTGCCACCCCCTCCACGTTGATGGCAGCCACAATGTCCTTCCAGATCCCCTCACGTCCATCCTTGTCGGCACGTCTTCTTCTGTAGAGGGCCACATAATGCCCCAGGACTTGCTCCACCAGGATACCAACCTCTGCGGCACTGAAGCTGGTAGCCCTCTGCCTCTCTGGCTGGGGGTTGCCAGTGGTGTCTGATGGTGTTTCCCCCGACATGGCAACCCCCGAGGCAGGTGTGGGTGGGCAACTGGGTCCTGGGGCTGGGCTGTGGAGCGATGGAACTTCAGTCGGGAGTCTTCTGTTCCAGCAGGGGTGGTCACAGCAACTGGACCCCTGCAGATGGCTGACATGCAGGCACCAAATGGCAGGGCACGTGGCCAGCAGGCAGGCAGGCAGCAGCAGATGGCAGGTGGGAGTCTGCTCGGGGATCTAGGGGGCAGGAATGTGGCCTTCTGGGCAGGAGCATGGTCCTACATGTGTTGTCGCAAGGCCAGCTTGATACAGAGTGATTTGGCATGTGAAAAAACAGCACATCAGCGCGTAATTCGAGGAAAGGCCCTTCGCGCATAAGCACATCTGTGACGTAACGTGCGTGCGGGCGTTTCCCTGGCACGGGTTGAAGGTCCCACGTGGGTCCTACTGCGTGTGTCCCTGTTAGTCGCGTACCCCTATTTTTCGGGCATACTAGCCTGCGTGTTGATCACGTACACCTTTTTTGTGTTCCTGGCTGCCACAGCGTACTGCGTGTGTTTTTTTACACGCACATGGGCCACGGGGGTTGCATATCTCTTTTTCTTGCTTTTTTGGGATGCCTGAGCATTGCGTGACACATCATTTCTCCTAGGAGGCCACAGAATGGGACATTCATCGTAGCTGTATATACGTGTTTGTTGTCTGCACGCACTTTTGTAATGCGCAGGGACGCTACCACCTGCCTTCGTGTGGCGGACGTGTTTAGGCCTGTGCGTGTCGTTGGCCGTGTGTGGGTTTCCCCTATTCGATTCTATGAATACGTGTAGTTCGCGTGCGTGTGGGTGTTCCGTGTATTTCCCTGCAGTACATCCCCAGTTACGCCTTCTTTTTCACACGCTGTTCCCCATTCTGCATGTTCCGCCCCATGTTCCGCCCCCTTTTTGGTGTGTGCGCTGACTTTGTGCGCTTTGGCTGTGCGCGTCGCGCACAGCGTTCTGGATGTTGCAATGATGTGTGTGCCACGCACGGATTTGGCGCACATCCCAGGGAAAACACGCGCAGGGCCTTCCATGAATCGCACATGTGCGCGTGCACTTGCTTTTTCAAGCTTGCGCCACGATTTTCGACGCACATTTGTTCCATGAATCGGCCCCTTTATATGACGCGGAAATCAAGCGACAGACACGGAAGCCAAACATATGGCATCCAAGAGTGAGATGATCATGGAAGTGGAAGTCACCCATACAAATGAGATGATGATGATTGCATGAACTACACCTGAGAGCTATAACAACCTAGGGCAAACACAGGTGATGGAACTCCAAGGGGAGGCACCACAGGAACAGAAAAATCTATAGAAACTGCGAGGGTGTTCTTTAAACCCCTCTGACAGTTTGTGGTGACAAGACAGCATTGATAAACCGGTGATGCCTATAGCCCTATTAGAATAAGCGCTGGAGCAGCTACATTATCCGGCACACATGACAAAGGAAAATCTAGCAGCAATGCTTGCAGAAGACTGGTTCATACCAAATTTAACTGAGCATGTTGCATTTTGTATAGTGAACTGTATGATCTGCCAACAATTCACAGCTGGGCACACATTAAAAGTAATGAGAGGAGTCATCCCCAGGCCAAATGGGCCTTTTCAGCACTTGCATGTCGATTACATCAACATGATTCAAGTATGTAATGGGTACAGATACTTAATTGTTGTGGTGTGTCCATTCTCTAGATGGATAGAGGCAGGTCGATGTACACACCCAGACTCTACCTGTGCTGACACATTTTTTGTGAGAGAAGTGGTCCCCAGGTGGGGGGTATGTAAAGTCATGAGATCAGATAATGGTGCTCACTTTGTAAACAAGACTTTCGAACAGATTAGCCTGCTGCTAGGTATAAAGCACAAGTTCTCATCAGCGTATCATCCGCAAGGTAACGGGATCTATAAGAAGCTCAATGGCTTATTAAAGGAAAGGGTAGCCAAGTTGAAGCTTACTCTAAGAAAGGGCTGGTTACCCTGCCTTCCCTTGGCACTGTATGCACTCGGGAACCAACCCGGTTCCGACCATCATCATACGCCACACGAGATAGCCACAGGAAGAAGAATATGCACTCCCCTGACACCCCGAGATAGAGCTAGATGTGATAACCAGTCAACAGGAGAAATCTCAGGGTCTGAATTGAAAAATTACCTGAATTGCATGACATCTTGCCTTACTGTAATTTCAGACCACCTGCAGCGACGACGAAAAGGGTGCAGGGCAGCATGGAACAGAGAAGGAGATACTACTACAGGCACAGCTCAAGGACTTTGTGTACCATCCGTTTTCCCTGGAGATATCGTCTTGGTAATGAACCATACGAGAAAAAGGTGGGATGAGCCAAGGTTTAACAGTCCCTTTACAGTGGAGGACTGCACTCCCTCTGCAGTGAAACTACAAGTCAGGAGAGCTTGGATTTTTCTGGGAAATATCAAACCCTACATTGGTGAAGGCTCCCGGCCTGCACCCCAGCGCGAGGAGACTATGAGCGACGGGGAAGAACCACAGCACATGCAGACGAGATCTATGACCAAGAAAAAAGGACGCATGAGCAACAGAAAAGTAAAGACAAAGGAACTTTTGTGAGATTTTCTTCCACTCAAATGGCGCAGATGGGGAGGCCTGCGCCATGGACCAGGATACCTGAGAATCCTCCAGCAAGAAGGAGCCATACAGATACATTCAGGGATGTAGTGAGAGCAAACTACATGAAAACCTTAAGAATCAAGAGAAGCATCCATGGAGACGACAGCAAACTAAACGATTACTTGGACAGCACAGCACATTTGGGAAACAACATTTGGTACCAGCACATGAAAGAAGTTGGAAGACGAAACCCAGAAGGGGAATGCTTTGTTTGTGCACTCCTACCATAGAGCATGGGGAAGTCCAAGATCTTCGTAGCTGTATAAATGGATGTCTAGACAGCACACTGTCTTTCACAGGTAGCCATGTGCAAGACCAGAGGCCAGTTCATGGGTAGTGATGCCACCCTAATATGGGCAACTGAAAAAGCCTATCCCGATGAAGATGATTATGTTGAAGACATTAAGACAAGAAATAGAGCTCATACTAGGAACCATGTAATTCGGTACGGGAAACCTGGAGTAAAAGGAACAGAAATCTGATGGGAAGTAAATCAGAAACTAAATGTTCAAGGAAAAACTCCAGAAGAGGCTCAAAGTTGGAAGAACAGAGGCCAAATGCAGATTTGGGGAACAATGCTTTCACCAGACGGATGGGAGAAAGGAGTAGTAATTTGTAGAGCCTGGATGGTCACTGGTCGTTACCAAGGCACCATCCACATCGTACAGAATGGATGCAAGCCAATATGGCCAAAGCTTGCAAAACTACTGACATGGGTCGAAGACCGAGGAGGACCCTTGCAGATAGTGCCACTGGAGAGCCCAAAGTTCTGCTTCAGGAAAAATGGCACTAGAAAAATGGGAGAGAATCAGAACTGTGGACGAGTTTTTGACGCCCCAGGAATGGTGCACAGAACTGCAGTAAATATGGATCATTATTGGGCATGTGGATCCAAAGCATACATCAGACTGCCGAAAAACTGGGGAGGTATATGCACCATAATGAACGTCCACGTTCCAGCATTGGTGATCCTGAAAAGTTACCTGAATATTGACAGTTTCCCAAAAGTAGATGCCCACCTGAGGAAAAGGAGATCTGTGGAACTGATGACTCGATTGAAAAGGGAAAATTACTTCTCTGCCAAATCTGAAGAAGCCTTTCATGCAATCCCATATGAACACAGGCTGTTTAGCATCACCTCATCAGTGTTCGTGACAATTTTCATGCCAAGATTCCAAGTTGGAACAAATACTAAATGGTTACAGATAACCAGATGGGAGTTACTGCAGACCATCAACACGACAATAAAAGGATGTAATGCAATCAAGGAAGATTTAAGAGCCATCCGACTGATGACACTCCAGAACAGATATCTCCTTGACATGATCACAGCTATGGATGGAGGAGTTTGTGCAAAAACTGGAGAATCATGTTGCACATTTATACCATCCCACAATGGGAAAAATGGAACTCTAACAGAAGCCATAAGTACTCTGACAAAACTACAGAACCAGGTGATTGACGAGACAGACGAAGTTGATGATGACAGCTGGTTTGGAGCACTATTTTCATGGGTCCCACAGTGGATGGCAGATGCATTCAAGTTACTGGGAGCCCTGCTAGTGATGATATTGCTAGGATTTTGTGTTATCAAGATAATAATCTCTCAGTGCCAGAAAACTGCAAAGAAAGCCATAGGGATGAAGATCATGATTGATGTCAAGCCAGGATGGAAGCCCAAAGACCTGACTGATGAAGAAATAAGAGACTGTGTGATGGCCAGCATTCATGCACTAGAAGGAACAAAGTTTCTCTACCCGAGAAAACATCAAAACTATGTGGGAAGATGGGTTTACTGCAGCCCAAATGGACAATGTCAATTGATGACATAGAATAAAGACGAACAAGTAAGGACAGCAGGAAGCCTGAAAGGAGTAATAAAAATATGGGGCCTCATAACGACTTTGGAGGCAGCCATGCCCTTAAGAAGGGCATGGCTGCCTCCAAAATCGTGTCTGGGTTCCCTGAATGGGGAAATACCGGGCCATTCCGACTTTGGAGGGCCCGGTATTTCCTCCTTCAGGGAACCCGGACCCGGTCCTTCCCCATTCCCATTCGAGCCCCATAGGGCTCAATGGGAATGGGAAGGGAGCTAACAATGGGCCTGTTAATAACGGGCCCATTGTTAGCTCCCTGGTCCCCTCGCGGGTCCCGCTATGGATGTCTGGTAAAACCAGACGTCCAGAGCAGGTCCCGCGAGGGAACCTCGAAATAGGGCGGAATGGGATTAACGGCGCTGGCACCATTACCGGCGCTGTTAATCCCATTCCACCCATCTCGTAATGAGGCCCATGGACTCCAAAGAGACACTTCTTCAGACCATCATGTATAGATCCAGAAGATGAAGAAGGAATGAACCCAGGCGATGAAGTGAAGATGAATACAGAAGAACCAAGTAAGATGAATCCAAAGACGGAAGTGAAAGTGGTTGATGAATCGTCCAGAGGGTGGAGTGTAGAGGAGGTCCCAAGCAAAGCCTGCACTCCAGTCACCCATTTTGAAGTACCAGGAACGTTCACACAGAGATATGTGATGTATAATGAGCAAATAAACTAGCAGAGAGCCGCAGTAGGGCTCTGCCCAGTACCTATTAGAAGAACAGCACCTGTTGACGTACCAATAACAAGAAAACCGTGGACAGTAAGGTACCCATTGAAGAAACCTTACCAACAAATGAAACGAAATGAAGATCGTCTGAGTACAGTCCCTGAGGAAACCAAGAAGGCCTTAATAAAAGACGAATGGTGATGTCACGAGGGCCCAGACTGACTTGCAGATAGAAGAAATGACAACCAGAGAATGATGCAAAGAGACGAAAACGCCATGACTAAGGATATCGTGAACCTAAAGTGAAAGGATGATGTCGAAAAGTGAAGGAGTTTAAGCTGTAAGCTAAGATGAAGATATTCAACCAGTTTACACCTGTAAATATGCTTAGAAACGCAAGAAAGCTAAGAAAACAGTGCAGCTTGCTATGCTTAGTAGAAGAGTAGTGCCGCAAGCGCCATTATACATAATCTACCTCAAACGAAGCAGTATTATAAGTTTGCTTCTACTTTGCACAAGAAGCAGAATCAACCCAGGTACTAAAGGTCATACGAGAAAAGATTCATATTTAGCAAAAACGAGAAGAGACGGCTGAAACGAAACTCAGCAGAGGCAACTCATGCCAGGAAACTCAAGGTCATACCAATAGAAGAGGGGAACAGTAGCTACATTTAATTGAAACTAAGAACAGAATATCCTGCCTCTGAAAGGTCGAGATAAGAAGGCAAAGGCAGGTGGTGGGTGAAACGAAAATCAAATACTGTCATGTCTTCGGGTAGTTCCTACGGCCATGTCCCGACACCCAGTCCAGTGACCTACCCCTCCCATTCACCTGTCTCCCGGGGCTCACGCAGGCAACCCAGTTTGGCTCGCGCGCTAGCCAAACAAACGCCATACACCCTACAGTCACGATTGCGGCCGTTTCTCCATTGGCAGTTGCCATGGAGATTAGGCCACCGCACGAGCAGTAACACACTCGCTCGTACCGTTGTGGCCCGATCACGTGACCCGAGGAAACGGTCACGTGCCCCGGGTTCGCGGTCACGTGACTCCGTTTAACATCATGTGACCAGGAAGTGGACGATATTTAAGCAGTGCAGTGCCGGTATCCTACGCTTCACAGCTGGTTTACCAGGATAACTCTGTTTGGCTTTCTTACCTTTGTTGCTTACCTGGCTTCCTTGGACTTGGCTTTCGTTTTCTGGACTTCTTGTGGATCACGCTTGGATTTGGCTGCATCGGCTTTTCTGCTCATCACGGCTCCTGACCCCGGACTGAACTACGGACTTCCTCTGGATCACGTTTTTGTTTTTCCCTTTGGTTCGGACGGCTCTTCCTGGCTTCAGACCTTCTTCTGCAACGGATCTCTTTTGGGCCTACCTGATTGCACCTCTGCACGGGTAATCCCACTCTCCAGTTGGTGGCTGCCATCTGATTACCTGGGGCCCATCTACAATACACTCTCCAGGTTGAGACTGGCGATGAACATCTAGATCTATCCCGCAGGGTGGGTCCTACGTGAGTCCCGGAACCATCCTCCCGTTCAGGTTCACCATCCCTTTCATCAGATCCCAGGTAAGACTCTGATTGTCTTCGGATTATTGTATGTAGTATCCTGTCTGCTTGGTATCTAACCATTGCCTTTTTTCACAGCTGCCTTGGGGTTCCTAGTACTTCGGTTCCGGCTTCGGATTATCTCCACCTGTGGCCTCAAAGGTTGCACAGGGAGTAATTTAGTGATTCTCCCTGTGCGGCACTTGGGGACGGAGGTCTTCTATATCTTCACGACTCTCAAAGCAGGACAAATACACAAATTGAGAGAAAAGAGAAAAATTCACGGTGTCGGAATCACATAACCAGCCGAGCAAGAAGAAGCGAGGGTTCACACCTACTCTTGGCACCTGACCAGGCAGAGATATCAGAACTTTTCTAGACAGAACATGCAGTCTCGAGGCCAACCACAGTGAAATAATTGACACATGGCTACTAAAGTGATGATTGATTGTAACCATAATTGGAGAAAGGCCGGGTAACTAAGGGGCATCCCGCACCTGGCCGACCATTCTGCGTGCTGCTAAGCGAAGTGGAAAAGTATGAATGGGGTTGGGGCCAACCCAATCACAATGGACCAAATAATCTAGGGTCCTACAGTGAGTAGAACCAATGGGACATCATACTTTTAGTGACGTCTACTGTAGTCATGTTTGTAGGAAAGGCTTATACGCCCACCTGACAGTGTTTACCCAATCCCTTCACTCCGTTACCATATACAGATATAGGGGGTCATTCCGAGATTGGAGGCAGCCATGGTGCTAGTAGCACCATGGCTGCCTCCAATACCGGGTCCGGGTCCGGTCTGGTTGAATGGGGACTTATAGTAAAGTTTCATTTTCCTAACCAATAGAATTTCATGTTAACTTCTGAGTGTTGCACGTCAATGATGACGAGTTTTGAGTATAAATGTTACAACTTGTATGAAGTTTGCTGGAGTTGAAGCGAGAAGGACGATCGCATCACTGCTGATATCCATAACTCCCTGTTTTTTGTACTTGTCATTAAACGGACTCCCTTTGCCAAACCATTGAGTTGTCCTTATTGATTGTTGTTGGAGTAATAAATCTGCACCCCATCCATCTCATGGGTGCAGCTATCTTGTCTTAAAGTACTTCAGAGCAAGCCTCGTCTCTACGGGCCGGCCGGGGGTCTCGGAGTACAAGAGATGCCCTCTGTAATGCACGTTTAAAATCCAGCCCAAGGTCTCCGTGTGAAGAGGGTGGGGCACAGACTCAGACTGGCCTATGGGGCATTGGGGAAATGTCCCAGGGTCCAGCCCATCTAGCAAGTCAGGGCCACTTTTATAGGACAATATGGGCCACTTTGATGAGTTACTATACTTGTGCTACTCGGTTTGTAGTTTTGACCATTGTTATAAACAGAACATTTAATAAAAGGCACTATTTGCTATGCAGGTTACAGAAAATACCCCTGCAGATACTATTCAAATAGTTTGATGCTAAAAGTAATGAAAAGCTATTCGTGATGGTGGGCCAGTTTGTTATTTGTGCCGAGGGGCCAATCTATTCTCCTAGTCTGACTCTAGTGGGACAAGAGAGAAGGGCCAGTGAGATGTGCATTGATGCAAGATGGGCAGGGGCAAAAGAGTAGGCTGAGGAGGAGGGAGAAAAGAAGGCATGGGTGTTGAGGGTGCAAGAAGGAGGAAAGTGCATTACTTTAATATGGGCAGAGGCAAGAGGGTGGAGTTAGAAGGAGGAGGGAGAAAAGAAGGCATCAGTGCTAAGGGTGAACGAAGGAGGAGTTACGAGGATGGACTGAGGAGGAGGGAGAAAAGAAGGCATGAGTGTTGAGGGTGTACGAAGGAGGGAAGTGCATTACTGCAAGAGGGGCAGAGGCAAGAGGGTGGAATGAGGAGCAGGAGGAAGAAAAGAAGGCATAGGTGCTGAGGTAGTACGAAGGAGGGAAGTGCATTACTGCAAGAGGGGCAGAGGAAAGAGGGTGGACTGAGAAGTAGGAGGGAGAAGAGAAGGCATGGGTGCTAAGGGTGTATGAAGGAGGGAAGCGCATTACTGCAAGATCGCCAGAGGCAAGAGGGTGGACTGAGGAGGAGGGAGAAAAGAAGGCATGGGTGCTAAGGGTGTACGAAGGAGGGAAGCACATTACTGCAAGATGGGCAGAGGCAAGAGGGTGGACTGAGGAGGAGGGAGAAAAGAAGGCATGGGTGCTAAGGGTGTACGAAGGAGGGAAGCGCATTACTGCAAGATGGGCAGAGGCAAGAGGGTGGACTGAGGAGGAGAAGGGAGAAAAGAAGGCATGGGTGCTGAGGGTGTACGAAGGAAGGAAATGCATTACTGCAAGATGGGCTGCGGTAAAGGATGGACTGAGGAGGAGGGAGAAAAGAAGGCATGGGTGCTAAGGGTGTAAGAAGGAGGGAAGTGCATTACTGCAAGATGGGCAGAGGGAAGAGGGTGGACTGAGGAGGAGGAGGGAGAAAAGAAGGCATGGGCACTGAGGGTGTACGAAGGAGCGAAGTGCATTACTGCAATATGGGCAGAGGGAAGAGGGTGGAATGAGGAGTAGGATGAAGAAAAGAGGGCATGGGTGCTACGGCTGTACGAAGGAGGGAAGCGCCTTACTGCAAGATGGGCAGAGGCAAGAGGGTGGACTGGGACGAAGGAGAAAAGAAGGCATGGGTGCTAAGGGTGTACGAAGGATGGAAGAATGGAAAGGCATAAGGGGGATCTGCGGGTAGAGGATTGGCTTACAGGAGGAAAATGGAAGGCGGGGTGGGGAGAGGAATGCTGGCAAGGGAAGAGGAATGAGGTGGAGAAGATGGGCTTTGGAGGATGGTAGGAAAATGATTTGCTGAGGGGTAGGCAATAAAGAGAGAGAAATAGGAGAGTGGCGTTTGATGGGAGGAATGGAAGACCTTACAGAGGAAAGCACAGAGAGAGAAGGGCTCCAGCAAGAGCATCTTTCACTTCTCCCAGTGATCCCTTATCATTTGTGACAGCGACCATCAGGCCTGGCTTTATGACCAACATTAAGCACTTTGCATCCTGGATCATGTTTTGTGTAGTACATTGCTATTGGCTGAAGGTGTCACATGTGACACATGGGGCACATGGCAGCTGGAGTTATATTAGAGGTACATACATTCCTAAAGGGAGTGTGACTGAGACAAGGAGTGTTCATGGGAGGACGATGGGGGGGGGGCGATTGATATCTAACAGCAAGAGGCGAAGGAAGACAAAAGGCATGGCGTGGGAGAGAGCGGAAGTGCCTGTAGGAAGAGAGCAATGTACTAGAAGGATTGATTGAAGGTGGATGAGGTACATAGAAGTTCTGAGTTGCAGAGGATGAGTAACGGAGCAGGAAATGGCGTTCTGGCAGGTAGTCCTGCTGAAACAGAAACACAAGGAAAGGGAGTGTGACAGCTCTATCCCACTTTTAGGCAGACAATCACAAGAACCTGCTTGCACAAAGTAAACAAACGGGAATGCTTACATTGATCAGAAATTGAAATTTAGAAATATATTTTAAAAAATAATGTCATATTTCAGAGGAACAAGTTACTAAGTGCTTTATTTAGTTTGAATCGGTTCTAGGGAAAGAAGGTAGACTTTTCCCCAAACTAAATAGCTATCAAAGGGAGCCCTGTGGGGCAGTTGCCCTAGGGGAATGTGTGTGTGGGGGAGGGGGGAGTCTGCCCAATTCAATGACTGGTCCATTACAAACTGGTCTCGCAATGACGAGGTGCAATGGGAGCAATGTTGTCCCCAGTACATCGGAATGCACAAAATTGTGTCAATTTCAGTATCGTTTAATAATCGAATAGTTTCAGTATTTATTTGGGAGCTAAAGGGATAGAAGAGGGAAGTATGGCAGCACTTGGGTGCGTCAGCTCCAACTCCAAAATGTAATGTTTGATGTTCGCTCTGCAAGTCCCTTTCTCACAGAGCTCCGGTGTGATCATACATAGCCCCCTAGCACAATCCCAAAACCAAGATTGTGTGTGTGTCTGTGTGCGTTTGTGTGTCGGTGTATAACGTCCATCATATTTGCCCATGCTGTGTCTGTTCTCTTTCAGGAAGTCTTTCCTGCCTGTATTGACTTGTTCTTTGTGTGTGAACCATGAGCAACTTTGCCCTTACCCCGCTGCCCTACACGAGGGCAGCACTGCCGCTTCCAAGCCATTTGTTGCCTGTGGTAAACTTCACTGCTGCTAACCGTACTGTGCCTGCTCTATGTCAGAGGGAATCTTGCCTCCCGTGCTGTGCCTAGTCTATTTCAGAGGGAATTTTGTCCTGCTGCCCATGCTATGCCTGCTATTTGTCAGAGGGAATTTTGTCCTGCTGCTCATGCTATGCCTGCTGTGTGTCAGAGAGTATCCTGCTCTGCTGCCTGTGCTGTGCCTGCTCAATGGAAGAGAGAATCTTACCCTGCTGCCCATGCTATGCCTGCTATTTGTGAGAGGGAATCTTGCCCTACTAGCCATGCTTTGCCTGCTCTAAGTCAGAGGGAATCTTTCCCTGCTTCACATGCTGTGCATGTTCTATCTCAGATGTAGTCTTATCCTGCTGCCCATGCTGTGCCTGCTCTATCCGAGAGGGAATATTGCCCTGCTTCCCATGCTGTGCCTGCTCTATCTCAGAGGTAAATTTGCCCTGCTGCCCATGCTGTGCCTGCTCTAAGTCAGAGGGAATCTTGGCCTGCTGCCCATGCTATGCCTGCTCTATGTCAGAGAGAATCTTGCCTTGCTGCCAGTGCTATGCCTGCTCTATCTCAGAGGGAATCTTGCTCTGCTGCCCGTGCTATGCCTGCTCCATGTCAGAGGGAATCTTGCCCTGCTTCCTGTGCTGTGCCTGCTCTATCTCAGAGGTAATCATGGCCTTCTGCCCATGCTGTGCCTGCTCTATGTCAGAGAGCATCTTGCCCTGCTGCCCATGCTATGCTTGCTCTTTGTCAGAGGGATTCTTGCCCTACTGCCCATGCATTGCCTGCTCTAATTCAGAGGGAATCTTGCCCTGCTGCCCATGCTGTGCCTGCTCTATCCCAGAGGGAATCTTGCTCTGCTGCCCATGCTATGCCTGTTGTATGTCAGAGTCAATCTTGCCCTGCTGCCTGTGCTATGCCTGCTCTATCTCAGAGGGAATCATGCCCTGCTGCCTGTGCTATGCCTGCTCTCTGTCAGAGGGAATCTTGCCCTACTGCCCATGCAATGCCTGCTCTATGTCGGAGGGAATCTTGCCCTGCTGCTGATGCCATGCCTGTTCTATGTCAGAGGGACTCTTGCCCTGATGCCTGTGTTATGCCTGCTCTATGTCAGAGGGAATATTGCCCTGCTGCTAATGCTGTGCCTGCTCTATCTCAGAGGGAATCTTGCTTTGCTGCCCGTGCTATGCCTGCTCTCTGTCAGAGGGAATCTTGCCCTACTGCCCATGCAATGCCTGCTCTATGTCGGAGGGAATCTTGCCCTGCTGCTGATGCCATGCCTGTTCTATGTCAGAGGGACTCTTGCCCTGCTGCCTGTGTTATGCCTGCTCTATGTCAGAGGGAATATTGCCCTGCTGCTAATGCTGTGCCTGCTCTATCTCAGAGGGAATCTTGCTCTGCTGCCCGTGCTATGCCTGCTCTCTGTCAGAGGGAATCTTGCCATACTGCCCATGCAATGCCTGCTCTATGTCGGAGGTAATCTTGCTCTGCTGCCCATGCTGTGAGTTGGGGGTTGCTGCTGGAACTCTTGTTCAGATGAGAATTGCCTAGCATTTTTTTGCTGGACTGCCCTTGTGGTTGGGACAAAGACTGATATGCAAATGGATATTTCTCCTCTGTGAAGGGTGCAGTGAGCTAAAACGTGGTTTGGTTGTAGACCCTCCTGAGTTGAAGAAATTCCATTGGACAGGGTATTTGACCCATGTTCATTCTCAGAAGAGGGGCTCCCTCACTCCTTTGTAATTTTATAGACCTATCTCCTTATTAAATATAGACGCCAACATATACTCCAAAGTCCTGGCCCACCGCTTGGCAGCAGTCCTTCCCAAAATAATCAACCCAGACCAAACTGGCTTCATATTGGGCAAATCAACAGAACATAATATCCGGCGAGCAATGGATCTGGTGGAAATAGCAACCTCAGAGCACCATAAAACGGCACTATTAGCCCTCGACGCATCCAAAGAGTTTGACAAATTGGACTGGTCCTTCATGCAGCTCACCTTTAAGGCCTTCCAATTCGGCCCACTCTTCTGTGAAATGGTGCTGGCAAAATATAGTTCACCTAAAACCTCCCTGCGGGTGAACCAGAGACTCCCAGAGCCCATTTCATTGACCTGTGGGACTAGACAGGGGTGGCCTCTTTCCTCCCTATTGTAAGGAACCGCTGGCCGAATGGAAACGGGGGTCCCAAATATTAAGGGGTTGCAATCAGGTACCAAACAAACACAAAATATCGCTTTATGCGGACGATGTCCTGCTGACCCTAACAATCATTCAGCCCTCATTGACACACTCCCTCCGATAATTACATAAATTTGGCAAGGCAGCAGCGTTCACAATTAACTACGGGAAATACTCAGCCCTGGGAATGGGATAGACTTCAGAGGAGATGGAAGCCCTTAAATCTCACTGTCCCATTCAATGGAACAGAAAATCCACACATTACCTACGAGTGCAAGTCCCGGCTTGACCGGGAGATGTATATTCAGCAAACATCCCCCCCTTCTTTAATGAACTGGAAAAAGATCTTGAACAATGGACCTCCCAAGAAATATCACTCCTAGGGTGAATTACAGCTTGTAAAATGAACCTGCTCCCGTGATTTCTTTACTTTTCTTCCACTTTACCCGTCCCAATCCCGCTACCCCAACTCTTCCACTTACAACAGAAAATACTCTGATTAATATGGAGTGGGAAAAAAGGCAGGATCCCTAAAAAAGTGATGATGGGCAGATCTAGGGGTCCCAAACCTACGTAAATAGCAAGCGGCCTCACAACTGGCAAACTTCTAAGCTTGGCTCCCCTCAACAGATCCCCCGAGATGGGTGGAAATTGAACAGTCAAGACTGCTCCTACCCCTTTGTTCTCTTCCTTACATCTCTCCCCTGGTATGGAAGTCCTGGCCAGGCATACTTTTATCCACAAAATGCACACTGTGAATATGGGACTGGGAATTGAAATCCAAAGGCATTCCGTGTGGCTTGGGCCCAAACACCCTGATCTTCCATAATACGTCCTTTACTCCAGGTATCCGCCCCATAAACTTTAGAAACTGGGTAAGAGGGGGGCTGAAAACCCTAGCACAACTATTCGAAAATGGCCAACCATGCACCTTTGACGGCTGTAAAGCGTGGACCCCTTCCTCACTGTGCCTTAGAGAGGCTCAGCTCACCTCATTGAAGAGGCCCAACAAGGCCGAAACACGTTTCTGGAGTTGCTGATGGTACTCTTGTTCAGAGGAGAATTGCCTAGCATTTTGGTGCTGGACAGCCCTTGTGGGTGAGTCAAAGACTGAAATGCAAATGGTTATTTCTCCGCTGTGAAGGGTGCAGTGAGATAAAATGTGGTTGTAGACCCTCCTGAGTGGAAGACATTCCATAGAACCGAGTGTTTGACCCACGTTCATTGTCAGTAAAGGGTCTCCCACACTCCTTTGTACGAGAGTGTGAGGGGTGCTTGCTCTGTTGGTGCCCGTGCCACGCCGGTTTCCTTTGCGGGGAACTTGTACGGCTACTGCTTATTCTGCACCTCTACCATGTATAAGGGAAGAGTGCATGGCAGCTGCCTGTCCTCCACCTATTTCTAGAGTGGGGGGATTTTGCACTGCTCCTGACCTTGCACTACCTGTGTGTGAGGGATGTCTATGCTGTACCTGTTCTGTGCGTGAAGGAAGCTTGCACTGTGCCTGCCGATTCGGTGTGTGAGAGGAGCATGCACTGCTTATCTTCGCAATGTGAATACACTTTGAAGAGCGATTGTATAGCATCTATTTGATCACTGCAAGAAAATGATTGCAAATGCCCAAAATGTCGGTTAAATGTGGGGAGATGCCCCGCAGCCCACCCCCCTGTCTAATTAATACACCTACCCCAATTACCGCGTATTTGTGTGAAAAACGGTACAAAAAAACAATAACAAAAACACATTTTCGGCCTCCCAGTAATGGGATTCAACATGTTCGTCCTATACCTTGTATATGCTGTACCTTGTGTGTGGGACACTTGCACTGCTAGTGCCACTGACGTATCTGTTTACTATTAAGGCACATCGCACTGTTGTCACCAATTCAGTCGGGGCCTGTGTGTGGCAACGTGGGGATAGGAAGCCTGATGTGAATTGCTCCCAGTTCTACTTGTTAACAGGCTCAGATTGGCATATAGGGCAATGCCCGAATAGAATGCCAAACATACTGATGTGTGCCATTTTTTGCATCAAAATGGGCCTGTTCTTTGGCCAAAGTTGGCCACTTTGAATACTTCACTATTCGGCTAGTAGTTTTGAACAACTTTACTAAACACATAACCTTTAAAATGCAGAATATGCAACACAATTGAGCAATAAACATTTGGCTACTACTCAAACAGTCTGTCACAAAAGGAATGAATGGCTATTTGTAACTGTGGGCCACTTTTTCATTGGTGTCCGCGCCCATTTTATGCCCCAGTCCAACATTGCTTGTTACTCCCACCGTGCATATTCTCCCTGTGATAAATACAATCGTTGCATTTTTTCCAATTCTGTGTGACGAGGAAACGTGGAACTATTTCACATATTACATTAGGCCCAGGCATGCATGTGAAAAGGCGGGGAAGGTGCACATTTGGAGCATGTTGACCAGGGGCCAGGTATGGGGGATGAGATGGAGCGCCAAAAGGGCTTTTGGCCTTGGACAATAAAAGTCCTTCCAGCGGCTCACCCGCAGTGGACTACACTTTGGCATGTCATTTCTGCAGAGACTACAGGAAGAGGCAGCAAACCTTTTGTATGGATGACAGCCAAAATATCATGTTGCACCACAAACCCTTCATTGTGATGGCTCCCAGTGACTCAATGGGTGAACTTAAGATCTGGTGTAAAACCCATCAGGTGCATTTAAGTGTTGAAGCCTCAGTTACTCAGACAAAAACGTACTTTGTATCACCCTACCAGAGCACCGTGGTCCCAGACAATGCTTATTCTGAAGGGAGCTTCTTTCAACAAAGTCCACATAGAAGATAGACCCTTGTGTGGCCTCACTCCTTGACTGTGGAATCCACTGCCCCGCATGACCTCTGAGCAATTCAGGCCAACGATACCTTCAGGAAACATCTCAAGGCCTGGCTCTTCTGGGGTGCTGGGGTTGGAAGGGTCTAAAGCCCCATGTCTTTTGGTTGTAGCCCTGGATAGAAGCTCAGGGGCTCACTAGCCTGAGTCCCGAGAGTCTCGACGTTAGCGTAGCCCCGGATCTTTTCCAGACCTAGCAACACCCTTGAGTGTATGCACAGGTTCTCAGTTCGATGCATTGGTCTGTTACGCTGGAGGGATATGCACAGGTTCTCAGTTCGATGCACTGGTCTGTTACGCTGGAGGGATATGCACAGGTTCTCAGTACGATGCATTAATCTGTTACGCTGGAGGGATATGCACAGGTTCTCAGTTCGATGCATTAATCTGTTACGCTGGAGGGATATGCACAGGTTCTCAGTTCGATGCACTGGTCTGTTACGCTGGGGGGATATGCACAGGTTCTCAGTTCGATGCATTAATCTGTTACGCTGGAGGGATATGCACAGGTTCTCAGTTCGATGAATTGGTCTGTTACGCTGGAGGGATATGCACAGGTTCTCAGTTCGATGCATTAATCTGTTGCGCTGGAGGGATATGCACAGGTTCTCAGTTCGATGCACTGGTCTGTCACGCTGGAGGCTGGAGGGATCATGAAGACCTGAAATGAACAAACCTACTTTGCAGCAGCAAAATATAGAGAACTGAATTGCTTTGAGGGAACCATCATTGGGAGATTTCACTCGACTTTCAATTCCTTGATAACCATTTGACCCACTTCTTTTTCATGAAACTGTCAATGAAGATGACCCCTTTTGATATAATTGTTGGCTTTCTGTGGTTGTTTGTTCCATATTGAGTGCAAACCACCATGAAAAAGACTTTGAACATCCCAAAAGGTACCACATTACACAAAGCCCCCCCTGAGCTAGGCACGGTGTGCATCTTAGCACATGGTGCCTATTCGGTGCACTGGCTTCCAAAATGCTTCGTGGGCCATTGGTGCTGTCTCTGCTCCATGGCAGAACTCCAGCTGTCCTCCTTGGCATGACAGTCAAGCTTCTCAAACACTTCTGCTAGGTGGCACATTGATAGAGGCAGAGGCGCCACCAAGGGGTGGCCAAGGGGGGCCACAGCCACCCTTATAAAAACGCTGGACCACCCACCGACTGCCTGCTTATGAATGCGACTTTGTGTGCCACCCGAGATTTCCAGTGACCTCATCAGGCCACCCCTATGGAAAATGTCTGGGGGTGCCACTGGGTAGAGGTTGTGCTTTGGCCTTCTCTGGGGCTTATGCTACTCTGCCAGCCATGTTCCCATGTCTCTAAAGGTGTGGCTCTCTGGCCTTCTTTATCAGCTTCACGCGGCTCCTCTCCTGGGTCTGCATCTGCATGGGCGTCGCCAGCTGTGCATCACTTCATCGCATGCTCTGTGGAGTGTAATTGCGATTCCTCCTCTAGCCTCTGCCCTGTGTAAAATGTCTTAGGACTACAGTTGCATCAGCGGGCATTTTCGAAAGAGTGATTCATAATTACCCAACAATGTGAGAAATTCTCCAAATCCTTCCCTGAGAGTCAACTAATCCTAAAATTGCTTAGTCTGTGGACCTCAGTCACGTTTTCCCTCTCTGTGTGAAGCCAGCAGAGAAAACCTATTTGCATAGCAGTCTGGCGACGCCCATAAAGGCAAAACAACCCGAACTGCTAAGCAAATCTCTGAGCAAACCAAATATCTGATTCCACCATCTTGGGCCTCATCAGTGAGTTGCAGGTGCTTCCCTTGGTACAGCGGGCAATGGGCCCACATCTAGAGGACCCTACTCAGCTAGAGGGAGACCCCAAGTGATACAGAAGTATGCAATAAGGCGAGAAAAGCTCTACTAAGAATGAACCATGAACCAAAGCAAAACATGAGCCCACGGCTCTAGCTTGTTTTTGCCTATACAATCTGTTGCTGTGCATTAAGATATTGGGCCTCATTAGGACCCTGGCGGAGAGGGTATTACGCCAGCGTAGTGCATGGCGTACCTCTCCGCCATACTACGAGTTCCCGTAGCGCCATGGCGGCCTTTTCCGGCTGGTTTTACCAGGCGGAGAAAACCATGGCGCTACGGGACCTCGTTGTTAATTACGCCACCGTATTTTACGGTGGCGTAATTAACTCCTTCCCCACTCCCATTATACCCTATGGGGCAAAAATGGGAATGGGGAAGGGTAAAATGGGGAATGGGGATTCACCGCTCCGCCAAGGTCGGAATGGGGCGGTGAATCCGCCAACCCCCATGGCGCTATCGGCGGCTTTCCGCCATGCTTCGCGGTGCATTTAGCACCGCGAAATCCGCCTCGGTCCTAATGAGGCCCATTGTTTTCTAGGAAGATACCATGTAAATGAGTATCAACGTGATTACTGCGAGAAAAAAAAATACACATACTCCCAGACCTTCTCCTCCCATGGCATCCAAAGTAGTTGCCTCCTCTAAGGGCCTGGCATGTCAAGGGTGTTCAGTGACCAACTTGCTGAGTAGTGTTTGCTCTTCCTTCATAACTTGCGTCACCGGGATCTTCCATTCCCAGCCCAGTATAACATGACTGCTCACTGCTTCCAAGCAGTTCATCTATAGTTGCTCTCTGTGCAGATTAGGGGAGCCCAGTGTTCTGGCTTCCATACCAGCAGTGCTTATTTTGTGGGGTTGTTTGCCAGGGCTCAGCCTTGGCACTTATTCCTGAGTCCCGGCACTTATTGTCTCAGACTCAATTTGATTATGATGTGGTGTTTTGACAACTTTATTAATTTAACTGCCAGTCACATAATAAACACCTATAGAATCAGAGCAAAATGTCAATTATGATCGTGTTTATATTTTGTGTTTGTTGATTGGTATTTGCAAATCACACACCCATCGACCACACTAAGCCGGTGGGAGTTGCAGCTTTAACCCTATATATGTTGACAGCATGGGGAGCAGCCGTGGGTGGTGGCAACAGTGGGCGGGGAGCTGCCCATCCTGACGTGCCATGGCCGTGTTACAAAATATTTAAACCCTGGTACTTATTTTTTTTTACAAATTAAGCACTGCATGCCAAGAATCTCTGTTCTCTCACTGAATCCACCACGGCACTTTTGCCAGGAGTGTAGATGCTGTTTTTTTTCTACAGAGGAGCAATTGTCACCTGGTATATGAACATTTGGGACACGTTCTCCCATTCAACCACACAGATCCTGTTGGGGCACAAATACCACTATTCAATTTCTCAGGATTTTGGCTGGTGGTAAAAGGTGGAAACAACATTTTTTCCACTTGACTTAAGATAAGGCTGTTAAGCTTGTCCCTGTGCGTTAATTACCTTTCCAATAGGTATTACCCAAATTGACCTTTTACAATTGACCTTTTGCACAATTTACCCAATTGTAGTGGTCCTAATTGACCTTCTGCACAATTGACCTTTATATTATTTTAGTTATTTTATATATGTATTGGGTTGGTTTTGGATTATAAATAAAATAAGGGGATTGGGTGGGGGGTTGCCGGGGGGTTCCCCCCCGCATATATGTCCTAATTGACCTTCTAAATTAGGTAAATTCTCCCGAGGTCAATTCTCCCAAGGTCAATTGTTAAAAGGTCAATTTGTATACAACCTTCCAAATATCCGCACCAAAGTAACAGTACATTGTCAGTACTGATGTGGAAAGGTTCTGCAGTTGCTCAGTGGTGTTAAAGGGGTGATAGCGGGGGAGAAACAATGACTCAGAAGAAAACAATAGAACAGTCAAAAGTTGGCTGTATCCAATATAGTCCTTGTTTGTGATGTCATGGGTCTGTGCCGGGAAAATGGTGATCATCAGTGTCCAAATGTAGGACTCCAGCAACACTTGATGGCCCACCCTCACTTCTGGTTCCAAGCGGGAATTGTAAGAATGTAGCATTCAGCGTAGACATGGATGGTCCGTAGATGGTTTCCCAAGGCCAGCAAGAAGCTGATTGTTTAGCAGTGGGCTATCATCTGGACACCTCATGGAGATAGCCGCAATTGCAGGTGGCGCTGGGACTTCGTACTCCCTATCCACTGGCTGGGCATCATACAAATCGTCGTTTAATGGATGCACAGAGGATTACGTTTACCATTCTAAGCTGGCACTTGCAGTCTTTAAACAGTAATAGAATCTCCATTAATCATTTTAGAAAAGACCCGGATGTAAAAGTGGCAAGCAAGCAACAGCACATTAATAAAGTGCTTTGGCAGAGAACATTTCCATGTTTGTAATAGACTCATTGAAAGGCAATTTGTTTCTTGTGTTTCTGCTTATACTGCACCTTTACCTGAAAACATACCTTGTCATTACTCCAGATCTGCACCAGTTCCAGGGATAGAAACCCCAGCTATCGGGCTGGCTCTCCCTTGTCATTACTCTAGATCTAAGATAGTTACAGGGATAGAAACCCCAGCTATCAGGCTGGCTCTCCCTTGTCATTACTCTAGATCTAAGATAAGTACAGGGATAGAAACCTCAGCTATCGGGCTGGCGTTCCCTTGTCATTAGTCTAGATCTAAGATAAGTACAGGGATAGAAACCCCAGCTATCGGGCTGGCGTTCCCTTGTCATTACTTCAGATCTGAGCCCCTTCCAGGGATAGAAACCTCAGCTATCGGGCTGGCTCTCCCTTTTCATTACTGCAGATCTGCATCAGTTCCAGGGATAGAACCCCAGCTATTGGGCTGGCTCTCCCTTTTCATTACTCTAGATCTAAGATAAGTACAGGGATAGAAACCCCAGCTATCGGGCTAGCGTTCCCTTGTCATTACTTCAGATCTGAGCCCCGTCCAGGGATAGAAACCCCAGCTATCGGGCTGGCTCTCCCTTTTCATTACTGCAGATCTGCATCAGTTCCAGGGATAGAACCCCAGCTATTGGGCTGGCTCTCCCTTTTCATTACTCTAGATCTAAGATAAGTACAGGGATAGAAACCCCAGCTGGCGTTCCCTTGTCATTACTTCAGATCTGAGCCCCTTCCAGGGATCGAAACCCCAGCTATCGGGCTGGCTCTCCCTTTTCATTACTGCAGATCTGCATCAGTTCCAGGGATAGAACCCCAGCTATTGGGCTGGCTCTCCCTTTTCATTACTCTAGATCTAAGATAAGTACAGGGATAGAAACCCCAGCTATCGGGCTGGCGTTCCCTTGTCATTACTTCAGATCTGAGCCCCTTCCAGGGATCGAAACCCCAGCTATCGGGCTGGCTCTCCCTTTTCATTACTGCAGATCTGCATCAGTTCCAGGGATAGAACCCCAGCTATTGGGCTGGCTCTCCCTCGTTTGGGGTACTTGTGCACAGCCATCATCTCCAGAATATGTTTTACTCTGACAGCCGAGGGGCCAGGATGCAGGCGTCATCCCACAGATAGTGTTGCTGGTATGAAATGCACTCCCACAGGACATAGATGATTGGAGAGTCAAGATGCTACTGCTGACGGTGGTGCCCCCAGATGTCACAACAGAAGAATGAGGTCCATCCTCACACAGGAATGTGTGCACTACGCAGAGGCTTGCAGTCCACAGGTGCTCCGCTCGGAGTCATTAACGTAGCAACCATTAAAAAAAAAAAACAAAGCCAGCCAAGGCGAGGCTCAGTGCAGCGTGTGCGCTAATCAGCCAAGTCGGGTGTCATGTGTTTGCTCGACACTAAATAAATATTAAAAAGAGCAGAGGCCGTGGGCCCTGTGCCATTTGGCGCCAGGTTCTCAGGCACCTTATGTGCAGTTGGAACAGGGTGCACAATCATCTCCCTAAACGGGCGCGGATCAGCGGGCACTCAAAAGGGCTTTGCAACAATGACCAAACACTAGGACAGGGCAGCAGGCACTTAGCATGCCGTGAGATCATATGCACGAATTAGGGAAGGCCATAAGCCCTCAGTGGGGATGTGCAGTAATGCCAAAACACTGGGACATGGCACCGGTCACCAAACGGAACTGTGCAATAATGCCCAAAAACGGAGACATGGCAGCGGGCACTCAGTGGGGTTGGTGCAATAATGTCCAAACACTGAGACATGGCAGCGGGCACTCAGTGGGGCTGTGCAATAATGCCCAAGCTCTGAGACATGGCAGCGGGCACTGGCAGCTGGCACTCAGTGGGGCTGTGAAATAATGCCAAACACTGATACATGGCAATGGGCACTAAATGGGGCTGTGCACTAAGGAGCAAAAACGGAGACATGGCAGCGGGCACTCAGTGGTGATGTGCAATAATGCCCAAACTCTGAGACATGGCAGCAGGCACTCAGTGGGGCTGTGCAATAATGTCCAAACACTGATACATGGCAGCGGGCACTCAGTGGGGCTGTGCAATAATGTCCAAACACTGATACATGGCAGCGGGCACTCAATGGGGCTGTGCAGTAATGCCCAAGCTCTGAGACATAGCAGTGGGCATTGGCAGCAGTCACTCAGTTGGGCTGTGCAATAATGCCCAAACGCTGAGACATGGCAGAGGGCACTCAATGGGACTGTGCAATGATGCCCAAACATGGTGAGATGGCAGCGGGAACTCCATGGGGCTGTGTGATCATTCCTAAACACTGGCACAGAAGCACTTGCACTTTGTAAAGCCCTTTGATCATGGACAAATATTAGGATACCTACAAGGACAGTCTAACAGGCTGTGCAATAATACCCAAACACTGCCAGGGGGCAGCAGGCACTGGTTGGAACTGCGTTGGGGATGAAGCATACAGGACAGATGTGCCAGGGCAGCAAGCAGTGCAGGGACTTTCACTAGGGCAATGGTCACTCAGTTGGGCAATGTGAAGGCGACAGGTTGGAACATAGGTGCACCTTCGAGTCTCCTTTAAAATGTGCATTTCACTGTTTTCTGGGATTCGTCCTGCTTCAATGTGCTGTTCTATGTAAACAGGCCTGACTAAGCGACAGCGCTGTAGCTAGTGACACAAAGATGGTTAAATGCATCTAGTTTTAAATGCAATGTTTAATGGGTTTAGAAGTCAATAGGAGTCTGCATTACGAATTCTCTTATGGATTGGATCCACCGGGAGTAGTTCCCCTCACGAAGCGTGGGAGAGGCTTGCAACTTATCACGATAGGTGGGTGTGTGTGTGTGGCACTGAGCACATTCAAGCCTGTCCATGCCCAGAGCGAACTGAAAATCCCTCCTTAATTTACTGTAACTTCCAAACGCCTAAGCCTGTCACCAAAAACATCTCACTTAAGCAGGGGTGGCTGAAGATAAACAGGGGGCCATGTCAAATGTCTGCGTGAGGGCGGGGGGCGGGGGGGCTGCCAAGACCAGGGATCAACCATGCCAGCCGGGTATGCCTGCGTGCTGTTCTTTGCGTGCACCTGAGTGCATTTCATGGACTAAGCTAGTGCTCTCTTGGGTAAATCCGTCTTGGAAGACACCGACTAACATGAAATATAAAGCTGGTAGCATATAAAAAAAAGTCAAATAGAAACAGGGTTTCCAAAAAAAATCCCCCACCTGTGAAAAAGAAAGAGGCAGAGTTGGCTGCACAAAATAAACATAGAAAGAGCAGTACCATGTAGCTTAAATACAGATCTCAGCTACAGTCGCTCAACCTGCCGAGCTAACTGCTATCATTTCTATTTTAAGCCCAGATACCCTGATACAAGCAATGTGGCCACAGGACAGAATGAAAATGCAAAAAAAAAAAAAAAAAATCACGGGGTGCAGGAAAACTATAGGGTGGTGGAGAAGAGTCACAAAGCGGGGGGTGGGGGGAACACACACCAGGAAAGAGCAAGTGCGCTTGGATGCAGCAACAAATAGAATGCGCATGTTTCCTTGGTTTTTGTGCCTGGAGGGCAAACACTGAATAAGGCAAAAAAAAAGGTCAGAGAGCCCCTCTACTGAGAGCGAACAAGGATAAATAACCTGCTCTATGGGAAGGTGCCCACTTGGGTGGGTCTACAACCATGTTTTATTTCACTGTACCTCTCACAGAGGAGAAATATCCATTTGCATATCCCTCTGTTCCCAACCATTTAGCAGTCCAGCACCAAAATGCTAAGCAATTCTCCTCTGAACAAGAGTATCAACAGCAATCCTAGACACGTGTTTCGGCCTAGTCAGGCCTCATCAGTGAAGTGATGCTGAGCCCCTTACTCACTGTGCTTAGAGAGTAATGCCCCCCACCACTGCGGGGCTTACATAGCTTTTCAAACTTCTTTTCAAGAAAAGCTGCTCTGATGCAGGTACACGTTTTAAAATAATGATCTCTGTTATATGTAAATGAAATCACTTTACATCCTCACTTACTTGAATGAGTTATAGACATAGAATTTAATTGTAACAAGGCTAGTGGGAAGATACAATATATTGCCTACCTTACTAAAGGTAAAAAGCACCGCACAAGTTTTCCATATGATCAGCATTAAATAAGACAAGGCAGTCCCTCGTAAACCAATATCAATACATGCTCATTTAGAAATTCAAGGACAGGTGTGGGTTGAACACATCTGAAATGCAACATCTAAACTACCATTTATTGATTTTATTTATTGGGTTTTTAGAATGCACTTATACACAATGGGCCTCATTATGACCCCGGCGGTAGACGTGCCGGTAAAAACGGCACGGCCGCTGCTGGAATAATTTTTTTTACGGTGCCCGGCAATGGGGCATTACCGGGGCATTACAGCCCCGGTGGTCCTGGTAATTCCCCATTGCCGGGCGCCGGAAAAAATGACTTGGACTCGGATGGGAATGTGGAGGACGGTAGCAACGGCACCATGCTACCATCAAGGTCTGCCAGCAGGTGCCGTTCCGCCCGCCAGGTCAGACCTGGCGGGCTGAAAGGCACCCGCTCAGAACTCGGAGTATGCCGGTCCGGTAACAACGGTGCCGGTAGCTTACCCACACCATTGTTACCAGACCGACAAACTCATAATGAGGCCTAATGTGTTTCAAGGCGCAACAGGACAAGGGGGAACAGGGATGACAAACCAGAAACGGTGTTACTAGGCCTTGTGACTTCAGATCGTGCAAGTGCAGTAATACAAGTGCAAGGGAGGGGGGCAGTGCTGGAGGGTTAAGCAAGTGCCTGGTAAAGCCAGGTGGACAGAGAGAAGAGAGTGCCGGGGCAGAAAGGTCCACGTGCTTAGAGCGAGGAACGGGCTGGAAAGGCTAAGGGGGTGCAGGCCCAGCCAGGCTAGTGAAGGGGAGCAAGCCCAGAAGGGCAAGTGCAGGTTGGGGGGGGGGTCAGAGGAGACCAAGTATAGGGGTAGACTGGTAGGGGAGGGCCTGGTGCCCTGTAATAATCTGAAGGAACCAGGAAGCCAGTCAAGAGCCAGAGGGTGACAAAATTAGCAGGCGAGGGGGAGATAAAAGGAGGAAGAGAAAAGGAGGGTCTTGAGAAGCTTCTGGAACTTAATGAGATCCGGCTCAAGTCTGAGAAGGGCAGGGAGGCCATTTCAGAGTGAGGCAATTGTGGAGGAGAGAGATCTACCCCCACTCGCTGCTTGGAGAAGCGTCTGATCTGCAGAGAGTTGGAGGTAGAAGACCGAAGGGTCCTATATGGGAGGTATTTAGGGAGAGAGAGTTGGATGTAGTGGGGTTCCCCGGCAACCAGAAAGCCTAGTGGATGATGCAGAGGGTTTTGAACTTGATCCTTGCAGCAACCACGAGCCAGTGGAGAGATTTTAGGGCTGGAGAGATGCAGTATCTGGGCTTGAGGGCAAGGATGAGTCTCGCAGTCCTATTCTGGATTAGTTGAAGTGGTCCAAGGGAGGAGTTAGGTAGGTTGAGGAAGAGGATGTTTCAGTAGTCCAGCCTGGAGAGAACCAGAGCTCCGGAGACATTCAGTTTCTGAGGGAAGGTGAGGAAAGGAAGAATGCCTCTGAGGGGCTGGAGCTGAAAGTGAGCCTTCTTGGCAAGATCTGTGATGTGAGGAGCAAGGGAGAGAGAGGAGTCGAAGATGACACCACAGTTTATTGCCTCACAGGAGCGAGAGGGGAGAGGGGCCCATGGAGGGTGGCCAGAGTGTAGGGGGAAAGGAGGGATCTGGAGTCCCAATCAGGAGGATCTCAGTCTTACTGGCATCAAGGCCGATATCCTTAGCAGTGCACCCTGCCTGAATAGCAGACAGTCAGGTATGATAGAGGAAGAGGAGGAGGCAGAGGAGGGAAGCTTGAAGGAGAGTTGTGTGTCATCCGAATAACACTGGAAGTTAGGAAAGAAGTCAGAGATCAAATGGGCTAGATGGGCAAGGTAGATGTTGAAAAGCCAAGGTGAGAGAATAGAGCACTGAGGGACACCACAGGTGGATAGTGAGATGGAGGAGAGAAAAAGGCCCAGTTGAACTTGGGAAGGTCGTCAGAGAGGAAGCAGATCAGCCAGTCCAGTCCAGTCCAGAGCCAGATCTGTGATGCCAAAGGTATCACTGAGCCAATTTACAAGGGTGGCATGATTGACCGTATCGAAGGCAGAGGCGAGGTCAATAAGGATGAGAAAGGAAGGAGAGTTGGAATCGAGATTAAAGAGCAAGTCTTCACGGGTGGTCAGGAGTGCAGTTTCCATGCCTCTGGCAGCTCTGAAGCCAGACTGGTGGTCGTGGAGACAAGCAACACATTGAGTGTGGTGCATAAGCTGGGAGATGGTCAGCTTCTCCAAGAGTTTTCCCAGGAAGGGGGTAATGGAGATAGGGCGGTAGTTAGCCGGACAGGAAGAGAGTGCACAAGGGAGTGCTTGAGGAGTGATGGGAAAGATCCTGTAGCAAAGCATTGATTGCAGAAATCCGCCATAAACTGGAGCAATGGAGACCATGTTGTCCTTGATAGTTCCGGAGGAGCAGGGGAGCACTTTTTTGGATGAGACTTTCATAGAGCGGACTTGTCTAGAAAACTCATCAGGTGATATGGGAGAGAAAGAGGAGAGTAGGCGGGAAGAGGAAAGGGGGCCAGGGTATTTCAAGGTGGACATCATACTACAAAAACATATAATACAAAAATTATATAATTGTCAGAATGCTTAGGAAAGACGTGATATGGGGGTCCATTTATAACCATCCTAAATTTTATGGGAGGAGACCGTGCCCATTTGCGCTTAAGTGCAAAAAGTCCCCTTCCATGCAGTTCTGGTAATTTTCAAAACGGAGCGTAAAAGCAAAGTGTATACCACAGGCGAAATTACATTTACCTTTCACTTTTCCGATCCGTTTTTGAAATAAATGTAAATACCGCCTATAACACATTGATGCACAATTTAAAGTGTGGGTGTTGTCTCTTTTAGACGTCTGACTTGTTTGTGTATATGTGTGTGTAGTTACTTACTTTAATCTTTTTACGAATCTTTTTGCCTTAATCGTCCTAATCTCCAGGCACATTATTCTCATTACTCGTTACATAAACACGTATGATTTACAGTATACCTTGCGTGGACAATCTTTTAATTGGTCTCCTTTGTTAGTGATCTGTCCCTTATACCAGTTTTCAATTCTCCCAAGAGTAAGCCTCACTTCTCAGTCATGTTTACCAGTGAGAGTTTGGTCGGTCCTGGTCCATAAAGGGTTGTGTCTCTGAGCCCAACACCACTGTTGGTTTGACAACACCTCCTAAAACCAGCATTTTCCAAATTTTGCAGAATCCGCTTGTACCAGTTCCAGTACACTCCCCTTTTGACAATACCGGTATAATCCCAGTTTGAAAAGCTCATTACTTCTCCCAGTATGACAAACCCAGTATATATGCACAGTTTCCACAGTCCCATTCCATGACTACTGTGACAATATTAGGGCGTTCCCAGTTTGACAATGTCAGAACAGTCCCAGTGAAGGATACCACGCACTATGTAACTCTAACTTTTCAACCCTAGTATATTCTGAGTTTGACAACCGAGTATACATAGTGTGCACTGGCAGTCTACGCTTAGATTTAATGCATGGGTTTGTTTTTGGTTTGTCCAAACCTAGTATAGTACAAGTTTGGCAATCCCAGTATTTCCTCTTTTGCACAGTATCCCATATACACAGTTGCAGTATCCTTCCAGAATTCATAAAAACAATCGGCCTCATTACGAATTGGGCGGAATCCCAGCGGTAAATCCACCAGAATACCACCCAAGCCAATTATCGTTACAGCCAGTTGTTCTGGCGGAATTTCCGCCGGATGACAAGTAGTGGTGGTGGTGTAATTCCCCATTTAATTTGAGTTCATTGGACTCAATGGGGCTTTTTTGGCAGAATTACCATGACGATTACTCGGCTGTGAGTTGGAGGATTTACCTCCAAGATTTTCCTGGAGGCAAATCCTCCACTCCATGCCCAAACCCATAATTTGGCATAGTGGTAAAGTTGGCAGTAACAGGGTTACCGCCAACTTTACCACTTACCGCCAAACTCGTAATGAGGCTACGTATATTCCAATTTTGTTGTCTAGCACAGTATATTCATTTGATACTCCCAGTATTTTACAAGTTTGAGAGTGCCAGTTAACTACATTATACTCTTATGATGACAGTCCCAGTTTCACAATGCTAGAAAACTCCCGTTTTGGCAAACTCATAATTCTCCCAGTTTGAACAATCCTATTATGTTTTGCGCGTTTGCCATTGTTTCGCAGAAGTAAAATACTAGTACTTTACTTCGACAAAATAACTTCACAGGGAAGCAATTACATATGTATGTATTGAGGGGTAGGGGAAGGTGGGGGGCAGGGTTGGGAATGTGAAAGGGGGGTATATGGTGAGAACCCCCTTAAAATAAATAGGAAACATGAAAAAAGCACAAAGCTTTTTTTCTGGAAGTAAGGTACAACCAAGTATTTTACTTCGGCAAAATAGTGTAGAACCGTTCTGCCATTGCCCACCTCCATTTTTCCAGTCATAGTATATTCCCAGTTTACTGCCATTTTGTCATTTTATCTATGGTCCCAGTTTGTAGAATTCCATCCAGTATACTCATGGTTTAGTATTTCACAGTTCCAGTATACTCCCAGTTTAAAAATCCCATGATATTTCCATTGGACATATTCCCAGTGTTTTCTTGGTGAACATTCACGTTATCCTCCCAGTTTGCTCACTTCCTGTATATTCCCAGTTTGTAAATACCAGTAGACTTGTCCCAGTTTGGCACACCCCCGTATATTTTCATCTTGACATCTTGGGCCTCATTACGAGAAGTGCACTAAAAACGGGGTCATTAACGGCATGGAGGAAGTAGCGAGTCTGTGCTCGTTTGACGCGCTACTAGCAGCTGATTGATTACGAGTGCGCAAGCACGCGCGAATCCCCATGCCGGTAATGTCCATACCGCCATGCCGCTAAAGGCCCTCCAACCCCCCAATAGCAGCATCACGGGACTCGCGGATACCGCCTCCGCCTAGGAGGCACCCCTTAATACCGACCCGGTAAAAACACCATGTAAATACCGGGCTCGTAATACAGGACCCGGAAGTAACGTCATCGCGTCGGAACGGGAAATGCCCCTGCGCCCATCTTTAAAAACACAATCCATTGCAATCCTCCCAAACCAGGGGTCGAAGTGGGCGAGAGCGGTCGGGAGCGGTGCTCCTATACTTTTCATTTTTCAGTTTCACTGTTCCTATAATTTTATTTTAAAAAGAAACCGTTCTGGAACGGTTTAGTTTTAAAATAAAAGTGTATGAAGAAGTTGAAGCTTGCACTTCAGTGCACTGCACTGAACATTCCCTTGAATGATAGGTGTGTTTGTTTGGGGTTTGGATTGGGTGTGGGAGGGGGCGCAGCAATGGGGTTTGTGGAGAGCGGGACAGACCGGCAGGGAAGATAGCTCCACTACTTCTTTTCATACACTTCGACCACTGTCCCAAACCACCAGTGTTGCATAGGAGAAACCAGGGCGATTGAAAACAACATGTCTAAGGCAACCCGGAAAACCAACCACTGCATGCGCAAGAAGCGTTTCTCTGATGAGGAATTGAACATGTTGGCAGACACCCTTGCTGCCCATGCTGATGAGATCAACACCCATAACCTCAAAAGGGAGGCACAGCAGAGGAAGAAGGCGATATGGGAGAAGGTAGCCCGCAAGGTGTCTGCAGTCGGCACCACCCCACGCACAGTTAAAGACTGGAAGAAAAGGTGGGATGGCCTCCGCCTCAGGGTACGCAACATCCTGCCCAGCAATCGTTGGGAGGCCATGGCCACAGGCAGGGGTGCCCATTCCCCGGTCAAACTAATGCGCTGGGAGGAGACATGCAGTGCTACCATCCAGATGGAGTCGATCGAGGGCTTCGGGGAGATGGAGACGGGTGCCGCAACATCTGGAGATGGAGGTGAGTGACCCTGCAAACCCTAGTAGGGCAAACCATGACATAGCACAAGTGATGTGGAATCGAGCTTAGGCAAAGCAATGCATGCCCCAACACACACACATCAACATATCCATGTCCAGATGGAGGCCCAAACCCTGCCACACTGAAATGCATGCTGAGTGCCAATCCCATTACCAACAGACAGCCAACACACAGGGACCATTCCCATGTCATAAATACACAAACCCCAATACAACGGCATGCCACCTGGCATGCAGCATTGCCGAATTGAGATGTCACGGCTAATGCCACAATGCCCCCCCTTCAAAGTACCCTGTGTGACACACCTATTAGATATGAATGCATGAGAAATGAAAAACTCCACAGCACCATCTCATGTATCTTGCATGTAACACCATCACTGATGCCCTGCATCTCTTCTACCCCCCCAGGCACCGATGGAAAAGATGGCAGTGAAGACCCAGCCACAAGGGCATCCATGTCTCGGGCCAAACCACCTGCCACTGGCAAAACCACCTCCGGGGCAGCATCGCAGCCCACAGTACAAGCCAGGGTGAGTGCACAGGCCATGCCGGCACATGAGGGCCCCACAGCTGCAGATGAGACTGGAAGCACAGAGCTGCCAACAACGGTGGAAGGGGAGGCCAGTGGCACCCATTCTGCTGCAACAAGTTCCGTGGGTGAGGCAGCAGCTACAACCCCACTGAGTGACATTGACATAGGAGCGGAGGAGTACGTGGACCAAGAAGGCTTAATCCATGTGGCATGTTCACACACCCCAACCCCCCCGTCTACCCCCCAAGCCCACACTCAGGCCACACTCTCCAGCCCCATGGCGGATCCTGCACTGCACAGTTCTGACCTCAGCACCACCCCTGAGGCCAGCCCTGCAATTGCACACCCAGCCGCAGCACCCTCAACCTCTGCTGCTCCCACTGACTTTGAGGCACGGCTATCAAGGGTGGAGGCAAGGCAGGACTCCATGCTTGAACTTGTTTGCCAATATGTGGGTGACGGAGAGGACACAGGGCTAGAGATCGCTCAGGCCATTTGAAGGGAACACTGCCGCCATTAAATGCCTCTGCGGTCATGATGCGTGACAGTCTGGGGGCCGTCACGCAGGTCCTGACCGCCATACTGCAACACATGCAGCAGCAACAACCCGCGCCAGCTGTGCCAATCACTACGGCATCCACCTCATCCTCCACACCCGCATCCTCTGCACCCTCCAGCCCTGTGCGACTGACAAGGCGGAGTGCGAGGCAGTCCGAAATGCTGCTCCCGGACACTAAGAAAGCACAAAAATAGTATGGGTCAACAATGGGAGTGGGGAGGTGGTGTTGATGGTGTATAGGTGAATAAGGGGGTGTTCATTGGGGGAATGGGGAGTTCCTTGGGGGTATGGGGAGTTCATTGGGGGAATGGGGAGTTCATTGGGATATGGGGAGTTCATTAGTGGTATGGGGAGTGTTGGTGTGTTAGGGGTTAGGGGGAGGGCATGTGAGTGGTGGAAGGGTGAGGCACTTTTCTGTAGTTTGCATTAATACACCCGTTGCGTACAAAATAATTTAATGCCTGGAAATGGTTAATTTCGTGTGTATTCATTTTATTAATGACAGTGCACAGTGTCCAACCCCCCACATACCCTGTGTGCATGTCCACATGGACCCAGTGCTCAGTGTAGCACTGACACATATCCATCAACGTCCTTGTGGTTCAGAAGTATTCGTCAGTGATTGGCGTACAGCACGGCCATCTTGTGCATCACGTACTGGCAGGAGTGCTGCATCTCCTCCATCTTCATCCTCATCATCCTCACCTGGTGCATGCATGTCCATGTCAGGTGGCAGTGGTACATTTCTCCAGACGCACATGTTGTGCAGCATGACACAGGCCATGGTGATCTTTGCTACCTTCTCAGGCCTATAAAGGAGTGCTCCACCAGACCTGCTTAGGCAGCAGAACCATGCCTTCAACAGGCCAAAGGTCTGCTCAATCACGACACGGGTACGGGTATGAACCCGATAGTACTCCTCTTCATGGCTGTTACGCGGGTTCTGCACAGGGGTAAGTAGCCACGGCTTCAAGGGATATCCTCCATCACCCTCAGGATTCACAGCCATGGCCGCAGCTATTTGCTGTGGACATGCACATGTCCCTGTACGTATGCACAAAGATATTTGGATGCATTGTGTACTGCAATATGGTCTGCTAGTCTGGATGGCGTTGTACAGATGATGCAGAGTGATTACTTGCATGCTGATGCGGATGTACTGTGGATGCAGAACAATGTCTTGCCTCCCATGATTGCAGTGAATGGTACTCTGTGCCTAATCACACTAGCCACATTGGCACAGTTGCAATCATATTTAGTAATGCATCGATTGACATACCCATGGTGGCCTGGTTGTGCGTCTTACATGTTGTCATTGATGTACGGCATTGGTCCAATGTGTGGCAGTGATGTGTCATGTTCGGGTTGGGAGGTTCAGATCAGAAGTGTTTAGCTCTGAGTGCATTGTCCACTCACCGCCCATTCCCACCCAGGTGGGTTATGCATCCCCCCACATCACAACCCTGATGCACTGCCATGGGCCAGTCAGGCAACTCACCAAGCAGCCAGGCACGTCGTCCAGCATGTCGCTCCAGGTGATGGGGTAGCGTGGAGTTACGCACCACCATGGCATCATGTGTCGATCCGGGATATCGGGCACAACAATGTGTGATGATCTTGCTGGAGTCAAATACCATCTGCACATTGATGGAGTGGTATTGCTTGTGATTAAGGTACACCGCCTCTATGGCAGAGGGACTACCAATTCGACATGGGTGCAGTCGAGGGCACCGATGCAATTGGGCATGCTGCCAGTGCATGGAAGCCTACTTTGGTGTCGGAAATCTCCTGGGCAGTCCATGGTAGGGATATGTGGGTGAGAGCGTGCTTCAGGAGGGCATCCAGCAATTGGGTCAGCATGCGTGAAAAGAGTGGTTGTGATACACCATGCAGCTGGCCCACTGTGTGCTGATAGGTGTCTGTGGCCAGGAAGTGGAGCACAGACACCACCTTTAGTAGTGGGGGGATGGCAGTGCATATTTCAATGAGGCTGACGTTGTCGCCATGTATCATGTCCACAATGGTGGTGATGGTGGCCCAGTCCAACCAGTACAGGGTGTGGATCTGCTCAGGGGTTAGATTGAATGGACTGGGTCTGATGCGAGGGATTGGTGGCTGCCTACGAGGTACTACTGGCTGCGCTGGTGGTAATTACTGGGCCTGTCTCACCCTCCTGCTCCTGCGTCTCCTCTGTGCTGCCTGTTGCTGCCTGTTGTTGTAGTTGGTGTTGTTGCTGTAGTTGTAGCAGTACAGGCATGTCCTCCAGCCCCATGATAGCAACAGCCAGTGGTATCATTTTGGTGTGGGAAGGGGAGTGGTGTGTGGGTGTACTCTTTTTGTACTGGGGCAGGCTCCATTGACTCCATTGACTCCACTTGTGGTGATTGTGTGCACCTGTGGCAGTTGCCTTCACTGCAGGTTGCTATTTACGGGTGGTCCGCGATGCCTGTATTGCCGCCGTCGTGCAGGCCCTATTTGCTGCCTTTGGGATACCGGTAAGTGCATGCCAGCATAACTTGTGATGTCGTCCTATTACCGGCATCCAGGTATTACCTCCGCAAAGGGGTGCAAGTACGCGCGCAAGCCGGTATGAAGGGGCACGGTATGGGCGCTGGCAGTATTGGCGGGTTGTCAGGTTGTAATGGCCCAGACCCGCTAACGATGGGCCTATTTCTTGTCCCAGTCCGACCCTGTCTGGGCTCCAGGAAACCTACCCCACATGCCAAACCTAGTCAAATGATTTCACCAGGATAATATAATTTGGTGAAATGGGAAAACTAGGATTTTAGCCCAGGTTTTCTCATGACCTAGTTTGCAATTTCGCAGCTGGGTAAATCTCCTCTCATCTTATCCCATCTTTATTTTTAGACCAACGTAAAGAGGTGGAGAAGCTAAGGAATTCATTTAAAAAGCAGAGTCAGGGAGTCTGGCTTCGCCCTGGGAGCCAAACACATGCTGACATGGCAAAAGGTTAACAGTGGCATGGCAAAAGACCCACACCTGCCTTCCTGCCTCCCCACCGCACAACACAAAAGTCACACCTGGCACTCTTTCAAACCCACTCCTACAACGTAAAACCTCACTTGGCATACAGCCTACCCACCAGTATACATTACATAAATGGTTAGTATTTATTCATGGAGTAACACTGTAGATTATAAACCCATATTAGTGAGTCTTTCCATTCAGACAGGAAAACCAGGCACAGTGATGAGAAGTTATTTGCACAGGATCACATAATTTGTCAATTGTGGAAGGTGGGTATTTAATCCCTAGCTTCCAGGTTCAACAGTTTCTAATTTAGACAGCAGAGGAGACTTCGCCTTCTCCTATTCCATCTCCAATATTGTAAACACAAAATGTTGCTATTCCATTGCTAAACTAGTACAGTGTTAAACAAAAACAAATATGGCCTTTAAAGCACCAAGTCATATGATAAAGCAACCTGACAAAATATAATAGAAGTCTTAATTAAAACATAATTCAAGAAAGAAGGTGGGCACATACCTCAGTGAAATACCCTCCCAACCACATACATTTATGTTTGAATTAGTCCTTGGATAGTACTACTTCTAATTTAAGGGCACAGGCTAGCATTGGTCCAATGAGGTGACACTAACTCAATGTCACTACACAACAATACACTAGACTACTTGCACCACACCCTAATATTATAACATTGGTATTCTAACTGATTGTATACAAAGTTAACAAGTCCAGTTTTGTGTCCTCATGTTTTTTACTGGTAGCCAAAACATGTGTTGTGACCTCTTCTGAAACGTCTTCCTTGGGGCTACATTGCCAAAACACATATTCAAATTATTTCAGAATTAACAAAAGAATATTTTCATTTGAACAGAAACCCCCAATATGTTTACAATGCCAACATGTACAAACATAGTATTTGCATTGTATTAAATGATCAACACCTAAGCAAGTACATGTCAATGGAAAACTACGCAACATATTTCAAATTCAACAAAAATGTGTAACAAATGATGATAAAACAATACAAACCAAATGCCGGAACACAAAAGGGTTGAGGTGAGAAGGCAAACGATGTACACATAATAGTTACTACTAGGACAGTATAATAATTGTCATATTATTCCACACTTTGGCCCTTAGTGCATGCCCCTATTGTTAATGTGTATTCATCATACCTTCATCATTGCAGCCATGCTACCATCACCAATGCACTCAAGCAATTTTAAATTGTGATTTCAGCTGGGGAGATACCCAGGCTAGCAAAATGTGATTATACCACCCCATTGTCAACTGTCACCGCAAAGGGGCTCATCAGTAGTTTGGCGCTATCCCGGCGGTAATACCACTGGGATACTGCCAGCGTAAATAGCATTACTGCTACTTGGTCCAGCGCCGTTAGCACTGCATTATGAGTAGCAATACAGCAGTAAGTTCCCATTCCCCAATGGATCCAATGGGGTCGGGGGGAGCTATTAACGCAGGCGGTAATTGTGCCGGCGCTTATAGCTGTCACCATTGGACCCTCCTGGAGGCTTTAGAAGAAGTGGTGCATACAGCGCCATTTATGTTCCTTCACGTTCTCTTCCGAACGCTTCAGCTAGTCTAGTCTTTTGGACACAGTCCATCTTCCCTTATTATACCAGTGCTCAGCACTCCATTGACGCGTTGCAACCCATGTCCATCCATACTAGGGGTAAGACGCTAGTTCGCTGTGCCTTGAGCCCTACGGTCCGTTTTTGTCTCTGTGTTCACTTCCCTTTGCCTCTTCTTGCCTTCTGCTGCCAGTGGTAGCTCTGCCTTCGACTTCCTCGCAGCGCACCTTTTGTTTGTTTTCATTTTTCCATTCGCTCTGCCTTTCCCACTATCCGCCGCAGTCAGTGCTTTATTTGTAAAAAAATAAGTGCCAGTGCCCAAAAAATATTGGCCCCTTAATGCCGGCTGCGGCACTGCCCAACAGTGCAGATGCATGGCCCGCGCCAGTTCAGTGCTAGAACTGTGCCTTACCGTTCTCAACAGTTCCATTCCAGGAATCTCCCACACTAACCGCACTCAAAGGCCCTCCCCGGTCCCCACCCAGACGCGGATCGTGAATGAAGTCTGCACGAAGTACCTCACACTTCCAGGAGGAATCTGCTGGGTGGGAGAGCGGCGAGGCATGCCCTCCTCGAGGCAAGTCTGCAGCCTCAACACTGCCAACCGTGCTCTAGCAGAGTGACCCCCGACAGTCAACCCCGCTCCAGCGCAATATGTGAAAACCATCATTCACCACACTCTAGGTCTAGGATAGATTTTAAACCACAATCAATCACTCAACTGTAGTATGGAGGCCCTCAACACGGAATCACTTTGCTCCAGAACAAACCTTCAAAATCACCATTCAATCACCCCACTCTAGGATAGACATTAATCCTGGCTGGCATTCATAACACTGTCCATCACCAAGCGGCAAGACTAGTGCATAGCCAAGAAACTTGAAATGGCGGCCGATGACTGGACTTGATCCGTCTTCTCTGCTGACTAGTCAGCTTCAACATTATTATTGCAGAGGCCGCGCGCAGGCCACCAATGCCACCATATCCACACGGCAGCGCAATAATAATGTAGGCTGCGGCATGATTGATTCAATCAATTCATGCCTACATTATTATTGCGGCGGCCGCAGGCCTCCATATCCACGGCAGCCCCGGCCGCCGCAATAATAATGTAGGCATGACCGCCGCAATAATAATGTAGGCATGATTGATTCAAATTCAATTCATGCTCACATTATTATTGTGGCGCCCGCTGTGTAGTGGAAATGCCAGAGAAGCGACAGAGAGCAGGCAAGTCTCGGACAACGAGCAAGGCAGAACTGTCACGTGCAAGCACATCCAACAGACACCCCAACCACGCTATATTGATATGTATAACATCATGTCTATGCAGCGTAGAGAAGTATGACGAATTGTAAGACAAACGTCCACCAGATAATCCAGACGGAGCAAATACCCCACAGTCCATCTGATTTGACCCACAACTGTTAGAAATGTTTACGCATCTGAAATTCCAACATGCGCTAAAATTAAATGAAACCTTAATGACGGCAGACATCACCCTTCCCTTTAATTCCAACGCTTCAAAGTATGCTTAAAATGTTAATTTAGTGCACTCGACTTTAGATTCGGTAAACTATCGCTAAATAGGCTGGAATGAACATAAAATATCCAGGGAGGAGGAATGCATAATTAACAAGGTAGTTACGTGATATACAAGGTAGTAAAGGGGACGCGATATGTTTATTTACATGGTCCCCGAGGGTTATGTTTCCTCGGCTTTACCGCACTGCATGACACATCAATGGCACGTGACAGGTGGGGTGCTGCGAGCAGTGTAGGAATGTCCCGCCGGCGGCGCTGACAGCCAGACCCCAATCTCTCCCCACCCGCCTCCCGGATACTCACATGTCCCCCACGCGGGCCACCATATCCACGGCGGCTGGGGCCACGCACGCCGCAATAATAATGTAGGCATGATTGATTCAATCAATTCATGCCTACATTATTATTGCGGCAGCCGTGGGCCACGGCCACTATATCCACGGCTACATTATCATTGTGGCGGCTGCAGGCCACCATATCCACGGCGGCCGAAGCCGCCGCAATAATAATGTGGGCATGATTGATTCAATCAATTCATGCCTACATTATTATTGCGGCAGCCACGGGCCACGGCCACCATATCCACGGCTACATTATTATGGTGGCGGGCGGCCGCAGGCCACCATATCCACGGCGGCCTGGGCCGCCGCAATAATAATGTAGGCATGAGTAGCAAGAAGGCTCATATCATAATAGGCTGCGCTGCTGCAGCTTTTCCTTACATTATTATTGCGGCGCCGTCGGGCCACAGCACCATATCCACGGGAGCGGGCGTAGCGCCACCACAATAATAATGTAATTTAGGCCCGGCAGCAGACATGATACAAAATATTATATCAAATGCAAACAGAAAATGCATCATTTTTCACAGTCCAGAAAGAAATTACTTATTGTGCCTGCTGCCCTGATAAATTAAACACAAAGCAACTAGGCAATAGAACTTCTAGGCCGCAATGCGCGTTACGGGACCACAAGTGCGTGCAAGGAGGCTGAGGCTCTGTTCTCACGAGTCACTGCAGCCATGCCTTAACAACAAGTAAAGTGAAGGTGGCGCCGCTCAACAGACCAACGTGATCCCACTCCCCACATCACCATGTAATTTCAGTGGCTCACAAGAACAGCCAATGAAAACTATACATTCTGTGTTACTATACAGAATGTATAAAACACAACAGAATGTTGGTTTTCATTGGCTGTCCTTGTTGTGAACTCCCAGGCCCGCCCAGGCTGAGGCCCTGCAAGTAATGAATGATTTATGATGGAAGCTAAAGCTTGCAGGAAAGTTGAACAACAAAGCAATTACACAAAGCAACAAAGCCGAAGCAATTACACATGGCCAGCCGGCCCAATCATGTTCCGGTGCCCGAAAAAGAGTGCCGGTGTTGGGCACCGCCAACCACTGGCACAAATTAAGCACTGGCAGCAGTACTCCGGCACCCTCTTTCTGAGATCTCCTCCTCTCTGCAATCTGCAGCAGTGGCCCAGAGCCCTCCTTCTCATCTATTTTCTACTCAGCATTATCTGGTTTTGAGCACACCGTCACGGACTTGTTGATCGGCTTTTTCATCCTCTCCTTGTGCTACTGTGGGGCATTGGTTTGGCACTCCACCAAGGCTTTCCAATCAGCCCTAGCTACATCCGGTGGATTCCATACCCTTTGTCTCTGCTACCACACTGTGCAAAAGATTGAGTTATTAACAACACCCATCGGCCTACAATTGGATTGAGTTTTTTTCTGCCTCGTTGGCTTTTTCCCTTCGTTTGGTCATTTTGGGCGGGAGCCTATTGACTTTGCTGATGTCACAGTGGGAATAGTGGCTTCCTCCTGAGATTGGCCCTATCTCTTCAAGGATCAGAGATCTACAAGAAAGAAGGGGAACACCCATCTCCAGAAGACTCACCTAGCCTATCGAGCGAGGAGGATTCATGTGATGAAACTCAGCCCATTGTTGACAATAGCACCGAAAACGGGCAGTAAGGGGCCATTTTTACCTCTGGCAAAAAGCTAGAAGTAAAACTCCCCTTTACCCTTTACCCCTCAACTCATGATTGGGCCCACCCTTAAATGTGGTGGTAATAATGGTACCACTGCATTTAAGGGCTAAGGCCCAACTCGTGATGAGGCCCAAAGTCTCAAATGTATAAATTACTCAGCACAAACCTAAAGAATAATCATGTCTCATAATTACCATATGTCTATAATTAGGCCCTGATTCACAGAATGTTTTCCAATGGGTTTTGCCATTATAAAGCGCCTCTGTGAATTAGACCCCAAGTCTCTTCCTTACTCAATTCGATTAGCGAACTTCCACCAAAGTATTTAATTCATAAATCCATTCCATCAGGGTTACCACCCTACAAGCATATATATAAGTACTTAAGAATTCACCTTATCCAGAATCATCATCACATTTCCCAGTTCAACTCAGTGCCAAATAGTTACCTTAATGGATTTTCCAACAATGTGCACTCCTGGAGTACGTGCCCATCTTCTTTCTTGAACTACATTTTTTACTCCGCTTCGAGCTCTCAAATACCAATTATAAAATTAACAGTATGACAGATTATTTGACTTCAAAAGATAAGAATATAAAAGCCCTCTTCTCACCAAGTGGGAAGACACTTAATGCCTTTAAAAACATCATATCGGGTTATAAAACATGGAGACAAAATGTGTAAGATTAGAATGACTCTCTAAAAAAGAGATCAATACATTTTGGAAGAAAAGAACAAGGCAATATTTTGAACAACAAAAAATTCCGCTAGCGAACTTAGTTTTCCCAGATTTTAATAACCCAGAGGATGCAGACCTGGCTGAAAAATGGGAAGAAAATTTGAATCAAAGCACAATTTCTCATTGAGCATTGCACTAGGGAACATGATAGAGTAGTGAAACAAATAGAAGAAGTAAAAAGAAAAATGAGCTAATGAATGCAGTACCAACAACTGTTGAAATAAATTATAAGAAAATGTATGAAATTTTAAAAGCCCATAAAAAAAAGTAAAACTGAGAAAATCAAGAACGTTTTTCTGAGGTAAACGTGACTAATGTGATGATAGAGTATACACCTTTCTGACAAAAAATGACGACAGTGGATATGGCCAATCTAGTGAAAGCACTCGACAAACTTCACCAGTAAATTTGGTCCCAGAAAGTGATCCCGAGTGGGCAAGGTTAATTCAGGAAATAGAGAGACAGTAAATAAAAAAGGTTTTTTTAAACAACGGAAAAGAATAAAGAAAGGCAATTTCAAAGTCTCAAACAAAAGGGAAAGATTCCAGGATCCACCAGTTACAAATACCATAACTGTTACAGAACCAAACGTGGAACCGAGGTGGGGGAAGACGTTGAGGAGGAAGAGCCAAATGAGAGGGCCAGAATAGCCAAATCTTGGTCTCAGAGACAACAGCAAACACAGAGACAGTGAACCTGGTCATAAATATATTGCATAGGGATCTGATTGAGGCAGAAATAACAGTGCTTAATAAGGGTATGCCATTTGCACCCACTGTGCAGAGTAATTGGATTAATACACAAAAACACATAAAAAAGAAAAGAAGTTTTTTCATCAAAAGAATTTGAAAATGCCCAAAGTACAAAGAGGTGAACCAGACAGTGAACTGTCAGTTTCTGATATAGTCAATACACATTTATTGATGTCATTGGAAGACTCTGAGAAAGTTTGGGAATTGGATATGCTAAGGGACTAGATATAGATCCAAAACATCTCACTGATGTTGAGATGAAGGACACATCTAGGTTTATACCCTTTTTTGGGAATGAAAATACAATAGATTTGTTCAACAAAGCTGTTACCCAGGACATTCACAAATGTGAATGTCCTGGGTAACAGCTTGTGTATATGTGTGTGTAGTTACTTACTTTAATCTTTTTACGAATCTTTTTGCCTTAATCGTCCTAATCTCCAGGCACATTATTCTCATTACTCGTTACATAAACACGTATGATTTACAGTATACCTTGCGTGGACAATCTTTTAATTGGTCTCCTTTGTTAGTGATCTGTCCCTTATACCAGTTTTCAATTCTCCCAAGAGTAAGCCTCACTTCTCAGTCATGTTTACCAGTGAGAGTTTGGTCGGTCCTGGTCCATAAAGGGTTGTGTCTCTGAGCCCAACACCACTGTTGGTTTGACAACACCTCCTAAAACCAGCATTTTCCAAATTTTGCAGAATCCGCTTGTACCAGTTCCAGTACACTCCCCTTTTGACAATACCGGTATAATCCCAGTTTGAAAAGCTCATTACTTCTCCCAGTATGACAAACCCAGTATATATGCACAGTTTCCACAGTCCCATTCCATGACTACTGTGACAATATTAGGGCGTTCCCAGTTTGACAATGTCAGAACAGTCCCAGTGAAGGATACCACGCACTATGTAACTCTAACTTTTCAACCCTAGTATATTCTGAGTTTGACAACCGAGTATACATAGTGTGCACTGGCAGTCTACGCTTAGATTTAATGCATGGGTTTGTTTTTGGTTTGTCCAAACCTAGTATAGTACAAGTTTGGCAATCCCAGTATTTCCTCTTTTGCACAGTATCCCATATACACAGTTGCAGTATCCTTCCAGAATTCATAAAAACAATCGGCCTCATTACGAATTGGGCGGAATCCCAGCGGTAAATCCACCAGAATACCACCCAAGCCAATTATCGTTACAGCCAGTTGTTCTGGCGGAATTTCCGCCGGATGACAAGTAGTGGTGGTGGTGTAATTCCCCATTTAATTTGAGTTCATTGGACTCAATGGGGCTTTTTTGGCAGAATTACCATGACGATTACTCGGCTGTGAGTTGGAGGATTTACCTCCAAGATTTTCCTGGAGGCAAATCCTCCACTCCATGCCCAAACCCATAATTTGGCATAGTGGTAAAGTTGGCAGTAACAGGGTTACCGCCAACTTTACCACTTACCGCCAAACTCGTAATGAGGCTACGTATATTCCAATTTTGTTGTCTAGCACAGTATATTCATTTGATACTCCCAGTATTTTACAAGTTTGAGAGTGCCAGTTAACTACATTATACTCTTATGATGACAGTCCCAGTTTCACAATGCTAGAAAACTCCTGTTTTGGCAAACTCATAATTCTCCCAGTTTGAACAATCCTATTATGTTTTGCATGAGAAATGAAAAACTCCACAGCACCATCTCATGTATCTTGCATGTAACACCATCACTGATGCCCTGCATCTCTTCTACCCCCCCAGGCACCGATGGAAAAGATGGCAGTGAAGACCCAGCCACAAGGGCATCCATGTCTCGGGCCAAACCACCTGCCACTGGCAAAACCACCTCCGGGGCAGCATCGCAGCCCACAGTACAAGCCAGGGTGAGTGCACAGGCCATGCCGGCACATGAGGGCCCCACAGCTGCAGATGAGACTGGAAGCACAGAGCTGCCAACAACGGTGGAAGGGGAGGCCAGTGGCACCCATTCTGCTGCAACAAGTTCCGTGGGTGAGGCAGCAGCTACAACCCCACTGAGTGACATTGACATAGGAGCGGAGGAGTACGTGGACCAAGAAGGCTTAATCCATGTGGCATGTTCACACACCCCAACCCCCCCGTCTACCCCCCAAGCCCACACTCAGGCCACACTCTCCAGCCCCATGGCGGATCCTGCACTGCACAGTTCTGACCTCAGCACCACCCCTGAGGCCAGCCCTGCAATTGCACGCCCAGCCGCAGCACCCTCAACCTCTGCTGCTCCCACTGACTTTGAGGCACGGCTATCAAGGGTGGAGGCAAGGCAGGACTCCATGCTTGAACTTGTTTGCCAATATGTGGGTGACGGAGAGGACACAGGGCTAGAGATCGCTCAGGCCATTTGAAGGGAACACTGCCGCCATTAAATGCCTCTGCGGTCATGATGCGTGACAGTCTGGGGGCCGTCACGCAGGTCCTGACCGCCATACTGCAACACATGCAGCAGCAACAACCCGCGCCAGCTGTGCCAATCACTACGGCATCCACCTCATCCTCCACACCCGCATCCTCTGCACCCTCCAGCCCTGTGCGACTGACAAGGCGGAGTGCGAGGTAGTCCGAAATGCTGCTCCCGGACACTAAGAAAGCACAAAAATAGTATGGGTCAACAATGGGAGTGGGGAGGTGGTGTTGATGGTGTATAGGTGAATAAGGGGGTGTTCATTGGGGGAATGGGGAGTTCCTTGGGGGTATGGGGAGTTCATTGGGGGAATGGGGAGTTCATTGGGATATGGGGAGTTCATTAGTGGTATGGGGAGTGTTGGTGTGTTAGGGGTTAGGGGGAGGGCATATGAGTGGTGGAAGGGTGAGGCACTTTTCTGTAGTTTGCATTAATACACCCGTTGCGTAAAAAATAATTTAATGCCTGGAAATGGTTAATTTCGTGTGCATTCATTTTATTAATGACAGTGCACAGTGTCCAACCCCCCACATACCCTGTGTGCATGTCCACATGGACCCAGTGCTCAGTGTAGCACTGACACATATCCATCAACGTCCTTGTGGTTCAGAAGTATTCGTCAGTGATTGGCGTACAGCACGGCCATCTTGTGCATCACGTACTGGCAGGAGTGCTGCATCTCCTCCATCTTCATCCTCATCATCCTCACCTGGTGCATGCATGTCCATGTCAGGTGGCAGTGGTACATTTCTCCAGACGCACATGTTGTGCAGCATGACACAGGCCATGGTGATCTTTGCTACCTTCTCAGGCCTATAAAGGAGTGCTCCACCAGACCTGCTTAGGCAGCAGAACCATGCCTTCAACAGGCCAAAGGTCTGCTCAATCACGACACGGGTACGGGTATGAACCCGATAGTACTCCTCTTCATGGCTGTTACGCGGGTTCTGCACAGGGGTAAGTAGCCACGGCTTCAAGGGATATCCTCCATCACCCTCAGGATTCACAGCCATGGCCGCAGCTATTTGCTGTGGACATGCACATGTCCCTGTACGTATGCACAAAGATATTTGGATGCATTGTGTACTGCAATATGGTCTGCTAGTCTGGATGGCGTTGTACAGATGATGCAGAGTGATTACTTGCATGCTGATGCGGATGTACTGTGGATGCAGAACAATGTCTTGCCTCCCATGATTGCAGTGAATGGTACTCTGTGCCTAATCACACTAGCCACATTGGCACAGTTGCAATCATATTTAGTAATGCATCGATTGACATACCCATGGTGGCCTGGTTGTGCGTCTTACATGTTGTCATTGATGTACGGCATTGGTCCAATGTGTGGCAGTGATGTGTCATGTTCGGGTTGGGAGGTTCAGATCAGAAGTGTTTAGCTCTGAGTGCATTGTCCACTCACCGCCCATTCCCACCCAGGTGGGTTATGCATCCCCCCACATCACAGCCCTGATGCACTGCCATGGGCCAGTCAGGCAACTCACCAAGCAGCCAGGCACGTCGTCCAGCATGTCGCTCCATGTGATGGGGTAGCGTGGAGTTACGCACCACCATGGCATCATGTGTCGATCCGGGATATCGGGCACAACAATGTATGATGATCTTGCTGGAGTCAAATACCATCTGCACATTGATGGAGTGGTATTGTTTGTGATTAAGGTACACCGCCTCTATGGCAGAGGGACTACCAATTCGACATGGGTGCAGTCGAGGGCACCGATGCAATTGGTCATGCTGCCAGTGCATGGAAGCCTACTTTGGTGTCGGAAATCTCCTGGGCAGTCCATGGTAGGGATATGTGGGTGAGAGCGTGCTTCAGGAGGGCATCCAGCAATTGGGTCAGCATGCGTGAAAAGAGTGGTTGTGATACACCATGCAGCTGGCCCACTGTGTGCTGGTAGGTGTCTGTGGCCAGGAAGTGGAGCACAGACACCACCTTTAGTAGTGGGGGGATGGCAGTGCATGTTTCAATGAGGCTGACGTTGTCGCCATGTATCATGTCCACAATGGTGGTGATGGTGGCCCAGTCCAACCAGTACAGGGTGTGGATCTGCTCAGGGGTTAGATTGAATGGACTGGGTCTGATGCGAGGGGTTGGTGGCTGCCTACGAGGTACTACTGGCTGCGCTGGTGGTAATTACTGGGCCTGTCTCACCCTCCTGCTCCTGCGTCTCCTCTGTGCTGCCTGTTGCTGCCTGTTGTTGTAGTTGGTGTTGTTGCTGTAGTTGTAGCAGTACAGGCATGTCCTCCAGCCCCATGATAGCAACAGCCAGTGGTATCATTTTGGTGTGGGAAGGGGAGTGGTGTGTGGGTGTACTCTTTTTGTACTGGGGCAGGCTCCATTGACTCCATTGACTCCACTTGTGGTGATTGTGTGCACCTGTGGCAGTTGCCTTCACTGCAGGTTGCTATTTACGGGTGGTCCGCGATGCCTGTATTGCCGCCGTCGTGCAGGCCCTATTTGCTGCCTTTGGGATACCGGTAAGTGCATGCCAGCATAACTTGTGATGTCGTCCTATTACCGGCATCCAGGTATTACCTCCGCAAAGGGGTGCAAGTATGCGCGCAAGCCGGTATGAAGGGGCACGGTATGGGCGCTGGCAGTATTGGCGGGTTGTCAGGTTGTAATGGCCCAGACCCGCTAACGATGGGCCTATTTCTTGTCCCAGTCCGACCCTGTCTGGGCTCCAGGAAACCTACCCCACATGCCAAACCTAGTCAAATGATTTCACCAGGATAATATAATTTGGTGAAATGGGAAAACTAGGATTTTAGCCCAGGTTTTCTCATGACCTAGTTTGCAATTTCGCAGCTGGCTAAATCTCCTCTCATCTTATCCCATCTTTATTTTTAGACCAACGTAAAGAGGTGGAGAAGCTAAGGAATTCATTTAAAAAGCAGAGTCAGGGAGTCTGGCTTCGCCCTGGGAGCCAAACACATGCTGACATGGCAAAAGGTTAACAGTGGCATGGCAAAAGACCCATACCTGCCTTCCTGCCTCCCCACCGCACAACACAAAAGTCACACCTGGCACTCTTTCAAACCCACTCCTACAACGTAAAACCTCACTTGGCATACAGCCTACCCACCAGTATACATTACATAAATGGTTAGTATTTATTCATGGAGTAACACTGTAGATTATAAACCCATATTAGTGAGTCTTTCCATTCAGACAGGAAAACCAGGCACAGTGATGAGAAGTTATTTGCACAGGATCACAGAATTTGTCAATTGTGGAAGGTGGGTATTTAATCCCTAGCTTCCAGGTTCAACAGTTTCTAATTTAGACAGCAGAGGAGACTTCGCCTTCTCCTATTCCATCTCCAATATTGTAAACACAAAATGTTGCTATTCCATTGCTAAACTAGTACAGTGTTAAACAAAAACAAATATGGCCTTTAAAGCACCAAGTCATATGATAAAGCAACCTGACAAAATATAATAGAAGTCTTAATTAAAACATAATTCAAGAAAGAAGGTGGGCACATACCTCAGTGAAATACCCTCCCAACCACATACATTTATGTTTGAATTAGTCCTTGGATAGTACTACTTCTAATTTAAGGGCACAGGCTAGCATTGGTCCAATGAGGTGACACTAACTCAATGTCACTACACAACAATACACTAGACTACTTGCACCACACCCTAATATTATAACATTGGTATTCTAACTGATTGTATACAAAGTTAACAAGTCCAGTTTTGTGTCCTCGTGTTTTTTACTGGTAGCCAAAACATGTGTTGTGACCTCTTCTGAAACGTCTTCCTTGGGGCTACATTGCCAAAACACATATTCAAATTATTTCAGAATTAACAAAAGAATATTTTCATTTGAACAGAAACCCCCAATATGCTTACAATGCCAACATGTACAAACATAGTATTTGCATTGTATTAAATGATCAACACCTAAGCAAGTACATGTCAATGGAAAACTACGCAACATATTTCAAATTCAACAAAAATGTGTAACAAATGATGATAAAACAATACAAACCAAATGCCGGAACACAAAAGGGTTGAGGTGAGAAGGCAAACGATGTACACATAATAGTTACTACTAGGACAGTATAATAATTGTCATATTATTCCACGCTTTGGCCCTTAGTGCATGCCCCTATTGTTAATGTGTATTCATCATACCTTCATCATTGCAGCCATGCTACCATCACCAATGCACTCAAGCAATTTTAAATTGTGATTTCAGCTGGGGAGATACCCAGGCTAGCAAAATGTGATTATACCACCCCATTGTCAACTGTCACCGCAAAGGGGCTCATCAGTAGTTTGGCGCTATCCCGGCGGTAATACCACTGGGATACTGCCAGCGTAAATAGCATTACTGCTACTTGGTCCAGCGCCGTTAGCACTGCATTATGAGTAGCAATACAGCAGTAAGTTCCCATTCCCCAATGGATCCAATGGGGTCGGGGGGAGCTATTAACGCAGGCGGTAATTGTGCCGGCGCTTAAAGCTGTCACCATTGGACCCTCCTGGAGGCTTTAGAAGAAGTGGTGCATACAGCGCCATTTATGTTCCTTCACGTTCTCTTCCGAACGCTTCAGCTAGTCTAGTCTTTTGGACACAATCCATCTTCCCTTATTATACCAGTGCTCAGCACTCCATTGACGCGTTGCAACCCATGTCCATCCATACTAGGGGTAAGACGCTAGTTCGCTGTGCCTTGAGCCCTACGGTCCGTTTTTGTCTCTGTGTTCACTTCCCTTTGCCTCTTCTTGCCTTCTGCTGCCAGTGGTAGCTCTGCCTTCGACTTCCTCGCAGCGCACCTTTTGTTTGTTTTCATTTTTCCATTCGCTCTGCCTTTCCCACTATCCGCCGCAGTAAGTGCTTTATTTGTAAAAAAATAAGTGCCAGTGCCCAAAAAATATTGGCCCCTTAATGCCGGCTGCGGCACTGCCCAACAGTGCAGATGCATGGCCCGCGCCAGTTCAGTGCTAGAACTGTGCCTTACCGTTCTCAACAGTTCCATTCCAGGAATCTCCCACACTAACCGCACTCAAAGGCCCTCCCCGGTCCCCACCCAGACGCGGATCGTGAATGAAGTCTGCACGAAGTACCTCACACTTCCAGGAGGAATCTGCTGGGTGGGAGAGCGGCGAGGCATGCCCTCCTCGAGGCAAGTCTGCAGCCTCAACACTGCCAACCGTGCTCTAGCAGAGTGACCCCCGACAGTCAACCCCGCTCCAGCGCAATATGTGAAAACCATCATTCACCACACTCTAGGTCTAGGATAGATTTTAAACCACAATCAATCACTCAACTGTAGTATGGAGGCCCTCAACACGGAATCACTTTGCTCCAGAACAAACCTTCAAAATCACCATTCAATCACCCCACTCTAGGATAGACATTAATCCTGGCTGGCATTCATAACACTGTCCATCACCAAGCGGCAAGACTAGTGCATAGCCAAGAAACTTGAAATGGCGGCCGATGACTGGACTTGATCCGTCTTCTCTGCTGACTAGTCAGCTTCAACATTATTATTGCAGAGGCCGCGCGCAGGCCACCAATGCCACCATATCCACACGGCAGCGCAATAATAATGTAGGCTGCGGCATGATTGATTCAATCAATTCATGCCTACATTATTATTGCGGCGGCCGCAGGCCTCCATATCCACGGCAGCCCCGGCCGCCGCAATAATAATGTAGGCATGACCGCCGCAATAATAATGTAGGCATGATTGATTCAAATTCAATTCATGCTCACATTATTATTGTGGCGCCCGCTGTGTAGTGGAAATGCCAGAGAAGCGACAGAGAGCAGGCAAGTCTCGGACAACGAGCAAGGCAGAACTGTCACGTGCAAGCACATCCAACAGACACCCCAACCACGCTATATTGATATGTATAACATCATGTCTATGCAGCGTAGAGAAGTATGACGAATTGTAAGACAAACGTCCACCAGATAATCCAGACGGAGCAAATACCCCACAGTCCATCTGATTTGACCCACAACTGTTAGAAATGTTTACGCATCTGAAATTCCAACATGCGCTAAAATTAAATGAAACCTTAATGACGGCAGACATCACCCTTCCCTTTAATTCCAACGCTTCAAAGTATGCTTAAAATGTTAATTTAGTGCACTCGACTTTAGATTCGGTAAACTATCGCTAAATAGGCTGGAATGAACATAAAATATCCAGGGAGGAGGAATGCATAATTAACAAGGTAGTTACGTGATATACAAGGTAGTAAAGGGGACGCGATATGTTTATTTACATGGTCCCCGAGGGTTATGTTTCCTCGGCTTTACCGCACTGCATGACACATCAATGGCACGTGACAGGTGGGGTGCTGCGAGCAGTGTAGGAATGTCCCGCCGGCGGCGCTGACAGCCAGACCCCAATCTCTCCCCACCCGCCTCCCGGATACTCACATGTCCCCCACGCGGGCCACCATATCCACGGCGGCTGGGGCCACGCACGCCGCAATAATAATGTAGGCATGATTGATTCAATCAATTCATGCCTACATTATTATTGCGGCAGCCGTGGGCCACGGCCACTATATCCACGGCTACATTATCATTGTGGCGGCTGCAGGCCACCATATCCACGGCGGCCGAAGCCGCCGCAATAATAATGTGGGCATGATTGATTCAATCAATTCATGCCTACATTATTATTGCGGCAGCCACGGGCCACGGCCACCATATCCACGGCTACATTATTATGGTGGCGGGCGGCCGCAGGCCACCATATCCACGGCGGCCTGGGCCGCCGCAATAATAATGTAGGCATGAGTAGCAAGAAGGCTCATATCATAATAGGCTGCGCTGCTGCAGCTTTTCCTTACATTATTATTGCGGCGCCGTCGGGCCACAGCACCATATCCACGGGAGCGGGCGTAGCGCCACCACAATAATAATGTAATTTAGGCCCGGCAGCAGACATGATACAAAATATTATATCAAATGCAAACAGAAAATGCATCATTTTTCACAGTCCAGAAAGAAATTACTTATTGTGCCTGCTGCCCTGATAAATTAAACACAAAGCAACTAGGCAATAGAACTTCTAGGCCGCAATGCGCGTTACGGGACCACAAGTGCGTGCAAGGAGGCTGAGGCTCTGTTCTCACGAGTCACTGCAGCCATGCCTTAACAACAAGTAAAGTGAAGGTGGCGCCGCTCAACAGACCAACGTGATCCCACTCCCCACATCACCATGTAATTTCAGTGGCTCACAAGAACAGCCAATGAAAACTATACATTCTGTGTTACTATACAGAATGTATAAAACACAACAGAATGTTGGTTTTCATTGGCTGTCCTTGTTGTGAACTCCCAGGCCCGCCCAGGCTGAGGCCCTGCAAGTAATGAATGATTTATGATGGAAGCTAAAGCTTGCAGGAAAGTTGAACAACAAAGCAATTACACAAAGCAACAAAGCCGAAGCAATTACACATGGCCAGCCGGCCCAATCATGTTCCGGTGCCCGAAAAAGAGTGCCGGTGTTGGGCACCGCCAACCACTGGCACAAATTAAGCACTGGCAGCAGTACTCCGGCACCCTCTTTCTGAGATCTCCTCCTCTCTGCAATCTGCAGCAGTGGCCCAGAGCCCTCCTTCTCATCTATTTTCTACTCAGCATTATCTGGTTTTGAGCACACCGTCACGGACTTGTTGATCGGCTTTTTCATCCTCTCCTTGTGCTACTGTGGGGCATTGGTTTGGCACTCCACCAAGGCTTTCCAATCAGCCCTAGCTACATCCGGTGGATTCCATACCCTTTGTCTCTGCTACCACACTGTGCAAAAGATTGAGTTATTAACAACACCCATCGGCCTACAATTGGATTGAGTTTTTTTCTGCCTCGTTGGCTTTTTCCCTTCGTTTGGTCATTTTGGGCGGGAGCCTATTGACTTTGCTGATGTCACAGTGGGAATAGTGGCTTCCTCCTGAGATTGGCCCTATCTCTTCAAGGATCAGAGATCTACAAGAAAGAAGGGGAACACCCATCTCCAGAAGACTCACCTAGCCTATCGAGCGAGGAGGATTCATGTGATGAAACTCAGCCCATTGTTGACAATAGCACCGAAAACGGGCAGTAAGGGGCCATTTTTACCTCTGGCAAAAAGCTAGAAGTAAAACTCCCCTTTACCCTTTACCCCTCAACTCATGATTGGGCCCACCCTTAAATGTGGTGGTAATAATGGTACCACTGCATTTAAGGGCTAAGGCCCAACTCGTGATGAGGCCCAAAGTCTCAAATGTATAAATTACTCAGCACAAACCTAAAGAATAATCATGTCTCATAATTACCATATGTCTATAATTAGGCCCTGATTCACAGAATGTTTTCCAATGGGTTTTGCCATTATAAAGCGCCTCTGTGAATTAGACCCCAAGTCTCTTCCTTACTCAATTCGATTAGCGAACTTCCACCAAAGTATTTAATTCATAAATCCATTCCATCAGGGTTACCACCCTACAAGCATATATATAAGTACTTAAGAATTCACCTTATCCAGAATCATCATCACATTTCCCAGTTCAACTCAGTGCCAAATAGTTACCTTAATGGATTTTCCAACAATGTGCACTCCTGGAGTACGTGCCCATCTTCTTTCTTGAACTACATTTTTTACTCCGCTTCGAGCTCTCAAATACCAATTATAAAATTAACAGTATGACAGATTATTTGACTTCAAAAGATAAGAATATAAAAGCCCTCTTCTCACCAAGTGGGAAGACACTTAATGCCTTTAAAAACATCATATCGGGTTATAAAACATGGAGACAAAATGTGTAAGATTAGAATGACTCTCTAAAAAAGAGATCAATACATTTTGGAAGAAAAGAACAAGGCAATATTTTGAACAACAAAAAATTCCGCTAGCGAACTTAGTTTTCCCAGATTTTAATAACCCAGAGGATGCAGACCTGGCTGAAAAATGGGAAGAAAATTTGAATCAAAGCACAATTTCTCATTGAGCATTGCACTAGGGAACATGATAGAGTAGTGAAACAAATAGAAGAAGTAAAAAGAAAAATGAGCTAATGAATGCAGTACCAACAACTGTTGAAATAAATGATAAGAAAATGTATGAAATTTTAAAAGCCCATAAAAAAAAGTAAAACTGAGAAAATCAAGAACGTTTTTCTGAGGTAAACGTGACTAATGTGATGATAGAGTATACACCTTTCTGACAAAAAATGACGACAGTGGATATGGCCAATCTAGTGAAAGCACTCGACAAACTTCACCAGTAAATTTGGTCCCAGAAAGTGATCCCGAGTGGGCAAGGTTAATTCAGGAAATAGAGAGACAGTAAATAAAAAAGGTTTTTTTAAACAACGGAAAAGAATAAAGAAAGGCAATTTCAAAGTCTCAAACAAAAGGGAAAGATTCCAGGATCCACCAGTTACAAATACCATAACTGTTACAGAACCAAACGTGGAACCGAGGTGGGGGAAGACGTTGAGGAGGAAGAGCCAAATGAGAGGGCCAGAATAGCCAAATCTTGGTCTCAGAGACAACAGCAAACACAGAGACAGTGAACCTGGTCATAAATATATTGCATAGGGATCTGATTGAGGCAGAAATAACAGTGCTTAATAAGGGTATGCCATTTGCACCCACTGTGCAGAGTAATTGGATTAATACACAAAAACACATAAAAAAGAAAAGAAGTTTTTTCATCAAAAGAATTTGAAAATGCCCAAAGTACAAAGAGGTGAACCAGACAGTGAACTGTCAGTTTCTGATATAGTCAATACACATTTATTGATGTCATTGGAAGACTCTGAGAAAGTTTGGGAATTGGATATGCTAAGGGACTAGATATAGATCCAAAACATCTCACTGATGTTGAGATGAAGGACACATCTAGGTTTATACCCTTTTTTGGGAATGAAAATACAATAGATTTGTTCAACAAAGCTGTTACCCAGGACATTCACAAATTGTTGGATACGGATGGATGTAAACATAAGCACAATAAATTGGCTAGAGCAGAGAGACAAGCTCTGGCCTCATTGAAACATGATGACCAGATCATAATCAAGCCAGCTGATAAAGGGGGTAACGTGGTTGTAATGGACAGGAAGGATTATATAACGATGGCAGAGAACCATCTTGTGGTACCAGTTTGTTATTAAAAACAGAAAATTAACCACATCAAAGATATTGTAATGGAAGCTGATGATTTAATAATTGGTTTACAACTGGATTGCTGACTGACGAAGACATAAGATATCTTGTATTACAAAACCCCAGCATGCCAAACAATTTTTACTGAAGGTTCATAAAACATACAACAGATACCAGAAGGACAACCCATAGTTAATGGTATGGGCTGGATTACAAATAAACATTCTAAGTACATAGATGCAATCATATCCAAAGAAGTTGTTAAGTTACCAGCATTCTTGAAAGAGGTTTTGAGTGGCCAGAAGATTTCTGCTTTGCCACAAATTGCTTTAAACCTTTATATACATCAAGAGAACATTGCCTGGCATAGAATAGAATTGATTACACTTGTGCAAATAAATCTGCATCCTAATTCCTGCATATTACAACGTTGAAGGAAATGTTGGAATTTACATTGCGTAATAACATATTTTTATTCAACAGTGACCTGCATAAACATATCCGAGGTGTAGCTATGGGGGCAAATTGTGTGCCCTCACTTGCTAATCTTTTCATGGGGTACTATGAGAATACCTTTATATATTCTGACAATCCCTTTGGGTCACGTATCAAACTTTGGGTGCATTATATATATGATGTTTGTAATCTGGCAGGGTGATCAGGTATTGCTAAAAGAATTTGTACAGTATTTGAATAATAATGAGTTCGGGATTGAATTTACCAGTAGCAATCACCTCGCAGAAATAGATTTCCTTGATGTACATTTGTATGTCAAGGAAATCTCTATTATGTTTAAAACTTACAGGAAGACGAGTGAGGCTAACTTTATTTTATATAGCAGCTGTCAAACATCCAGTGTGATCCAAAATCTACCTAATGGGAATATATAGAGCAAGAATAAATTGTAATGAACATGCAGAATTTGAGAGCGAATGAAAAGTGCTTGATAACAGGCAAGAAGAAAAAGTATTAATATGAATCGTCAAGATTTGCTTAAACCAAAAAGAAATGTTGTACAAGATTCCCAGGTGGTGAGAATGATCATCCAGTACACTGCAGAAAACAACAAGCTATATAGAATATTTCAAAAACATTAGAATATTTTAGCATTAGATTGAGATTTAACCAATTACATAACCGATTGGCCAAACATGGCACAAAGGCGCCTACAATTAGAACACAATTGAGCCCTTCCTTTTTTAATCCATTGGAAACCACGAAGACCTGGTTACATCAAAATCTAAGTGGATTTCATAAATGTGGCACGTGCAGTATGTGCAGATACACTAGAGAATGCAATAGTATTAAGATTAATATAGATGAGGAATTGAAGATCACATATTTTGTGAATTGTAGGACAACATTTATGGTTTATTCTATAATGTGCATGTGTGGATTGACCTATATTGGAAGTACCATTCAGAACGGCAGGTTTCTACCAGGGAACATCTTACTGCCCTGAATAAAGAAGATTCCATGTTAGCCCTTTCTGTTCATTGGCAGGAATGCCATCAAATGGATAATAAGGCTGACTTGCGTTTCATAGGTCTAAAAACTATAACTACTGATCCCAGACTGGGAGACAGAGAAAAAGCTGTGAGACAAGCTGAGGCAAAAATGATCTGTAAGCATCGAACGCTGTTACAAGGACTTAACACTGATCATGAAATGGGAATATTTATTTAAAAAACAAAAATAAAAGAGGAAAAGTTGCTGGTGATAATGTGATGTATAATTTACAATACATATGTATACTAGCATCTATGATTGACACTGAGAAATGTGATTTAGCTTGAAATCAATATATGTGATCCAATCTGTGTGATGTGTAGAATGAATAATAACTTTATTGACAGCTAGAATGATTATCACATTTCAGAGTGTTATCTCATTTATAAGTAATATAGCAAAGCATAACAGTATGCGTTGGCTACACCTTTGGGATACATAAGACCCAATAGAGATGTCCTGATAGCTAGAATGTCTAGCTAAGACCGATTTGTGGCTTATGTAGATAACATGAGGTACTGTTCAGTCTGTCTAATGTTGCAGCATGTTGCCATTAACATATCACCTAGGTCACATTTAGGCCAAACAGTATGATTTACACTATCAGATTGATCAGAACTGATATGGGCCCCTTTGGGCCACTCGTATTTGGAGTATGATTGAATTTTCTCGACTTCAATGTTAAAATGGGTTGTAAAATGTCTGAGTCCCATGGTTAGGGAATTATAATTATCTTTTAAACCGGTTCCCCTTATATGGCATGAGATGCTTATAAAGATTGTCTGTTATAGATTGTGGTTAGAACATAGAGTGGACTTGAAAATGAAATAGGCTATGTTAACAGGAGTGTGATGTTAAACACAGGATATACTTAAGGAGAGAATTCATGTAGTTCTTTGCAATAGTGACATTTGCATGGCCAATGTTATGCAACATATGCATGACATCAGATGCTGTGCGTCTGACGTCAGTGATGACGTCAGCGTCTGACAATCATATGAATAGAATAGCAAAACAATATGGTGGCTGTTTGCCGCAAGATGGTCCATTAAGATCAGAACATGTTAAGCTGAAGTAAGTAGCTAGTTGACCTATAGTTTAGGAGCGTTGGGAATGGTTGTCTATAAGAGATGTAATTTGGATTATTTTGAATGAAGTAAATTGACACATTAATATGTTGATGTTGTGTTATAGATCTTTGTCAAGGTTCATATTTGAATGAAGCTGTATTGGGAACAAAATTAGGAGTTAGAAGTATTAACACGTGAGGATAAAGTGAGGAACGCCCTCACCAACACGGGTGGTTAATTGGGGATTGAAACTTTATGACCTATTATTCTAGAAGGAGTATTTATTGACAAATAGGAGGAGTGTGCATTGTTGGCAAATCCATTAAGGTAACTATTTGGAACGTAGTAAGAGTTGAACTGAGACAGGTGATGATGATTCTGGATAAGGTGAATTCTTAAGTGCTTATATATATGTTCGCAGGGTGGGAACCCTGATGGAATGGATTCATGAATTTAATACTTCGGTGGAAACTAGACAATCAAATTGAGTAAGGAAGAGACTTGGACTCAGTAATTATAACATATGGTAATTATGAGACATGATTCTTCTTTGGGCTTGAGTAATGTATACAATTGAGACTTCGTGATGAGGGTTAACAATGGTGTGCTATAATAAAATGTTGCTAGCTTGGGGATCTCCCTGGCTGAAATCACAATTTAAAATTGCTTGGGTACTTTGGTGATGGTAACATGGATGCAATGGTGAAGGTATGATGAATACATATTAACAATAGGGGCATGCACTATGGGCCAAAGTGTGGAATAATATAACAATTATTATTTTGTCCTAGTAGTAACGATTTTGTGTTTATCTTTTTCTTCTCACCTCAACCCTTTGGTTTTCCAGTGTTCGGTTCGTATTGTTTTATTATCATTTGTTACTCATCTTTGTTTAATTGGAAATATTTTGTGCGGTTTTTCTAATGACAATTACCTACTCCTGTGATGATCATTTAATATAATGGAAATACTATGTTTCTACATGTTAGCAACATAAACATATTGGGTTTTCTGTTAATCAAAAATATTATTTTGTTAATTCTGATAACATTTGATTATGTTTGTTGGTACTTTATCCCTGAGGAAGACCTTCCAGAAGAGGTCGCAACACGTGTTGGCTACCAGTAAAAAACATATGGACACAAAATAGGACTTGTTAACTTTCTATAAAATCATTTAGAATACCAATGTTATAATATTAGCGTTTGGCGACAGTGGTCTAGTGTACAGTTCAATTTAATTAAAACATATCTTCATAAAGCAAGTATGAATCACTTCATCCGAAAAAAGAAAGGGGCTGAGCCGGTCCCACAATCGGGTGCTGGAGCATGCAAGTTAGGCACAGATCTCAGCAAAAGTAATTTAATCCAGTGACCTACTTTCTCAAATGTGTACCTCTGTAGCCTTTACACTATTTTCCTTATGCATCACCCTCTGGTATCCTTCCTTTGAACCCCAGCCTCAATTCCCTTTCACCCCCTTCCTTACAATTAATTTTCAGACCTCCTTTCCCCTTTTCAACCATCCTTTAACCCTTAACTCAAGCCCCATGTGCACCCCCTTCACTTGCCCACATTGCTGAGTCACCAATTCATTGTCACTCACCTCCTCCCATTTCCCTGGCTCACAGTAAACAGTAGACCACCTTGATTTGCTAGTCAGGCTCTGCCAGACATGACGTGAAGCTGTGGACCGGATTTTGTTGGTAAATGTGGCTATGGGATCTGCACTTGGACAACGAAGAGCAAAAGACACAGAGGAGACTTTAATTTTATTGTGCTCTCAAGATGCACTTCCTTGGAAGGTTGGCTGCATATTTCAGTTTATAGAAGCAGAGAGAACTTTGAGCAGAGCCTGTCTAGGATTTGGTGAGGGAGAGAGGGTAAGAGCGACATATCTCATTTATTTATGTTTTCAAGGAAAGTGGTGTGCGTGTGTGTGTGTATTGTATGTGTCTGTTTGTTTATGCTCGGTCTGTGTAACTATGTTGATGTGGTTGATCGTGTTAGTGACTGGGTCAATTAAATGTAGAAGGCTGCATTTGTGTTCATGTGACTATGTATCTAAATATCAGAACATGTTGTTGATTTGTATGTGTGTCTTTTGTTGGTCAGATAAGAGTGTTCAGGTCAAGGAAAACAATGAACAACATAAGGGGTCTTCCAGAGTGGTAATGGTAAAATCTGTTTTATTTGTCAAATACCACTGATTTTACTATTTGCCCAATTCAGGTTTCAATCAAATACCACCAGCAGTATTCCATAGGAATATGGGCGGCAGGTTTTTTGGCTGGCTTTCTGGCCAAATACTGCATATGTTGCCTCCTCTAAAGGGTGGAGTTAAAAAAGCCAAATTGGTACCAATTTAAAAAAAAAAGTTTTACTGTACAGAAGTACCTTCTCCATCATACCCAATTAATACATAATAGGGTTAGAATGTACCCTTGTGTGCATACAAAAGTACAGTAGTGGTTGGAGCCACTACTGTAGGTAATCAATTTTCACCTTCACATTGAATGTGTAAATGGCTGAAATTTATTTTTTTAAACACCTTTTAACCTTACCACCGGTGGAGGTGGTATTTCTAAAATATCCTTGGATGTAGTCCAAAATACCACATCCACCAGTCTTAAACTTTGATTTGTCTGGGGCTGCTTGTATTTCCGTGCAGCGGGGACCCGACCTAGAAGTTCGGGCTGGGCTGCTCCCGTTAGTGGCAGTACCTGACTGATTTGCATATGGCTGGTTCCATTTTGCAATGGCCCAGACAGGCTAAAACAGTGGCATGGAATGTTGCCCAGAGCAAATCTAGTGGTTCGGCTTAATTCAAAATGTTCCACCTATCACTCTTTTGGTTACAGTTTGTCTTTCCATGTGAGAGAGGATATGCTCAGATGTGGGCCCCTAGCTTGCTGTGCCATACGGAACAAAGCTGCATCTCAGTGATGAAGCCCAACAAGGCTGAAACATGTCTGGGGGTTCTTGTATTTCTGTGCAGAGGGCACCTGGCGTAGCAGTTCAGAGTGGGCTGCTTCCATTGGTGGCAGTACCTGGTTGATTTGCATATAGCTGGTCCCTTTTAGCAATGGCACAGACAAGCTAAAAATAAAACTGGTCTGGGGGAAGGTCGCCAGAGCAATGCTAGTGGTTCACATTAATTCAAAGCCTTCCACCCATCACTTCTGTGGTTAAACTTTGAATTGTACAGATTTTCAGAAATACCGTTGATGGAGGTGGTAACCTTCTCCAGCGGTATGTCATAAAAAATCCACCCAACTCTGAATTAATTAGTTTGAAGTATGCTTATAATTAATACCTGAATTTATCTTTCTGTGAGTAGTTTTCAACTGTGACCAAAAGTGAGTACACAAACAATCCAACACCCATTTTGAAGTACCAACCATGGGTGATATTCAGGGTGCTATTAAACTCGTTTTGTAACAAACTCCTCAGTAATCAAGAAATTCACCAGAGCATAGGGGAAGCATTCTTACAGGGTGAAATCAAGAACAGAATCTAACAAGAAATTGACCCTTGCTTCCTTGGTACGTAAGAGTTGTGATAAACTGATGAGGATTGCAAGAACAACGGTGCATAGGCTGAAGTGGTGACATCATTACCGTTCAGAGTCACAGAATCTGCTATTTAAATGCATACATTTCTCATATGTTGGGGCCGCACAGGCAAAACTGTAACATTGCTAAAATCAAGACGAGTATCTCAACCAAGTTAAACAGAAGCCGAGCGGGCCTTGTAGCACTCAGTCCCTTGACCTGATTCTGAAGGATTTTACCTTTTTACATTTTTTTTTACATTTTGCAGCTCTGGCCCATGGAGCAACAGCCCAGCCAGCATGGGGGAAATTGATCCCTTGCCCCCTTTCCCAGCACGCCCCTCGCTCGGGTCTGTTGGATGCTCGAGGTATGGGGCAAAATGTTTGAAATGTGTGCTGCAGCAGTTTCAGTCCTGCTTGGGACCCTACCTGGCACTCAGTGGCCATATGACCATCCCCCTGGTGCCACTATGCCCACTCGAGGTTCGTGCCACGGCAATCAGATGGCAGAAGTGAGGCTAACTGTGACATTGGACTAGTTCCTACTCTCCTTCCCTAATATCACCCACCCATTTGCCAGATCACTCAGCTTTGTTGGTAGGCTTGGCAAGACATAGAAGTGGCAAGTGCCGATTATGTGGACATCATCCAAGTCTGCCAAGGAAACCGCTACATGATAGTGGTTGTATGCCCATTCTCCAGGTGGATTGAGGCAGGCCCCTGTTCACCTGATGACACCCTTAGAGTGGCTAGGTTCCTAGTTAGGGAAGTGTTCGCAAGATGGGGTGTGTGTGAGGTCCTGTGGTCTGACAATTGGCCTCACTTCGCCAATGAAATGTTTCAGCACATCACAGCATTGATGGCCATCCAACATAAGTTTTACCTGTGGGTACCACCAGCATGCAAATGGGGTGTGTAACTGCCTGAACGGCCTCATGAAAGAGTGCATAGCAAAGACACACAGAGCACCAAGAGGAATTGGCTGCACTGTTTACCACGAGCGCTGTTTGCATTGCACAATAAGCCTGGGTCCGACCCCCATTTAATGCCCAATGAGGAGGTAACAGGATGGCATATGCATCTTCCCCTGGCTCCTCCCACAAGAACACTAAAGGATTGTCAGAATAGTGCAGATGTACTAGGGCAGGAAATGCATAACTATGTTACTTCTTTGGTGGCTAGCGCTTCTGTTATCTCTCGTCAGATACAACGATACCGGGGAGCCCAGAAGTCAGCAAAGAGAGCAACTGCAACAGCGCACCACAAAACTCTGGATTTGAAAACCCTGTGAAGGTGGGGGACATAGTCCTCCTCAGGAACTTGGAATGCGCCATGATTCACAGGTCCGCACATAGAGGAGAAAGTGGCTGACCGTGCTGTCAATCTTGAGGGGAAGCCGGTCTGGAACCACTTGGCAGACATCATGCCCTACAAAGCAGCAGCCTCACCTGGCAACCAGGACACCGTGACCGACAGGGCCAACATTCAGTACCTAGGAGAGCTACAAGCGCGTTCTGCTTACATAACCAAGAGGAGGACATACAATGATCACGCGCTCACAAGCAGCAGAAGTTGAGGCCGGAATACTTGTGGACATAGATTATGGAACGCTGTCTGTTTCCTATTTTTCTTTTTCGCACACAACCAACATGAAAGCTGATGTAATTGTTGATGGTTGTCCATGTTGCCCTCTGCCCCTCACCCAGATACTTTCCCAAACCAATTTGTCCATACTGTAAGGAGACTCAGCAGATTCTGAATCTGATCCCCCGGAGTATACTATCTTGCCTTTATCGAGTATTTGGCCCAAACATACCCACAGTTTGAACACAGTGATCCCCCAGTCCTCACCACGTTGAGAGACCGATCTGTAGGAAAATTGTGGGAAGAAGTGTTTGCCTTTGCCATCAGTGATTACCTGGTCCGCGGGGCTTAAGAGCATTTACCATACTAACGAAATAACGCAATTCTTCGCAAATTTCAGGCGGCCAGCTATATCTTCAAGCTGCAAGGATCAAGCAGCGCAAGGGAAAATGAATGACATATTAAAAATTTGATTATTCTGTTGGCCTTACTTATTCCTAGCAGTGTTATTATATTCATATTTTGGAAAATTACTTGCATTGCTAGTGCTACCACTGTACCCTCTACTAACATTTCTCCAACTGAGCAGGAGGAACGACCATGTCAGGTGGACAGGTGAACACTGCTGATAAGGTAAGGAGAGGTAATCGTAGTGCTGACACAGACATGAAGGAGGCATACATGTATCTGACTGACACTGCTTAAGTGTCTAATAACATGTGGTACATACACATGACAAAAGTAGGTAAGGAAACCACCGGGGAGAGCTGTTCTGTCTGCTCCTTAATCCCCTATGCAATGAGTGCCTCCAGAACGTTCATAGCATATGAAATACCACCAGCAAGAGCACAATGCCTAATGTATCTCTCGATGGTGACAACTCGAGGAAGATATCAAGGGAAGACAGCAATGCTGAGATGGATGTCTAAAGCAACATTCCGGTATGAAGATAATTACATAAAGACATTAGTCATGATGAACAATTATTGGCAGCTAGATGAAGCTATACAGTACACACCTGATGGACCTGACAAAGGAGAAACAAAGACTATCACTCTGAAGGAACTACCATGTCCATGGACAAGAGTGAAGGAGACAGAAAGAGAGCCTGGCTGCTGGAAAAGTCCACAGATACTATTGTATGACCAAATGTACACAGAAGATGGATGGAAGAATGGAATGGTGGGAAGAAAAGTACTGTCACTAGCACAGTCACCAGTCAACAAGGTACAGGAAGAAAATGACAAGTGCCTGAAAGAATGGGAAGCGAGCACCAAGTTACTGACATGGGTGGAACATGAAGCTGGTCCAATGCCGATAATACCTCTGAAGACACCAGCACTGTGCTATCAGAACAATGGCGAAGATGAAGTTGTCGAGAATGTTGGATGCAGAAGCACTGAACAACACGCAGCTATGAAGGCAGGAACAGCAGTACTGATGGATCACAATTGGGCTTGCGCATGTGAAAGCATACGATAAGCTGCCACCTAACTGGAGAGGAGTTCGCTCATTAGTACACATCAACATGCCTTCATTGGTCACACCAAAGAAGGATGTGAAGCTTGACGACTTCCCGAAAATGGACAATAGCAAAAGGAAGAAGAGACTGATTGAGGTGGCACCAACAGCAAAGGCAGAGAAGGCAGAGACACCAGCAGGATTGAGCAGATTAAAGAGAGGAGGAATTACTTCTCAGAAGCATCAGATAAAGCACTTGATGAAATTCCAGCAGAACACAGGCTGTTCAGCAGAACACAGATGTTCTTTGCATCAATAATACCATCTGTACAGACATATACAAATGTGAAGTGGTTACAGATCACCTGCTGGGAGCCGATGGTGACTATTAATCCCACAGTGAATGGGTTCAATGCCATAAAAGAAGAGCTCAGAGCGATAAGGTTGGTGACGCTACAAAATAGATATGTTCTGGACCTCCTCACAGGTATGGAAGTAGGAGTTTGTGCAAAGGTAGGGAACTCTTGTTAAACGTAAACATCTGCCAACAATGAAGATAGCAGAACTCTATCAGATGCAGTGGCGCAGCTGGTGCGGATGCATGCCAAAATGGAAGAAGAAGCAAGAGAGACAGGAAAGGACCAGAGCTGGATAGCTTTGATATGGTCATGGATGTCATCATGGCTGTCAGATAGACTAAGGGTGATAATGGGAGCACTTATGTTGTGGCAATATCGATGTGTGGGATTAAAATCTGCATGGCCAGGTGCAGTTAAAACTACCAAAGAAATGGGTCTCCACTTTGTCATGAACATAGGGGATGCAAATAGACCAAAACGGGACCCGTCCCGTTCGAGAATGCGTAGAAACAAACGGGCTGGCTTTCTGCGCCTCCATATTGCTCACACTAGCCAGGCATTGAATAGTTGGTTCGTACATCTTGTTTATAATGATGTTTTTTGTCAGTGCAATTCAAAATTGGAAAGTTTTTATACAATATCTTATGTTCATATGAATTATGGAATGAACATTTGAGAATGTTTTTATTTTAAAAAAAAACATGTTTAAAAATGATGTTTAATATACTAATAAAATTTGAATATATATTGGTGTCTATGTTTCCTTGACCAGATCCACCATTTCCCGACTCACCAGTAGAAGTCTGCTATCTATATATCATTACTTTCATTGTTCCATGTGACATAACCCCCTTTGTGTTCAGGTGCAAGAAAACAGCAGAGGAAGCTATCAGGATGCAGGTCCTGATGGATGTGAACATAGGAGGAGCACGGACGAGATTGTGGCAGAAAGGAACAAGATAGGAGAAAGAATTGCTCAGGGCAAACTGTTCCCACTTGGAGTGTTACGCTCACCTGGTATCCACGGGGACGCCACCCAGCTGTATGGACACTGGTATCCTTCTCTGCGGTTCCCAGATGTGGCCATCAGGGGAGTTCTGCCTGCAATACAGGAGGGCTATGTTCAAGAACGGCCAACTGCTGGTAATTAGCCTCCCACCACCCCGTATGCCTTCAGCCCCTATGGGGCCTCTCCTCACCTTATTGTTGATTCAGGTGTGCTCTCCATCCTGCCTTCTTGGTAGGGGTGTGTTGTCCTTTGTGGGCAGATGTGATCTAGTTACTTCACTGATGCCGGCCCGTTTGAAGTCTTTCAGGTAGGTCTTATTTCTGTTGTATATTGTTATTATTCCTGCATGCCTTTCTTGGTTTAATAATGTCTCTTTCTCTTCCTTAGATGTGTGTTGCATAGGCTAAATTGGGTCTCGCTGGGAAAATGATGCCGTGCAATGAGCGATATGATGCGGTACGTAGGCGCTATGCACAGTGCGGTGATGCCTTGACTTTGCTAACCTGTTTTCTTTTCCTTCCCATAGATTGCGGTGTTCACCCTGGGTGTGGTATTCCGAGGCGATGCTGGTCGAGGGGCGACTTGCTAGGTAAGCTTTTTTGCACAGTTTGTTATCTTGTAAAGTCTCTAATACCTTGTTTCTTTCCTTTTTTGCAGATCCGTCAGTCCGGGAGACGTTCTGATCCAAGGAAGCTGTTCGCAGGAGCTGTGGGCAGCTAATGATGAAAATTGCAGGTAAAATGCTGCTGCTAACTATGTTGCTTTTGTCTCCTTACAGGTGCTGTTTCTCCGAGGTTCGGGGGTATAGCTGGACACAGTGAACGTCACGTTGCAGGATTGCAAAGAAACCCGAAGCGTGTTATCCAAATCGGGTGTGGTTTAAATAGCTTCAAAAAAGTAGTCCAGGTAAAGTAGTTCCTAGGCTACCACACCCAAAACTCTATACTGCATAGCTTGGTTCCTAGGAGCCAAGCTATGTGGATGCCTCCATGTTGGCTTGTCAAATGAGAAATTATATCATGCCTCCTATTGCAATGAATATATGTATATTGGCCTACGCCAAGCTGCTTGTAAGTCACTTGCGAAGAAATCCGTGTTGCAAGGTCCTGACCTTAAAATCAATGTAAACCGCCATTTGAGGTTGAACCGACATTTTAGGTTCGCTTTGTAAAGTTACCCTGTGAGTTAAAATGGTGGACGATGTCATTCTGAAATACAACATGGCCGTCTTGACCTCTGTATGTAGCTAATATGTAACTTGCCTGCAGGCCACTTGTTGAGGTCGTGAACTAAGACCTTGTCCTTCGTTGACTTGTGTGTAAAGGATTACTCGTGCAAAGAAACTAATCCACAAGCATATGTTAAGAACAATGTATTCAAATACTGAACATAGAACACTTGTTTAACTACATTGTATTAATGTTTGAGAAGACCTGCATGGGAAATCCCGGAATACGCAGTTGCCGTGTAGGCTTGTTGATATATATATTAAAAGCAAACCAGTTACATGTGGATGTGCGGACTTGGCATTAACCCTAAATCAGTAATGTATTAGAGGAATATTAACCTGAAGAAGGGTTGGACATCGTGTTCGCAAATAGTATAAAAGAGCCATTATTCTAATGTACAGCGTCTCTGACTGAACAAACTGAACCTCGCTGGAGTTCGCTGTGTTGCACTGAGGGCCGATAGCTATCTGATTTTGTTCTGTTCTTTGTAACTGAATTCAGTATAAATAAAAGTACTTTGTATGTTCCTTTGTAACCCGTGTCCGGTATATTTCCTTTTGGGGTACTCAGCCTCGATATTTTGATTTTGTTTTCACAGTTGGCGCCCGAATAGGGACCCTCAAGATTGATGCCGGATTATCGAAGGTTGACCTCGCTATCGGACCGGGATCGGACGGTGTGACAAAAGGGGGCCCCACTGAACGAGACGCAACACCTCAACAGCGCTGCATGACCCGATCCCTGGATGATTACGGCATCTTGACGAAGGTCCACTTATCGAGACGGGCAGATTTGCCGAAATCACCATACACGAAGTAAGATTAGTTAGGTAAGATTCTTTGCAAACCGATCGGACCTTCTTAGGCTTCATCAAGTGAGTCGTGACCCGACTCTTAATATAATCCTGATAATTTGATTTTGGCGTATTGTATCTGCAGACACAATTATTGACCAGGTAACACCAATAATTTGATATGCCTGGGAAATTGTCTACCTGCTTCAGGGCGTTGTTCCGCAGCGATAGACAATCTTTGGAATTTAGCCATCCCCCACCACAGGAGGCATAGCCGGCATGTGCTATGTACTGTAAGCATGGCATTGGAAGTATAGTGTTTAATGACATTTGGCACAGACAAACCAGACATGCCTCCGAACTTCAGTGGCCAATCAATGGTAGTTTTGAAATCCCTCGTATTGAGTATTTAGAGTCAATTCTATTAAAGAAAAAGGCTAGACCTGCAGCATTTGATGTTTTGCAGAATTGGAAAAAAGAAGCGTTGCAGCAACTTAAAAGTAGAGAAAACATTCGCGCCTTCATGAGACGAACGCCGGAAAAGCATTATTATGACCAAGATAAACATTCTGAATCGACTAGGAATATGGATAGGGCTTTGTCACTTGGAATACAGAAAATATATCCTTCTAAAGACCTTTGTGTTTCTGACGAATTCATAGACAAATTGTTAGATGAACGAAGGCCTGGTGCCTCTGTGCCACCTCCGTATGTTCCTCTTCCTGCTGCTTTGCCTCTTCCTCCTGCTATTCCTGCTCTACCTGCTGTTGTTCCCGTTGTTCCTGCTCCTCCTAATGTTCCTCTTCCTCCAGCTCCTCCACCTCTCCTGATTGCACCTGTAACAGTACCTCCATCGAATTTACCTCCCCCCTCTCTTCCAAGTGGTCTTGTGCTGCTTGTAGCTGATCAGGGTACAGGGTCGAAGGTTGTCACTTGCAATACTGTACCACCAGAGAAGAAATGTGATTTGATTGCATGGGCTAAGCATTGTATGTAGAGGGATGATCAAGCTAATGTTTTTGCCACACTTTGTAATATGGACAATTTTCCTGAGAAAAATATTTTTATTGAAGTTTTAGGGATTCATTTATGTGTAATGTGGGGTAAATTAAATAATGCAGATCTCCTGCAAGGGTTAAGGGATCTAAATACTTTAGCGTTTTCTGGAGACACTGTGGAGAAAATAAATGAGCATGTCAAGGGGTTATTTGGGTATAGAAAGGAGTTGGAAAGGTTACAGAATGAGGATGACGAGGGGGAAAGTATGTATGTACAGAAACAGCCCCTTCCTTGTCGTAAATCGATATCTGAGGAAGCACGAATTTGTACGAAGGATGCTCTTAGATGGATTTCAGATATGTCGATAACTCCAGTTGAAGTATATGACACATATAGTCAGTATACACCAGAAATGCAGAGGAAAGTGATACCGGTAATGATAGAGTACCTACAGGATGATTGTGTAAAAAGAAAGATTAGTTGCCCCACAGAGTTATTGAGTATTTATAAGAGAGCTTTTTCACTTGACACTTCTTCGACTGCTTTAGCGCCCGACTTCGTTTTGTTGCTTAGTAAGCGTTCGGAGTCACCTACTTCTCAGTTGCCTATGAAAGAGGTTCCTCCGACATTTGTCCCGAAGGTTGAGGTTGCGGCCAATGTTGCACAGGGTATATTTGCTGTGAACATTCCCGCACATTATGTATCGCAGTTTGTTCACGTCCCGTTCTCAAGACAAGAAGTGAATACTATTAGACTATCTATTCCTGATATTAGGAAAAATCAGACAGGATTCTATAAAGAAATAGAGTCCGTCTTGCAGTCCTCAGTGTTCACCTTAGGAGATATTGATCTGTTATTTCCTGTACTCCTGCCCGTAGATTTGTGGAAACAAGTTAGAACTATAGACGACGTGCCAGGGTTGGGAGATACATGGGTGAATATAACTAGACACAATAGAGAAAGGTCAGCTGGTGAAAGACCGCCTCAGGTGATACTAACTTTGCCTGATAGAATCATTGCAAAATTGAAAACTATAATTCCGGAGAAAAGAATTATTTGGGACAAACTAAAGGCCTGTGTCCAAGGGAAGTCTGAGGGTGCTACCAAGTTCTTTAATCTGTTCAAACAGGTATTCTCGGATTTCAGCGGACAAGACCTAGGCACAGAGTCTGGGAAAAGGTTATTTGTGGACAAATTTGTGCTTGGATTGCTGCCTGACATCTAGTCACAAATTATGTCTTCTGAGAGCGCTTGGCAGGCAAAGTCCCAATCAGAAGTACTGCATATGGCTCAGTACTACGAGAATCGTGTCAATAATGAAAAAGATAGAGTTGAAAAATGAAAAGGTGATTTAAAGACTAAAGTGCTATAACAGCAAATCGTTAGAGGCCCCAGAGGGGGTAGTTTGCAGATTAGAGGTCAGTATGTCCCGCAAGGGAATGTGCCTTTGGGTCCTGTGAACATTAACCAGTGCGCCTATTGTTGTCAAGAGGGTTATTGGCGTGCACAATGCCCCGTCCTTCGAAAAAGGTTGAATAACACATTTGGGAATATGGGTAGACGATCCAGAGGTCACCCGGGTGTAGGGGGCCATGGTAGAGGTCAGTTTACACAGGATCCTCAAGAACCTTTTTCACAGGATAATCAGACTCCGAGTGTGGATACTAGGAACATATTTGCTCATTCTTCTGCTGTATATTTATCTGAAGAGCTTCATTTTGATGACATTCTGTTTCGTTAGGATTGCCCGAAGCAGGGTTTGGAACCTACACCTATTCCCGTCTATCAGAAAGGTCCCTATGTTGAAATGGTGGTGGGAAATAGGAAATATCAGTTTTTGATAGACACTGGAGCACAGAAGTGTTCCATTGATCATTCGCTGGTTCCAAATATTCCACTGTCAGGGCAAACCAATGTTTCTGTAGGGTTTTCTGGCACGCCAGTTGTTTGTCCAGTTTCTTCACCGGTACCCATTTCTTTGGGTCCCTTTACAGATCACTGTCCATTTCTGTTGACTTCGAATTGTGGAGAGAACTTGCTGGGGTTGAATCTGTTAAAATAATGAAATGCAGTGATTTATTGTTCTTCTGATGGAGTGCGCTTGATGATTTCACCACAGCAATTTTCTGTCTCGTAATTCTTAACTAGACCTTTGCCGCCAGAATTCATTAATGTACCAGAGAGCTTATGGGCTGTTGACGACAATGATGTCGGTGTTTTACAGATTGAAACTGTTAAGATAGTTTGAAACATGGAATTGAGCTGCCACGCATTCCCCTGTATAAGATTTCAGTTGAGGGCGAGCGAGCTTTGAAATGCATTGTTTCCGATTTTGTGCATCGCGGGGTGATTGAAGAAATTTCAGGAAGTTTGTGCAATAGTCCGATTTTACCTGTGTATAAGAAAGGCGATAATGCAATTCCATTCCGTTTCATAATTGATTTACGTGCCATTAATAAAGTCGTCGCTCCACAATTTCCAATTGTGCCTGATGTGACGACAATATTAACCATGATTCCAGCTACAGCTACTTACTTTAGTGTTGTGGATCTAAAGAATGCTTTCTTTAGTATTCCTATACAAAACGGTAGTAGATACTTGTTCGCGTTCACCTTAGGGGACGCTCGTTCACATTTACTCGTGCACCTCAAGGGTACACAGAGAGTCCTAGCATCTATAGTAGGGCTTTGAAAGAATAGCTTGATAACGTTGAATTGCCCTCTACTTGTACATTGCTTCAGTATGTTGACGACTTGTTTTTAGCTGCTGACTCTGAGAGCGCCTGTAAGGAGGGCACTGTGTTATTGCTTATCCATCTAGCTAAGCATGGTCACAAAGCTTTGCTTAAAAAGTTTCAATATTGTTGCCAGGAGGTCACCTATTTAGACTATCTCCTGTCAAAGGAGGGAAGAAGATTGACACCTGAAAGAATAAAACACATTTCTGGCATATCTGTCCCAAATGCACAGAAGGAAGTTAGAGCCTTGATAGGTATGGCTTCTTACTGTAGGTTGTAGAGCCCACATTTTTCACTAGTAATCAAACCGATGTTGGCTTTGACAAAGAAGGGCATTTCTTCGCCATTGCCATGTAACGCGGAACACCAGCAATCGCTTGACTTGCTCAAGACTGCATTATGCTCTGCACCAGTTTTGCACCAGTTTTGGGCACACCAAACTATGAAAAGGCCTTTGTGTTGTTTGTGCATGAATGTGATGGATGTGCTTTGGCTGTATTAACACAGGGAAGAATAGGCCGTGCGGTTACTTTTCTTCCGCCCTTGATCCTGTAGCATGTGCTTTGCCAAGATGTTTGAGAGCTGTCGCTGCTGCTGCGTCTGTAAAACAGAGTGAGGGGATGGTCCTAGGCCATGATCTAACCCTGATGGTGCCTCACTCTGTAGATGTTCTACTGAACCGAACCCAAATGCAACACCTCACTTCTGCACGGTTGACAAGATTTGAATTGATCTTGTTTTCTCCTCACATTCAAATTAGGAGGTGTTGTGTTCTTAATCCGGCTGACCTCCTACCTTTCCCGCAAGATACTACTTGCGGCGATGAAGAGTCACATGACTGTTTGTAAACTACCGAACAAGAAACAAAGGGTAGAATTGATTTGAAAGACACTCCTTTGGATAATCCACAAGGAGAGCTGTTTTGTGATGGCTCCTGCTTCAAACTTCCGGATGGTACATCCACAGCTGCTTATGCAATCACCACATTAAGCACGGTCGTGAAGACTAAGAGAATTACGCATAACTCTGCGCAGGCTGCAGAGATTATAGCATTGACCCGAGCTTGTGAACTTTCTGAAGGGCTTGCAGTAAACATATGTACTGATAGTCAGTATGCCTTTGGGGTGGTTCACAACTTTGGGAGACTTTGGTGAGAGAGAGGGTTCTTAACTTCACATGGTACCAAAATCCAACATGGCTCCCTAATAGTACAACTGCTCTCAGCTGCTGCGCTCCCTACTTAGTTAGCTGGTATGAAATGTGCAGCACATCGAAAGATTACAGATGACATAGGAAAAGGGAATGCTTTCGCTGATCAGATAGCTAGACAAACTGCTACCAATCCCCTTACGGAGATGTATGTTTCAAGGGAGACTGTAAATGCTTATGCAATGGATGAGGGTGTTGGGTCTGTACGGGATATCCAAGCTGATGCCACGTTAGAAGAATCCAAGAGGTGGGCTGAAGGCTTGGGGAAACTTAATGATGACGGGTGTTGGGTGGACATAGTTGAATGGAAATGGCTACTCCCTGACGCGTATGCAATGATGATGGTCATCATGGCCCATGGTCCTACGCATTTATGTTCCCAGAAAGTGACAAAAATGTTAGAGAAAGTTTGGGCAAATGAAGAAATTTCGAAAATTGCCCAGCGCTATGTCCAGGATTGCCTGATTTGCCTACAACAGAATGTGGGAAAGGGGACAGCAACTCCAAGGGGAGGTATTGGGCCACCCTCTGTCCCCTTTGAAGTTATCCACTTTGATTTTAATGAAATGGAGCGGTGCAACAATATGGAATACGTGCTGGTGGTCATCTGTGCTTTTAGCAAATGGGTTGAGGCTTTCCCCGTCAAAGATGCTACAGCCATGACTACTGCGAAAACTATGTTAAAGCAATATTTTCCTCGGTTCAGGCTACCAAGAGTTATCTGGTCAGACAATGGTCCACATTTTGTCGCTACTGTAATTCTGCAGATATGTGCGGCATTACAGATCGACAAACGGTTCCATTCAGCCAGACATGCTCAGAGCGCCAGACTAGTAGAAAGACAGAAAGGTATCATAAAGAACAAGCTCGCTAAGACGTGTGCCGGCACTAAATTAAAATGGTCGGACGCCTTACCGATTGTGTTATTATCCATGCGCACAACCCCTCAAACTAAGACTGGGCTCTCTCAATTTGAGGTGGTAATGGGGAGACCTGCTAATATCTGGAACCTTCCTAAATGTAGCTCTTTAAGAAACGTTGAAAATGTATTACTTTCAGATTATTGCAGCCAGTTGACTAAAAACCTGTATTTGATTTATCACCAGGTGCGAGAGGCTTTGCCTGTGCGATACGAGGGCCCAGGCCACAGCATATAGCCTGGAAGCTGGGTGCTCATCAAGGTGTTTGAGCGCTCTTCTTGCCTTGCACCTCGCTGGTGGGGCCCGTTCCAAGTCCTGTTGGTCACCCAAACAGCGGTGCGTGTTTCTGGAAGAAAGAATTGGATCCACGCGTCCCACGTCAAGAAACTTCCTCACCCTGTGCGACACGATACAGAAGAAACAGAACCCCTCGCTAACGCTGCATCCCAAAGCAGTAAATAGCGCTGAGAGTGTGTCAGAGAATCTTTCTGAGCCCGTTAGGCTTGGAGAAACAGCCATTTTGTCTCCACACTCTCCAAAAGTTTTGCATCCGGAAACTGCTGTTTCAAATTTGGCATCTTCACTTGTCTCTGATACGTTGCTTCCAACGGGAAGTGACAACACATTGTTTCCGGATTAATCAGTACCGGGAAAAGCAAGGTACAATCTGCGTCCAAGAAAATAGACTTACGGCACGGTTTCACTGTGCATCTGATAGACTTACGGCACGGTTTGGCTGTCCATTCGGACAAGGAAAGGATCATCGAGGGCTTGTTTTTGCCCAAATTTGAGAAAGGGGATTATGTTGGCTAGGGTTGTGGAAGGACTAAGAAGTTGCGCGGCCGGGAGGTCACCAGCAACGAACATTGGGGTTTCCGTTTGAAGACTACAATGCCTGCCACCGCTACCGCTCGTATGGGACTTGTAAATGATGGGGTGACCAACCGGGACAATGGACAATGCACCTGGGCCCGGAAAACGTATTGCTGTGTTTTTATAATGATATTTGGTTTTTTAATAGTCACTGTCTTAGGTTTGTGGTACCTTGAGGAAACTCACCCTTTAGAGTCCTTGTTACCTTCTGAAAGTGTACCTACTGTTCCTACTCCCTTTGTACATTTGCATACACTGTCCCCTAGGGACTATCAGCATAGACAAAGGTACCACAATAATACTCTGCTACTTATCATGAACGCTACCAGGCCATTTTTAATAAGTCTAACTGTTGGGTCTGCTCACATGTACCGCAACACGGGGATAAGGGGCTAGGTTGGTATATTCATCCTTTATCTTTGACAACTGCTTGTTATGCTTCTCTTAGAGCACTGTTCTTTGGCCGTTGGAATGATAGCATCCCAGGGAACTTTGATGGCACTAATTTGAATAGTTTTGAGAAACGTGTTTTGACTCCCCTGGGATGCTCGCTTTTCGCAAACAGGAGTAAACCTAACGTTGCTTCTATTAGGCCTTCTGATAGACTCTCTCATCCTTTCCAATCTTTGATTTCCTTTAAGATGGCTCCAATAGGCAATAAGGATGCCATGCCTCCTTCTTACACTGTTAACCATAGCCCCGATTCAGTTTCTTTTTGCATACAGAGGAATGGAACTCAGTCAATGGGAGATTTTCTAGTTTGTGCCAATGTTGCAAATTTGACTGGGGAAAACAGACCTTTATATGTAGGCGAACCTGTCTACTTTGTCTGCGGTAATGTAGCATTCCCATGGTTGCCCAGGAATTGGCAGGGAACCTGTTATTTAGGGATCCTGTTACCTGGGGTGTTTATAGCTAGTACAATAGAAGTTTCAAAGGCTCGTCCATGGCTGGACGAGAATGGTAACACTCCAGCACAAATCTTGGGAGATATAGCAAAATCAGTTGTGCCATTTTGGGGTCAGATAGCGAATTCCGAAGATATCAGAAGACTAGCGAGAGTACTGGAGAGAACCATCAACCGGACCACGGACATACTCTATAATATGACATTAGAACAGAAGGCGATAAGACACGTAGCACTTCAGAACCGGATGGCATTAGATGTAATTCTGGCTGAACGTGGTGGAGTGTGTAAATTGGTGGGATCCGCTTGCTGTGTTTTCGTATCAGATTCCTCCCCAACCATCTTCAAGGCAATACAGAATCTGCACGTCCTTAGTTCAGAAGTGCATGCCCCTGAGGGAAACTGGAATCTTAGCGCTTGGTTCTGGGACTTCTTGCGATTTTGGGGTTGGAAGGTACTTTCAGTGTTGCTGATTATTTTGGGAATTCTGTTGTTTCTTTGTTGCTGTATTCAGTGTCTACCTAGTATATGTTCGATGCTAGGGGGATGCTGTGCACAAGGGATAGGTACGATAGGACATAAGGTGTATGCCCCAGATAAAACTTCCAAAGAATATGTGTTAAAATAAATTCTAGCGAATGACCTAATGGCAATAGATATCTCCGACAGCGATTCAGGGTGCATGGACGATGATGCATGGAGTTATTTGCAAGGAGATCAGAAGTAGTTTAGCACTTAGCATAGGCCAAAAGGAGGGTTTGTCAAATGAGAAATTATATCGTGCCTCCTATTGCAATGAATATATGTATATTGGCCTACGCCAAGCTGCTTGTAAGTCACTTGCGAAGAAATCTGTGTTGCAAGGTCCTGACCTTAAAATCAATGTGAACCGCCATTTTAGGTCGATCTGCCATTTAGGTTTTAGGTCGATCCGCCATTTTAGGTTCGCTTTGTAAAGTCACCCTGTGAGTTAAAATGGTGGACTAAGACCTTGTCCTTCGTTGACTTGTGTGTAAAGGATTACTCGTGCAAAGAAACTAATCCACAAGCATATGTTAAGAACAATGTATTCAAATACTGAACGTAGAACACTTGTTTAACTACATTGTATTAATGTTTGAGAAGACCTGCATGGGAAATCCCAGAATACACAGTTGCCGTGTAGGCTTGTTGATATATGTATTAAAAGCAAACCAGTTACATGTGGATGTGCGGACTTGGCATGAACCCATGATCAGTAATGTATTAGAGGAATATTAACCCGAAGAAGGGTTGGACATCGTGTTCCCAAATAGTATAAAAGAGCCATGAATTCTAATGTGCAGCGTCTCTCACTGAACACACTGAACCTCACTGGAGTTCGCTGTGTTGCACTGAGGGCCGATAGCTATCTGATTTTGTTCTGTTCTTTGTAACTGAATTCAGTATAAATAAAAGTACTTTGTATGTTCCTTTGTAACCCGTGTCCGGTGTATTTCCTTTTGGGGTACTCAGCCTCGATATTTTGATTTTGTTTTCACAGGCTGGCAACTTCAAAATAAAGTAGTTCCCCAAACACATGTCTTCACTATGTATGAGCCTGGTGCAACAGGTGCCAGGACTGGCTCCAAGAGGGCCTAGGCAGTGGATGCCTAGGTTTATTGGAGACCCGAGCCAAGACCTCTCCTGGCCCATGGGCTTGCCAGAAGGGTTTTTGGATGTGGGTCGTGACATGGAGCAGTGAAGCTGGACAACCCATTTGATGCAAAGTACTATGAAGGGAAGTGGGTTTGCTGTAACCCCGAAGGAGTGGCTGTTACACGAACTGGTCGTTCGATGACCACACAAACTACTATGGGCACCTCAGAGAAATAACAAAGATATGACAGCCAAGAACAAAAGGCTGTTGTATAAGGATGTGGTCAACAGGTCAACCAGAGGGGGTACTGAAGAGGAATGGGGAAGCATGCCACCACCCCCACTCCTACTAAATTCATGACAAGCAAGAAGCCCAGGAAAAACCACAATCACCCATTTTATTTTGGATGAACTCCCAACTGACCTCTGATTGACAAGTACGTTGAGAAGTCTCCCCTCAGCCAGCCATACCGACCAAAGGACATACAGATCTATCCATGTGTGAATGAAGAGCCACAGGTCATGATTAAGGATACCTGTATGGACAGATTGAACTAAAACACCAAGAAAACATGTTGCTGACGTCGTTAGAGACACCATGACAAAGTAGCAGTAATCATGAAGCACACATGCCACCAACACATTGGGACATAACCACGCACTCGAATACATGAAGAACACGAGCGTACAGTTCTATAGTTAGAGTACAGATACATATACATACTGTCATTGCTTTATACATTTTGCCATTAGCCAAACGCAGCAATGCAGAAACTGCAAGAGACAAGAGATCTTGAGCAGGGCTTGCAGATGCTTATACGTGAATAACCCTATGGAACTGCAGGAGCACCTATGGCACCTGACAGAGCCAAGTGTGACGAACCTATGGAAATGTAGTATAGCATGGACACTGTAGAAACCACATTGTAAGGTTTAGGAAAATTACAGAAGGCCTTAGGCCTCCGAGCAAGAGATGAGCTGAGCTGATTCAGGCTGGACAGAGAGCAAGACGTGTGGGACAGGACCCGCAGCCAAGGTAAAGAGATACGGGTGACATTCCAATCCCCAGATGACAAAGGGAAGAACTGTCATGACCCTCGCCCAAAAAACCCTCTGGCAAACCCATTGGCCAGGTGGAGGCAGGACTCGGGCCTCGAGAGCCTGGCATCCTCTTCAAAAGCCCTCATGGGGCCAGTCCTGGCGCCTATGACGCCAGGCTCATACACCATGAAAATCATTGTGCTTGGGAACGACTTTATTGTATTGTCAGCCAACATGGAGGCATCCACATAGCTTGGTTCCTAAGAACCAAGCTATGCGGTCTAGTGTTTTGGGTGTGGTAGCCTAGGGACTACTTTACCTGGACTATTTTGTTGGGGCTATTTAAACCACACCCGAGCAAGACAACACACTTCGCGTTACTTTGCAGCTTGAAACTGGACGCTCACCGTGTCCAGCTATTCCCTCGAACCTCGGAGAAGCAGAACCTGCAAGGAGACAAAAGGAACATCATTAGCAGCAGCATCTTACCTGCAGTCTTCATCTTTAAACACTCGCAACTACTGAGAACAGCTTCCTCGAATCTGCACACCTCCCAGACGGAACGGCCTAAAAGAGGAAGATAGAGGCAACATTAAAGAAAGCAGTAGAGGCATTTAAAAATTACGAACTGCTCAAAAGGCTTACCTGACTGGTCGCCTCTCGGCTGGCACCACTCCGGACATTCCACTCGCGCTGAAGAACACTGCGACCTACAAGGAAGGAAAACACAGGTTAGCAAAGGCAAGACTTCGCAGCACTGCGCATAGCGCTTACTTACCGCATCATAGCACTATTAATGCGCCATCATTTACCAGCGGGGCTCAACCAAGCCAGTTCGCCACGCTGAAGCTCTGCATACCTAAGGGAGAAAAAAGAGACATTTTAAACAAAGAAAGGCATGCAGGATAGCAACAAAACTAAAGAACAGCAATAAGACCTACCTGAACAATATCAAAAAGGCCGGCGTCAGTGAAGTAACTGGACCGCACTCGCCCATGAAAGACAACACGCCCCTGCAAAGAAGGCAGGACGGAGAGCACAAACACAGTCCTCCTGTATTTTCTGGCAGAACCTTCCCCGCAGACCACATCAGGGCAAAGCTGAGAAGCATACCAGCAAGTAACCCGGCTGGGTGGCGTCCCTGTGGATACCAGGTGAGCGTAACAGAACGCAAAGCCTGCCTTAACAAATCCACCTGGGCGCCATGGAGACATCAGAAATGGACCAATTGGCCCAATTACTAGGAGGGCTTCGTGCTGAGGTTCATTCTGTCTGACAAGAGACTAATGCCCTCCGGAGAGACCTAATAGTGACCAAAGAACACACTGAAGAGATTAGCAGGCAATACTTGCAATCACAGGCAGGACAGACGCCTATACCTGGAAGCAATCCAACGATGCAAAACCCTGCCATACCATCCACTCCGGTACAGATCACGTTACCTGGAACAGTGCCCCTGGCACCACCAGAAAGGTTCTCAGGCGACCCACGGAAATATGCGGCATTCATCAATCAGTGCCGCCTTCATTTTCTTTGTAGGCCTGGAACATTTCCAAACGACCAAGCTCGGGTAGCTTTTGTCTTATCATACCTGAGTGGTAGTGCAGCAGATTGGTCGGTGCTGTTGTATCAGAATTGGGAATTACCACCCCCTGCATCTCCTCACCTGAATCCTTAGAAGAATCTTCCTGGGGTGAAGTCTTCCGTCTTCTCCTTCTGTCTTTCTTGTTCTCTTCTGGCTCTTCGTCTGTCTTAGAGGCCGTTTTCCCCTTCTTGCGCTCGTAGAGATAAGGACAGTCTCCACTTGAGGCCACCTTGTCTGTGGTGTGAATAGGCAGTCAGGGGAACCTAGGGGAGCCAGTCCCTTTTCACAGGGAAAAAGCCTATTGAGGCAGAAAAAAACCCTGGTAGGATTGAAGGCTGAAACAAGCCAGGTGTGGAGGAGGCTGATAGATTGGTGGTTCTGGAGGCCAGGACACTAGTCCAAAAGAATCAAGTCTGATATACTCTGTGGATCTGAGATACGTGGAGAAATCCTCGGAAGATGCCAGTGGAGGGGTGGATTATATCCTTGGATCAGAGGAATATGAGATGTGTTGAAAATCCAGTCACACCAGGACCGTACAGAAAGGGTTATGCTGGAATAAAAAAAGAGCTGAATGAAAAGGAGGTAAGTAAGGTGCAAGAGAGGAAGCTAATGAGAGAGAGAATGGAGCAAGAGAGAGAGTGTGAGAGCATGCGAGCATGAGATAAACAGTGAGAGCACGGGCGAGCGGGATAGAGAGAGAGAGGAAAGGTACTGGGCGAGTGAGAGAGAGAGAGAGTGAAAGTGCAGGAGAGCGAGAGAGAAGTAGTAAACTGACGAGGAAAAGGAAAGCGATCCACGGACAGAAGCCACGACAAGGATAGCCACCAAACCTAAAGGGAAGAACTATCAAAACCCGGAAAAAATTATAATAAGCACAGGGGGAGAAAGATAAAGACAGCGAAGCCGGTTACGAGAAACCAGAGGAGGAGCAAGAGAAGACGGGGAAGCAAACAATGGACCTGGAAGCAGGAAATAACTACAGACAGAAAAGTAGCGAAATAAGGGTCCAAAGGGAAATCGAGGAGGAAGCACTGATACACGGTGAAAGCGAAAGGCAAACAAAGCGAGTTGCAGCGCAAGGCGTTGGGTGCGTGGCCTCCTTAAAAAGGAGCAGGAAACACAAGACTAGTGTGGTAAGAGATCCTCCGGTTGGCCTATGAGAGCCTCCATCTTTTCCACAGTGTCCAGGGCCACGTTATGACAGTATGCCCCCTTCTCGTCAGGATTCCCCCGGGCTTGCCTGGGTGAAGACGGTGATACTGACGTAACAAGCATGGGGCATGAATGTGACTTCTAGGTTCCCATGTTCGTTCTGCAGGGGTGTACCCCTTCCAATGGACCAGATTCTGAACTGTACCATGTCTGTATCGGGAATCCACCAGTCTCTCCACCTCATATTCATCAGGATCTGGATTTCTGGGAAACAAAGAGCGTGGGATACTATGGCCATGCGGGTCAGGTTGGTAAATCTTAAGAAGGGACGTGTGGAACACTGGGTGTATACGTTTCATACTGCATGGTAGACTTAAACGGAAAGCCACAGGATTAACCTGAGCCAATATTGGGAAAGGCCCAATAAAACGAGTGGAAAATTTTCTCAAATGTAACCAGCGTGGAAGAAATTTAGTGGACAACCAAACCTTACTACCGACATTCCACTTGGGATTTTGGGATCTCTTCTTGTCAGCATACTTCTTTTGAAGCTTCCTACTAGCCTCCAAATTCTGTGTAGCCTCTCCTTGAATTTGTTTCAGCTCATATAGTCATTGGTCTACTGAGGGAATGGCTGTTGGTGGTATCCCAAACAGAGGAATGTGCTTAGGGTGGAAACCATAGGTAAAAAAGAAAGGGCTGGTTCCCAAGGCGGAATGTTGAGTGTTATTGTAAGCGAATTCGGCCATGGAAAGAAATATCTTCCATTTGTCTTGTTCTTGTTGACAAAAGCAACTGAGGTATTGTTCCAGAGTGGCATTTAGTCGTTCTGCCTGCCCGTTACTTTGGGGATGATATCCGGATGAGAGGGCTCTGTTGATACCGGGGTCTTGCACAGTGTAGACCAGAAGCGTGAAGTGAATTGAGACCCTCTGTCTGACACGATAGTCTGGGGTAAGCCGTGTAGTCTAACCACGTCTCTCAAAAATACCTCTGCGAGTTCTGGGGCAGATGGTAGACCAGAAAGGGGGGAAAAATGCGCCATCTTACTTAAGGTATCCACTGTCACTATGATGGCGGTGGAACCCATAGAAGGGGGAAGGTCGACAATAAAGTCAGTAGAGATATGTTCCCAAGGACGTGATGGCAAGGGTTCTTGTTGAAGTAGACCCAACGGACGATGAGTAGAGTGTTTACTAGAGGCACATATAGGGCATGTGGCAACATAAACCCTAAAGCCCTTGGCCAAAGTGGGCCACCAAAAATACCTTGATACCAAATTCAAGGTAGCTCCCTGGCCCTTGTGTCCAGCTGAAGGAAGATCGTGACTCCAGGACATAGCTTGAGTTTGAAGCTCTTTCGAAGGTAGAAATAACATATCCTTGTAGAAATATAACGCCCCTCTCTTCTCCAATAAAGACTGACTGACGTTTGGGATTTATGTCAATCTTGTGGTGCGCTCAACTTCTTGTAGGAAAGAATTGACAACCCCTAAGATTCTCTTCCCAGTTAGAATCTCTTCGGGCTTGGCATAATCATCAGGGTACTCCTCTCCTAGGCTTGGGGATAAGGCATCAGCCAATATGTTTTCCTTTCCCGGGAGATACGTGATGTCAAAGTCAAACTGGGAGAAGAAATAGGCCCATCGGGCATGTCGGGAATTGTGACACTCCATCTGTTGGAGAATCTTTAGGTTCCGATGGTCTGTTTGTACCAAGAACGGGTGTGCGGCCCCCTGCAGTAAGTGTCTCCACTCAATGCAGGCTTGACGAATAGCCAGCAGTTCCCGTTCTAGCACATAATAGTTTCTCTCACTTGGGGTAAGTGTCCGAGAGTAATACGCCACCGAGTGTTCCATTCCATCTTTACCGCATTGCAGCAGAGGGGCACCTATGGCCCCTCCAGAGGCATCAGTTTCAACTACAAAAGGAAGGGACTGATTGGGTTGGATAAGGATGGGTGCTGTGGTGAAGGACCTCTTGAGTAGCTGAAAAGCTTGATCGGCTTCCGAATCCCATTCAAATCTTTGTCCTTTCTTTAACAACCTAGTAATAGGCAACACGATATCAGAGAAATTGGGGATAAATCGCCTGTAGAAGTTCGAAAGACCCAAAAACCTCTGGATATCCTTAGGATTGCTGGGAATTGGCCATTGAAGTACCGCCTTCACCTTTTCGGGGTCCATCTGAACCCAGTCTTTAGAGAGAATGAAGCCTAAATAGGACACCGAAGATGCTTCAAAGATACATTTCTCGGGTTTAACCAAAAGTTGGTGCTCTTGCAGTCTCTTTAAGACCTGCTCAAAATGTCTGCGATGTTCGGAGGGAGAGGACGAAAAGACCAGGATGTCGTCTAAGTAGACTACTACAGAGGAATATAACAAATCAGAGAAAATCTTGTCCACAAACCGCTGGAACACTACCGGGGCATTAACTAATTCGAAGGGCATCACTCTATATTCGAAGTGCCCTAGAGGGGTCCGAAAGGCCTTCTTCCACTCATCCCCACTTTGATCCTCAACCGGTGATAGGCTCCTCGAAGGTCGAGCTTAGTGAAGATGCTAGCCCCTTCTACTGCCTCTAGTACTTCCTTGATCAGAGGCATAGGATACCTGTCCCTTATCGTCAAACTATTCAAGCCCCGATAGTCTATGCACGGTCTCAATTCTGATGTTCCTTTCTTGGGTACAAAGAACATAGAGGCTCCTGCAGAGGAACGAGTCTCTCGGATGAGACCATTCTGAAGGTTGGCATCCAAATACTCCTTAAGAGCCCTTCTTTCTGGGAGGGACATGGGGTACATACGGCCGAAGGGGATGGAAGCACCAGGTTTCAGCTCTATAGCACAGTCTTCAGCACAATGAGATGGTAAAGAACAGGGTAATTTGTCTTAAAAAATCTCTGCATATTGTTGATAACAAAGTGGCACCATTTGCACCACAGAGGCGGACATGGGAATAGTGATTCCTTTCCCAAGGACAGAAGAGGTCTGTGGTAGACAGGAAGAAGTGCAATATGTAGATGAGAAGCAAATGGTGTTGGCAGACCAGTATATCTTGTGATTGTGTTTACGTAGCCATGGTATTCCCAAGATTAACGGAAGGTGAGCGGCTCTGATCACAACAAAAACAATCTTCTCTTGGTGTTGAAATAATAACATGGTGGCTGGTGAGGTTTCCTGAACTATGGGTCCAGATGAGAAAGGAGTTCCATCCACTCCCTCTACGGGTAAAGAACAGCTCTTCTGACGGAAAGACACACCTTGTTCTTGTGCTCACTGGACATCGATGAAGTTCCCCGCTGCTTCGCAGTCCAGCATAGCCAGAACCTCTACTGTGAGATTGGACTCAAATGTCAGATGAACGGTGAACACCAAAAGTCTGTGATCGTCCGAGTTTGCAAGCTGTTAAGTGAGGTTGCAGGGACTGCCCGTCTCTGTCCGGTTCTTTTCCCAGCTCAAGACCGGGGAGAGGCGTTTCCCGAACGCCTCGGGGGTACTTCCGGACAAATCCAAAGCAAGTGTTTCGAGGATCCACAATACATGCAGAGACCCAGATCCCTGCGTCTCTTTCTTTCCTCAGGGGTCAGAGGACCTCTTGCTGTACCTATTTACATAGGTTCTTCAGTCTGGCTCCGATTAGGTGATCCAACTGTGGGTATTCCAGTCGAAGGGGGAGTTCGGAACCTTCTCTTTTCCCGTCTTCGCTCTTGTAACCTGTATTCCAGCTGAAGAGTTAATGTTACAAGCTCTTGAAAAGAGGCACGGCGAGCCACTCTGGCTAACTCGTCCTTGAGATCATCATGCAGACCTCGATGAAAGAGTGTTTGTTGGGCCGAGTCTGGCCATCCTGCATCCGTTGCTAGTCTTATGAATGCGGATGCATATGTTTGCACATCGTGATTCCCTTGACGGATGTCCAAGAGAGCTTCATATGATGAGTACTGGACTTCAGGCCTGTCGAATCTGGATCGCATCAGTTGGGTGAATTGGGAATAATTGTTGACAGCAGGGTCGGCTTGAGCTATCAGAGGGGTTGCTCAAGTCAACGCATTACCAACAAGATTGGAGACAAGGAAACCAATCTTACCTCTGTCCAGTTCGTAGGCTTTGGGTCGAAAAGTATAGTAGATCATGCAAGCATCCAGGAATTTTTTCAAGAGCTTAAGATTGCTGTCTTATTTCCCAAAGGAAAATATCAGGGGGGGCAGGTCACCTCGGGAGTCCTCTTGTGCTGCTACCTGTTGCCTTAGATTGACATTCTCTGTTCGGAGATTCTGAACCTCAGCCTGAAGCCCTTGTATAGCAGTCACCATCTCCTGGAATTGTTCCAAGGAGGCCATGTTGGTCTGTTGGCGTTGCAATCTGTCAGAATCGGGAATTACCACCCCCTGCGTCTCCTCACCTGAATCCTTAGAAGAATCTTCCTGGGGTGAAGACTTCCGTCTTCTCCTTCTGTCTTTCTTGTTCTCTTCTGACTCTTCGTCTGTCTTAGAGCCCTTTTTCCCCTTCTTGCGCTCGTAGAGATAAGGACGGTCTGCACTTGAGGCCACCTTGACTGTGGTGTGAACAGGCAGTCAGGGGAACCCACGGGAGCCAGTCCCTTTTCACAGGGAAAAAGCCTATTGAGGCAAAAAAAACCCTGGTAGGATTGAAGGCTGAAACAAGCCAGGTGTGGAGGAGGCTGATAGATTGGTGGTTCTGGAGGCCAGGTCACTAGTCCAAAAGAATCAAGTTCAATATACTCTGTGGATCTGAGATACATGGAGAAATCCTCGGAAGATGCCAGTGGAGGGGTGTATTATATCCTTGGGTCAGAGGAATATGAGATGTGTTGAAAATCCAGTCACACCAGGACCGTACAGAAAGGGTTATACTGGAATAAAAAAAGAACTGAATGAAAAGGAGGTAAGTAAGGTGCAAGAGAGGAAGATAATGAGAGAGAGAATGGAGCAAGAGAGAGAGTGTGAGAGCATGCGAGCATGAGATAGACGGTGAGAGCACGGGCGAGCGGGATAGAGAGAGGAAAGGTACTGGGCGAGCGAGAGAGAGAGAGAGAGAGAGCGAAAGTGCAGGAGAGCGAGAGAGAGGTTGTAAACTGACGCGGAAAAGGAAAGCGATCCACGGACAGAAGCCGCGACAAGGATATTCACCAAAGCTAAAGGGAAGCACTATCAAAACCCTGAAAAAATTATAACAAGCACAGGGGGAGAAAGATAAAGACAGCGAAGCCGGTTACGAGAAACCGGAGGAGGAGCAAGAGAAGACGGGGAAGCGAACAATGGACTGGGAAGCAGGCAATAACTACGGACAGAAAAGTAGCGAAATAAGGGACCAAAGGGAAATCGAGGAGGAGGCACTGCTACGCGGTGAAAGCGAAAGGCAAACAAAGCGAGTTGCAACACAATGCGTTGGGGGCGTGGCCTCCTTAAAAAGGAGCAGGAAACAAAAGACTAGTGCGGTAAGAGATTCTCCGGTTGGCCTATGAGAGCCTCCATCTTTTCCACAGTGTCCAGGGCCGCGTTATGACATGTTGGTAACCCATGATGATCCTCTATTACATGACTTTGGGGGGTTCCAGAGAGAAATGGAAAAACGTTTTGCTCGCCATACCCAGGAACAAGCAGTAGACAATGAACTCTTGTCCCTCCGACAGGGGAATCAGGACTTATTAACGTATATTGCTACCTTCAACAGACTGGTTGCCGAAGCTAGGTGGCCAGAAAACAAAAGAACCACGTTATTCCATCGAGGCTTACGAGGTGAATTAAAGGACGTCTTAGCCCAGGTGGTTGATCCACCCAGGGACTGTGCAGAATTCATAAATCTGGTCGTGCAGCTAGACCACTGGTTTTAGGACCGAAAGGCAGACCGGTCTAAGACGGACCCTCAGACCGTGTATGTTCGACCAAAGGAAAACACACCCGTGTACCTGAAAATGCTGTAGAACCCATACAGGTTGGAGGGATACGGCCTCCATTAACAAAACAAGAGCGTGACAAAAGAAGACAACAACAGCTTTGTTTGTATTGTGGGAAACCAGGACATTTCCTGAAGGACTGTCCAGTAAAACCCCCAAGAAGAAGAGTCGGGGCCACAGAGAAGGATGAAGCTAAGGAATCAGAAAACTACCAAGTTCGACAAACAAAGAGGTCAGTTTGTCGAGTGAGAAGAAAGAGTTGCTGACCTCGCACTTTGCAATACCAGTGATCTTAATTAACCACCAACAGTCGTCAAGAATGCATGCCGTTGAAGCATACATTGATAGAGGAACAGTTGGAATTTATATTGATCAAGATCTGGCAGCAGAGATGGGGCTTCCTTTGTGTTCTAAGCCAACTATGGACAAAGTAACCACCGTGGATGGGACAGAAATCGCTTCCGGACCAGTAACCCAGTGCACAGCCAGGGTAACCTTGCTGTGCCAGGACAGACATCAGGAGTCTATTTCATTCAATCTCATCAAGGCACCTCAGTTCAGGCTAATACTAGGGATGCCATGGTTGGTTGCTCACAACCCTTTGATAGACTGGCGGGCACGAAAATTAACCTTCCCCAGTGACTGCTCCCCTGCCTGCTATTACCAAGAGGAGAAACCCGACGTCAGTATCCCCATGACTCCCGGAGTGACAGTATCAACCCTGGGAGCAACTAATACCTTGCCAAGTGAATACCATGATTTCCAGGATGTTTTCTGAAAGGACCAAGCCAATACATTGCCACCGCACAGGCCCTATGACTGTCAGATCGACCTTGTTCTTGGTGCACAAATCCCTTGCGGCAGGATCTACGCTCTCACAGAACCAGAAAACCTTCATTTGAAATCCTATTTAGACCAGTACCTTGCAAACGGATGTATCCGTCCTTCGAAGTCCCCCGCAGCTAGTCCTTTGTTCTTCGTACCAAAAAAGGAAGGAGTCTTGAGAACCTGTATTGACTACCGTACATTGAACCAGATCACCGTGAAGAACCACTACCCCTTGCCACTTATTCCTGAGATGCTAGACCAAGTTAAAGATGCCCAGATTTATACCAAATTGGCCCTTCGAGGAGCATACCACCTGGTTCGAGTCAGAAAAGGAGATAAATGGAAAACTGCCTCCGTACTAAGTACGGCTTGTTTGAATATCAAGTCATGCCCTCCGGGTTATGCAACGCTCCTGCGGCATTCCAATATTTCATGAATGACGTCTTAAGGGAGTTAATTGATGTGTGCGCCTTAGTGTACATAGACGGCATCTTAGTATACTCAGCCTCAGAACAAGATCATGTCAGGCATGCGTTCAGTCCTCACCAAGCTCCGTCAACATTGCTTGTTTGCAAAGCTTGAAAAATGCTTTTTCACTTTACCGAAGTAGAATTTCTTGGTTTTATCCTTACTCCAGGAGGCATCAGAATGGACGTGCACAAGGGAGATGCCATTCTGAAATGGCCTTCACCGACGTCTCTGAAAGGGGTACAAAGCATGCTGGGTTTTGCGAACTTCTACCGCTGGTTCATCCCAGACTTCTCTCAGGTTGTGCACCCAATCACAGTACTATTACGTAAAAACAATAACAAGTTTGCTTGGACCGAAGAAGCAGAAGAAGCCTTTCAGGAACTTAAACGAAGGTTTACCTCTGCTCCAATCCTGCGACATCCTCGTCCAGACCTCCATTATGTCGTTTAAACTGATGCGTCCAGTCTCGCAATGGCGGCTGTCCTTTCACAGAAAGACCCAGAAACCGGCCAGCTACATCCTGTGGCCTTCTGGTCGAAAAAGTTCTCACCTCCAGAGATTAATTATGCCATCACGGACAAGGAACTCCTGGCTATCAAATCCGCCTTTAAAGCCTTGAGGCACTACCTTCTGGGGGCCAGACACACCATTACAGTCATCACAGACCACCGAAACCTGCAATATCTCAAACCAGCCAACGCTCAGTCCTCGCGCCAATTACGGTGGGCCCTTTTCTTCGCCGAATATGATTATGTAATCATATTTCGACCAGGAGTCAGAAACGGGAAGGCGGATGCCTTATCTCGCATGGGCATAGATGAAATAGTATATACAACTCCAGACCCAGTACCTATTATACGTGAAGACAAACTCTTGGGTATCACGACAGCCTTAACACAAGCAGAACTACAAAAAGAAATCCAATGGACAATGAATCCTGATGCCTACCTCGCATGGCAAACTCAAGGAGAACAATATACCATCAAGGACCATCTACCCTTTTTTAGGGATCGCCTATATGTATCCAAGAAGGAATTACAACAGCATATTATTTCAAACTATCATGATTCACTGATCGAAGGGCATCCTGGGATCGCCAAAACCTAGCTAAGGTGAAAGAGAACTTTTGGGGGCCTACCTGGCGTAAGGACATCTTTCAGTATATTCAGTCCTGCGGTGTCTGCGCACAAAATAAATCACAGAAACAAAAACCATCTGGTCTCCTACAACCACTGGACATTCCTCCAATTCCATGGCACACTCTTTCTCTTGACTTCATCACTGATCTACCTCCAAGCCAAGGGTTCAACACCATCCTTGTAGTTGTGAACTTATTCTCGAAGATGGCTGATTTTATTTCTCTCAAAGGCCTCCCAGATGCAGCCACTTTAGCAAAAGTGTTCCTGCAGGGCGTGGTTAAGCTACATGGCTTCCCTTCAGTTCTGGTCTCTGATCAAGGCAGCCAGTTTGTTTCAAACTTCTGGAAAAAATGTTGTGCAATGGCGCAGATCGACATTCGGCTATCTAAAAGTCACCATCCCCAAACAGACGGCCAAACCGACAGAACCAATCAGACACTCGAGCAATATTTACGATGCATGCTGCACCACGAACAAAGGAATTGGAAAGACCTACTATGTATAGCCGAATATCCATATAACAATCCTTTGCATTCAAGCACGGGACAAACACCCTTCTATACCCTTTATGGCAGACATCCACGTACCTCTGAACTAGACCTTCCAGCCAGCTTAGAAATGCCAGCGGTAAAGACTCTACACACAACCATTACTCAGGCTTTCAAAAGGGCAAAGGAACACCTTATTCATGCCAAAGAAAAACAAAAGAGATTCGCCGACCAACACTGGAAAAAGGCCCCTGATTATCAAGTAGGAGACAAAGTTTGGTTAGCCGCTAAATTCGTACCCATCAAGGGAACCTGGACCTTTCATCCCAGATTCTTAGGACCCTATACCATTAAGGCAATTATCAACCCAGCAGCTGTGAAACTGGATTTACCACCTAATCTACACATTCACCTGGTATTCCATGTGTCCCTCCTGAAACCAATGCAACCCGGCCCATGGATTGGGACACCACCTAAGCCCATACTTGTTGACGGAGAACCAGAATTCGAAGTCAAAGATATCTTGGACTCTAAATACTCTAGGAGCAAGCTATATTATCTTGTCATTTGGAAAGAATTTGGACCACAAGGTAGATCCTGGGAGCCCAGTGAGAATATCCACGCACCACGTCTAATCAGGAAATTCCATGGGAACTTCCCAACCAAACCTGGGCCAGACAGAAGGAACACCATGGGAGGGGCCTTAGGGTGGAGTGCTGTCACGACCCTCGCCCAAAAACCCCTCTGGCAAACCCATTGGCCAGGTGGGGTCAGGACTCGGGCCTCTAGAGCCTGGCATCCTCTTCAAAAGCCCTCATGGGGCCAGTCCTGGCGCCTATGGCGCCAGGCTCATACAGCATGAAAAACAATGTGCTTGGGAACTACTTTATTGTATTGTCAGCCAACATGGAGGCATCCACAAAGCTTGGTCCCTAAGAACCAAGCTATGCGGTCAAGTGTTTTGGTAGTGGTAGCCTAGGGACTACTTTACCTGGACTATTTTGTTGGGGCTATTTAAACCACACACGAGCAAGACAACACGCTTCGCGTTACTTTGCAGCTTGCAACGTGATGCTCACCGTGTCCAGCTATTCCCTCGAACCTCGGAGAAGCGGAACCTGCAAGGAGACAAAAGGAACATCTTTAGCAGCAGCATCTTACCTGCAGTCTTCATCTTTAAACACTTGCAGCTACTGAGAACAGCTGCCTCGAATCTGCGCGTCTCCAGGACAGAACGACCTGAAAGAGGAAGATAGAGGCAACATTAAAGAAAGCAGTAGAGACATTTACAAATTATGAACTGCTCAAAAGACTTACTTGGCTGGTCGCCTCTCGGCTGGCACCACTCCGGACATTCCACTCACGCTGAAGAACAACGTGACCTACAAGGAAGGAAAACACAGGTTAGCAAAGGCAAGACTTCACAGCATTGCGCATAACGCTTACTTACCGCATCATATCGCTCTTAAAGCGCCATCATTTACCAGCGAGGTGCAACCAAGCCAGTTCGCCGCGCTGAAGCTCTGCATACCTAAGGGAGAAAAAAGAGACATTTTAAACAAAGAAAGGCATGCAGGATAGCAACAAAACTAAACCACAGCAATAAGACCTACCTGAATATATCAATATGAAACGGGCCGGCGTCAGTGAAGTAACTGGACCGCACTCGCCCATGAAAGACAACGCGCCCCTGCAAAGAAGGCAGGACGGATAGCACGCCTAATTCTACCACAAGGTGAGGAGAGGGCGCCAGAGGGACTGAAATCATACGCGGTGGAGGGAGGATACTTACCCCTGTCGGTCAGTCTTGAACAAAGTCCTCCTGTATTTTCAGGCAGAACCTTCCCCGCAGACCACATCATGGCAAAGCTGAGAAGCATACCAGCGAGTAACCCGGCTGGGTGGCGTCCCTGTGGATACCAGGTGAGCGTAACAAGAACTGCAGAAAATACTAATAAATCCTTACAATTCAGAACTGCACAGCTCAAATTCGTGGTCTCTGAACACGTGAGGCGACCGAAGCAGACAATGGACAGCGATTGGAAAGGATAGCTGGTTCCAGGCCGCCAGACACAGACAGCAACAAGTATGCAACAAGTTTTGCGCCGATCAAGAGAGCACTCTAATAAGCTAAGGTGGTACACACAAGTTACAATACAGACACATACTCATTTGTATTACCTTGAAGAGGTATACAGTGAGCTGAGAATCTTTGCATATCCCAGGCCTGGGAACGTCAGCTCTAGCCAATCACAGTTTAGTACCCTAGGAGTGGGTAGCAATGGGCAAGAACCAATGGTAAGTCCACCACACTGCAACAATGTTATAGTTAGTGACTTGGGGATAGATTGGGCCAGCCACCTGACATGTGAGGGCCAAAAATAACATCTATAATGTCCTATATAGGTAAGAGAATACTCAATACCCAATAACTTGGCCCCATAGGTTTTCGGGAGAGGGGCCCAAATTGTGACAAAATTCTGACGCCATTGGGTAGTAAAACTGGCCTGCGAGCTAAGGAAGAGCGAGATGTGCATGGATATTTCCAGTGTCTGTGCTGATTTCTGTTGGTTTTGTCTGTAATAAACCGCAGTTTGAACTTGCCGTTGACTGAGTCCTCTGTATATCCTGGGGGAGGGAGTTGGGCCCTCCAAGTCCGCAGACCTTCAGTGTCCCTCTGACATACCTGGGGGTCCGTCCCCAACAAGCAGATGACTTGTAATACAAGTTGAAGATCCACCAAATTCCAAGGATGCATTCAAAGCGGCGCCAGTGAGATAGCCCAGGAGACAGCTGATCGGTCCACCGGGTACTCCAGGGACTCTTCCACAGGCTCAGCAGGTATGGATCTCAAGCAGGGGTCAGGACAAGTTGTTCCGACCAGTCCAGGGGTTGTAGCACCAACAAGGGCATTCTTGAGATCAGGACAGAGGATCAGGGCTTCACCGGGACTGGGCTCAAGGCCAGTGGCTTAACACAAAATGTGGGGCCCCCCCTGTGATCCATGCTGAGGGGGCCTTCCCCCAACTCTACAACAAATCACGGGTCACGCCACACTCTGGGCCGGCCTTGATTATCACGCTTGTGCAATACACACAAACGTGCTGCTGAAGGGTTTGCCGCACACTGCACTAGGAGAAAGATATAAATATGTGTTTTAATGCAATATACAGCACACTTTATGAGAAAAATTGGCTATGAAGCCACAGTGTTTGCAATTGTTTAGTAGGGTAACACCAATCCAATATATGCAAGTCACCAACAGTGCACAGGAACATGAATGCTTTGCTATTAAAAATGCCATGCCACAATGAAAACATGTCCAACTGGCTGCACAATGTAGACCAGTGTAGACACGTAATAATATTACAGTAAAGCATGCCAGACCACATTTAGACATACCTAGACTGGTTGCACCAAAATTCCAGTCGCAGCAATAACACTCACCAAGAAGAGAGCACACATTAAAGCCTGCGTCTCCATGGCCTCTAACAACACGGCCAAACTCTTTCAAATCTGCAAGGAACTGGTCAATCCTGTTGCGGTCTCTAACTCTCCTGTTCCCTCCCAGATCCTCTGTACGGCTCTGGCCTCTCACGTCTCTGCTAAATCTCAGGTCATCCTGTCCTCTATCTCCTCTTCCTCTCCCCCTTCCTCTCTCAGCCCCCATTGACCATCTCTTCCTCTCCACCACCTTTTTCCTCTTTCTCTTAGACAACACCTGACAAGGTTTCTAGACAAGTCCGATCTATGAAAGTGTCATGCAAACAGGTGCTCCCCTGCTCCTCCAGAACCTTCAAGGACCATATTGACACCCTCGCGCCAGCCTTGGCCGATTTCTGTAATCACTCTTTCGCCATTGGAATGTTCCCCTCTCACCTTAAGCACTCCCTGGTGCACCCACACCTCAAGAAGCCGTCTACTGATCCTAACTGCCCGGCAAACTATCGCCAATCTCTCTCCATCACCCCTTTCTTGGGAAAACTCTTGGAAAAGCGTGCCATCTCCCAGCTTACTATCGACACTGAATCTGTTGGTTGTCTCCATGACCATCAGTCTGGCTTCAGAGCTGCCTGAGGCACGGAACCTGCTCTCCTGAACACCCGTGAAGACCTGCTCTCTAAGCGTGATCCCAGAATTCCTTCTGTCCTCATCCTCCTTCTTTCCTCTGCTTTTGAAATGGTCAACCACACCATCCTGATCAATCGACTCAGTGAGAACCTGGGCATCACGGATCAGGCCCTGGAGTGACTGACCTTCTTCCTCTTGGACAGTCCCTCCCCTCCCAAGTCCAACTTGGTCCCTTGCTCTCCGCCGCCTCTCTCTACCTGTGGCATTCCCCAGGGCTCTATCCTCTCACCCTGGTTTTTCAACCTCTGCTTGGTCCCTTTGGCCCATCTGATCTCTACCCTCTCCTCTAACTTTCAGTGTTATGCAGATACTCGGTATCCAGTGATTCCATCGAATACAAAGCATTGAATGCAAAAGCATCGAAAAAATGCATTTTTTTAAAGGTAAATGTTTTACTTTTATTATAATGGGGTTTAAGGGGTAAAATAACAGGGGTTGGGGGGAGACTCTCCCATTATACAAAAAAATGGAGAGAAAATCATCTTTTTTCGATGCATTTTTTTCGATGCTTTTGTATTCTATGCTTTTGCATTCGAGGCTATCACCATAAACCAGATGACTCAGCTTTCCTTCAGGCTTGCCTCAGCCTCCTCTCCTCTCTCGCTCATTCCTGACTGTCTATCCGCGATTCAGAATTGGGGTGCTACCAACAATCTCTGCCTTAATGCGAGTAGTATGGAGATCCTTCTCATTGGGACCCCTGTCCCTGCTTTCCCTCTCTCACTCTGGTCGCCGCCTTGGGCCCTCTTTCTTCGCCTTCCTGCGAGGCAAAAAACCTTGGTGTCATCTTCGACTCCACACTTTCTTTCTCTCCTCACTTCTCGGACATCGCCAAGAAGTCCCACTACCAGCTGCTCCTCCTCAAAGGGACTATTCCCTTTCTCACTTTCCATCAGAAGCTCACTGTCTCCAGAGTCCTGGTTTTCTCTAGGCTGGACTACTGCAACAGCCTCTTTCTCAATTTGCCTTCCTCTACTCTCCGCCATCTGCAACTACTCCGGAACAGGACTGCAAGACTTATCCTTAGCCTCAAGCCCAGGGATCGTATCTTTCCAGCCCTGAAATATCTCCACTGGCTCCCGGTGGCTGCAAGGATCAAGTTCAAGACCCTTTGCATTGTCCACAAGGCTTTCTGGGGATGGAGCCCGCACTACATCCAACACTCTCTTCCAAAATACCTTCCTCCTCGAGCCCTTTGCTCAGCTACCTCCAATTCTCTAAGGGTTAGACACTTTTCTAGGCAGAGAGTGCGGGTAGATCTCTCTCCTCTGCAGGTGCCTCCCTCTGGAATGGCCTCTCTGCCCCTCTCAAACTTGAGCCGGACCACCTGAAGTTTCGGAATCGGCTCAAAACTTTCCTCTTCTCCTCTGCTTTCTCCCTCTCCCTCCCTGCTGACCTACCTGTCTGCTGTACCGACTGGTTGCTTGGCTACCCTCAGGGTCTCTCTGAGTCCAGACTCTTTCTTTATCGGTCAACCTTGCACTGCCTCTGGGCCTATCATGCCCTTAGGGGCTGTAACTGTAACCCTGCGGTCCCTTGTTCTACTTGCACTACCCAGAGCTGCGCTGCCCTGGCTGCACTTACTCAGAGGATTGCTGCCCTGTTTTCCCCTCCCCTCTCCCTTGCACCTCCCTATCTCTTTCCCCTTGCACTTCTCGTTCTCGCACTTGCACGAGCTGAATGACACAAGACCTAGTAAGATTGTTTGTCTTGTCTTCCCTCTATCTCCCCTACCTTGTCTTGTTGAGCCTAGACAAATGTGTGTACAGGTGCGTTATAAATGACTTGTATCATATCATTTTATCACAGATGCCCAGAAAAATATACAATGCCACAGTAAGAAATGGCTAGACTGGCAGCACCCAAATGCCAATCTAGCCAGGTAATTACACCTAGCAGGACTGCTTTATCAGAAATGCCCAGTCAAAAGAAAGTCATACCAAACTGAGGAATGACTAGACTGGCTGTACCAAAATGCCTCTCTAGCCACTAATACCACATATCATGCTTGCTTAGCCTGGACTTGGACAACCATTATGATTTATCGCACAATCCCGCCCCCCCACATTCCCTCTCCCTACCACCCCCGGAATCCAACCTCCAAAATCAGCTCCTTGGCCCAGAATTACCTTAACGCCCCTCTTCCTTGTCCAAGAGCTTACGTACAAGGCTCCTTGCCTCATAGGCAAGTACTGGGGTGAGTAAGAGTGGGACTAGGAGTAATGATGATTACAGGTAGCTAAGTCAGGCATGTACCTCTGCCTCATCCCAGTGCTTGTGTATGAGGCAGAGTGCCTCATTCACAAGTACAGCCTCATACATAAGTACTGGGGCGAGGAAGAATAGGGCTAGGAGTAATGAACATTACCAATAAGTAATCAAGGCATTAAACACAAGTAGTGGCGCAAGACCATTGAGGTGACTGGGCTTCAGCACTCCCCCCCTGAAATTTTGGGCTATGTTGACTCGACCTGGCTGACCTTTAGAGCAATTACCAGACTGAACATAGATGTTAAACGGCACCCTGGGTTCGCTGTTAACAAGCGCCCAGCAATTACCAATGTAAAACATTTCACTGTTAGTACCTGCAGTCAAATGCCAAATTTGTCGGCAAGTGAAATCGTGATGTGGGTTTAGGACTGGCATGCCAGAGGAATGATTGGAAGGTTAGAGAGGGAACAGGAGACCGCTTATTCTCACAGCAGTCCATAAGTGGGTGCTTTCAGACTTAAAGGAGAGAGTTAACTGCTTGTAACATTGAAGCTGCACTAGAATAGTCTCATTAAAATGCGTAAAGAAATTAGATGTCGCCACATAAATAAGTTTGCCCCTCCCCACCGTCAGTGAAGTTAGCGCCTCTCCCAACATTTGAAGGGTTAGTCCCCCCGAAATGTAGGTTTTGTTGCACCCCTGAATACAAGCACACACACCATTCACCATATACACACACGCACACCCAGCCATCCATACATTTACGTGTGCACTCTTTCACCAAACAGGCACACACACCCAGGCAGCCATACATACATTTAAGTATGCACCCATTCACCGTACACACACACACCCAGTCACCCATACATTTGTGTGCACCCTTTCACCGTACACTCACACGTCATGGGGTTGAGGGGAGCCCTATTACTTCAAAAAGAAATTCTTTGTATATTGTGTATCATTATAGTTAGAAAAGAAAAAGTTACAAGGATACAAATTATCCTAGCTGCACTCCACTGTAAGGTGATGTATACAGTTTTCAAATGACAAGAAATCCATTAAGGGGAACATAATCTCCCGGTTCTGAAAGTGTTAGGGACTGATCAGTTTCCCCACAAAAGTGAGCACAAAGCAAAGAAAGTAAAGCTGAAAGCATTGGTTTATAGTGACTTTTTCGAATGGCATTTTGGCGAACAAAAAAATGTCGCCGAAAAATATTTTGAATGTCTTTTTTTTTTTTAACAGGGGTTCCCCCCAAACACTTTTTTTTCAACACTTTTTTTTTACTTTCAAAACCCAGAAAAAATATTTAAAAAAAAAGAATACATTAGAAATATTTTTTTTCGGCGAAAGTCTTTCAACATAATTGCATTTCGAAGAAATGCCTTCGAAAAAATGACCGGATACCGAAAGCATTACTTACCTTACTTGCCTCCAAAAAGTCAGGTCAGGAAGCAGACAATACCAAAGAGATAGGGTGTCCCACAGAAGGCTATTGGAGGAAAGCAGCAAAAAGAAATCCTTTCCTAACAGCCTGGACCAAAACACCTTGGATCTGAAAGTGCGGAAAGGCAGGCCAGTTTCATGAACGAGCAGTGAGACCAACCTGGCTCCTGGTCCTGCGCATTGCATCAACGTACTGATAAGACCGGGCCAAAGCTAGGCCATGATGCCGCCCGCAGGCTTTCTATCTACCCTCTTCCGATTGGATCCATCTTGGAGCTAAGGAAGCTGAAAATGATTCAGGCTTCTATTACCTGCAGCAACCCGATCAGGTCCTTCTTTGGAAGTAATTAATAAACCCTTAAATCCCCATAGAAGCCAAGGTGTGGACTGCCTAAATAATACAAACTCCACTTGCCCCCATGACGCATGCAGGATATGACTTTTACTGCAGCTGGCAATTTCCAAATATCTGATTGTTTCTTGTAATCTGGCACCTTCTCCTTAGATCTCTCCACGGCTGCTAATCCGGAAATTATTCGACCAACTAAGAGTGGAATGCATTTTTGGCAAAAAAAAGGATTTTGTTTGCCCTGTTTCCTAGCAAATGCTGCGTTTCTAACCACCCAATGCAAGTGAGTCAGATAATCTCTTAAATGTACGAGGGAGAACAATTGTGCGTTCACAATAACATCGGAAAAACAGAAGGAACTCCCGGGATGCAGGCATGTGTGCAATCCTTGCTTTAAAAGCAAGAAATCAAACAGTACAGTTCCTGAAAGGCGGAACGCCGTGTTCCCACAAATGTGCAGGAAACACAATCATATAGGATATGGTGGCCTGCAATCCTGCATCTTGAAACAAGACAAAACATCGGCCGAGTTATTCTTGACTCCCGGTGTGTGTTTAACTTCAAAAAGGATGTTGTCTTTTAAACAAACTAGGACCAACAACTTTCATAAGCATACTACAATGAAACAACTCGCTTTTTGGCTGCTGACTGGCTGGACTAGAATAGTACACTCCTATCTCCGAGCACTGGCAGCCAAAGCGTCCACCATTGGGATCCATTCTAAAAAGGGGATGCTTCTCCCTAAATCCCAGGCTGTCCAAACAGCCAGCCAGATTTGCATAAATCAATATGAGCAGAGGATTTTCCTGAACCCCCGCACTGGCAGCTGCTTCATTGGAGAGATCCAGCGTGTGGTTGTAAAATGGAGGTGTGAGCCAGATCTGTTGAGCGTTCACACAAACTCCAAACACGAAAGCAAATCCGTTCTTACCTGCATGGAGATTCTGGTGCTTTACTCCTCAGCCTGCCTTTGCCCTAGCTATTGATCGGGAAAATGGACGCCCCATGGCCATGAACCGGAATTCAGAATACAGCTGGCTGGATAAAGCTTGTAGTTGGTGCAACCTGGCTTCAAAACTCAACCTAGTGGTCAGCCTACTCACCCCTCTCAGAGTCTAACTAAATGCAGAGGAAAGTCAACATTTCTGTTGCTCCTGTTGTCTTTTTAGTTATGATATGATATGATATGATATGGTATTTGTAACGCGCCTATACACAAGTGTTTCAAGGCGCGACGAGGCAGGGAGGGGGGTACAAGGGGAGACAGAAAACGATCCTACTAGGCCAGGTGTCATTCAGATCGCGCAAGTGCAGGGGTAGGGGAGGGGAAAAGTGCAAGGGGAAGGGGAGGGGGGGAAGTGCAGTACAAGGTAAGAGGCGTACGTAATAAATAAATAAATAGGGCCAGCTGGTGGCAAGTGTGAGGTAAGTGCAGAACAAGTGCTGGGGGAGGGGGGGCTGTAGGGATACAGAGACAGACCCGCAGTGCAAAGGGGTTCCAGGGCATCAGTGCAAGTGGAGAGTGGCAGGGCCCAGGACCGAGGCCGTTTAGAGTGGTCCAATTGCAGGATCAGTGCAGCTTCAGTGAAAATTTTACGCCAGGTTACTCTTCTCTTTCTTGGAGTTGGAGGTGGGCAAGCCAGACACAGCAGGGCCAGAGCCAAGTCCCAGGTTTGACTATGGCTCCACGAGCCAAAGGACGAGCCAAGCCGAGCCAATGGCATCTGAGCAGTTTCAACAGGCAACAAAGCATCTTAAAGTGGAAAACATGGAATGAGCCGAATTATAAATCAACAATACAGCACATTTTATTTAATGTATGGCATCCAAAAGTGACACGTATTTCGAGCATTCTATGAGAAAAAGCGTTGGAATTGTCCAGGTGTCACATTTGTATGCTGACATTGTGTGTTCCTTATCCCCTAGTTCCGAGCACGCGACTGTCTTCAGCACAATGCCAACAATCACTCAATTCTTGATGCTCACCCAAATAGCGCAAGTAGTGAGAGGACTAGACGGTCTGGAGTTTGAGGAGGAATGCCATGTTTAAGAGATAAAAACATGTTTCATTTCGTAGAAACGTATTGAACATGGTTATCTCATCACTGCCCCATCCGCATTTACAGACAAATACTCAGAGGTCAAAAATGGAGTTAATCTAAGGATAAAGAAACAACATAAGATGAGTTGAAGGTCCCCCATGTCAACCAATGTTTGCAAACATAGTTTTCACTCCCTTCTTTTAAGAAGTACAACAGTTTGCTCCTTCTCATGGGATCTAGGTTAAAAGGCCGATTGTTTTACTGAGAAGTTGAAAACCTTGCATGTAAAACAACACATTTTCTGTATTTTAATGTGGGGAGACCCCCCGCAGGCCCCTTCCCCTCATTCCGCCACTTTATTAAATACCTCTACCCAACTCCCTATCTATTTTTTGGGGGGAAATCGTTGTTATGCATGCAAGGTTTTCTACCTCGCAGTAATGCACTACCACGACATTTAAGGGTGTTCTCCAGCTCCGTTTTAAACCTGAAATCCCACTGGAGGAGGTAGCGTCTGCCCACTTGGCGACACAAGCTTCTGCCTAACAGACCCCAAAGCGTGATCTACCCACGGACCCTTGTGGACATTGAGCCCACAAGTTATGAAGATAACACTCCTCCGGGTCAACAATAAGAAGGCCAACAGGCCTCACACTCTGCACCAAGAACCATAGTCAAAGGAGTATTCAGAAAATGACTTTAAAGAATCTGTATGCTCAGGGAAAACAATGTGTGCTCATTTATTTGCACAGGGTTCAGTGCATAACCTAATTTGACAATGACCAAAAAACCAATCAGGGCGGAAGAGACTGGAAACCACAGCGCTTGGTAAGGTAATATCTATAGAATCTTCTCAAGTGCAACCTAATTAGTTGCCAATTGTGGAGCTGCTGCAGATGATTGCGTCGAGGAGTGGAAACCCCTACCCAGGGAATCCAACAAATAATAAGGTGCAAAGATTGATACAACCACACTGCGCAAACACACAAATAAATGTATCAGAAGTATTCATATGTTAGATACAGCCGACACGTGTTTCGGCCACAGGTCTTCTTCTTAGGCTTAGAATTCTTGGTAGGCTCACTACTGTAGGGTAGGTACTAATACCATCAGTGACTATCGTATTTTCGCCCGGGGAATACAGATTTAAGAGATTGAAAGCCATAAACTGGCTATCATGTATACATATGGAATTTAAGGATTAAAGAGAATGGCTGGTACACATGTACATACTAATTTACTGAGCCAGACATTATTTGAGTTTCCATACACAGTCGTACAAAGATATACTCAAACCCGTGCATTCATGCAGTACTGCTAAATATTCGGTTACGATGTGTCTGGTGTGACGCTTAATAGCACATGAGTCTACATACAGCGTTAATACCCGTCTATTTATGTACTAGGATACAGTTCTGAACAGTAATAATACAACAAAGTGGATGTCCATAAAGCTTCAATTGCATGATTTACCATTAAGGCACCATTCTTGCTGTTTAACATTACTTGCATATATGTGGGATTTATCATTACAACAATTCCTGGTCAGTGTTAAGCCCGGTATGGGCCGTTCTGTGTTTACACATAAATCGAGCCTCTAGTTGTCTCAATCTGAGTTGTAATTTGGCACCTCTTGGTGACAAGGTGGCTTTAGACATACCGACAAATCGTATGGCTTTTGTGTCGTCCATCTGATGATATTGTTGCCAATGGGTGGCAAGTGGGTATTTAGCATCCCGACTTGAGATAGTACTCGTATGCTCTCTTATCCTGATCTTTAGTGCGCGGATTGTGCTTCCACTATAGTGGGCTCCACAAATGCAGATGATGCAGTACACTACAAATTTGGAATTGCAATTGATAAAGGCATCTGCATACTGTGTGCCTGTCTTACCAAAAGGAACCTCCTTAGTTTCCAGAGTATATGGGCACATGGAGCAGCCGCCACATTTGTAAAAACCGCTTTCTCTCATGTGTTGTAACCACTTACCTTCACTCATTGGATTGCTCATAAATGAAGGCCAGAATATATTCCTGAGAGTACGGGCTTTACTGTAAGTGAAACATGGTCTACTGTCAATAAACTCGCCCAGTTCTTCATCCAGTTGCAGAAGGTGCCAATGTCTGTTAAGCATCTTAAATAACCGCTGGCTATCCGCATTGTACCTGGTAATAAACCTACGTTTGTTAGATGTTATACCTGATTCCTTGCCTTTCGATGTCAACAGAGCAGCTCTCTCCATCTTATTGACTTGTTCTTGTGCCGTGTCCAATGTAGAAGTTGTGCACCCTCTGGCCAAAAATCTCATTCTAGTGTCTTCACATTCTGATAAACTAATTGCACGTGCGACTGCAATTGCGTCTAGCTCGTATGTACTCCCCCTTGGGAATATTAGAGATAACCGACTTCTTATGGAAGGTGCAAAACCGCATTTACAGATGTAGTTTCCCTAAAGGTATGTGTCACATATCCAGTCGGTGTCAAAGTAATTTGTAGATCCAGAAAATCAATACTACTGTTGCTCCATGTATGGGTGAAAGTGAGACCCCAATCGTTAGAATTGAGATACACAACAAAGTCCATCAAGTGATCCGTCGAACCAGTCCAAACCATGATCACGTCATCAATGTAACGTCGCCATCGATGAATAAAATAATTGAAAACAGGGTTGGTCAATGCAAATTGCTGTTCAAAATGGTGCATGTGAATTTCTTTACGGGGTAAGGATTTGTGTTTCTGGAAGCAAAGGGTGTCCAAAAAAAGGAACGGAGATGTTTTATACGTGCATAAAGCTGAACTTGTACTGAAGGCCCAGACAGAATCCTTTATGCCCCCTCCTCCACCCCCAAACTATTGGCACGCAAGGAATGTGAAGGTTTTCCTGGCATCTGAGCCATCTACATATTAATGTCTTCGATCTCCCACTCCAGCGATGGATAAATGACCATTCACTGGTGCCAGGGTTCTGGGTGGGTCCTTATAAGTTTAAAACATGGAAAACGGTTCATTAGATGTCTTTGAGGCCACGGCGGGGTACATTTCCAGAATTTCCGTTGTGTATATGGAGAAATCAAGTGCCTCTTTCACAAACCACCTGTGCAAACAATCATTCTTTGTAGTTTTCTCACTATCTCTGGAATCTTTTGGGGTGTCCTCAACTACTGCTTTGTTCAGTGCAGTTCACCCATCCAATCTTTTCTCTCGCCTTCCTTGTCGCTTGTTCCCCAATTGTCTTCTGCCACTACTGGCTTATCCACAAAAGAAAGGCCCTACCCCCACAGACTTCCCCTTCAGAGCCTGGCCCCTCTTTTGTGGCTCCATAATTCCCCAACTTTTTTCTCCCCTGCCATTCTCCTCTGGGATTGGGTGCTATATAACACTCCTGCGGGCCCCTTCGCCACCAACAGGGAAGCATTGCCAAAAGGGTAACTTGGTGCAATATTACAAAGCCACATTCTGATTTTAGGATACCAGGAAGTTTAACCAATAAGGTAAGACTGCTGTCTTTTAACCCTGCATACCCAGAATGCCAAACTTGGACCTCAGCAACTGACCCTGTCAAAAAAAAAACTCCCAGTGCCAATTCCTGCAAAGAGGGATTTTAATGCGCTATCTCTGTTGCCGCCTTTTCTACAAGTGGTTGGAAGCTCTTATACTCATGTGTGTCCCCAAAACCGACTAAACTATACCCCTTTTCCCGCCCAACCTACCATTTCTTCCTCTGCTTCTTGGGTAATGAATGCTAATCTTGGGGGTCCCTCCGCTCTCCTGCAACACCCCAGCCCCGCACCACGATTCCTAACTGCAGCTCACGTGGGTTGCTACAGCAACCATGCACCGGAAGTGGGGTCTGGCAGTGACCAGTCCCCCACCCCCACGCTGTCCTCTAAACGCCAGTCCCCATCAACTTCATCAGCAGTTGTGGTGCAAGAGGAATTTAACAGAACACATTGGGGTTGAGGAGAACAAGGGAGTATAGTGGTGGACAGTATTGAAGGAATTATTTACTGCTGTGCCTGTTTGCATGCATATTGGTATTGCGCCTCTACGATTGGTGCTTCAGTGAAATCAATAATTGATTTGGATGTCGTGATTTTTTTATTTTTTTCATTTAGTTATCTGTGTTTGTAAAATATATGCATATATCTTTTAGCGCACCTTTGCACTTTATTGGAACAGGTACCATTTTGTAAATGTTGTTTAATCCAATTACTATAATAAAGTACTGCATGAAATGATTACCATCCAATGTCCTAGCGTGTATATTTTTTTCCCAAGACATAGAGGCTCATTACGGGTTTGCTGGTAACCCGCCTGTTACCGGCAAACCCACCTTACCGTTATCGGCGCCCCAGGTCCCGGTGTTACCGGGATATTAGAGTTGCTGCCACGGCAGCAAGTTCCCATTGCATGGAGTCCCACAGGACTCTATGGAATGGAGTTACCACAATCACTGGCACCTGTAGTGGGGATTGGGGCAATTCTTTGCCGTAAGGAGCCTGAACTCCCGGCTGGTCAGGCGTGCCGGTAGTTCACTGTCCCTACTGGCAAACTCCAGATCCAGTATTACCAGCATTTTCCCCCGGCATTTTTACCGGACTGGCACCCTCATAATGGGACCCACAGTGTCAAACATTAGGTGCCAGGCTACACAAGGATCAGTGGATGGTTGGTGAGTTGCAGTGGAGTTGCCTGAAACTAAATTTCCTTTCGACTTGCGCCTCGCCTCGCAATAGATGTGAAACCTGTTTTCTACCGGTGCAATCTTTATTGCAGGCACCACGTGCTTCCTACCACTGAATTTGCGGGCAGGGGGAGTCTGTGGCGGAGACTAATGCATCCTCGAGCTAATGCATCCTCGAGCGCATCTTGGCACCTCAGAGTGAATGAGCTCAGGGATCCCAAAGACCCCCAACTCTGGTCTCCCCTGGCAAACGGCAGACGCATGGCAAGGGGCACCAGAAACAGGTGTCCTTTGAGGCCCCTGCCTACATTGATGTACCCCATATAGAAAAGCTCATGCTTGGCATGGGCTTTTCTTTTTTTGGGTACATTTCCACCACTGAAACAAGAGTTGAGATGTAAAAATCGTATTGACAGCGATGGGCCCCCTCCAGTATTCACAGGGATACCCCCCCATCACTACTGACATGAGTGAGGTGTCTCTAGCATTTTACCCACGTATATGCGGCCGGTTCACACGCAGGCTGTGAAGCATGGTAGCATGCACCTCTTTGCGCAAACCCCCCATTGCGCATCTACTCATCTAAAAGGCATCCTAAGGCATCATTTTACCTGTTTCAAAAGAACATCTGTCGGATTTGATACTTCTTTCTGCAGACCGATTTTTCCTACTGAAACCAAAAAACATAGCGAGGTGAGTGGTCCAACATACGTCTTAACCTGCCCCTACGTCCACCCATAAGTCTGGCTGAGCTTTGACTGCTTCTGCTCCTGCCCTCCGGGCCTTGTGCTAACAGCTGCACACCCTGATTTCTCCATGATGGAGAGTGCCTGCACATCTGACACTGTCGATAGGCCCATTAAACCCTTAACTGCTGTGCCTTTATGCCAGCGGTATTCAATCTTTTTCATACCGAGCTCCCCTTCAGTAAAAAAGAGTGTTTCTGGGCCCCCCCACTTAGGGGTCGGCCCCCATAGAGGGCCCAAATGATGTACAGTGGGGCCCCAGCCTCTTTAAAATATAAGCAGATGTTTTACTGCTTATATTTTCTATTTATCTATACAGTGTTTGTCTGTTTTCGCCGGAGATGCCTGACGCAGAAAGCCCTATAGCGACTGATAAGGTAAGGCTTGTGTGGGCGGGCAGTACAGCCCTTACTGCACTCCAGTAAAGCCCCACCACCCTTATTACCTAATTATCTTATATCTACATGCGTGTAGCACTGTGTAGATTGCCTGCAGCACCCCCTGGACGGTCAGTTAGATGTGTTGGTAGTTATCTGTGTGCTGCACTTTACTGTATTCTGGGAGTGGGAAATGTGCTGCACTTGGATGGATTGTTGGGGGTACAAAATGTGACGCACTTAGATGGATTTTTGGGGGGTAGAAAATGTGTTGCACTTAGATAGATTTTTGGGGGTAGGAAATGTGACGGACTTAGATGGATTTTTGGGGGGTGGGAAATGTGTAGCACTCCGATGTATTGTTGGGGGTAGGAAAGGTGACGCACTTGAATGAATTTTGAAGTTAGGAAATTAGCAGCACTTAGATGAATTTTTGGGGGTAGGAAATGTGTTGCAGACTGTTAATCGCACCAAGAAGATGTATTCGGATTGCCCCTTCTGTGCTTAAAGATTTGTCAGGATAGCTTTCCACTGCTCCGGGGCCCTGGCACTGGACCTGACAGTTTCTTGATATTAGCCTGCTTATATGCTTACAATTCCTTTAAGGACAGCAATGGGGTTGTACCTAGATAGGCGGGTAGCCTGGCATTGTAACTAGATAAAAACACATGCAGGTTAACACACGTGTTACACTTAGAGCATTTATGCCTTATGATGATTAGTCCGCCCGTGACGCTCAAAGGTATAGGTTGGTAACCCTCCATTGAACTAATAACTGCTTAGGTTAGCCATTGTACTGCACAGTGATTATATGCAGGAATCCTTGATATCACACTTAGTATACTCCTTTGGTTAGAGTTTGTAGAATTTGGAAGATATGTAGTAAGACTATAAAGGTAACCTGTCTATTACACTTGGAGAATCCACTCTTCTAGCTTCTATGCTAGCCTGTCTTTCCCATCTAGAAGATGTTCTAGGGAAACCTGTCTATTACACTTAGAGAATCCACTCTCCTAGTTTCCATGCTAGCCTGTCTTTCCCATCTAGAAGATGTTCTAGGGAAACCAGTCTATTGCACTTAGAGAATTCACTCTCCTAGTTTCCATGCTACCCTGTCTTTCCCATCTAGAAGATGTTCTAGGGATACCTGTCTATTGCACTTAGAGAATCCACTCTTCCAGGTTCTATGCTAGCCTGTCTTTCCCATCTAGAAGATGTTCTAGGAAAACCAGTCTATTGCACTTAGAGAATTCACTCTCCTAGTTTCCATGCTACCCTGTCTTTCCCATCTAGAAGATGTTCTAGGGAAACCAGTCTATTGCACTTAGAGAATCCACTCTCCTAGTTTCCATGCTACCCTGTCTTTCCCATCTAGAAGATGTTCTAGGGAAACCAGTCTATTGCACTTAGAGAATCCACTCTCCTAGTTTCCATGCTAGCCTGTCTTTCCCATCTAGAAGATGTTCTAGGGAAACCTGTCTATTGCACTTAGAGAATCCACTCTCCTAGTTTCCATGCTACCCTGTCTTTCCCATCTAGAAGATGTTCTAGGGAAACCAGTCTATTGCACTTAGAGAATCCACTCTCCTAGTTTCCATGCTAGCCTGTCTTTCCCATCTAGAAGATGTTCTAGGGAAACCAGTCTATTGCACTTAGAGAATCCACTCTCCTAGTTTCCATGCTAGCCTGTCTTTCCCATCTAGAAGATGTTCTAGGGAAACCAGTCTATTGCACTTGTTTGACTTAAGGGCAGGATTTGGGTCTATTTGACCTCAAACATTTGACCCAATCACATTTGATTGAATTTATTTGACCTTTTTTTCAGTCTAAAATGCGGGAGGAGACCCCCCACAACCACCCTCCCCACTTCCCCTCAACCTAATCTATACCCTTATCCACCCATATATATATATTTAATTAAATGTGACCAAAAAAAGGTCAAATAAATGTGACCAAATGTTTTAGGTCAAATGTTTTTAGGTCAGTTATGCTAATACTGGTAGCTTGTCCATAGTGCCTAGAATAGTCTACAAAGGTTGCTGGCTTTTCTTCCCCACAGAAGATCGGATGACACAGCAACATCAAAGATAAGTTCCATCTGAGTTTGAGGTATGTATAAACGCACCACTTTGGTGGACATCTGCCGCAAGCACAGCTACCCATCAACGCACTTTAGAATGCAGCTACGACTATGACAAATTCGGTCTAGCTGGTCACACTGAAACTCCAGACTTGCCTCAACACCTCTGCCATTAGAATACAGCAACAACCTATGACACATTTCAGTGTAGCTGGGTGCACATGGACCCTCCTGCACTACCGCTCTTGTCGTGACCTCCCTCAGCACCCATCCGCATGCCTGGCCTCTTGGGTTGCTTACTATAGCCTAGCCTGCCCTCCTAAATTCTAATTTTGGCCAAATGCCCAAACGCATTTTAAGCCTCCTTTGAGAGCTTTCCCATATCTGGACTTCAGTCCCTGAAGAAGTTCCTACCACAAAGCGCTTTGAGGCCTTTCAAATGGGAAAAGGCGCTATATAAATGACTACTACAATAAAAGCAGCCACCTTCATCTTTTTTTAGATTAAAAACAGTCATCTTAATCCCTTTTTAAAGAGTCTAAGCCACCATTTCCCCCAACCTCCTCTGACATCCTGTGGGTGCCCCCTGGAGGGAGGGGCAGCCCCTCAGTTTCAAGACCACTGCATTATCCATTGGTAACATACTCACCCTTAGCAGCATCAGTGCCATTTTGTCTGAGACTGCCCTCAATGGGCCCTGAACATAGGTGTGCCAGCAAAACATGGCTTTGAAAGCTGGTGTGCACACGAACCGACCCTCATGTATCAAAACCAGAGCTGAATAATCTTGCATGAAACATTACATAACAATCTCATTAGGAAAACTCGTAAAATGATTGGGGCCTCCATTAGGGCCACTCCCGGACCTGGCACACGCGTTCCTGGAAGGCGGGCGGGCAGATCAGTTCCTCTCTTCTCTTGCCCAGGCTTGATTCCTGTCAACTCTGGTTTATTGGGGAGTGACTCATTCTCCGGGGTGTGCCGGATTCATGCTACCTCTGCATCAGTTCCACACTCCATGTAACCTCTTTAGTAATGCAATGTCTAACAGTAGGCCTTGAACATTCTCAAGTGCGCCCCGGGCTTGTCGACTATCTACGATATTGCACGGTTAAAGTCGCAGAGTGCCAAGGAGGTAAAGGGGAACCAGTTAAGGGGGGAAGGGGAATGGGGGAGTCCTAGGGTGATGAAGGAGAAGGGGGAATGAGATTCAGGCCCTGTAGGGGTTTCATGTGTTAAAATTGCGGCAAAAATGGCTGTGGACACAAAATATCGCAGCAAAAAGGCTGTGGTTTTGCCGCCGCAATCCATGTAAAGGATGCGGGGGACAACCCTGCAACCCCCAGATCCATTATACCATTTAAGGCGAGCGTGGTCACCCCCGCCACCCCCATTCCCCTTAAATGGTGAAATGGGGTACACCATTAACGGGTCAAACCAGAGCATTTTTGCTGTGATTTTTTGTACAGGCGACATTTTTGCTGCGATTTAATGACTGCATACCTCTATAGGGTGATGGAGCTGAAGGGGCATGCTGCTCCAGGGAGTGAAGAGGGCAGCTTCCCTGAGGGTGAAGAGGGACAGGGTACGCAAGAGTGAGGACCTGATATCCAGAGTGTGTTGGAGGGGAACTGAGCTCCAGAAGGAGGTGGATGTGAAGAGGGACAGACCTCCATAGGGTGGGAACTTGAATAGATGTCCCTTAGAACAACGTGGATTTGGCAGTATGGGGTGAGCGGAACAGGCAAATTCCTCCAATAATTCCACTCCACACAGAGAAGAAATTCAAGCACACCTGCCTCCACGAGTAGCATTTTTCTGTATTTTGGGGGTGAAATTGTCTATTTGTTCGTGTTTTTGGCTGCGTGCGTGGGAACGCTTCGGCCAAATCGAAGGCCGAAACGTTTTGCGCTTCGGATATGGTTGAAATTGTCACACTGAAATTGTCACACCCTCTGCAACAAAAACAAAAAGGTGATATTATTGCCCCTAATAACAGTTTTTGCACCGTTGAATGAATGTCCGGGAAAGGGGGAAGTGAGGGGGCCTCACTATTTTCTAGTGGGCTAGTGTTCTGATGATATGGAATGGGAAGAATTTTTAGAAAATGATCTGTTTTGATCCTCATGCTGCATGACATTTTCAACATCCCCCTGCCGCCTCCTCCCTCTCGTTGAATTACAGATAATGGTACAAATGTGTGATTCTGTTATGCTGTCTTGCTGGAGTGACTTTCTAGTAAGACACCTTTGTTCTTTTTTTAACAGCCTTCTAGTTTGATGGACTTTGACACCCTACCAGTAAGGCGGGATCTGATACCGAGACCCTACTGGCCAGGGGGGCTTACTAATGATTTTCACTACGGGGGAAAAATCCCCCTCCCACTGTGATATAAGCAAGCGACGAAGCTCGAATCCACACCCAGCACATTTTATAGAAGGAAGTTAAAAAAAAAATGATAAGATTTATAAACTGATCTCAACATATAGTATCTCAGCAACGGTCACCTAACCTTCTGTACGACCTTGCAGGTTTCTGCCTTGGGGGCTGTCCCTACATTTTCAAAGAATTCAGCATTGCCAGTGGATCCCTAGTACTGCGCAAGATCACTTCATTTGAACAGTGCAGCTGGTGTGCATGGCTTAAAAGCCAATTGTGTTGTATTTCTGGCTGCATTGACAGTGCAAGCGCACAGTTTAATTTGGGAAGCTGAAAAGTTTAAACATCTCTATGGGGCACAATTTGGTTGCTGCCCCATTGATAAAGGAACGAGGGGCAGTTGACCTCTCTGCCCCCCGTGCTTGTCACCTAGGCCACCAGCCTAAGACTCGCTGGCTCTCAAAGGCATTAGTCTTTGTAAACCATACACTGACACCCTTCCAGCCTAAGGGGGTCGTACAATCTCCTAGTCTGAGGAGCTTTGACATTGAGACCGTTCGTTCCTGACACCCTTGTTCTATTGAGGACTCAGGCCTTGGTATCCTGTGAGAGGGGTGCTGACACTTTCCTTTTTGATGACCTTTATGTCTGCGACCTCCAATTTTTAGAAGATTCAGATCAGTGGTGGAAGCAGCTTTTGGTACCGGGGTGGACCAGGTTTCTAAATAATTCATGGCCAGTAATGTCGGTGAGATTGAGGTCACAGCACATCCTAATCATAGCTGTGGTGTCTACCTGATGGAAGTGACCGAGGACACAGTGGATACCTCAAAGAACAGAGAGAAATTGTTGATGCATCGGGGTCGCGCATATCGTGTCAGTTGCGCAAACTGTTGGCTGAACTGTGTGGATACTGAACTCCCGACATCATCTTGCCAACAAACATCTGATCTCTGCATCAAACCGTTGGAACCTACACAGTGCCGCTGGCTTATACACCTTCTCGAAGGTGCTTCCTGACCCATTTACAACTGACCATATCTCTACACTTGAAGAACCCTAAGGGCACAACATGGATGCAAGACCACCCTTTTTTGGTCTTTTTTGGAGACTGTGTTCCTTTAAAGGAAATTGACGTCACTTCTCTTTGAGTTGAAGATAGTCCTAGGGTTGCAGGACCTGTTGTTTTCACCTGGAATTCCTAGGCCTTGTTAGAAAATGTCAGTTCTGTACTCTTTTATGGACATCTTTGCTTCCATTAAGGGCACCATGCTTCCACTGCGCTTCTTCAACACCCTAGAGTGGTCGTGACCAACTCTAAACAGGAGCAGAAGCCCACATCGTCAGGAAAGCAGCCTCAGTTGACATTCTTCTATATGTCTCAGGTTTGATCTGCCGGCATAATACTACATACCATTGTGCATTAGATATATGCCACTTTTAAAGCACTATCGTCGCTTTTTTCCATTGTTCGCTCATATGTTTAGTTGGTTTTCAGTGTGTTTATTTCATGATCAGGACAGCTCCTGCTGCAAGGTGTGCAGCACTATGATTAGCCAGTTATACTCCGGAAGACGCAGAATACCCATTGCAGATGAGCAAATGTTGTGGCATTATCTCTTCCATATACAGACAAGAAGCCTTGGCTATGCGATTGTAACATTTCTAGAAATGCTAGACTTGGAAACTATCAATGAGGCCAATTGAGATGAGTCAAGTCGACTAGCCATAGTTGATTTATATGTAAAGTTGAGTTTAACATTTTTTATTATAATAGTTATAGTATTAATTGTTTTACTGCTCATCATATTTATATGAATAGTTTTGTATTTTTATATGTTAAATCAAATTTTGAACTGAGGAAATAGTTAATTTCTGTATTCTAACAAAGGTATTTTTTTATTCCTCTTGTTTAAAGAAAATGTATATTCTTTTTAATGTAAAGTTGAAAGGTTGAATTTTTCAGCAGTATCAATAAAAAAAAGTTTGAAAAAAAGAATACCCATTATTGTGTTTGGAAAACCCAAGGAAAGAGGAGATAGTGCCATCAGGTTCACCTCAAGGCTTTTGTTTGGCTGTAAAGGGAATCTCCCTTTACATAACACCAGCTTCTCCCATTCTAAAGTGAGGCAATTCCAGGCTTCCGCCTATGTTGCCGACCCCTAAGGGGGCATCATGTTAGTCCTGATAACATCAAATCCTTCCCTTTTCCAGGGGATGGGCATATGACGTGGAATGGAAAGTGTCCAGAGACATCATAGATTCTCTGCTTGTGCCAGGCACATCATGGTGCATTTGGAGCATTAAAAGCTGCAAGCTTAAGTGGGTAGTGTGACAAGGATATAGTAACATCGGCGCTTCGATGCAGTTTAGTCTATCTGTAGCGCATTACAAATACTTCTAATCAAATCTAATCACTAGTTTCAGTGGACCTGAGGGGCTTAAATATTTCCACAAATTAGCATGATGGACCAAGTGTAGAGAGGTAGCCCAAAATAGCATAGGAGAATTATGGGGAATTCCCCCTTACCCTCCTCAACCCGTAGAAAATGTTTAAAATTATGTGCTGAAAGGGTTCATTTTGGAGCATCCTTTTTGAGAAAAATTGGTTAAATGGCATACAATTTTCAATTGGTTCTTCAGGGTAACACATGGTAAAAATCCAGTAAGCGTCATGTCACCAACAGTACACAGGAGCATTTTAGAAAATGTGCATGAGGCACAAGCCACAATCCATCAATGTCATTAATGGTCACTGTAAATCACTTGCTTGAGGCAGTAGTAACACTCTACAAACGCCATTAATGGTCAGTGTAAATCACTTGCATGAAGCTGAGCTTTGGAACACAATAGGATTCAGCATCGCTCTACCCCTCACCATTCAAACACTTGCATGCATTGCATTCACGCTCACACTCATGCCCACACACACACGCGCGCGCACACACACACACACATGCACACAATATAAAACACATGTACCTTTAGGTCCTCTCTTCAATTAATCTTCTCTTAAGGCAGTGGCACCTTGGGTCAAAGGTATGCAGGCAGTGCTGGTGTACCCTGGACGGACTAGAACACACGGGGCGTGCCCGTGCTTCTGATCAACAGGGTTGCTTGGCATCGCAAGGCAAGTACACTACGCTGCATATGCCAGCGTGCACATCAATCATTTACAAAAGAAAAAATAGATATAACAAATCAGGGCAGGTGCTCAGATTGACAATCTGAGTGCCAGCACCGCAGGAGGCCAGGGAGCAGCAGCGGACATCACTCCCACAGTGGCTCCACCATTGGCTCTGACTCGTCAGATTGTGAGGGGTTCATACTCTGTAGCGTTAACAGTCTGTGGACTTTAGCTCAATGACCCTCCAAGTCTGAGGGGCTCTGTGTCACCTCATGCACGGAGGAGCTCAGATTCTGATAGCTTCTTTGGATTGCGCCTCTCTTTGGGCCTCATCATGAGTTGGGCGGTAACACCGGTGCTATTACCGCCGGCGCTATTACCCTACCGCCAAAACCCCGGCGCTCTTAATGCCGGATCACCGGTTTGGCAGAACGGTTAGTGCCCATTCCCCATTGGGCCCATTCGGGAATTTCTCATTCCCCATTGTGCCCAATGGGAAAAATGCACGCTAATACCGCCGGCAGATTTCCTGCCGGCGGTAATGGCGCCAAAAATCCGAAAATTTGCTGCGGATTTCCCCCCAGTTTATAGCTGGGGGGAAATCCGCCAGGGCCATGATCTGGCAGACCCTTAAATGCGGCAGTAATAGCGCTACCACCGCATTTAAGGGTTACCGCCAGACTCGTGATGAGGCCCTTTGTCTGAAAGGTGCAGACACAGAAACCTTGCTATTCTGAGGGGTTCTTACTAGGAGCCGAGGCGTAGACAGTGTAGGGCCTGAGTGGGCAAGGCCCACCCAGAATCTCTAAATGCCCACTCAGCAGCGCTCTGTGGGAATTTACAGATGTTGACATCACTGCGGTGGGCCCAACTAAATTAGCTTCAGGCCCCACTTGTTAAACAAGTCCTGGCTACGCCTCTGACTAGTAGGCACAGACACCCTCTTGGTTGGCCTGGAAGGTTTTAAGTCTGAGACTCTTCAATGTAAATGAGGGATTATTATGCAAACAGACCATCTTTTTTCCAACGGGTCAGATGTCAGATGGGTCAGATCTTTTCCAAGATGGCCACCATGGAAAAGGACGGCGGGGCTCTTCGGAGCCCCTCTTCCCTTTCCATGGCGGCCGGAGAAGTGGGAAAGTAGCTGTGGCAGCGGCCTGGGCCACCACAACAAACAGGTAAGTGGGGATGGAAAAATGGTGGGGGGAAGATGGCGCTGGGGGGAGCCGGTGGTCAGGCAGCATGGAACGCTGGCTTCCATCAGTGGTTCAAGCCCGCGTTCCTAGCCACCTGATTGGCTGGCTCCACCCCCACCCCCTGCCAGGGTGCTAATTATAAATAAATACAGACAGAAAGCAGACCTACCAGGTGAACTTGTAGAGAAGGACTAAAAGCAGCAGAAAAGGCACATGGAGGTATTAATTCACTCTGAGGGCACCCGTGACAGGTCATTTCAGAACCTGGAATCAATCCTCAGTGCAATCAGCCGACTTCTAATGTCCTGTAAGTATACAGGTTTCCTTTATAAAAAAGACCTTAAAAGTCAGGTTTGGATGATTCCTGGCGCTTCTCTTTGGGGAATATAAGAAGATGAAGGCCTCATAGAAAGAATATGGTTGCCACATGTTAGTCCTATTTGAAAAATGTTTGCAAAGAATCACACAATTCGGTCAAGTGAGGCAAAGGTGACACCTGACAGGCCACATCTCCACTTCCCCTCCATGATGATTTAAATTTTTCATCATCTTAATTATCTTACTGAAGGAATGCTTTTTGGTGCTTCACAATCTCCATTGCCATCCCATAATCCACAGAATCATCGATTTTCAGATATATGAATGTAGCAACTTTCTTTGCAACGTTGTGTCGTAAATACATTCAAACAGCTGTCATCAGCGTGTGCATAAGGACAGTAACATCACATCGGGTGATGGAAACAGCTTTTATCACAACACTTAGAAGGAAGAGGAATCCAATTTGAAATATAAAATCATATAAACATATAAATCATTTAAATCATATAAAAACAAAATCATGTTATTAATATTGTTTAAAGCCATACAACTCTATAGTAGAAAATTGGGAAATTGCAATGACAGCCATTACAATCATTAGTCCTTGAAACACGGATTCTCTGGCCATGAGTCACAAGGCCTAATTCATGGAAGTGTTTTATAATGGCGCAATTCCATAGGAAAACAATCTGTGAATCAGGTCCACAATGTCCTGGAAGTCAAGCAAGTTCCTCCAAAATCCTGGAAACTGGTTTAGCTTTGCCAAATTTCTAGATGATGGGCAGGGAATTCCAAACTTCTAAACAGTGGACGGATGATTGCAAAGTCCAGGAAGGTGGGTTGGTTATTACAATCTCTAGAATGCAGGCTGTTCTTTCTGAAATCTTAGAAGATGGGACAATTATTTAAAAGTTTGGGAAAATGGACTGTCTGTTGCAAAATCCTGGAAGATGGACATGGTTTTCTGAGATCCGAGTAAGTGGAAAGGTTATTCCAAAATCTTGAAAGATGAGCTCTTATTCCAAAATCCTAGAAGATGGGCTGTTCATTCTGAAATCCTAGAAGATGGGTCAATTATTTAAAAGTTTGGGAAAATTGACTGTCTGTTGCAAAATCCTGGAAGATGGATGGGGTTTTCTGAGAGCAGAGTAAGTGGGAAGGTTATTCCAAAATCTTGAAAGGTGAGCCTCTTATTCGAAAATCTTAGAAAGTGGGCAGGTTGTTCTAAATTCCGGGACGTTGGGCAGGCTATTTTATATTTCTGCAAAGTGTCCAGGTTATTCCATAGTCCTAGAAAGTGGTCGGAATATTCAAAAATCCTATATGGTGAGCCCACTGTTATGGCAGCGGATCAGTGGATTGAGGTGTGGGGGTACAGATCACCCTGGAGCCTTAACTGGTAGGCAGATTATTGTGATGTCTTAGAAGGTGGGTCAGTTGTATTTAAGTCTCTGATGGTGGGAAGGTTGTTGCAAAATCCTGGAGTGTGCGCTGGTTATTTTGAAGTCCTGCAACATAATGAAAAGACTGTTTCACATGAGACACATTTGATGGTTATATCTTTCAAATATTCAAATTGTTGAAACGCATCAGAATTCTTAAACTTTGTCCACAGATTGTGAAATAAATATTAAATGGCAAGCAACAAAATGTAAAATAATAAATGAAAACATCAAATATATTTTTCCTATTACAAAAGCGTACACAGCTAACAACTACAATGATAAATACAATATATAAGTTTGCCTGTCTGGGAATTACAGTACCGGTAAGTTCCGGCTCCCAAAAATGGGCAATTACCAGGTCCGGTAGGGCTGTAATGACCCAGTAATTTCGCATTCGTGGGTGCCGGAATTTTTCTGAAGTTTGGCGGCAGCCTGCCGGTTGTACCAGCAAGGCTACCACCAAACTTATAATGAGGCCCACTGACAATCTAATGGCCAATGCATTGATGATAACTTCAATGAATCCACAATTAACATGCTGAACAGGTGTAATAAACTAGTAATAAAGCTTGTGATGACCATTAGATTGAACATCAGTGTTGACAATTGTTTGGTCGATTAATTGTTAATCCCTTGTATTTATCATTGTAGTTGTTGTGTAGAATGAAACAAAGCATCGTCTCAATGAGTGTTTGCAATGAGTGTGAGATTTTGCAATAGTAAATATATGTTTGATGTGTTGCATTAATTCTAATGAATGTGATACAAATGTATTTTGGCATTGTGTGTTGGCAAAGTTTAAGAATTCTGATGGGTTTTAGCAATTTTACTATTTTAAAATATTAGATAATCATTTACTGTGTCCCCTGTGACATGCGGTCCTTTTGAAAGTTTTACAAGCACCTGAATGTGGATTGCACCCTGAAAGAGAGATGCATCTGCACTATGTGGTCCATGACCCAAAACACCCCTCCCAGCGGACCCTTGCTGGACTTTCTAAAAGATCATAATAGCAACAATGTAGGTGCAATGCGTGGTGGAAAAGGGATCAGCTGAGAGGCCACAATTGATTTTTGACCTGCAACAGTGACACACATTCCTCTTAATTCGGCCTTGCTGGACACAGCGGATTGTCTGTCAAAGCCCTCTTACACAACTGAAACCACCCTCCCCTTTTCCTTCCTCCTTATGCTTCGGGTCTGCCCCTAGTTATTTCAGGGTGTCTAATTCACCCATTCACATTCCTGAACTCCCAGTTAGGTTAGGTTAGAAGAGGGTGACATTCCCACACATTCCCTCATTACCTCTGGCCTCCATACATTGTTTTCACTGCCAGGTATCTGCAAACCTTCTTCCTCTTGTGAAGGAGAAAGGGCCTGATCACGAGTTGGGCGGTATCCCGGCTGGAATACCCCCCAACTTTATTAGCGTTACGTTAGCGCCCATCCGTCTGGTGGTATTACCGCTGGATCACGGTTGGGTGCTAACTGTAAGTCCCAATTCCCCATTGGGTCCATTGGCCTGGGGTAAACACGTCAGACTCGTGATAGGGCCAGGGCTAACGCCCAACTCGTGACCAGGCCCAAAGTGTGTTTGATGTAGAGTTGCACAGCCAGGAATGGCATCTGCCTTTCCCTGACACAGTGCTACTGACTACAAGGTCATGGCTTGCACTGGCCTCTCTTTGTGTACGTCTGTGATCTGAAGGGGTGTTCATTCCCGGATCCTAAAGGATTCATGTTTGTGTCAAGTGCTGAAGAGCTGCACAGTTAACCCTTCATTAGTTTTGTCTATTAGGTGGCACTTTAGAGCTCCCTGTAAACCGAAACTATTGTGTGGGAGTACAGACAGGAGGGAGAAGGCGAGGTGAGGAGGAACACACAGCCTGGGGGTGTTGTACTAATATTTAGGTAGGTATTCACACCCTTTTCCATCTGTTTCCATCTTTTGACAAGGTAAGTACCATAATGACCCTTCCTGGAAAATGCCTGTTGCATGCGTGCACAGAAGCTAAAACTATTGACTTTTCCAATGCTTATTATCGGATTCATTGAATTCCTAAGGCATTTAACCTCCGTTCTTGGGATCTTCCGTGCGTGGTCACAGGTCGTCTCATTTGCACCCTCAATCGGTTTGCTTTGATCGAATCATGTAAAAGAGACTGATCATCCCAATGCGGCCTCTCCTGTGACTCTGATCTGTCTCCACAAACAGTGGTAATGCATTGTTGCATTAACGCCTGCATGACGTGAAGAGTCCTTCACATACTCATTTGCTGATCCATTGTGCATCCTCTTCTCAAGAAATCCAAAGCTGATCCTTCTCGTCCAGCTAACTATTGCTGTATTTCCATTACTCCCTTTCTGGACAAACTCCTGGAAAGTTGGCCATCTCTCAGCTTAACCTTCATTCCAATTATGTTGGCTGTCTCCATGACCACCAGTCTGGCTTCAGAGATGCCAGAAGCACGGAAACTGCTCTCCTGAACATCTGTGAAGATCTGCTCTCCAACCTTGACTCTAACATTCCCTCAGTCCTCAACCATCTCCGTGATAACCTGGGTATCACTGACAGGCTCTGGCCTGGCTGACCTCTTTCCTCTCTGATCGACCCTCCCAGGTCCAACTTGGGTCCTTCCTATCATCTATCTCCCTCTCTACCCGTGGTGTTCCCCAGGGGTCTAACCTCTCGCCCTGGCTTTTCAACCAATACCTGGCAACTCTCGCCCACTGCATTGCCATTTTCTGCTCAAAGTTCCAGTGCTATGCTGATAACACAACTTATTTTCAGGCTGCCCTTGGCCACTTCCTCTCCCTCTCTCATCTCTGATTGCCTAACTGCCATTCAATATTGGTGTGCCGCCAATGATCTTTGTCTGAATGCCAGCAAGACGGAGATCCTCCTAATCGGCACACCTTCACCATCCTTTCCCCTCACTCTTTGGCCAGCCTCCCTTGGCCCTCCTCCTAGCCCCACCTGTGAGGCTAAGAACCTTGGGATCATCTTTGACCCCACTCTTTCCTTCTCAGCCCGCATCTCTGATGTCTCCAAAAAGTCAAACTTCCTACTGCTCCTCCTCAGACGTACTCTGCCTTTCCTCTCCTTCCCCCAGAAGCTCATGGTCTCCCAAGCTCTGGTTCTCTCAAGGTTGGACTATTGTAACAGCCTCTTTCTAAATCTTCCTACCTCTACTCTCCGCCCTCTGCAACTAATCCAGAACAGGACTGCGAGACTTGTCCTTGGCCTCAAGCCCTGGGATCGTATCTCTCCAGCTCTGAAATCTCTCCATTGGCTCCCAGCGGATGCAAGGATTACATACAAAACCCTATGCATTGTCCTCAAGGCTTTCTGGGGCCTGGGTCCAAAATACCTTCAGCTATCCTTCTGCAAATACCTCACCTCTCGAGCTCTTCCCTCCTCTACCTCTAACTCCTTCAGGGTCAGTCGTTTTTCAAAGAAACGATCTGGGGGTAGATCAATGTCTTCTGCTGGGGCCTTCCTCTGGAACAGCCTCCCTGCCACTCTAAAACTTGAGGAGAACCATCTCCGGTTCTGGAAGCACCTCAAGACCTTCCTCTTTGCTTCTGCCTTCGCTCCTCCTCTCCCCTGCTGATCTGTTCTCTCTTGGCACCGTGCACCTGGCCACCCTCTGTGCTCTGGCTCAGGTACCTGCTCACCCTGCCACAGTCCCACACTGCCTCTGGACCACCCCTTGCACTGGGGTCTGTATCTGTACCCATACAGTCCCCCCTTTATTCTTCCTGCACTTATCAGACCTACCCTGTCTGCTGCCTTAAACCCAACACTTGCCAATTGCTGGCTGCACTACCACTGTTTGTTACCTTTATTATTTATTTATTATTATTTATCTGTTTCTCCTTTGCTCCGCACTCTCCACTTCTCCCCCTTCCATGCACTTTTCCTCTCCCCCTCTCCCATGCCCTTGCGTGTTCTCAATGTCACTGTGCCTACTAAGATTGTTGTTTTGTTCTCCCCTGTTCCCCTCCCTTGCTGTGTCGCACTCTGAAACACTTGTGTACGAGCGAGTTAGAAATAAAATATCAATATCAATATCAAAAGTTGATCACCACTGTGCACAAATGCGCACAACAGAGATCAGAAAGGATGGTCATTGTTGCAAATACGGGCGCTGCGTGCCACTGGACCCTTGGATACCATGGAATGCATCCGTTTTTTTTCTGGTGCAGGAAAACCGGGCAAAATATTGCAGGGCAGGAATCTAGCAAAGGTTCCCTCTACCGTCAATAACTCCCTATGCTGCATCAGATCAAAATGGCGCAAGTGCAGAGAAAGCCTCAGCCTTTCGCTGCTCACTTACCAATGCCCAGGCATGGATCTGCTCTCAGTCAGAAGGAAGGAACAGAGGTGCCACCAAGGGGTGGCCAAAGGGGGCCACGGCCACCATTATAAAAACGCTGATACACCCCTCACCCCCACCGGCTCTTTCAGTTATGTGTTTGTGTTGGTGTTGCACCCCAAGATTTCCAGTGACCTCATCAGGCCACCCCTAAGAAACATTTCTGGGGGCGCCACTGAGGAGGAACCACCATGACAGGCAGCATGGGGGACAAGGAACCCGCAACCAGGTCCCCTGCCCAGCAGGAGGGCGTAGGAGGCAGCCAGTCCAACTCCCATGCACCCTTTTTTTAATGTTAATATTATATAGTTATAAAATAACTTTTAACATATGTAATCAGTTGCAATTTAGCGAACATGACATAAGAACAGACAAGAACTCTAAAAAGAAATTCCCTACTTGAAAAATTCATTAAATGAAAGTTGTTAAAACTTCACCAAATAACCTGTTCTCTGGGAATTTTGCCATTCGGGAGGGTCCTCGGATTTGATTCCAGAGCAGTTTAGTTTAGGGCTTGGAAATTAGAAAATGTTATCGGCGAGGCAACACATCGCAGAATGGACCTCGTGTATTTTGTGGCTAAGATCTCTGGGTTCAAGCTTTACTTGGGTGAGTGAGAGCACAGGCTCTGCGCGACTCTATGGCTTGGCCAGCCCCCGCCCCCCTATGTGCCCTGGTGGGGGTCATAGAATGGGCACCTGAAGGAAGAGAGCAGGCGCACATGCACGCTAGCAGCAGTGAGGGCTGCCATGTAGTTCGGTCTGCTTTGGCCACAATATAACTGAATGCGCCTTTAATAAGTAATGGCCCCGGGCAGACGGTTTAGGTCTACTTAGGCGAAAATATTTGACCTTTTGCAATATGGCCTATTTTTAACAGTCGTTTTTTTACTCGAAAATGCATGGGCAGACCCCCGCAATCGCCTAAACCCACTTCCTCCACCATAACCTAGTCCCCTAACCCACCCCATATATTTATTTTATTTAATTTGACCGAAAAAAAAAAATCAAAGAAATTCGGTCAAATCGAAAAGGTCAAATGTTTTCTGATCAAGTATGCTAATACGGGCAGATAAGTTAAGGCTACCACACACCTCTTAAAATCTGCTATGGACACCCTTGTGCCATCGGCAACCAACTTGTATGTAAGCAAGTCATGCCATCCAGTTACAAGGAAAAGTCGGAGGTGCCAAGTTTTTTTCGGCAGTTAAAATACACTTTTTTTTTTCCAAAATGGTTGAATTTTATTTTCTTGTACATATTGGTCAATCTGTGCTTTTATGAGGTGTATGTTTTTATTTATTTTTGTTGATTTTTTCTCCGGAAAATTGTTTATTAGGAGAAACGATGAGCACAGTAACTTTAAAAAACAGCACAGCAGGCATGTCCTCAGTATTCCAGTTAGCCAGCCCAAAACCCTAACCAGCTTTTCTGCCCAAAAAATAGCTCAAAGACAGTGTAACTCCACTGGTCATCCAACTTAGGGGAGGCAACAAGTGAGGCTGGGGAGGATGAGCGGAAGACCCCCACCTGCACCATAGCAAATGCAGGGGAAAACTACCACTTAAGAATAATCCTTGAGCTGGTTCTACTGCACCAGGATCCACAATCAGGCTTCCACAATGATTTGATGTTTCTAATCAATTCGGCAGCGAGTGGTGTGGTTGGCTTTTTGCCAGTGCCAGATGGGCTCAAATCCAGCTGTAGCGAGAGATTAAACAGTGATTGTGAGCATTTCCCACAACTGCACTTCAGCAGAATGCCACTCGGGCACGCGTGGGCAGGCACGCACAGGGACATGGCCTTGGGGTCCCACGTTTCATCAGATAAGAGATCTCCCCAATAAGTAGATCCTTCCTCCCAGGCCTGCGATCGACTCTTTCAGATTCCACCTGTAGTGACCAGTGCCTCCTGGAGTCGGCCATTGATTTTGCCTCCTGGGAGGGCTTTCGCCTGGAATCTTCTCGCACAAAGCAGACTGACCGGACGGGTGACTGACCTGGCCTAGAGCTAGCGGCTCCTTACAGGCAGTAGCCAATTTGGGAATCGCTCCTATTCTCCCACCCCAGACAGGTGACCTCTGAGTAATTGGGGTAGCGGCGTAGCGCGTCAGCATACTAGAAAATTGGCCCCTGTCGAGAAGGCGGCTTATTTTTAAAAGTACCAATTCGCCTCATTGTATGTTGCGGGCATGGAGGGAGCGTGTTGTGGTAGTGGGTTGGACTGGGCGACCAGGCCGCACAAAGAGCCTGCCAGGCAGCGGAGAGAGAACAATCAGCCCCTTTCAGCGGATTTGGGCTCTGATTGGCAGGGCTGGGGCCTCTAGCCCGGCAGTGAATCACTGGCCATTAATGACTCTATGACCAAGTAGCAAAGGTTGGCAGTCTTGGGAAGGAAGGGCCTTTTGTTCTCATGGCGTTAGCCATAGAGGCCCGCGTCCATCATCAGCTGGAGGATGTGCAGCATGTAAATAACGCACACAGTGTACAATTCCATCTTCGATATACATATATATGGGGGAATAGATGTCGGCGCACTCTCCATATATATAAAACACAAACGTTTCCAGAGCGTTCAAGATACCTGCACCAAGTTTCCAAAAAAATTAAGCAAGACCAACAGAAGTTTGAAAAAATCCTGTGTTTCTGCCTGGTGGGGATGAGGCAAAGGGAGAAAAGAGGGTACCGCGTATCGCTCTCGCAAATGAGAGCTTTCTCAGAGGGCAAAGACCTCTATTTTGCCCTGAGACTGTGTGGGGTTCACTCAGGGAGCTGGGTCCCACAATCCTCTACATAATGCGTGATGCCTGGGCAGTATGGGAAGGCTCCCCTGATCCCCCCATAAAACCAGAAGCCTGGGGCAAAGGATTGCCACATTGGTCATACTACTACTACTACTACTATTGCTACTACTAGTACTACTACTACTACTGTTGCTACTACTAGTATTATGACTACTACTACTACTATTGCTACTACTAGTACTACTACTACTACTACTACTACTACTACTACTACAACTACTGCTGGCCCTTTAAACCCTTTACGGTTTGAGACGAAGACAGCTGCCACTGCTCGTGCCTAAGCGTTCCAGCAGAGGCAAGAGATTGATTAAGAATAATCCAGGGTTACCACCTTGGGTTTACCAGGTGATCGTATTCCCGCATCGGTAGCAGCGCGTTTGTGGGCCACAGAACACAGTCTATACAACCATGCTACAGCATGAATTCATACAAGGCACACTCCCTAGATAGTGGCCCGCCTGTTAACAGCACTGATAACTTGGAATAAACATGTGATGTTTACTGCACAGTCAATCCCAAAGTCAAAACAATTATCCATCACACCTGCAGCCAATAGACGACAGACCGGCCCAAGGGAGGGATTTAGGCTCTATAAAAACTGTGCAAAAACAATGAGTGAGGGTGTTTGGAAATGCGGGGCAATAAGGTATGGAGAGGCAGAGGCGCAGAAGGAGAGCACGGTGAAGGAGGAGGAGGTGTGGAGAGAGCTGGAAGAGCAGGAGGAAGTCATCTCAAGAAAGATCTGAATGAGCAGGAGGACAGAGAGGTACAGGGAGGGCTGAGAGAGCAGGAGGGGGTGGAGCTGAAGAAAGAGAGGAATGAGCATGTGGACATAGAGGTACAGGAAGAGCTGAGAGAACATGAGGGGGTGGAGCTTAAGAAAGATCTGAATGAGCAGGAGGACATAGAGGTACAGCGAGAGCTGAGAGAGCAGGAGGTGGAGCTGAGGAAAGAGCGGAATGAGCAGGAGGACATAGAGGTACAGGAAGAGCTGAGAGAGCAGGAGCAGGTGGAGCTGAAGAAAGAGCGGAATGAGCAGGAGGACATAGAGGTACAGGAAGAGCTGAGGGAGCAGGAGCAGGTGGAGCTGAAGAAAGAGCGGAATGAGCAGGAGGACATAGAGGTACAGGAAGAGCTGAGGGAGCAGGGGGGGTGGAGCTGAAGACAGATCTGATTGAACAGGAGGACATAGAGGTACAGGAAGGGCTGAGAGAGCAGGAGGTGGCGCTGAAGAAAGAGCAGGAATGAAATAGAATGAGCAGGAGGACATAGAGGTACAGGAATAGCTGAGAGAACATGAGGGGGTGGAGTTGAAGAAAGATCTGAATGAACAGGAGGACATAGTGGTACAGGTAGGGCTGAGAGAGCAGGAGGTGGCGCTGAAGAAAGAGCAGGAATGAAATAGAATGAGCAGGAGGACATAGAGGTACAGGAAGAGCTGAGAGAGCAGGAGGGGGTGGAGCTGAAGAAAGGTCTGAATGAACAGGAGGGCAGAGAGGTAGAGGCGGGGCTGAGAGAGCAGGGGGTGGTGGAGCTGAAGAAACATCTGAATGTGCAGGAGGACATAGAGGTACAGGGAGAGCTGGGAGAGGTGGAAGCACAGAAAGAGCAGAGGCTACAGGAAGAGATAGTATGGATGTTACGGGGAGAGAACATCACAGAGGAGGGTAGAGGTTGTAGGAGAAGAACCTTGAGGAGAGGAATACATAGAGGTTGGAGTAGCATTAAAAAGGAGGAGACAAGAGTACAGAGGAAGCCAGTGAAGGGGGGGCCATCATAGAACTGAGGAGAGTGCAGGGAAGGATAATACCATAGAATACTCCATAAGGAGAGAAGAGCAGAAGGGAGGAAAGAAAAACAAGTTTAGAGAAGGAGTTGGAAAGAGAGAGCAGAAAAAAGAGACGGAATGAAAGGACGGCACGCCAGGTGAACAGCTTATTTGGAGAAGATCAGAGGACCAGTGGGAAGGGTAGTCGGAAGTTCCCTGGAGGTACAGGGCACTAAAGGTCTGATAGTAAGATAAGGCCCACTTATCCATTGTCCAGGAACGAGCTTGTGATGGGTTGTCAACAAGGTTAGCTGACAAGATAGCACGAGGGCCAGGGCTGAGACCTGGAGCCACGTCACCAGGCATAAGTTAGTGTAGAAGAAAGGTGAGGAGGGGTTGGGAAATGGGGTCAGGTCTCTGGCACTGGGAAGCCCTGTAGTGTCATCCCAAGCACCTAGAGAGTCCCCATCCTACCTCACGTCTCCGGGGATGCAGTGAACATTCTGTAGCAAAGCGTGTAACGTCATCAGCAGTGTTTATTTTACTTGTGAGGTGCTACCTAGATAGGGGATACGAGGAGAGGCCCACAGTGAAACTGAATGTCACCCAATCCAGCCCAGGTGCGCCCAGGAGACCATGATTGATACCAGGAGTAAAAGACAATTGTAGAGAAGGACTGATGTTGGCTTCTTCTTCTTGAAGCCATCGACAGAACCAACCAGAAGTGCGCTGGAAACCAAAGTGGCCCAGTAAATGTTTTTCAAACTCACCTCAGATTACACCCAGTGCAAAAGCCCAACACCACTAAGCAGAGCTTGGGGGTTCTCCGTCCGAGTATGTTTGGAAAAATGTGTCCAAATAGTGAATTGTAAGCACTTTTGTTCCTATAGGATTGCTGAATGACGTGCACAAAGATTTATAGCAAATTCCTTGCTTCAAAGGAATATGGAGAAATAGAAAAAAAAGGGATTTGGTGACAGAAAAGCAGGGTACCTACACAGAGGAGACCCATGGGGTAGAGGCCAACTGGGATATCTCCAGAGCTTCCTGTAGGCCAGTCCACCACTGGAACTGACTGGTGACCTTACTGGGACTGTTTCCTTCAATCTCTGTCCCGCCGGACTCAATGGAGAGATGTAACCTGGGGACCCTACTGCCGGAAAGGAGAAGAAACTAGGATCACAGGAAACTGGAGACTGCTTAAGGCCAGGAATCATCATCACCCAGGGGAGGGATCTTGGGAGTTACATTTTCATTCTATTAATCCACCAGGTAAACAAAGAATCTCAAGGTAGAAAATGGGACAGGAGACACATCCTTAAGGTTTCTAGCTGGTTTTCGCTGTTTCTAAGTCTTAAGGAGAACCCTATACCATAACAAATACCTTTTGTTGTTTACTTCCAAATAATGAACTATGCCTTTAATGGCAATATATATATATATATATGTATATATATATATATACATATATATATATAGTGACTAATTGAATTCTGCCCTGCAGGAGTACAAGGATGGGTAGAGGCTAAAGAGCCTAGCAGGGGTCAAACCCTCCAAAAAAAAGTGGGGTGACTCATTCACATAACAATTGAATGTGGTGTCACCAGAAATGAGCATATTAGCATATCAAGGTGCCCTCTGAAAAAAGTGGGGGACTCCATTGACCCGTGTGTACCCTCGACCTGAGCCCTGGCGTCTACTCAGCCCTCCCACTTCTGCAAAGCATGGGCGAACCCAATTATAAAGTTAAAACATGCATAGTTAAGATAAATACTTTCAATGTCTTACTCCTTTGTGGAAACCTGGGCAGAGGGAAGGCTATAGTCTCAATAGGGGTGTGATTGTGAAACACTAGCAACCCAAACAGAGAAGTATAACAGTCCAAAATAAAGGAATATTTAATCAAGGTTCTATAAAAATATGTATACTGTAATGGAACATACCATATGCAACAATAACTGAACAGAAAACACTCCAAAACACTCCCCCTGAAGAAAGAACACAGAACATGCAAGATAGGCAGATGCAGTGCACTGGGTAATGAGGCAGCGTGAGGCAAAAGGAAACACAAACAACAAAGTTCTTGTAAGTGTTCTTCAAGTGCGAAAGGGAGTAAAGAGACTTAGCCGGTGTCTGGGGCCCAAAATGGATCGGTGGGCAGTTGTCAGGCAATAATACCTTTGAAGTGTCTTGGCGGTTCGACAGCGGCGAACCATGCTTCTCTTTGCAGTCCGTTGGTTCAATTTGTTTCAAAATGCGGTAGTCGCGGTAGTCCAGCAGCAAGCAGATGTCGAGTCAGGTGGAAAGAACAAGGCTGCGGTTTGAAGTGATGCTCAAGCGATGCGGATCGTGGGTGTCACCAGGTTTGGTTCGCCGGCCAAGGTTTGATGGCAGACGGGCTGATGAAGGTATCAATGCTGGATACAGTTCGGAGAGAACACCAGGGTCGGTATGATCGTTGACTAGATTGGCGATAAAGAGACAAGCAGTTGTAATGGCTGTTCGAGCATTGCAGGTGCAGCAATGCTTTTAGATGGCGTGGTGTGGTGGTATTGTTTAGAAGGGGTAGAACTGCTGTGAGTGGCAAAGGCATTACCTCCAACCCTTCTAACATCACTAATCCTCTGCCAACAGACTCAGTAAGGTTGCCCCAACCTACCCCTGATAGTGCAGACTTACCTGTTGTCCAGCAAACACTCAGGTTAGTTAACTTTGAACCCAGGCCACACATGGTCCAACATACACGTGAAGAAACCACATAACGAAGAAGTATGACTTATACAGTATTCACTTTGTTTACAGGAGAAATACTTAAATACAGATATCAATTACCTGATGAACGGCCCACCTATTGCCGAAACCATCGTAATTAACAGGACTCAACGTGCTGACAAATACCAGCGTCTCTCAGCCAAGAACTCCTTCCTTATTGAGATATCTGCCCTTACGAGCTTTCAAATTGAGAATAGTTTTTTGTTCTATCCAGAAGCGCGTATTTAACTGGCCACAACCTTGTGGGCCGGTACATGAAAATCATGTTGATATTGAAAAGCCTCTTGTTCCTAATGAACGTTGTGTTAATTGTCTGTCACGGCACAAATTGAATTGTAAAAATATCAATTCTTTACTTTTGTTTTTGCATTTACCTAATTGTGCATAGTAAATTGTTTTCACACATTTTTGAATGTGTGCTCTTGATTGAAGTTTGTAGGCAATTTCTTTTGCCCTTGTGGTCCCAGGTCGTGGCCCCTGGATTCCTCGAGGGACACCCCTTCATGGTATTTTACTGTGATCTTGTAGCCAAGATCAGACTGAGAGCAACTGAATACCCTTAAACTATCCCAGCAATCAATTGAAACAACCATCTATTGAAAACTAACATTTTAGAGTGGACCTGTACACACACCTCTTCGCGGAATGAGAGTGGTGTTGGGGGCCCGCCCCTGGGTCACCGGAGTGGGCCACCCCGATGTCGGGATCTCCCGACATGGTCATCAGGGCCGCCTTCATGCGACCAGCAGGAGACAGGGATCACCCTGCCTGCCCCGGATCAGGGGAGCTCCACAAGTGGGCTGGGGGCACCCAGGCCGAGGATGGTGAACAGGCTATGCTCACATGGCGGGGGTAATTATAGAGAGGACGGTGTTGCCCAGCAGGGGCACCGTCCAGGGGCCGGCATGCGTGGCTAGGCCCATGGCACACTGCGCACCACCAGCACGGTGCACCAAAGGAGACGCAGGAGTCAGAGTAGTATCGACTGACGAGCCGGAAGCAGCTCATTCTCATTATTGACTTGGTCACATGGTTGCCACCATGTGACCATACACAGATCCTTGGGAGGTACCATGTTTCCCAGGAGGGGTGACATGCAACAAGTGGGACAGACCACGTATTTCAGGAGTAGAGAGGCGGAAGGGAAAGAGGTAGAAGGGGCCCACTATGAGGCAGAACAAAAGGAACCCCTCTCCTTCTCATTCTCTCTCTGCATCTCTCCAAGAAGACTCTTGTTGCACTTCCTGATACTCGGAAGCAGCATTGGCAATGTACAATGTGCACCCACCTGCCCATAACGAACGTAAACATGTTCACAAGCGCAGTGTGTGTAATACGCATATAACACTCACACTCGGGCACAATACGCAACTCGTACACGCAGGACATTCAGAGAGAAATGAAGCACGAATCACACACACACTGACAGCATGCAATAATTACATATCTCAGGCTCGTCATCTACATGAGCACAGATCGAACGCGTACAGTGTGCAATACGCATGTAACCTTCATAAACAGACTCAATAGGCAATAGGCACAGTCATGAACTCCGAATGAACATTAACATGTATACCGCATACCGCAAAGGCACACAAACATACAAACAAGCACACACCCTCTCTCTCTCTCTCTCTCTCTCTCTGGGGCACAAAGAGACACATGCAGACACACGCACACACACCCAAAGAAACTCAAAGAAAAGGGTAAATCAGTGGAAAAACACGTTTAAAACATACAATTAAGGTTACTACCTATTGCCATAGGCAGCATGAGTGGGAGCACAAAGACAATCACACAATCGTGTGGTTCTCCAGAAAAAACATTGTATTCCCATAGCCAAAAGGGAAGCTGAATTCCTCAGTATCAATTTGTTAGCAGAGAAAAGGTCTCTTAGAAAGTACTTGGGTTGGGCTCATCCTGGCCCCACTCCAATGTGCAAAGGATAACCTACCCAGGCCTTGTCTTTGGGTTTTGGCTTTGCAGGGTTCCCTGGCTCTCTTTCAACGAATCTGTAGCTCGGACCATTCAAAACCAATAGTCTTAGGTTGTCCTCAAGGAGCTGTAGACACAGAGGAGTCTTTCCCAACACAGGTTTGCACTCCCGCGGTCTTGGGCACTGGCTTGGATGGCTCTCTGTAATCTGATCACCTCCCTGTCTTTAGGTCCTGGTCTCTGCAGTGTTTCCCTCCTGGCTACCCCTAACCTAATCTCCATGGCCCTCAGAGAGGTTGCACTGGCTCATTCCTCCTCCTGCCTCTACATTCTGTCCTGGATTGACCTGGTCTGCCAGAAACTCCCTGGTCCTGGTTGCTAATAGGGGAGGCTCTTCTCCACCCACCTCCTCAGCTCTTATTACTCTGTCCCCCCCAAGTCTCCTCTAGGCACTCTCTGTCCTCATACTCGGATGGCAAGAGTCCTCTCACTCACATACTGTCACGCACTCTGTCACGCACTCCACTCACTCTCCCTTCAGTTCCTCTAGGGTTCCCGTTTCCTGCCCCCGTACCTCCATTTCCCCCGTCCTCTTGCCCGGTTCCGGGACTCACATGTGCTTTCCTCGAATCCCCAGGTGCCACGGCGCCAAGTGCCACAGCGCTTGGTTCGGCATGCTGCTTGCCCACGGAGACGCCCGCTCCATTGGCGTCTTCCCTGGCGGTTGCAAGACCGGCTTCTTCCACATCACATGACCACCGCCTCCCGCTCGCGTGTTTCTAAACTACGCTCATGTGATGCGGTCGCGGCTCATGTGACCGGGAGGAAATAGCAGCGCTAGTATTTAAACGGCTGCATCGTAGTGCTTCGGTGCTTCACAGATGTTCTCTTGGACTCCTGTACGGCGCTATACTTATCTTTTGTCACCTCTGGATTTTGGACTCGGATTTCACTACGGATTGTTTTCGGATTACCCCTGGCTCTGGTTTCTGCTTCTTGGATTCATTGCTACGATCACGGACTGCCTCTCGGACCTCTATCCACTACGTTCCGCATTCATTGTGCGGATTCTGGCACCCAGTGGGCCCGGCTCTTGCAACACTGCTGGGATCGCTACACTGCTGAAGGATCAGCCTTGTTGGGTCTCAGAACCTCCCCTATAGGTACAACTGATACTCCACGGACACCTCTTGGTAAGACCGTTCCACTTACTTGTTGATTGGTTGTTGATGCTGTTTTGGCTTGATACTTAACCAGTGTTTCCCTTACATTGGTTCGGGGTTCCACGAGTTCCGCAGTTCCGGAAGAACATCTCCCACCTGTGGCCTCGAAGGTTGTACAGAGAGTGACTTTGATTCTCTCTGTGCGGCACTTGTGGACAGAGGACTCTTCGACTACACAACAGTCAAAACACAAGAGACTGTGAAGCCATCCTGTCGTGTAGCCTATGGAGGGAGCTGCGGATGACCCCTTGACCACTATGGTTCAGGCCATAACCGTGTTACGTGCAGACATGGCCGCAGCAAATACTGCCATTCACCAACGCTTAGATAACATCCAGAGTTCTAGACACCCCTTACCCCCGGAAGCTGAATTTGGGGATTTGCCACCAGCCCCTCTGCCCGTCCAGCCTCCTGTTCCACCCACTCCTAACCACATCCCCGTGGTACTTCCCTCTCCTTTTCCCTTGGCCGCTCCCGAGAAGTATCATGGGGATCCCAGCAAGTTTAGAACCTTCCTGAACCAATGCAAGTTGCATTTTTTGTGCAGGCCCCTGGCTTTTCCGGAATCCACCACCAAGGCAGCCTTTACTCTCTCGCATCTAGCAGGTACGGCCGCTGCCTGGGCTAACCCACTCCTAGAAAACGACAATCCAGCCCTTTACGACTTTGATCTACTGGTTACGGAAATGTCCCGAGTGTTCGACACTCGTCATAAAGTTCAGTCCCGAGACCTGGAACTCCTGGATATGGGGCAGGGTAGGGGGTCCTTAATCGAATACATCACTAAGTTCAACCAGCTTGCAGCCGAAATGTCCTGGCCCGAAACCAAACAGGCTGTTGTATATTATCGAGGCCTAAACAACGATATGAAGGACGCCCTTGCAGTTGTTCCCTCCTTATCGACCTCTCACCAGGATCTAGTAGACCTAACCCTGCAACTGGACGCCAGACGTTCTGAACGCAGGGCTGAGGCTGGTTTTGTGCACACAACTGCCCCATCTCCTTCCACCTCTGCCCCCTCTGGCACCAGTCCCGAACCCATGCAGATTGGGGGCATCAGGAGCCCGATCACACCTATAGAAAGGGAACGTAGGAGGGTGGACAACGCATGCTATTGATGCGGCCTAACTGGCCATTATGTAAAGGAGTGTCCCCGTCGCCCAAAGCTTAAACCTTCGGGTTTTCGGAGTGCTCGACCCTAGACTCGGGGACTGGATCGAGCGCTCCTTGTCATACCCCGAACCCTGTGTTTGCTTTTGGTCGCATCAGGCCCATTTACGTACAGGCCGTTCTACAACCCACGCCTGATGTCTCTCACCCAGTTACTATTATCATAGATTCCGGGGCCACAGGCAACTACATGGATATCACGCTTGCTCAAACCCTGAACCTACCTCTTCTAACCAAAACCAGGCCGGAACCAGTGCAGGCAGTCGATGGTACGTCTCTAGTATCTGGGCCAATCAAACAACAGACCGCCCCAATGCTCCTGACCATACAAGCCATACATAAGGAAACCTTGATTTTCGATCTCATCTCGATGCCCCAGTTTGGTGTAATATTGGGGATACCCTGGCTTCGGGAGCACAATCCCTTAATTAACTGGAAAGTGGGTTTGGTGCATTTCAAATCCGATCTCTGTCAACACTATTGTCTAACAGCAACCACTAGCATCGATACACCCGCTCAAGCGTTGGGAGTCATAGCTCAATTAACCCTAGAAGAGCCCACTATTCCCTCTACAGAACACCACACAGTTGGATTGGTCTCCACACTCATTCCAGCTCAATACCAAGATTTCATGGGAGTGTTTGACCACGGTTCGTCAGAGGTCCTACCGCCATATCGTCCGTACGACTGCCCGATAGATCTGGTTCCGGACAGTGCTATTCCCACAGGCCGTATCTATTCCCTTTCCCCTACTGAAGACCTAGCCCTCAAGGAGTACATTCAGAAGTCCCTCCGTTTGGGCCAGATACGTCCTTCTACTTCCCCGGCGGCTAGCCCCATCTTCTTTGTTCCCAAGAAGGAGGGTGACTTACGGCCTTGTGTGGACTATCGCCGACTCAATGCCATCACGAAGAAAGACCGCTACCCCATTCCACTAATCACGCCCCTGTTGGACCGTCTCACGCACTCCACTGTTTTCACTAAATTGGACCTCTGCGGTGCCTACAATCTAGTCCGTGTGCATCCCGGAGACGAATGGAAGACCACTTTATGTACCCGCTACGGCTTGTACGAGTATACGGTCATGCCGTTCGGTTTGTGCAACGCTCCGGCCACGTTCTAGAGGTTCATGAACGACATCTTCTCTGACATCCTGGACGTGTTCGTTGTGGTCTATTTAGATGACATCTTGATATTCTCTCAGACCATGAAGGAACACGTACAACACGTTAGGGAAGTGCTTTCCCGCCTACGAAGCCACTCCTTGTTTGCCAAACCCGAGAAGTGCCAGTTCCATGCCGACTCCGTAGAGTTCCTTGGTTTTCACATCTGGTCTGGAGGGCTAGCCATGAATACCTCCAAAGTTCGAGCGGTGTTGGACTGGCCGGTCCCCGATTCCCTGAAGGCGCTCCAGTCTTTCCTTGGCTTCGCTAACTTTTACAGGCGGTTTATATCTGGGTTCTCATCTCTGGTGGCTCCTCTTACCTCCCTGACTAGCCCTCGCTCTCCTTTCTTGTGGACGGAGGCACATCAACGAGCCTTTGAGGCCTTAAAGACGGCGTTCACTACCGCCCCTATTCTACAGCACCCAGACCCCGAACTGCCGTTCATAGTGGAGGCTGATGCATCATCCTTTGCCCTAGGTGCTGTATTGTCACAGACTTGCTCTACCTCTGGTCGTCTTCACCCCGTGGCCTTTCATTCCCGTAAGTTCACAGATGCTGAGTCCCACTATACCGTGACCGAAAAAGAACTACTGGAGGTCATGGACGCATTCCGCATTTGGCGACATCATCTCTTGGGTGCTAAGCACTGTATCACGGTTTATTCCGATCACCAGAATTTACAGGACCTAGCGTCCCTGAAATGTATCAACAGCAGACAGGTCAGGTGGCATCTCTTCTTTGCAGCCTTTGATTTTGTTATCAAACATCGTCCAGGTTCTATCCATGGCAAAGCCGATGCCTTATCGCGTTCCCCTGGGGGGGTGGCCTTGCCGATGTTTCCAGATACCCTTCTAGATGTCGGTAAGGTGGTTTGTTTGTGTACTCCGACCTTGCCCTTGCTTGACGCAATACGGAACTGGGTTACCTTACACCCAGATCAGTTGTCCGATTGGGATTTGGTGGTTCACGATAGTCTTCCCTTCGTTTCTGATCGGCTATTCCTGCCCACGGTAGACACCCGCAACATGGCCTTGGAGTGGTCCCACGACGCTGCGGTTCATGGACATCCCGGTCAGAAACGCACTTTGGAGTTGTTGAGAAGGTGGTGCTGGTGGCCGTCTATGAGAAGGGATGTTGAATCATACGTCAACGCATGTGCTGTTTGCGCACAAAGTAAGCATCGTAGGGGTCGCCCTGTGGGTCTCTTGCTTCCTTTACCTGTCCCTCCAAACCATGGCACACCTTGACCATGGACTTCGTTACTGACCTACCCCGGATCCGGGGCTTTGATACCTTGTGGGTAGTCATCGACTCCTTTTCTAAGATGGCTCGCTTTATCCCTTGTAAGGGCATCCCCTCTGCACCTACACTGGCCCGACTGTTCTTCGAGAATGTCTTCTGTCTTTTCGTGCTTCCCTCGGTTCTCATCTCGGATACAGGTTCCCAGTTTACGTCACGCTTTTGGCGGGCCCTGACCAAGCTACTCGGTATGGACGTCCACTTCTCCTCAGCATACCATCCCGAAACGGACGGCCAGACCGAAAGACTTAACCAGACGCTGGAGCAGTACCTGCGTTGTCTGACCTTACAGATGCAGTCTTCTTGGTTAAACGTGTTACATCTCGCGGAATTCGCGTACAACAACGCAGTGCATTCCTAAACTGGTTTCTCCCCGTTCTATGTGCTGTATGGTCAGCATCCTCGTGTTTTGCCCTTCACGGATCTGCCTCCCTCAGTCAACCCGGCTGCCCTTGCATGTGTTAGGGACCTGACCTCCATCCACGCTCAGGTGTCGACTCATCTTGTCGAGGCTCAGGCGTCCATGAAGGCGCAGGCGGATCGGAAACAGGTGATTGCCCCGTTGTATTCTGTGGGGTCCCCTGTTTGGTTGTCCACTCGTCACCTATGGTTGGTGGGTTGCCGCAAGCTTCTGCCTCGTTTTGTGGGTCCCTATGTTGTCACCCGTGTTATCAACCCTGTGTCCTATCGTCTTGCACTTCCAGGGTCCTGGCGGCTTCACCCCGTTTTCCATGTTTCCCTGCTTAAGCCCTGTCACGCTCCCACGCGGCTTCGCTCCCCTGTGGCTCCGGTGTCTCTGTCCACCCCGGATGTGTTTGAGGTCTCTGCCATTCTGGGTTCCGTGTCTCTAGGGGGTGCCTCCAGTACCTCGTGGATTGGTCAGGCTATGGCCCCGAGGAGAGGTCCTGGGTCCCTGCTACTGATGTCCAGGGTCCCCGTCTGGTGGCGCAGTTCCATAGGGACAATCCTTTATGCCCACGGGGTCGTGGGCCTTTGGGGGGGCTCTGTCACGCACTCTGTCACGCACTCCACTCACTCTCCCTTCAGTTCCTCTAGGGTTCCCGTTTCCCGCCCCCGTACCTCCATTTCCCCCCGTCCTCTTGCCCGGTTCTGGGACTCACATGTGCTTTCCTCGAATCCCCAGGTGCCACGGCGCCAAGTGCCACAGCGCATGGTTCGGCACGCTGCTTGCCCACGGAGATGCCCGCTCCATTGGCGTCTTCCCTGGCAGTTGCGAGACCGGCTTCTTCCGCGTCACATGACCACCGCCTCCTGCTCGCGTGTTTCTCAGCTACGCTCATGTGATGCGGGAGGAAATAGCAGCGCTAGTATTTAAACGGCTGCATCGTAGTGCTTCGGTGCTTCATAGCTGTTCTCTTGGACTCCTGTACAGCGCTATACTTATCTTTTGTCACCTCTGGATTTTGGACTCGGATTTCACTACGGACTGTTATCGGATTACCCCTGGCTCTGGTTTCTGCTTCTTGGATTCATTGCTACGATCACGGACTGCCTCTCGGATTTCTATCCACTACGTTCTGCCTTCATTGTGTGGATTCTGGCACCCGGTGGGCCCGGCTCTTGCAACACTGCTGGGATCGCTACACTGCTGAAGGAACAGCCTTGTTGGGTCTCGGAACCTCCCCTATAGGTACAACTGATACTCCATGGACACCTCTTGGTAAGACCGTTCCACTTACTTGTTGATTGGTTGTTGATGCTGTTTTGGCTAGATACTTTTTTTTTTAAATATATTTTATTAGTTTCATAACATAAGATAACAAAAACAGACATCAGTGATAATAGGTCAAGCATATCAAAAGGTAAAGTCCCCAACTCCCCTCCACCCATCCCTCCCCTCCCCTTCCAAGACCACGGTTAGTTCTATGTTCATCATGAGTCCATGCCCGGGTCGCCTTCCCCGATTATCTCACCCTCCTGCGATTCTGGGTGGAGCAGGGGTACTGTTAAGGCCAGCCAGCGGTGTAGCTCCTCGCTAGAATCAAGTCTCTGCACTTGGATCGCCATCTCCCATGCTGCGGTTTCTGCTCTGACCCACTTCGCAAGATCTCCCCACCATAGGGGAATAAGCGGGCCTCTGGGGCTTTTACACCCCATGGCTATACGCCTTTTGGCCGTTATATATATAAGGTCTCTGAGCTTATTGAGAGGTTTGTTCTCCCTGCTGCGCCTATACCCGCCCAGGATACATGCCGAGGGTTCGTCCACTTCAATGTCAATGTCTGCACCAGCCACTCTTTCCTTCACTTGAGTCCAGAATTCTCTGATCACTAGGCATCCCCAGAACATGTGGGTCATACCAACCTTGGGCTCACTGCATTTGGGACATGATTGGGTGCCCGCACCGGTAAACCTTGATATAGCTTCCGGGGTGAGGTACGCTCTGTTCATGACATACAGTTGGATGAGCTGTAAGCGGGCGTTTCGGGAGATTTTTTTGTGGTAGTGGGTTATATCGCCCCAAGCTTTGTCTTCAAAAACCAGGTTTAATTAGGGCCTCGTAGATACGTGAGGTTTCGTGACCCCCCTCAGCAGCGTTCAGTATCGTTTCGATACATTCGTTTTCATCAGTCTGGTCGATAGCGACAGGCCATCTGCTAATCAAGGCCTGTATGACCGCTCTGTGCAACAGAAATTGCCCGGCCGGGAGGCCCGTGGCATCGCAGAGGTCCGGGATGGCCAAAACCGCCTGATCTTGGATTAGGTCCCCCAGTGTGGCCACCCCGAAGGGCTCCCATTGTGTACGGGTCTCAAGTTGCCCCCAGGAATGATTGGACATGAGTGCTGCAATGGGGATCTGTGGGGAGTACGGATCCTCGGACCCGACCAGTTTGCAGGCCCTTTTCCAGAGTCGGATCCCCAGCTTAACGAGGTAAGGGCAATGTTCGAGGGCACTCTTCCTGGTCCACAGCAAATCCCTAAGTAATAGCTGGGGGAGGGCCGGCTGGAGGAGGCAAGTGTCTGTTGTGCTTTCGTCGGCCATCCACCCCACAATGTGTCTTAACTGGCTAGCAAGGAAATAGAGTTCGAAATTGGGGATCTTCAGCCCACCCCTCACGTATGGTCTCTGGAGAGCCTCCAATGCCACCCTGTGCCTGCCTCCCTGCCAGAGGAAGCCCCTACAGAGTTTGTTGAGGTCTTTAAAGAACACGGGGGGGATGTAGAAGGGAATGTTAGTGAAGTTATGCAATAGGCGGGGTAGGGCGACCATTTTAAGGAGGCGGGAGCCGCCCCCAAAACTCCATGGATTTTAAGAGAGAGTCTTTGGCCCTTACGGTGTTAAGAATATGTTCCGTGCCGGGGTTTCGATGTATAGTTATCGCCAAATATTTGAACGATGTCGCCTGCCATTCGAGATCTAGGGGAGGGAGAGATCCATAATATTCACTGTGTAGTGCAGCTAGGGGGTAGAGGCAAGATTTACTCTTATTAATCTGGATCCCGGTGTGCTTGTGAAAGCTGTCCAGGGTTTCAAGAATGTATGGTAGGAGGTGTTCAGGGTCCTGTAAATACAAGTGGGTGTCATCCGCGTACATAGAGACGAGGTGAGTCGTCCCACCTATATTAATGCCCCCATCTCCATATTCCTGTCTCAGGTAGGCTGCTACAGGCTCAGCGATAATGATGTACAACATGGGGGATAGCGGGCAACCCTGACGGGTGCCTCTGTGTAGGGACCATTTTGCGGAAAAGGTTCTATTGGTTCGTACCCTTGCAGTGGGGTTGGCATAAACCAGCTGGGTCCATTTCAGAAATACGGGGCCTATTCCTGTTTTGGCTTGATACTTAACCGGTGTTTCCCTTACAGTGGTTCGGGGTTCCACGAGTTCCGCAGTACCGGATGAACATCTCCCACCTGTGGCCTCAAAGGTTGTACAGAGAGTGACTTTGATTCTCTCTGTGCAGCACTTGTGGACAGAGGACTCTTCGAGTACACGACAGTCAAGACACAACACATACCTCCTTTAACTTGCTTCTTCTCCAACTCTCTCCAGATGCAACCCTTCTTCATATGCACCTTCTCCCTCCGTCCTCCTCAAAACAGTTCTTTCTAGATAGATGCTATCTCCATCCACCCTGTTCAATTTATAGATCTCAACAGATGGTAACTCTTGCCTGTCAACCTTGTCAGTATAGCCTTCTCGAGGTGGTAATTCTCTCTCTCTCCAACCTCCTCGACGCGGCCATCTCCATACCTCCATAGCTCCGTTGTAACCTCCTCTTTCTAGCCTCTGACAAACAATTCCCATCTCTACTCTCAAAGGCCTCTATCTTGCCAATCTCCTCGAGACACCTTCCTCCAGCGCCTTCTCGAACACCCCACACTGGCAGACAGATCTGGCTGATATTTATAGCGTGTGGACCCACCCGCTTTGGGCAGGTTCTATGGTGAGGACCTGCACCTGCGTTCTCTCATTGGGGAAGCATTGTGATTGGTTAGGGCTAAAGAGTGCACCTGCACCTGTTGCTGGTCTGGTCTCTGGGGCTGGGATAAACTTATATATGGGCTATCCGCCATTTTGAATCTCGCTTTGACCCTCCCTCAGGTGGTTTGTCTTTGCTATGTTAGTCTGTTTTACTCGCATGTGAGTGAGAGGATGAAAACGATTTTGGTGGGTCAAAAGAACTGTGTATAAGGAGGATAGCTCAGGGGCAATGTGCTGGCCTTGGAAGCAAGACGACATGGAGCAACACAGATCCGATCCCCGGGTCTGCCCTTAGAAACCTCTTGGTATTAAGCACGTTATAAATAACCTATCATATCCAATCATATCATAGTGGAGAAACCCCTGTCAGTGGGAAAAGGTGACTTTGTCTCAGTTTGTTCTTGCTACCGGCAAGCAATGGGGAATCGCTTCTGGTTTCCCACAACGTTGATTTGATATTCGGAAGGCTGCCGGCAGACAACAATGTGTCCATGTACCTCCCATTTTAGTCACATTTGTGTCGACCTTCTAAGGAGGGTCTTGCCGCAGAGTGAAACAACCAGGCAAATGTGTCTAAACACTCACAGCTAACGTTGGGGAGCTGTGATGCATTCCCCTTGCATGGAAATGTGCCATTTTCTAGGTGAATCTTTTGGTTTCAGGCTAGGGGTCTGGATTTATTTCCAAGGAGAAGTAATACTATTGTTAGGGCTGTCTCAAAGTGGCTGTGAACTGACTCCCTGTCCCTGGTGTCCGCTGCTGTTGCGGGTGTGCTACTGTGACCGTCAACAACCAACAGGAGTAACAAGGGATAACAGGCGTATCTCAGTCCTATGGCCTGGCCTGTATATAACCTTATACTAATTTAAACATCAAAGACCATAAAACTCGTAAATCTGTGTTAGAGAGTTCAAGTGTACAGTTGGTTAACAAAACTTCATTTCTTACCTATATCTAAATAAGAGGACCAAGTGTCCGTATTTCAAAGCAATGTGTGAGGAGAAAGAATTCAATTCTACTCACTAGGACATAATACAATCATAAATATTTTTTATTCATATATCAACACTGTATAAAAAACTTATATAAAAATCAATATATAGTTCTAAAAATTCTAAAATTCATCAGAAGTACCTATAACAGTGCAAATCTAGATTAGGTACCACACAAATATCATATCTCAAAGCAAGAATACCTCAGACATACTTCATTCATACGCACTCAAACATTCCAACCTTCTCATTTTTAATACATTCAAATTTATACAATTATATCAAAAATATAAAACAAGTGTCTAAAATACAATCACAAGTCAATATTGTTCAGAATAGTGACATATCAACAACCTTCTGAGGTTTAAATCGCTAATACCGTTGTGATATGATCTGATTATCAATGATATACAAAATAGGATTGTTTTCCCCAACCCAACATGTTTCTTTCTGTACTCAGATTATTATGCAGAAATTCATCAGGGGTTAAGTATATCCTGTGTATTCAGAATTGAGATATTTTTCAATGTAGACCGCCGAACAGCAGCAAGAACTCTCCTATAGAAAACAAACACAGAAACACGCTCAATCAGGCTCTAAATGCAATAATATACTGATTGATATAAGCTAACTTTGTACTATTAATGGACGAAGTGCACAACTAAAGAGGTAATTCTAACCTCTCTAATATCGCCTTCTGAACAGAAGAGGTCACTATTACCAAATGGTAAAGTAACTAGGAGACCAACTCAATTGGTCTAATCTTAACATACTCCCACGATTGTGATCACCGCTGGACTCACCCATACCACCAAGACCATATGGTTCTATTAGACACACTGTGGCGGTGTCATTAATTTTTCATAATCACAGTTGTGGTCTGAAATAGACAAAGAGAGGAAAGACGATTATCTTCTAACCCAATCACCAAATGTGGCTCTATCTTCTAACCCAGTCACCAAATGTGGCTCTATGTTACAGAAAACCAGCAGGTTGATAGTAAAGTACTATGTGTCAGACACTTCGAAAACATAGTGAACTCACTGTTTGAGAGCAATTCCAATTCTTTCGGGTTTTTGTCTCTGAGCAATTTCGTCTCTGAGCATTAGTTGGTCACAGTCTACTATTTTTTAAATAAATGTAGCTGCTATCAGGCCCCTCGTCATAGGAGGTCTTGAGTGTCCAATATACTGTGGACCATCTTTATGGAAAAGAAAGAGTAACAATAAAATGGCCTGATAGCCATTGAAACCCTTTTATGATGTCGAGTTTCAATTTCAAAGGGTATACAGCAAGGGTCTATTATTAATACAATCTCTCTCTCAATCTTAACAAGGTGGCCATAGCCGTACCCACCTTATCGCTGACAGTAATCACTACTAGCAGTCTTCATTGTGTAGAGCTTCAACGCGACAATTAGATGTCGTGAGCAACCAATGGGACGTGTTCTCCTCATATTACGTTCCACATTATGCGCCCAATCTGTGTATACAACAAAGCTGGAACTGTATTTTAGTTCGAAAGGTTCAAACTCCAACTATTATACATTTAAGTTCCATTCTAAGTCATACTTGTTACCCGAAAACGGTAAGACTATAAGTATTGTGAATCGATCTAAATACGCATACGTTCTCAATCCAAAAGTATCAGTAATTCCATAGTCTATAAGTAAACTTACCGATAAGCGTTCGTTAGTGTCCCTAGTCGGTGGCTTTACGGATAGCCGGCTCCATCTGCAAGACAGTACTCGGGCTATAAATACGCTCTATAGTCAGACGTCTAGTCACATGACCACCGCGTATCAAGCGTCATTTGATATAAGGGATCGGCAACAAATGCACGGTAATTCGTGCGTTTCTAACATCGGTGTCTGACCCATCACGCTATCTAAAATATCCGCATGGCATTGGCGAGCCCCTCTACACTATTATTGTCAAAGGGCCCGATCCCTACTCCAAATCCTGTACGTACAACAAAGGCGCGTACGAGCGATGTAACAGGATCACTACGTACCACAAATATACAGCCCTTTTTATCGTAACTTGTAAGTATCATAACCCAGTACATATCGGACTAATATACGTATTGAGAATAGTACTCTAGTCATTCTCGTACGGTGGGAGATAAAGAGAAATATTCACATGGTGTAGATTATATATTCCAATTGATTAATTCGTTGAGGCCGACCACATGACTATTACTCATATAAATGAGTTTAAGTTCCTCTCTGGACAAGATTTGTTTATCAACAGCTCTGTTATTAGTGATTGGAAGTTTTTTTAGCACAGTCCACTTTAGGTCATTACAGTTGTGGTCACGCATCATAAAATGGCCAACCATAGGAGCCGTAAGGTTTTTAGTCCTAATACAGCTTCTATGCTCATTCATACGAATCTTAATTTTTTGCTCTGTTTTACCGATATATAATTTCGGACATGGACACCATATAGCATATATTACATTTTGGGAATTGCAATTAGAAAACATCTTCTGTTCCCATGGTCTAGATAACCCAATGTCAACTTCTGTAGTTCGACTGGTGAACTGACAGCAAACACAAGCCCCGCAAGGTGCATGTCCTCTAGGTTTAGACATCCCCCATTGTTGAGTAATGGTCATTTGGTCATTGTTTCTGATGCTAATATCATTCCTACTGATCAGTTCTTTGATATTGTGGCCCCGTTTAAAGGCACAACGAGGGACTGGAATAGGTATTTTGGCCTGTGCTAGTAAATGCCAATGTTTTTTTATTATCTTAACCACATGGTTAGATAAATGGTTGAATGTACTAACAAAAACTAAAGGTTCGGTATTGTTGCAAACAGTCTTGGGCCGATATTCCAAAAGAGCATTGCGATGGTTGTTCGATGCCCTTTTAAAAGACCTTACAATTTTGGCTGGATAGCCTCTGTGGATCAGATTCTGGCTTACACTAAGTGCTTCCGACTGGAATATTTCTTTACTACTACTATTCCGTTTAAGTCTGAGAAATTGGCCAAACGGTAAGTTGTCTCTCAAAGCTTTAGGGTGGAAGCTATCATATCTCAACAACGAGTTCCGGTCTGTAGCCTTGTGATATGGTTTTAGAGTCAATCGTCGAATAGACTGATCAGCGATGATTGTCAGATCCAAAAAGTCTATCGAATTCCTTTGATAATTGATAGTAAATTTAAGAAAGGGATTAACTCCATTTACCCACTAAAAAAAAGCTAAAAGGGTCACTTCATCTCCGTGCCACATTAATAGCACATCATCGATGTATCTCTTCCATACCTTGATATGGTGTTTGTAGATGTTGTTGTCACTGTAAATACTAATTTGCTCAACAAAATCTACATATAAGTTAGCCAGGGAAGGAGCTACAGCCGATCCCATAGAAGTCCCATGGACCTGTTGGAAAAAAAGTCCATCGAACTGGAAATAGTTCTCTGTCAGTGAAAGCTCAGTACACCATAGAATAAACGAATTAGGAGTCATACCTGTAGATCGCTTTGTATAAAGTAATTCCTCTATTACTTCGAGTGTTGCAATTTGGGGAATCTTCGTGTATAGTGAGACGATATCTAAAGTCACCATGATATCTTCGTTTGAGTTGAAAGGAAAATTCTCGATTAGATTAATTACTGACATCGAGTCTTGAATTTAAGATGACATATCTTTTACAAATCCCATCAGAAAGGAATCTGCGAATTTAGCCAGAGGTTCCAGAATAGAATTAGTTCCAGAAACAATGGGTCTTCCCGGGGGATTTGTCAGAGTTTTGTGGACTTTCGGGAGAATATAAAACAGGGGAATATTGGGATCATGTTTAACAAGAAAGTCTGCTTCTTTGCCAGTGATCCACCCTCTGTCTCGAGCTTTCTCTACTTTAAGGGATATTAGTTTCTTCAGTCGGGTGGTAGGATCCAATGTAATAGATTTATAAAATGTAGTGTCTGCCAATTGTCGTTGACATTCTTTCACATAGTCTGTGCGATTCATAAGAACAATGGCACCACCGTTATCAGCTCTTCGAATGACTATAGATTTATTATTTTTAAGTGATTCGAAGGCTTTCTTCTGAGCTGCAGAACAATTTTGAAATGCATGCCAGGAATGAGTCTTTTCTATATCTGCTAAATCCGCCAGCACCCTTCTTTCGAAAACCACAGATTCTGGGCTATGGCTCGTAATAGGAGGTGAGAAAGATGAAGGGTTGTGTAGACCGCTATTAGTTTCTTCTACCTCAAACGGATTCTCATGAAAAAACTGTCTTAAATGAATCTTTCTAAACAGACCCTCGATCTCCACTCTTGAGTTAAACCGATCATATGGGACTGTAGGGACAAATTCGAACCCCTTTTCAATGACCGTCATCTCAACGTCTGAAGGTGTAAAATTCGACAAGTTGACTAGTAAGCTCTGCTGCTTCTTGTCACTGGTGGTTCGTAGTCCCAATTCTGTAGGTCCTGGTCTAAAAAACCTACTGTTTTTCCTCTCCCTCTTTGGAAGGGGCGAGAATTATGTGGTCTGCGTCTGTTAGAATTACCACGGCCACGGGCGTTGCCTCGTCTCTGGTATCTACCTCCCTGGTGGTTGAACTGGGTGTCATCATCTGAGCTATGTGAACTAAACGATGTATTTGTAAACCTTACGTTCTTTTTCTGTTGTTGTTGTTTCTGTGCTCCATCATATTGTTGATCGGGTACATATCCTTCCTGGGTGTAACAAAAAGCTTTTTCATGGGAGAAATTAGTAATGTCTGTCTTCAAGCGCCTAATACGGTCGCAAACTGTAGATTCCTTGAAATCGTTCATCTCTTTTATAATTTCGTCCAATCTTTTGGTATATACTTCAAGGGGGACTAATTTTTTAATAGCTTCTTCCAATTTCTTAAGTTCCTCCAATTGTTTGACTGACATTTCTTTCGCAGTGTCTATTATAAGGATGAGCCAATCTCGTCCACATTTATTAGCAATGTAACTCGACCTTATAATGAAATCTTTATTATCTAGAAATAGTCTAGGTTCATTTCGAACGACTAGACCCTGTGGTAGAACACCATTACGTAAATATTCTAACATTATTGTCCCGTGGAGTTCGGTACGTATTGACCTCTTTCTTAGTTGGAATAATTCATCCCAATTGCTAATATTCGTAAGGGGGGAACTATCCCCATCCTGAGAAAAAAGTGAAGATTGGGCCAATAAATCTGCCACGTATTTGTCATCATAACTGCGCGTTTTGTCGGCGGCCATATTTAAACCAAAGTCAGTCTCACAACCCGGAAATTTTAGTATTCACCTACGTGTATTTCAAAATAGTTCTGGATTAAGTACAGGCAAGCCAAGCGATAACAACACAATCGTGGTGTCTGAAAATCAAAGAAAGACGATAATTTATCCCACGGACGAAAGCCGTGCATAAGACAACAACCAACAGGAGTAACAAGGGATAACAGGCGTATCTCAGTCCTATGGCCTGGCCTGTATATAACCTTATACTAATTTAAACATCAAAGACCATAAAACTCGTAAATCTGTGTTAAAGAGTTCAAGTGCACAGTTGGTTAACAAAACTTCATTTCTTACCTATATCTAAATAAGAGGACCAAGTGTCCGTATTTCAAAGCAATGTGTGAGGAGAAAGAATTCAATTCTACTCACTAGGACATAATACAATCATAAATATTTTTTATTCATATATCAACACTGTATAAAAAACTTATATAAAAATCAATATATAGTTCTAAAAATTCTAAAATTCATCAGAAGTACCTATAACAGTGCACATCTAGATTAGGTACCACACAAATATCATATCTCAAAGCAAGAATACCTCAGACATACTTCATTCATACGCACTCAAACATTCCAACCTTCTCATTTTTAATACATTCAAATTTATACAATTATATCAAAAATATAAAACAAGTGTCTAAAATACAATCACAAGTCAATATTGTTCAGAATAGTGAAATAGTGACATATCAACAACCTTCTGAGGTTTAAATCGCTAATACCGTTGTGATATGATCTGATTATCAATGATATACAAAATAGGATTGTTTTCCCCAACCCAACATGTTTCTTTCTGTACTCAGATTATTATGCAGAAATTCATCAGGGGTTAAGTATATCCTGTGTATTCAGAATTGAGATATTTTTCAATGTAGACCGCCGAACAGCAGCAAGAACTCTCCTATAGAAAACAAACACAGAAACACGCTCAATCAGGCTCTAAATGCAATAATATACTGATTGATATAAGCTATCTTCGTACTATTAATGGACGAAGTGCACAACTAAAGAGGTAATTCTAACCTCTCTAATATCGCCTTCTGAACAGAAGAGGTCACTATTACCAAATGGTAAAGTAACTAGGAGACCAACTCAATTGGTCTAATCTTAACATACTCCCCTGCGTTCTCTCATTGGGGAAGCATTGTGATTGGTTAGGGCTAAAGAGTGCACCTGTTGCTGGTGTGGTCTCTGGGGCTGGGATAAACTTATATATGGGCTATCCGCCATTTTGAATCTCGCTTTGACCCTCCCTCAGGTGGTATGTCTTTGCTATGTTAGTCTGTTTTACTCGCATGTGAGTGAGAGGATGAAAACGACTTTGGTGAGTCAAAAGAACTGTGTATAAGGAGGATAGCTCAGGGGCAACGTGCTGGCCTTGGAAGCAAGACGACATGGAGCAACACAGACCCGATCCCCGGGTCTGCCCTTAGAAACCTCTGGGTATTAAGCACGTTATAAATAACCTATCATAGCCAATCATATCATAGTGGAGAAACCCCTGTCAGTGGGAAAAGGTGACTTTGTCTCAGTTTGTTCTTGCTACCGGCAAGCAATGGGGAATCGCTTCTGGTTTCCCACAACGTTGATTTGATATTCGAAAGGCTGCCGGCAGACAACAATGTGTCCATGTACCTCCCATTTTAGTCACATTTGTGTCGACCTTCTAAGGAGGGTCTTGCTGCAGAGTGAAACAACCAGGAAAATGTGTCTAAACACTCACAGCTAACGTTGGGGAGCTGTGATGCATTCCCCTTGCATGGAAATGTGCCATTTTCTAGGTGAATCTTTTGGTTTCAAGCTAGGGGTCTGGATTAGTTTCCAAGCAGAAGTAATACTATTGTTAGGGCTGTCTCAAAGTGGCTGTGAACTGACTCTCTGTCCCTGGTGTCCGCTGCTGTTGCGGGTGTGCTACTGTGACCGTCCCCTGCTTTAGTGTGGGAACCCAGTGGGATGGCTTGGGGAGCCTCTGTATGCTCCTCTTGGTCCAGCATCCACTCGCTCGGAGCTGCCCCCGGCTCCACCTCACTGTCCGTCCCCAACAGGAGGAAGAGGACTTTCTCACACTATGAAAAGGCAACGTCTCCAAATGTAGGAAATGAAAATACCTGGGTACGAACACTAAGTCCAAAGGTAAGAAAATGTGAAGTCTACAAATGTTTGAAATACCAATGTTTTTGAAATGTTTAAACATTTTCTTAGCCTTAACAGTAAAAAGACCATCACAATTAAAACGTACGCAGTTTATTTGATAAATCTGCAAATACATCTTCAAGGAATCATTGAATAACTAACACAATATATTTTTCCACATAGTAAAACTAATAAAAGCAAAACAGTCGACTTTATAGGTAAGCCCCAAGTTCCATTTATCTCGTGCCAGATACTTTCTGAAAAGGCTATCAATATTGATTTTAAAATAATGGTATACAAACATCTTAGATATTTTTCATTTTAAAAAGCCATGAACGAGAAGGGAGCTTCTGAGATCTATCCAAAGCCCAAAGATTGGGTATCAGGTAATATTATCCGCACCAATAATATCGCCATATATATGGTCGTGGGGTTATTGGGACTGGGGGTTGCGGGTGGGGGGGTGCAGGTTTCTTGGCTTAATATTTCTGCACAAATAGGCGCTATTTTTGTACGGCAATATTTTTGCGGGGATATTAACACATGGAACCAAAGATTGTGCTTAGCCTTTCCTTTACAAAACTCCAGAAAACTCGTAATTTAGGACATTAAAACAAAGGTACCTTAGATTTGCAGCTGGTAGCTTACAGCGTGGACAGAAATGCTGACAACTAGGAGAGAAACAATTCAGGCGCTGAGGTACATACAAATTATTACATCTTAACATATGATGCAAGATAACATAATAGAACCAAACTCCTTCCTTTGTCTGCAGTGTTGTCTGAATCAGAAAACAACGAACCCCATTTTGAGATCTCCTCACTAAGGCCACGGAAAGCTGCTCCTACTCCAGTATAAATGTTAAGATTACACCCCGTCCGAAGATCTCACTTGTAAACTACATACCACAAATTAGATTTCCACCAGCCTGTTCTTTTTTTGTTTTACTTAAAAAGTCCTTATTTTGCAGTGCTTAAAAATGAGTTCGTGAATATTTAATACCTATCAGCTAGCTGCTTGAAAGAGAGCAAAGTCCCCTGAACCAAACAGCTGACCTGGAACTGATCTAGCGCTCATGATTGACCTGCCTGCTGGATGAGATCTGAGGTGGGCAATGGACCACAGTAAAGTATTATTATGTAGTTGAGGGATTTGAAAAGCTCAACTTATGCTGGCCCAATTCTGGAAGTAATTCTTTAAGATCTTGAGACACATATCTTTAAAAGAGAAGCGGTCGCAGTATTTGGCGTCACCTTACGCATAGCCCACGCTGCGTGAATGCAAGATTGCCTTGGAGTAGACGCCGCCATAAAAGAATCCCGTCAATCTATTAGACAGCCCCGATTGCAATATTGCTTAATATTGGGGCTTTGGAAGAGAAGAAGAACATTTATGCAGTATTTATGCAGCTTCTTAAGGCGTGCACAAGAATTTCTTTTTTTCCAGATACATTTTGAAATCAATGTATGATGTATACATTGTGTTTTAAAGATAAAGATCAAAAGGTCTTTAAATAGATATGAAAAAATCAGTACCGCCGCCATTATCTTGATCATGATCTACTATAATCAGATGTCAGGGCTCCCCAGCACCTGAGCAACACCCTAACTTAACATTGTCAATACCCTAATAGCACAGTTCCCAAATCCGACGTTGCACTCTCATTATCCGGAAGGTTAAGAAGAATACATTGGAGGCCTTTTACAACTGTTTGGAGCACAACATGACATTGCGAAAACAAAGCATAATGCCTTTACGCCTTCATTGTGCGCTACAGCCCATGTTCGGCATCTTCCAAGGCGTAGTGGAAGAACAAAGCAGCGTTTGCATCCCTGCCATGCTTGCCTTCTCCATCCTGTTTCATGCCTGCGTGAGATTTTCATGCAGGAATATGTCTGGGCAGAGTTTTCTAATAGTACAGTTTAGCCCATGCCCAGTCCTACTATGTTAGGGCCAGGCAAGAGTGTCATGCCTGCTTCCTGAGTCAGGGTTCCCACACCTCTCAGTATTAGCGATGAAGGTTAAACCGTAGCTATCAAAGTTTGCGTGCCAAGCATCAAGGATCCGCTACCTGCGATTTCCTGTACTGCCAAAGGATTTGCTTTTGGCTCACGTTTGCAGTCTATGCTGGGTTTTGCCCAGCAGATGTGCAGAGGTCTGACTCCAGTTCAGCGCCGGGAACGCTGAGCAGAAGCCGACGCATTCAGGGTATCACTTGTTCGCTCATCCTCAGCGTCACCATGAGGTCCCCTGCACATTTGCCGAGACCCTCTTCTTATTGCACCCATGCTGTTCTGTGTACCTAGCATCAGACCACCAGTGGAGTAACATTACTGAAAATGTGGGGGGTGGGGGGCGTGACATCTAAAGGAAAGGGGCCCTGTCAAATGAGGGGGATAACATGGTGTGCCACGAAAGTTGGGGGGACAAACACCCTTGTCCCCCCTACAACTACACCTATGCAGACCCCAACTACCTGAAGTCTGGCGGCACCTTTCTTTGTGGGATGCTGGTGGGTTCCCGCTCGACCTGAGCATGTACTGCCCCATGACATTACCAATGGGAGGAGTGGGGCAACTCTGGGGATTGCACAGCGGATTACATGAGTGTGCATTTGTGTTGAAACCTTCACGCGGAATTCCTCTGCTTCCTCTCATGCCCTTGACCACTTCTTACACTATAGCCTTATTGGCCTCGGGAGGGGTCATAGTCCCACGTGATAACGACCCCTCCTGAGGTCTATAAGGCTATTAATAACGACCCCTTTGGAGGTCTATAAGGCTATTAGCACAGAGTGGTGGTGGAAATACACGTTTAGGAGTTTTGATGGTGAAGTAAATAATGTTACTTTGATGTGGGGTAAAGTAAATAGGCAACTGAGTCAGTAGATTACATGTGTTATGTTTTAATATTGAAATAACATAGCTGGCCTAATAATCTAAGTGTTTTAATTGCAAATTTGGTTTCACTGAAACAGGTTCAGCGGGAGCATGCATTAAGTGGTATGTAAAAGTAAATGGTTTCTCTGTAAGAAAGAGAAAGTGAAGTGCATTGTAAAAAAAAACAAAAGCCTTGCCTGAAAATTGCATTGTTGTTTCCCTGTCTGCTTTTCAATACAGAATGTCCAGAGCAGAGTCAATACCAGTGGCCATGGATGTGCATGAGAACAGATGTCTGGTGGCCACTGAGTGGGTCCAGGTGTCATTGGGGGCCGATGGAGGACCGTCGCAGTGTACCTTGCCCCGGATGCCCCAAAGCTTCCAGAATGGCCACTGGCAGGTCCACAGGCACTGCCAATGGTCCCACCAAGCCATTGCGGGTCAGTCAGCCACTGGACATGGACCTGGTAAACCAGTGGAAAAGGAATAGCCCAGAGTCTCAGACTGTAGGTCCAAGTTTGATCTTGTCTTGTGCAGCCTCAGTTGCCTGGGGCTTTAAATTCAAGCATCTGCTGACCCACAATCGGGTCTGTAAAGCCCTTGAGAAAATGCAGCTTTTTGCTTATTTTATGCAATATTTTACAACTCCCTAGGTTCATGGGGACCATCAGAGGGCTGCAATATGACAATTTCCTATTTTCTTTGCAGCTTGAGGTACACAGGATCCCGTAAATGTTTGAGAACAACATAGGCAGCTGTTTGAAAAAAAAAGCCCCCAAACATTAGGAGTGGCTGTTTTTCAGCCAGCCTATCTGGTTGAGCATTGTTAGCTCAACGAACCCGAGTTCATGGTTCCCCAGACGTCTGTTTGTGAACACAAAGAAACGCAGCCAATCGGGAGGGCAAACTCTTCATATATGGGTCCATGGGCAGTATCAGGTGTACCCAGATTTCAATAATTGATTGCTAATTGCTTACTTTTGGACATTTTTAAATAAACCACTGGATGGATTTGCACCAAATGACAAAAGGATTGCGAGTGAGGCCAGATGTAGTGTTCTTACAAAGGTTTGACACTCATCTGACCAGCTGTTCTGTGGTACCTGTCTATGGAGAATGAATGAGAAAATGTAAGTTTATGTGCCTCTCTATTCAATTGTTCCCCTTGACAAACCCACAAAAACCTTTCCAAACAGCCGGGTCTATAATAATTTTGTTTCCGTTTTATGCAGATTCTTCTAAAAGTGCCAAAGTAAAATGTGCTCGTCCTACAGGGAGACCAGCTATCGCCAACCCTGAGATATATACTATAGAGTTGCGGTTGCAACTCCATAGTTGAGTTACATGGCATTCTTCATTGGAAAAGGAAAAAAAATGTTCACTGTAATTTGTGTTCTCGTCCATGAAAGTTCACCAAATTTGGCATGAATTTATTTGAGTGAATACAAACGCATGTTCCAAAAGTGTCCAACTTGTATAAAGAATTTCCTGGCTAAAATGATTGCTGAAAAATATGTTTTTGCATTGCAATTTCAATGGAATAACCCTTTCACCCGCCAAACCACAAAAATGTCGGCCTTGGTTTTCGAGATTTTTCTCACCTATCTAGCTATCGAGTGGAAGTTGTGCAAACTGACTAATAGTTGAAAATACGATTAGTCAAACATGAGATATTCACTTTTTGTATTATTTATTTTTATTGGTTTTTCAGTAGCAACAAAAACATGAAATCAAACAATAAGCACAGCACATTGTTGGCGGTACATAAAAAATATAGGCCTAACAAGCAGCAGCACATTAGGCGACACTCAAACCCCCTGGACAATAGCGCAAACATTACAATAACCCAGCATAATCTGATTTCCTTTTTATTCGTGGGACCAGATCTATTTTCACATGAGATATCCACTTGTAAAGCTAAAAAAAAAGTGTCACTATTTCGGTATGATATGATATAAAATGATATTTATAACGCGCCTATACACAAGAGTTTCAAGGCGCGACGAGGAAGGGAGGGGAAAAAAAACAGTGGAAAGACAGACAAACGATCCTACTAGGCCAAGTGACATTCAGATTGTGCAAGTGCAGGGGTAGGGAGAAGGGAAAGTGCCTGGGGGAAAGAGAGAGGGGAAGTGCAGTACAAGGGATGCAGAAGTTCTGGTGGGGGGGGGGACTGAGGGGATGCAGAAACAGTCCGTAAGTGCAGGGGGTTTCCAGGGAGGCAGGGCAGGAGTGCAGGGAGTGGGACCTGGCCCGGGGGTCAGAGGGGTGGCCAGGTAACCAGAGCAGGTTAGGCTGGGGGTTTCAGCAGGGGAGAGAGGCAGAGAAAGCAGAAGCAAAGAGGAAGGTTTTGAGGTGTTTCCGGAACAGGAGATGGTTCTCTTCAAGTTTCAGGGAGGCAGGAAGGCTGTTCCAGAGGGAGGCCCCAACCAAAGAAAGAGATCTACCACCAACTCGTTGCTTGGAGAAGCAGCTGACCCTGAGGGAGTTAGAGGCAGATGAGCGGAGAGCCCGAGAAGGAAGGTACATGTGCAGTAGTACTTTGCTGGACCAAATGAAAAGAATCCATGATCTATCAGTGCTCTTTTCCCTGCAAGCAGCCCGCACCAGGTTTAATTGCCCGGCACTGACAGGTGGCCGGAATATTTTTTTTTTAAATGTATTTCTTTTCCCTTGTTACCCTCTTGCTTTAAATGGCAAAGATGCATTCTCATGAAAGTGAACCCCGAAGTGCTCTGACGTGGTGATAATTTAATCTGGCTTGCGGAGCTGGCCCACAGTATCACACCTTTGGAGGGGAGGGCAAACAGGCCTCTAACCAATATGGTACCTGTAGCCCTCCTCCTTGTCAAGCACAAAGACGAGTCCCGCAGAGAAACTCAGCAGCCAAGCTGGGCGGACCGGAGACCCCAAATGTCTCAGAGAGCCTGGTGCCCACACAGGGACGCCAAATGTAGGATTGGGCCTTTGAGCACTGTAACCAAAAGCAGGCCCACCCTTAAAGAGTACATACATGCTTTGTCCGTAAAGCAGGTTTATTTTACAAATGGCCAGGAGGGGTTACATGGCATTAAAGAGTCCAACTAACCTGTCTCCCTGAACCACACAAAGAACACACATTTTATAGAATTTGCAACAGTTAAAACACTCCCAAATGTTTTGTTACAGAATCAACCCACCGCACACGATTGGTTAAACCTATACAATGTAACCATATTCCCTTTAATTCCCACACTTCTTATTGGATACATTCATCTAATCACCATCCTCTATAACTTCTAATTGCATGTTTCATATTTACACTACACCCCTCCCTGGGGCCTTTCCATATTTGGTCATAGTCCATTCTCCTAGTTACACAGTTTACACAATTTACAAACAATTTCAATTATCACATGTTCCATCTGGTTAGAAACCTTTACCCCTACTTATGACGTACACGGCTATTCTATGGAAATTCCATTGATGTAAAAGAAGAAGAGAGTGAACACACATTTCCTTTTGATCTATTGTTGCTGGTTTTATCGCCCAAACATGTTGGTGTCCACATTTAATTTTAAACTATGCAATTTACCATTCCAGCCCACATGGTACCAACCCACATCTTGACAACTCTGTTGAAAATCCATGATCTATCGGTCTTCCGTTCCCCTTAAACGGCCCGCACCAGGTTTAATTGTCCAGCCCTACCAGGTTCTCGGAATATTCAATAACAGACTCCTATATACTTACAGAGATTGCATCTCCCCTTCACAATGCACCTAGTCCCCAAGTCCCCACAAATGAATGTCCACACACTATATTATGTAATAACACAGTTCTTTATATAAATAAGATTCAAATATATATATATACACAATCAATAGCACACTTTGTACTTTGGTAAATCTGCGTCTCAGTTTCTCGCCTTCAATCAAGGGACCACGTGTGGCCCTGAGTTGCATTGGTTCCACCTCTACTTCTCCAGAAGGGAGGGGGTTAGTGGCCGATTGGGTAAGGTTGGACACTAGTCTCCCGCAGTCCTGTCCATGTCATTCCGAGCGTCTCTCATTCATTTGATGGTCAATCTTAATTACGACGTCTACAAGGGCCCAAATGGTAACTAGTTCAGCAGCATGAACAAGCTCATCCTTATATTCTTCTATTAGACTACAGCGAAACAGGGTATTTTGGGTTTCCTCCGGCCATTGTGATTCATTCACGAGCTGATGGAATCTACTGATGTACAATACTATATTCTGAGGTCCTTGTTTAATGTCCAACAGGCGTTTTTGAGCTATGGCGGTCGTGTTGGGCGATTGGAAGGCCTCCTGGAAGGCTTTTTCAAACTCCACAAAAGAGTTAAGCACGGGACTCTGTGCTGACAGAAAGGGTTTTGCCCAAGCCAGAGCATACTGGTTAGGTTATTCAGAATATAACCAATCTTTGCTCTGTCGCTAATGAAATGCACAGGGCGGAACATGAATTGAACCCGACAATGATTGCAAAATTCAGTCAAAGTACGTGGATCCCCATCGTACTTTGTGGTACTTGATGATACAATGGTGCTTTCTGCGAGTGGAGCTGTTGCATTTTGGACCATATCGTCCTTTAATATTTGGTTTTCTTGTTTTAACATGTGTACTTCTTGGCGCAGAGCACTAACCTTGTCTCTCAATTCATCTATGGCTTCCATGTCGTCAAGATCAGATGTTAGGCGTCTCAGTTTGTCAAGCTGGGGGGAGCACTGGTGCGTACCTGATCTTGGAGGCCGAGGTGTTGTATCAGCCATGGTGTCCCTCGAAGGTTGAGCTGGAACTGAAGAGGCGTACCACGGAAAGGAGAACCCAGTGAGTTTTACATGGTACAAAAACAGTGCGAGGCACTGAAAACCGGGAATCCAGGAGAGGCACACGGGGTGGTCAAACAAGGCAGAGGCAAGGCAAAGGCAACCACGAGGCAGCAAGGAGAGAAGAGCAACAAGGTAAGGAGCAAGCAGGCAGAGCACTGGGAAGCAAAAGCAATAAGGTAGAGAACTGTGAAGCAAAGAGCAAAAAGGCAGAGAGCATGAAACAAGGAAACATCCAGGAGAGATGCACAGAGAACGAGGAATGGAATAGGAGCGAGCAATGAGAGTGTTGAGATGCGCCGAGCTGCGTCTACTTCCTGTTTTTATATGCGTGGGCATGGTTGCTACGCAACGCTGTGCAGAACATACGCACGCAACTGCCTGGGCTTGGCAGTGATGTTGTGAGGTTGATCAGGCAAACGTGGCCGAAACCAGCTGCCTTCAACTCTGTGTTTTTGGACCCCCACCAGACCAGCAAAGAATACGGGAGGATCGCTGAAGCGCGGGCGGGGTCCAGACCACCAAGACACGCCAGCGGTCATACAGCCGCAAGCTCCCTGGCCTCGATTGAGGAACCGGGAGTTAGATGACGGCCTAACACATTGAGCCCAGAGTTCTCAGCAGCTGAACGCCATGCTCCTTGCTTAAGCCATCTTTTCAGCAATCTATCTCCTTGGAAGAAGGCAGGTTGGAACAGTGAACTTCATAGAGGAGATGCGGTTTTTGTACAGAATGAAAAAGAACCCAAAGTGGAATGGGCAAACAAGCAATCAGCCATAAGTCTAGTCCTTCAGAACAAACTTTCTGGACCTACCAATAAGAACATATCTTGAGTTGGTGCTTTTGGCCAGGCATTTACCAACATATTGTACAACATTCATGCTTGTACGCCACCTTTTGCCTTGCAGTTTTGCACTTCACTGTGCAAATGATGACAATTTGGCTGCATGGACCTGTTCACATTAAAGTGCAAACGCAACAGGACCCCCGCCATCAAAAAACAGGAAACTCGAAAATGAGCTGCATTCTGAATAGGACCCAACATGTTCGTCAAAGTGTTGGTAAATCGCTCCACGCTGTGCTCCCTCACCCCTAACACAGATAGCTGAGTCATACTCTCCATCAATCACTCCCTTATTCGGACTGGCGTTTAGACTTTACCAGCTTCCAGCCAGATAACATCACCCTGTGGAGGTAATTGGCCGCTCTCCAGAGAGTTCTGAAATCCTTACTGCTGACAACCACATCCCAGAATGAGTGAGAGCATCTTTTGTGGCCCAAGTACCGTTCAGCAGGAAACAAGACCAGGTGTGCTGGGCGTGCGCGGCGCGCGCCCACACGCCTTTATGAAAGTACATCGCCTGCCTCGCCTGCACGCAGGGGACCATCCTTCCTCGCTTTCATACCCTGCTCTGAGTCAGTGTTCAGAAGCAGGCATGCTGGGCTGCGTAGACAGGCTAGGGCCTGAGGGGCACGGCCCACTCTGCAGCGCTGTGTGGGCATTTCCAGATGATAATGTCACTACAGTGGGCCCCACTACATTAACTTCAGGCCCCACGTGTTAGACAATCCTAGCCACGCCTCTGGCTTGAAGATGCAGAGAAAGTTGCGTAGGCTAAACGTCAATGGCACATAAGGTGTGGCGCTTCACTCCCACGAGAATCCACGTGAAAGAAGGTGCTGTGTTGGCAATGCAATAGACGACATTCTGACACAGTGCCAGCAGGGACGGCCAAGGGCATGGGCTGCCTGTGAGGCTACACAGGACCACACGCTCCTGGGAGTGTCCCAGCCACCGTTCTCTGAGTAGGCGGATGCCACGTCTAGGACATAAGTTCCCCAGTACCTGGCACAGGGACTCCCAAACACCTTTATAACACACCCTTCGTAATTGACTCGGTAGCGTTTTATCTAAGGAGAAGGGCAGCTAGTCTTCCGGATTTAGCGATACGTTCGGGTGATGAGAACTGATGGCGGCCCCTCAGCTCCTGAAGGCAATTGAAATCTGTGTCCTCTCAAGACAATTAAATGGCGTCACAAAAATACCCCAGACTCCCTTTTTTAAATGATCACGTTTATTGCCACATTGGCTGATTAACAGCACAAAAAACGGTTTACTTTTTTCAGGGGCAAAGCCTTTTCTTTACAGTGTGCATATTTCTCAACGGATTTTGAATATTTTGTTTATTTCATGTTTTTACCAATCAGGGCAAAGAAGATATGTGATCAAGTGCCTAAATCGCAGACGGGCTCAAATCCCTGCTTTGCCACTAAAATGTGTGACCGTGGGCAAATTATTTCCTCTTACTGTGCCTTATCCACCAAAACTGCGGGTCTGTAGACGTGATTCAGCATAATATATACATGTTTTCAAAAAGCCTCAATTATATTTTAATCAACTCCAGGGTTCCTCCAAATATACTGTATACTTGATTCTACCGCACTTATATGTTATGCCTACCACTTCCGAGCTACAGTTAGCCATTATCTGATAACCTTGAATTTGCCCGCCTTGGCCACTGTGAAAGGTTATCTGGCCTTTTCCGAACTTCCTCTTGTTTTATGTTGGTTGTAATCTAAATAACCTGCAAGCAACATCATTTCTGTAACCATTGGTGCCTTACCAAACGCATCACCCACGCCATATAACCCAATTGTCAGCTCAGATCTCTGCTACTGACTGTAACTGAGCAGAGGGCTTGGGCATGTGACCTTTTGCTGTGCTTCCTGTTCATTTCATATGTTCCACACTCCTTCCTTTGTACTCAATGTCCTATTGTGTTTCTTCCAGGCGCTTTGAAGGGCACCCCCACGAGTTAGCCCATTATACAACTCAAAAATTAATACAAAAACAAATATAATTCGAATCCCTAGCTTTACCGGGCTAATCAGATGCCCATGTTGTCAGGTGCGCATTTACTAGAGCCCCCCCAGCCATTGTTAATAGCAGCGTAGGAAGTGGAAGACCACAGATATCTTGAAGGACCGGGTCAGAAGGCAGCGCTGCATTTTCTTTGGCTAAATGCAGAATGCGAGCATCAGTGACAGAGGCATCTCCTGAGGTGGGTAGCAGCCTGGTATTTGGAGACGTACACTGTAATCAGGAATGGCCTACATTGAGATAACATTGTCTGGATGCGCGGAGGTGAGGGAGTCGCGACTAGGCTCTGCCGGTGGTACTGTGGTTCAGACAAATCTTGACCAGAAGACCAGGCTGCAGGGTCTATAACTGCATTGGTTATTCTCTATTTGTTGTTAATTATTAGTTTCTGCAATCAGTGGCCAGTACACAAAATTCAACATTACGAAACAGATCATTGGTTTTAATGTAAGGGCAACCCTTTTGAATAAAGAAGGACATTTTGAGAGATCAAATGATATGTATTCTGTGCAAAATAAGCAAATAAATCATTTAATTGCACTAACATTGGAAATTGTCTCTTTTAAACATTTCACAAAGTTCATTTCTAATGATCACTGCCTGTATCCATTGAAGACATAATAAGAACCTGTTATTTATGGACATATGCTGTCATTGCTTGTATCCTGCAGGATTGTCACCATCACACTGCAGTTACCTCGTCCATACAGAGACATAGGGAACCCTCGTCCCTCCATTTGCTCTCAGGGCGCTGAATATGTAGGTGTATCCATGCCTCTCATTAGGGTAGGAAGACTGTCATGCGCAGCCGGGCCGATTGGCGGATACTTCCGCATTGGAGGCTCCGGCGCAGACCGTAGTTCCAGCACGTTGCTTTCTTTACGTGCAGCCGCGGTCTAGTTCTCCGGCAAGATGGCGTCGCCGGGAAGTATTTCAGTATCTCACTCCCGGCAATCTCTGCGTTGCAACCCCCATAGTGTTTTTGTTTTCCTGCTTTGGGTGAGAACGCTAGTATTCCCTTCCACGGCTTGGTCCGTGCCTTTACCTTCGCCTCTCCTAGTTTTCGAGCGAGGCTTCTTCCTCTCTCTCTCTCTCTCCCTTCTCCCCTTTTGCTTTACCTTCTACAGCTTTTGCGGCTCTATCTTGCCGCCGGCTACAGTCTCTCTCACTACTCCTTCTAGCAAGGCGTTTTTCTGCCTTGTTTCTGCCATCATCGTTTGTCATCCTCCTCCTCAATCCGTATTAGCCGGAGACCTACTCTTCTACTACTACAGACTACGCTTCATCATTATCCTTGGAAGACTCCGGTTTGGCTTCATTCTTTGCAAGGGTTTTTTCTGCCATCCAGGCTTTTTCCCTTGTCGCCCACTACGGGAAAGGAGTCCCAGGACTGCTTGTTTCAAGCATTCACTGTGGCTTCCTCTCGTGGTAGGCAAGTATCTTCAACCACGAAGAGAGATTTCTGCTCACGTCGGCATCTCAAGACGGAAGAATTGGAGGATTACCGATCAGGTGAGGAGAGTGGGGAGGAGAGGGAGACGAAATTGGACAGATTGCAACGCCCTGAGAAAACAATGTCAGCCGAGGAACAGATCCAGGAACTCTGGAAGGCGGTTCATGGCCTGTCACAAGAATTACAGACGGTTAAGGCGGAAAACGTGGTTCTACGCCAACTTGCTACTACTCGGGAGGTTTCGCCTGCGGAACTACCGATGATGTCGCTTCCTTCAGGGAAATTCGATGGTTCACCAAAGAAGTTAAAAGAATTCATGGAGGCTTGTGTAGTGTACTTTACTTTTCGGCCTCGTTCCTTTGCCACCGATCAATCCAAGGTAGGCTTTTTGATCTCAAATATGACTGGTAACGCCCTTTCTTGGGCTACGCCATTGGTGATCAGTGCTAACCCTATATTACATGACTTCGCCGGCTTTCAAGCCTTGTTGCAACAGACATTTGAGAGACCGGAACTAACCTTTACTGCATGTGAGGATTTGTTGGATGTGCGGCAAGGGTCCTCAGATGTTCTAACATACATATCCCGATTCAAGACTTTGGCGGTAGGAGCAGGTTTTGCCGGAACAAGCCCAGTACACCATCTTCAGAAGGGGCCTAAGAGAAGAGATTAAGGACGAGCTTGCCCGGTCCTCTCGCCCCCCGACTTTCACTGATCTGCTATCTTCCACATTGCAGATTGAATATCGACTTCAAGAACGCCGAGCAGAACGCCGCAAACATGGCGTATCAACAAGCCCTCATACATCCAATGCTTCTACGTCCTCTTCTCACACCTCCTCCCACTCCCTCGAAGAGCCAATGCAGATCGGAGCTACCAGGGGTCCGCTTACATTCGCTGAGCGAAGAAGGAGAAAGGAAAAGGGACTGTGTGCCTATTGTGGTTCTGAACAGCACCAGCTTAAAGATTGTCCGGTGGTTCCAGCTAAGTCACAGGGAAACGAACTTCCTCGGCGCCAGTAGGGACTTGGTTCCGAGGATCAATTTGCAACCCGTTCAGTCCCTATGTTTCTCTCTCTATTTCAGCTCCCAACACTTTGGAGGATTCCAGGTTGATGGTTATTCCGGTACAAATTGAATCCCGGGGAAGATCTATAGATGCCCTAGCCCTCCTGGATTGTGGGGCGGCCGGAAACTTTGTTGACACTCTTTGGGCAGAGAAGGTGGGCCTTCATAGAGTAGCCCGCAAAGAGGATCAAAAGGTAGAGGGTGTAGACGGATCTCCACTCTCATCGGGTTTGATAACCCATACCATGGAAGAACTAGGAGTTACCATCTTCCAACATAGAGAAGTGCTCAAATTCAACATCATTAGAGCCGCGCACTTTCCTATAATTTTAGGAGTTACCTGGCTTCGCAAACACAACCCTCAGGTAAACTGGACTAGCAACCAGTTGAGTTTTTCATCTATGTACTGCAGACAACATTGCCTCTCAGCACCATTCCATGAGGAGTCCCAGACTTCGAAGGTGTTAACAAGTGATCATGTGGGGGTTCACGCATTACCACATTATTGTTTACCCTATCAGGAGGTCTTCAAGGAGACGATACCTGCGGAGCTACCCCCACACAGGCCTGAAGATTGCTCTTTATAATAATAATAATAATAATAATAATAATAATTGAAGTTGGAAAGTAATGCTTTAGTTCCTTTCGGCAGGATGTTTTCTTTAACCCAAACCCAGAGGCAAGTCTTAAGGTAATACTTGGATACCAACTTGCAAAACGGCCTTATTCAACATTCCAAGCCTCCGGCAGGAGCTTCATTGTTTTTCATCAGAAAGAGGGACTCCACCGATTTGCGTCCTTGTATTGATTACAGAGGACTAAATAAAGTTACAATCAGAGACCGCTATCCCATGCCACTCATATCTGAGATCATAGAGGCGGTACAGGGGGCCAGTATCTTTACTAAACTGGACCTTCGGAACGCATATCATTTACTTCGCATTGCCGAGGGAGATGAATGGAAGATGGCCTTCCGCACCCCGTTCGGATTATACGAATACAAGGTAATGCCGTTTGGATTAGTGAATGCCCCGGCCATTTTTCAACGATTTATGGATCGTTTATTCTCCGATCTGTTACTGGTTACTGTCATCATCTACTTGGACGATATTTTGATATACTCCTCCGACTTGGAATCCCATATCTTTCACGTTACTCAAGTGCTGGAGCGTCTACAACGTTATAAACTTCTGGTCAAACCCGAGAAGTGCGTTTTTGCAGCCCCCTCTGTTCACTACCTTGGATATGTTCTCTCGGAAGAAGGAATTTCCATGGATTCCGACAAGGTCACTGCTGTACTCGATTGGTCCTCCCCGGACAGTGTTAAGGAAGTACAAAGATTTCTGGGTCTCGCAAATTTCTACAGGAGGTTCATCCCAAACTTCTCAGAGATAGTGCTTCCCATTACGCGACTCTTAAGGAAAGAATCAGGGCCGTTCCTATGGTCACCCGAAGCTGAACAGGGTTTTAGGGACTTAAAAAGACTGTTCTGTTCCGCTCCGATTCTTCGACATCCGGATCAAAACCGACAGTTCATCGTAGAGACTGATGCCTCTGCCTTGGCTATAGGGGCGGTTCTTCTTCAAACCTACGATGGTATAGAACATCCAGTAGCTTATCTCTCAAAGACTTTGTCTCCCAGCCAACTGAACTATTCGGTTTTGGAGAAAGAACTACTCGCCATGAAGCTGGCCTGTGAAGAATGGCGACATTTATTGATGGGTGCACGTCATTCTTTTCTCATTAGGACAGATCATAAGAATCTCAAGGCATTACAGAACATGGAGTGTGTGAATTCAAGGCAAGCACGATGGGCTTATTTTTTCGCCCAATACGACTTTCATATTACCTATCTACCAGGTTCCTCGAATAAAGTCGCAGATGCCTTATCTAGGAAGGATGTTCTTAGAGACTATACCCCTCATTCTCGAGAGACTATGTTCAGAAGAAACACTATTCTGGGACTTGTCAATGTTTTCTTTCAAGATGTTAAGACCGTGTTGGCTTCCGAAAAGATGAATCTTTCTAAGCTACGAGGAGGAAAATATATCAAGAAGGAGGGTTTAGTGTTTTACGAGAACCGACTGTACATTCCAGAAGGCCCTTGGCGTAAGAAGATCATTCATTTGGGCCATGATCCACTTACCTCGGGTCATATAGGAGTGCAGAACACTATTGAACTAATTTCGAGAAGGTTCTTCTGGCCTGAAATGAAAGGAGAAGTGAAGGATTACATCAAGGCCTGTCCAATATGTGCCAGAGCTAAGTATCCATCGGGCAAGCCCTTAGGTTTGCTGACTCAACCCGAGATGCCTACACGCCCTTGGGGTCTCATCTCTACCGATTTCATTGTGGATCTACCCAAGTCCGAATCCTGCACTTGCATTATGGTAACGATAGATACTTTCACAAAATTGGCACATTTTTCCCCACTACCTGGCTTACCAACTGCCACTCAGATGGCGGAAACCTTCACACGAGACGTGTTTCGACTACATGGCTTGCCGGAAAAGATCATTTCCGATTGAGGTAGTCAGTACATCTCAAACTTCTGGAAGGCTTTGTGTACTAGAGTTGGCATGGAGAGAGCCCTATCATCTGGTTTCCACCCTCAGTCGAACGGTCAGACAGAACGACTGAATGCCACCTTGGAGCAATATCTGAGATGCTATACCAACCGACATCAAGACAACTGGGTGTCGCTGTTACCCACCGCGGAGTTTACGTATAACAATTCTACACATTCCGCGATAGGTCTTACCCCTTTCTTTTGCACTTATGGAGTGCATCCTCGAACCATTTTTCCCGTGGTTTCAACTCCTACGAACTCTCCCACTGCGGAAGCAGTGCTTCAGTCCCTTGCGGAGGCGCATAAGACTGCAAAACTCAGTCTCGAAAGAAGCAGAAGCCGGAACAAGGAACAGGCGGATAAAGGTCGGCAGGACTGTCCCGACTGGAAAGAGGGAGACAAGGTGTGGCTCTCTACTAAATTTCTGCCTCGTTGGGTTCACCCTTCCAAACTTTCTCCTGGCTTTTTGGGACCTTTTTCTGTCCTATCTAAGATCAACCCTGACGCTTTCAGATTGAAATTGCCTCCCGCGCTCAGTCGCATTCATCCTGTTTTTCATTCCTCTCTTCTTAAACCTTTTTTTCCGGACCCTCACCTAAGATCTCTTCCCCGCTTGCAGGTCCAGGGTTCTGGTAGTACGAAGGAATACGAAATTTCAGCTATTCGTGACTCCAGATTCTACAGGGGACGATTGGAATACTTGGTCTTGTGGAAGGGTTACCCAGAGTCGGAGGACTCTTGGGAACCAGTCTCCAACATTCATGCCCCCCGGTTGTTGACTGGGTTCCATCGGTGCTTTCCGGGTAAGCCTGGGGGGGTTCGCTTTGTGAGGGGGCATACTGTCATGCGCAGCCGGGCCGATTGGCGGATACTTCCGCATTGGAGGCTCCGGCGCAGACTGTAGTTCCAGCACGTTGCTTTCTTTATGTGCAGCCGCGGTCTAGTTCTCCGGCAAGATGGCGTCGCCGGGAAGTATTTCAGTATCTCACTCCCGGCAATCTCTGCGTTGCAACCCCCATAGTGTTTTTGTTTTCCTGCTTTGGGTGAGAACGCTAGTATTCCCTTCCACGGCTTGGTCCGTGCCTTTACCTTCGCCTCTCCTAGTTTTCGAGCGAGGCTTCTTCCTCTCTCTCTCTCTCTCCCTTCTCCCCTTTTGCTTTACCTTCTACAGCTTTTGCGGCTCTATCTTGCCGCCGGCTACAGTCTCTCTCACTACTCCTTCTAGCAAGGCGTTTTTCTGCCTTGTTTCTGCCATCATCGTTTGTCATCCTCCTCCTCAATCCGTATTAGCCGGAGACCTACTCTTCTACTACTACAGACTACGCTTCATCATTATCCTTGGAAGACTCCGGTTTGGCTTCATTCTTTGCAAGGGTTTTTTCTGCCATCCAGGCTTTTTCCCTTGTCGCCCACTACGGGAAAGGAGTCCCAGGACTGCTTGTTTCAAGCATTCACTGTGGCTTCCTCTCGTGGTAGGCAAGTATCTTCAACCACGAAGAGAGATTTCTGCTCACGTCGGCATCTCAAGACGGAAGAATTGGAGGATTACCGATCAGGTGAGGAGAGTGGGGAGGAGAGGGAGACGAAATTGGACAAAGACTCGCATCAGCTGCCCAACTAAGGTGCTCTTGGTTTTACTGGTGGGTGGTTGCTGTACAATGGGCTAGAGATACTCTCAACAGTTGTGGGCATTTATGAGAAAAGGAAACACTAAAACATTCTTGAATTGTCCTGACTCAGGTACCCCTTACATAAAGTATCCAGGATCAGAATAAGCTGAGAATCCAGACCGACATTTCATTAGTAACCTCTACACTTACGCCATTAATTCCATCATGTACAGATATCAGTAAAGTAGCCAAAATCTCCCTAACAGTATGATTTGTAATTCTGTGTATCATCCCACGAGATATTTTGCCACCGTGCAAATCTATTTTCCCTGAAGAAAGTCCAGCTGTCCCGACTGAAACATGTGGGAAACAAGTCCCCCATTTGAAGCAGAAAGAATGTGAATAAGAGAAGGGGCCTTTTTTAAATATTGTGCTAACTTTGTTGATGTGTGTTATTTATCCTTTTGGGAACATATGAATGGCCACAGAGCTTCATATTGACAAGTATGCCACGGTAACAAGGCTGTATGCTTGAAACACTAAATACATAATGTACACTGGCATGGGGTTGCATTGATTTGACATAATTCATCTTAGAATTGAAGTGTTTGTGTCCATGAGCAATGTATATTCATTGTACAGCCTAAAGATGTGGATGTCAGAATAAAACATATCAGTATATGCTTCTTGTTTCCTCAGATGATGAAGCGCCTCCAGAAGAGGGTGGGCTGGTTCTCGGGGTTTGAATGTCTTATATGGGGTTGTGCTGCATGCCCAGACTCGAATGCACAGAATTCGAGGATAGTGACCATTCATAGGCATATCGTCCGTTTTGTCTTTCGGCTTACCCATGGCAAACTCTATTAATGTAACTTCCCCAAATGCATTAGAGTATCAAAGGGCCTCATTACACGGAAGGCGGTAAGCCATGGTGCTATTAGCGCCATGGCTGCCACCGGTACCTTACCGGGTCCGCCTTGGTGGATGGCGGAATTAGCGCCATATTCCGAGGTGTGTGGGGGCGCTAATACCGCCATCCACCATTGCCCCTTCACCATTGCCAGTCAGCCCCACAGGGCTCCATGTTAATGGTGAAGGTGCTAATTACGGTACCGCAAATTGCAGTACCGTAATTAGCACCAAGGTCCCTTTGCGGGTCCCGTACTTAACGCCTGTAAAAACCAGGCGTTAAGGGAGGACCCGCAAAGGGACCTCATAGTAAGGTGGTAAGGGTTTACCGGTACCGGTGCCCTTACCGGTAAACCCTTACCGCCTTCCGTGTAATGAGGCCCAAAGACTGAGTTCACTCCCTGTGCCATTTTCTGTGTTGTCTCTTTCAGCAATGTCAATACATATGCACATTTATTTCACCCGTCAAATGGTAGAACAAGCCCTGTGTGCTGGTTTCCCATCTATTTTTCCTGTTGTGGATGCACCAGCATGCCGATAAAATAAATACCCTGGTCCATGTCAGCAACTTATCACAGTGGTTTCGGCACCTGCACAAAATCACAGCTTGCATTTCAATTTGTTTTTACTTTCTCAAAAATGGGTTCCCTTTCCTTCCAGGCGCTTGTAGTATTGGGAAATGTAGTGCGGGATGCGGTGAGGGAAGAAGAAGGGGCATAGCAATGTGTAACGGGATGGGATAAAGAGGCGTTCGTCTGAGCTCCGTCTCTGCCTATTGTGTCCCGCGCGGCGTCTCATGGACACGGCCCCCACCTGAACTGGAGGTCCCGGTGAGGCAGGTAAAAGGCCACATTGACGAAGAAGTAGACGGCCCACGTGTGGGTGCAGGTGCAGCGTGGAAGATCCATGCAGCGGGCGATGGCGAGGAGCCGACGAGGCTGAATGGTGCAGTGCCTACTGGTGGTGGCGCACTAGGCCAAGGGAGCAATCTCAAGGCCCGTTGCTTTGGCAGTGAGTGCTGGCCAACGGAAAAGGCACCTGGGGGGGCTAATAAGGAGCAGTGCTTGTGCCTAAACTAGGCGGCTACTATCGCGTTCACCATGGCACAGGGAGGGTTCACCCAGGCCCGGAGGCAGCAAGGTTGACACCCCGGTGCCTGGAAAGGAGCAGTGCTCCTGCCTGTACCATACGGCTGCCATGTGACAAAGCACTCACCCACACTATCCACAGGGACAACTCTAGTCCTGGGGGTCCTTTTGCACCAGATCCACCAGAGGGGAGGCCACAAAGTGCAGAAGATCAGGAGGACAATATCCTAGGAAGGTCAAAAGACCAATTACTGCGAACATCATGTTGGACTCAGATATGCCAGCCATCGTCCCAGTAACACCACCCAAACAGAGTCAACACAGAGTATTAGAATCCCTAGCGGTGCAGCTGCGAGGAGTATTCGATGTGTCAGACACCAGCAACATGGGACCGAAATGGGCCAGGTGGGTCCCAGTGTATGGCCTATATGTGGGGGCAATAGGTGAGGGAAGAAGAAGGGGCAGAGCAATGTGTAACGGGATGGGATAAAGAGGCGTTCGTCTGAGCTCCGTCTCTGCCTATTGTGTCCCGCGTGGCGTCTCATGGACAGGGCCCCCACCTGAACTGGAGGTCCCGGTGAGGCAGGTAAAAGGCCACATTGACGAAGAAGTAGACGGCCCAGGTGTGGGTGCAGGTGCAGCGTGGAAGATCCATGCAGCGGGCGATGGCGAGGAGCCGACGAGGCCGAATGGTGCAGTGCCTACTGGTGGTGGCGCACTAGGCCAAGGGAGCAATCTCAAGGCCCGTTGCTTTGGCAGTGAGTGCTGGCCAACGGAAAAGGCACCTCGGGGGGGCTAACAAGGAGCAGTGCTTGTGCCTAAACTAGGCGGCTACTATCGCGTTCACCATGGCACAGGGAGGGTTCACCCAGGCCCGGAGGCAGCAAGGTTGACACCCCGGTGCCTGGAAAGGAGCAGTGCTCCTGCCTGTACCATACGGCTGCCATGTGACAAAGCACTCACCCCACACTATCCACAGGGACAACTCTAGTCCTGGTGGTCCTTTTGCACCAGATCCACCAAAGGGGAGGCCACAAAGTGCAGTGGATCAGGAGGACAATATCCTAGGAAGGTCAAAAGACCAATTACTGCGAACATCATGTTGGACTCAGATATGCCAGCCATCGTCCCAGTAACACCACCCACACAAAGTCAACACAGAGTATTAGAATCCCTAGCGGTGCAGCTGCGAGGAGTATTCGATGTGTCAGACACCAGCAACATGGGACCGAAATGGGCCAGGTGGGTCCCAGTGTATGGCCTATATGTGGGGGCAATAGGTGTGGTGGAAAATGCCAGACAACAATGTCTGTTATAGCTGGCGGCAGGCACCGCCACCGGGGACATAATAGATGAGTTTCCTGATGACTCCATTGACACATTTCAAAGCCTAAAGACTGCCCTAGCCACCTATTTTACACCACATACCAACATGGATTATGAAAGGCACATATTTCACACCACGAAACAAGCAAAAGGAGAAACCATGGAGGCCTTTGTGATGAGACTGCGCATTAAAATGAAACACTGTGACTTTAACAACTATTCTAACACAGAAGCACTGATATCCCAGATTATTGTGTGGTGCGAATCCCAGAACTTTAAAAGGAAACTACTACAGAAGTCCAGAACATTGGAACATTGGAAGAAAAACTCATGCTAGCAAGAGCGGAACTGGCAATGGGCTCACAAGTGGAGTCATTTCACAACCCAAAAGGACCGCTGGCACACTCGGAAGCCATACATAAACTACTAGGAGCATCAAGTTCTCAGGATGAGCCATTCTGCTACTGGTGTGGCTATGAGTTCCCTCACGAGAGCACATGCCCGGCGATTGGACAGAGATGTTCCTATTGTGGCAAGGAAAACTATTTCAAGTCAGTCTGTCGGCTGGCCCGAGGGTATGGACGGGACAATGAGGGTGGCACAGCCAACAGGCCGAGGAGGAGGACTGCCACCACTGCATCGGTAGCCTCCCACATTGCAGCACAAATACACAGCAGAGGGAAGGAAAGGGAGGGATGCGATCTAGGGTCAGAGGATGACAGACAGCGAAAGGACCAGAAGGATGACAGACAAGGGAGGGATGGAAGGCGATATTGCATCTCATCATCACGACCAAAACATAGATCCAGATGACACGTATGATATTTGGTTGAGCAATCGCTATCAGACACGGAACCGAGTTCCTCGGAAAGGAGAACAAAGATGAAAGGGCTATCTATATGCATTGGGCAACCAACAAGTGACTGAACACAGCCCAACACTCCTCATGCACCAAGAGACAAACTGAATTTCCCATTGACACAGGCACCACTGCAAACATAGTCAGTGAGCAGGTCTACCAAGCTCTACACCAGACACCCAAACTACACCTGTCAGTGGTAGACATATATCTCTATGGCTCAAAAATACCACTAAAATGTCTGCAGCAATTTCAGGCAGCCTGCCGCTACAAGACGCAGGTGAAGAACATTCTAATGCACGTGATTTCAACTCCCACGGGGTGCGGATGCTTTATGAGCTTCAAGATGGGTGTTGAGATGGGCTCAACCACATCCTATATAGACAAATATATTTACACAGTGGAAAAGAGCGACCAACTATACCTATCCCTATTCAAGGGCATTGGAAAACTTTGAAATTGAAAGATCAAGCTCCACATTGATGAAGTTGTCCTGCCCATAGCACAATACTCCAGGGATATCCCTGTTAATGTCCAATGACAGGTCAAGGAGGAAGTTCACAAGCTGTTAGATCAAGGCATCATAGAACAAGCTACTTGGCCCACACCTTGGGTGTCTCCCATTGTACCTGTTCCTAAGAAAGGATCAGATGCTATTCGACTGTGTGTGGACATGAGGAAACCGAATGAGGCCATCAAAATGGAACGACATCTGGCCCCTCATATCACAGATATGGTCCACCTACTCAACAGGGCTAAGGTGTTTTCAAAATTGGACCTAAATAAAGGGTACCATCAGCTAGTCCTGAGTCCTGAGAGCAGGTACATCAGCACATTTGTGACCCATCTGGGCTTATATAGATACAAACGGCTGAGCTTTGGTGTCTCCTCATCGGCGGAGATATTTCAAGCAGAGATACACAATGTCATAAAGCACTTTCCAAACTGTATCAATTACTGTGATGAGATTCTGGTGTTTTGTATGATGGCCGAGAAACACAATGGGGGTCATTCCGAGCTTGGTGCTGAGGGAACAACGATGCCGGTAAAGGAATACCGGCATCGATTACTGCTATGGGCTATTCTGACCAGCCCGACCATTATTAGCGGCATCATAAAGTACGATGCCGTTAATAGCGGTCTGGGCGCGGGGACCCGACCCACCATGCCGGCATTAGCGGCATGGCGTAAACTGGAATAGATCACAAGTGAAGCAGACATGCAAATAACAGCTTCATGAAGGTGGAAAAAGTGGTTACCGGCATGCTGTAAATACCGGCATCGCCAACCTATCGTAAAATGCCCTGAGCAGTGTTCACAACTGCCACAGGTGCACACAATCAGCACAGGTGGAGGCAATGGAGTCTGGTACAGTACAAAAGGAGCACACCCACACACCACACCCCCTCCCACACCAAGATGATTCCAATAGTAGTAGCATTACTGGAGCTAGAGGACATGCTTGCATTGCCACAACATCAACAACAATGGTCGTTGACATGCCAGACAGCCTTCACGTCCATCTGCCACAGCATAGCGCATGCCGAGAATATGGCCTACTTTGATGCAGTCAGAGAGGAAGAACTGACAGTGGATGCTAGCCCGGTGGTCCTCGGAGCCATATTGGCCCAGAAAGGCACAGACAACTCTGGCCAAAGACATATTGGGGCTCATTACAAGCATGCCAGTCCGGAAACAACGGTGCCGTTAACCTTACGAGCACCGTTGTTTCCGGACCGGCACACTACAACACTACCAGGAGGGTGCCCTCCCACCCGGCAGGTCTGACATGTTGGGTAGACCGGCATCCGCCTGCAGAGTTTCACAGAAGCACCAGCACAGTTATTACTGGTGCCTGTGTTTCCGTGCTCCTCACTTGCATAGAGTCCTTGAGACTCTATGGGAATGGGGAACAACATTTTACTGGCGCCATACTTCCTGACCACCGTGGTTGTAATCCCCGGTCTTACGGGCAAGTCAGGCGCCGATAAATGTTTATGGGTCTGGCAGCGACCGGCCGGTATCACTGGCACAGTTATCGCCGGACCCGTAATGAGGCCCATTGTCTCATATGCGAGCAGGAGCTTATCAAAGACAGAGTAAGCCTACTACCTGGCAGGGAAGCAGAGCATGGCAGTCATTTGGGCCTGCAAACATTTTAATTTATTTTTATATGGCAAGCCTTTCACAATTATAACAGAGCATCAAGCCTTGCTTTTCCTCTATGGCAACTGGCAAGCAAAGATGCTGCCCTGCATTGCCAGAAGGGGCTTTCTGTTGCAAGACTATGCATTTCACATTGTTCATAGGCCAGGGAAAGAGGATAACCGGGCTAACATTTTGTCGCGTCACCCCAGACCTGCGAGTGCACCTGAGCCATCGGTGGCAGATCGGTATATCAGGCATCTGGTTTAACAGTGCATTACGCAAAGCATAGGCCCATTGGGGCTCGCAAAGAAGGCAGACAGTGACGTCGTATTTCAGATTGTCATGGAAGGTATGACGTCGGGGAGATGGCGGGAGCAAAGGAAAAGGGTCATTTAGATTCCGTGTAAGGAAATAAGTATATGGTCTGGTGATGGTAAAGGAGGATTTAGCCATGTTAGAAGAAAACGTACTGCTCAAAGGAAACCAGATCGTTATACCCAGTCAACTGAGGAAACAAGTGTTAGAATTAGCACATGAAGGACACAGAGGGATCGTCTCAACGAAGAGAATTCTGAGACAAACAGTGTGGTTCCTGAAGCTCGACTGGATGGTAGAAGAATTACTCCGCGAGTGTCCAACGTGTGGTCTAATCCTATCCAACAGACACCCAGAACCGCTAAACACGTTGCCACTGCCAAATGGGCTCTGGGAGGAAGTAGCGGTTGACTTCTTTGGCCCCATAGAAGGGGGGTGGGGAAATATGTGCTAGTAGTGATGGATGAGTACTCTCGTTTTCCGGAAGCACAGCTAGTCTCGTGCATGGCAGCTCACCATGTCATCCTTGTACTAGACAGAATCTTCACATCACATGGTATTCCCAGCCAGGTGAAATCAGACAATAGGCCTCCATTCATGAGCCAGGTCTTTAAGACTTTCTCGGAATGCATGGGGTTTCAACAAAGAAAAATAACCGCTTTATGGCTACAGGCTAATGGCATGATTCAACGCTTCATGGACAATCTGAAGCGAACACTGCAAAGCTCACATTTGACGGGGCAGCCGTATGAACAAGTGTTACATCAGTTGCTGCAAGATTATCAGAGCACACTGCATAGCTCCAACGGGAAGTGCCCAGCGGAAGTCATGTTTGGCTGCAACATTCACACTTGATTACCGCATCATCAAGAGGCCACTGGAAAGTATGCAGAGGAACAAGATCTGGGAGAGCGAGATGAAGAACCCAAACAAAGGATGAAATGCTACGCACACCGTCTGAGACAAGCAAAGCTCTCCACATTGGCCATAGGGGACGTAGTGGTAGTTACACAATTTAAGACCAGCAAAGGTGATATTGTATTTCATGAAGATCCTCTAATCGTCACTGCAATGAAAGACTCCATGATCACAGCTGAAGGTGACCACCGCAAGGTGACCAGGAACTCTTCACACTTCAAAAGACTGAACGAAGGAAATCGACCAAGTCAAAGAAACTCACTGGTCAGGAAACTTTCCTACTCGTCTGAGAAGTCATATCAAGGAGATGGCGAAGACTCTGATGCAGCTGGGTCATGTGCTTTGGCGAGTGATGACCGATGCAGCCCGCCAGAGGTGAGGGATACGCATACGCAAAGGGCGAGAACCCGACCTTGCAGATTCATTGAAGAAATGGGGTGACAAATTGTTATCAGTGTTTAAATTGGGGAGGGTGTAGTATTGGGAAAGAAGTCCGGGACTGGGAGTGCAGGACGCGGGATGCAGGAGCAGGGAGGAAAGTGATGTGGGGAGAGGAAGGGGCAGAGCAATGTGTAACGGGATGGGATAAAGAGGTGTTCGTCTGAGCTCCGTCTCTGCCTCTTGTGTCCCGCGCGGCATCTCTCGCGACATGGCCCCACCTGCATAGGAGGTCCCGGTGAGGCAGGTAAAAGGCCACAACGTTGCTCACTAAACTAGCGACGGGCTCATGATGACCACATGTTTTGTTAAAAGGGGTGGTGGTGTCATTTCATGATGGGTGCGGGTGGGCGTAGCACACACACTATTGTTTTCTGTTAAGCGCACGTTTCTTTTGTGAAGGTACAGTGAATACACTGTTTTGAGGTTGTGAAAGGAGGAGGGGGGAATTGTTCCTTCCACAGGTTTTGTTGTCATAGCTTTCAAGGGACTCTTATTTGAAGGCTCCTACCAGCATTTAACACCCAAGCATAGTACCAAAAATAAAACACTAAAAGGAAACGGATTTAGCAGTCATCCTTCAAACAATTCCTTCAGTCCGATTCATGTCCATGGAAAGTTCAGGTTGAACCAGTATTATCATGTCAGAGGACCGTCGTTAAAGTTTAAAAGTAAGACCAAAGAGGCGGAGGGGATATGCAGAGTGCACACATATTCAGGGTATGTGTGTGTTTATGGGTAGCATGGGGGAAGGTCTGTGACTGAGGCTGGTCTAGCTGAGGATATGGGGTGCCCCATGTAAAAAAAAAATAAGATTAGACTTACAAGAATCGAACTACAAGACCACAAACTAGTTGTGGTTGATGTAAACACATAAAACCGCGAGGACGGTGCGTGGTGAGGTGGGACTCCGCATTTAGAAGGCTTTGTGGGTTCACCGATCTGGAAAGGGACCTAACGGATAGCACTTCAAGGCGAATAGTTAACGGCTACGCTTCTTGCCAAAAGTAGTCCACAAAGAAGTTTCGTTTTGGGCGGCCCCAGAATTTGCTTCGACGAATCTCTTGTAGGCGAGACATTCGCGTTCACTGAAAGAAACTGGACGTGGCTCCTCTGTGAGATTCCCACAGCGTCGTCTCTTCAGAGGGTTATCTAAAGTATAGGGGGATGTGCCTGCCTCCTCTTAGGGTGCTGGGGTGCAGCAGTGGAAGATGATGACAGCATCGCTCTAAAACTGGCCTCTTTGTAAGTTATCAACCTAATAAAAAGACGGCTTTACGGCTCGAAGGCAAACATCTCTCTGGCAAGTGAATCGCATATTGCTCAACAATACACATTACATCAAGGCTCAAGTCGAGGACGCATAAGGGTGGACGGCGTGCAGCCACTTTTTTTTCCCAGGGCGGCCGCCGCCTCCTAGTATTTTAGAGGCTGTGAGTAAAATGAGACAAAGTCGGCTGTCTTTTTTTAATTTATGAATCTACCCCGTCCCGGCCCTTTACTGCACCAGATAAGCGAATAAAAAATAGCAAACAACTAAAGGTGAAATGTTCCAGGGAAAACATTTTTATTGACTAATGGAGTTTAATCCATGCACACCGTTTAACGGTTTAAAAACACGATTAGACGTAAATATCCTCTCTCAGTTTGTGTGTGTGTTGATTTTCTGAAAGGCAAATGCCATTTGTCCTGTGCACTTTGCATGGTCATGCTAAGGCAATTGAATGAAATGTGCATATTTCACCTTGATATGCTAATTTCCAGTGACAACACATCCCATTGTGTCTGTTAATGAGTACCCTCAATTGTTTTTTAGGACTTGACCCCTGCATTACATTATAACAATGGTCTTTCTTTTTTTTTATTGATTTGATTGCATAACAATTTTTACAATGAACATGTTTTATAGTCTATGTTCAAAACCACATGTCCCTCCGGTTCACCTGGTGTAGACAGTTAAGTTAGGTTTTGTCCATCTCTCCCAGTTGGTCTTCGCTATTTAAGTCCAAGTGTCTTAAAAACTGGGAAACACCGATCACGCGTCTGGGGTCCTGCCCGCTTGTGAGCAGTGCCCAAAGTTCATTTTCATCCAAAGTAGAATAATTTGTTAAAGCTTTTGCTAGATATTTTGACAAATTCCCATGCAGCTCTTTTAACGAGCTGCATTCCAACAACAAATGGCGGCTGTTTTCCACCCGGTCTTTCTTGGAGCAAAATCGACAGGTTGCAGAGTCCGATTGCTTTCTCAAGGTCTGGGTTTCCCTTGTTCTCACCTGGTTAAGACGGAATCTTAAGTACATTCTGCTCACTAGTTTATCAGGACATTTCTTTAGATAGCCTCTTACCTCTTGAATTTTCATTGCAGGAATCGGAATAGTAGAGGTCAGACGATACCTACTAGCAGATTCCAATGTGGAAATCCAGTCATTTGCGTACAACTTCTATGTGACTTTGTTAGGATTGTTTACCAGGAGTTCTTCAGAACAATCCAAGTCTTGCAGAAGTCACTGGTTTTCCTCCTTCCATTTTATTAACATTTTGTTGGAATCTGAGTCTATGTCCTTCTTTATCAGGTCCAGAGCTTTGGGTTTCGGAGTGCACAGCAATTTTCTGAAGAGCAATAGCGAGGATCTTGCTTTTGTGGTTGCAAGTGATGGTAGACAGAGTTTGCACCTGATTAATACCATTGGTGTTGACTTCGACAGGCCCACTATTTCTCTCCAGAAATAACTCTCCATCGTCAGCCAAATTCCACCCGGAAGACACAGCATTGCATCTACACCGTAAATTAAGGATGTTACCAACTTCATCTTGAAGAAATTCAACACAGGGACGAGAGAGAAACATCTGTATTTGCAGTCTATTGATTTTGCTTGTGCTGTCAAGGGTCTCAGCATTGCCCAAAGTGATTCTTGCATAGCTGTTTCTTTTTGATGGTTATACAGCATAACTCCAAGGTATTTAAAGCCGAGGACCTCCTCCAGCACTTGGTCATCTAACTTCCAGGTGAATTTTCGTCTGTTTTTCTTGACCTTGCCCATCGCCATAATTTTGGTCTTTGCCTTATTTAGTTCTAAGTTGTTGATTTCAAGGTAAGAAACCAGGTGCTCCAATTGGCGTTGTAGCCCTATTGGTGTGATGTCTAGGAGAATGATATCATCCGCATATAAGAGCCTCGAAATGTTTCCCCGCCCAGTGTTGGAGGAAAACATCTGACTTCTCCCTCAGTCTCCTCATAGTCAGCTATATAGGCGTTGTAGAGGGAGGGGGCCAACGGGCACCCCTGTTTGATGCCTCTATATGTTCTTATTTCTTCAGATAAGGCGCCAAATCAGCTTAGTCGAACCCTCATTGAGGTCCCTTCATGCAATGCCCGGATTGGTTCCAAGACTGATGCTAGACAGTGTCTGGCCTGTAGTTCGTTCCAGAGACGCTCCCTGTCAACCTGCTCAAAGGCTTGAATCAGGTCGATGAAGGCCATGTACACAGTTATTCCACTTTGGAACGCCTTTGACTTAAGTGTGTTAATTGTCAGGATGTTCACCGATGTTCCCTGCGTTCTTAGTGAAACCTGATTGGAATTGGTCTACGTAGTTCGCTTTCCCAAGCCAATTTCAGAAACTCTCCAAGGCCAGGGAAGCGAAAACCTTGCCGATTACATCAAGCAGAGTGATGGGCCGATATTGGTTAGGGTATCCGATGCCCCCCGCTTGAAAATCGGGACTACAATGGCTTTTGTCCATGAATGTGGGATCGCAAGATTGGTGTTACAATTTTCAAAGATCTTCTTAATTAGCTTGGCCCATAATTCTGTTTTTTTTTAACTCTAAGTTGCTCAGGCCGTCGGGTCCAGGCGCCCTTGAGTTGTTAAGCTTCTTGACCATATTCAGGATGGATTCCTCATCACAACAGATGTTCCAAAATCTTATTTCTTTAATCGTTTGTGGTTGTGGAATAGGCTTTAGGAGGTCTATTCCTGGTGTAGGCTGGGAATACAGGTTAGAGAAGTGCATAGACTATTGATTTTGCGCTACATAGTTTTGAATTTTATCATTTGAACTTTTTGTAGTTCCTTTAATCAGGTTCCAAAAGTCCTTAGATTTTTTCCGTGTAGTGCACGTAGCATTTTTTTTGTGTTTAATTGGGACATGGTATGGCGATGTTGAAGTAACCAGTTTCTGTATTCTTTTTTGGCGGATTTCAAAAAAGGGCCGCATGGGAATTTGTATAGAGTAAGAGTAGGGAAAGTGCCCATTACTTAGTGCACCAGCATAGTATGTCATGACACATGTTTGTTTTGAGGGTCTGAATTTCAGGGGCGATCGAAGGCTGTGGACGGGAAGGTGTGAATGTGCGAGCAGGACAGTGTTGGTCAAATGGAGTCATAATTGCATAGTGAAAGTCAGAGATAGCACGTTCAATAAAAAAGGCATCAATAGGGGAAAGAGGGAGAGGACCTCACATCATGAAAGTATGGGGAAAGATATTCCTGTCTGTATTTCCTCTTAGTTATTGTAGTGGGAAGATGAGGGCTTGAAGATGGAGGTATCGAGATGTTAAAGTGAACAATGGAGTGATAAGAAGGAGAGGGTTCAATGGAGAGGTCAGGAGAGGCGAGTGCAGTAGAGAGAAAGACAAGGTCAAGAGAGTTTCCAGCAGAGTGGGTAGGCTTGTTGTGGAGGGAGTAGAGGGTGTGGTCTGATAGGAGGGATTTAAGCTCCAGGCTGGTGGCTGCAGAACGCTTGGGAATTGTAAAGCCCCCCAGCATGACAATGGGATGTCAGTAGAAATTGACTCAAAGAGAAGGGTCATATCAGGGAAGGAGGAGTAGATAGGACCAGGGCGTCAATAGAGAGCCAGGACAGTAAGAGGAGTTGGATCGAAGAGCTGAATAGTGTCATATTAAAAAGTGAAAGACTTGTTGTCAGAGCGGGTAGAGGGGCAGAGTATAGGGACTTATTGATTACAAGCCCCACACGGCCGCCCTTGCCAACAGGTCTGGGAGAGTGCGGAGAAGGTAGCAGAGTCAGTGTGGAGAGCGGCTAGTGGAGCAGAGTCCTGAGGGGAGATCCAGGTTTCAGTGATAGCAAGATGTGAACGTTGAGGGAGATAAGATTCAAAGTGGGCAGTGATGTCGGAAGACCTGTTGCAGAGGGACTGTGCATTCCAGAGGCTAAGTGAAAGAGTGATAAGAGATGGGGAGAAGAGCAGGTGTTGTGCGTTAGGCGAGGGGGATAGATGAGGTGTGAGATCCTCAGGGCACATGATTGTGTTATTTGAGGGGTGCAGTTGGGGAGGCCAGATACTATTGCAGAAGTTACACCAAGTGGAGGCTGAAGGCTATAAGAGATGGGAAGGAGAAGAGTGAGTAGAAGGAGGTATGGAGCGAAATCAAGATGGATGATAAACAGTAGAAGAAACAGGCAAGCTAAAACAATGAAGAAAGGGTGGAGCTCAAGAGAGAGAAATAGTAGGTGGGTGAGCAGAAATGGGATAGCTGGATATGAAGAAGCAGGTGTAGTACTGAGTTGGGCTAGAATGGGGCTATCAGAAACCGAAAGACAGTTAATATACCCAAAACAACAATGATACTTGGTGCTGTGAGGTAACAGAAGCTCTGCAGTGAATGTGTGGGATGATTCAACCCACGTTTGCTCTACCATGCGGCATCACTGTGTTCTGATGGTGCCAGAAACATCAAAATGGGCGTAAAAGGAGGCCGCCAGGGGGCGCACAGGCAATGGCAGCCTGAGCGTGCAGCTCCCACTGAGGCCGGGCTGATTTGGAGGATTGAGCCCCCCCGAACCCCTCAGGCAAACTTAATGGGGAGACTCGGTGTTGTGACCCCACTGGGCGCCACAGGCTCGAAAGAACGAACTTCGGGAGCCTCGTGGTGCCTGAGACCGGGCCCCGACACACGCGAGCGGAGAAGACGAGGCCTAGACGGCCGCGGCTCCATGAGGAGACACCGAGTGCATCGCCCCCGCTCCTCGACGGGCCCCCCGCACCCGTGGGAGGAGCGGCCCCCGGCAGACAGAGAACACAGACCCAGAGCACGAGGCGAGCCCCCCCTCCCCCACCCGGGCTGGAACACACTGCCGGAGGCCATAGGGGAGTAGTGGTTAGGGGGACTGGAGTAGTGAGGCCCCCACTTATTGGGACGGGTCATTCCTAGGCCCTGAACAGTCAAGGCGGGCCGCACCACAGAGGGCCCAGAACCCCGGCACAGGATCGGAGGTGCCGATCCCAGCGGAAGTATAGGAGTGGAAGGCACGAACAGGCCGCCCTCGGGGGTGGAGGGATCTTCCAGTACTGGGTGAAGATGGCAAAGCGGAGTGACCAGACCCTCTGACCAGGGGGAGACCCGGCCACATCGGTCCATTCCCTCCCCTGCGGGAGACATTGAGGAAGGCAGCCACGGAGCCCTGCCACCCCTGGGCCAGGCCGAACGGATCCAATGGCCTGCTCCGTCGGAAACCCCGGCTGCCACGGTGAGACTGGAAGGGGTGTGAGGCCCCCGCCCGGCGACGGCGGGGCATGTGCCCGCCCAACACCGTTACCCCCTCGTGGCTGCAGAGTCACATTAGGGGCAGGTGGGGAGAGACCCGGCCCCGGTCTCCCCCTACCCCCTCTCTTCTTCATTGCCCCCCCCTTGTGGGAGGACTACCGGCTGTTCCCGGAGGGGCCTACGGACCGCTGTGGTCCCGACGGAGGGGTACTCGGGGTGACCAGATGAACTGGCGGCAAATATTACAGGAATTTCGCTTTCAGGAGGCCGCGGGTAACAGCAAAGGCTCGACCCTTAGGAGCGAGATGGCCCAGCCAGAGGGCCCGGCGCCCTCCACAGCAGCAATGGAAAAGGGTTTTGCCCCGATCCTGCAGGAGATCAGGGACATGCGTTCAGATATTGCTCAGAAACTCGAAAAAATGGATCAGAGGGTGGACAAGCTCGAGGACAGATTACTACAGGTGGAGACCAACCAATCCTCGGCCGTGTCCCACGAACTACAAACAGATATGCGGCTAGCAGCCCTGGAGAAGAGAGACGAGGAGCGGGCCAGGCAGATGGACGATTTTGAAAATAGGGAACGGAGGAACAATCTCAGGATCTTTGGGGTCCCAGAATCGGATGGTGAAACGGAGAGAGACATCATCACCCTCCTGTTTGCGGAAGAGATGACGACGGAACTCACATTTGACAGAGTGCACAGGGCGGGGAGGCAGAGCAGGGGGCCCCCGGTCGATCCTGGTCCGGTTCCACTACTACTCTGAGAAAACAAAAAAGCTGGAGGAGGCCAGAAAAGCCCGGAAGATCACTTACAATAATGCCCGGATCTCGACTTACCAGGATCTCTCGGCTACACGTTGGCCAAACGTAGAATGTGCCTCCCCCTAACGCAACTGCTTAAAGAGAAAGGGGTGCGATACAGATGGGGCTACCCCTTCTCCCTGACCTTTGAATATATGGGCCAGAGGTCGACTCTGATCACAAAAGATGGCATAAGAGGAGCTATCCAAGACTACGTAGTGGACTCGAACCCCCGGAGGGGCCCATCGGGTCCGGAGACGGGCAGACCAACTGGCCCTGGCCCATCGGGAGACAGGAGAAGGAAAACGGGCGCAAGGAAATTCAGGAAATTGAATACACCGTCGCTAGCGAAAGATGGGGAGCGGAACAGCTCTGAGGACTGAGGACGAGGGCGACCCGTCAGGATCTGGAAAGAAGTAGTGGTGTCTCGGAAGTTCTACCACTCACAGCGTCCCCATGAACAGCAAGTATAAGTGGGCCAGAGGGGGACAATGCGACAAGGAGGAAGGGGGGGCTCAAGGCGATGAGCTTTACACAGATGGCCTGGCTGAGGTGGGCAGGCTGGTGGTTCGGCCATAGCCAGCGATGGCAGAACTAATTGGCTGAACGCCGGGGAGGGGGAGGGGGGATACACGAATGTTGGGGTTGTTCAGTTTTGGATGGGGATTGGGGGGCATTTGGGGAATAGTTTCAGGCCCACCCGGGGGGGGCGGAGAGGGAGGAGGGGAGGAGCACCAGTTACAACCACGGGAGCATGCAGAAAAGGGTGGTGAAGGTATGTCGACAAGGAGAGAAGTGATTCTAGAAAATGGCTAAAAGTCTGCCGGCCCTGGGAGTGGGCTCTCTCAATGTACGGGGCCTAAACACCCCCACAAAGAGGTCCCTGGTCTGTAGGGAATTCAGGAGGGCCAGCCTTGACCTCCTTTTCTTACAAGAGACTGACTGAGCAAGAGGGAAAGAACCCAAGATGCGGGGGGGGGAATAGGGGAGGTTTTTTACGCGTCCCACAAGGCCAAAAAGAGAGGGGTGGCCATCCTCCTGGCGAGACCCTGCACCCATTCGTTTCCGGCCACAGGGTCGACCCCGTCCCCTGATCAGACCATGATTTGGTCCGAACCACCATTGCAAGGGGCTGGCCTAGCGACCACAGAGGTAGATGGAAATGCAACGACTCCCTGTTGAAGGACGAGGTCCGCGCTCAGGCGGTGCTAGAAGCCATAACGGAGTGTTTCGAATTTAATGACAATGGGGAGGTAGGTCCGCACACCCTATGGGACGCCTTCAAGGCAACTCTAAGGGGCCTCCTTATCAAAATGGGTGCCCAAAATGAAAGAGTAAGGAATGCCCAGGAGAAATCCCTGAGGGATAAAATAGCTCAGCTCCACCCTGGGGGCCCTCCAGCAGGCCCCTTGGATCAAAATCAGCTCACCACTCTACAAAACGGAACAAAGTCTCCAACTGGTTAAGCAAAGATATTATGAAAAAGGGGATAACGCGGATAGGATCCTGGCCTGGAAACCGAGGGAGGTACAGAGAGATGGGATGGTAAAGGCAGTAAGGAACGAAGAGGGGACCATGGGCCACGACACTACCCACATAGAAGAGGCCTTCCGCAGATATTATGAAAAACTTTACTCATCAGAATACAATGGGCAGGACGAGGAGATAGAAGGGTTCCTGAACTCAATACAAATACCGGCTCTGACCGGGGAGATGGCGGCGGGGTTAGAGGGCCCAGTGACCGAGGACGAGGTGGAACATGCAATTAGCGGAATGAAGGTGGGCACTTCCCCGAGAGATGATGGCTTCACAGTCTACTTTTATAAAAGGTTTCGCTCAGCCCTAGCCCCACACTTAGTGAAGGTCTTCAACGCAGTACTAGAGGGGGGACCCTTCCGGACTCCATGATGGAGGCCATAATTGTTGTGCTGCCCAAGGAAGGTAAGGACCCCAAGGAGTGCCCCTCCTACCGCCCGATATCCCTGCTAAACATCGATGTTAAGGTTCTTGCCAAGGTAATTGGGAGGCGGATGGAGAAGATACTAAAGAAATTGATCCACGGGGACCAGGTAGGGTTTATAAGGGGTAGGCAGGGCTCAGATAACATCCGTAAAACCATAGATTTGATCCACCACGCCCAGGAGTCGGACCTTGACGTTAGTGTCCTCTCCCTGGACTCGGAAAAGGCGTTCAATAGGGTCGAATGGAGATATATGGAACTCCTCCTCCTGAAAATGGGTTTTGGAGCACACATCAGGGGATGGGTGGCTGCACTATATAGAGCTCCGAAAGCAAGGGTACAAGTAAATGGCAGGTTGTCGGATCCCTTCCACCTTTCACGGGGACAAGACAGGGATGCCCACTGTCCCCCTTGATGTATGTCCTTATAATGGAACCCCTGGCCATAGCAGTTAGATCACACCCGGACATCAAAGGGGTTAAGAGGGGCGAAGTGGAATTTAAGCTTTCCCTGTTCGCCGATGACATCTTGGCTTACCTGGTGGACCCCGGCTCCTCCCTTTCCCCTTCCTGTCTCTAGTGGATACATTCGGCACTTCTCGGGGCTGAAGATTAACGCATCCAAATTTGTTCTACTCCCCATGAGAACAAGGGACCCGGGCCTAGACCCCATGGGTACACTTCATGGGATAACAGTGGGAAAGGTCTCTATCCGTTACCTGGGCGTCCTCCTCACTAGGGATCTATCCAAACTAGCCCCAACCAACTATGACCCCGTCTTGGCAGGAATCACCGCGGACCTCAGGAGGTGGGGCTCAATGATTTTGTCCTGGTATGGCCGCATGACGGCAGTGAAGATGAACGTGCTGCCGCGTCTGCTGTATCTCTTCACCTCTCTCCCAACCAACATCCCCGACCACTCTTTTAGGACTCTACAGAATGCAGTCCGCGAGTTTATTTGGCAGGGCAGGACCCCGAGGACCGTGAAGGCGGTCCTGACCCTGCCGAGAGAAGAGGGTGAGTTTGGCTTGCCTGACTTCCGACTTTATTTCCGCGCCGCCCAACTGCTCGTCCTCCTAGAGCACATGAGGGAGGGGATGGGCACTTATTGGTCCTACTTGGAGGATATGGATGCTCACCCTCTTAAAGTTTGAGACCTCCTCTGGGCCCCACCAGGTTTATCCCGAATAGACTGAAAACCCACCCCACCCTGGGAGTTCTCTGGGCAATCTGGAGGGAGGGCCCCCAGACAGCGCACCTAACGTTGTGGCCATCTCCGATGTCCTACCTCAGATTGGGAAACAGGGGGTTCAGCAAGGCACAGGCCTGGTCCGACTCAGGTCTGGAATGGGCGGGGCAGTTGTTCCGGGAGGGGGAATTCCTACCATATGAGGATCTGAGGGATGCCATCGGGCAGGGGTCCCTTTCCATATTCGAATATCTCCGCTTAAAGGGCATCCTTTGTGACCAGTCATGGGGCGAGAACTTGAAGAGGCAGCTAACCCCTTTTTGAGAAATTACTTGACACAGCAACCTCTAGGAAGGGAGCGGTCTCCGGGATGTACAAAATCCTTAACACTGTAAATTTAGTGGCGAGGCGGGGTTTCCGCACATTCTGGAATGACCTGGCAGGTGAGGTGATCTCAGAGGACGCCTGGTCGCGGATATTCAGAATAGCTTTTCACGGGAACTTGTTCACAGCGGACATGGAACACAACTTCAAAATCTTGCAGGGGTGGCACAGAGACCCTGTGAAACTATCAAAAATGTTCATGGGAGTGTCCCCTATGTGTCCGAGGGGGTGTGGTCAGACTGGCTCGAGGGGCCACATGTGGTGGCATTGCCCAAAAGTGCAGGCGTACTGGGAAAAGGTCAGGGGCTGGATGGCTGAGGTCACAGAGGAATTGCTCCCTCAGAACCCTCTGACGGTGTTGTTGGGTCTCCCCCCGGAGGCCTCAGATGTTTACAGGTACCCCAGAATGTGGGAAACAATGCTGAGGGCGGGAAGGGTGGCACTAGCGCAGAAATGGAAGAGCCCGGAGACTCCCTCAAAAGAGGACTGGCTAAAGAAGTTAAAAAACATGTTCTTAATGGACAAGCTAACGGCAATGGTGAACAATGACTCTGGCTCATTCCTTGAAAACTGGTATGGGGTGCATCAGTCCTGGGGATGGGACGTGCACTGATGCCCAGTGGAGGCCCAGGCGGGGCCCAGTGGGTCAAGACTGGGAGGTACCAATGACATAATGGGCGCCCACAGCCCGGGGGTAGGCGGTCGAATCACAGCCATAAAAGATTGTCGACGTTCACATTCATTACCAAGCACTGGACACAAAAGAAAAGTCCAAGTCTCCCAACATTACAGTTCAGGTTTGATTAACCGGTTAGGGGGCTGGGGGACCATCGGAGTGGCAAAGGAAGGGAGGGAGGGGGGTGTTTCTTGGGCCGGTCATATGCACAGCTGTTGAACATGTATGGAGCCCGTTTGTTATATTTACAAAAATGCTAATAAAACCAAAGTTTAAAAAAAACTAAAAAAAATGGCCGTAAAACCCTTGTGCGCGCCAAAACCTCTAAAAATCGCGCTGTGCAAAACACAAAAAGATGGCTGCCCAATCTACCACACATGTTGTCAGTGGTGGAACAGAGATCTCACTCCTAAAATATGTCACTGGGCTCCACAACAAGTGAAAATGGAGCACAGAGGGAAAAGCAGTGCTCTGCTAAAGGAAACCCCAAAATCTTGCTTCCAATCACTTTTTCTTGGTTGCTGAATCTGCAGAATGCCGGCACAAAACACCCTTAAACATTCAGAATTCTTGCTGGGTGCTACAATTCACTTATTTCAAGAAATCATTGTGAATTTACAATGTCATGAAAAGCTGAAAGTATCAAAGAAACATCAACAGCAAAAGTTGTCTGCCTGTGGAATCTGTCAAAATCTGGGCGCAATTGTCATGCCGCGAGGCGGGTGGCGCCTGTGGAGCCGCTGGCGGCGCGGATACTATCCCGTCGCACATGCCGCCTACCTGTCACACCCTCCTTCAGCACCGTTCTAGTGGTTGCACGCTGACGCGGCTCGGAGTTTAAAGCCTGCTGCTTCCGGGTTGCGTACGCGTTGCAACGCTTCCGGTTTCGTTCCGAGAGTGCTGTCTGCTCTGTGCCTTCCTTTGCCATTTTGAGCTTTCTTTTTTCTGTCGGGTCCCGATCCCTATCGGGTCCCAGTCCTCCTCTCTCTTTGTTGTCTGCTTCCTCCTTTGTTTCCGTAGCCTTGCTGCTCCCCCTTGGCTCTCCCTCCAACTTTCCAGCCCGCCCCCCTTCCCATCTTACTCTCACCCCGATCTCCTTACCTCTTTTCTGGTTATCCTCCTTGTTCCCTACTCTTCCTCGACTGCCTGCTGTCTTCCTGCTTGCTTCCCTGTGTACCGGACCCCGGCCTGTTTTCGGATTGAGTATTCTTACCGTTTGGATACCTTCTTATGTTGCTTTCCTGTGTAAAGGATCCTGGCCTGCATATTGGACTGCCGTCTTCTCCTTGTGTCATTACCTTGAACCTGGTTTCCCCCTGTGGAATCCCTTACTCCATATGGACTGCCTTCCTCCGGAGCACCTACAGAATTCCGCTGATCATCTCTTCTGCCCGGCCTCGTCTTCAAGAGTACCCATTACTCATATCCTGAGAGTCACTGAGGTCGCTCAGGGTTTTTTTGTGCCTTTGGGCTTTTTCCCCTTTCTGGCGTTCCCGGGAGGATAGTCAATGGGTGGAAGGACCACTATGCCTGGATCAGAATTCAGATTAAGGGTGACCTTGGGGAAGTCCTGGCTTGAGCAAACAAAGAGATGCGCTATGCTGCTTTTGGCACTTGGCTGCAGACTGAATAAAGAAGGCAGTGTGTCACATACCCCTTTGGGAGTCAGTCACAGTGTTCCAGGTGGCTTCTATACTTGCAGGCAGAATCCTGGGTGTTGTAGGCCCAGGGAGCTTCGTTTTGTAGGTAGGAAGCTCAAATGGTGCACAGTGTTCTCTGGCAAAGCAGGATGTTGGAAAGAAAACAGCGTTTTTAAAAAGATGCCTCCAGACAGTCACTTGTCCCTCTGGTAGCCAGTCACAGTGATCCATCCAGATGCCTTGCAGGCTTGAAGCGCGAGTCCTGGACAGGGCTCAAGTCAAGGGTACACGCGGGGGGACAGAGTCCACCCACTTTATTCAGAGGGTGGACTCAGTCTCCCCTAGGTAAAATGTGAAACATTGAATGTCCGCTTTGAATTTATAAATTAAAGACACCTCACAGATCAAACTGCAGTCGTGAGGTTTGTAGGCCGGACACTTCAACGCTGCACTAAATAACCTGATGAAAAATAACAAACAACTAAAGGTGAAATGTCCCATTTTGGTACTGCAAGTACCAGAGAAGACATTTGTATTGGTTCTTGGAGTTTAAAACCTGCACACCTTTCAACGTTTTCAAAAACACTATTAGAAGAAAACATCCTCTCTTGGTTTTGTGTGTGCGTTGATTTTATGAAAGGCAAATGCCATTCACCCTGTGTAATTTGCATGGTTATGCAAAGCCAATTTAATGAAATGCGCATGTTTCACCTTGATATGCTAATTTCTGGCAACATCACATCCCATTGCGTTTGTTGATGAGTTCCCCCACTTTAATTTTTAGGACTTGACCTCTGGTCCTGGATGTTGCATGCCCAGAGAGCTTCGTTTTGTAAGTAGGGTGCTCATTTGGTGCACAGTGTCCTCTGGCAAAGCAGGAGGTTGCAAAGAAAAAAAACGTTATTAAAAAGATCCCTCCAGACAGTCTTGTGTCCTTCTGGTAGCCAGTCACGGTGATGCAGATGCCTTCCACAGTTGCAGGCAGATCCTGGGTGTTGCAGGCCGAGGACGCTTTGTTTTGTATGCAGGACCATCAGATGGTGAACAAGGCCCTCTAGTAAAGCAGGATGTGGCCAAGGGGAAAACAACTTTTTTTTTTAAAACGAACCCTCAGACAGTTACAGTAAGATAATTCAAAGAAATGATCATCTCCCAAGCGTCACTACTTCAAGATCTCCCACGAGTCCCCTCAAAATGTAATCTCTCTTCAGCGTTGTAGCTCCTTTCTTTGTCTTCCCCTTGCTTAGCCGTCAAACATTTGCTTTGCCAGCCCTCCTGCCATTGCTCATCCTTGCATGGCCATTTGCCACGCAAAAGCCTTTGCCACGGATTGTGAGAGGCTGGCAGAGCCCAATTCCTAAGGTTTGGCAAGAAGCACACCGCAAGGTCCCTTCTGTCCTCCGTCATTCCAATGCCTGCTGAAATTCTCCTTTTCCCACTAACGTTAAACTGCAACCACGCCTGTATGTGTCTATAGCTTCCAGGTGGAGCCAACAACCCTTCCATCAGCCTCATCGCTCTCACTTTCCTCCGCACCTCACCTCACGCGCTGAGCAGAGAATTGTATTTTCTATGTTGGTGCTCTAAATACAGATCATGCATTCAATTGGGAAGTTCTCATGGACGTCAATCAGGAGGGCACCAGCTGCTACCATTTGGAATCTTCTAGGTACCCTCTCTGTGACACTTGGCCTACTGACCCTTATACTTAGATGTCACAAAATGATGTATTGCTTAGTGAAAACACGCTGTTGCCTGAATGGCCTTTTTCACCTATTCGATAGTAGGCTGCTTGTACAGAGGCAGGAACAACCAAAAGCCGCTCCTACAGCACTTGCCATGGCATTTTCAGAACTATTGTTGCGTAGGAAGTAGAATTCCTCTGTATATGTTTTGTGTGTGTGTGCACAACATCTTTGTGTTTTGCAGCATGCTTAAGTGGGACATTTTGATGTGTTCTGTGTGACACCTCTTTGTAAACTTTGTAAACTGTGCAATGCGCTTATTTCTATGTACGTTTTACATTTTAGGATGTAGAAAGGGATGGAGGTAGCTCAGTGAATACCACTATTGACTGTGTTCATCCGGCATTCCACCATAAAAAAGTTATAGGGCCTCATTACAAATTTACCGCCACCGGTATGGAAACAACGGTGGCGGTAAACCCGCTGCCACTGTTGTTTCCATGCCGGGCGATCACAACTCCTGCAGGCGGGAGGTGATGTTCCCGCCAGGTCTGACCTGGCGGGTTTAACACCGCCCGCCTGCAGGCGGACGAGAAACACCGGCAGCATTACAAGATGGTGCCAGTGTTTCCATGATCCCCATTCCCATTGAGTCCCATAGGACTCAATGAGAATGGGGATTAACACCATTCCGCCTCCGTGATTCCCGGGAAACCGGGGTTGTAATGCCCCGGTAATTCCGGTAATCACGGAGGCGGAATGGTAATACGAGTCCGGCGGTAACTAGGTGGTTTTACCGCTGCGGTTACCGCCAGACTCGTAATGAGGCCCTATAGTCATTGTACTCAACATATTTTGTTGAAGATGGATATTGATTTAGAATGCGGTTTGGTGATTTGCACATCTTCTGTATTAGACACAAGGTAGTTCTGCTCACGGAAGAACACAATGTAGAAATCCTAGTATGTTGGTGTAAAACTAAAGATGGGATGGTTTCAGATGTGGTCTATAGGGTAAATCAGAGTGTAAAAAAAGTCACTTAGGCACAGATCCCAGCTTCACCACTTGACCAACAGGTGTGATCCTGAACAAATCACATTACCTCAACTGGCCTATTGACTTAACTTCCCAACTCGAGATCACCTAGAAGTAATTCAGTATGTGTTGTGCTATAATAAAGCAAACTGAATACATTATCTAAGATGTCAGGCTTTACATTGGACAACAAAAGCACAATGGAGCTGCACTTTGGCATATGACCACAGCACTTGGGCTTGTGAGGCGGTAGATGGCATATGAGCCTTAAACTGGGAAAGGTTGCAAAGGCATGGGTATGAGCCTGTGCTTAGCATATTACGGCGCTTCCTGACATGCGAGGCAATATTTAGCATCGTGTGACTATGCCTAGCGTGTGAGGCTTTAACAGATAACAAAACGGCCAGTAACTGGCCATATGAGGCTTTGCTGGCAAAAGAAAGAAGTGCTCCCGGCCTATGAGGGTTCTGCCGGGTGTGCCTCCAGAATATCATGAGTGTACCCATTACATATGGAGGCACCACTGCAGTTAATATCGGTTAAAAAGAAAACCTTTTCCTGCTTTAGTAACCTTTGTTATTTTATTAAACATATACTTGGTGTAGGTTTCTTTTTGACTATTGTGGTCTCACTTTCTGTGACGTTCCCAGAGGCAAATGTAAGAGGGATGTCAGCAGGAGTCAAGTGTTTTGTGAAGTCCCTTCCTGAGATGCCATCAGGTATGCGGTGTTACTTCCACTATCCATAACATTGAGGCAAATTGGCGGTCCTTGAAATCCAGCGCTTTGACAATATAGTTCAATGAATTCTGTTCAATTGATTGACCCCTCCCAGCATATTGTTTCAAGAAAATGTACTTGTGTCAGACTTCCAAGATTCAAATCGGGTGTCCTGGGACCTTTCACTGCACCCATTATGATCACAAGCTCGAGTACATGTCCCCATCAGTGGCCCAATGCTGTCTGCAGACTGTTTACAACAGTGATTACTGTTAACCCTGTTCCCCCTTATCTAGCAGAGATTACACCTGAAAGATAACGTTAATCCCTGAAAACAAGGAAGTGTGCGAAATGAAAGTAAATCATTTTTTTGGCAATGGAAACCTTCAGTTCAAAATTCATCCAAAGTAATGGAGATCTTACCAATAGTCCTTAATTTTAACTTTGTATGGGTATCGCCATAGACCAATTGTAGTGTCCGGTTTCTATGTTTGCATGTTTGCTGCCCTCTATGTCTTCCCCGTCCCATGTCAGATACGTGATGAGGTGGAACGACGCAGCACGAAATAAAGTGAAGGTCAACTCTGTACCCACTCCATGCATGTGTCATTATTGCAGCCTAATGTGTCCTGCTGAATTGTTAATAGCGTAACTCATCACAGTCAACGCATAACAATGACAACAAAGGTTTATTTATTTATTTGTTTGTTTGTTTATATAGCGCCAGCAGCTCGCAAGCATCAAGGTGCTGACATATACACAAAGAGACAAAACATATAAATCACAGGACAAGGCGCTCAATAAGTCATCAGGGGAATCAGTTTCTTAGGACCGGTTTATCATTTGAACAGATGAGTCTTGAGTTTTGTCTGGAAGCTTGTGTATTTTTGTTCTTATCTTAAAGAGATGGGCAGGTTGTTCCACGTTGTGGATGCTTTAATATGAAAGGCTTTCCCAAGTCCGTTAGCCTTTTTGAATCTGGCAATTTTGATTTGACCTTTTGAATCAGACCTAAGTATCCGTCTTGGTACGTTTGTGACCAGTTTATTTTTCAGGTAAAACGGGGCAGTCCCATGCATGCATCTGTGAGTCAGCGTCATAGCTTTAGTTGCAATTCTTTCCTCAAAGGCTAACCAGTGTAGATTCCTTCTGTCTTTGCTTATGTGTTCCCTTTTGGACTTCCTTTTGATAATCCTTACCGCATTATTTTGAATGATTTGGCATGTGGCAGTATGACCCTTATTTGCACCCAACATAAGGGCGTTGCCATAATCCAGCTTTGATAGAATGATGGCTCTGGCTATAGTTGCACAATTTTCTTCGCTTAGGTAAGGACGTATTGAGATGAGGCGAGGAAGGTGGTAAACGCAGTTCTTGTTTAATTGGAGAACATGGGCTTCGGCGCTCATGGACGAATCCATGTGCATCCCTAATGTTTTTACTCTGTCTAACACTTTGATTTGGATGTTGTTTATTTGGAAGGATTGATTTGAGCAGTTTAGTTTGGCTCTGGCATGTCTTGTACCGAAGACCATTAGCTCCGTTTTACTTGCTTTAAGACATAGCCAGTTGTTTTTAATCCAGTTTTCAATGGATTTGTAGGTTTCTTCCACCCTTGCACTATCCTGTTAAGTCCCTGGGAGATACATTGATGGAGATACGAAATGCTGCGCAGCACCCCAGAAAGGGAAACGCTTGGGGTGAGTGTACCCCCCCCCCGCTGCCTCTGTATCCAGTCTGCCATCTGCTGAGTGAAGCTCGCTGCTCCTCCATGCTGGAAGGAACGTGTTATATTTGTGAAGTCCAGAGTCTCCCTGCTCTCAGCTTATAGGGAGGAGCCTGAGTGTTACTTGTGGCCACATTCACATCAGGACAGTTTAATCAGCAGATACCATGGTACTCTCTGGCCCTTGAACACAGATTCAAGTCTCAGTGGCAAGAGCTCACAGCACACCAATACTGTGAGTAAATATCTACAAAGCAACAATCATGTTGGGAAACGAAGCTCCCAGTGTTAATGCCACCCCGTCAACATCTTCTCCGAGGATGCCTAGAAGGGGGGACGAGGGCCAGGAGTCCCTGCAGCTGCAGGCTGTTCCCACATTTGACATTTCAGACACCAGCATTCTTACACCACGCTGGAACAGATGGCTGAAAGAACTCGAATTCTACATTGATGCTACTGGGCTAAGGGACGAACACCGTCTGAGAGGAATACGCATGCATTCGCTAGGACCAACAGTGCAAGAAAATGTACTTGAAGTGCCAGACTCTTTCACAGGCATTATTAACTCATTAAACACTTATTTTGCTCCGCACAGAAATGTTGATTACGAGAGACATATATTTCACACTACCACTCAAGAGAAGGGTGAGACCTTGGACACATTTGTAATGAGAATGCGGAAGAACGTTAAATATTGTGACTTTGACAATTATTCGACGGATGAACCTCTGAAGTCGCAAGTGATTGCAGGTTGTGAACCTGCAGAGTTTAGAAAAAATTGCTGCAGACAACCAGGTCCTTAGAGGAAATTCTGATTCTTGCAAGGACCGACATGGCCAGCTCCATGCAGGCAGAATCTTTGGGTAACATAAAAATCATGAAGACAGTGGTTGCTGCACTCATATGCCAAGTCCAAGTGGCAGACAGACCAAGTAACAAAGAACAACGCAAATGTTATAAGTGTTATTATACATTTCCTCATGTTGGCCCATGTCTAGAGATTGGTCATTCGTGTGATGCCTGGTAGGCGAAAATCACTATCAGTCCATGTGTAAAAACATTACATATATCCATTGAAAGGATACGGACAAACCCTGCTCGACAAGATGGCGGTCTCCTATGTCGAGGGGCAGAAGCTCTCCAGCCAGAAGTCACGAGTTTCCACACGGAGCAAGGTGACACACAGAAAGAAGAGATGAATATCGTCGAGTGTCCACGCCGGAAGAACCACGAAGGAAGTCGACACGTCAACAAATAAGATGCATAGCAGCCTGTCCCAGGCGACTAGATGACTCTGATTCATCATCAAGTGGGGACCGTAAGAGAGACTATGTCCATGCCATCAGGAACAAGACGGCAGTGGACTAGAGTCCAACGCTATTGCTGAAACTAAATGGAAGTGCAAGAGAATTTCTAATTGACACAGGTGCCATGAATAATGTAATAAACGAAAGCACATACCTAGGGTATCAAACATGCCAAGAGACTTTGGCCCCCTGACATCAACATATATCTATATGAGTCCAACAAACTGCTTGAATGCAAGGGAATGTTCATCACAACCTGCTCGTACAAGGACACATCTCAGTTTCAAATCAGCCATGCAAATGGGGTTGGTCCACATAATGTACCAAATATTGTCAGCATACACCATGGACCCCAAAGATATGATAGAAAAAATGTTTCCATCGCTGTTCACTGGTCTAGGAAAGTTAAAAGAGAAGCAATTCAAATTTCACATCAATCCCAGAGTGAAACCAGTTGCACAGTATTATCGGGGAATACCGTTGAACATCCAAAAGCAAGTAGAAGATTAAATTCATTCATTATTGGATCATGACATCATTGAACATGCATCAGGGCCCACGCCGTGGGTCTCCCCAATTGTCCCAGTGCCCAAAAAGTTAAATGGGGAAGAATTTGAATGTGTGTAGACATGCCAGCACCCAATCTGGCCATTGATAGAAAAAGACATCTGTCTCCAAGGATGACGGATATGATGCACTTGCTGCATGGGTCGAAGGTGGTTTCAAAATTGGAACTGAACAAAGTGTATCACCAATTAGAACTACACCCTGACTCCTGATACATCACAACTTTGTCAACACATTTGGAACTATTCCGATATAAGAGGCTCAGCTTTGGTGTTTCATCTGTTGATGAAATCTTTCAAAACGAAATCCATCAAGTTATCAGGGACATTCTTCAGTGTCTTAATTACAGTGATGACATTTTGGTGTTTGGGGCCACACAGGAAACACACCACGACACTTTACGACGAGTATGTATGGCATTGGAGAACGCTAATCTGACATTGAATGCCACCAAGTGCGAATTCAGCAAATCAACACTAACATTCTTTGGACACATATTTTCAAGTGAAGGTCTCCAACCTGACCCATCCAATGTGCAGGTGTTAATTCACATTCCAACTCCCACAGCAACATCAGCAGTGCAGTCTTTTCTGGGAATGGCCAGTTACTGCACAAGATACATTCAGAATTTCGTTTTAGGCAGCACATCATTACGACTTCTTACTGGCAAAGGTCAGGAATTTACATGGTCACCAGTGTGTGAGGAAGCATTCAGGGAGATCAAATCACACATTTCATCAGCCTTATGCATGGCCTATTATGACCCCGATCTGGAAACAGGGCTGACTGTTGTTGCAAGTCCTGTCGTTTTCGGAGCTATACTAGCTTAATTTAAGCCAGGCTCTTCTTCCCCCCAGCGTATTGTTGCATATGCCAGCAGAAGCTTGTCATCCACTGAATGTGCCTATTCTCAGCCCGTGAAAGAGAGTTTGGCTAAAGTTTGGGCATGCGCACATTATCACCTGTTTGTATATGGAAGAAAGTTCACCATCATCACTGACCATCAAACGCTCACGACAATATATGGCAAGCCCAATGCAAAAATGCCTCCGCGGATTGCACCTGCAGCCTAAGGTTGCAAGAATATTATTTTTATATTAAACACTGACCAGGAGAAGACAACAGCCCAGCAGACTTCTTGTCTAGATATCCATTACCTGCAAAAGGAGAAGCCCAGTCCTCCAAGGCAGATCAATATATCAATTATGTTGTATAGAATGCACTCCTGAAGTCAGTGACCATTCCTGAAATTGCTAAGGCACTTCTACAAGATAATGTCCTAACGCAAGTCAAAGAGAAGGTGATGTCAGGAAAATGGTGTGACTCATGCAGTAGCGACGAAGTATTGTCAGGGAGTGAGCGGAAATTGTTGAAGTAATTTCATCTTGTGAAAGACTTGCTATCCATCTTGCCATACGGGCTGCTGTTAAAGGAGAACAGAATTGTCATCCCTGTGTCTCTGCAGGATTCATCATTAGTTTGGCCCACACAGGACACAGAGGGATCGTCTCCACCAAAAGACAAATCAGAACAAAGGTGTGGTTCCCAAAGATGGATGATAAAATACAGAGAACACTTGAAACGTGTATTGTTTCTAAGTCAGTGGCTGCACGTACATTCACAGAACCTCTCAAAATGGCAGCGTTGCCCCTGAAATTGTGGGATGAAGTGGCCATCGACATGTTTGGGCCCCTGGCTAACAGAAAATATGTCTTAATGGCCATGGACGAAATATCCGCTTTCCGGAAGTACACCTGATCCCATCTACCGCTGCCCATGCAGTAATTCCTGCCCTCAACAAGATGTTTGCCGATTATGGAATTCCGTCAACGGTGAAGTCGGACAACGGTCAGCCATTTAGCGGACGAGAATTTGCCATGTTTGCAGAATATATGGGGTTTCAACATCAAAGAATAACCCCTCTGTAACCTCAGGCCAGTGGAACTGTTGAAAGATGTATGGCCCACATCAAATGCACCCTGCAGGTATGCACCATCACACGTGGGTCATTCTCACAAGCCATTTGCACATTACTGCAAGACTATAGAAACACGCTGCATAGTTTGATGGGAGTATGTCCGTCGGAACTGATGTTTGGTAGACTAGCGAGAACACGGCTACTGCAAGTAGGGGATGCAGTGAGCTGCCCATAGTCTGATCACAAGGCCACTACAAAAGGTGCTGCAACTAAAAGGAAAATGAAGAGGTATGCAGATCGGAGAAGGTCCGCAAAAGAGTCGACCATACAAGTGGGTGATTCCGTTCTAGTACGTGAACCCCAAGGACAGAAGGATGTGCCCGCATTTGATCCAAGTTCATTAACTGTGATGACAGTTCAAGGGTCCATGGTATCAGCTGTAGCCTCTGGTTGTTCAATCACCAGAAACTCGTCACTTTTCAGGAAATTCGCATGAAGATACTGGTCCTCATGAAGATCAGCTGACATAGTGAGCTCTCAAGGAAGTTGCTCTGATTACATGGACATTGACGTGGACACTAATGGCAGCTGCAGCGGTGGAGACATTGAAGTGGAAGTCTGTCGGAGTCCATCCAAAAGAGTGATCCAAAAACCATCAAGCTGGATTGAAGAAATTCAATAATTATGCCATGTAGTGATTAATGTAAGGGGGAGATGTAGTGTCCTGTTTCTATGTTTGCTCCCCTCCTGCCCTCTGTCTATGTATATCAAAAAAACGGAATTGGACCCTTAGATGGAGGATGACAACATGTTCATTTATCTTTTTTTATAAATATTGACAAATGATTCAATACATTCTTTTCAAAACTTTTTAAATATTTTTTATAAAGTATCACCATAACGGTGTAAAAGTATTTTAAACATAAAACACAATTTGCGCTTATTTAAGATCCACAAAACCATTCATCCCTACATTCCATTCATTTCACTTTATCATACCATCAATCACACAAATACAAAACAACCTAATCTTTTAGGTCACACTCTAACAATTGTATACATCAACACAAAATGTATGCCTGTAGGACCCTAGATATTTGGGCAGTCCCCTTTATTATTGAAACTCTGTCTCTGTCTTCCTGGTCCCATGTCACATGGTGGATACGTCCCAGGGCGGAACGACAGAGCACGAAATAAAGTGAAAGTCAACTCTGTACTCGCTACATGCCTGTGTCATTATTGTGGCCTAATGTGTCCTGCTGATATATATATATATATATATTTTGTATTATTTATGTAAATTCCAAATACACACCGAACAATATATAATCGTTGTAAGAAACATAAAAAAAACCATAACCACAATAAAGTTAAATATAGCATTTTCTGAAAAGCCGTCCCTCCCAGCTCTCCCGCACAGCAAATTAAATCAAAGGATCATGGAACTAGTACAAATCCAGAAATTTCCCCCAGATTTGATCATAAATCAACATCTTTTTAGATCTTCTATAGATAGATCTTTCCAAATCCACCAGTTTATACATCTCATCAATCCAATTAGCGGGTAGCGGAGCAACCCGAGATTTCCAGCCACGCAAAATATTTTTTTTGCTTCTTATTGCTCCTCTCAGAAGCCATTTCCTCTGAAACAACGTTAAATCCTCCATTATATCATCACAGCCAAGTATCATCGTCTTGAAATCAAGATCCACATATTCACCAAGTACTCTGGCACACATACAACACACTTCTGACCAGAAACCACACACACAGACACAATTCCAAAGCATATGCTCCAAATCATTCGTCTGAATTGTGTCCTGCTGAATTGTAAATGCCTTAACTCATCACAGTCAACACATAACACCAATGTGCATAGCTAGACCCCACGTTCTACAAGGGCTCCCAGCAACTAATTCACAACAGTGACTACATGTTACAAAGCAGTCTTTATCGATTTAGGTATTTGGCAAGCACAACCAGCAGGGTACTGTACTTTTGAGCAACATGTGTTGATATCAGGCCAAATGGCTATTTCAATTACACATTTTGTCACCATTTGGCTCCATTTGACCTGTGATACATGTCGAGTACTGTCTTCTAAGACATCGTTTATCATTGTACGACTAAGTGGCTCTTGGTCATTCAACGGCGATTGAAGCACATGCATGCACTGGACACAACACATACAAATACATTATCATTGTGACATAGACATCCTTTCAAGCACATAGCTGTAGAGGTGCCCGGCATTCTCTGTAACATCGGAATACATAAGGCTGAGAGCCTGCCTGCTATACCTGTAGGAGACTGTGAACCAGAGTTTGATCCTGGTGAACCAATCATCAAGTGGTGAATGAACGAACCAGGTTTCAATCCACTCCATCAATGTTCTTTTGTAATATATGGTGGATAGTACTAAACCTATTGTATTTTGTTGTAATTTAATCATTATTCCCTGCTTTTCTGTTCGCCATAATAGTCTCTTATGTACAAAGTTATGTGACAAAGTATTTGACCATGTTTTTATCTCCATCCAATGGTTGTTTTTTCGGGTGCCGCAGGAGGACTACAGTGAATGCGGTGAGTATTTAGTATGTATTTATTATTGCTTTTATGCATTACTTCCTTTTTTGGGGTAAATGTACTAGATGTGTGAAGTCATGTCAAACAACATTTGCAGCTTGATTGGCTGTGTAATAAACACCAGTGAAGGCATTCACTAAACAGTACATTTAACGCCTGAGACGTCAAACCCTGTGACATAGAAGCACTTTCAAGTACACAGGCATTCAGGCTCCCTTCATTCTCATCACGCTGTATAGGACACCTGCCTGGAAATCACTCAATCAACGGGGGCATGGCGTTCATTCCTCCTGCAAGAGTTCACACTATTGGCATCTGTTTTCAGTTCGCACATAACATGCTGGAAAAAGTGTTTCTTAAAAACATTTGTTTCTCACAGGCACAGCGCACATTCCAATGAATGTGTATAAAGAAATCAGGACCACTGAGTTTTGGCAGTACATAGCTATTCAAGGTGGACTTGCTGAGGCCTTTATCAGGTTGATATGGCATCTGTTCGCAAGATTGTGCTAAGAGGTGCAGTAGAAGTCACTAGAGCACCTGTTTTAAGGACTATGCTATAAAATACAGTGTCAATCCTTATAGTTGGGGTATTTGGGATACCACTCTCGAGAATAGGGGACACATGGCGACCTGCCCACTACCCCTTCCTTGGTGGCTGCTCTTCTCTGTAAACCCACTCTCGTTCAGTTGGGGGCACATCTTAAAGCTCCTTAAGCCCCATACCCCTAATTGCTCTCAGACACTGACTTGAGCTATAGTATTCAAGCCATCCATCAAGGCTGCTTTGTGATGCAGCCGCATCTCAGAATCCAGGCTGATTTTCAATGGACTGTGCAGCCATTATGTTTTTTCACACGACTCGTCCATACAGCAGACCCACCAGTCCCATGCCAAATACCCTACAGGTTTTATTTCATCAGCACGGCAGGTATTAAAATATGTGTGTGCACATGGCTTAGCTCCCTGCACTATGAGATGTGGCTTTACCAGATTGTGCTCCTTCACTTATGTTGCTTTTCTGTCAAGAACCAGCTGCATGCTGTAACACCTATGCATCATCTTGCACTTGGTAGAATGTTCACTTTGCACTTACTGTAACTAGCACTTAGTTTCCTGTTGTTTTTGTGATCTGTTATAAGTGTTAAAATAAATAAATAAATATCTCTGGCTCCCATTCTGTTAATGGTTGCGCTGTGTGCCGTGTGTGGTTGCCTCCCTCCCACTTACAGTACAATATTAGCTAGTACGTTTCCACCTCTTCACTATAATATGGGCACCGGCCCTCCAAATGTTTCATAATGGGAAGTACAGTATTGTGTGTTGTGCTCTTGTGACTTCACATTTGCGAGGGTCCATGACATTTATATGAAGGGTTGTGTAATGGGGGTGTCAACCCTTAAACCCCAGCATGCCACCAAGATGACAGATGCCACTCACTGAAGCCCCACAGACTATAACCGGATGACATCACCAAAGTAATCATGAAGATGCGACATGGCTGAACACACACCCACATACACACACACACATTCACACGCAGGTGCATTGGACATAAAGCACACGCATTCCTGCACAAAACTAGGCAAACACTTTGGCCGCATTACTATTAGGCACAAAGAACATGCTTATGTCTGAGCTAGCTAGTTGCACAAGAATACACATGAACTGCTCACTAACGCTTAAACACAACTAACACGAACAGCCATGTAAATCAAGATTGAAGCCACAGCTGCTTTAAAATGAATGGAAGACACTGAAGAGGCTCAAAAACACAGAGAGACGCCTGACACACTGGTTTCCCTGAGAAACGCAGACCAGGCTGGAAGTGCAGTTATTGTGCACAGCGTTGCCAAGGACACCAAGAAAGAGAAAGTTTCGAGTCAATAGAAAAGATAGGACACCTGCAAGGGCCAGAAGCTGAAAATTCTAATAAATGGAAGCAGAGAAACTGAATTTTATGGTCCCTAAACACATGATCTGAACCTGGGAAACAAAGCCCATCAGTTTGAGTCAGACAGAGACCATTGTTTCCACCAAAATGAAGACAGAAGATACAGAAATGGCACGGTATGACGTTGGAAGCTAGAATATCCTTGCTCACAGCCAGACGAGTGTGAGAGTGGTAACCTTATTGGGAAAATGTGGCACTCTGGGGTCCTCCTCCCTAACCCCCCATTGTGCTCATGTGCTGGTTGCTTTCCAAGGCTGCAAAGGCCTGTAATAGGCAATCCTTATTCGCCTCTAACGCCGCTTACACTTTGTTGCAGTAGCCACCCACAACCCACTAGCATGGCATGCTTGTGGTTGCAACATCTTGTAGGTGGTCCGAGGCGGAGTTAGCCAATATGGTGGACCAGTTAGGTCATCTATCCCCTATAGAATGTATGTCTATATATACTGTTCACCCAATCTCGTCTCATCTGAAGGTTTAGAATGTATCTTTTGTTTGTGATGTCGCCGGGGCTTAAAAGCCCTGTGACAGGCCTATTACTGCGAGAGAGAGCTTTGGAAATCATGCGATACATGCTTCTCAATCCCTGCTGCAACAGCCTTTAGTAAACTGAAAGATTTGTCACATTTCTGGACTCTTCCATGCCTGAGTGTGGGGGATTTTCTCTGGCCCAGTTCCTCATCCTTAACTTCAGTTGCTTCCAGCCTCATGACCATTCAAAAAACTGTGCAGAGTTTTCCAAAGGCTTCTTTTTGGATGAATACAACTCCTGAGCTTTCATAGCCGTCCCTCGCTACCCCCCCTCAATCACCACTTGTCCTTTTGACAGTCGAGGGAAACTGTGCATGGCCAAAAGCCCTTCTGCACCCCCAAACAACATCCCGTTCCCCCAAAACAGCTCCAAAGTGAGGAAGACATACAGTATATTGATATAGTGGTATAGTATCACATAGCTGTTTTATTTTGTCAATGTTGAAGGCCACAACAAAAATCAAATGTATACATCTTCTATTAATATACTCACAAAATACACACATTGCATTTAAGTTATTGTCGCATTTCATTAAACAACGACTTGTAGGACCTTTTCATCATGAGAAACTGTTCTGCAGCAAATGTCTTGTGAAAGTACTTGCAACCAAAACCTGTTGATGTCATCGATTAGCTAGGTTTTGATCATGGGTTTAATGCAACTACTTCATTTATCCCTTGAGGTGCATACACACAATCTTTGTGTTATTTTTTCTTAATGAAATAATCAATCCTTAACACAACAATACAGATTAAATAGTCAACCAATCCAGACCTCTTTTTAAATCAGATTTAAGTCTGAAGACTCAGGAGGATCCCAGAGCCATTGAAGGTCTTTGCTCTCAATGAATCCTGCAGCAGTCCTGTACCATTCTTAGTTTGTGGGTGCCCTGGGAATAAAACCTTTCCAGGGGTGGGACTAGTGCCATACAGACAATGTGTTCCTTGAACAATGGCATGCCTATTTTCCTTTCAAAGATGTCTATGGTGCTAGGTTGTAGCTTACCCAATGTAATATCTTGCATAGGGTATATGTGACCCCGGTTAAACTTCATGCAATGAATCGGAACCTGAGTCAGGACTGCCCCCGTTGTGTGACGGGGCCAGCGGGGATATGGCATATGCTCTGGGGATGGTCGGTAGTGGCAGGGAGTAATTATGAAGATTAATGAACTGCTCGGCTCTAGTCTTGAATGCGGCCTGAAGGTGTGTTTGTGGGGCTTGCTTCCAGGGAGGAAACGACAGAAACGAGAAATCGAATAGCCCAGATCATGCTGGTACTAGCAAAGAGGCGAGTGACCATTGCCTGGAAGAAACCCCTGGGTCTGTCAATGGTGCACTGGATGAAGGATGTCCACAGGTGGGGGGGCACAGTTGAATATATTATGTAAAACCAGAGTTCCTGAGGTGGAGGAGAGGGTGACGATGGAATGGGGCCAGTTGCTGGATCAGTTACAGTTTTCACCAGATCTGAAACCCCCCTGAGAGGGTGGAATGAGTGGACAGAGTAATTGCGGGGAGGGTCACTATGGTGGTGGGGCAGACGGAGAGTGCTGGCTGGTTGGGGGGTTGGCAGGGGGTAGTGTGGTAGTTTGTTACGTAGGACACTATACCCTATACCCTAATCTTCCTTTTTGAGAATGTGCTATTACTGGAAGTCATGTATACTTTGCTACCTCTTTGTGTATACACTGAAACTCCAATAAACAAATGTTTAAAATAGAAAGATGTCTATGGGACCTGAGTCATTATTATTACAACGCACAACCCTGTTGAACCTCTGAATCTTAACAGATGTCTTGTCCGTGAACATCATGTCTTCAAAGTCCTCAGCTGTCTTGATTCACTGTTGTGCATCCAGCATCCGCTCTCTTTATTCACCTCATGGAACGACACCATAGAACGTAACAGAAACATGCTATTACTGTGTTGTACACACACAAACAATGCAGATCAACACTGCACAAAATAAACGCCTGTATTTTTACACCCTCTGGTTACAGCACCAACCCCTCAGTGCACAGGACTGTACTACTTCCCCAAAAACATGACATTACTGTACTGTACATAACCATTGCCTCCCATTATTGCATGGAAGGAGAAGTGCTTCCCCACCACCCCTCACGTTACATTTAGTTTTGTTGACTCACCAGGTCATGTTTTTTTCTTTGCATTCCGGGAATTGTAGTTCTGTCTTTAATTTTATAAGACCAGATCCACAAGTACTAGAATGCAAAAGAAAAAGAGGAACAGATAAGCACCTACATGTCGGAATGGATCATGTTAGGAAGACTGTGTACTGTAGAAAAACATGGCATAAACACAGCATTTCCCACCTCCACCCTTCCGCATTCTGGGGCAACCATAAAGCCTGACTCGTCTGCAGTTTCGAACCCAGAGCGTGGCTTGCATGGTAGATCATTAAACTGCTAATTTTGAATCTGTGATGAAAGGACAGTAGAGATCTGAGCTGGGTGAAATTTATTCGCCATCTTCCATAATAAAGGAGTCAGTGATCTTGCTGGGATGCCCAAAAATACAGCAAAAGGTAATTTTCAGAAATGTTAGTGTTCAGACCCATGTAAATTTGTTTTTAAAATGTTGGGAAGAAAACTGGGAGAACTGAATGTGCCTATTGATTTGCATTGGGATGAGTGATATATCGGGCTGCAGGAGTGGCAGTCCTGCAGTATCTTCTAGCTGCAGAGTCTGCCTTCACTATCCTTTGTTTTGGAGGTGGAGCACCCTTTCAACCCAGCTACTAAAACCCCAGCAGTCCGCGGAGCAGACGCGGAGTGGCGGCGAGTGGCAGTCCTGGCGTTCGAGGCTGCGAGGACTGCCGCCTCCATTAACTCCCCCATGTGTGAAGAGAGGCGATGGATGCGGAGTTCGCGCCCCCACTCGATCTCAGATGAACCATGTGTAAAAGACTCAAATCAAGTCCACTTATTTTCTGAAAGTTGCAGCCAAACGGGAAAAAGAAGTAAACTCATAAAAAACTGATAATCACCAAACCTACCCTGATGATTCCCGATGACTCTCAGATTACCCCATGCTCACCGGAAAAATCAGGCCATAGACTAAAGAAACAACAAACGAAGGCTCCCCCGCCATTAGCCTTGGAAGACCTCACAAACGAAGACCTCCCCACCGCAGGAAATGCAGATCCCGTAAACACTATCCAAACGGCGCGCTCACCTGTTAATCCCGGAGGGGATAGCGGGTCCGCGTCGCCACGTGGAGAGGATCCGGGACTGCAATCGGGTGGGGCGGTGCAAGGAGCGGTGCAAGGAGCGGCCGAGGCTCGCAGCAGCTGGCAGCAGCAGCGGCAACGGGGGGTCAGACCTGGATCGTGAGGACGGATTAGCGGTGGCAGAGCCAGAAGAGGCCGTACCCTGCAGCCGTGTAGCTGTCAAAGCTATCATTCACTGCAACGCAGAGGCCGACCAACTGAGCGCCGCCCCCAAGAGATGTGCCTCTCGGGGTGCTCCCCTCGAGCGTTCAGCATTGGATCGCGCTTCAGACCCCTATGAACAAGTTGGTCCAGAGACTGTTCCAGTGGTATTGGACGAGCCGAGCAGTACAAATGCAACGGCCCAGTCCAACATTAGAAAACAACCACGATTTTCACCTACAGTTCAAAATGCAGGAAAACACACACGACCTGAAAAGAAAAAAAAAAGAAAGTAAAAAGAGAGGGCTACACCTACACAATGGTGTTGTCACTCAGAAAAAAGGCAATGGAACGACTTCTTATTCTAATAGATCAGGAAAGGCAATCCAGCAAGCTGTCTCACAAAACCTGCTCACAAGTTTCTTTAATTTCAGAAACATCACCCGGCCAATACAAACAGCTGAGCTAACTGACATGGAAATCCTGGAAGCTCTTCAAGATTGCCAACCCATTCAGAAATACAGGAAGCTAGATCATAGGACGACCTCCTCACGAACGTTGATGGCACTATCCCCCACCAACTCATGCCAGGGCCAAAGTGCGGTTTCGCCTAAAACCCCAAAGCATTTAGAGGTTCTACCAAGTCCGGATCCACAGCTAGTGAGGGCTGAAGACCAGGTGCCACAAAAAGAACTCTATGAACCAGTAAAGGCACCGGCAAAGATAATCCTTAATGCAATTGAGGCTCAGGAACCAGGAGAACATCTAAAAAATTTACACGAAAACGCCTCAGAGCTCTCACCCGCAGCCTATGAAGTGCAAGTGAGCACTCCTCTAACCATACCAAGTACACCAAAAAATCTTCCTGAAGAGGATTTACTAAAACAATCGGTTGGGGCAAACCCAAGGCCAGTCGATGACCAAGTTCAAGGAAAACATCAAATAAACCTAAACAGAGACACCGTAAACCTCTTGCTGTTGAAGATCAAGTGACTGTCCCACCAAGTCCATCAAACGAACCCTGGGAAGTGGACAACCACTCTATTCCACAATCCCCGTCGCGGGACACAATGAGTCCAGAACAACACAATAAGACCGAAGCCTCACCCATGGTGGGAAACCCCAAACCCTTTACAGCAAACTATGAAATTTCTCCTGAAAGAGAAATCCACAAAGATGCAAGAAATGGTTTTGAAAGCCTGAAGATCTTCCCAGTTCTACTTCTCCCACGTGGGCCACACAGAAGATTCTCTCTAGACCAGCTGCCTACAAGACACCATCAGAAATGTCCAACTGCACAACAATCTACTCCTTTTTCATCAAGAACTTTGAGAAGTCAAGGACAATCGCCTATACAAGCCCCCCCAGTGAAAAAAACAGACATTTTTTCATTTATGTCAGCTATTTCAATAGGCCTTACACCATTCACAAAACTCTATGAATCCCTCAACGACACCTTAAAAGACCATACGTCAATTCAGGCAATGATGTATTCCAAACTGATCTATCTAGAGGGCTACGTGATGGCCCACGAAGAGTTCCTGAAACTGGCTAAAGAACAAAAGCACTACTCTGCCTCAACCCAGTACAAAACAGAGACACCAACTCTCTAACTACTAACAAGAGGCAAAACAAATCTACAAAAGAGGTGGGGGAACAAACCTCACCAATTATAGACCTGACTGGACAAACTGTATCAAGAAATGCTCAAACTCAAACTGATGTAATACAAACGAACATGGATATAGTAAATCAGGACAAAAGACGGAAAAAGGAAGTGTTGTTGGTTGTGGACAACCCCAATCTCCTTGACTCGGGAAACGCTGCCTCGACCCAAGGGGCGGACCAACCTTTCCTGATCTTCAAGAAAAACAAAGCTGAAAGGACAAAAACAAAAAAAATGAAAAACAAGAGACTAATTCTATGAAACTGTTGGCTGTTTCGACACTCTAAAACAACCTCGAGTAAAGAAAGGCCGGTCACTCCGAGGAGTGACACTAACTTGGGCTCGGCCCAGATTGTCACAAACAACCAACGTACAATTCCACAATCTCCTAAAACTGCTGAAGAGTTCATGGCCCAGGAGTCTCTGATGAACCTCAGCCAACATCTAGAGGAGAGCCCACAGCATGAGCTGACCAAGGAGAAATTGGCAACCCTAGAGAGAAAAGTAACTTTCGTGGGCCCTTCTCAAAGCACACTTGACAACATAGAGGACGTTAGTCCAAATCAAAATTCACCCTTCCTTACGTTAGAAGAACGCCGTAACAAAGTAATTCAACACTTTCATGAAACAGAAAAGAAACCCAGCCACTCTTCGACCACAATTTCAAGTAAAAGCTGACTATCTTTAACGCCTCCCTATCGAACGGCGAAAAACTCTAGATCAAAAAGCTCTTCAGACAGAAACAAATCCCGACTCTATTCTACTTCAAAGGAAGGCCAAAAGCAAGAAAAAGATACCTTCAAATCAACAACGGACACAGACCTGCAAACACCAGCAAGAAGAGAACATCACTATCGATCCCAAACAGAAAAAAAATACCGCAAAACTTCAAATTCCATACAAGAACGGCGGTGGATTCTCAAACTAGAACAAATACAAGGGAATTACGACGATGTGATCTTAAACCAAAGCTCTGTATTAATACTCTTCAACCACGTACCAAAACTGAGGAAAGTAAAAACGGAAGACCTAAAGATCGTCGACCCGTCCCATACAAAAGGGAAGGGTCAAACTTATCTACATATTGCTTTGGCTTCGATTAAAGACCTACTAAGAAAAGAAGCAAAATAACTACTGAGACTGGGTTATGATCTCACTGACCTAAATAACACAAATGAACGAGCATGCAGTACAACTCACACTTCAAAGGGACACGAAAAATCTCAAACCCACTCAGCATCAATCAAAGTAAGAAACTATAAGAAAGACCATAGAGACACGGAGAGCTCTACGTCTAAGCGGAACCAATGCACGAAAAATCCCACTTTAACGCCCGACAAACTGACCAATGATCATGAAAGTTTAATCTCAAAGGAAAAACCCAATCTCAATTTGAAGCATGACGAAAAATGGCAAAGGATCGACAACAGCAAACAGACAACCACCGCAAGTAGCCCCACCTCTCAAGTCCTGCAAAAAACGACCAATCAATTGGTCCAACCTGCGATGTCAAAGCGGGCCCCAAACAAGTCCAAGTCAACTGCTTTGGGCCTATGGGCTTGGCTTCCTAAAACTCTTACTTCAAGAAACTCCAAATAGCAATTCAAGCCCGAGGACCACAGCCACGAAGGTCAGCAGCCCTTTGCCGACACCAAACATACCATAAGCCTCTGCTCATGGAACACGAGGGGCTTTCAGCATCTGACCTCTCCTGGAGAAATCCACTTAGGTGATTATGACATAATCTGCTTACAAGAAACGTGGCTCACAAAACCACAGACCTTAGACAGCTACGAACTTTCTTTGGCCCCGGCCCTCAAAAGTATTAAAGGACGTCCCTCTTCTGGCCTCCTGACGGCATCTCGCATTGGACACGGTCTGAACCTGGACAAAGTCCTAAGTGCAAACCACTTCCTCTTGGCAGTTTTGCTAAATTGGTCCCACGAAAGTGAATTTGACAAGAAAGAACAGTGTACGCCCTTAGCAATCCTAAACATCTATTGGAACCCTGCGAAAATAGAAGCGGAAACCTTTCTCAGAGAAATTGAAACAACAATTGATGAAATCCTAAGATTTCATTTAGTGTCATATATACTAATCTGTGGAGACCTAAACGCTGTATGTACACAACAAAAACCTAAAAAACCTCCGACCCCGGAAAATCTCAGAGGGACTCAGTGGCAAGTCTTAATGAAATCCAGAAAATTTCAAAGCCTAGATGCGGTCTTCCCTGACCAGTACCGGCCAGCGACCTGGTCTAATGGCGTGCTACAATCCTCAATTGATCACATATTCACCTCACGACCGTTTCTGGATTTGATCTCGTCCTTCGAGGTAAAGCAAACCAAAGTCAGTGACCACAATCCTCTATTTACATCTTGTAAAAGTATAAATGACCATGTAGATTCGCTGCCTTACCACCTCGAAGTAAATGTCCAGGGTAATAGACTACGCCTCTCAGCGAAAGACATTGCAGACCTGTCTAATAAGTACAAGAAGTCCAAATCCAGTGACCGGAAGTACGTGACCGACTATGGCCCCTTGTTAACACCGTACAAGAAGTCTTGTCTAAAAACAAACTCGTTCACTAAATCTGCAAAACACTCGTACGACTCTCTCCTAGTCGAAAAGCGACAAGAATAACGGAAGGCCATCAGACAGGCAGCTAAGTGGAGCATGGACAAGCAAAAACTTTTAAGTCAAAAGCAAAACTGGTCTATCGTACCTGGCTAAAATCGCACCAAAGAAAATTACAACAACAAGACTCTGAAGCCATACTGAGAGCCATCTGCACCAAAAATTCGAGAGAATTCTGGTCATTTCTAAATTCTAAGACAGCTGTCAGGAGCAAAAACATCGAAAACTTGATTGGTGAAGTTACCTGGGAAAAGCACATAAAGGGAACCTTCAAACTACCTTTGGACCAGAAAATTCTGTTTTCAGAAAGCCGCGAGAATCCTTGGACAACCTTAAACGACAAAGAAGAAATCTACGACGCAATAACCAAACTGAAAAACTCAAGAGCACCGGGACTCAAAGGCATTACAAACATCGACTTTAAGGCCCATCCTGAAGCCTGGTCCACTTTCATCAGCAAAGTTTTCTCAAGATGCGCAGACTCCAAATCAATTCCGGCTTTGTGGACTACTGCCACGATCATTCCAATTTACAAGAAAGGCGCCATCAATGATACTTCAAACTACGGGCCCATCGCACTGCTGGATCCTATAGGAAAATTATTTGGCTCCCTCATACAGAAAAGGTTCCAAAAATGGGCTTGTGACGCGGCATGCAACGATCCCTTCCAGTCAGGATTTAAGAAGAACTTGGGAACCGCTGCAAACATCCTCATAATAAGTGTCCTGAAAAGTAAGGTGCTAGAAGGAGGCCCTAAACTCCACTTGGCTTTCGTCGACTTCTCTCAAGCGCTTGATAGGGTTGACAGGACCCTCCTATGGAGTAAACTGGAAAGCTGGTCTTGTCCTAAAGAGATTCTAAATCCCATCAAATCTCTACATACCAACACGTCTGTGCGAGTCAGATTAAATTGCCAAGGATCTCTCTCAAAAATCATAGCGATCTAAAGGGGAGTCAAGCAGGGGTGCCCGTTGGCCCCCACTCTTTTTCTGGCCTATCTCGTGACTTTAAAGAAACAGAAACCTCTGTTGGATCGTTTCCACCTCAACTAGGCAAACATAAAATCAGCCGGTTACTCTACGCGGACGACCTTATACTAATTGATCATACACCAATTGGATTACAGCGCCTACTTGAAAATCTTTCTGGCTATGCAACATCAAACAACTTGGAAGTAAACAAAAGAAAAACTAAAATTGTTACCCTAGAAAAATCAACAAAGAAAACCGAAAAATCAAAATGGTTCTTCCAATTGGCCGAGATCGAAAAAGTAAAAAGTTTTAAATACTTGGGAATGATAGTAGACAACACCAAAAAAGAAACAGCTATGCAAGAACATCTAAGAATAAAAATCAGGAAGCTGGCGGCACAAGGAAAAGCGATCGACCAAAAACTCGGGTGCTTTTCAATGATACCAGCAATTGACTACTACAAAATGAAAGTAGTCCCTGCCATGACCTATAGTACAGAGGCAATGATCCTGTTGCAGAGAGACATCTGGCCAAAACTTGAAGCCTATTATTGGAGAACAGTTCTTTCCCTTCCGGCTTCGACACTAGTTGCATCAATACGAAGAGAACTGAGTCTCCTTTCTTTACAAGGGACCATAAACTGTAACACCCTGAGGTTATACAGAAAAATTCTGCTCCCCGAGCCTTCAAAGTGATAAAAGCAGAACTAGCGGTTGACTCAAACAAATCCATACAATCCTGGAAGACACACATCTCCACGCTGTTGAGTTCAATTGAGAGCACAGAAGACGACTTAATCCAAAATCCGGCAAAAATAATGAAAAAGATCAAGGAACTAGACTGGATCACGACTCTGGCAAAAGCAATGGAAAACAAGTTAACACGACATCTGCCCCCCAACATAAAGAAACTAAACGAGCTCCAGGGATTTATAAAACAATTCCCAAACAGACAAGCCAGAAACAGTCTTTTAAGGGCGAGACTTAACTTGCTACCAACAAATGAAATTAAAGCCATCAGAGGACTTTCAAACACAGCTCATTTCAGACTATGCCAGAACAAAAAGGAAACTGAGACAATTCATCATCTGGTTATAGGCTGCCCAGAAACAAAACAAATCAGGAAAGCCTACATGCAGCATTTCTCGTCGGATCCCTCGATCGACAGTGAATCTTGCTGGTGGTCCAGAATGATCAGTGGGGATAAACCAACCTGGCTAATGGCCACTTTCAAAAATAGTACAACAAATTATGTCCAAACTAGACACCCTGAATAACCTGGAAGGGATCGTAGAAATCTAAGTCAACTCGCTACAACTACAATCACCCGAGTCTTCTTTCTCAGCTATCAGTTTGAAAAGGCCTATTCGGGCTGAAAAAGCAAGTTAACCTCGCTTTATTTTATTTCAAAACTCACGTGCGAACTACTGAAAGCTGTTCGACAAACTGATATTGAAAATTCTTTGGGAAAATTCATTTTTTGTAAAAATCAATTCAAATTTTGATTCACACAAATAAATAAAAAAATAAAAAAAATAAAAAAATATATCGGGCTGCAGAAAGGAATAAGTAAAAATCTATTAATACTAGCCATATTTTGGTCCACAAACTCAGGTGTCAACCCTCCAAAATAGGGATGGTTGGCATGTGTGGATACCCCAACCTCCTAAAGCATAGAGTAGAGCACCCTGCAGCCCTCCTACCTGATAAAGTAAAGCACCACACAGCATTTACTTATCCACATAGTTCATTCTCTTCTTTTGTGGGTGTTCTTTCCTATTGGTGTGATATTTGATGGCAGACTGCTTAAGGAAAATTCAGATAGTGAGATGTCATCGCTACATTTCCCTAATGGAATTTCCAGCGCCAAAAAGCTCCCTCACCTTGGCACTCACCTCTAAGCTGTTGAATTAAGACAAAGTGCAGTACAAGAAAAGTGAAGACTACAGAAGATGAAAAGCGCACAATTTTCAATTCACAATGAATAAATTAATTATCATTTTCCAAATGGGTTAATTAAAATGGGGTAGGGCGGGATGAGAAGCGGGGGCACAAGGCACGTAAGATTTTGAAGTTTACCTGTTTCATAGAAGACCACATTAAAGACAGTCATTAGCTCTTACCTCTTCATCAGGGCCTGTCGACATTTTTCAGGCCTAGCGGACAGAAATCACAGACAAGAAAAGGTGCGGCCATCTTGCAAGGGGCCAGACATGGTATTGCACAATCTGCAAAAGGTTTACATCTCCACATCAGTGGGATGTCTTTACCCTCCACCAACCCAACAAAAAATGAAAGAGTTTAAAAAAGGTTGTCCAAACAATAGTGTGCATTTCAATAAAGAGACACCATTATAATATGCAGAGTGTGACAAATGTGAATAAAAAAGACAGACACACAGGAGTCAAGTCATGCAAGGTGAACCAAACAGTAGCACACACGTCAATCAAGAAGAATCATTTTTTCAAAAAATGCTGTAGCAATTAATAAGTCTGTTCATTGAGAGGGAACTAGATAGTTCACTGGACATCAATGGGCCCAAACCTGGGCACTTTGATCTGTGGACAGATTTCCTCCAGTTGTCACACATTGTTTCATGGGCTGCGGTAGATCCCCTTGGCCAGCGAACTGTGAGGATAATTGCTGCCCGAAGCGTACATAAGCTTCAAACCCGTATTGTGTGTGTATTCTGTTTCACAAACTACGCTGACGACACCCAGCTAGTACTGGAATTGAGTAGTGATTATGTTAAGGATATTATTACACTGAACACCCTCTACAAGAATATTGACAGCAACAAGACCGAGTTAATGGTATTTGGTTCCACCCAGGCACGTGCTAAACTGTCATCTGACTACAAGGCATTTCAAATCAAGGAATCTTGCATTGAAGTAGTTGGTAAGGTTAAAACACTTGGCATGACTCTGGAAGCACCACTCAACGCAGATGCGCAAGCTATGTATGTCAGCAAAAATTGCAACTACTACATCAGACTTCTTAAAGCAATTAGACCCCCTACTCAATGAAAAGAATTTCGCCACTATTGCCAGAGCCACCATTTAATCGCGCTTGGACTATGGTAACGCACTCCTTGATGGTGCCAGCAAGCAAAGCTTACACAAGTACCAACTGATTCAAAATCAGGCGATAAGAGTTATCAAACAAAAATCAAGGAAAGATCACATCAGCGAAGCAAGACGCGACCTACACTGGTTGAAAATGGAAGACCCGCACATTGGTTAACATATCATCATGCACTCGGCTTGGCCAAAAGTTTGTGCCTGCGCAGTGCCGTTTCCATTTAGGACAACACCAAAGAGGGAGTGAAGTGGTGCTGGCAGTACACTCTAGACCTATCGGCAATCAGAAAAATAGAAATAGATTCATCAGTGGCCACTCGCCAAGATGATGTATCTTGTATCAGGGCAAAGGGTGCATTGCTTGTCGACTTCCACCATTAGCCTGCTATTGCCAGTTTATGGCTAGGTAGGACTATCATTTGCCATTTATTGCCACGATATGCCTAGGCACTCGCGTCATTTGGCATATCATATATCAGGTGTTGCTGTCATATGCCAGATACTGCCATCATTTTCTCAAGTACTAACATCATTGGCAATTACTGCCATTAAAAGGTAGGTTCTCGGATCATTTTAATCAGAATGGCCCAGGGATTCTTAGTGTGCATCACAATGTTGTGCTTGCGGCTGTAAAATGTCTGCATCACCATTTCATACAGGGTTGCCGCCCGCCCCACAATAGACCACCAGTAGGTACTTAAAATCTGCTCAATGGTTAAACCTAATTATTCAGCAAGTTAGCATGGAAAGTGGGGCTTTCTTGGTTGTGGCAGGAAACATCTCTGGCACTTGCTACGGCAGTTGGCCATTTCAATGTTTCCAGACACATAACTGCATGGATGTTTTCTATATCAGGGTGCGGTACATATTCTCGTCACGAAGTGAAAACTCTGCCTCACACTCCAAGAAGAACTTAATGTTCCCATTCTTAAACGGGTCACCGATGCGCCAGCCTCTATTACTTCTCCAATTCAGGAAGGGGAATGTTCCCCTAGCCGGATCAAAGTCATGGTTCTGGTGCAGTGGCACGAAGGGAGAGGTGAAGGTTATAAAGTCTACCTCAAACCTCTATTGCGGATCTCATCACCGGGTTAATATATAGATATGGAACCTGCTCGCTTATATCTCCATAGGTCATCTACAACACAATGCTGAGTCCATCGCCCACCAATGTTTCCCTGTGTTCACCTTGCACCGTTCCCTCAGCATTTGTAGGTGTGCATCCTGATGGTACTTGATGAGATTCAGAGACCCAACCCCACTGCCTTCAATGGGGCCAGCAGAGACGCTTTGCTAATCTTGGCCCTTATTCCTTTTCACATATCTCTACAAATCTTTTTGCAGCTTTAGCGGGTCAGCTTTGTGGCATCTCTCTGGTATAGCCTGGAAGAAATAAAGCAGCTCGGGCAGCACCACCATCCTAATTGAACTGATTTCCCACTCAGGACAAAGACAGCTTGACCCACCTAGCGACTTCCTCCCTCACAGAGTCAAACAACTAGGGATAGTTAACTTGATACAGGTTGGATGGGCTTGGTGTTATCTTAACCCTAAATGCTGGATGGAGGAGCTTGTCCACCTAAAAGGGCATATCCCCTCGCCGTGTCTCTTCCCCAGGATTCTCCCCCAACAGCAATATCTCTGATTTTGCATTGTTAATATTAAAACTAGCTGCTTCTTCATATTCCTGCAGTTCCACAAATAGGTTTCCCATCGACTGCTCTGGCCGAGTCAAGGCCACCAGCTCGTCATCAGCAAACATGGCCAATTTGTGCCCACACTTGCCAAACTGCATCTGCCTTGTACTTGCACATGCCCTCACTCTTTCCGCAAAGGGTTCCATTGAAATCGTGAAAAAGGAGTGCGGAAAGTGGGCTCCCCTGTCTGGCTCCCCTCTGAAAGTGCACCTCCTTTGTTAATTCAGTGTTCACCCTAGACCAAGCTGTCGGCTGCACGTACACTGCCGAGACCCATCTTCGAAAGGTCTCCACCATGCCCATGGCTCTCATGGTTTCATCCAGGAAGCCCCAGGCCATCCTATCAGACATTTATTCTGTGTCTAAGGACAGCAGGATAGCGCAGGCTCCCTTACATCTATGTAACTTGTCGGTCAAGTGGACCACTCTGAACACGTTGTCAAATGTCTGCCTATACTTGAAAAACCCAGCATGGTCTGTATGGATCAGGTCTGGGAGCAGATTTTCCAACCTATTCGCCAAAGGTTTGGTGAACAACTTGTAGTCAGCGTTAAGCAGGGCAATAGGCCTAAATGGCTTGCACAACGTTGGGCCCTTACACAGTTTGGGAATTATCACTATCGCAGCTTGTGACACGATCTTAGTGATTCCTTCCGAACTCACAAAGGAGTTCATTAAGTTAATTTTGGGAGTCTAACAGCAGTTTAAAACATATCTTTCAAATTGGGCTGTGAGGCCGTCCGGCCCTGGTGCTTTACTAGTTTTCAGGGAGGCTATCACTTTCAAAACCTCTTTCTTAGTGGTCCAGCTGTTTAGATTCTGCCTCTGGTCCTCATCAAGGGATCTCAGTCCTGCCCCCTTGATGTATTGTTGCTGGTCTTCTCTGTGATGCGCACCTTTCCTATACAGGGTGCAATAGAATCACTGGAAAAAATTAATCTTACCCGTATTCCCTTCATGCAGCACCCCAGAATTGTCTCTTCTCTTTATAAAGCATTAGTGTATATGGCAGTAGAAGGAAAATTCCCTCCTTTCACTATGCCGCTTTTACCAGGATTTTTCCACTCCCACATCTTCCATCATCCTTAATAGTTCCACAGCTGAATGTTGGGGTGGGGCTGCCAGACCCTTTTGGCTGCCAGACCCTTTTCTTTCCGCTATCACTCTCTACTTGTGGTGTCCCCCAGGGATATAATCTATCCCCCTGGTTCTTCAATGTCTACATGGTGCCTCTGGCCCGCAGGATCTATGCCTTCACCTCCAACTTTCAGTATTATGCAGATAACACACAGCTCTCTTTCAGGCTACCTTCAGCCTCCCCCTCCTCGCTCATTCATAACTGTTTGTCCGCCATTCAGTCTTGGTGTGCTGTGAACGATCTCTGCCTCAATGCCAGCAACATTGTCATAGATAATCCTCATTGGGGCCCCTGCTCCCACTTTCCCACTTTCCCTCTGGCTGGCCTCCCTTGGCCCTGCGCCAGCACCCACTAGCGAGGTAAAAAATCTAGGGGTCATCTTCGACTCCACTCTCTCCTTCTGCTCTCACATCTCGGACATCTCTAAAAAGTCTGACTATCAGCTGCACCTCTTCAGAGGTATTCTGCTTTTTCTCACTTTCCCACAGAGGCTCACCGTTTTCAGAGCCCTGTTTTTTCCTAGACTTGACTACTGCAACAGTCTCTTTCTCAATCTTCCTACTTCTACTCTCCGACCTTTACAACTCTTTCAGAACAGAAGCGCAAGACATATCCTTGGCCTCAAGCCCAGGGACCGCATCTCTCCGGGCTGAAATCCCTCCAGTGGCTTCCGGTGGCTGCAAGGATCAAGTTCAAGACCCTCTGCATAGTCCACAAGGGTTTTTGGGGCCTGGGCCCGCACTATCTACAACTGTCTCTCCCTAAATACTCTCCTTCTAGAGCCCTCTGCTCATCTTCTTCCAACTCTCTAGGGGTGAATCGATTTTCAAAACAGAGATTTGGGGGTAGATCTTTATCCTCTGCAGGTGCTTCCCTCTGGAACAACCTCCCTGCCTCTCTCTGTCTTGAGCCGAATCTCCTTAGGTTCCGGGAAACTCCTTGAGACCTTCCTCTTCTCTTCCTCTTTCTCTCTCCCTCTCCCTTGTTAACCTTCTCTCTATTCTTGCCTACTTCCCGCCTACCTCTCTCCATAACACTGCTCCATTTGCTGACTGGTCGTCTGATGCACCTCCAGAGCCACACAGGTCTCAGGCTCCCCCGCCAGTCCCCGCACTTGCCTCCAGGCCTCTGCACTCCGCTCACCACTACTGCACTTCTGGAATTCATTCCATGAGAAGGGTAACCTCTCTGCAGGTAACCCAGGGCCCTGCTGGACTGGGCACACTTTGTCCCTCGCCTTCCACTTCCTGTTTGCACACTTACATTACCATAGAATGTATTAGGCCTAGTTCGCCAGGCCGAGTATGGTAGTTTTTTGTTTCTGTATGTCTTCTCCTTCCCCCCCTTATCACCTGTATGTTCTTCTCCTTCACCCCCTATCACCTCACTCTCTGTCATGCACTTGCACTATCTGAAACATTGTTGGCCTAGCACAGTTGTTTAAGGATTGTATGACCCTCTTCCTCTCCCCTCCCCTTTTTCGTCTCCCTTCTTGTCATGCACTTGCACTAGTAGTAATGCTGTCAGGCTTCGTTTGATAATCTGTTTGCTAGATCATTCGGAAACTTCAAGGCCTAAGAATGACTCTGTATTCCCTTGTTCCCTTATTACTTTAAAGCGCTTTGAAGCACTTCACTTGTGTATAAGCGCTTTACAAATAAACAATTACAATTACAATGGTCGATGGATCTGTCTACAATCGTGTTGAGACCGCTCCCACCCCCAGTATCATCTCCCCATCAGCAAATCGGGAGATTGTGTGCGCTACTGTAGTTAGGAAAGCCTCTTGATTTGAGTTGCAGATGTCTATGGAACTTTGAATGATTTTCTTACCACCAAGATACCCTTCACCACAACCACCCTTCCTTCCTTATCCCTCCAGGACTGCAAAGCTTTGAAGAGGTACCCCTTGTTACCAGCACTGCCACCCATGCTCCCTCTTACTGGCAGCTGAGGAACTGTGTTGGGTAGTACCTACATTTTAAGTGCTCTTAATATATTGCAAACAGTTGAGTTTCCTGAATCAAGCCAACTTTTTCCAGCAAGCGATCAATTAAGTGCCATAGATATGCTCTCTTGTTGGGCGAGTTAAGACGCCTAATGTTCAAAGATAGGATTTTAATCACTCCCCAATCTCCCACTCACGTGTCCATCAAGCACAACTCCAACCTTATCATTTCTGAGGCTGTCAAATTCCCGACTCCCTGGCAGGCCCATCCCCCCTGAACTAACGGTCAAGAATGGTTAAGTAGTACCACTGTTCCGTTTGCGTTACCCTGCAGCTGAGGTATCCAAATACTACCTCGGCCACTAATAACAACCAGTTGTTCATTTTCCGAGGGCTGCCCCCATTGCTTTGACTTATGCCTCCTCCATTCTACTCGCTATCTGCCCAGGATTCCACACCCCTCTTGAACCTCCATTATCTAGCAGGCCCTGACCTGTCTTGATATAGCGGAATTCTGTCGCCACCGATATTCAGAGGCACATGCTCTTTAGCTGCCCTTAGGAGTCTCTGTTTGAAGAGGGAGGAAAGTGTTTTGAAAAGGATGTCCTTTGGCCTGCTGCTATATCCTTCTTGTCTTGCTCCACCTGTGTGGGCTCTCATCAGCTCTATTGTTGATTTCCGGCTCATCCAGAAGCAGCTCCTTGAAGATCTTCCTGAGTAGGTCCCTCTAGGTCGTTCCCCTCCTCCACTTCAGTCAAGAACTTTAGTCTAATGTTGCCTCTACACTACCTGTTTTCTAGATCTTCACACTTTGAGGACAGGGCTTCTGTTAATTCCTGCAGATCCTGAACGTTCCTTTGCAATTTAGGAAGTTCCTTCGAAATTTCCTCCGTGTTCTGTTCAGCCACATTCACTCTGTCTCCAAAGGTGGACTCCACTTGAATCCCTGCTTCACTTCTGCAGATTTCATCCCTGAATTCTGTGATTTCTTGGGTTAAAGAGTCTTTTAGCCCCTTTATTGTGTACAAGAGGTCCTCCTTGGTGAAGGCAACTGATGTTGGGCAGTTACTAAGGCCCGGATTCCCCTGGGTGTCTCCATCTGTGCTATTTTGCCAGGGCGGTTGCTTCTGGGCTGCTTCAGGAAAGAGTGAACACACCTCTTGGTGTTTTTCTTGGGTTGCTTGGTCATGTACCGCAATCAGTAATGCAAGTGAGGCACCGCGGGCTATGGAGCAAATGAGAAGGCTCTGACTAATGGACACACTAATGCCCTCTAGAGGGTATGTTTTCAGGCCTACTTCCACCACTGCCTTCGCGCTCCAGGCTTCCCCGCCTCTTCAGGCTCCTGTCTTGCTTTTGTGGGGCTCCTACCTGGTGTGGACCACTTTCCCAGTCTTCCAGAGCACTCCTGGCCCACTCCAAGGATGCAGACAGTCAACCCCAGGAGTGCTCTGGAAGACTGGGAAAGTGGTCCACACAGGGTAGGAGCCCCATGTGCGGGCCTCCTTATCACCTGGGGCCGCGCCGCAGTTCTGTTCACCTTCGCATTGTCCCCTCCTAACTCCCTCATCTTCCTAAGCATGGTCGCTCTACTCGCGCTTTCTCGCCGGCAGTCGCCTCCTCCAGGATAGTGCCCCCGCCATCACTGTTCCCTTCAGGCTTGACACCGGAGCTCCTCCATCGCAGCTCGGGGTAGGAGGACGTCGCCCCAAGTCCCATGTTCATGCAGGGTTCCAAGGCGGTCCCCCGTCCTCCAGAGGCGAATCTGTCACCAGCACTTGCCTTCGCCCCTGGACGCTTCAGTCTCTCCTCCAATTGCTATCTAGACAGCACCTTTCACTCTCCCACTAGTTCTGCAACTGGTGCCATCTTAGGACGTTCGCTCTGGGCCCAGCTCTATGTGCCCTGGGAGCACCTCCAGCCTACGCCCACCCAGCCTGTTGCGCCTTTGGTCCCCCAGTCCAGTACAGTGCTCTTCACCGCCCATGGGTTTGGCATCCTCCTAAGGTTATGATATGATAGGTTATTTATAACGTGTTTAATACCCAGAGGTTTCTAAGCGCAGACCCGGGGATCAAATCTGTGTTGCTCTGTGTCGTCTTGCTTCCAAGGCAATCATGTTGCCCCTGAGCTATCCTCCCGAGACAAGGTTCTCTACAGGCAGGTGTGCAGGGACGGAGATCCCTCAGTAAGAGGCCATCTTGGGCGCTGGCAGACCCCCCCCCCCCCCAATAATGTATTTATTACTACAACAACCTCGATCATGTCCAAGTTAAACTTAAAGAACTTTTAATTGGACCAATGCAAATGTGTCAATGGGAAATATATCCAGTAGGTTTTCGGTCTGCTCCTTCTGCAAGAAGCACCTTTAGAAGAACTGTTGTGCCACTATGCTACTGGTCTCTGGGAACTTGCCTCTACATGTGTGATACAAACATTGCTCGCCAGCAGACTCAGACAACCACGCAATCAAATGTTGTGCTTGTGAACAGTGGGAAGCGCCCAAGTCTGAACGAAGCTTTGTCATTGTGTTTCAGCTAGTGCCAATATGCTCAATGCATCACTTTAGAGAGCTTTGATATAAGAGTGACTTTTCCTCAGATCCAGCAGCCCTTCTGGGTTACAAAGATTGGGAAAATGTAGGACATTATAGTAAAACAATCGGGTGGCTTCTTCATAGGGTTCCAATAACAACGTCTCTTGGCTCAGCAGAAGGCTCTGGGTGCAACAACCATTCCCAGAGTCACACAATCCAGGATGGAAGGATGTTGCCAATTCGTAATCACCGAGAGTCTGGCGGTTTGTGTGTCCCTGCTCATCTTTCTTGGCACCTGATTCGGTAGCTTTTGGTCCTCTGCTTCTCATCCTGGATTTCAGTGAGACCCTTCCAGCCGCGTTTCGGGCCCCTCGTGTGCAAGCTCTATAGGCTGGCATAGCTGTAGAATGTTGGGCCGTGTAAAACCAAGCTGAGCTCAAGATCCTGCACCAGGACCCTGCCCACTGGTGATGGCCTCCAGGCAGCGTCTGATTCCACTCTCCCCCTTTCCTTTCTTGGGGCACTCCCCCTAGTATCCAGAACCCAGTTCTCTCGGTCCTCCTCAATGAGACAAAACTGTCTTATGCCTAAAGCGAACACTCCTACTCTTCCTCGTCTCGCCTCTCCACTATAATCCACCCTAGCTATCTCACCCCTTCTCCTCCTCCTTCCCTCAATCTGTGCCCTCTTTCTTCGGACTCTCCACCTCTCCTGCCCATGTATCTCTCGCCACCTCCTCCAGAATACACTACTCTTCTGCTATAATGCTGATACCTCCAACCACCTCTCTCCTTCCATCCTCTTCATCTTCTCCTTGGACTCTCTTTCCCACCACCTTACACCTACTCATGTTATTATCCTCCTTGTTTCCCACTTCCTTTTATTCTCACCCACCACCTTAATCTTTCTTCCGTGCCCCCTTGGTCACCTACGTGTTCATCCCCAACGCCTCGTACTCCGTACAAGCCCCAACCTCCAAGATCCATCGCTCCCAATCAAAGACTGGGGTGGACAATCTTTTGGATTTCCAATTGGTCATGGACATTCCTTTCAGTTGGAGGGTGAGTGGCCTGCAGGAAAACCGGAAGCTGTGCTGACAGATCAGTGCCACTGTTGGTCCAGTAAGGCTGAGTAATTCACAAATTAGGCAGAACCTATGGAAGGCCAGCAGGGTCAGTCCCATCCATACTCACTGTCAACTTCTTGTCCAGCTCAGTCTTTCTCAGGTGGGACAGTGTGCATGTCAGGGATGTCCGTCAGAGGGCAAGACCGTCTGGCAGGCCACACTTCACATGCTCTTGGCATGTGACAGGAAAGACAAGGTGATCGTCTCCTTGGCAAGCAAGTGCTGCACGATCCAAATGTTTATTTTTGTACACAATATGTTTATCACAGCTCAGTTTGTAAAGAAAACACAGACTAATTACAGTGAATATACAGGCAGCAATTAAAGCAGGAAGTTCCATTCATAAACAGGAGTCACACCTATAGCTAGCAAATGTTTCTGGCGTACGAAAATGAGGTGCTCCACCACCACAGCCTCATGCTTTAAGCAAACAATGAGCCAGCCCGGCACGGGACAGACCTGTGGCCAATATCAGCTGAGCCAGCTTAACTTCCATCGCTCCTCTGGGCAGCACCGCATGAACGAAGAGTAAGCTCTGCCTTAGTGTCATAGATGATAAGGATGAGATCCTAAAAGAAGGATGGAATCACCTTCACTAAAATGATCCCCAATTCCTAATCCAGCGAACATGGGGAGCATCAAGGGTGTTGCGTCCGTAATACATGTGCGCAGGTGCCAGCCTCGTTGTGGTGGCGCATGCAGTAAGAAATAAAAACGGCCCGCGAGGCAGTTGCCGCCGGGACCCTGGAACGATCAGACGTGCGTGTCCGAGTCTCATTGTATGCATATATTTTGGTTCTAGTACAGGGCGGCCCGAGGCACGGAAAGCCCCATCACACTGGCGACGAGGCGGGACATGAGGAGAAAAACGCCCGGCACGTACAATCGTGTCGTTATGGGTATTTCATCTCACGTGCGCCACGATCCTCACACGAGTGACGGCGGCCATTTTGTTTATGGTGTTTAAGGCGGTTGCGGCCTGCGAGGGTGCTCGTGCGCTGTCTAAACACTGAGATAGACAATCCCTGAATTTTTGGACGGTCTGCAGTCTCCCTATGCTGGACACGGATATAGCCAGGTTTGCGGCCTCTAACACGGTCTGAGGTGCCTGTGCGACCTGTGAACATAACGGACAGCGACGGAGAGGCCTCTGGAACAGTGAGGGTGGTGAGAAGGCAGCATGGCTCATTACAACCAATGCAAGAGTTTGACACCTCGGGGCCTCCCTCGAAACTAGGCCCGAGATGGCTCCTCTGGATAAAAAAACTGGACATGTTTTTCGCCGCCACCGGAGAAACAGATGATGATGCCAAAGTGGCGACGCTGTTGTACTCGGCGGGCACAGAGGTACTGCGCATATATGAGTCTCTCACCTTACCGGTGGTAAACTACGATGCGGTCAAAACCGCGCTAAGGGATCATTTTATCCCCTTATCCAACATAGACTTTGACAGGTTTGTCATGTGTGGAGAAAAGCAACACGATGAGGAGACATTACATCAATTCTGTGCACGTTTGAGACAGCTAGCCACCACGTGCAGATGGACGGATGCCGATTTAATGGTCCGACACCAACTGATCCAAGGGTGCAGCTCAGGGAAACTGCGGAGGCAGGTTTGAGAGAGCCAGGCATGTCGCTGGCACAGATTGTGGACAGTGGGAGGGTATACGAACTTGCCGAGAGTAGAGGGGCTAAAATGGACACTGCCGCACGCCCAGGCAAGCTCGAGGAAGCTTTTGCGGTTGGGAGACAGTCCCAGACAAAGTCGAGGTGGAGCCAAAAGAGGCAGGAACCGACATCTCCCCAAGGCAATACGGTCATCTGTCAGTATTGTGGGTACGATTTGCTGCATTCGGAAGACTGTCCAGCCAAATTGAGGACCTGCGGAAGATGCAACACGCCAGGGCATTATGTCCGGATGTGCAGAGTGGCTGCCCCAGGTGCCACACAGCGAGGACCCGCGAGGGCAAGCGGTGGATATAGAAAACAACGAAGTGTCGCTGCATTGGAACAGAATGTCCAAAGACTCAACATCGCAGAGGAGGAGGAAGAGGATGAAGAAGTCTTTTTTATTTCAAGTTTGGCGACCGGGGCGAGAAAACGCAGACAACCGATGTGTGTGGTCAACATTCAAGGAGTCCCCACGCAGGTACTAATAGACACTGGTGCCTCAGTATGTGTGTTGGCTACCAAACACTACGAAGCCCTCCCAGGCCCCCCTCCACTGGACCATTCGAGGGACGAAGATTTTCACGTTTGGGGGTGACACTCCCCTGCCAATCAAAGGGGTGTTTGTGGCTCCTGTAGCCCGTGAAGGAAAGACAATCAAGGCAAGGTTCTTCGTCACGGATGTTAGCCCGCGGTCCCTGTTGAGTTGTGCGGCCTCGGAAGCATTAGATTTGGTCCATTTTGCGTGTGCAATTTATCAAGGTGATGTAGGCTCACTTTTGGAGAGATTTGAGAGTATGTTTCAAGGGATTGGTCGACTAAAAGCGGAACCAGTGCGGCTGCACATAGACGAAACGATCCGCCCAACAGCATTGAAACACAGACGTATTCCATTTCATCTTCAGTCCCAGGTTGAAGAGGAACTCAAAGCACTGATCGATATGGATATCATTGAAAGGGTGGAAGGGCCGACTCCTTGGGTCTCGCCTAACGTGGTGGCACCTAAGCACAAACAACCGGGCAAGGTTCGCATCTGCGTGGGCATGCGGTTGCCCAATGCAGCCATCAAGAGAGAACGCCACCTGACCCCTCACTATAGATGATATCATCAGTGAACTGCAGGGTGCCAGGATATTCTCGAAACTTGATTTAAGAGCAGGATATCACCAGCTGGAGTTACATGCGGACTCAAGGTACATTACTACTTTCACTACGCACGAGGGCCTGTACCAGTTTAAGCGCCTCAGCTTTGGGATTTCCTCAGCAGCTGAGGTGTTTCAGAATGCCATTAGGGGTGCCTTGGCAGGTCTAAGGGGAGTGATAAATATGAGTGACGATATCTTGGTCTTTGCCACCACAACACCTGAAGCGTCTAGAAGCAACCCTGCAGAGACTGAAAGATCTTGGACTCACCTTACACCGGGAAAAATGCGAATTCTTCAGAGAGCGCATTGGGTTTTTTGGCTTGGTGTTTCACGGCAACGGTGTATCCCCGGATCCGGACAAAGTTAGAGACCTCCGTGAGGCTGCACCCCCCCAGTCGCCAACAGAAGTCCGCAGTGTTCTGGGGATGGTGAATTACTGCGGTCGCTTCATCAAGGGTTTGGCGTCCCTCTCTGAACCCCTCCGGGCCTTCACGAAAAATGGCGCTGTTTGGGTCTGGGGTACCAAAGAACAAGAGGCGTTCGATGAAATCAAGAAGGCATTGTCAGATCAAGACACAGTGGCGTATTTTTATCCTGCAGCCGAGTCCAAGGTGGTTGTAGACGCCAATCCGGTGGGCTTAGAAGCTGTGCTGATGCAGAAGGACGTGAGAGGCGAGATGCTGCCTGTCGCATATGCGAGTAAAGCCCTCACGGAGACTGAACGTCGCTACTCTCAGATAGAGAGAGAGGCCCTGGCCATCTTATGGGGCTGCAGACATTTCAGGTTGTACATTCTTGGGAGACAGGTAACTGTCATCACGGATCACAAACCGCTTCTTCCAATCCTAGCGGGTGTATCCTCGAAACCTCCTCCCAGGATAGAACGGTGGATGCTGGCCCTCATTCAATACGGGGTCAAATTGGTGTACCGACCAGGGACGAACAATCCAGCGGACTACTTGTCCCGTCATCCGAACAGGGAGAGGGAAGGTGATCAGGGAGATGTGGTGGAGTGCAGAGAATTCGTACATAATGTCGTAGCAGTTGCCATGCCAGTGGCGTTGGACAGAAATCAGATGGCACAAGAGTCGGCAGACGACGGGGTGTTCAAAATAATCAGAACTGCAATTCAGAGTGGCGATTGGAGAAGCGTTCTGCAGAATAATACAAGGAGGGAGGACAGAGCCCAGAGGAATCTTCAGGCACTGTGGAAAATCCATGATGAACTTTCCACTTCAGAAGATGGGTTGCTACTAAGAGGCCGGCAGATTGTGGTACCCTGGTCGCTAAGAGTCCGAGTCATAGAACTGGCGCACACCGGACATCAGGGAGTGGCGAAGACGAAGGCGAGGCTGCGCACAAAGGTTTGGTTCCCAGATCTGGAAACCCTAGTTGAACGGCATGTAAAAGGGTGTTTGTCGTGCCAGGCAGCCAGCCCCGTAGAAAGAGCACCCCCAATAAATTCAATGGAACGAAGCGAGAAGCCGTGGGGCACAGTCCATATTGTCTTTGGGTCAACCGGGAGGGGCATGTACTTTTTAGTGGCAGTAGACCAATGGTCGAGGTATCCGGAGGTGAGGTAGAGCTAGTTGACTCACATGCCACCGATCACACGATCCTTGCGTTGGAAAAGATGTTCGCCACGCATGGCCTCCCTGAAATCCTCTGCTCGGACAATGGGCCACCATTCACTGGGAACCAATTTGCACAGTATCTGAGAGAAAGGGGCATACAACATCGGAAGGTGTCGCCGCTGTGGCCCAGGGCGAATGGGGAGGCCGAAAGGCTCATGAGGACCCTCAACAAGGTATTCCGCATAGCGGCCAACAGTGGGGTGGAACTAAAGAGAACCCTATTTGAGTTTCTTCGAGAATATAGGTCGACACCGCATCAGTCCACCGGCGTGGCTCCGGCCGAGGCTCTGTTTGGGAGATGTCTGAGGGGCCTCCTCCCAGAGGTGGAAGGTCGTGAGCCGGGGATCATAGACAATGACCGGGTGAGAAGGGAACGAGAAGCCCACAATGCCAAGGAGAATGAACGGAGAGGACTGCGAGAAAAGGACATAGCGATTGGAGACTCGGTACTGGTACGCAACCGCAGGCCAGAGGGGAAACTGTCACTGCCATATGAACCACAACCGTGGGTCGTCACCCATGTCAAAGGATCTATGATCAGGGCGGCGAATGCACGAGGAACCATCAGCCGCAATCAGTCCTTCTTCAACAGATTTGACAGCCGGCCTCCAGACGCTGATCCTACGAGGCCCATGCAGCAGGAGGAAGATGCAGAGGTACCGGAAGATGACCCATCCGTGGGTCCACCACCGACAGTCGGGACCCCACCGCTCAGCTCGCAGGCGGAAAGGCGGTACCCGGCGCGACAAGGCCACGCCATACCTGTTCGGCTCAAAGATTACATTCTAGATTCAGGCGACTGAACAGGTGACTGTCCGTGGCCCATGAGACACTGTTCAGAAAGTTAATGTTTGTAATGTTCATGGTTGACCTGTGCATGTGTTGCAGTTGTAAGCTGTTGTTGTTTTTGTTTGAAGAAAAAAAGGAATGTTGCGTCCGTAATGCATGTGCGCAGGTGCCAGCCTCGTTGTGGTGGCGCATGCGCGCAAGAAATAAAGACGGCCCGCGAGGCAGTTGCCGCCGGGACCCTGGAACGATCAGACATGCGTGTCCGAGTCTCATTGTATGCGTATGTTTTGGTTCTAGTACAGGGTGGCCCAAGGCACGGGAAGCCCCATCACAAAGAGGTGCATAGAAAGCTGTGTCAGAGGTTGCAAAGAACTTGTTGGGGCACAGCGATACAAAGGCCCCTTACTTTCTCAGAGTTCTGCTCAACGTAATGTGATACTTTTGTCAACCATGGTCAGGTAATCCACAAAATACCAGGAACAACTGGAGCCATATCAAAAATATGTTTGATTTCAGTGTGCCCTGGATGAAGGCTACCTAGCTTGGCCTCAACCAGATAAGTCCTTGCCTCTAAACTTCCATGCAAATGTGACCTCCCTTGAAACGCCTTTCACAATAAACAGTGTGCAAGAAAAGCTGGCCAACATTTACACCGACGTAACAAAAAAAGGACGTTCCGTGCTGATGGCGAAGGCTGCGCCACGCATACTTGCAGATCTGGCATTCAACCGGCAAAGGTAGCACTGCCCTTTCACCTCCCCTCTTCTGAGCCAGTAAAACTTGGGAATAAGGGCTATGTATTTTGGGGGCTGAGTGAGGGGATTACAGGTAACACGTGGGAGGGGCAGGAGGCATTCCGCGTGTTTGGGGGAATTACTTCAACCAGGAAAGCTGCAAGAAATGTGAGGGGATTGGGGATTGTGCTTGGGCGGCATGCAAACTATAGGGGGGTCAAGAAGGTGGTATGGCCCAAATTCTGGCAAAGCCCCCTTAAAGGAAAAGCAATAGAGGCAGCATGCAGGGTGCCGGTATTCAATTTTCTGGCTGGAGGTCTGTACAAATGTCAGGCGTCGTGTTACTGGCGACATGATCACATGCAACTAATTATTTCCCGTCTATGACATCCCACAATTTTCAGTTCAACGAGCTTCCCTCTTATGCTCTTGCACCAGGCTCAACCTGTGTACCAATATCTTGCGGCGTTGTTGGTCGTAGAATGTCCTGTTTCTTGGTGATAGTCAAAACATCTTCGGTCACCTTCAGGGTCCAAGGAGGAAACACATCTCGCCAGTGCTGAGGAGCCTGCACTGGATCCCAGTAAAGTCCACAATCTCTTTCAATATCCTTGCTCTGGTTCACAAAGGCGGGGCCTCCCACCCCCAAACATGCAACGCAAAATCAAATGGCACCAGGCAACTAAAAGATATACGCTCTAAGTATGAATTCTGGATCAGCACTGCTTGCTTCAAAAGCAGAGGCGTAGACAAGGTAGGGCCTGTGCAGGCAAGGCCCACACAAAATCTGTAAATGCCCACTCAGCAACGCTGTGTGGGCATGTACAGATGTTGATGTCACTGCAGTGGGCCCAACTAGCTTGGCTGAAGGCCCCACTTGTTAGACAATCCTGGCTACGCCTATCTAAAGTGCAAACGCCATAGGACCATCGTTTCAGGTTCTGGCTGCTAGGTTATAGAAGCCAGTCTTTAAATGGACGATCGAGCGCTGATGAGCTGGATGTGGCTAGGAGGAATCTTCAATCCTACGCGCATGCTGTGGATTGTAGGAACCTGTAGGCCCTGTCTTCTTAACCCCATTTTATTTTCAATATTCGCACTGCAGCCAGTTACGACTGGACCCAAGCTTACATTTATCCGCATTTTAATGTGAACTACCTTAAAAACCTATGGAATTAATTCATTAGTAGGCCAGCCTGCCACCACAAACTTGATGCAATTGTCCTGAGACAACCAGGTGCAGTCGGTGTGAAAAGTACTCACTTTTCAAGTTGTATTCTTTCGAAAATCTCGGAGCATGAACTATATGGTGGGTTTATGACGTGGACGTCCTCTGCGCAGGACGTCCCACGTCCCGCGCACTGACGAAGTAAAGTAATAAAGGAGGGCTCCTCCACTTCCGGAGAAGAATCCAAGTGTTAGACCACGATTCAGGCGTGCGTCTTGCTTTGAACATCTCCTGACCCCCGACTGAGGCCTACATTAATGAGATAACATGAATCTTCATTTGTTCTTGTCCCAAAAGAGGAAGCAGAAAAGACATGAAGAGCACATGGCTCTTATCACTGCCCCTACCAGGCTCTATACCTCCCTACCCTTCATACACAATATTCTGGCACGAGAGGAACAGGGGCCACCCATTAGCTATGTTTGATTGGTTACACAGTGCTCCAATTACAAAGTTCTTTAATTAAGACTTAACTTTGAGCTAAAAGAGCCGAGACCATTTTGACATGGGAGAGCGCTCTATTTTCCAGAGACTCCAACCTGCTACAATGCTGCACTCCTTTCAAATGAAGGACAATGATATATGTACGGTCAGATGGCAGCAGAGAGAACTTTGGTGTCTCTCCAAAATGGCCGCCACGAGAAAGCAGCAGTGCAGGATTACTGGAGGTAATTACCTTAGATGCAGTTTCTTGGTGCTATGTTACCTGGAATAGAAAGAGTGCTTCCCTAACACTCCAGGCACTGGGCAGACGGCTTCTGTGGCAGAGTCTACATAAGGTCATCAAAATAATGACATCACTTTTGTATGTAGTGCTTCACTCGGTATTCCTCTTTCTTCTAACTAGGTGTTGTTATTACATAATTCAATGGTAAACAATTTATTGAAGTCGGAAGGATGAAGGGCTGAGTGGACCCTGGCAGGATTCAAACTTGCAGGTGGCTCCCATGATCCAGGCGAGTGCTCAACTCCCTAGTTTTTCCACCTGGGAATGGGGGGCACCGGTAAAACATTCCCTTAGCATTTTGTGTGAGTGTGATAGCTCACCTTGATCCACGATTTCCTTGTCACAAGCAGGTAGCCTGCTTCCAGGCACAACTTTAGTTGGGAATAGTGCAGTTTCCAAAATAACTCTGGAGAAAGAAAGATTAATAACACAGTAGTATAAGGTGGAGAGCCCGCCTCAGATTCCTCACCAGGATCCAGTAATGGAGGATTCAATGAGCCTGGGTCATGACTCTAGTAGAACCAATCACCATTAACAGCAACCCTGAAAAGTCCCTGTAACCAGCCCCTCCTCCTCGTCCTTGCTGCAGTCGTCGCAGTACATAAGTACTCCTCACTTTTACACGAAAATTATACGATTACTCATGCTATGTGCAGTCCTATTTTAGCGTGTTTTCAGTTGAATTGAATGGGGTTCATTTTGAGTCGGGCGAACCGCAAATGAAAGTCATAAAAGTCTTTCATTTGCAGTGCGCCCCATTTTCATTCATTTGAATGGTGGAGAGGAGGCATGGAACACAACGTGCGTTTCCTCCGCCCCCTTCCTCTCCGCCATACAAATGTTCCAGCAGTTGCGCCGGCATGTATTTTCATGCAAGCGCAAATGCTGGGGATCCCCATGGAGTCCGCTGGCTTTATGCAGTAGCATGATATCCATTATTGTTGCCTTCCAGGAGCAGATGGCAGGCAGCGTTTACTTAATTTGTATGGTGGAGTGCAAAAGGGAAGGGCAAAAGGCGGCATACAAGCAAGTATGCCGCCTTTTTGCCTCACCTTTTGCACCTTGCCAATTAAATGGTGAAAATTCGGAAGCGGGACCTGTCTACATGTAGGTCGACCACTAACGGGTCCCTGCCACCGAATTACAGGCTCATTCTCTCAAACCTGCATGTCATGCTGGAAATGCATCAGAGGGACAGGGCCTGTGAATCCTTGTCCTTTGTTGCTTTACCATGTATGTTCTGACTTGTTTTCCACGCAGGACTTCATGTGGGACTCCTGGCGGTGCGGCTCTTCGTGTATTTGGTTTGGTGAACAGACCCTTGGGATACCCGTATGGCACCCATGGGTGGGAGTACTACCCTGTACTCCTAGTGTATGTATTTGGGCACCCGTGTGTGGCCCACAGAGCAGGGTTCGGGCTGGTGGCAGCTCCATGCTGAATTGACAGATGCCCTGCGCATCCTCCATTTTGGGATGCCCAGGCCCTTTCATTGAAATCAGTGGATTCCTGATGGAGACAAGATGGCCCTCATGGTCTCTTGCCGTTCATCGCCTGTTACCTTGATTTTCCCGAAGTCCCGGGAAGCCCTGACTGTGTCCCTTCCCCCTTACTGGCTGTTAAGTGGAAGTTACATATATGGTAGTGTGGGGAAGTGCCGACCAGACTGTCTGGAGCCTTCTCAACAACCGTATGTTGTGGGTACGCCCGTGGGGTGGGACCTGGGTGAATGGAGTGTGTGACGAATACGCATTCTGTGTTATGGGTGTCTAGTATCTGGTGTTTGACACAATGACTGAGACAGCTCTGCCCGAAAATGGTATGAATGCAGTGTGTAGTGCTGAATGGCAAACTACTTGTCCCAATCCACATTCTGTGTTGTGAGTGTCTGGATGGAGAAGAATGGCCTGAATGTACAGTGCGCCTGATTGGCTGACTGACTGCCTGAATGCCCTTCTGAGTGATTGGTTGCCTGAGTGGGACCCAGCGAAGTGAATGGGACATCAAAAGTATATCTGGGGGCCTCTCACTGCTAGAAATCATTCAGAAGCTGAAGTTGATACTTGATGCTTACTTTCAAAGCCGAGCCAGAAGAAGAAGGTGAACTGCTGGTCCCTTCTGTGTAATCTGAAAGCTGCTGTGTCTGAACTGATCCAAGAGGGGACCTGGTAAAGAGACCTCTTCCCGAGCTACGAGGGACCATCGTGCACCAGTTGATCTTTGCCAAAGACCTATGAAAGGCTGCCAACCGGAGAAGGGGACCGCCGAGGAGAACAAAGAAAAGCACCGGACAGCTGTCCACCGTCAACGACTGCTGTTGCTGACTGGAGCCGTCGTGCTCCCGTTTGCCTAAGAACATTTGATCCAAGGACTTCCTTGTTCATCACTGTCGACCGCTTTCGTCCTGCTGGAGAAAGTCAAGGCCGCCGATGACCGAGGAGAATCCGCCGGTGGGTTTCCCGCCACCCGAAGACCTCAGAGACACTGACGAAGCTACTGAAGCCAGCCGTGGTCCCATCCCGTTCACCGACGCCAGACGCTGACGACTCGATACCCTTGCTGGGCCAAAGTTCTTCACTAACTCTTTGCGGCAACGAACCATTGTCGGTGAGGTGCACCGCACACCTCTCCTGTTGCAGGACATTTTCGATCACTCGTCTGCGAGCACCGCAAGGACTGGAGCTGCTGCCTCAACGACAACATTTACTCTTTCTTCATCTCGGATGTTCGACGACCCGTGGCTCCCGCTTGAAAGGGAGCGCACACAAGAAAGGCCAGTTGATTCCCCGACGAAGAACTCTACAACGCAAGGTACATTTGGGTTGCAGAACTATAGAAGAAGATAAGACTCTAATAGACAATACATGGACTGGGCTTGTACGACATATCTTTATTTACCGGTTGAGCAGGTGGAGGGATCCTCATACGGAATGCTGCCTAGTGGTAGGGGCCCAGTATTCTGCCAATTGTCTAACCAACTTGTCTTCCTCTTAGGTCTATGGTTGATATTGTTTTGCTGTATTGATTCGTATGCTATTTGAACTGAGTATCGTTGATGCATTTTAATGGAATCAGAGTAATAGTGGTACCACCTGGAACTGTATATATTTACCATTTTAGAATTGTCGGAGCACAAAGTGTATTATCGTGATTGTGTATATAACCTTGAACCTTATTTATATAAAGACTGTGTTTTAACTAATACAGTGTGTGGACATTCCTTTGTGGGTGCCTGGGGACTACACTGTACTTAAGAACCATCCCACATCACCTCCTGAGAAGCTAGGCCTTGATTGCTCGACTACGTTACCAATAATAGAGAATCTTGGCTGGAGTCATCTGTGCCTCTCCTCTACCATATAGAGAGCAGGAGTACAGACATCCCCATCCTGTGCGTTTCTTTACACTGGTGGCAATGGTGGGATGCTTATGGTTTTAAGAATCAGCGTATAACCTTGGCACTTAGAAAATATCTACACTTTGTTGAATTGAGGTTTAGTTGTGTACAAGATAACTACATTACAAGCAATGGAATCTATTGCGAATGGTAAATTGACTCGGATGAGCTTAGAGGCTCTCCAGAGTGCTTGTGAAGCCAGGGAGTTAGAGTTTTTAGATGTGTCTGGGGCTGAGCTTATAGCTGCCCTGATGGACTACCAAACTGATTGTGAAGCTCTTTAAGGGGGGAATGCAACCAATGAGGACTGAGGACTCCGTCCCTGGGGTTGTTACTGAATCTGATTCTGGGAATGCCACCAACCCTGCTGCCTCTGTCCGAACCCCATTACTGTTCTACAGGGGGAAGACCTGAAGATTGAACTTTTGAAATGGAGCTATAACAGGAACAGTTAGCCTTTCAACACAGAAAGTTGGCAACAGAAGCTGAATTGAAGAAAGAGGAGTTGGCACAACAAGTAGCACTAAAAGATAGGGACACTGAGCACCAAAAAATTCAGCTGGAGAAAGCTAGAGTGGAGACTTCAGCGAAACCAGTTGAGAGTGGCAGGTCCCCAGCCACCAAGTTTATGAAAGGTTTGGTTGGTGTGTATGCAGAGGGTTCTGATATCCTCCAATGGATTGAAGCGTTTGAGATGGCTTGTGGAATCCATGATGTTGATAAGAGAGATTGGGCTAAGTGTTTGTTAAGCAGAGTGCCTCAGACTGGATATGAATGTATTCTGAAACTGAGTGTGGAAGAAAGGAGTCAGTCTGAGTGCATGAAGTCTGCTTTAAAAGCCAACTTTGGCAAGACACCGACCCAATACCTTAAAAGGTTCAGGGAATTTAAGAAAATAGAGAATGTGTCTTGGGTTGACTGGGTGAGTGCTGCACACATGAACATGATGGGGTGGATTGATGGTTACAAAGTGAAAATGTTTGTTGAGCTGTCGCACCTTTTGTTTTTTTAGCATTTAGCATCGGAGCTGTGTCAGTATGTTGCTGACCAGAACATTTTAGATCCCTTTAAGCTGGCCAGGCTAGCTGACAAGTGGGTCTCCCACCGGGTGTCCCCTAAGGACTCCAGTGGGAAGGACAAGGACAAAGAAAATGGGACCTGTCAGAAGGCTGAGGAGTCCCAAAAGCAAAGGTTTGTTTGATTCATCAGAATTAATGAGGCAAGGAGCTGGACATGCAGTTTCTCAAACTCGAGTGCCAGGGTTGGAGGGAGGGTGGCAGATCCATTTTTGTTGATACAGAGCTGTCCAGAACTGGGGATTAGATTCTGTAGCTGTTTTGTTGTGATTAGAAAGACCTAGGCCAGGTCAACTGTTCGTATTCCTTTTCGTGTGTCAATCTTTAATCTTTCCCGTAGGTCACAGAAAGTTGGAGATACTTGAAGTTCAAAAAATGGAATTGCACAATCTAAAAAGGCCGTGGGGCAATGGGGTAAGGGCAAGCTCTTCTAAAAAATGCACACTCTTTCCATCTGGGTGTGCGCAGGAACAGTTATTGTCTCACACTATCGTTTTCCTTTTAGTAGAGATATTTGTTGTAGGTCATGAGAGCCCTCATGGCCTATGGGGTCGACCGGTTTCAATGGCATACAAAGATTAAGCCATCTTCATCAGGACCGTGATTCCATGTGGAGGATAAATCCCAAAAAGTTCAGAATGTCTGAACAGGGTGAAGCACCTCCTCTACACACAGAATTAAATGAGCGCTCATTTCGAGCAGTTCATTCCAACAGAGCAGACGCTTCGCTCGGAGACGCTGATCAGCGCCGCCTGCCACCTGTGGGACAGACCTCCTTCAGCACATGTTCTGTGTATAGAGGAGGTACTTGACCAGGAGGTACCCGGATGACCACCCCGACCTTCAATGCTTGTTAGCTGAATGGGGACCCGCCCAAGCAGACTTCTGTAAGGGTCAGAGAGAGTGCCACTCTCTAGAGGGTCTGAGAAAACATGCCCTGTCCCAGGCACAGAGAGAAGTGCCTAGGACATTCTGGATTTATTGGGAGGGTGAGCTCCTTCTTAGTGAGCCCACTAAGCCTGAACCTGGTTCCCTCAAGAGGTTGGTGGTACTCCAGGTTTACAGGCCCTTCCTACTGAAGCTGGCGCATGAGGTGCCCTTGGCTGGTCATCTTGTGACCAAGAAGACAAAGCAAAGGCTCTCTGCCCATTTCTACTGGCCCCGGATGGGAGTAGAAGTGGAGTCCCACTGCAAGACCTGCCCAACTTGTCAGTTGTCTGGCAAGACTGGAGGCAGTGTTATTCCCCGCTGCAGCCATTGACAGTGGTTGGCACACAGTTTGAGAGGGTGGACATCGACATTGTCGGTCCCCTTGACCCTCCCACTTCAGGTGGACATCGGTTCATCCTGGTCTTGGTTGATCATGCCACCAGGTACCCTGAGGCTATACCCCTTCAGACGGTTACGGCAAAGGTGGTTGCCAGGGCGCTCCTGGGCAATTTTACCCGTGTTGAATTCCCTAAGGAGATTGTATCTGACAGAGGATCCAACTTCATGTCAAGCTGCATGAAAACAATGTGTAAAGAGTGCGGAGTTACTTACAAGTTCTCCACCTCTTACCACCCAGACCAACGGTCTGGTTGAAAGATTTAACAAAACTCTCAAGGGCATGCTAGGTGCTTTGGAAGAGCCCCTAAGGAGGAAATGGGATCTCCTCTTGCCATGCCTGCTGTTCCATTACAGAGAGGTACCTCAAGAGGGTGTTGGTTTCCGCCCCTTTGAGTTACTCTTTGGCCATCCAGTGAGAGGACCCCTTGCCTTGATCAGAGAAGGTTTGGAAGCCACCCCTCCAGGTCCTGCCAAGCAAGTGGGGGACTATGTGTAAAGCCTCAGATGGCGGATGACACAAATGATGGGTCAAGCGACAGCGAATCTTAAGGAAAGCCAGGAACTGAACAAATACTAGCATGACCTTAAAGCCTTGCAAGTAGATTGGACTCCGGGACAGGAAATCCTTGTGATGGAGCCTACCAAGCCTCGAGCTTTGGCAGACAAGTGGACTGGACCCTTCAGGATAATCTCCAAGATGGGCGGAGTCAATTATCTAGTTGACATGGGAGTCCCTCAGGTAGCCCCTCAGGTATTCCATGTTAACAGGCTCAAGCCTTTCCATCGGCGAGCAGAAGTCTCATGTCTCTTTCTGGCTTCAGAGCAAGAAGAGGATTTGAGTGAGCCCCTTCCTGATTTGCTGCATAGCAACCCTCAGGATGGCTCAGTGGAGGGAGTACATCTCTCTCCAGATCGGACGACAGAGCAGCGAGGGCATACAGGGCTTTGCTCTGGCAGTATGCCTCCCTGTTTTCACTGACACCAGGCCTTACACCGTGGTGTAGGCACGAAATTGACACTGGTGACAGTGTGCCTGTCAAAAGCAGGTGCTACCGTATGTCAGATACAGTTAAAAACCACAGTTTGCCGAGATGTTGGATCTTGGTGTTATTGAACCCTTAACCAGTCCCTGGTCCAGTCCAGTGGTCCTTGTCCCCAAGGCAAGTTCCCAGGCAGGTACCAAGGATTGGAGGTTCTGTGTGGACTACAGAAGAGTCAATGCCGTCACCAAAACTGATGCGCACCCATTGCCCAGGGCTGATGAGCTTGTCGACACCATAGATGCTGCCAAATTTGTGAGCACCTTCAACCTTACCTCAGGCTATTGGCAAATAGCTCTGACGGACCATGACAAGGAAAAGACAGCATTTTCAACACCTGAGGGGCTCTACCACTTTAGAGTCATGATTTTTGGTTTGAAAAATGCACCTGCCACTTTCCAACGTTTAGTCAATCATGCACTCAGTGGGCTGGAGGCCTTTTGTGTGGCCTACTTAGACGACATCGCTGTCTACAGTTCCAGTTGGGAGGAGCATTTGACTCACTTGGATAAAGTGTTGCAGGCCTTGAAAAGGGCTAACCTCACTATCAAGGCCCCCAAGTGCCAGATAGCTCAGGGGAAAGTCACGTATCTTGGTCATGAGGAAGGAGGGGGTCAAATCCAACCTCTCTCCAGTAAAGTACAGGATGTACGTGACTGGGAGACTCCCACTACTCAAACCCAGGTGAGAGCCTTTTTGGGCCTCATTGGGTATTATTGCAACTTCATGGCAGACTATGGAACTATAGCTGCATCCCTGACAGCTCTGACTTCGCCCAAACAACCGAGGAAGGTTAACTGGGCTGAAGAATGTCAGAGGGCCTGAAGGAAAGTCTGTATAGGGCAAATATGTTGTGTGCGCCTGATTACAGCAAGCACTTTATCGTTCAAACTGACGCCTGCGATACCGGAATTGGAGCTTGTTAGATGACAAAGGAAGAGAACATCCAATCATATTCATCAGTAGACAACTCAAGGGTAGGGAACATAGGTGGGCTACTGTTGAAAAGGAATGTTTTAGTATAGGTTGGAGCCTTATGCGTTTTAGGCCCTACCTTACGGGGTCTACCTTCAAGGTCCAAACAGATCATAAGCCCTTAAAATGGCTTATGCAGATGAAGGGTGAGAACCCGAAACTGCTCCGGTGGTCCATTAGCCTGCAAGGGCTAGATTTCACCATAGAACATAGACCAGGGAAGAGTCATGATAATGCAGATGGCCTTTCCAGAAGGTATGTTGACCGTCTGGATGAGGGTGTGTATCTCGTGGGAGATTAGGCACCCTAACCTCAGTCTGGGGGGTGACTGTGATTCTGGAAATGCATCAGAGGGACAGGGCCTCTGAATCCTTGTCCTTTATTTCTTTACCATGTATGTTCTGACTTGTTTTCCGCGCAGGAGTTCATGTGGGACTCCTGGTGGTGCGGCTCGTCCTGTATTTGGGTTGGTGAACAGACCCTTGGGATACTTTTATGGCACCCATGAGTAGGAGTACGGCCCTATACTCTTAGTGTATGTTTTTGGGCACATGTGTGTGGCCCACAGAGCAGGCTATGGGCTTGTGGCAGCTCCGTGCTGAATTGAGAGGTGCCCTGCGCAGCCTCCATTTTGGGATGCCCAGGCCCTGTCATTGGAATCAGTGGATTCCTGATGGAGACAAGATGGCCCTATGGCCTCTTGCCGTCCATCGCCTATTACCTTGATTTTCCCGAAGTCCCAGGAATCCCTGACTCTGTCCCTTCCCCCTAGCTGGCTGTTGGGTGGAAGTTCCATATATGAAAATGTGGGGAAGTGCCGACCAAACTGGCTGGAGCCTTCCCAATGACCGTATGTTGTGGGTATGCCCCTGGGGTGGGACCTGGGTGAATGGAGTGTGTGACGAATACGCATTCTGTGTTATGGGTGTCTAGTATCTGGTGTTTGACACAATGACTGAGACAGCCCTGCCTGAAACTGATATGAATGCAGTGTGTAGTGCTGAATGCAGAGTATTTATCCGAATCCACATTCTGTGTTGTGAGTGTCTGGATGGAGAAGAATGGCCTGAATGCACCGTGTGCCTGATTGGCTGACTGACTGCCTGAATGCCCTTCTGAGTGATTGGTTGCCTGAGTGGGACCCAGCAGAGTGAATGGGAGATCAACAGTATATCTGTGGGCCTCTCACTGCTAGAAATCATTCAGAAGCTGAAGTTGATACTTGATGCTTACTCTCGAAGCCGAGCCGGAAGAAGAAGGTGAACTGCTGGTACCTTCCGTGTAATCTGAAAGCTGCTGTGTCTTCAAGAACTGATCCATGCGAGGACGTGGTAAGGAGACCTTTTCCCGAGCTACGAGGGACCTTCGTGCACCAGCAGATCTTTGCCAGGGCTCCCAGGTAGACAGACCTATGAAAGGCTGCCAACCGGAGAAGGGGACCGCCGAGGAGAACGATGAAAAGCACTGCACAGCTGTCCACCGTCGACGACTGCCGTCGCCAACCGGAGCCGCCGTGCTCTCGTTTGCCTAAGAACATTTGATCCAAGGACTCCCTTGTTCATCACCGTCGACTGCTTTCGTCCTGCCGGAGAAAGTCAAAGCCGCCGACGACCGAGGAGAAACCGCCGGTGGGTTTCCCGCCACCCGAAGACCTCAGAGACGCTGAAAAAGCTACTGAAGCCAGCCGTGGTCCCGTCCCATTTGCCGATGCCAGACGCTGACGACTCGATGCCCTTGCTGGGCCAAAGTTCTTCACTAACTCTTTGCGGCAACAAACCATCATCATCCAGTTGCACTGCACGCCTCCCCTGTTGCTGGACATTTCTGATCACTCATCTACGAGCACCGCAAGGACCAAAGCTGCTGCCTCAACGACAACGTTCACCCTTTCTTCATCTCGGAAATTCTATGACCCGTGGCTCCCGCTTGAAAGGGAGCGCACTCAAGTAGAGGCCGTCGATTCCCCGACAAAGAACTCTACAATGCAAGGTACATTTGGGTTGCAGAACTATTGAAGAAGATAATCTAATAGACAATACATGGACTGGGTTTGTACGATATATCTTTATTTACAGGTTGCCCAGGTGGGGGGATCCTCATACGGAACGGTGCCTAGCGGTAAAGGCCCAGTATTCTGCCAATTGTCTAACCAACTTGCCTTTCTCTTAAGTCAATGGTTGATCGTTTTGCTGTGTTGATTCGTATGCTAATTGAACTGAGTACAGTTGATGCATTTTAATGGAAACAGAGTAATAGTGGTACCACCTAGAACTGTATATATTTCCCATTTTAGAATTGTCGGAGCACAAAGTGTATTATCGTGATTGTGTATATAACCTTGAACCTTATTTATATAAAGACTGTGTTTTAACTAATACAGTGTGTGGACATTCCTTTATGGGTGCTTGGGGACTACACTGTACTTAAGAACTAGCCTGCATCACCTCCTGAGAAGCTAGGCGTCGATTGCTCGACTACGTTACCAATGATAGAGAATCTTGGCTGCGGTCCTCTGTGCCTCTCCTCTACCATATAGAGAGCAGGAGTACAGACGCCCCCCTCCAGTGCGTTTCTTTACACTGCAACCATTGTACTGCGGACCGGATGCTTTTGATACATCAGTTAGGACCCCCCTTTTCTGTTGTTTGTTTTGTGCCCGTAAGCATCCGGGTCACTAGTGCACGGTAGAAATGAATAAAGTAAAGTAAATATAAAATTAGCTCCGATGGGGCTCATTTTGGTCAGAGGCGTAATGCGTAAAAGCCTTGCGTAAGGCTTTTATGCATGCTTTTTATGTCACGCGCCATTTTCCTGTATTTGTATGGCGGAGAAGAGGGGCGAAATGTCACTTGCGTTTCCGTCGCTCCCTTCCTCTCCACCATACAAATACCCCCAGCATTTGCATTGGCATGGATTTCCATGCCAGCGCAAATGCTGTGGATCTATATGGGGTCAGCCGGTTAATGCATCAGAAAAAATCAGGCAAACCCCGTAGGGATCCATTGTAAATGCTGTCTGCCATGCGTACATGGCAGGTAGCGTTTACTCACTTTGCATGGCGGAGTGCAAAAGTGCACTCTGCCCTGCAAATACCCAAATTCCAGCCGAATTACATGGAGTGACAAAATCAGCTGCTATTTGTCTATTTTTTCCTTAAAAGTGCACTGTGGCTTCCTTGGAAAAATGACTAAAGCATGTGTATTCTTGGAGGTCACCTCCTGTGCATGCCAGTGTGATGACCAGAGGGTGGATGCGCTTGTCTGCCCTTTAATGTTACAGTTGCTGCGCACAGCCCTTGGGCATACTCGCCACCATGACCCATTCCAATCTGTAGGTGCTTGTCCAGTCCAGTTTTCTTTCTTTGCATTCTGGGATTTGTAGTTCCACCTTTTCCCATTATAAAACTCGAACTACAAGTCCCAGAATGCAAAGAAAAAACAAAGACTGGATAAGCACCTACAGATTGGAATGGGTCATGTTGGCAAGTATGCTTGAGCAGCAAAGCCTTCTCCTCCCCCTTAGCATGCGTTACATGATTTTGTTCTCCTTTCTCAGGAGAAGTTCTCCTTGGTGCTAGTGTTAGGCAACCGACTCAACGAGCGTGGCAGCATAGCTTTCCTCACAGGGGGGGCTCGCGAGCGCTGACGGTCATTGTCCTGGCTGACAATGCAGTCAATTTGTATTAGCCTTCGGACCCTATGCACGCACAAGCAGAATTCCGACGCCTCTTCTTTGAGGGCGGCCTTGTTTGTTTGTTTGTTTATTTATTTGTATTGCGCGCCAAACCCAGAGGTATCAGGGCGCAGAGGTTCCAAGAAGACTCCTAGCTTGGGTTACACAAGGCATAAATACAAATCAACAGCACACAAAGATACAGTCAAGAGGACGTACAGTTACATAATATCACAAAGGCGAGTGTCAGATACAAGAAGGACGCTGTACAGGCAGTTTGACAATAGCACTCAGGAAACTAGTATAATACGAAAAGGGTGACAGGGCCTTACTGGTCGTAAGCTTTGAGCCAATTGATGAGATTTTGTCTGAAATGTGTGTATGGTTGATCCGCTCGTAGGGATTGTGGCAGGGAGTGCCACAGCTGAGCAACTTTTACAGGAAAGCTACACCCCCCAACCTTGGATAGCTTAAATCTTGGGATAGTGAGGAAGTTGGAGTTAGCTGTTCTAAGGGGCCTAGGCAGGGATTTTCTACAGAATCTCTCACTGAGGTAACAAGGGGCCGCATTAGTCAAACATTTGTATGTGAGCGAGGCACTTTTAAGCTGGATTTTGTCACTTGTGGAAAGCCAATTCTTTTGTCTTCTACTTTCAGAGATGTGTTCTCTCCTTGTAATGCCCAGGGCAGCTCTGAGGGCATTATTTTGGAGTGTTTTAATTCTTTTAGCAATTAAATTATTGGAGCCAACGTAGAGGGAATTACAGTAGTCCAATTTGGACGGGATAAGGGCTCTAGCAAGGAAAATGCAGCTATCTTTAGATAAAAATGCTCTGCCTGCTCTGATCAATTTGCAAGTATATGCAGTGGCGGATGCCATCAAGTTTACTTGTTTAGTGAATGATAGTGTGGAATCAAGGTAAAAGCCTAGAGTTTTTACCTCTTTGGCAACTTTAATAAGATTGCTGTCGATCATAAAGGAGGTGTATTGGTGGCCTAATTTTTTAAGGTTAGGGGTAGTACCCAGGATGATGAGTTCAGTTTTGTCATCATTCAGCCATAGACCGTGTATTGCCATCCATGCCTGGATGATGAGGTAAACCCTGTTCACCAAAGCCAAATCCTTATCGTAATCCCCGGAAAGTGGTAGGAGAATCTGGGTATCATCTGCATAGTTATTGTAGGTGATACCGAGAGGGTCCAGATCATCGAAAAGGGGCTTGGTAAATATATTATACAGGGTGGGTGAAACACAGGATCCCTGGGGCACTCCACAAGTGATGGAGGTAGGGTCTGCAGCTGCTGAGGGTGGGAAGACTCTCATAGTCCTGTTGCTTAGAAATGATTCAATCCAGGCTATGGCTTCCTTGGAGAAATGAATGGCTGAGTCCAAGTGGCTGCTTAGGACCTTGTGGTCCACAAGGTCAAATGCAGCTGAGAGATCTAGGAGGAGAAGTAAAGCTGATTTCCCCTTGTCCGTAAGCTCATCAATTTGAGCCTTAAGGTCAATTAGTGCAATTTCCGTTCCGTGTTGTCGATGGAAACCTGATTGGCAAGCTCCGAATAGGTGGTTGAGTTCCAGGCATTTCTGAATTTGTGAGTAGGCAACCTTGTCTATTATTTTAAGGAGTAATGGCACTGTGGTAATAGGCTGCTAGTTGGTTGGAATGGATGGGTCTAGAGTCTGTTTTGTCAGGAGTGGGAGTGCCCATGAATCTTTGAGGTTACTTGGAATGTAACCCGAGGTGAAGGAGACATTGTTAGGCTTCGATGTGAAGGGTGCCAGATCCCTCGCTGCATCCTTTATAAGTTGGGCTGGGCATTGTCCGCCCTGACAATTCGAAGGTTTAATAGACAATATAACTTTTTCAGTCTCAAGAATGGAAACTTTAGAGAAGCTGAAGCGGGTTGTGAGGGGATGCTGGGGTGGAATCAGGATGAGTCAAGGTGGATTGAGAGGTTTTTCTTGCAATTTTGTCCTGAAGGGTGGTGACTATATCAGCTACAGCATGCTGAATGTTAGTGCACCAAGTTTTATCTTTCGTGCAGGTGTCTTGTACTGGGATGGGTGTTTCTAATTCTTTGAGAATAACGAATAGTTCCTTCATGCTGGAGTTGGCTTGTGAGATTCGGTTATTGTATGATTTTCGTTTAGCCAGACATATTTCTTTTTGTTAAGAGATGATATGTTGTTAAAGTTAGTTCTATTTTCCATGGAGGGAAGTAGTCTCCAAGAGATCTCACATCTTCTTTTCTCCAAACGTAAGGTTTTCAAGTGTGGGGTAGACCACGTATTAAGAGGGGAAATGGAGTCAAGTTTGGGTGTCATAATTTTATTGTACTCATCGACTAGCATGTTAGGATCCATACTGTCCGGTAGAGAGTTGAGGGTTGGAAGAATAAGAGTTATCAGTGTATCCACTGTGATATTCTTTTTATTCCTAGTTAGAGTAGGGGGAGAAGTAGGCGTATTTTTAGGAGAAGGCTTTATGGTATCTAGTTTGAATGACAGCAGGTGGTGGTCAGTCCAGGCTTGTGGAATGATGTAGGTAATGACGGCGTTGCAGTTGTAATGCGCCACCCAGTCGAGTATCCTCGCTTTAATGTGTGTAGGAAGGTTAACTCTTTGGGTAAGTCCTAATTCTGATAAGATGCGGGCAGTACTATTTGCATGTTTATCTTGTGGGTCATTAAAACCCAAGTTGAAAATCCCCCAACAGTAGAACTTGTGGGGTACTTGGTTGCGCCTTCTCGTGGTACTCGCAGAACTGGCACCCTACAAAGCAGCAGTGTATTACCTTTCCCCTGTTCAGTGATTTGCTTCATCTATTCATTTATTGTCCCCAGAGCTGCTTACATTCCTATATCAAATGGACTCTTGCATTTTATTTCAGCCGCCACCTGTTCAGTGGCTCCTCTAGTCCCTTAAAGGGTAATTCCTATTCTGTTTCCATACAAAATAACAACATGAGCAGGTAACCAACGATTGTGCGCATCTCATATACCAACAAAGTTCTAATAGAAACAATCTCATTATTTGACGATCCATGAAAGAAGGAGGAAAAAAAAGGGAGGAGGAAAAATCAAAGAAAATCAAAATAATTGTTAAAGTTAAATTCATAAACATTTAATTAATTCAATAGTTTATAACATTGAGTCCACTATGCATACATACATGACATTTGATGTTCTCCTAATGCACAAATGGCATAAGTCATCACTCCTAGCCATTTAGAACAAGTCTACCCTAAATCAACGACACACATGCATAATGAAATTATTTATAACCAGTTAGTTTAAAGTTTAGTCCCAGTCTCTTCAAACATGTGTGTACTGTTGAAAACAATGACAAATATGGTATGTAACAATCTTGGAATTATACTCAGGTGACAGTGTGGTCTAACAATACCCAATTTATACTCACTTTCTATTTCAGATTTTCATCTGGTCTGTCTGTAGTCTCTTCCTTTGTTCGATCAGAGTTGTTTATTACTTCCCATTTCTGTATAATAATACATTTAAACCAATTTCAATTTTACTCCCATCTGATTGAGACATATAATATCAGATATCGTATTATCAATTGGTCATGTTTGTGCCAAATTTCAATGTTCATTTACTCTTAATATCCTAATGTTATCAATTATGGTGCACTGATATATGGTTTCAATATTATATCACCACTTAAGACATACTATAACCGTGGCTTTCATTATTGAGCATGTACTTACATGATTTTCCTTGAGTTTCTTGTTCGTAGACTCTTGTGGCATGATATTTGTCTGCAAAACAGCGGCTTAGTTTTATTTGGGTGGCATTTTGTTTACATTATTTATTCAAGGCTTTCAAAATAGAGAAAGGACTTTTACATTCTCTTTAACAGTTACATCATTTCAATTTCTTAAGTCATCCCCTCATTTTAGATGTATCTAATTGACTGTATCTCTGGAAACACAGCATAATGACCACAATCATAAAACCAGGGTTCGAAACTGAGGGGAGCTGTGAGCTATTTAACTCCTGCTTGTAGCCTAGTAGAGCCTTGTTAGCTTGACGCTAACAGCTACCAGGTGCTGCTTTTGGCTCCCAAGCCCAAATGATGCTGAACAAATACCTATCGGAATTTAATTCTGTGTGTTTGGGACAATCTATGAATAAACTTTAGGCCACATCTACAAACCATTTAAAGCATAACGGGTCATAAATAATGGACAAAATAATATGTTTGTATCTTATGCTGAAGTTAGATTTGTGGAACCCTGTGCACTAGCTCCTCGTTCCCCAGCGGTAGGTCATGGTCACTGGTTAATGCAGTATACCCAGGAGTTACTTTTAGTTCCTGCTTATCTATTCTTAATTTCAATTGTGGAAACATCCACATCTCATGTCTATATCGGCCACCTGAACATATGCCAGATTTGAAAAATTCCCTTATTGAAGCAGTTGAAGCATTTATGACTAATAATTCAACAAACATCATTTTGGGAGACTTCAATCTGGGATATATGGACCTCAATGATAAAGGAGCATTGGATTGCTTGACAATCCTACACAAATTTAACTTCTCTCAATTAGTGAGGGGCCCTACACATGAAAAAGGACAAGCCGTCAACCGGATTCTTACATATCGTGATGTCATCATTCAAATGTCCCTATCTAAATGTGCTTGGTTCAATCATTTGGTGCTTAAATTTGACTTAACTATGTATGGCAAAACAATGATTCACAGGGCTGGTGCAACCAAAATCATGTGTCGGAATCTCAATAAAATCTCCTGGGAGTCTATAACTCCATTGCTCTGAGGCTGCGGGAAGTTTCCTTCCTAGAAAAAACATTAGAACAAAACATCTATTTCTATCATTCATCTTTGAAGGACGTTCTGGACCTTATTTCTCCTATTAGACCTAAGAGAGTCAGATCACAGAAAAAATATATTCGCTAACACCTCCAACGTAAAAGATCTTCACAGGACGAAGCGCAGAGCAGTAAGAAAATGGCAGAAGTCTGGTCTTAGTGAACACAAGCAGGAATGTGTCCTTGCACAAGCTCAATACAAAGCGGCCTTGTTAGCTTCCAAGAGAGAGTTTTATAACACCTAAATCATTACAGCAGCAACTTATTGCGCAAATTAGAGGATGGGCCTACCACCATCAGTGACTTAAATGCATCTCGCTGAGTGGTGCAATAGACTTATGGATCACTTTGTGTCCAAAATCCAAAAGATCAGAGTTCCCATCAAAACTAAATTGCTGATAAGTCAATCTTTGAAAGAATCAAAACATTCTGAGGAAACAGGTTTCTATTACAAAACTTTCGTTTCAACCTGTTTTGTACACTGAAGTGGAAAAAAGTTATACTTGGGCTGAAAGCTACGAACTGTACAAGTGACATCTGTCATGGTAAGAGCATAAAAAATGCTCCCCGTGTCTGGTTACTGCAATTACCTCAATTATAAACGAAACCTTCTCTATTGGCTTAATCCCAGATTCTCTGAAGAGCACTTGCATAACACCTATAATCAAAATGTTTTCACTGGATCCAGACGATCCTGGGAATTTCCGCCCAATCACAAATGTGAGCTTCCTTTTGAAAATTTTAGATAAAATTGCCTCATCTCAGCTTCAGCAATGTGTTGCCTTTCACAATTTACTTGAAACATTTCAATCAGGCTTTTGACCTATGCACAGCACTGAAACATCTATGTTAGACATGTAGGCCCTGATTCATGGAATTATTTGCATGTAAAACAAGGATTTGCGTGCCATTCTGCTTGCAAATCCCCATTCGTCAAACAGTGATTTGCGGGCAGAATGGCACGCAAATCCCCACTTTACACACAAATAATTCCATGAATCAGGGCCTTAATCAAATCTACTGGACATTCTTGATGAAGGCAAAACAGCGCTAATAACGTTCTTAAATCTTTCTGCCGCCTTCAATGTCCTGGATTATAACAACCTTATGGCAGGCTTGTCTAATGATCTCAATTTGAATCAACAGTCCTTCAATTGGATTAATTCCTTCTTACGAGGCAGATCTGTCAAGGTAGTGTTGGGCCAAGCATCATCTAAAACTCACCCTATCTTGCAAGGTGTCCCACAGGGAGCGTGTTTATCCCCCCTGCTAATTAACTTGTATATCAAGCCACGTCATAACCTTTTGCAAATGATGCCGACGACACCCACCTGTTGTTCACGCTGTCTGGAAATAAGCATGATGACACCTGCCCGATTTATGATATATTCAGTGTTGTCGACAGTTGGATGAAAGTCAACTGGCTCTGTCTACATGATCAGAAAGCAGAGTTATAGTTGTTGGCTGCCATGACTATGTCAAAGAAATTGGAAAATGCATATGAATCTCTAAAATGGGGCTTCAACCCCATTCCCATCATGAAAAGGGCAGTTTCCTTGGGTATTGTACTTAACTGGGATATGAGCATGAATGCTCACATCTCGGACACTGTCAGTGCTTACCATTATTACATCTGGTTGGCCTGGAAAATAAAGCCATTTACAACAGATAATAACATTGCCACCATTGCCAGAGCGACCATGGGAAGCAAACTAGACCATGGAAATGCCCTACTGCTGAAGGCTCCTGCATATGGAATAGCTCGACTGCAAGTGGTCCAAAACGCGGCCGCTAGAGTAGGGTCCAATGCTGACAGGCGTTCTCACACCACACCTCTATTGACTCCACTGGCTACCAATTGTGCAGAGGATAAGATTCAAGACATTAACCATCACACAGAAATGCCTATACGGCAATGCACCAGATGACCTCAAAGAGTGCTTTAAATGGCACAAGTCCACTCGCGCCTTGCGCTCCGGTTCTCAGCAGTTAGAGCTTAGCAAACGTATCAAACGCGGGCGAGCGGGTGGCAGATCTCTCCAATTTCTTGTACCTCCATTATGGAGCAAGTTACCAATGTGCATGCGATCTGAGTCCTCTCTTCTCTATTTTAGGAAAAAGATCAAAACTTTCCTCTTCAACGAATTCTTCATGCAAATTGATTCTGGGATCTGGTCGAATGCTCCCTCATTTATTAACAACTTTTGAGCTCTTTTTGTTGTTTTTGTTGCGTGTTCGTGTTTCTTTAGTTTTTTATTGTTTTTATGTTCATGTGCTGTGATGCCCATGGGTTTAAGGCCTATATAAATAAATACATTAAATAAATAAATTTAATGAAATACGTTTCAATAATAGTTTTTATAATTTGGAAAATATTCCCCTTTTTGGATCATCTCATTCCCTCATCTCCCATGGGCCGGAAACGAAGAGGGGGGAAGGGGGGCCAATAGATAATACCTCTGTACAGATGTGGGAATTCGTTTGTTTTCTTTCCCTTCATGCTAAAATATTACGCAGACAAATAGTGTTCCTTCTTCCCCTCCTATTATACCTTTTTAGAAATGCTTATGCTGACAATGGTCAGAAGGCAATCTGGTGCGTTCAGTGCTTAATTTAATTTGTGGGGTTGTTTGCCAGGGTTCAGCCCTGGCACTTATTTCTGAGCCCCGGAATGTATTGTCTCAAGCTCACTTTAATTATGAAGTGGTGATAGTCAGTGCATCCATCAACCACGACGAGCAGGTGTGAGCTCAGCTGTAGTGTAACCCCAAATATGTCGACACTGTGGGAAGCAGTTATGGGTGGTGGCAGCAGTGGTGCCCACCCGCAGTGTCACAGGAGTGCTAGAAAATATTTGGGCCCTGGCACTTATTTTTTTATAAATTAAGCACTAGCTGCATTGCAGCAAGGGTTCACTAACATTTACCCATTTTTTCTTAGAACGTATGGTGCTGCCTCAATGCCCTTCTCTTTTCAACATGAATCTACCAGCGGCAGACAAGTGAAAGTGCAGCTCACTTTCATTTTTTAACATGGGAAAGTTTCCTGTTTCTCTCTGAGTCCCATGTGGTTTCCGTTATCAGAAAACATTTTAGACCCAGTTCCAAAATTCATGACATCAAATTCGCAGAGATGCCTTGAGACTGCTCTCAGCGCCCCGGTGATAATGTCATTATTTTCATCCTGACCTGTGCACCAGAGCCTAAACTTCACGCCAGGGGCAGTCTAAATGCTCACCTAGCAATGTGGCAGGTTTTGTTGTGGCAGAGAATAGTGCTGTACCTGACGCAACGCTCTGAAGAGGGTTGGATCTCTGCGCTTAGTGCGCTGGCTTACTCACGATTGGACAACAATATTGCCATGAGTCTACCTTTGGAGCTGAGTCTATAAGCCATCGATCGTGAGTGACTTGTACCTCGCCTCAGGATTTCCAGTCGCTGGCATCTCCCACCCACAAGAATCGATGTACTGTTAAGCAAGGCAAAGCTCCGACCAATTGTAGCAATCCGTAGGCATTTGCATTGGCTGCAGTGTTTTTCGCGTAGCTCCTACTCTTCCAAGGCTGAGGGTGTTCATTACCGTCCATGGAACTAACGATTGTTTCCTTTTGGGAAACCTTGAATTTGAAATATAAATAAGCAATTCTGGACATCCATTTTTCCAGCGAAGATTTACAAGGTCTTTTCAAATAAGACCCTTTCTAGATGAATCTGGCCTTGATCATTTCAGGATTTCTTCCGTTTTTGGAGCTGAAAGTGATGTTCTTACTCAGGGATTATCACTATTTACTCTGCCCCGAGGAAGGCGTTTCTTTAACATCAGTGGCCTTACAGGTGGCCCGCCAAAACGTAAATGTGGTCTTTTTCTGTTGGAACTTTTACTTTGTTTCCAACACCATCCTTTTTTGAGACCCTTTCTTTTCAACTTGAATATTGTGAAAAGTTTACGTTGGCAGACCTGTCTAAGTGAATTTACATTTTTGTATAAACCAATTTAATGGAATTGCTTTCCCTTTTTTTATACAATTTTCTTGTTTTCATTTAAATGGTAAATCATTACAAATTTGTCAATGCACACCTTGGTTTATATGTATTTGAAAATTTCATTGATGTGTTGTTTTTTTCGTTTATTTGTTCTCCAAAGAAAATGAATTTTGGTGATTTCATGCATATGTTTAATGCATCTTATTTTTCACTGAAAAGTTTTTATGTCATTTTCTTAACACAATTTTCTTTTTTCCGTGTCTGTGAAATAAACCTTTTGAAAATGTCTTTTGAGTTTGGTTTTATATTGTGTTAGATTTCTCACTGGTTATCTCGGGTTGCTTCAAGGAAGAATAATTAGGATATCCTTTTTTGGATACCATGCAAATTAGGATTATAGTCTATTAATTCATTTTCTTTACAGCTTTTGAATTTCTTTGTGTGACTATTTGAGACCCCCTCAATAGCTGTACCACTTTGTTGGGGCAATCCCCTATTATGTAATTGCAATTGTAGCAAGGCCAGTGTCCATGGCAGGCAGAACGATGATGTGATTGGTCAGAGCGTGTTCCAGTAAAAGCAGCACTCCTATCAGTGCAATGTTTCTGATGCTTTCTCCCTGATTTTGCCCCTGGAGAGGTTTCCACCTTATGCTTTCTTCTTCTCAACTTCGCAAAGACCCTCTTTCACAAAGCGGCTCAAAAAGCTAGCTCCACAGGCTGAAAAGGGGGGCCCTGTGAGGAGGCTGAGACATAGCACAGGGTGCGGAGGATGTGGGCAAGGTACCGTCTCGCACTCATAATCTCATAACTGCTTTCAAACGAGGCAGATCGATCATTTTGCCTCGTCTGTCAAGCAAAAGGATTTAGAAGGGCGTTGCTGCACCTTCCACCAACTTAAGTACTTTTGTCAACAGTTGCTCATTGCACTGGGAGAAACGGCCAACAGAACAGATAAGTTATTTTTTTGCAAATGCACGTAGGACATATCTTCGGCTGACTGAAGTGAGTTGGCACGTGATCATCAGTAAGGGTTTAGTACGTGAAGAAATGAGAAGAACTTGCCCAATGTGGTCTCCCTAGGCAGTCTGCGTCTGAGGCAGGCACCAGCGAGGGGCATCTGTCAAGCCTGTCCATAGTTCAATACAGAGCCGTCCTTAGGGCAGGGCGGGCCGGGCGACCGCCGGGGCACCATTAGCCCCCAGGGTGCCATCTCAGGGGAGTCTTTCAAAGGCTTCCCCGAGCTGGAGTGGTTGGAGAAGTGTCATGATGAAATTAAAGGCGCTCGCGGGAGAGGGCACATTTAACAACAATAGGGTGCTGGAACACTATTGAGATAATTACCACCCTGCTCCCACGCAGGAGTAGGGCGATAATCATCTTAATAGGGTGCCGCAGCACCCTATTGTTGTTAAATGTGTTGGCTCCTGCGAGCGCATTTAATTTTAAAATGACATTTCTCCCACCACAAAAAGAGAAATTTGGTGTCCTCACCCAGGAGGGGGGACGCCAAATTGTTCTTTTTCTGCCCGGGGCGCTGCTGCTACTCAGGCCGGCACTGGTTCAGTGCCATTGTTACAAGGCCAGCACACATACCGTACTTCGTGTTTGCTCAATATGTGGCCATACCGAGTATATATTATCTGGTTGGTTTATCATGGGATTTGTGCACGTTTCAAGCAGTGCTTTATTTATTTTTGTATTTATTAAGCGCACTCAATTCGAGGGCATCAAGGCGCTGGTTGCAGGTACACAAATGTGGAAAGTTCAGAAAGTTGGTGACTACAGGTAAAAGATAGAAGTCTTCAGATGTTTCCTGAAAGTTCAGTAAGATTGTTCGAATCACAAAGTCAATGGTAGGGAGTTCCAATTCTTGGTGGCAATGACCAGGAAATTGATCCCCCTTGATCTCTTTCTCCTGAATCTTAAGATGGAAAGTTGGTGAGAGTAGAGGGATCGGGTCGGCCTCGAAAATTGCCCTTTAGTACATTTTTGCGAAAGGCCATGTTGGAAAGGCATTTATGCTATGTTATGTTATTTGGCATTTATATAGCGCTCTATATATCATTGGTATGACCTCAAAGCGCTGGTAGGTTGAACGCCCTAGGGGACCGTAGTCCATGTCAGTTGAGAGAGAAGGGTGTCGTAGGGTGCTTGGGTGTACCAGTTATGTGTGCAGCTGATGTAATTGCCTGATGGTAGCTGCCTCCTAGAATTAGGTGTGGTGGCATTAATATCAGTATAATGTGTGCGGTCTGGCGGGTCGACACCAAGACTGGGTTCTGGCTGCGTTAGGCCTGTAGGACGCTTATGTGTACAGCTAGGCCGGTTTGTCATGGGATATAGCTGCGTTTTATCAGAATGATGTGTTCATGGGCTAATGTTCATATGTGAGCAGCTAGGCCGAATAGATTGAGGGGTGTAGCTGCACTCCAATTGTGTGATGGTGTAGAGTAGAGAGTAAAAATAGTGACATGGAAGGAGAGTGTTTGCATGGAGTTCTGATCTACGGAGATCGATATTCTGCATTTCAGGCATGCAGTTGCTTAATAGCGAATTAATAAGCGTATTCAATGATGACATCATTCGGGATCTCATTGAGCATTAGTCATCGGGTTGCTAGGGTTCAATCGCTTCAGAAAGTAGTGGTTGGTATTACGGAAAGAGACACGTTTTTAGAGCTTTGCTGAACGTCATATAGTCTTCGGTGTGTCGGATATGAGGGGAAGCGAGTTCCACAGAGTTGGGGCCAAAGTTGAGAAGGCGGATCCTCCGATCCTGACAGAGTTAGAGGTTGGAATTACTAGAAGGAGGGTAGTGCTTGATCTTAGGGTGCGGGATGGGAGGTATGATTTTATCTTTTCTTGTAGGTGTAATGGGCCGGTCTTGTGCACTACTCGGTAAATGATGCATAGGGTCTTGAAAGTGGCCCTTTGTCCGAGTAGGAGCCAGTGGAGGCTTCGGAGAGCTGGTGAGATGTGGTCTCTTTGACCCAGGGCAAGGAGCAGTTTTGCAGGAGCGTTTTGGGCTCTTTGGAGTTTGTTGAGTTGGTATGCCGGGGCTCCTAGGTATAGGGTGTTGGCATAGTCCAGTCTCGACATCACAACAGACATAACAAAAGACATTTGTGTGATGGCTAGTTTCTTGAAGAAGCTACGTTCACAAATGGGTAGCCAGTGAAAGCTTATTCTTGCGGCTGAAATATGTTCTCCCGCTTGGGTATGTTTAGTGCAGCCCTAAGTGCATTATTTTGAATAGTTTGGAGTTTATTGATGCTACGCACTGCTATCCCTGCAAACAGGGTATTGCAGTAATCCAATCTCGAACCAGTTCGCGCTCTGGCAATAATGATGCAACTGTCAGTAGTTAGGAAAGGTCTGCAGGGCTTAATTAGTCTGGTGGTGTAGGCTGCGGAGGTAGCAATCACATTCACCTGCCTTGATAAGGACACAGTGGCATCTAGGTATAAACCCAATGTCTTCACATTATTAGAGACAGGGATGGTGATGCCCCTAATGGTGAAGGAATTGTAGGCTTGGTCACGTTTACTAAGTGAGGTTTGCGAGATAATGAGGAGCATTTCAGAGGAAGTGGAACGCCATCCATGTCTGGATGGTATGGTAGACTGAGAGCAGATTGAGGGAGTCAGTAGAGTAGTTTCCATTGAGACCGAAAAGGATCTAAGGGTCATGAGTGTAGTTGGTATATGATAGTCCCTGGTCATCTAGCGGGTCAACTAGGGTTTGGTAAAGATATTATAAAGGGCGGGGGAGACGCATGATCCTTGTGGCACAGCACAAGCGATGGGGGCCGGAGAGGCTGAGGCGTTGGATGAGAACACTCTCATAGCTCTGTCCCATAAGTAGGATGAGATGGCTTCATGTGAGAAGTGCACGTCTATGGCAAGATGATGACATAAGATTTGGTGGTCCACAAGCTCAAAGGCTGCACACGTGTCTAGCAGAAAGAGGAGGACTGAATTCCCTGCATCCTTAATCTCGTCCAGTTGTTTTTTTTTAGATCCAACAGTGCCGATTCAGTGCCGTGGCCTGGTCAGAAGCCTGATTGACACAGCCCTAGGAGGCTGTGGGATTCTGTAAGTAGGCTGCTCGATCCAGTATTTTAAGGAGGAAGGGGACAGTGGTGATGGGCCAGTGGTTCGTGGGGATGTTAGGGTCCTGCATGTTTTTGTTTAGTAAAGGAAGGACCCAGGCATCCTTGAGGCTAGTAGGCACAGAACATGAAGAGGATGACGTAGTGATGAAATGTGTGAGGTGTTCAGCACAGTGGTTGATGGCTGCAGCTGGGCAGATATCCCTCTGGCAACGGGAGGGTTTGAGGCCTTTCAAGATCTGAAGGACTTCGGTTTCAGAGACCGGTCTGAAAGTAAATAGTGGTCAATTATGGGGGTTGGCTGGCATATCAGTGGAGGACGGCAGAGTGGTGCTGCTCAAAGAGGTTTTTTTCTGGAGCATATCAGTTTTCTGTAATAGTGCATTTAGGATATTGGTGCACCAATTACTATCCTAAGTACATTTTAATTGCGGGGGATAGGTTTTAATTTAGTTTAGTATGTTATTTATATAGTGCCGAGCCCTGGGGCATCTGGGCGCTAAGGCTTCCGACAATGTTACAGGCATGCAAAGATTACAACAACTGAGGGACAAATCGACCAGGGTTTACACAGTAAGTCGATTTTGCACAAAAGTACAGTCAAATATACAAAAAATACATCTAAGCGCGACACAATGTTGTCCATGGTTACAGCTTGGACGGGAGTACAAAGGACAGAGAATGTAAAGCAGGCAGCATAGGTAGAGGATAAAAACAACTAGGGTGTGTATATAAAGGTGGTAAAGCAGGTAGTCTGTCAGTGTGTTTTTTATCAAAGAGCCAACTCTTGACTTTGGTTCTGAAGGTCCAGAAGGAGGGTTATGTTCTGAGGGTAAGAGGGAGAGAATTCCAACATTTGGCGGCCAGAACTGGGAAACTAGCTCCTCCCGTTCTCTTAAATTTGTATCTCGGGATGGTGAGGCAGTGCAAATAAGGAGTTCTAGTCAGTCTATCTGATTGATGTTTAGTGAATTTGTCCGATAAATGTTTAGGGGCAGAATTAGATAGGCATTTATGGGTGATGACTAATGTGCGTAGCAACATTCTATCAAGCACCGGGAGCCAATTGGCATTCTGTCTGAGGCTGGTGATATGGCTGGATATGGGGATACGGGGATACTTAATGCTGGGCATTGTTTTGAAGGACTTGAAGTCAGTTCAAGTTCCTTTCAGAGGAGCCTAGGAAGAGGGTACTGCAATAATCAATCTTGATAGTACTAAGGCCCTAGCAAGCTTGATGCAGCTATTAGGCGACAGAAATGCTTTGCAAGCATTGATCATTTTGTCTGTATAGGCAGTTGTTGATGCAGTGGCACTCACTTGTTTCTTGAGTGAGAGGGTGGAGTTAAGGTACACTCCGAGTGTTTTAATTTCCTTGGCCATTTTGATGGAGCTCCCATAGATATTGAATGCCGAGTATCGGGGGTCAGGTTTGTTTATTCTTATTTGTGAGCTGACGATCAAGAGCTCTGTCTTCTCGTTGTTGAGGCAAAGTCTATGGGCTGCCATCCATGCCTGAATTTCATGGTACATTTCATTAATCTGTTTAGCATCATCTTCATAACACCCAGTCAGCATAACGAGAACTTGGGTGTCATCGGCATAATTCGTGTATGTGCTACCCAAGTTATCAAGACGATCAAAGAGGAGCTTTGTAAAGATATTATAAAATGTATGGGAGACACACGAGCCTTTTGGAACCCCACAGTGGATGGGGATTGGGTCAGCTGAGGCAGATGGAGAGAAGACGCTATTGGTTCTATTGGATAGGAAGGACTAAATCCAATTAGAGGCGTCACTGGAGAAGGCAGCGGCTGAGGTGAAGTGGTCTGTGAGGATTTTGGTGATCAACAAGGTTGAATGCTGCAGAGATGTCCAACAGCAGGAGGATGGCTTGGTTACCATAGTCCTTGTAGGTTGTTAGCCTCCAAATGTTGCTGGATACGTCACTCTGGCTAATATTTTTAAGAGGAATGGGACAGTAGTAATAGGCCGGTAATTAGTAGGGATATTAGGGTCTACGTTTTCTTTTTTTTAGGAGGGACATGACCCAGCCTTCTTTAAGGTTATTAGGGACTGTGCTGGTCTGGAACGAAGAATTGATCAGGGTGGCGATGAAATGAGCTAGGTCCTTAGCGCCTTCCTGAATGGTGGTGGCAGGACAGAGATCTCCTTGACATCTAAATGATGTTTTCAATGTTTTCAACTTCAGACGGTGAGACTGGTGAGAAGGAAAATGGAGGGCAGGGAGGGTCGAGGTGAGCAGGTGGTTCTAGTGAAGGGGCTACTGACCAAGCTATCCCTTTATTTTGGATTGAAGCAGTGACATTTTGGCAGCAAGGGCTTTCTGTATTTTGGCGCACCAATCTGTGTCCTTTACGCATACTTCTGTGGGTAGGATTGGGGACTCCAATTCCCTTAGGATGCTGAAGAGCTCTTTGGTCCCAGATTTGGAATTAAGTATTCTTTTGTTATAAGTCTCTTTTTTTGTGTCTATAATGGCAGATTTGTAAGTGGGTGCAGCTGAGGAGAACAACACTTTATTAGGAGGCGTGGGCGATTTTCTCCAGGTAGATTCAGCCATTCTTTTGGCATTCCGTAGGGTTTTTAATTCGCTAGTGAACCATTTGTTGAGATGGGCTGTTGGTTAGACTTTTGTTAGTTTCATAGGGGCGATGATGTTTAGGGCTGAGTCTAATGTGTTGTTATAGAGGTCAACTAGTTTGTTTGAATCTAGATTTTTATAGTTGGATGGGTCCAAGATATCATGAATCAAGGGGCGAAGTTTTGGGAGCGTTATGTTCTGGTTATTTCTGGCAAGAATATGGGGGCAATAGTGGAATTAATATTGCAGGTGCATTTTCACGTATATCGAATGAGATACAGTGGTGATCAGACCAAGCAGTAGGATCATTCTGGAGGATAGTTGTAGAGCAGTTGAGATCTTCAAACCAGGTTCGTCCTTTGTTGTGCATGGGCCCGGGGATACAGTGCTTAAAACCTAGCTGGGAGATGGCGTTCTCTAATGATGTGGCATTGAGGACGTCCGGATCATGGAGTCCTAAGTTAAGATCTCCTAGAAGGATGATTTGCGAGTTGGGTTTGGTGTTGTTTGTTAGTAGGTCAGTGATAGCCTGGGACCTGGGGGTCGATAGATGAGGTATAGGAGGATAGTTTGGGTGGCTGAGATGGGGAGTTTAACTGACAAGAGTTCTGCCGATAGGAAGCAAGTCTTGGATATGGTTCTGAGACCCAAGTGTTTTTTTGCTATGACTGCTACTCCGCCTCCTTTGCCTGAGTCTCTTTTTTTTCGTGATTACAGCTGCCTCAGTATAGCAAAGAGTTCACTAGTACCGGAGATCGGATTCACAATTCTGGTGTATGAAGCGCTTTTTTCTTGAGGGATAGCCTTTTTGTATTCTCTTGCAGCAACAGTGAAACCAGCTTAGTTAGACTCAGAAGGGTTGTTCTTCCAACTAGTTTCCGCCTCACATTTACAGAGGTGTAGGGCTTTAAGGTCAGCAGAGAACCAGGTATTAAGATGTGAGCCCACTCTGACTTTTCACAGGGTAAGGTGGGGGCACAGAAGTGATAGCCTGAGTTAGAGTTGTGTTATACAGGTATACTAAGACGCAGGATCATTAGCGGGAGGCTGTAAGGGGAGAAGGTCAACCAGCAATGGTAAGTTGCGGGCTTTGAGGATGTGACTGGTGCTCCGTGTTGCTGTGATGGACAAGGGCGGGGTCGAGGTTGGAGGCGGTTTAGACACTAGAATAATAAAAAAGGACAATGTTGTTATCGGGTCAAGGGGAAGGCAGATTAGAGGTGATGTCGATATTACAGTTAAGGTCGATGAGCTAGTCAAAGATTGGGCCTTTGGAATGCGTAGGGCTGAGGATATGTTGCTCAAAACCATGCTCTTTTATCGTGTTTAAATAATACCAGCTTTAAATGAGCCGGTATTATTCGGCTCCTTCTCATTTTCACCATAATTTAGTTGCAGGACTTCACAAAGCAGAAGGAAAGTACTGGTACTCAAGTATGTAGCAGGGTGCAACATATTAAAATGAATTCAACCGTACAGAGCTGCAGCATTTGCCCTGAAAAGTTGTACCCACTCCCTGCCCCTCCTACTCGCTCCTGTGGCTGGCTGTTGTGTCCCCCCTCCTACCCTCCAGCTCTAAACTCAGCACTATGAAAAAAGACGAAGAGAAAATAACGAGAGAGAGAAAAGAGCCACACAAATAGTGACACAAATCGAATGAGAAGTAGAATGTAACAGAGAGGGATCCAGAGTGGCAGAGGGAAAGAGAGTCAAAGAGGCACAGTGAGAGGCATAGGGGTCCAGAGAGGCAGAGGGAAAGAGAGTCAGAGTGGCACAGTGAGAGGCAGAGGGATCAAGAGTGGCAGAGGGAAAAAGAGTCAGAGTGGCACAGTGAGAGGTAGAGGGATCCAGAGAAGCAGAAGGAAAGAGAGTAAGAGTGGCACAGTGAGAGGCAGCGGGATCCAGAGTGGCAGAGGGAAGAGGCAGAGGGGTCCAGAGTGGCAGAGGGAAAGAGAGTCAGTGTGGCACAGTGAGAGGCAGAGGGATCCAGAGAGAGAGGCAGAAGGAAAGAGAGTCAGAGTGGCACTGTGAGAGGCAGCGGGATCCAGAGTGGCAGAGGGAAGAGACAGAGGGGTCTAGGGTTGCAGAGGGAAGGAGAGTCAGTGTGGCACAGTGAGAGGCAGAGGCATCCGGAGGGGCAGAGGGAAAGAGAGTCAGATTGGCACAGTGAGAGGCAGAGGGATCCAGAGAGGCAGAAGGAAAGAGAGTCAGAGTGGCACAGTGAGATGCAGTGGGATCCAGAGTGGCAGAGGGAAGAGGCAGAGGGGCCCAGAGTGGCAGAGGTAAAGAGAGTCCGGTGTGGCACAGTAAGAGGCAGAGGGATCCAGAGGGCAAAAGGAAAGAGTCAGAGTGGAACAGTGAGAGGCAGCAGGATCCAGAGAGGCAGAAGGAAAGAGAGTCAGAGTGGCACAGTGAGATGCAGCGGGATCCAGAGTGGCAGAGGGAAGAGGCAGAGGGGTCCAGAATGGCAGAGGTAAAGAGAGTCAGTGTGGCACAGTGAGAGGCAGAGGGATCCGGAGGGGCAGAGGGAAAGAGAGTCAGAGTGGAACAGTGAGAGGCAGCAGGATCCAGAGTGGCAGAGGGAAGAGGCAGAGGGGTCCAGAGTGGCAGAGGGAAAGAGAGTTAGTGTGGCACAGTGAGAGGCAGAGGGATCCAGAGGGGCAGAGGGAAAGAGAGTCAGAGTGGCACAGTGAGAGGCAGAAGGACCCAGAGTGGCACAGTGAGAGGCAGAGGGGTCCAGAGGGGCAGAGGGAAAGAGAGTCAGAGTGGCACAGTGAGAGGCAGAGGGATCCAGAGTGGCAGAGGGAAGAGGCAGAGGGGTCCAGAGTGGCAGAGGGAAAGTGAGTCAGAGTGGCACAGTGAGAGGCAGAGGGATCCAGAGTGGCAGAGGGAAGAGGCAGAGGGGTCCAGAGTGGCAGAGGGAAAGAGAGTCAGAGTGGCACAGTGAGAGGCAGAGGGATCCAGAGGGGCAGAGGGAAAGAGAGTCAGAGTCACACAATGAGAGGCAGAAGGACCCAGAGTGGCACAGTGAGAAGCAGAGGGATCCAGAGGGGCAGAGGGAAAGAGAGTTATAGTGGCACAGTGAGACGCAGAGGGATCCAGAGTGGCAGAGGGAAGAGGCCGAGGGAATGAGAGTCAGAGTGGCACAGTGAGAAGCAGAGGGTGGCAGAGGGAAAGAGAGTCAGAGTGGCACAGTTAGAGGCAGAGGGATCCAGAGTGGCAGAGGGAAAGAGAGTCAGAGTGGCACAGTGAGAGGCAGAAGGATACAGAGGGGCAGAGGGAAAGAGAGTCAGAATGGCACAGTGAGAGGCAGAGGGTTCCAGAGTGGCAGAGGGAAAGAGAGTCAGAGTGGCACAGTGAGAAGCAGAGGGATCCAGAGTGGCAGAGGGAAGAGGCAGAGGGGTCCAGAGTGGCAAAGGGAAAGAGAGTCGGAGTGACACAGTGAGAGGCAGAGGGATCCAGAGTGGCAGAGGGAAAGAGAGTCAGAGTGGCACAGTGAGAGGCAGAAGGATACAGAGGGGCAGAGGGAAAGAGAGTCAGAATGGCACAGTGAGAGGCAGAGGGTTCCAGAGTGGCAGAGGGAAAGAGAGTCAGAGTGGCACAGTGAGAAGCAGAGGGATCCAGAGTGGCAGAGGGAAGAGGCAGAGGGGTCCAGAGTGGCAAAGGGAAAGAGAGTCGGAGTGGCACAGTGAGAGGCAGAGGGATCCAGAGAGGCAGAAGGAAAGAGAGTCAGAGTGGCACAGTGAGATGCAGCGGGATCCAGGGTGGCAGAGAGAAGAGGCAGAGGGGTCCAGAGTGGCAGAGGTAAAGAGAGTCAGTGTGGCACAGTGAGGCGCAGAGGGATCCAGAGTGGCAGAGGGAAGAGGCAGAGGGGTCCAGAGTGGCAGAGGGAAAGAGAGTCAGTGTGGCACAGTGAGAGGCAGAGGGATCCAGAGGGGCAGAGGGAAAGAGGGTCAGAGTGGCACAGTGAGAGGCAGAAGGACCCAGAGTGGCACAGTGAGAGGCAGAGGGATCCAGAGTGGCAGAGGGAAGAGGCAGGGGGGCCCAGAGTGGAAGAGGGAAAGAGAGTCACAGTGGCACAGTGAGAGGCAGAGGGATCCAGAGTGGCAGAGGGAAGAGGCAGAGGGGTCCAGAGTGGCAGAGGGAAAGAGAGTCAGAGTGGCACAGTGAGAGGCAGAGGGATCCAGAGGGGCAGAGGGAAAGAGAGTCAGAGTGGCACAGTGAGCGGCAGAAGGACCCAGAGTGGCACTGTGAGAGGTAGAGGGATCCAGAGGGGCAGAGGGAAAGAGAGTCAGAGTGGCACAGTGAGAGGCAGAGGGAACCAGTTTGGCAGAGGGAAGAGGCAGAGGGGTCCAGAGTGGCAGAAGGAAAGAGGGTCAGAGTGGCACAGTGAGAGGCAGAGGGATCCAGAGTGGCAGAGGGAAGAGGCAGAGGGGTCCAGAGTGGCAGAGGGAAAGAGAGTCAGTGTGGCACAGTGAGAGGCAGAGGGATCCAGAGGGGCAGAGGGAAAGAGGGTCAGAGTGGCACAGTGAGAGGCAGAAGGACCCAGAGTGGCACAGTGAGAGGCAGAGGGATCCAGAGTGGCAGAGGGAAGAGGCAGGGGGGCCCAGAGTGGAAGAGGGAAAGAGAGTCACAGTGGCACAGTGAGAGGCAGAGGGATCCAGAGTGGCAGAGGGAAGAGGCAGAGGGGTCCAGAGTGGCAGAGGGAAAGAGAGTCAGAGTGGCACAGTGAGAGGCAGAGGGATCCAGAGGGGCAGAGGGAAAGAGAGTCAGAGTGGCACAGTGAGCGGCAGAAGGACCCAGAGTGGCACTGTGAGAGGTAGAGGGATCCAGAGGGGCAGAGGGAAAGAGAGTCAGAGTGGCACAGTGAGAGGCAGAGGGAACCAGTTTGGCAGAGGGAAGAGGCAGAGGGGTCCAGAGTGGCAGAAGGAAAGAGGGTCAGAGTGGCACAGTGAGAGGCAGAGGGATCCAGAGTCGCAGAGGGAAAGAGTCAGAGTGGCACAGTGAGAGGCAGAAGGATCCAGGGGGGCAGAGGGAGAGTCAGAGTGGCACAGTGAAAGGCAGAGGGATCCAGAGTGGCAGAGGGAAAGAGAGTCAGCATGGCACAGTGAGAGGCAGAGGGATCCAGAGTGGCAGAGGGAAGAGGCAGAGGGGTCCAGAGTGGCAGAGGGAAAGAGAGTCAGAGTGCCACAGTGAGAGGCAGAGGAATCCAGAGGGGCAGAGGGAAAGAGAGTCAGAGTGGCACAGTGAGAGGCAGAAGGACCCAGAGTGGCACAGTGAGAGGCAGAGGGATCCAGAGGGGCAGAGGGAAAGAGAGTCAGAGTGGCACAGTGAGAGGCAGAGGGAACCAGTTTGGCAGAGGGAAGAGGCAGAGGGATCCAGAGTGGCAGAGGGAAAGAGAGTCAGAGTGGCACAGTGAGAGGCAGAAGGATCCAGGGGGGCAGGAGGAGAGTCAGAGTGGCACAGTGAAAGGCAGAGGGATCCAGAGTGGCAGAGGGAAAGAGAGTCAGCATGGCACAGTGAGAGGCAGAGGGATCCAGAGTGGCAGAGGGAAGAGGCAGAGGGGTCCAGAGTGGCAGAGGGAAAGAGAGTCAGATTGGCACAGTGAGAGGCAGAAGGATCCAGAGTGGCAGAGGGAAAGAGAGTCAGAGTGGCACAGTGAGAGGCAGACGGATCCAGAGTGGCAGAGGGAAAGAGAGTCAGAGCGGCACAGTGAGAGGCAGAGGGAACCAGAGTGGCAGAGGGAGAGTCAGAGTGGCACAGCGAGAGGCATCCAGAGTGGCAGAGGGAACGAGAGTCAGAGTGGCACAGTGAGAGGCAGAGGGATCCGTAGGGGCAGAGGGAAAGAGAGTCGGAGTGGCACAGTGAGAGGCAGAAGGATCCAGAGTGGCAGCGGGAAAGAGAGTCAGAGTGGCACAGTGAGAGGCAGAGGGATCCAGAGTGGCAGAGAGAAAGAGTCAGGGTGGCACAGTGAGAGGCAGAGGGAGAACGAGTGGCAGACGGAAACAGTGCGAGACAGACTGGTAGAGGGAGACAAAGTGGCATAGTGAGAGGGAGACAGGGTGGTAAGGGGTGAGGGAGACAGAGTGCCACAGGGAGAGGGAGATAGCATGGCACAGAGGAACAGTGACACAGGGCGAGAGAAACGGTGGTACATGGAGAGGGAGACAGCAGGAGAGGGAGATGGAGGCAGAGTGGAACAGAAAGAGGAGGGCGAGAGTATAGGACATGTCGAGGGAGACAGAGTGGAAGAGGTAAAGAGTGACAGAGTGACACAGGAAGCAAAAGTACATTTTATTTGTCCACCAGAGGAGGTATTACATAATCTTTGCACAGTGGCCTAAGGCTAGTACTACAGTGTATGTCCTGCATTTTCCTTTCATTTCCAGCGCTGGTTTTAGGTCATCTCTGCAAAAGAGTGTTCTTTTAGCGCTGTGTTTGTATTTGTATTTATTTTATTTATATAGCGCGCCAGGCCCCAGGGCATACGGGCGCATCATTTAGTTACAAGCACAAAAAAACAGAACGGTGAAGTGAGTACATGCAGTGCATTAGGATAGAGTATGCAAATTATACAAGAAATACAGCATATGTACAGATATACAGTATAGGTTATACAAGGAGGCTGTTTATACTATAGTTCTGACTCAGAGGCCAAGGAGCACGGTCAAGGCAGGTCTTGGACAGACAACTAAGTTTTGACTTTACATTTGAAAGCCGGGAAGGTAGATTCAGCCCTAAAAGGACTGGGTAGTGAGTTCCATAGTTTCGAAGCTAGGACAGGGAAACTAGGCGCACCAGATCTCTGGAGGTTGAAGCGCGAGATAGCAAGGTAGTTAGTTTGGGCACTTCTGAGTGGTCTCGCAGAGGTGTGTAGTGTGAATCTGCTGGCTAGGTAGCTAGGGGCTTGGTTGGCGAGGCTTTTATGTGTGAGCGCAAGTGGTTTGAGAGAGATTCTTTGGGAGACAGAGAGCCAGCGAAGACTCTGTCTAGTGTCAGAGATGTGTGGGTTCCTGGGTAAGTTAAGAGCTGCTCTGATGGCATTGTTTTGGATTATGTGTAGCTTTTTAATGTTGCATTGGTTGGTGCCCAGATAGAGGGCATTGCAATAATCTATTTTAGATAGGACCAAGGTCCTGGCTAGTGTGGTGCAGTTGGCTGGAGATAGGAAGGGGTGGCAAGCTGTGATAAGCTTGCATGTGTAAGAGGCAGCCGAAGATACTGCATTAGTTTGCCTAGCTAGAAAGAGAGTGGAGTCAATGTAGATTCCAAGCGTTTTTGTATCTTTAGCCACTTTAATGGTGTTACCATCAATGGTGAAAGATTTAAACGATGCGTCTAGTTTACTGAGTCTTTGGGGGGAGCCAAGGATGAGAAGCTCAGTCTTTTCATCATTCAAGCACAGATCGTGCTGGGCCATCCAGGCTTGGATGACTTGGTAAATGCCGTTGATGGCTAGCGAGTTGGCTTTGTGGTCACCTGTAATAGGGATGAATATCTGGGTGTCATAGGCGTAGTTAGTATAAGTGACACCCAGATAATCTAAAATGTCGAAAAGGGGTTTTGTAAACACATTGTAGAGTGTCGAGGGCACGCATGATCCTTTAGGGACTCCACAAGTGACTGGTGAGGGATCAGCGGTGGCAGTGGGGGAGAAGACCCTCGTGGATCTATTAGCAAGGAAGGAAGTGATCCAGGCTGGGGCTTCGTCCAAAAAGTGGGCAGCGGTTTTGAGGTGGCGGCATAGGATTTGGTGATTTACTAAATCGAAAGCCGCAGAGAGATCTAAGAGGAGTAGGTGGGCTAGTTTACCCTTGTCTTTTAGGTCTTCAATCTGAGTTTTAAGGTCTAAGAGAGCAGTTTCTTTACCGTATCGAGGACAGAAACCAGATTGCCTCAGTCCCAGGAGTTTATTAGTTTCCAAATAATCTTGGATTTGCAAGTAGGCAGCACGATCCAGAATTTTTAAGAGGAAAGGGTCTGTGGTGATTGGTTTGTAGTTGGTGGGTATATTAGCATCCAAAGGTGGTTTTTTGAGGAGAGGAATAACCCAAGCATCCTTGAGGTTGTCCGGGACAATCCCCGAGCTGAATGAGGAGTTTATGAGTGTGGTGATAAAGGGCGCTAGGTTATGCGAGGCCTCTTTGATAATGGTGGCAGGGCATGGGTCACCCTGACAATTGGAAGGTTTAAGATTGTTGATAATGTGTTCAACTTCGGTGATGGAGAGGGCTGCAAAACTGAATGGTTTCAAGGATTCAGGGTTGGCGTTAATGTTAACCTGGGAAGTTTTGTGGTGCAGGATGTCCTGCAAACTGATTTTGCTGTCATTGATTTTAGTTTGGAGAGTGGCGATTTTTCCAAGGAGGGCCTTTTGAATGTTCACACACCAGGTACTGTCTTTAGGACAGGTGTCTGGTGGAGTGGCAGGGGATTCCAGTTCCTTTAGAATTCTGAAAAGCTCCTTGGTGTTAGATTGGGCTGTTTCAATGCGTTTGTTGTACGTCTCTTTTTTAGCCTGAAGTATGGCTTCTTTGTAATTTAGAGTAGCTAAGGAGGTACTGGCTTTGTTAGCTCCCATTGGATTACTTTTCCAGTGTGCTTCGAGGGTCCTTTTTTCCTTGCGTAGGGTTCTCAACTTTGGCGTAAACCAAGAGTTGAGGTGTACCGAGGGTTTGGGTTTTCTGAGTTTGGCAGAAGCAATAGTATGAAGGGCTTTCAGCATCATCTGGTTGAACATGTCTACCAAGACTGTAGGATCAGAGCAGGAGGATGAGAGATCATTGAGAGCAGGGAGGATGAGTGGGAGTAATTTAGCACAGGTTATGTTGCGCTTATTTCTTGTGGTTGTGGCAGGTCTGGAGTTGTGTGGATGATTCTAGTTGGGATGCTAAATGTAATTAGGTGTTATTTTGTGCAAGCCAATCATTTGTCATGACTCCAACCCTAGACAGGACCTTATTGCTCCAGAAAGTCCTTCCTCGTGAACATCAACCCCAGTAGCACTTATTAGCTCTCGACTACAAGTAGCACATGCGCAGGAAAAGGTTGAGCACCCCTGTTCTAGAGTACCTATGAACCAATTATTTTAACCTTGTGTGTATGATAAACCTTAAATGTATCAATATCTTCCCTACACAGTGCTATCACAAAGCCAGCAAGTAGTTACACGTACAAAATAGTGTTTTTTTCTACTTATAAATAGAAACACTTTAAGAACGCTCTCACTCTTTTGTTTAGCATTTATGTATATGTATTCTCTTGGAGGATTAATATATGATCCTTAAAAGAGTATAGTCAAAATATTCAGTTGCCAATATTAGCAATACAGATCTTGAATAGAGTCCTGGCATTCTACTCTTCTCTTATTCACTTCCAAAATGTTAGAGCAACCTCCAACCAATCGGCAGTGTGTGTCTATGAGTAGCCATTGTGGCACGGTAAAACCTAAAATTATACTTTCAGTAGTGCTGTCAGGATTGACGATCCAGGCGACAGGAGAGGTAATATCAAATCCGGTACAACCCATTATATGCAAAGGGTTAAACAAACTCTGTCAAAGGTCCATGGCTTCTTAGAGCTGGTAGATAAGAACCAACTAATATCAATTTAAAGCCAGGCATAAGAAATCCAGGAAAAGCATTTCAAATCCCCCTGCAAGAATTACTCTCATCCGTCCACTGTACTTTGATGGATCGACATATGCTGTCCAAAATATATGAGGGGTAGCACAGGTTTGTTTTATGTGCGCTGTCGAAACTCCTCCCAGTAAGTGAGAGGAAAACGTGCACATACACCAAATTAAGCATGCAAAGGGGAAGTGACCAGAGAAAATGAACAAAGATGTACCAAAAAAGGGCCACACCAACCACAACCAGCAACACAGTATAAAGGCCCAGCACAGAGAGACAGCCCCAACATGGCTATTATTCCAGTCGGTATCCTTCTGCGCTGACAGAAAGGATCTATGGGAGGAGGATCTCTTTCTTCCAACTGGCTGATGAGGAGGTCACCCAGGGGTACCTCTTCCCAACCCATTTCATACTGGTGATGGTGAGTAAGCGGGAAGGAGCCCTTTCCACACCTACATTGCAAGGCAATGTCGTACCTCTAGCAAAGGTACTTTCAGCCTGGCATTTCTTTGCCACAGGCTCTTTCCAGGGGACCACTGGAACCACCTTGGAGATCTCCCAGTCCTCCCAGCCAAGGGCAATACACCCGGTCCTGCAGGCGCTTCCTTATATCAGCCAGACAACATATCACAATACCACAAGATGCACGCGCAAGCTCTGCATACTGCTTCTCATTCGAGCCAGTAAATCGTGTGTTGCCCACAGCTCAACCCTGATTGCCGTCAGCTACTCATGCCTAGCCTGTGGTCCTCTCGGGTCACCTGAAGTCCTATTTCCAGGGCCTGCCTTCAACCCGCAACGTCTCTTGAGACACGCTGTCGCCCTCAAACAGAGCACCCCTGATGGAAGTCATATGTGTCACACTGTGACTTGGTGTTGGTGTATTTCCTCCTCCCAGGTGTTGTATGGGGCAGACAGGTTTGGAGTGATGAGATTGAATGAGTTGTCTAGTATCACACACTTGGTTTCTGAGATGAAGATGTGGTTTGAGGTAATTCTGGTATTTCTGCATGTGACCATATTGACTCCCACATCTTGATACTGTAACTTTTTTTATTTTGTGAATGTTTTACTTCATGAGGTAAAATAATTACCTGTTTCGTAGAGATGACTAGGAAGCTACACAAATCACATAAGAAAGCATCTTGACAATTTTTTTTAAAACATCTATTTTGGATGACCATGGCTGTAGGGTAATGATCCTCCACCGAAGTACAGTACAAAACATCCCTAAAAATAACTGGTTTGAGCATAAAATACCTCCTCTGAGTTATACTATTGTATTTTAAAGATTTAAACACACCTATGCCACAGACTTGCGGATTGTTATTCATGGTTTGCAGAGGACAATTTGAAATTGTAAAGAAAAAGGCACACTATTGTTTCTGTTGAATATACAGAACTGAAATTAAGCCATCAAGAGGTCTTTCACATTTGGTTGTTTCTTTTCTATCCAAAACCACTTCCACTGAAATGGCCTACATGAAAAGAAAGAGCATGCACTGAGCTTAACCATGCATTCTGATAGGGAGTAGGCAAACCTTTTGACAGAAGACAGAACAGTACTAGACAATGAGATGCTTTGGCCATATTCACCGTATCATGCAGTAGCTAAGCTGCTATATGGACCTCAACACCTCTTTTCCAAAGTCTCAGATGTAGCTACCTAATCCACTTCACAGACTAACACTTCATTCTAATTACTGGCAGTGGCTGACAGTTTTTACAATCCTTATTTGGTGGGACAGCACGCTATACCTGCAATATGCAGACGTTATGTTGGTTTTTAACACTCAGACAACCCTGGGATAGTCTCTAGTGTATTTACAATCAATTCGAAACTTTGCGAATACACCAAACTGGAATTCCAAGAATTCAGTGATGCTGGAAATGAATATCTAAAATCGATCTACTTTTGAGACAAGTGTTCTTTTCATTTATTAACATCTAAAAATCATAAATAAATCATGAAACTATTATAAAATATCAAACATTGCATCAAGGCAAGGTCTGTGAAAAATGTTCACCCATGCCACCATCTGTATCACATTCAAAACAGCAATCATTCCAACCGTATGTATTCAAAAGAAACAAAGAGAGACATAGACAAAACATAATGGCAGGGCCTACTAGTTTCAGTAGCAGATCTAATGCATCACATCGTCAGATCCAAGCCTTCATCAGGGCTTAAATCATATGTATGAAGACTTAAACGGGATTCTAAACACTACAATCCTATCCGGATGTTCGTATTCTTCTTAAGACAGAGTTGCTGTGCCTGAAGAATAAGTCCAGAGAAGAAACAGCCCAATACCACTTAAAGCCACATACAGATCTATCTGATGTAGGCCAGTTCTTTTGTAGCACCATAGGCATTGTTATCACAAAAGTATGAACACCATCAATCGACCTCAGAGAGAGGAAAGGCTGACTCACTTCAGTCTGGATTTGGTACTTTGAACACTGATCTCTACAACAAATGTGTAACACAGACAGAGCTACCGTCTTCTGTACAAGAGGGACACTCTCATTTGTCAGGAGTTACTGCCCATGATTAATGCATTTACCACATATAGGTGAAGGCACTACACCACTTGTGCCATAGGGAGGAACATACAGTATCTACTACTACCCTGAACACAGAGCACAGTACAGGCTAAATGGATCAGGTCTAAACACCCAGGCAGCGGGCTCAGAGCTAATAGCTTCAGCAGTGCCCTGCACACTGTCATGGCATGCTTAATGGAGCCCATTGTCTGGCCCTAGCACTTACAAAATACAATGATATACCTGCACAATCAACAATAGCATAAGGCACATGTAGTACATAAGGGGTGGCTGCTGTAAGTCAGCCACTCTTTCTCAGTACCTTATGGGGGGCTGTCCTGTTGGTCTGGCAGTCTGCCCCTCATGAAAGTGGGCCTGTCCTCCATAGTTTGTTCTTATAGATTGTCCCGTCCAGCGTGCATGGCCTGCGCATGCAACACAATTCATAGGCAGCTCCAATGCCCGAGTGGGGGGCCCGCCGTAATCACTGCTGCAGGAGGAGGGGGTGCTCCCAATCATTGACTCTGCTCCATGGCACTTAACATCTCCAGCTGCCCGTGCCTTGGGGATCACCACTGTGCTCTATGTTAAGGTTGGGCGGCAGCCGTCATCATCACGCACCTACGGCGCACTAGCTGCTCCACCCCTCCACTTCTACGAGTCTGGGCCACTGATCTTTGGGGAGCTCTGGCTGCATGCCAGACGTCCATGCTTCACTCTTTCGATGTGCCAGCCCAAGACTTTTCTTCACCCGGCCTGCCCGACGGAGCAACAAGGGACTTTCCTGGCCTGTACCCTCCTGACCTTTTCTAATTTGCAGATCACTGCAGATGCTGTTTTGTGCTTCTGAAATGTGCTTCATGTTCCAAGCAGGCTTTCGAAATAAAGTGCAGCAAAGGTGTCTCAGCAAGCTAGCTTGGCCACCAGTATATTACCTTTTACTACACAGGTATTAAACCCCGTAGGGGGACTTTAAAATACACAAGTGACCTTCACATCCAGGAACGGTGCTCCGGTTGAAAACAAGGAAGGGATGCGTTCTCAGGAACGCAAGGGAATGTTGCACATTTTTGTTCCCACTTACTTTGACCACTTTATGTGTGCCCCACTGTACCTTTTAGGGCATTAGCCCCCACTTTCTGATCTCCAAACTGCACCAGCACTACCCTTTATGCTTGCTCTCATCTAGCGTTTCCCCATAGTGCCATTCCCCACTTTCAGAGGTGGACACAGGGAGGCTCAGCTTTCTCAGTGCTGCAACCACAGCTGTGTAACTGGATGTGGGTTGTCTGCCCGCAAACGTTTTGTTCGCGGGTGGTCTGCCCACAGTGTAACTGCTCGGGCCCTCGTTTTGACCACTCATTAAAAATGGGGGGGGGGGCTCCAGCAATTTTTGTCCCCTGCCGCGAGTGCTGTGGATGCGGGGGACACCCCCTGCAACCTCCGAGACTGAAGATACCGAACATGGGGGGCGGGGGACACCCCCCACGACCCCTGCTCTTCATGTTCAGTATTTTTTGGACCCAAATTGATCGAAAAAATTCAAACTAATGGTAGTGACCGCATTCGGTCAAATCTACCATTCGTTCAAATATTTTTGATCAGTTTGGGTAATACTGTGTAACCCACTCTCCGTGATCTTGTGCACCTTTGAGAACCACTTAGCTTTCAGTGGTAAACTCAAACCCTTTCTGCTGCCTCGTTAAATTCTAATCTCTATTTGCCGTCAATCAATCAATCAATCAACGCATTTATAGAGCGCACTTTCACCAAAGCCACCATGGCGCTGTCTAGAAGTGTGGGAAGAGAGAACACACCATTTAGCAAACAGAAGTGTCTTCAAACTCTGTTTAAAATGACCAAAATCTTGCAGGCAGCAGATCCCGACTGGTAGTGCATTCCACGATTTAGGGGCCGAAATGAAAATAAAGCCTGTTCACCTACCCTCTCCCGACGATAGGCAGGTATTTAAAGAAGCACCACACCTGCAGAGCAGAGTACACGGGCTGGACAATATCATTGAATTTTATCCTGCAGGGCTAAACAACCCTGTTCATTCAGAGCCCAATGACTGATTCGGTCACTAGTGGCATGAGGCCATGGACACATTTGCACAAGTCTACATTTGTTTTCATTCCCACACATGCCTGGTGTAGGCCTACATTCACAGTTTTCCTGCTTTCTGTCTGCACCAGCATACCTATTTGTAAGTGGATTCCTAGTGCATTACTTCCAATCGCATGCATGTGGTCAGAGGATGTATGTAGATCCATATTAGTGTCTTATTTCCGACTGCAAGTCAGATGCAAACCATGGAACATCTGCATGTGGCGATTCCCCGTACTGCACCTGCCTCCATAGATGAACCCCCTCACTATCGCGAGTGGGGGGTTTAGATCTTACTAAAGGCATGGTGGCGGGCATTAGGGGGTATTTCCTTTATCTACTCATGCAAATGAAAAGAAAAATGCAATTTCAACACTTTTTTACTGTGCAGCATTTCCAGTTTTGGAGGATAGACCTGAAATGGAGGCTTTCCATAAGACTAGGTCATGACCCACAGTAGAACCAATCACTGTGTTAGCACGAGTACCTAAAAGCCCCAGTAATCAGCCCCTCCTCCTCTTCTTCTTTAGTACTAACACATTAGTGGGACACTTTTCATCAAACCCGGATCACAAAGGCCAATATCCCAACATGGAGCATGAATCCCCAGGAGAATTCACGCCACTCTGCTCTGCTCTACCACCACAGGATGGCTGGGAAGCACGAAATATATTACAACCCTTATTTGTGTGTTTCCCAACAAGTCCCCTTTACTAGTACCGTAAATTACAATGGCTCTTGTATCTGCAACACAGATTGCAGAATTGCCTTCGGCTTTTCAGCCTACAAACAATACATTTGTGCCACTTCCACCTTTGTAATATCGTGTCTTGTGCAAAGTAAATGCATTTAAAATTTTGAAGAAACTGAGAAAAGTGCGCAAAGGAAGAAAACAATGCTCTGTCATTTAGACCTCATAAGAGACCTTCTACGAAGTTCTGCAGAAAGTTATTGCTTCTATTATCAATGGAAATTTGACTAGAAACTATATTTGAATATATGTCACCACAGTGGGTGGAGAACTTAGAAAAAAAGCTTAACCACGGAAAGACCTTGCTGTTCTTGGGAGATATGGAACAAAATATCTGACAAGAACAGGGAATAATAGAACGAATGTTAAGGACCTGTGGAGAAAAATTGTTATTTAAAGAAAATATTGATAAATGATATTAAACATTGTTTGCAAGACAGGCAGGAACCAGTGTGCTCTTCTCCAGAGAAAGGAACCGATTAGGTGGGAGGTACATCTTTGAACAGGTGAACATCACCTGCCTCAATGTGACCGCTTCTCATTGGCTGTACATTGTTTGTTTGGGTAAAATTGCTTGAGGCCGATTTGTTGGCTTTTTTTAAACGTATTTTCTCGCAAATATAATGTGGAGGAGACCCCCTGCAAACAGCTACATCCCCCCACCATAAGTAAGTACCTAAGCCCACCCCCATATGTACTTGCAGGGAAATGTGTTACAGAATTGCAAATAAGTGGGTCTCGAGCAAATAGGCCCGCGATGAAAGAGGGGTGTACCCTTTTCATTTAATGTGACAACCAGAGAGGAGAAGCTTCATGTTCTTTGTTTAGGCAAAATGCCATTCTTCTGGGGCAAATGTAAGACTGTTTTGTTCTCAGCAGACCTTTCAGTAAAACGTGTAACATGGTGCTCCTTAATGCCCTTGTGAACTACTGAAAATCCAGAGTTCCTATAACCTATAATGAATATAATATTACTCTTCTTGTATCCCAGGAGTTATTGGGTATTTGTTAATGCAGGATAATAGGATGGATGGGCCTGATTTTGTGAGGACTGGATAGGAAACGCATTGAAGCATTAAGGAAAATGATGTCTGAGAGCTAGGCCATGGGTTGAACAGAGTCTTGAATTGAGAGACAACAAGAAAACACTAGGAAACTGTATAAACAGAGAGAGGCTGAGGACAGAAAACACGGTTAACCTTCACAATAGCAAGAGTCCTTAAAGGCATCCAGAGGGTAGCATATAGTAATTGGACCTTCTAGCCTGGATACCCCCTAAGACCATAGAGTTGGCCGAATCTAACATGTTAAAATGCATGCTTCCATAGAACCCTCCCTCCCACCCATTTAACAACAGGGAACCTACTTTTTACTACTGGGAAATTGGAAGGGAAATCCGCTATTGAAGGACTGGGGCAATTGGTCTTTTCTTAGCTCTTGTAAGTATTTCTGAAGAAAACAAATATCGAGAACACTTATCATTACCAAACACCTTTGAAAGAATTTCTCCAATTTGGCGAGATACAACCAGTAGGAAGAAGAAGGCTTTAATGCAAAGTGATAAGGATCTTCATAGTGTTTTAACCTTGTTAAGTGTAGCTGTGAATAAATAGATTGAGAAGGTTCTAACCCACAGGGGATGACTGCCCACACCAGGACAACCCTCTATGTACCCATACTTTTAATTTTCAGATAGGCTTCTATGTATAGAATAGAAGACACATTTTAAATAATCTATCAACATCAACCCTCCTTTGGTAAGACATCCCAGAGACAGGACATAGTTATGGTGTGGAAACAGAAATCATCCCAGCAAATAATGCTATAGTATTTATAGTATTTGATGGCAGTGCAAATACAGGAACAGGGGAGTCCTAAGCAGGAGAAGTATAACACCCAAGGAAGTGGCACGAGGACCCTGAGTGAAATAACAGGTGTGGGGGGGAAGGTAGCAATATCCCACAGTAGATGCTGCAATCTCATTGAATTGATTTACAGGTATTACAAAATGGCAACTTGGGGAAAAAGAATATGTGTAAACATTGTGACAACATGTGCTACGTAGTTGGTAACAAACTGTGGGGGTGGGAGTGATTTGCCACTCCATGTCAAGCCTGGAGGTTTCTTATTATGCAAGTTCTAGACAATACCTAAAAACTACCATTTAGGACAATATCCATACTTTACAAACCTCTCTGGGCCGCTCTGTCATGGTTATCTCCATTTCTTTCTGACCGCACTCAATCTCTTTCCATTCCTCCTTTCCGGGTCTACCCCAGCTGCTTTGACGTGCAATGTCACTCAAGGGTCCTCCATCTCACTGGTATTGTTTAACACCTACATTCATCCGCTGACCAAACTCATCTTCTCCCATGGCTTCTGTTATTCCTATGCAGATGATTCCCAGATCTTGGTTCGATAGCCAAGACAATGGTCATTCTCTCTGGGAATGCCGGGAATGCCTCAGGAACTTCAGGAGGAGTAATAATGGTAAAGAGGGAATTTACCACTACCTTTACTAGCGGGATAAGCTGGAGCTCTTAACACCTGAGGAAACCTAGGCATTTGGCGTCCTTGATAGGAGAGAGTGAGGCAGGCCAGGATAATGGATTTGGTTTCCGAAAGTAATTTCCGCACAGTAGGATTCAAGACTTATCCGTGTAAAGAAATTCATTGCCTCTAGATAGGGCACCAGGTCAGGCATTTTGTGACGGTGCAATGGTACCTGAAGACCTGGGCATGTGATGAATGCACCTTGGCATATGATGTTGTCCTGTTTAAGGCTGTGACTGGGCAAGTGAAACTCTACCTGGAGTATGGCGGCAGTGAGCGCTCTAGTTAAGCGGTATAGCAGCTATTCTTACTACATAAAAAACAGGCAAATGCTCCCACCAGAAAGGGTGTAAAAAATATCCTCAACAAAAAATAGTTAAAACACTTACATGTCTGCCTCCTGCGTTCACCCCCAATGAAGTTCAATGGTTATGCTTGGATTATTGGTAACAGCAGAGCAGCTCCACAGGAAGGAGCTCTAATATTATTGCTGGCAAATTTGAAGAGGACAGTACTTTACAAATGCATATTTAAATTTGCGTCAGTTACTAGGTGCAAGGAGGTATGAATTACAAAATGGTGTCTGTTTTAGAGCTAAAATATATATGAGCGTGACTTAAAAATCTCCCCGTTAGGAAAAGAAATATCTTTAGCATAAAAACATTTCACTAAAGAATTCAGAAATAGGGAGTAAAATGCTCCCCTTCCAGAATCTTATGTGGAGCTCTGATGGCAGAACATGAGCAGTGATATACCTGAGTATTTGGGGCTGGGATTTTGTAACTGTATCTAGACATATAATGACATATCATGACATTACTTGATCATTTGCGACTGTGCCTTGCTAAAAATTGCATTAGGGTAAAGGGTAAAGGTGTGAATACCAACTTTCTAAAACTAACTACAGAGCTGAGCAGTACCTTGGATTTAAGCATCATGACTACCCATTCGGATTCTATTGAAGGTAGCACAGCCACTATAGAGGCTCCCACCTCAGACGGTCTAAAAGAGGTGGTGAGTGAGGGGGGAGAATGGTGTGTGGGCAAAGCCAATGTCTGAGATGTCATTAAACGTGGCGGCTGTATCCTGCCTAGTGTCAATTGCCCCATCTTTTATCCCAGCAGTGCTGAAGTACTCCGTTGGAGGATAAAGTGTTCCCCGTCTTCCTATGCTCAGGAGAAAAAAAAAAGGTTTTGGCTCGGGATCCTGAATTTGAGGCGTTGTTACAAAAAGTCATCAAAGCGCCTCAAGGTTCTGCAAACAGGCCATTTAGATTGCTGAAATTGGGTTGCAACCAAGCACAGGACGTGTTGGGTCTCAGTGCATCAGGGGGGCATTGCTTAACGTTGTTTGGAGAAATACCACGACTGAGCCTGATAACGTCCTCTGACCTGACACAAGTGGAATTTATCGATAGCGGTCGAGTTGATGTAAAACTGGGTTTCTCCTCGCAACTCAACTTAATATTGGCAGAAGCGTCTACTCTTAAACAATTAAGTAATGTGATGGCAGTTACTAGATCCAATTCCAGTAAAAACACGCAGATGAAATTATTTGTTAGTGATCAGGTGCCAATGACCCGCTGGTCATTAAATTAATGTTAAAACAGGGTGGCAGCAGGACCGAGGGAGGGGGGAAGGGGGGTGTTAGTGGATGAGTAATGCCATGGAGGAAAGATTGGTGCTGTATGATTGGTCGCATATCCTCATTTCTCTGCACACTAATGGTAGTTCGAAGCAATATCTGAATTGAAAATCTCATGTATCGGTGGCCTTGTGGAATTCATGCATGATTATGATTTGTGGCCCAAGTGTGATTTTATCTCCCTGCAGGAGAAATGGCTAATTGATACCCCACAAAGGGGTGTTAGAGGTAGGCCATTTGGTGGGCTCTTGTGTGCACTGCGCATGGATACAACAATGACCATAGATAAACTCCCACTAGAGTCAAGCAACATTCTGGGGGTCAAACTGAAAATGGGGGAGGACGGTAACTCTCCTTCTGATACGTGTCTTATATTTAATGTCTATTTTAAACCCCTCATTAGAGACCTGACAAAGTTTCTGAATGTGATTTCAGCTGCTCTAGAGAAGTATATGCCGGATGAGGGTGCGAGCTACATGGTCATGGGTGACCTCAACAGTGAGTGCTTGGATGATGGATACTATAGTGCCTCAAAGGGGCAAAACATCTCGAGAGCTATAAGAGAAAGAGGGAACATAATAAGAGAGGAACTGGATGCATGGGAGATAATATTGCTTAATGGCAACATAATGGGGGATGTTCCCCCTAATTTCACGTGAGCAAGTCATTGTGCTGAATCCATTATGGATTATATTTTTGTTTCGAATTATTTATTTCATTTGTGTAGAAGTTTGAACGTGCTTAACCATGGGGGTAGTGATCATAATCCTCTATTTTTTTAATTTTTTTAATTTTTTTATTTATTGTTTGGCTGTATGAAACAACCTTTCAATAATTACAAAAATGAATAAAAACATATCATAAACATATTACAATTCAATTCATCAGTAAATAACAACTTTTCAACATTTTACGACTGGCATCCAATGTATATAAAACATAATAGCAGCATTTTTTTCCATCACCTTCCCCTCATAAAAGCATTCACAATTACTTTGGGTATAATTCATTTAAAAAACCTGTTGTTGCTAATCTAATTGACATTCTCTTTGCACCAAAAATCAATAGCCATAATTCTTCCATATCGGTTATCATTTGCGCTTTAAAGCAATGGAAATAGTATTTACGACGTATAGCATATAATGCAGGACAGTAGGCGATGACATGTTTCAACGTTTCTGTGGTATCAAGGTCCTTACAAAACCGACAGATGTTCTCACTGGCATCTATTAGTTTTCGCCTAAATAAAATATCCTTTGTATGCCACAAATTTAGACGAAAACGAATATAGTCATCTCTAAATTTTGGAGATGGACATTGTAAGATATAAGATTCTGCAACTCTAAATTTTTTGTGGCCAAACTGGGCAATGTTCCAGTCTTTAGAGTGGGAACATTTTTCCAAAGTATATATCCAATCTTGCCGACACAGTTTAATTTTAGCTTGCGTCGGATTGTGGATTAAAGTATCTAAAGAGATGTCCGCATCAGAAAGAATGTTTATAGCTGTATTGTAACGCTCACCTGGCTCCCACGGAGGCGCTGGTCTGGTCTGGGTTGCTGTGGCCTCTTCAAGCGTGATGCGCAGAATTCGGACCACCGATTGAACAGGACCCCCAAATCTTGCTTGTCTGGCCCGTAGGAATATCCTTCTGCAGATGAGAAAGGGGATTAACTGTCTGCTGAATAGTGTGCTTGCTCCCGCCTTTCCCACTTCGTTCTTCTCTGACTTCCTCCAAAACCCCCAGTTTAAGCTCACCTTATGGTTTGGAAGGATGAACTCTCCATCCTGCTTCTGGTGCAGGGGCGCGCGTTCGATCAGTTACTTCACTGGTTTTCAGAATGGCGCTGGCACATCCACTTGACTTTTCTGAGCGATACGCCATAAGTATGAAGATGCAAAAGTTCAAGTGGGAGCCTCCTTTTATGTTGTTTTTTCTGTCCTTTATTTCAGGTGCAGAACAAAGGCGATGCGTTGAGGGGTTAAATTGCCGGTGGTAAAATCAGGTGAGTTAGTGATGAGGGCGACCCCTCTAAATGTCTTTATAGTTCCCCAGTAATGTCTTTTGTCCTTTCCCCATAGGGGCCGGGGTGCGATGCCTGCCAAAGATGCGGCGCCGACCCGAGATGTGGAATGGTTCACCAAGAAAAGCCGGTAAGTAATATGGCTGAAAATCCGGCTTTCCTCTTGTGTTCCCTTGCTCACCTTTTGTCTCTTCTTCTCTCCCCTAGGTGCAGAGATGTGGTGACCGGTGCTGAGAGCCGCGATGGAGCCGGGCGGCGTCTCGGGAACAGGTGAGGGAAGCGCGGCGCTGCAGCGAGCAACGCGGTGCTTTTAAATGGAAGTCTTCCTTCAGGAATGCTGGCGTGAAGATTCCGGATGCAGGTAAGAAGGTTGAATAAGTTCTTGGTTTTCACCTTTCTCTTCTCTTATTCTTTTACAGCTGTTCCAGGTTCGAGGCGGGCGAGGCTGGAGTTCAGGTGCAGGAGCAGACACGGTGAGCGTTCAGCTGCTGGGATGCAGAACAACGTGAAGCACGTGTGGCTGTCCGGGCGTGGGTTAAATAGCTTTGGAAGAAGTTCCAGGTGAGTATTCTTCCACAGCCCCACCCAAGTAACAAAATAGTTCCTTCAGAAAAATAGTCCCTCCTAAGCCTCATTTGGCTTGGTTCTTCATGCAGCATGGTCTGCATCAGGTGAGTGTGCAGCATAGTCTGCTTCAGGTAAGTGCACCAAACACTTCCCCTTATGAGCCTGGCGCCTATGGCGCCAGGACTGATGTCATACATGAGCCTGGCGCCAACGGCGCTAGGACAGAGTCCAAAGAGCCCCTATAAAGGGCCGCTGGGCTTTTACCCGGGGGCGTGATGCCTGCTCCCGGGGGTGCTGGGCCTGGCCTGGTGCTCCGGGGGTAGGCATCATGACAGCACTCCCCCCCAAGGCCCCTCCCAAGGTCTTTTCCCTAGGAGGTTTCGGTTTGTTCGGGAAATTCCGATGGAACCTTTTTACTAGCCGAGATGCATGTACGTGGTCGCTGGGTTCCCAAGATCTTTCCTGAGGCCCGTACCCCTTCCAATCAATTAGATAGAAAAGTTTTGATTTTGAGATCTTAGAGTCCAAAATGTTCTTCACCTCGAATTCAGACTCCCCATCTATCTGGATTGGTTCTGGTGGCTTTATTAATCTGGTTCCTGGTTGCACTGGTTTCAAAAGCGACACATGAAAAACGGGGTGAATCCGCATGTTAGCTGGTAGATCTAGCTTGACTGCCACTGGGTTAATTATAGCTTTGATCGAGTAAGGGCCTAAATACCTTGGATTAAAAGTCCGAGGTCCCTTGAGCGATAAGTGTTTGGTAGCCAACCATACTTGATCCCCTATTTGGTATGGAGGCGCCTCCTTTCGATGCAGATCTGCATTCTTTTTGTATTTCCCTTTCGCATGTTGTAAGTGTGCAGTAGCATCCTTGAAGGCTTGAGTAATCGTAGAATGCAAATGGTCCACTGCGGGCATTTCGAGGCTCAAAGGTGAGTCCAAGTCTGAAGTACGAGGGTGATGTCCATATAGGGCATAAAAGGGGCTCTGACCAGTTCCAGAGTGTATCGAGTTATTGTATGCATATTCAGCCACCCATAAAATATCCTTCCAATTACCCTCCGATTGGTGCAACATACATCGTAGATATTGTTCAAGGGTCTGGTTCGTTCTCTCTGTCTGACCATCGGTCTGTGGGTGGTGGCTGGTTGAGAGTCTTACATCGATTTGTGCCAGTTGACAACCCTTTTTCCAAAAATGAGAAATAAACTGGCTTCCCCGATCGGAGATTAGTATGGACGGGAATCCATGCAGACGGATGATATTTTCGAGGAATTCCTTGGCAAGAACAAAAGCTGAAGGTAATCCTTTCAACGGAATAAAATGGGCCATCTTGGAAAATAAATCCACCACAACCAGAATAGTATTGTATCCATTACAAGAGGGCAGGTCCGTGATAAAATCTAGTGACAAGGTGTGCCAAGGTGCTGGTGGAATGTCTAAGGGTTGAAGAAGACCGGCGGATTTTGTTTTTTGACCTTTGTTTTGGGCGCAAACTCCACAGGACATCACGAAAGATTTAATATCCTTTCACCAGGACGGCCACCAGAATTGCCGTTTAATTTTTTCCTCTGTTTTGGCAATGCCAGGAGGTCCTTCCATCAGAGTATCGTGATGACGGGAAATAACCAGTTCTTGCAATTCCTTATCAGTGATTGCATAATTTATCTCCGACGGCGAGAACTTTCTGGACCAAAATGCTACAGGGTGCAGTTGGTTGGTTTCGGGGTCTCTCTGAGACAGGACAGCTCCCATGGCTAAGCTGGATGCGTCGGTTTCGACTATATATGGGAGATCAGGACGCGGGTGTTTCAAAATAGGTGCGGACGTAAATTTAGCTTTTAATTCCTGAAAGGCCTGTTCAGCTTCCTCGGTCCATTCAAAACGTTTATTCTTCCGCAAGAGTGCAGTGATGGGTTGCACCACCCGTGAAAATTCCGGGATAAACCTGCGATGAAAATTGGCAAAACCAAGCATGCTTTGGACACCTTTCACCGAACTAGGTGATGGCCATTTGAGGATGGCATCCACTTTCCGTGAGTCCATTCGGACCCCTTTAGGTGTCAGGATGAATCCAAGAAACTCAACCTGGGTGGTATGGAAAACGCATTTTTCCAGCTTTGCAAACAGTTTGTGCTGGCGCAATTTCTCAAGGACGGCCCTGGCATGTTTTCTGTGATCAGATTCCGAAGAGGAGTACACCAGAATGTCATCGATATACACAACAACACAGACATCGATGAGTTCCCGAAGGACATCGTTCATGAAGAATTGGAAGGCAGCAGGCGCGTTGCACAACCCAAATGGCATCACCTGGTATTCGAATAGTCCATATTTTGTACGGAAGGCCGTTTTCCATTCGTCGTCTTCTTTTACTCGTACCAGATGATAAGCCCCCCAGAGATCTAACTTGGTGTATATGCAAGCGTCCTTCACCTGGTCTAGGAGTTCAGGGATCAAAGGCAGAGGGTAACGATTTTTAACAGTTATCTGATTCAATGCGCGGTAATCGATACAAGTTCTAAGGTCGCCTTCTTTTTTTGGCACGAAGAACAAAGTCGAGGATGCCGGAGACTTTGACGGGCAAATGAAACCATTGGCTAGGTATTGATCTAAATATTGTCTCAAATGCAGATTCTCCGGCTCAGTAAGGGCATAAATCCTGCTACAAGGGGGTTGTGCACCGGGCACCAGATCGATTTGGCAATCGTACGATCTGTGAGGAGGTAATGTGTTGGCCTGTTCCTTTTGTAAGACGTCCTGAAAGTCTTGGTATTCCGGAGGTAGTTGCATGGAGACAGAGGTTACTGACGCTAGACTGATCTTCAGATTTTCTGGGTAGCAGGTTCGTGCACACTCCGGAAAGGTTATTCTCTTCGCTCGCCAATCAATTCGAGGATTATGTGTCTCTAACCAAGGGATTCCGAGAATAACCTGAAACTGTGGAGCCTTGATTACATCAAACACAACTGCCTCCCGATGGCCGTCCGGACCTACAAGTGTCACCTCAGCTGTGGAATGTGTTACCGGTCCCGAGGCAATTTCAGTTCCATCAACTGTGGTGATGACATCTTTGTTGGTTTTAGGACGCAGGGGAAGGTTAATCCTGGAGACCAATTCACGATCCACATAGTTTCCTAGAGCCCCACTATCGATGTATGCCTTTATTGCATGCAACCGCTTAGGCTGTTCCGGATCTGCAAGGACCATTGGCACAGTGAAATGTGAGGTCTGAGAGTTCGTTTTCAAGCTCGGCAAGTGGACACCTACGCTTGTCGGGCGGGGTCGTTTCCCGATACAGAGGTTTCATGGATTTTATCAGCGGCTCCTACCATCTTCCTGGGCGGCCTTGCCGGGCAATCTCGTAGAAAGTGTCCAGAGGATCCGCAATAAAGACATAATTTCATCTGCCGTCTTCTTTCACGTTCCTTTTGCGTTAAAGGTCCTTTAACTCTTCCGATTTGCATTGGCTCAGAGGCTTCAGCCCCCTTGAGGTTAGCGTGGGTCTTGACTAACACCCGGGTCTCAAACTTGGATCGATCTGCTTTTCTGTTTTGCAGTCTGTGATCCAATTGGACCACTAAGTCTATATATTCTGAGCATTCTTGGGGAGGATTTACAACTTGGGCCAGGACATCTTTAAGTTCTCTGCGTAGACCTCGATAAAATAACGTGATTCTTTTATCCTCAGGCCACCCAGTTTCCACAATTAGTCTATTAAAGGTTGCAATGTAGGAAAGGAGGTCTTGATTGCCCTGTCGCAGAGATAGAAGTTTGTCATCTAGAGCCTGCCCCTGGGAGTGACGAGCAAATAACCTTTCCATGCTTGCTTGAAATCCTTGAAAATCACGAAGAATCGGGTCATCTTGAGTTACCAGTGGAACTGACCAATCGGCAGCACTGCCGCTGAGATATGACAATACAAAGGCTACCCTGGTCTGGTCATTAGGGAAGGCCCCAGGTCTGCACAGGAAATGCAAACGACACTGATTCATGAATACGGTGAATCGCTTGGGGTCCCCAGCAAAGCTTTCGGGTGGGCCAAGCGGCATGTTTCCAGGTAGATTAATCGGCACCGGGTCACTGGAAAGCACAGGAGCGGGGTTCCCTCCGGAACCGGGTAAAGGAGTTTGTCCAGCTTGACCTTGCAAAAGCTGTCTAGCCAGGTCATCAGCTCTTTCCTTTGTTACAATCACTTCCCTACTGAGAGCATTAGTCTCTTGACGAGCAGCGTGTACTTCAGCCCGTAATTCCCCCAGTAGTTGGGCCAACTGGTCAGTCTCGGAAGTTTCCATAGCGCCTGGGTGGGAATTTGTAGGAAGTCTTCGCGTTCTGTAACGCTCACCTGGCTCCCACGGAGGCGCTGGTCTGGTCTGGGTTGCTGTGGCCTCTTCAAGCGTGATGCGCAGAATTCGGACCACCGATTGAACAGGACCCCCAAATCTTGCTTGTCTGGCCCGTAGGAATATCCTTCTGCAGATGAGAAAGGGGATTAACTGTCTGCTGAATAGTGTGCTTGCTCCCGCCTTTCCCACTTCGTTCTTCTCTGACTTCCTCCAAAACCCCCAGTTTAAGCTCACCTTATGGTTTGGAAGGATGAACTCTCCATCCTGCTTCTGGTGCAAGGGCGCGCGTTCGACCAGAGTTACTTCACTGGTTTTCAGAATGGCGCTGGCACATCCACTTGACTTTTCTGAGCGATACGCCGTAAGTATGAAGATGCAAAAGTTCAAGTGTGAGCCTCCTTTTATGTTGTTTTTTCTGTCCTTTATTTCAGGTGCAGAACAAAGGCGATGCGTTGAGGGGTTAAATTGCCGGTGGTAAAATCAGGTGAGTTAGTGATGAGGGCGACCCCTCTAAATGTCTTTATAGTTCCCCAGTAATGTCGTTTGTCCTTTCCCCATAGGGGCCGGGGTGCGATGCCTGCCAAAGATGCGGCGCCGACCCGAGATGTGGAATGGTTCACCAAGAAAAGCTGGTAAGTAATATGGCTGAAAATTCGGCTTTCCTCTTGTGTTCCCTTGCTCACCTTTTGTCTCTTCTTCTCTCCCCTAGGTGCAGAGATGTGGCGACCGGTGCTGAGAGCCACGATGGAGCCGGGCGGCGTCTCGGGAACAGGTGAGTGAAGCGAAGGCGCTGCAGCGAGCAACGCAGTGCTTTTAAATGGAAGTCTTCCTTCAGGAATGCTGGCGTGAAGATTCCGGATGCAGATAAGAAGGTTGAATAATTTCTTGGTTTTCACCTTTCTCTTCTCTTATTCTCTTACAGGTGTTCCAGGTTCGAGGTGGGCGTGGCTGGAGTCCAGGTGCAGAAGCAGACACGGTGAGCGTTCAGCTGCTGGGATGCAGAACAATGCGAAGCATGTGTGGCTGTCCGGGCGTGGCTTAAATAGCTTTGGAAGAAGTTCCAGGTGAGTATTCTTCCACAGCTCCACCCAAGTAACAAAATAGTTCCTTCAGAAAAATAGTCCCTCCTAAGCCTCATTTGGCTTGGTTCTTCATTCAGCATGGTCTGCATCAGGTGAGTGTGCAGCATGGTCTGCTTCAGGTAAGTGCACCAAACACTTCCCCTTATGAGCCTGGCGCCTATGGCGCCAGGACAGAGTCCAAAGAGCCCCTATAAAGGGCCGCTGGGCTTTTACCCGGGGGCGTGATGCCTGCTCCCGGGGGTGCTGGGCCTGGTGCTCCGGGGGTAGGCATCATGACAGTATTTAACCAGCATTTAGGGTATTGATGATCTGAATATAGTAAATATTTACCCAAAATACAAGATATATCTACACATTGTAATGACAGAATGCATTTTCTCAACAGAGCTATCAATTTCCATGCAATAGTACTATATAACGATAGCAGCCTAATTCAAAACGAATCATTGCAATGGGAACAAAGGTAGGCAAGTTAAAAATTGAGCGCCAGTATTTACCCTCCAATCGATCCCACACTAAACGGGGCAACATCGATACAGCTTCAGAGCCATACGAGATAATGGGTTTTGCTTTCATGGAATAAAATGATATTATATGATTGCACGCAAACTTTCCAAACTTATATAATATAACCCTAGATTGGGAGATTAGGGTTTGCAGTTTCAATTCAAGTTCTTTTTGAAACACTTTATCATTGTTACCCTGGCTAATCATAATACCCACGTATCTATATATTGAAGTTGAGAGAATTTGCTCCTTTTTTATATACCACTTGAATTGAGAGTATTTTGTCATTTTTTACGATTTTGGCACATCATAATTTGAGTTTTCGTTAAGTTTATGGTCATGGCATTTTCTACGGTATACTCCGATAACCCATTGATCAAGCGTTGCAAACCTGCCAGAGTTTTTGACAATAGAACAAGATTGTCTGCATAAAGGATCCATGGTTTCTGTTCTTGGTCTAGTTTGGGAGCGTCAGAGTTAACATTCTGAAATTTTTCACCCATATCAAGGATAAATAGGTTAAATATAGTAGCCGCCAGGATGCACCCCTGCTTTAGTCCTCGATATGATAAATTGGGAGGAGTTAACATCCCATCGCGAGTAAGACGGATATGAACTGATGTGTTTTCATGAAAGATAGAAATTAACTTGACCAGTAAATAAGGGCAGCCCAATAGCACCAGTTTATGCAGCATTAGATTGCGGTCTATAGAATCTAATGCTTCCTTGAAGTCTACAAAGGCAACGAATAACGGTTGCCTTTGCTGACAGCAGAGAGCCTTAATTGCAGTCAAGGAGACAATATTTATAGCCGTTCCCTTACCAGCCACAAATCCTGTCTGAAACCTATCTCTCATGTTCGATGAGTTGATCCATTGTTGGAGATCTCTTAGAATTAATGAAGCAAAGATTTTCCCTGGAACATCTAATAAGGCGATTGGCCTATAATTTGCGGGGTTTTGTCTATCGCCTTTTTTATAAATGGGTACAATCAATGAAGTACACCACGATTTAGGGATCTTTTGGGTAATTACAACTTGAGAGAAGATTTCAAACAGGATGGGAGCCCATAAATCCGGAAATTCATTCAGCATGGCATTAGAAAGCCCATCAGGGCCTGGAGCACGGGATCTACTAGCTTTGTGAATAAGATAAAGAATATCGTCTATTGTAAAAGCGATTGAGAAGGGTCCCTCAAGTTTTACAGAAGGTACGCAATTAGTAGGAGGGAGAAGAGCATAAAGGCCAGCAAAATGGGAGATCCATGTGGAAGAAGCAACATCATTAATCTGCATTTGACATTGGGTGGTGTTATATGTGTCTGTTATTAATGACCAACATCCTGCAGAGTTTTTTGTTAAAACTTTAACCAACATTGCCTCACCATCTTTTTGATATAATAGCGAACAATAAGTTCTTCTCCAATTCCTATGTTTGGTCTTAATTGCTTTAAGAGCAGCCCAGCGCTGATCAACTGGTAGAGATTGGACCGCTTTCTTATTTTTTCGAAATAGAGCTTTCGCTTTCTGCATATCTTGATTGTAAGAATGTGCTGCAACTGAAGATCTTGTTATCTTAGTAGAACCAGCAAATTGATACATTAGTCTTGTGTAATCAAAATCAGAATTCCAATCATTTAGCAAGGTTTTACATGATATTTTAAGACAATCTGTAAAATGCAATAGTTTGGTACTGGATCATCGTAAACAGTTTCGACCAGGATTTACATCAATAGTAACTTCCATTGTTATAGAAGACACAAGTGGAGCAATTCCTTGGTTACCAGAGTTCAGTGGCCGGTGGAGATGCAACATATTATGATCACTAGCCGAAGATGGCAAAACCTGAAACCCCTTCAGGAGATGGAACAATGAACGGCTAACATAAATGAAGTCAGTGGTAGCCACAGAACTACCCCTTTTCCATGTCGGTGGGGAGGAGAGTCCTCAGGAAATGAACCATTCACCATAAACATATCTTTCGACTGTATAAACGTGTCATGATGCCTACCTCCAAGGAGCCAGACAGGGCCCGGCACCCTCAGAGGCAGGCAACATGTATACTAGAGAAGTCCCAGCCACCCCAGATAGGGGCTCTCTGGACTCAGTCCTGGCGCCATTGGCGTCAGGCTCATAAGGGATAACAGTCCTGGCACCATCGGCGCCAGGCTCATACAAGATATGGAAGGAAATGTGTTTGGTGCAAACTTACCTGGCAGACCATGCTGCAATTTCCTTACCTGGCAGATCATTCTACAACTTCCAGATGAAAAAGGAACTACTTAACCACACGGGTGTGGCTGGTGGCAGGATACATACTTTCAGTGGAAGGATACATACCTGGGACTACTTGAAAGGCTATTTAAGCCACACCCAGACAGCAAACCACGCTTCGCGTTGTTCTGCTCATAGCAGCTGGACGCTCACCGTGCCTGCTCCTGCTCCAGTCCTCGACCACGCCTGCCAGCATCCTGGAAACACCTAAGGATAGAAAAGGGAAGAAGAAACAGGTGAAAACAAACCTTACCTGTTAAAGCTGCATTTCGGATTCAGCGCGCCAACGTTCCTGCAAAAAGACATCATTTTAAATACTCACCGTGTCGCATACATCTCGGCGCACTTCTCTTACCTGCACGTGGCGCCTTCGGCTCTGCGACGCCCACCCGGATCTCCTGCAGCATTCCAGCACCTACGGGGAGACGAAGAGAAGAAAGCAAGGTGAAAAGGGGAAAATAACCAAGAAGCACTTACCTGCCAAGCTAATTCTTCTTACCTTCGGGTCGATGCCATTCCTTGGGCATTTCAGCACCCCAGCCCCTATGGGGAAAAAGCAAACATCACATTAGTGAATGCAAGAACCGTAGCAAACAAACTATTTTAAACTTACCTGCTTACAGGTCGGACTCAGCTTCTGCTTCCTATCGGCTCCATTTCTTCGGCATTCTCGAACTCCGGCCCCTAAGGAAAAAGAGACAGGAAAAGACAGTAGTGGGCCTACACCAAAACTCACCTGAAATCAGGTTTTCGACGGAAACCGCCCTCAGCCCGGAGTCTTCCATTACCTGCAAAAGAGAAGAGGAGCAGTTTAGACTCAAGCTTGCCAAAAACATTTACGGTACTTACCGGAACAGACAAGCGAACTCGAACTTACTATCCAGTGACGTAACTGGATCCCAACGCGCCCCTGCATCAGAAGCAGGATGGAGAGCTCGCCTTTTCAATCCCTAAGGTGAGTCTCCACCGGGAATTACAGAAGGGTTGCAAGGAGGGTGAGAAGGGGAACGGGAGATCAACACAAAACCCGCAGAGTATTAACCCTTCCTTTTCGCTCACAGAAGGGTATTCATCCGAGCCAGACAAGCCGGATTTGGGAACCCAGCCCACTCCATCTTCAGGGTGCTGAACATCTCCTTCGAAGAGGCCACTGCCGTCCAGACCACGCCGGCGCCTCTGTGGGAACCAGGTGAGCATTACAGAACGCAAAGCCTACCCACAATTACCCACCCAGGCGCCATGGAGACTTCCGAAACAGACCAACTGGCCCAACTATTGGGGGAATTACGGGCGGAAGTTCACGCCGCCCGCCAAGAAACCAACGTTCTTCGAAGAGAACTGATCTTGTCCAAAGAACGAACCGATGACCTGGCTAAACAGCTTTTGCAGAATAAGGCTGGACAAACGCCATTACCTGCTTCCGGGAGAGAGTCCACTCCTATGGCTTCCACTAACCCGGTGCAAATTAACCTGCCGGGAAACATACCTTTGGCCCCACCTGAACGTTTTGCGGGGGACCCCAAGAAATACGCTGTTTTCATGAACCAATGTCGTTTACACTTTTTATGTAGACCTGAGGCCTTCCCTAATGACCAAACTAGGGTGGCTTTTGTTTTATCGTATCTCAGCGGCTGTACAGCCGATTGGTCTATTCCGTTGGTAAATCAAGACGATCCTATCCTTCGTGACTTTCAACGCTTCCAGGCTAGTATGGAGAGATTATTTGCCCGGCACGCCCAGGGTGAGGCCTTGGATAACGAACTTCTGTCTTTGCGTCAAGGGAACCAAGACCTCCTATCTTATATCGCCACATTTAACAGACTGATTGTGGAAACTGGGTGGCCTGAGAATAAAAGAATCACCTTGTTTCATCGAGGACTTCGTGGAGAGCTAAAAGACGTTCTGGCTCAAATTGTGAATCCACCCCAACTCTGTGAGGAATACATTGATTTAGTGATCCAACTTGATTATAGACTCCAGAATAGAAAGACTGATCGGACTAGATTTGAAACTCGGGCTTTGGTAAAAACCCACGCAAACCCCAAGAGTACCGACACTTCGGAGCCAATGCAAATTGGGGGAGTAAAAGGACCCCTAACGCAGAAAGAACCAGAAAGAAGACGGCAAAACCAGTTATGTCTCTATTGCGGAGAGTCTGGACACTTTCTACGAAATTGCCCGGTAAAACCACCCAAGAAGGTGGTTGGAGCCACAGACCAAAACCTTCCAAAATCTGATTTGGGAAACGATCAAGCCCGACAAGCGTAGAGGTCCGCTTGCCGACCGTGAAGACAAACTCTTTGACCTCGCATTTCATCATGCCAATGACCCTCGTGGATCCAAAGCAGCCTCAACGATTACATGGCATAAAGGCCTTTCTCGATAGTGGGGCTATTGGGAACTATGTTGGTCTTGAATTGGCTTCCAGGATTGGTCTCCCTCTCCGACCAAAAATCACCAAAGATGTCATTACCACGGTTGATGGGACTGAAATTGCCTCTGGGCCGGTAACACATTCTACCACAGAAATGACACTGGTTGGCCAAGATGGTCATAGGGAAACCATAGTGTTCGACGTAATCAAGGCTCCACAATTTCAGGTAATCTTGGGGATCCCTTGGTTAGAAGCACATAATCCTCGAATTGACTGGCGAGCAAAGAGTATCACCTTTCCTAACTGCAGACAAACTTGTTATTCCGGAAATCCACAAGTGGGTCTAGCCTCAGTAACCTCTGTGTCAGCACAACTACCACTTGAGTATCAGGACTTTCAGGACGTTTTTCAAAAAGAACAGGCTAACACCTTACCACCTCACCGGCCATACGATTGTCAAATTGATCTGGTACCCAATGCTCAACCGCCTTGTAGTAGGATTTATGCCCTTACCGGACCAGAGAATCTTCATTTACGCCAGTATTTGGATCAGTATCTTGCCAATGGGTTTATTCGCCCGTCAAAGTCACCGGCTTCTTCAGCTTTGTTCTTCGTGCCGAAAAAGGAAGGCGACCTTAGAACATGTATTGACTATCGCGCCTTAAATCATGTAACGGTTAAGAATCGTTACCCCCTGCCTCTGATCCCTGAACTCCTCGACCAGGTGAAAGATGCCTGCATCTTTACCAAGCTGGATTTAAGAGGGGCTTACCATCTGGTGCGCGTGAGAGAAGGCGATGAATGGAAAACGGCCTTCCGCACCAAATACGGACTCTTTGAATACCAAGTGATGCCCTTCGGGTTGTGCAACGCACCTGCTGCCTTCCAGTATTTTATGAATGACATCTTTCGAGAACTCATAGATGTTTGTGTCATCATATATATTGACGACATCCTAGTGTATTCTTCCTCGGAATCATATCACCGAAAACATGTTAAGGCCGTCCTAGAGAAACTACGCCAGCACAAACTATTTGCAAAGCTCGAAAAGTGCATTTTTCACGTCACGGAGGTTGAGTTTCTTGGTTTCGTCCTAACGCCAAAGGGAGTTCGAATGGACTCACGGAAAGTGGGCGCGATCCTCAAATGGCCATCCCCTAGTTCTGTGAAAGGGGTTCAGAGCATGCTTGGTTTTGCCAATTTCTATCGAAGGCTTATCCCGGAGTTTTCTCGAGTGGTTCAACCCATCACAGCCCTCTTACGGAAAAACAAACGCTTCGAATGGACTACGGAAGCAGAACAAGCATTTCAGGAACTAAAAACTAAATTCACCTCCGCACCTGTGTTAAAACATCCCCGTCCAGATCTCCCTTACGTTGTGGAAACTGACGCATCTAGTTTAGCCATGGAAGCGGTTCTATCACAGAGGGACCCAGTCTCGAACCAACTGCATCCTGTGGCCTTTTGGTCCAGAAAATTCTCAGCTCCAGAAGTTAACTACGCAATCACAGATAAAGAACTATTAGCTATCAAGTCAGCTTTCAAGGCTTGGCGTCATTACCTTCTCGGCGCAAGACATACTGTTACCGTAATTACAGACCACAGGAATTTGCAATACTTAAAAACGGCCAAAGCTTAATCCTCACGCCAACTCCGTTGGTGTCATGATCTCTGCTTCCAAAAGATCAGGACTTGCCCGACTCCCTTGGAAGCAGACCCATAACCCCGGTTCCGAGTGCCAGCCGGTCCCAATTGGGACCTTTTGGACCCTGTCCTGGCGCCAGTGGCACCAGGCTCATAAAGATGCCCAGTCCCAGCGCTGGAAGCGCCGGGCTCATAATGCTTGGGTGGACTTACCTGCAGCAGACCATGCTGCTTACTTACCTGCCAGTTGAACCCCTGATCCTCTTCTGTTTGGGACTGCTTTTCCTGTTGGGTGGGGCAGGAGCCACTCCCTAGGTTCAGAACACTGGAACTCTTCTGGAAAGCAGGAACTCTTTTCTTACCTAGGCGTGGTTGTGGAAGGAGACACCTAAGCACTACAGGAGGCTATTTAAACCACACCCGATGGATGAATCTTGCTTTGTGTTATTCTGCATTCTCTGCAGCAGAACGCTCATCGTGTCTTCTGCTTCTGATCCTGGGCCTAAGGGAACAAAGGCTTACCATCCTGGAATCCAGTCTTCAGCAGCACCTGTAAAGACAAAGAAAGAACAGGTTAGCACTACGGTCTTCAGTGGCAGCGCATCTCTTACCTGGTCCATCGGCTGTCACCAACACCTCGCGCTGCATTCCGGCATCTGAAAGACAAAGGCTTACCTACTCTTCGCATGCTCCGGAGGTCTTCGCACTGCATTCCGGCATCTGAAAGAAAAAAGCTTACCAGCTCTTCGCACGCTCCGGAGGCCTTCGGCGCTGCATCCCGCATCTGAAAGACAAAAGAAGGTGCGTTTAAAGACATTGGGCAACTTTATTACTCACGTGCCATTACTCCTTCCCACGCCGAATCCAGTGGGTATTCCAGCACCCTTCAGCTTCTCTAAAGCTCCGAACTTGTACCTGCAAGATAAAAGGGACAGTTAGTGCGCATCGTGAAGCAGGCTACAAGCGCTTACTTACGTGCTTCCAGGCGCTTCTATTCCTCACGCAGGTTCGATCCTCAACTCTCATCAGCCCGCCATCCGCCATCGCCGGAACCCTGCAAAACAAGAGATATCATTACAAAAGACTTTTAAGACATTTGAAGTGCCCAGAACTTACCGTTCGTGCAGTTAACGACGGACAGCAGTCCTCTGAGGTCAAGAGGCCTGCACCCTTATCCAGTGAAGAAACTGGTTACGGCACCCTGCCCCGAGGCAGGTTCACTTACCTAAGGTGAGGGCGTTAACCTTTGGGGTTCTACAGGAGAAGAGAAAGGGAAGAGGAGAGAGGCACCCAATAACTCCAGTTCATTAATCCCATATTTTCTATCTGCAGACATCTTACTCTTCGAGTCAGACATACAGTGCACAGAGGTCCAGCCCAAAGAGCCAACCGTGTGTTACACATCACCTTTGAAGATACGGCATTCACCCAGTCAAGATCGGCGCCTCTGCGGGAATCAGGTGAGCGTTACAGAACACAAAGCCTACCGCAAAACTCCCACCCAGGCGCTATGGAAACCTCGGATACCGACCAGCTAGCCCAGTTACTTGGGGAACTAAGAGCAGAAGTGCATGCAGCCCGTCAGGAAACGAATGCTCTAAGAAGGGAACTGATTATTTCCAAGGAGCGAACAGATGATCTCGCTAGACAATTGCTACAGTCACAAGCCGGACAAACTCCGTTCCCAGCATCAGGGGCAAATCTTCCTTCAACATCCTCTACGAACCCAGTGCAGATCAACCTACCTGGGAATGTACCTCTGGCTCCGCCCGAACGATTTTCTGGTGACCCAAAGAGGTTTGCAGTATTTATTAATCAGTGCCGGTTGCACTTCTTATGCCGGCCAGCAGCCTTTCCAACTGATCAAGCTAAGGTAGCTTTCGTGCTTTCGTACCTTAGTGGCAATGCGGCAGACTGGTCGATCCCTCTAGTTAATCAAGATGATCTGGTTCTCCATGATTTTCAAGCTTTTCAGCTCAGTATGGAAAAACTGTTTGCAAGACATTCACAGGGGCAGGCCTTGGACAATGAGCTCCTTTCATTGCGACAGGGTAATCAAGACCTTTTGGCTTATATTGCGTCTTTCAACAGACTGATAGTGGAAACTCGATGGCCTGAGGACAAAAGGATTACGCTGTTTTATAGAGGTCTACGTAGAGAGCTCGAAGATGTGTTAGCCCAAGTAGTGAATCCCCCGCAAGACTGTTCGGACTATATTGACTTAGTCGTTTAAACTGACCACAGACTGCAGAACAGGAAGGCCGATCGTTCCAAGTTTGATGCTCGAGTATTTTCCAAACCACCAACTCCTACCAAAGGAGTAGACTCTGGGGAACCCGAGCAAATAGGGGGCCTGAAAGGACCACTAACACAAAAGGAGCGGGAAAGGAGAAAACAGCTGCAATTATGCCTCTATTGCGGAAACTCGGGGCACTTTCTTCGAGACTGTCCGGTGAAACCAGCCAAGAAGGCAGTAGGAGCTGCAGTTACCAGGGTCACAAACTCTGAGCAGGGAAACGACCTCGCCCGACAAGAATAGAGGTCCTCTTGCCGAGCGTTAAAACCAGTTCAGTGACCTCGCATTTCGTGATACCTATGGTCCTCATTAGCCCTGAACATCCGGATCGATTACATGCGATTGAAGCTTACGTCGACAGCGGTGCCATCGGCAATTATGTGGATCATGAAATGGTTTTGAGGATGAATCTGACTCTTTGTCCAAAGGCTGTAAAGGACGTCATTACTACGGTGGATGGTACGGAGATAGCCTCCGGACCAGTAACGCATACCACCCAAGAAGTGACGCTAGTAAGTCACGATGGACACCATGAGAAGATCGTGTTCGATGTGATCAAGGCCCCTCAGTTCCAGATTATTCTAGGAATTCCTTGGTTAGAGAAGCACAATCCTCAGATCGATTGGCGAGCAAGAACGGTTCAGTTTCCAGAATGTGTCTCTACTTGTCACCCTCGACCTGGTGTTGCACTGGCAGCAATTTCCTCGGAGGCTCCCCAGTTACCTCCTGAATACCTAGAATTCCAAGATGTTTTCCGGAAGGATCAGGCTAACTCTCTACCTCCTCATAGGTCTTATGACTGCCAGATAGACCTGATACCTGGATCTACTCCTCCTTGTAGTAGAATTTATGCCCTCACCGAGCCTGAGAATCTTCACCTCCGACAATACCTGGATCAATACCTAGCGAATGGGTTTATTCGTCCTTCCAAGTCCCTTGCTTCCTCAGCTTTGTTCTTCGTTGCAAAAAAGAAGGGGACCTTAGAACTTGTATAGATTATCGCGCCCTGAACCAGATCACCGTTAAGAATAGATATCCGTTACCTTTGATCCCTGAACTCCTGGACCAAGTCAGAAAAGCATGCATATATACAAAGCTGGATCTTAGAGGAGCCTACCACTTGGTACGAGTAAAAGAGGGTGATGAATGGAAGACGGCCTTCCGCACCAAGTATGGGCTATTTGAATATCAGGTCATGCCCTTCGGACTTTGCAATGCCCCGGCTGCCTTTCAATATTTTATGAACGATGTCCTCAGAGAGCTCATAGATGTGTGTGTTGTTGTTTACATTGACGACATCCTTGTTTATTCTTCATCGGAAACTGAACATCGGAAACACGTGAAAATGGTCCTCGAGAGATTGCGTCAACACAAACTTTTCGCTAAGTTGGAAAAATGTGTTTTCAACGTGACTGAAGTTGAATTCTTGGGATTCATATTATCACCTAGCGGAGTGCGTATGGATTCAAAGAAGGTCGATGCAATTCTCAAATGGCCATCGCCATCCTCCGTAAAAGGTGTTCAAAGCATGTTAGGCTTCGCTAACTTTTACCGCAGGTTTATCCCCGAATTCTCTCGAATAGTCCAGCCCATCACCGCCTTGTTAAAGAAAAACAAACGTTTTGAATGGTCTACCGAGGCGGAACAAGCTTTCCAGAATTTGAAGACTAGATTTATCTCTGCACCGATCTTAAAACATCCTCGCCCAGAACTCCCCTACATCGTTGAAACTGATGCTTCGAGCCTTGCCATGGGGGCAGTTCTATCACAAAAGGACCCAGTAACCAATCAGTTGCATCCCGTGGCATTTTGGTCCCGCAAATTCTCGCCTCCTGAAATCAATTACACTATTACTGATAAGGAACTTCTAGCTATCAAGTCCGCCTTTAAGGCTTGGCGGCATTATCTTCTGGGGGCCCGACACACCGTTACTGTGATTACAGATCACCGAAACCTGCAATATTTGAAAACCGCAAAAGCTCAATCCTCTAGGCAACTCTGTTGGGCACTATTCTTTGCCGAGTTTGACTTCATAATTACCTATCGACCTGGTACAAAAAACTGTAAAGCTGATGCCCTTTCTCGGATGGGAGTGGAAGAACATTTGATCAATCCTAAACCTGTACCTATCATTCCCGAACAAAGAATTCTAGGTGTAATCGCCACACAATCCATAGAGGAAGTTAAGGATAAAGCCAGGCTACTGGTAACTCCAGCAGACATACAGAATTGGCATCTGCAGGGAAAGGACTTTACGGTGAAGGGCAACCTATTATATTTCCAAGAACGGTTATACCTGCCCAGCACAGATTTACAGAAAAAGGTAATCTCTTGTTATCACGATTCTTTAATGGAAGGACATCCCGGTATGACCAAGACCTCGGAAAATATCAAGCGCTACTTCTGGTGGCCGTCTTGGAAAAAAGATATCAGAGACTTTATAATGTCCTGTGGAGTATGCGCCCAAAACAAGAGTCAAAAGGAAAAACCAGCCGGCCTCTTACGCCCTATTGACATCCCGCCTCGCCCTTGGCATACGCTTTGTATGGACTTCATCACCGATCTACCTCCATGCTCCGGATACAATACGATCCTAGTAATCGTGGACCTATTCTCCAACATGGCGCATTTCATTCCACTCAAAGGCTTACCAACAGCAGCAACTCTGGCCCGAGAATTTCTCGAAAACATCGTCCGACTGCACGGTTTTCCTTCAGTTCCAATTTTGGATCGAGGTAGTCAATTTATTTCTCATTTTTGGCGAAGTTGCTGTCGGTCGGCTCAAATTGATGTGAGACTTTCGACCAGCCACCACCCTCAAACCGACAGACAAACCGAGAGGACCAATCAAACTCTGGAACAGTATTTGCGCTGCATGCTACAACAAACTGAAAAAACTTGGAAAGATATCCTTTGGATAGCCGAATATGCCTACAATAACTCTGTCCACTCGGGAACTGGGAAGACCCCGTTTTTTCTTTTATACGGTAGTCACCCTCGAACCTCGGAGTTGGATCCACTCCAAGATCTTGGAACACCAGCAGTAGACCACCTGCATTCTACAATCACCCAAGCCTTTAAGGAAGCCGTTTCTCACCTTCAAAGGGCTAAAGAACAATACAAGAAAGGAGCAGACCAACATCGGAAGGAAGCCCCCCAATATCAGGTAGGAGATCAAGTCTGGTTATCCACCAAATATCTACCTCTAAAAGGACCACGCACATTCAACCCAAGATACCTTGGTCCCTATTCCATCACTACCATAGTAAATCCAGTAGCGGTCAAGTTGGACTTGCCCCCTCACATGAAGATACATCCGGTCTTCCACGTCTCTCTATTAAAACCCGTGCAACCTCAAACCCGACTAACTACATCTCCAAAACCTATTCTAGTTGATGGAGAACTCGAGTTTGAAGTCAAAAGCATCCTGGATTCCAAGATCTCCAAATCTAAACTATTTTACCTGATTGACTGGAAAGGCTACGGTCCCCAAGAAAGATCCTGGGAACCTACAGAATATGTCCACGCGCCTCGTCTAATCAAAAGATTTCATCGAACATTTCCTAACAAGCCCAAACCCCCGGAGAAGCCCGGTTTGGGAGGGGCCTTGAGGGGGGGTGCTGTCATGATCTCTGCTTCCAAAAGATCAGGACTTGCCCGACTCCCTTGGACGCAGACCCATAACCCCGGTTCCGAGTGCCAGCCAGTCCCAATTGGGACCTTTTGGACCCTGTCCTGGCGCCAGTGGCACCAGGCTCATAAAGATGCCCAGTCCCAGCGCTGGAAGCGCCGGGCTCATAATGCTTGGGTGGACTTACCTGCAGCAGACCATGCTGCTTACTTACCTGCCAGTTGAACCCCTGATCCTCTTCTGTTTGGGACTACTTTTCCTGTTGGGTGGGGCAGGAGCCACTCCCTAGGTTCAGAACACTGGAACTCTTCTGGAAAGCAGGAACTCTTTTCTTACCTAGGCGTGGCTGTGGAAGGAGACACCTAAGCACTACAGGAGGCTATTTAAACCACACCCGATGGATGAATCTTGCTTTGTGTTATTCTGCATTCTCTGCAGCAGAACGCTCATCGTGTCTTCTGCTTCTGATCCTGGGCCTAAGGGAACAAAGGCTTACCATCCTGGAATCCAGTCTTCAGCAGCACCTGTAAAGACAAAGAAAGAACAGGTTAGCACTACGGTCTTCAGTGGGAGCGCATCTCTTACCTGGTCCATCGGCTGTCACCAACGCCTCGCGCTGCATTCCGGCATCTGAAAGACAAAGGCTTACCTACTCTTCGCATGCTCCGGAGGTCTTCGCACTGCATTCCGGCATCTGAAAGACAAAAGCTTACCAGCTCTTCGCACGCTCCGGAGGCCTTCGGCGCTGCATCCCGCATCTGAAAGACAAAAGAAGGTGCGTTTAAAGACATTGGGCAACTTTATTACTCACGTGCCATTACTCCTTCCCATGCCGAATCCAGTGGGTATTCCAGCACCCTTCAGCTTCTCTAAAGCTCCGAACTTGTACCTGCAAGATAAAAGGGACAGTTAGTGCGCACCGTGAAGCAGGCTACAAGCGCTTACTTACGTACTTCCAGGCGCTTCTATTCCTCACGCGGGTTCGATCCTCAACTCTCATCAGCCCGCCATCCGCCATCGCCGGAACCCTGCAAAACAAGAGATATCATTACAAAAGACTTTTAAGACATTTGAAGTGCCCAGAACTTACCGTTCGTGCAGTTAACGACGGACAGCAGTCCTCTGAGGTCAAGAGGCCTGCACCCTTATCCAGTGAAGAAACTGGTTACGGCACCCTGCCCCGAGGCAGATGGAGAGCTCGGCGTTCACTTACCTAAGGTGAGGGCGTTAACCTTTGGGGTTCTACAAGAGAAGAGAAAGGGAAGAGGAGAGAGGCACCCAATAACTCCAGTTCATTAATCCCATATTTTCTATCTGCAGACATCTTACTCTTCGAGTCAGACATACAGTGCACAGAGGTCCAGCCCAAAGAGCCAACCGTGTGTTACACATCACCTTTGAAGATACGGCATTCACCCAGTCAAGATCGGCGCCTCTGCGGGAATCAGGTGAGCGTTACAGAACACAAAGCCTACCGCAAAACTCCCACCCAGGCGCTATGGAAACCTCGGATACCGACCAGCTAGCCCAGTTACTTGGGGAACTAAGAGCAGAAGTGCATGCAGCCCGTCAGGAAACAAATGCTCTAAGAAGGGAACTGATTATTTCCAAGGAGCGAACAGATGATCTCGCTAGACAATTGCTACAGTCACAAGCCGGACAAACTCCGTTCCCAGCATCAGGGGCAAATCTTCCTTCAACATCCTCTACGAACCCAGTGCAGATCAACCTACCTGGGAATGTACCTCTGGCTCCGCCCGAACGATTTTCTGGTGACCCAAAGAGGTTTGCAGTATTTATTAATCAGTGCCGGTTGCACTTCTTATGCCGGCCAGCAGCCTTTCCAACTGATCAAGCTAAGGTAGCTTTCGTGCTTTCATACCTTAGTGGCAATGCGGCAGACTGGTCGATCCCTCTAGTTAATCAAGATGATCCGGTTCTCCATGATTTTCAAGCTTTTCAGCTCAGTATGGAAAAACTGTTTGCAAGACATTCACAGGGGCAGGCCTTGGACAATGAGCTCCTTTCATTGCGACAGGGTAATCAAGACCTTTTGGCTTATATTGCGTCTTTCAACAGACTGATAGTGGAAACTCGATGGCCTGAGGACAAAAGGATTACGCTGTTTTATAGAGGTCTATGTGGAGAGCTCAAAGATGTGTTAGCCCAAGTAGTGAATCCCCCGCAAGACTGTTCGGACTATATTGACTTAGTCGTTCAAATTGACCACAGACTGCAGAACAGGAAGGCCGATCGTTCCAAGTTTGATGCTCGAGTATTTTCCAAACCACCAACTCCTACCAAAGGAGTAGACTCCGGGGAACCCATGCAGATAGGGGGCCTGAAAGGACCACTAACACAAAAGGAGCGGGAAAGGAGAAAACAGCTGCAATTATGCCTCTATTGCGGAAACTCGGGGCACTTTCTTCGAGACTGTCCGGTGAAACCAGCCAAGAAGGCAGTAGGAGCTGCAGTTACCAGGGTCACAAACTCTGAGCAGGGAAACGACCTCGCCCGACAAGAATAGAGGTCCTCTTGCCGAGCGTTAAAACCAGTTCAGTGACCTCGCATTTCGTGATACCTATGGTCCTCATTAGCCCTGAACATCCGGATCGATTACATGCGATTGAAGCTTACGTCGACAGCGGTGCCATCGGCAATTATGTGGATCATGAAATGGTTTTGAGGATGAATCTGACTCTTTGTCCAAAGGCTGTAAAGGACGTCATTACTACGGTGGATGGTACGGAGATAGCCTCCGGACCAGTAACGCATACCACCCAAGAAGTGACGCTAGTAAGTCAAGATGGACACCATGAGAAGATCGTGTTCGATGTGGTCAAGGCCCCTCAGTTCCAGATTATTCTAGGAATTCCTTGGTTAGAGAAGCACAATCCTCAGATCGATTGGCGAGCAAGAACGGTTCAGTTTCTAGAATGTGTCTCTACTTGTCACCCTCGACCTGGTGTTGCACTGGCAGCAATTTCCTCGGAGGCTCCCCAGTTACCTCCTGAATACCTAGAATTCCAAGATGTTTTCCGGAAGGATCAGGCTAACTCTCTACCTCCTCATAGGTCTTATGACTGCCAGATAGACCTGATACCTGGATCTACTCCTCCTTGTAGTAGAATTTATGCCCTCACTGAGCCTGAGAATCTTCACCTCCGACAATACCTGGATCAATACCTAGCGAATGGGTTTATTCGTCCTTCCAAGTCCCCTGCTTCCTCAGCTTTGTTCTTCGTTCCAAAAAAAGAAGGGGACCTTAGAACTTGTATAGATTATCGCGCCCTGAACCAGATCACCGTTAAGAATAGATATCCGTTACCTTTGATCCCTGAACTCCTGGACCAAGTCAGAAAAGCATGCATATATACAAAGCTGGATCTTAGAGGAGCCTACCACTTGGTACGAGTAAAAGAGGGCGATGAATGGAAGACGGCCTTCCGCACCAAGTATGGGCTATTTGAATATCAGGTCATGCCCTTCGGACTTTGCAATGCCCCGGCTGCCTTTCAATATTTTATGAACGATGTCCTCAGAGAGCTCATAGATGAGTGTGTTGTTGTTTACATTGACGACATCCTCGTTTATTCTTCATCGGAAACTGAACATCGGAAACACGTGAAAATGGTCCTCGAGAGATTGCGTCAACACAAACTTTTCGCTAAGTTGGAAAAATGTGTTTTCAACGTGACTGAAGTTGAATTCTTGGGATTCATATTATCACCTAGCGGAGTGCGTATGGATTCAAAGAAGGTCGATGCAATTCTCAAATGGCGATCGCCATCCTCCGTAAAAGGTGTTCAAAGCATGTTAGGCTTCGCTAACTTTTACCGCAGGTTTATCCCCGAATTCTCTCGAATAGTCCAGCCCATCACCGCCTTGTTAAAGAAAAACAAACGTTTTGAATGGTCTACCGAGGCGGAACAAGCTTTCCAGAATTTGAAGACTAGATTTATCTCTGCACCGATCTTAAAACATCCTCGCCCAGAACTCCCCTACATCGTTGAAACTGATGCTTCGAGCCTTGCCATGGGGGCAGTTCTATCACAAAAGGACCCAATAACCAATCAGTTGCATCCCGTGGCATTTTGGTCCCGCAAATTCTCGCCTCCTGAAATCAATTACACTATTACTGATAAGGAACTTCTAGCTATCAAGTCCGCCTTTAAGGCTTGGCGGCATTATCTTCTGGGGGCCCGACACACCGTTACTGTGATTACAGATCACCGAAACCTGCAATATTTGAAAACCGCAAAAGCTCAATCCTCTAGGCAACTCCGTTGGGCACTATTCTTTGCCGAGTTTGACTTCATAATTACCTATCGACCTGGTACAAAAAACGGTAAAGCTGATGCCCTTTCTCAGATGGGAGTGGAAGAACATTTGATCAATCCTAAACCTGTACCTATCATTCCCGAACAAAGAATTCTAGGTGTAATCGCCACACAATCCATAGAGGAAGTTAAGGATAAAGCCAGGCTACTGGTAACTCCAGCAGACATACAGAATTGGCATCTGCAGGGAAAGGACTTTACGGTGAAGGACAACCTATTATATTTCCAAGAACGGTTATACCTGCCCAGCACAGATTTACAGAAAAAGGTAATCTCTTGTTATCACGATTCTTTAATGGAAGGACATCCCGGTATGACCAAGACCTCAGAAAAGATCAAGCGCTACTTCTGGTGGCCGTCTTGGAAAAAAGATATCAGAGACTTTATAATGTCCTGTGGAGTATGCGCCCAAAACAAGAGTCAAAAGGAAAAACCAGCCGGCCTCTTACGCCCTATTGACATCCCGCCTCGCCCTTGGCATACGCTTTCTATGGACTTCATCACCGATCTACCTCCATGCTCCGGATACAATACGATCCTAGTAATCGTGGACCTATTCTCCAAGATGGCGCATTTCATTCCACTCAAAGGCTTACCAACAGCAGCAACTCTGGCCCGAGAATTTCTCGAAAACATCGTCCGACTGCACGGTTTTCATTCAGTTCTAATTTCGGATCGAGGTAGTCAATTTATTTATCATTTTTGGCGAAGTTGCTGTCGGTCGGCTCAAATTGATGTGAGACTTTCGACCAGCCACCACCCTCAAACCGACGGACAAACCGAGAGGACCAATCAAACTCTGGAACAGTATTTGCGCTGCATGCTACAACAAACTGAAAAAACTTGGAAAGATATCCTTTGGATAGCCGAATATGCCTACAATAACTCTGTCCACTCGGGAACTGGGAAGACCCCGTTTTTTCTTTTATACGGTAGTCACCCTTGAACCTCGGAGTTGGATCCACTCCAAGATCTTGGAACACCAGCAGTAGACCACCTGCATTCTACAATCACCCAAGTCTTTAAGGAAGCCGTTTCTCACCTTCAAAGGGCTAAAGAACAATACAAGAAAGGAGCAGACCAACATCGGAAGGAAGCCCCCCAATATCAGGTAGGAGATCAAGTCTGGTTATCCACCAAATATCTACCTCTAAAAGGACCACGCACATTCAACCCAAGATACCTTGGTCCCTATTCCATCACTACCATAGTAAATCCAGTAGCGGTCAAGTTGGACTTGCCCCCTCACATGAAGATACATCCGGTCTTCCACGTCTCTCTATTAAAACCTGTACAACCTCAAACCCGACTAACTACATCTCCAAAACCTATTCTAGTTGATGGAGAACTCGAGTTTGAAGTCAAAAGCATCCTGGATTCCAAGATCTCCAAATCTAAACTATTTTACCTGATTGACTGGAAAGGCTACGGTCCCCAAGAAAGATCCTGGGAACCTGCAGAATATGTCCACGCGCCTCGTCTAATCAAAAGATTTCATCGAACATTTCCTAACAAGCCCAAACCCCCGGAGAAGCCCGGTTTGGGAGGGTCCTTGAGGGGGGGTGCTGTCATGATCTCTGCTTCCAAAAGATCAGGACTTGCCCGACTCCCTTGGAAGCAGACCCATAACCCCGGTTCCGAGTGCCAGCCAGTCCCAATTGGGACCTTTTGGACCCTTTCCTGGCGCCAGTGGCACCAGGCTCATAAAGATGCCCATTCCCAGCGCTGGAAGCGCCGGGCTCATAATGCTTGGGTGGACTTACCTGCAGCAGACCATGCTGCTTACTTACCTGCCAGTTGAACCCCTGATCCTCTTCTGTTTGGGACTACTTTTCCTGTTGGGTGGGGCAGGAGCCACTCCCTAGGTTCAGAACACTGGAACTCTTCTGGAAAGCAGGAACTCTTTTCTTACCTAGGCGTGGCTGTGGAAGGAGACACCTAAGCACTACAGGAGGCTATTTAAACCACACCCGATGGATGAATCTTGCTTTGTGTTATTCTGCATTCTCTGCAGCAGAACGCTCATCGTGTCTTCTGCTTCTGATCCTGGGCCTAAGGGAACAAAGGCTTACCATCCTGGAATCCAGTCTTCAGCAGCACCTGTAAAGACAAAGAAAGAACAGGTTAGCACTACGGTCTTCAGTGGCAGCGCATCTCTTACCTGGTCCATCGGCTGTCACCAACGCCTTGCGCTGCATTCCGGCATCTGAAAGACAAAGGCTTACCTACTCTTCGCATGCTCCGGAGGTCTTCGCACTGCATTCCGGCATCTGAAAGACAAAAGCTTACCAGCTCTTCGCACGCTCCGGAGGCCTTCGGCGCTGCATCCCGCATCTGAAAGACAAAAGAAGGTGCGTTAAAGACATTGGCCAACTTTATTACTCACGTGCCATTACTCCTTCCCACGCCGAATCCAGTGGGTATTCCAGCACCCTTCAGCTTCTCTAAAGCTCCGAACTTGTACCTGCAAGATAAAAGGGACAGTTAGTGCGCATCGTGAAGCAGGCTACAAGCGCTTACTTAAGTGCTTACAGGCGCTTCTATTCCTCACGCGGGTTCGATCCTCAACTCTCATCAGCCCGCCATCCGCCATCGCCGGAACCCTGCAAAACAAGAGATATCATTACAAAAGACTTTTAAGACATTTGAAGTGCCCAGAACTTACCGTTCGTGCAGTTAACGACGGACAGCAGTCCTCTGAGGTCAAGAGGCCTGCACCCTTATCCAGTGAAGAAACTGGTTACGGCACCCTGCCCCGAGGCAGATGGAGAGCTCGGCGTTCACTTACCTAAGGTGAGGGCGTTAACCTTTGGGGTTCTACAGGAGAAGAGAAAGGGAAGAGGAGAGAGGCACCCAATAACTCCAGTTCATTAATCCCATATTTTCTATCTGCAGACATCTTACTCTTCGAGTCAGACATACAGTGCACAGAGGTCCAGCCCAAAGAGCCAACCGTGTGTTACACATCACCTTTGAAGATACGGCATTCACCCAGTCAAGATCGGCGCCTCTGCGGGAATCAGGTTAGCGTTACAGTTGGGCCCTGTTCTTTGCAGAATTTGACTTTGTGATCACCTATCGCCCTGGCTGCAAGAATGGCAAGGCGGACGCACTATCTCGAATAGGAATGGGCGATTCTACCCCAACTCTAGATCCAGTTCCGATTATTCCCGAACAGAGAATTTTGGGGGTGATCTCCTCACAAACTCTAGAGGATATTCAAACTAGAGTTAAATTGCTTTTCGACGCTGCAGCCTTGCAAGAATGGAGCCTGAAAGATCCCAGATTTTCAATTAATAACGATTTACCTTATTTCCAGGGGCGACTGTTCTTGCCTCAAAAGGATTTGCAAGATCTTGTTATTGCCCATCATCATGAGACACTAATGGAAGGACACCCGGGCATCGCTAAGACTGAAGAAAAAATTAAAAGGCATTTCTGGTGGCCCTCCTGGCGAAAGGATATAAAATCTTTCGTGATGACATGCGCAGTGTGCACCCAAAATAAAAGTCAAAAGCAAAAACCAGCCGGTCCGTTACGACCTCTGGACATCCCACCGGCACCTTGGCACACTTTATCGCTGGATTTTATAACTGACCTACCTCCTTGTCATGGATTTAATACTATACTGGTAATTGTAGACCTCTTCTCCAAGATGGCCCATTTTATTCCCTTGAAAGGGCTGCCTTCAGCCTCCACCCTAGCCAAGGAATTTCTTGAGAACGTCGTTCGTCTACATGGTTTTCCATCCATATTAATCTCCGATCGGGGAAGCCAGTTTATTTCTCGGTTCTGGAAGAGATGTTGCCAAAGGGCACAAGTTGATGTGCGTTTATCTACCAGCCACCATCCTCAGACCGATGGCCAAACCAAGAGAACAAACCAGACATTGGAACAGTACTTACGGTGCATGTTGCATCAATCAGAATATAATTGGAAAGACATTTTATGGATTGCTGAATACGCGTACAACAATTCTGTGCATTCAGGAATTGGCCAGACTGCTTTGTATACCTTATTTGGCCACCACCCCAGAACTCCGGATCTTGAACCACCTCAAGGCCTTGAAATGCCCGCTGTGGATAACTTACATGCCACCATAACCCGAGCCTTCAAAGATGCCAAGACTTTTTTACAGCAGGCCAAGGACAAATATAAGGAAAATGCTGACTTACATCGGAGCGAAGTACCTCCTTACCAAGTTGGAGATCAAGTGTGGCTGGCGACTAGACATCTACCACTTAAAGGCCCGCAAACTTTTAACCCAAGATATATAGGGCCTTATCCAATCAAGGCTGTAATCAACCCGGTAGCCTTCAAACTCGATCTGCCCCCCAACATGCGAATCCATCCGGTTTTCCACGTATCACTGTTGAAACCTGCACAACCCGGAACCAGGCTACTCAAGCCACCAGAACCAATCCCAGTAGATGCGGAACTGGAATTCGAAGTTAAAGACATATTACATTCTAAGATGTCCAAGTCAAAGGTTTGTTACCTAATTGATTGGAAAGGATATGGACCTCAGGAGAGATCTTGGGAACCAAGCGATCATATACATGCACCTCGTCTAATACAAAATTTCATCGTAAGTTTCCACACAAACCAAAGCCTCCGGACAGTACGTCCTTGGGAGGGGCCTTGGGGGGAGGTACTGTCATGATGCCTACCTCCAAGGAGCCAGACAGGGCACGGCACCCTCAGAGGCAGGCAACATGTATACTAGGGAAGTCCCAGCCACCCCAGATAGGGGCTCTCTGGACTCAGTCCTGGCGCCGTTGGCGTCAGGCTCATAAGGGATAACAGTCCTGGTACCATCGGCGCCAGGCTCATACAAGATATGGAAGGAAATGTGTTTGGTGCAAACTTACCTGGCAGACCATGCTGCAATTTCCTTACCTGGCAGATCATTCTACAACTTCCAGATGAAAAAGGAACTACTTAACCACACGGGTGTGGCTGGTGGCAGGATACATACCTTCAGTGGAAGGATACCTGGGACTACTTGAAAGGCTATTTAAGCCACGTCCAGACAGCAAACCACGCTTCGCGTTGTTCTGCTCATAGCAGCTGGACGCTCACCGTGCCTGCTCCTGCTCCAGTCCTCGACCACGCCTGCCAGCATCCTGGAAACACCTAAGAATAGAAAAGGGAAGAAGAAACAGGTGAAAACAAACCTTACCTGTTAAAGCTGCATTCCGGATTCAGCGCGCCAACGTTCCTGCAAAAAGACATCATTTTAAATACTCACTGCGTCGCATACATCTCGGCGCACTTCTCTTACCTGCACGTGGCGCCTTCGGCTCTGCGACGCCCATCCGGATCTCCTGCAGCATTCCAGCATCTACGGGGAGACGAAGAGAAGAAAGCAAGGTGAGAAGGGGAAAATAACCAAGAAGCACTTACCCGCCAAGCTAATTCTTCTTACCTTCGGGTCGATGCCATTCCTTGGGCATTTCAGCACCCCGGCCCCTATGGGGAAAAATCAAACATCACATTAGTGAATGCAAGAACCGTAGCAAACAAACTATTTTAAACTTACCTGCTTACAGGTCGGACTCAGCTTCTGCTTCGTATCGGCTCCATTTCTTTGGCATTCTCGAACTCCGGCCCCTAAGGAAAAAGAGACAGGAAAAGACAGTAGTGGGCCTACACCAAAACTCACCTGAAATCAGGTTTTCGACGGGAACCGCCCTCAGCCCGGAGTCTTCCATTACCTGCAAAAGAGAAGAGGAACAGTTTAGACTCAAGCTTGCCATAAACATTTACGGTACTTACCGGAACAGACAAGCGAACTCGAACTTACTATCCAGTGACGTAACTGGATCCCAACGCGCCCCTGCATCAGAAGCAGGATGGAGAGCTCGCCTTTTCAATCCCTAAGGTGAGTCTCCACCGGGAATTACAGAAGGGTTGCAAGGAGGGTGAGAAGGGGAACGGGAGATCAACACAAAACCCGCAGAGTATTAACCCTTCCTTTTCGCTCACAGAAGGGTATTCATCCGAGCCAGACAAGCCGGATTTGGGAACCCAGCCCACTCCATCTTCAGGGTGCTGAACATCTCCTTCGAAGAGGCCACTGCCGTCCAGACCACGCCCGCGCCTCCGTGGGAACCAGGTGAGCGTTACAAAACGCATTCCAGCTTCGTAATCGATCCTCGGATAATACTTTGCTATTATTTAAACAATGGAGATTTAAATCTCCCGCTAAAATTATGTGCGATTGTTTCTTGTATTGGTATATTTTTTCCCATAAGCGCTCAAGAGAGCGCAAGTAGGAATCAGTGGAGAAAGCAGCTGGATTCCAATATGTATTAATCAGAGAATACTGACAATCGTCAATAGATACTTGGGCTAACTGGATATATGGGGTCAAGGTTTCATGTGAGATAACACTCATGGATGGAGTTGTTTTCAACATCATCAACAGACCAGACATTGGGCGGCCTTAAGTAGCAGAAATAGCAGGATGTAGGATGGGATAATAACCATCCCACAACGGGCAGTTAGATAGCCATGTTTCCTGTAGTAGTATAAAATTGTACTCTCTTAATTTAATGGCAGCATCAGAAAAAAGATGTTTGAAGCCTCTAGTATTCCAGCTTAATAATGAGAGTTGGTTACCAGGGGAAACGTTAAGCTTGAAAGGCAGAACACCGACATTTACACTGTTGTTTGCATTGTGAACTACTAAAATCCGCTTTAGTAGAGTCGCCCAATGTTACTTGTTCATCTTTACATGAAACCGAAATAGCAGAGCTTCTTTGATGGTCAATAGCTAGATCAAAACCCAGATCCCACAAGGCTGAGCGAGCGGCCCAAAGAGTATTTAAAACCACTCTTGAGCGGAGCCAGAGCCGCACTAAAGACAGGTCATTATTATTTAGGAATTCAACTTGTTCAATGTCACCCGAATTAATATCCTCCAATGCATATATGTCACCAAAAATGGCTAAAAGGCTAGCACGATTCAGATCATATGAATGATACGGCAAGGGCCTACATTTAATAATTAGTGAATGGAGATTTTTTTTTACAGCAGGTTTTTTCTGTCTATTTTGAGTACTCTCTGAATTCGTAGTAGGTATAGCATGGGAACTTACCTGTTCAGTAAGGCCAAACGGAATTTGCTTTAAATTAGAAGCAGCAAATAAAGTTTGTTTTAGATTAGAAGTAGCAATAGATGAAGGCAATTTCTGCCCGCCTTCATCACATGTAGCAGCACTATTACCCGAAGTCTGGTGATATTTTAACATGTATTGTTCAATGGCTGACGCTATGATACAATCTAAGGTTGGAGGCATGGAGGATAAGTTACATTGATCCATTTTATTCGCAACCGCCAAAGGAGGAAGGGAAGGCAGCTGTGGTACAGAATTTATGGTAGAAGGCAATCTAAGTTGAGATAGCTTATTTGCTTCAATTTGGGAAAGAGAACTATCTTTAAATTTAGATCCATCAATGATATTAGTTTCAACTAGAGGAAGTTTAATACTTTTAGCGTCTAGATAAAGGTCTATTTCTTTGCGCAACTCTGCACGTTTTAAACACAATTCAGCATCCAATAGATCGTTCACTCTTGGAGCAGTGGTTAATTTCGGGTGATTATCCAATACAGCAGATTCATTGTCAATCAAGGCCACAATGTTATTTAAGGGCGAGTGTTCAACTGAAAGTTGTACATTTACAAGCCCTTTTAGGCTTTTCTCTGCAGCGATTTTTGCATATTTATCCCGTACTACTTTAGCAGCCATGGTCATTTTATTTTTGGCAGGTAGCTTTAGCCCTTTCAAGAATGATTTAGCAATAGAGGAGGGAATATGCTGCTTTGTTTGATTTTTTGTTTTCTTTCTTAAGGGGCTTGTATAAGTCTGTTTAGCAGGTGCAGCACCCGAAAAAATTGTAAATAGTTCTTTAGAAGATTGTAGTACATTGGGCCTCATTACGACCCTAGCGGTAAGGGGTTAACGCCAGCGTTAGCTGCGCCGACCCCTTACCGCCAATTACGAGGTCCCCTAGCGCCATGGTGCTTTTAACACCTGCTTTTAGCGGGTGTTAAAATCCATGGCGCTAAGGGACCATGGAGTTAATTACGCCACCGTAATTTACGGTGGCGTAATTAACGCCTTCCCCACTCCCATTATGCCCTATGGGGCAAAAATGGGAATGGGGAAGGGTAAATGGGGATTGGGGACTTACCGCCCCGCCAAGGTCGGAATGGGGCGGTAAGTCCGCCAACCACCATGGCGTAAACGTAGTTTACGCCATGGTGGTAAAGTCACGGCCCCGGCGGTAACTTACCGCCTGGGTCGTAATGAGGCCCATTCACTGATGCTGAAGGCAACACAATATTAGCTAAAGGACATACAGGAGCACACTTCTGAACAGGGGAATGAAGTTCTCGAATAATATGTGGGAATGAAGGTAGGGTAAACTGGGCAGATGTAGCCGTATTTTATATGGCCAATTTCGGTTTCTCCAATTGATTAAATGGAGAATCCTTGGTTGCTTTCTGCTGTAATAATTTAGCAGGAAGTGACTTTAATTTTTTAGGAGGAATGAGAGTAATGTCATTTAATGGTTTCAACTGTTGTAAGCGTAACTGTGATTGCCATCTAATTAATTTAGTAAGTTGTTTATCCTGGATTTTAAGCTTTTCATCCAAGGTCTCGCATAATTTAAACAATGATGATATAGCCAGATTCATAGCATGCAAGGTGGTTTCAATTAGTATTGTGGAAGACAGACATGCAGTAGATGGAAATGGCGAAGAAGGCAGGGGCATGGAAGGAAGAGGGATGGGTTTCGTTATGATATGAGACCGTCTGGGAGTAGGCGCTATATATGAGGATACTGACATATGTTTCTCATCATCAGAATAAATGTGAGAGATTTCAGGTAGTTCGTAGTTTGCCTCAGGCGCCACATTATTATCAATGAAGGATGAATTAGAACAGTGATCAGGTTCATCTTGATCCTTTATAGACTCGTCAGCTAATGCTATAGCCGTAGGATTGAAAGATGTACCACACATAGACGAAATACACGGAGCAGCAGGAGTTAATAAACAATTTGACCCAGATATAACTAAAGGCTTGCTAGTGGGCATAAAATTATCTCTCCACGGCAACGGTGTGATCACTTATTTTGTAGCCTGTGTATCTTTGTCACATGGTAATTTTCTCAAATCAGTATTGGAATCCGGCAAAAGGGCTGGTTGTATTGGAATTTCGCTATCCTTCAACATTGTTATATCTGAAATAGAGCACTTGGATTTAGGCTGCATTATGGCAGATGGAATATCAGGCGCAGCAAAATTACAGGGCAGATCACTGCTACATACCCTTTTGTCTTTACCCATAGTGGAGAGCATCTCCTGTATATCGCGCGATGCTACCGTTGCTTTAAATCTTGCGATTTTAGGAACTCGGGAAGCTGAATCCGCATGCGGACGTGGCGTACTACCCATTACTTTCCTTTTCTGAGGAGCAAGAGGTGGGGAAGATGGAACTGCCGCCAGTTTGCTTGACCTAAGATAGTAAAAGCGTTGGCGCATTTAAGACACCACCCAAAAAGCACTTTAATTAAATTTCAGTTAAAAAGGGTAAATTTGTTAATGTTTTTAAAAGAGAAATACAATAGAAAAAGGCAGACTTTGGCACCACACGCAAAGTGCTGCACAGACTAATAACAAATGTATTAAAAACTCAAATTAATAGTATTCTTAGTCAATACACAGTTATATAAATTCTTTTTTTTTTTAGAAGTGGTCACATTCATCCGAAGAGGCTAAGGCAACTGTTCAGTTTTCAGGGAAGGGAACGCCCGACAGCTTGTGGAGCTGCCAGAGTCCGACTCTCCACCCCAATCCCTGAGAGCTAATAGAATACTTGTAAGTAAAGTTAGCAGCTGAAGGCCTCAATCCAGGTTACTCACAGGTCACAGCCAAACAGCACAACAGCGACTCCAGCCCTTACTGCCTCCAGGGCTTAACGCCGCAAGGGTGGTTGGGCCGGCAAAAGTCCCCGCCTCCTCCAGGAAGCAGGGGGAGCAGCAAGAGCAGAGCTCGCAGTGCTGTAGGGAAACGAAGAAAATGCACGCACGTTGGAACGTTTACACGTTCAGTCCACAAAGCGCTCCTTCAAGTGAATCAAGAACACTATTTCTAAATACGGATTGGAATAGTGTGTGTGCAGTAACTGTACCATATTTAAGTGTTGATATCAGAGAGAGAGACCATGCTGTGAATTGGAGACCGAGCATGCCATAGTGGTTTAATTGTAGGATTGAAGAATGCTATCAAGGGGGTTCATTTTCTGTGCTTTCCCCTGTGGGTTTCGTGCGTTTGGTACAAAATATTCTTAAAGGGCTCTCATCAGTCAGGCAGCTAGACCGGGATGCAGTTGATCAATTCCATAGTCACAAATTTGATAAGTTAACTCAATGGAGAAAAAAAAGCTTTTAGGAGACAGTTGAGGGCCGCAAAGTTGCTAGCTCTCGCGGGCCCAGCTCAGATGAAAACATTTAAACATGAATACTCTATTTGGTTGAAAGCCCATAGATACTTGAAATATCAATGGGATGCAGAAAGCATGTCCAACTGCCTTTGGCAGAGTAATGGGTCTCAGTTTTGGACATTGATCAAGTCAACAGGCAAGCAAAACTCTATGCAGGAGCAAGCAATTTCTGGTTGTGTGTGGGTAGATTACTTTTCCAATCTGTATTCTAACACTTGTAGTGTGGATAACACATTGTATGTACCCGATATCTCAACTCAGCTCAGCTGGGATGGTCTGAGTATAGACCTGGAGTATGTTAAAATGGCTATTGGGAAGTCTAAAATATTCTAGTGGATCTTTTCTGTAATGTATTGCATCTTCAACCGTTTCCACCGACATGGAAGGATGCAGTGATTTTTTTACTTTACAAAATGGGATAGGGCAAACTGTAGTAATTATCAGCCAGGTATATCACTAAATTGCTTGGTTATTACGCTTCTCACCAGTCAGATGCGCTCTGCCAAAAGACAATAATTGGTGGCATTTTTAGATATTATTAACGTATTTGACTGTGTGAGAAGAAGTAGACTGTGGTTCAGGTTAAGAGAGCAAGGTTGCCCAGGGGCCTTGGTGAGTATGTTGGAGATGTTGCACTCTGACACCAGGCTGAAAATAAGGCTAGACCAGAGATTTACTTGCTTTGATTGGATTAAGAGTGAGCAGGGCCTACATCAGGGGGGTGTATTGGCCCCTTTTCTCTTTAATGCGCATAGTTCCGATCTGGGGGGCTGTCTATGAGGTCTTTTTTTTGGCAACCCTCCCAAACTGGGATCCTTGCCAATACTTTATCTGCTTTATGCGGACGATATAGTGCTGTTTGATTAGACGTCAGTGGGACTGTGGTGGTCTTTGACAGCTGTGAACGTTTATTTTATGAATTTAGACTTGGAACTAAATATTAAGAAATAAAAAATCTTAATCTTGAACTCTTTTAATAAAAGAATATGTAACAAGTTTTTTAAATGGGCAATTCAGGGCCAAAAACTTGAGATTGTTCAATCTTTTAAATACTTGCTTTTTTATGAATAAAGCTACGTATGCCACAATCGCACTGAGTAAAAGAACTGTCTTTACATCTGCCGCCCAACTGCAGCAACTAGAGAAATAGTTTGGGCATTTCTCCCTTCACACAGTTCTTCGGTTCTATCAGCAGAAGATCATCCGGAAAATTATTCATGCAACTGAGCATTTTGAGGGTGAGGGTGAATGGTCTCAGTTCGAAGGAAAACTTTTGCGTAAGGTATTGGCTTTGCCACAAGGAACACCGCTGGCAGCCATTAGGCATGTTTTGGGGTTCACTTCTTTGCAAGCCTCTATGGATTGGAGGCGTCTGGAGCTGTTTAGAGTACCCCGGCTGGCACTCTGGTTGTTAAAAACAAGGCTGAGATGGTCTCTCGGATGTGTAAACATTTAACGAGCCAGGCAGATGTCCATTTAGTAACTCTTTCAGGCATCAGTGCAACAGAAGAAGATTTGAACTATTACCTGCTTAAAGTGAAGAAGCTGTTATAGGAACATGACTGGACTGCTAACAGAGATAGGCTCTCAACTTCCAAGCTTTTAGACATTTTATTTATGGTGTCAAATGTTACAACTCTGTGGCAGTCTTAATGCAAAAACACCCATCAATAAAATGTAGGATTGCAATGTTGCGTTTAAAATGTAACATATATACCACAAAAGACGTGTTAGGAGCTAGATAGCAGTTTCTGAGGTCGGAAAGACAATACGGATTTTGTAATGTGGGAATTGAATCTCTCCATCACTTATTTGTCGAATGCAGCCTGTGGCTCGATGGGAGTTATTAGGGACATTCTTGGCATCGCCAGGTGAAGCTTCTTGGGCACGGCTCTGGCACTGTCAACTGTGCCAGCCTGCGGCTGCCCTAGCAAGTGCGGCAATGACGTTTTTAAATCTCTTTTTAATGATTGTTAATTGCCGTTTATAATGTCCTTTGCACTGAAAATAGGACTAATTTAGAGTATTTTAGGTATCAATCAATTCACAGGAAATTCAATGACATTTATTATTGATGGATTTTCATGGGGTTTGTATATGTGTAAGAAGATGTTTCTCTTTTCTATGTTGGGATGTTTTTAAGTACTTGATATTTGTTGTAATGCTATGCTGAATTAAATGTGTGAAAGGTTTTTTGTTTAACAAAAACACACAATAAAAAAATACATTTAAAACATTGGGCCTCATTACAAGCATGGCGGTCCGGGAACTACGTTACCGGTAAGCATGCCGGTACCATAGTTCCCGGACCGCCATAATACGTGCTCTGCTCGCGGGTGCCGTTTCACCCGCCAGGTTTTTCCTGCCGGGTGTAACGGCACCCGTGAGCAGAGCACGTCGGATGCACTGGCACAACTCTGTATGTGACGGTGCATCCGACCTCCCCATCCCCATTCAGCCCTATGGGGCAGAATGGGGATCAGGAGGCTGTTGATTCCAGCACCGGCAAATGGGCGATTACCGGGTCCGCCAAGCTCGGCATGACCCGGTTCTTGCCCATTCGCGTGTGCTGGAAAAATGCAACTCCACCGCAGCCATGCCTTTAATAAGGGCACAGCTACCGCCAGAGTTGTAATGAGGCCCATTGTATTTGCAAATGATGCAGCCTCTGGCATATAATAGTTGAAGAAAGGCACACTGCCACACACTCCTTTACAGAAGAAGATGCCTGGAACAACAATAAAAGCGCAATGGATCACTAACAGATGTATTGTTAGTTGAAATCACTTGCACATGCTCCTTGCAAATGAGTAAGCGGCTCTAGAGTCTCCAGTGTTTTTAAGCATAGCTGATAGGAATATGTTTCACCCTCCCATGGAGATGTTCGTGGTCAGAGATGTTCCATGTTAAACAGATTTTCTATGTTCTCAACTTTATGAATGCTTACATGTAAGGCTATTTTTGTTTTGCAGTACTTTTATACAAATTGAAGTTTATAAAACGTGTAATTCTATTGAAAATGTGATCTACTATGTAAAAAGGATCTAATGCATTGTGTAAAAACAGATGCCTTCAACTTCATAACTAATACATATGGCTCCACTCAGGCACTTAAAGGCCCCAAGAGGACAAGAAACTTGCCATGCACGCATGGTAAGCAGTGTTCTCAAATACAATTGAACCCTGCCCGATATGCAAGCATGTCGGGAAGGGTTTAATTGAAATAGTACACGCTGCCTGCGATGAAAGCATGGCAGACAGCATATACAATGGATCCCTATGGGGTCCGCCTGCTTTGTGCTGGTGCATAAAGCTGGCAGACCCCATAGGGATCTCCAGCGTTTGCATCGGCATGAAAATCCATGCCGGTGCAAATGCTGGCGCATTTGTATGGCAGACAGGAAGGGAGGCGGTGGTGGCACTGCCCGTTGCGTTCCATCTCTCCTCACCGCTATAGAAATGATTGGAAATGAACCGTAATGTGAATGAATGGTGTGAAAGCCTTTTGCAAGACTTTTACGTCATTCGTTTACATTACATGCTCATTGAACATGAACACCTCAGAGATTTGTTTGTCTAACATGGCTGTCTTATAGCACATGGAAGGTTTCCAAATGGAGAGCTCACAAGTTAAGTGCTCTACCCAAAACTGGAGCCTCTCTGCAAGTTCACATCCTAACAGAACCAACTCAGCCCTTCATCCACCCAAGTCAATACAAGTACAGATAAATTAGGGAGTGACAACAACCAGTAAAAGGGCATTTAGAAGCATGCAGAATCTGGCTGAAGTGCTAGCAAGTGCTACATAAACATGTAATATAATGTGTATTGTTATTTCATTACACGTTCTGTTTCATTGGGCAGCACAGGCGCCCCAGTTGCTTTTTAAAAGCAAAAATATAAGCATTTACCGAAAGGAATTAAAACACAATGCATCAATTAATATAAATATAGTAATCATAAAAGGATTGAGTACAAAACTGTAGTGAATACATTATGACGATGGTACAACTGCAGGGCCAATTCCTCAGTGAAAAACAATGCATAATGGGCCTCAATACAGTTGGGCGGTGCAGGAAAACTCAGCGGTAATGTAGCGGTACCTCCATTACAGGACTTCCTCAACTAAGCGTTCAGAGGTGAGATGCCGGAAAACACCGCCAGCAGGAAGCTGGAGGTAGATCCTCTACCTTACCGCCAAATCTCAGCAAAATTGGCAGAATTACCATTTGCCAAATCCCCATGAAATTCTATGGACTCAAATTAATAGGGACTAACACCACCTATCACCACTTGTAGCCAAGCATTAAATCCACCAGACAAAGTTGCAGTAACAGTAATTCCATTTGGCGGTATTCTGGTGAATTTACTGCCAGAATACTGCAGACAGGGCTGACCTCGGATCCCTGTACTCTAAACTAGCCCACCCCTCAAGAAGTGAATGCACATAGTCATTAAACCAAGTTCATGTCACAATGGCTGCTGGGAGAGAAGCTAGACAACTCCTTAGAGATTGAACTAACCTTATTCTTCATGAACCGCAGAACAGATACAGTATATAAACATTTCCAGAACAGTTAACACACTCCCACATTTCCCTCATATTCCCTTACAAGTCGTTACTCAAAATACAAATGGGTTGGTCCTATATCCCCACAATTTCATTGGATGCCTTCACTGTGGCACCATCCCCTTAGACATACAATTTTCATGAGATTGCGAAATACAAGCCCAACCCTCTTCTTTGGTTTCTCCCTGCAAGACACACAACCCTAACATGGCGTACAATACATTTTTAGTACAGCTTCCACTTGGTCACAGACCTGCAATACTATATCTGACATGCATGGTTTATATATGGACACTTTATGATGCTGTAGAGAGCCAAGGAAAGGCCCAATAACTTGTTTCCCCAAGCACACTGACACTATGGATAGTTATTCTTGGCATCCTCTCACCTTTTCATTGAGCGTGACCACCAGTTCAATCCATGTGGACTCTGTTCCCATTAGAATCTTTTTCCTGCTAATCTAGTTCACCTTCTCATAGGATTGCGGTCATCTCTGCTCCCAGTCACCCTTTTTCAGTTTTAACCACTAACCATAGATTGACAGTGCCAGGTGGCCAATGTGTCTTTGGCCACACGCTCAACAATTTCCAAGCCAAACCCTGGGCTCATGCTCGTCATTCTATTTCACATCCAAACAGTGAAGAGGTCGAGGACATATCAGTTCTGTAATCCCATAAGCCTTAAAGCATAATTTCTTCCTTGGTGGAACTAAATGCTAACTCTGAAGAATTTACCAACATAAGCAGTTCGAATTGAGTATCTGGAGCCATTTTGCATTTGCTATGGCTTGAACAGCTAGTGCGAGGAATGAAATAAACACCATTTCGGCCTTGTTAAAAAGTCTGTACTGCTCAGGAATATTGTTAAGTGCTTCTGTAGATGCCGATGAAACATAATTTGAGCGTTTGACCTTACTAGGAAGTTCCATCTTCATGGGCTCAGAAATGTTTAATGTACTGTTCTCATCCAGAAACTCAAAGGATGCAATAGGCACAGACACAGTTTTTCATAACGTACTTCCAAACATCAAGTATATTTCCAGAACCAAATAAATGGGCAGATGCAGTGTAGTGAAACTGCACACTCCCCGCCAGGCTGGAGGCAATTTTCAATAGGAGTTTGTTCCACAAGTCCACATGGTGTCTAACAATACAGATTTTCCTCCAGCCAGGTCAGCAAGGCATATTATGCAACTACAGTTTCCATTAGTGCCCACAGGCACCGCACCACCGCCCTTAAAACACAGAGAAAAACATGTAAGTAGCTGATTCCTAACAGGTTTCTCTGACTCTTTGAGCAATGTCAGACATCTCATATTACTGTTCCAGATAGTTGCATAATCTTCATTCATTTGGGGTACCATTTCATCAGTATAGCCCCTCATTCCACCAGCTTTACAACTCTTCACCCTTTTCTCCCATTGGTTATCTATGACAATAGCGCCTTTGAGATTCAGTTGTACTCTTGTGGTACAACATACATTATTTTCCTGTTCCTTAACACCTTTTTTGATACGTTCCTCTTCATTAATAGGAATTACTGAAGCTGCAACAGACTGCCCTTGAAACTGCCCTCTACCCTGGCACAGGACTAGGTACACCAAACAAAGTGTGATTCTCTTTCATCTAGAATAAATAATCTAGGTATGCCAGAAGTGTGGGGAATGAGTGAGCAGATATAACAAGATCCTGCAGATTTCTCCCTCTCCACCTCCTTCATATGTTCATACCAAACGTTCTCTGCAGCGAAACCATGCACGTTAACAATTTTATCAAAATTCGGTTCATCTTACAATTTCATGAATTATCTTTCCAGGTCTCTTGTTGACTGTAACAATACTTCATTAAACTCGAAACCCTAAGACAACTCATACATATTTTATATATGTTCTTCCTTATCCATTAGAACAGAAAACTAAAGAAAAAAGAAAACCTACACAACAAAACATCCTAGTATTCCTTTTTCTTTTGATATTTTTCTGATATACTCGGAATTTTCATCCATCTTGTACTGGTCGACTGGAGGGATAGGAAATTTCCTAGGCAATACTTAACTTAAATTTGTATCCTTTTCCTCTGTCAGTGGAGGGATTCCGGTGTCCCACCTCACGTCGCCTAGGTGGAGCCAACCCTGATGTCCTCCACCTTAACTGCTGACGGAGTGTCGAAAACCACCTTGAAGAGGCTGTCAAATTTCCTCTCACGCCACCTCCGCACAACGGTTCAGATAAAGATACGATCCTCAGGGAGCAATGGCTGATGCTTCAACTCTTCAGATCTGTTGGTGCTGTCTTTTGTTGCAGTCGATGGTTGAACAAACTCAACCTGTGAAGATATAATTATGACAGCTTTGGCTAACCCCTAAGGTACTCTGTAAACTCACACCCAATATATCAGCAGATTTTTGGGTATCTGCTGCAGTACACACAGGGGTAAGCAGGGGTAAGTGGTGTACACATCCTACACCTTGTGACTATTTCATGAGGGGAAAGGCAATTTTGCTTGCCCGGCTAGTTCCTAAAATGAAACAAGGCGACAGATAAGCAGAATAGCCAATTTGTCCCCAACTCACTACACAATTTAGAAATCTTCATCTTCAACAGCCCACATCCTGTTGGCCTGAGAGTGGTAAACTGAGCGCAACCTGTACTTGAACCACAAAACTTAAGTAATCTCCTGAAAAGTGCATTAAAGAAATGAGTTCCATTGGTGGACTTCAAACCTTCACAGATTCCCCACCTTGGAAACACCTCTCTCACCAGAAATCTGGCTGCCGACTTAGTATCAGGGTGTACACATGGCCTTGAGCCATGGGGAGAATGGACAAACAATAAGGTATCAAAAATGACTGCACCTCTGTTTCAAGTCCACAAAATTGATATCCAACTCCCGGAAGGGTCGTGAGGGTTGAGGTAGGATTCCTCTCATCGCTTTTATCATGTTTCCAAGATTGAACTCTTTACACACAATGCAATTCCCTGCAAATGTACTTCCTGCTCTTGTAAGTTTGGTATAGACCAACTTTCCTGGAGATCTGTTGCTATTTGTTGTCGAGTAGTGTACATCGGCTAATGTAGTTGCTCGAGAGCCACAAGAAGTAACTCTACAGGCATCACTACCTTTAGGGCTTTCCCCTGTAACTCAACAATTGAAGCACTGCAGTATACAGGACTGGGAACTGTACCTGCTGGGACACCAATTCTTTGTTCTGGGAATCTAGAAAATATAAATATGCTGTCTCTTTGGCTGCTTTATTGGCAGCGCTATTTCCAAGTGCTATTTTGTAAGTATTATTGTGGGCAGCTCATTTAACCAATCTTACTTCTGGTGGTAAGGTTATCACAGAAATTAGACAGGATAGCAATGCAGCATGCTGGGCAGGGGTCCCATCAGCTCTCTTAAAGCCCCTTCAATGCCATCTTGATAACCCTGAGTGTACAGTGGAGGTTACGTATGCTGGGTCATAATGAATAGTGACTACTTACCCCTCGCTCATCTCCAATGCCTCTATGAGTGCTATTAATTCTGCTGCTTGTACAGAATAATGCGAAGGCAACCTTTTCTTCATCCTGACCTGGTACTCCACATCCACGAAACCATATGTATGTCTTTCCCCGGAATCCAGATCAATTATCGATGAGCCATCAACAAAGAGTACATCGCCTCCTTCTAAGGCATCCTCCTTAATATTTGTATTCTCTTCTTCTTCTCCCTCATACTTTGCACATTCATGGGCAATATCATCAGGTTTTACCGGTTCAGCTTCAAATGTTGCGGGATTGAGTAAGCAACACTGTACAGGACATATGGATGCATTTTACAAAATAATCTCGTAGCCTGAAGCCCTGTGCACTGTAAGTGTTGGCTTAGACTTTTCCAGAATTGCAAAGACTGCATGCTCCACATACAGTGACACCGGAAAGCCCATAGTAATGGTCGAGGACCTGTGCACTGCAAAAGCTGCTGCTGCTAAAGCCTGTTTGCAAGGGAAATGTCCCTGCATGACTGGATCTAGAATCCCGTTGTAGTGCGATCAAACCCTTTGTCTTCGGTTCTTCCTTCAGTACTAGCAGCAGGGGCCTTGTGTAACTGGAGTAGTCAAAAATCCATGATCTACAATAGTTACAGAGTCTTAGCAACTGATGCATTTGTTTCATTGCAACCGGTTGAGGGGTGTTTTGAACTGCTACTGCTCTTTCAGGCAATACTTTTCTTCCTACTAGTCATATTACTTGCCCCAAATATACTACCTCTGTCTGGCAGTACTGCAATTTATCTTTGTTCACCTTAAACCCTTGTTCTGCAAGCAGGGTGAGGAGCATTACTGAATCTCCTACACAAGGTTCTCCTGAAGTGCTGCAAACCAATACTTTATTGACATACTGAATTACTGTACTGGTCAAATGTACATTTTCCAAATCCATTTGAACCACCCAATTAAAAATACTTGGAGATTCACAGTACCCCTGTGGTAACCTTGTATGCTCAAACCTCGATACATGAATGCAGTAAGGTACTGAGAATTGGCGTTTAAGGGAATTGAGAATAATACATTTTTCAAATCAATCACCGTAAAGTGGGTCGAGCCAGTAAGGATGTTACATAGAATGGTCACAGGATTTGGAACCACTGGAAACTCTGTCTCAACAATATTATTCAAAAGACCGAAATTGTGCATCATTCTCCAACTGGACCCTTTTGCCTTTTTCACTGGATAGATGGCCGTGTTGAATAGTGGCACAGAAGGTTGGATTATGCCTTGCTTCTATAATGCAATAGTGGTTTAATAAATCCCCTCGCCTGCCTCTTTAGACGCAGGGTATTGTCGCACACGTGGAAAAATTGCACCAGGTTTACATTTTATCCGCACTGCTCCTATGCTTTTCAATAACCGCTCATTATGAGGATTGCTAGTCCACCTTTTCAAAATCTTCCTTCCAATATGGCAAAGTGGTTTGAACGACCGACATAGTTAGAGGTACTTCCCTATGTTCTACCATTATCTGGCAAGGCACTCAATCTCAAAACCATCTCCGCTGTGTCTTTGGTGTCCTCGAAGAACTGCTTATCAGACACCGCCCTGTGAAATAAGGTTGGGTGAATGCACAGAACTGTGTGCCATTCTTCATCTATCTCACCGAAGCCTGCGAAAACCACCCTGTCTTTTTCGATAATCACTGCTTCTGAAATTATAATAACAATGGTACCTGGTGTTATCTCTTGCCGAAACAAAAAATGTAAGTGGTATTCACCAAGTCCTGTCTCGAATCCCAGTGTCACGACCCTCGCCTAAAACGCCCTCTGGCAAACCCATTGACCAGGTGGAGTCAGGACTCGGGCCTCTAGAGCCTGGCATCCTCTTCAAAAGCCCTCATGGGGCCAGTCCTGGCACCTATGGCGCCAGGCTCATACACCATGAACAACAATGTGCTTGGGAACTACTTTATTGTATTGTCAGCCAACATGGAGGCATCCACATAGCTTGGTTCCTAAGAACCAAGCTATGAGGTCTAGTGTTTTGGGTGTGGCAGGCCTGGAACTACTTTCCCTGGTACTACTTTACCTGGGCTATATAAACCACACCCTGACTGCAGAGCATGCTTTGTGTTACTTTGCAGCTTGCAATGTGACGCTCACCGTGTCCAGCTATTCCCTCGAACCTCGGAGAAGCAGAACCTGCAAGGAGACAAAAGGAACATCATTAGCAGAAGCATCTTACCTGCAGTCTTCATCTTTAAACACTCGCAGCTACTGAGAACGGCTTCCTCGAATCTGCACGCCTCCCGGACAGAACGACCTGAAAGAGGAAGATAGAGGCAACATTAAAGAAAGCTGTAGAGACATTTACAAATTACGAACTGCTCAAAAGGCTTACCTGGCTGGTCGCCTCTCAGCTGGCACCACTCCGGACATTCCACTCGCGCTGAAGAACACCGCGACCCACAAGGCAGGAAAACACAGATTAGCAAAGGCAAGACTTCGCAGCGCTGCACATAGCGCTTACTTACCGCATCATAGCGCTCTTAATGCACCATCATTTACCAGCGGGGCTCAACCAAGCCAGATCGTCGCGCTGAAGCTCCGCATACCTAAGGGAGAAAAAAGAGACATTTTAAACAAAGAAAGGCATGCAGGATAGCAACAAAACTAAAGAACAGCAATAAGACCTACCTGAACAATATCAAACTGGCCGGCGTCAATGAAGTAACTGGACAGCACTCACCCATGAAAGACAACGCACCCCTGCAAAGAAGGCAGGACGGAGAGCACACCTAATTCTACCACAAGGTGAGGAGAGGGCGCCAGAGGGACTGAAAGTATACGGGGGTAGAGGGAGGATACTTACCCCAGCCGGTCAGTCTTGAACACAGTCCTCCTGTATTTTCAGGCAGAACCTTCCCCGCAGACCACATCAGGGCAAAGCTGAGAAGCATACCAGCGATTAACCCAGCTGGGTGGCGTCCCTGTGGATACCAGGTGAGCGTAACACCCAGTGACCCATCCTGGCACAACCACAACCCCATAAAACAACAGAGCTGCATGTACAGGCGCCCCCTCATAGCGCTATCATTGTAACGTGCATGCAGAAGCACTGTTGTTCTTACTGGGTCCAACCCTGGAATTGAGCATACAACACCTTTCTCGTGAATGAGATGGTCATATTTAGTTTGCTGGGAATATCCCTAAACAAAAGATTCACTGGTGTATCTGTACAATATAACAAGGGAGCATATGTACTTTTGATTACCCTCCTTGACACACAGATCCTCGATGTATGTAACCAACAGGACTGCCCCAGAAAATCCCTGCATGTCCATCGTTTTACCCGATAAGGGAAACTCACCAAGATTTTTGGAATCGTACCATAATGTTGCCACAATTGTGGTGATATTACTAAAATTGCACCAGAGCGCTGTATGAAAATCCTGACTCCCATTACTGCACCCAAGCAGATTGGAGGTTGCAGTGATGCCCCGCTCTCCTTGGATGCACTAACGAGATTGAGGATTGCGGGGATGCCCCCCCGCTTACCATTACGGGAAGCGGGGGATAAGATATAAAAAAAATAGGATGCTGCGGCATCAGCACCACCCTACGTAAGTGGGAGGAGCTGATGCCGCAGCAGGACAAGGGTGTCGGCGGGGCACACAGGACTGCACCACAGTAAATGTAAGAGGGGGTTGGGGGATTGCGGGCTGGGGCCGGCACAGGTGGGCAGAAGTGATATCTTTGATCACTGCGCCGCACTGTAATTGCAGTCGACATGTTTTGTTGGCAAAATTACGGGCGCCGCAGTGATCACATAGATTCAGATTTTCTAGCCCCTGTGTCTATCATAAACAAAAACGTTTGATTTCCTATTATTACACCTTTCTGAGGCTCCTCTTCCAGATCAGCAGTAATAGACAAGGCTGGACATGCTACAGATTTCGGTGGGCTTCCCTAATCTGGATACACATTAGCACCTGGGAGTGGGAAAGGATTCCCTCCCAAAACACTTGCTCCAGAGACATGCGCCATTGTTCCTTGAGGTACATGATTCTTATCCCATTTCTGCACTGATGCCTGTGCTGGCATGAGCGACTGAGGTATATAGTTCTGTACAACGTCAGACCCCAGGTCCTGACCAACCCAAACCTGGTGTGGCTGCACAGATTCTAAGGCATATGGCAGGGTTGGGGCTGTGTCTGTTGCAATGGACTGCATTGAAATCTACCAACAAATCCCCCTGGATTAGCATGTGGGTCAACAAAATATGGAGATCTATTCTGAAAATCTCTTGACCCATGTCCCATTTTCCCGCAAAGCCAGCATTGCACTCCATACAACCCTCCATACTGACCTCCTATTGGCCCAATCATCCGGGACCTCACCCCACCAAACCTGCCAAATGCACCACCTGCTGCTGACAATTCCCCTCTACCCCTCATGAATCCTCCCACCAGCCTTAAAGTAGCAGCACACTCATCAATCCATCCTGATTTAAACTGTCCCAGTTGTTGCAATCATCAATGCAGTCCCTCCGTCGAGCCTGTAACCACTGTTCCTTCCAGATTTATTATAGCTCATTTCTCCTGGGCAAGCTTAGCCTCTGCTTTTTGTGCCTGTTCAGCATTCTCTTTTTCTTTTTCCAATCTTCTTATACAAAAATTAATAATATGCACCTGTATCTCTAGCCACCCCTTGGCCTCTATGCCTACAACTTTGTCCAAATCATACTGAACCTCTTTAGGAAACCCCTTTTTCAAAATAAGATAAAAAGATTACTATCCTCTCATCACAAGCGTCTCCTGTTTCTGCTCTCTGCTCTCCACATTTCCTGAATTGTATGAATATGTATAGTAGGATCATCTTTCAATTTAATTGTTTTAGCCAAAATTGAATTAATATCTGGTGTATTGGGGCACATTACCCATAGTGCCTTCCACACATCCGCCATACAATTATTAAAAGGTGATCCATCACATTAATTCGATTCTAATCTAACTCGGGGTACCCTGCTTTCCTCCACGGGTCTGATTGTTCCCCATTTAAAGCAGAAAATACAATTTACATGTCCCAAATGGCTAACATGACCCCAGCAGAATGGTTTTCTAAAGTATAAATTCACTTTCCTGCTCATGCAGTGAGTGAGGGCAGTGCCTTCATGAAATAATTGCAGTCCATGTGCTACCAGGGAACATAATAAGCTTTTCCTTGGCCTTTCTGAAGCAATGGAAATTGAGATGGTGACCACGGCATGTCCTAAGATCCTGTGGTGTGGATTATGTGACCGCTGCTGCAGGGAATGCCAGGGCTGCTGCACCCTGAGCTCCCTCTCCAGTCATATATTCCCAATCATCATCACATCTTCCTCCTCTATTGCTACATCCATTTCTCTTCCTTCTTGTTAAAATCCTAGACCTAAAGCAGCACTATTCCCATCAAGGTCTACATGAATATCCTGGATGGAAGATTTATCTAGTCTTAATTGTACTTGTCCAGACCTCCATTTCTCCAATTTGACCTCTCTTTTCTGCCTATTCCCTTCTTCCCTACTTTGCTGTTGTCGTCCCAGTACCTACTCCTCTCTTCGTGACTATGTTTGTCCCAATCTCTACACCTCTACTTTTCAAGTTCCCTTCTCAACATATCTTCTATTCTGGCTGTTGAAGGCTCTCTTTCATCGGTCCTACCCATTGAGAACGTTGGCCTTCTCTCATCTTCCGCTCTCAGTCGATGGCATATCCCCTCACCATTCTCTCAATTCTGACTTATCTAGAAGCCTCCACTTTGGGGTGTAACCCTCTCTTTTTCTTCTAGTTTTAACCTCTCTGCTAACCGGTCTGACAAAGGCATAATTCTTCCTCTACCCCATTCTCAATCTTCCATATCCCCTCTCTGAAGGTGTTGGTTCTTGCCGTCGGCTATCCACAGCCACTGGGCTAGTTGGAGTATCCTTCGTCAGGCACCAAGGGATAACACCCATATGGTGGTGGCACAGAGAAACCATCTGCACCTATCATAGTTGACCCCCCTTTCCACATCCCCTTTCTCATCAAATATGTTCTAGATTGCTTTTCTAATTTAGAACCCTTATACTGAGTAACTAAAAAGGTATGCATATTTTCTAACACCCTTTCATCAAATGTCCATTCCTCTGGCCATGATTTAAACATTTCCCCCATAATTTCTTGTACCCATGCCCTGTGGTACTTTAGGATTATTATTTTATTCCCTGGAAGCACCTGGCACAAATGATCGAACTGAGTCTCCATACTTAAATGTATACAGATACAACAATCTATTGCTATCAAAACTTAACAGCTGAACCTGCAGCACAAACATCTAATCAAAAACCCCAGCACAAAGCCAATTCTCCACTCCCAATTTCTTAAGATTGCTACCCCAATCACTCATACACGTTTTAGCCACACCACAATTGCCTCTCTAACTTTTTTCCCCATTGCTTCCCAAGACAATCATACACAAAAGACAGCATGCTATTACAATGCCATGGTAAAAAATCCTCTTTATCTCTTCATTTCGTTTACAGTGCTCTCAACTACAATACTGTCTTTTTCTGACTACAGAAAGATTCCCAACACTACTTTTGACCAATCAAGAAAATAAAATAATAAATGATGTAAAAAATAGAAAAAATTGAAAAAAGACTTACCACATATAGCAATTCATTCACTCCTGCCAAACACTAATTTCGCACAACTACTTTCTGACTTCATTCATACGCATCCCCAAATATTATTCCCTAAAAAGATACAAAACTCAACCTTGTAAAACCCCCACTTGGTTTCCTGTCAAAGTGCACTTACAAAAACTAGATATCCCCCGAAGCTCTCCGAAAGTGGTGCTCCTCTCAATCATCCTGCACAGCTAGACCACGGCACCACGTATTAGGGAGCAGACAAGCTTTTAACCAATATGGTTCTTGCAAACTGCTCCTTTTCGATGTGCACATTAACTGGTCCCCTCAGAAAAGTGCTGAAGCCAATATGTGCAGACAGTAAACTCCCGACTTCTTGAGGGGCTTGGAGATCACATCATGGGGTCACCAATTGTCGCGGCTGACATTGGATGTCTGTACTCTTAAATAGCCCGCCTCTCAAGAAGTAAATGCATGCTGTAATTAAAACAAGTTTATTTCACAACAGCCGCTGGGAGAGAGGCTATACATCTTCTTGGAGATTGAACTAACCCTGAGTATCCCTGAATCACAGAACAGATACAGTATATATACATTTCCAGAATGGTTAACACACTCCCACATTTCTCTTATGTTCCCTTACGAGTCAATACCTAAAATATAAATGGGTTCGCCATATACAAGGAAATCTAATCCTCACAATCTCCGTGGCTGCCTTCACTGTGGCACCATACAATCTTTGTGACATTGTAAATACAAGCCTAACCATCCTATTTGGTTTCTTCCTGCAAGACACACAACCCTAACATGGCATACAATATATTTTTAGTACATCTTCCACTTCGTCACAGACCTGCAATGCTAAATCTGGCAAGCATGATTTATATATAGACACTTTGTGAGGCTATAGAGAGTGAAGAAAAGGCTCTTTTGATCAGGCACTAACTTGTTTCTCCAAGTACTGCGACACTTTGGCTATATATTATTGGCGTCCTCCCGCCTTTTCATTGTGCGCGACCACCAGTTCAATCCATTTGGCCTTTGTTCCCATTATAATCTTTTTCCTGCTAATCTATTTCACCTTCTCATAGGCCCGTGGTCATCTCCGTTGCCAGTCACCTTTTTACAGTTTTAGACACTAACCCTAAATTGACAGTGCCAGGTGGCTGATGCTTCTTTGGCCACTCACTCAACAATTTCCAAGCCAAACCCTTGGCCCATGCGCTTCGTTTCATTACAGATCCAAATAGCTGTTCCCATGTGGTTGCAGATGCCTTTCTGTCAACCGATACTTTCTTCTTCGGCCAGCCAGTTTTCCCAAACAAGAATGTGGGCATGTTTATTTGTATGTACGTGTGTTAAAAACGACGGAATCCCCTCATAATGGATTCACCATTCAAGCGTCTTTCTGCACTTTATATGAAAGCTTCTGTGCTTTAAAACTCATGGTGCTACGTTGCACAATGTGCTCCCATATTATATTCACACAATGTATGTTGCTACTTGTGTGCAAATGTAAAATGTATTACACTTGAAACATAACCTTTAAGAAACTTGAATTAACTATTCTAAATACATGCAAAACTACAACATTGTAACAATATCACATCCATTTCTTAACATTAATATGGTTGAATTTCTCTTCCTATTGGGATAAAATCGATATACCCCAACACCACCAAACCTCTAATGAGGCCATGTACATGGTACTGTCATGTAAATGGAAAAAGCGGGCACCACCGTAACTGTAAGGACACCGAGAGTGGTTCCCTTAAATGTATTCAGAACTTAGAGGAGTAGTACAGAAAAATGCCCAAGGCACTCCGGGCAACATGAACTAAATAAGGGATCTCTATTAAAAAACATTTCAGAGAGCTGGTGCATGCTCACACGGATGCTTCAATAGCTAATTCATGCAATAACATGTCCTCCAGCCCAAATAGGGTGACTCTTGACCTACAGACTGTTTTACCCGAGCCAGGAACGAGCCAACGGTTTGAGAGCACGCGAGCACCGAAAGGTCACTTTGACTAGCTGCTACCAAACACCAGTCCATAAGCAAGGGCAAAAAAACTGAGTGAAATTACTCTGACATAGGACCAAATTCCGGCTAGAGAAGTGCAGAAGACAATAGTCAACCCTATTGCCCAAACCTAGAAAAGAAGGAGGAAAACACAGTTTATTCATTATTTTTATTATAATATTTATTCGAGTATTTATTGAGCAAAGACCTAGCTTCAGGAAGCAATGGAGCACTTTACAATCATACGGGGAAAAACACAGTGAGGGAAGCAGAGAAAAAAGGAGCGGGGAGCTAACAGGGGAGGGTGGGCAATTGGCAGCATGGGGGAAGACAGTGGGGAGCAGATCACTGAGTCTCAGTGGGGTGGAGAGTGCATGGTGCATGGATGTGAGGGTGGTGAAATGGCTACGGTGGTCAAAGGGTTAACCTCGGCCAGAAGGCTTTCTGGTTATTTTATAATGATGGTAAACTTCCCAACAGGCCAATTCACCCCCTGCTAGCCCAGGACCTTCAAGGCCTCAATGCACCCCGGCCTTCTACAACCGCACTCAGAAGAATGGGTTGTCATTGAGAGTCTGCAAACAGTGCACCCACACCTCCACAAGCACTGGCAGGCCACACCTTCAATTCCACTGCTCTCATAATCTTCACTGAGGGGATCTGCTTAATATCGCACACACCAACCTACACCTCGATCTTATGCATCCCACGCTATTAGACACAGCTTTGGGCAGGGCTGGGGCGGATATCGCTTTCAATAGTGTAACCACATTTACGTTTCATGTATTTTTATAGCCAATTTAAATAAGCACTCAAGGATGTTTGACTCTCCCATCCACTCATTGCTGAATCAATTGGAAGAGTGAGTCATCATTCGTTTATAACCTGAAGCCTGGGATATTTGAAGCGAGTTGGGTTACTTTAATTTCACATGGATTTGCTATATAACTAAAGGGTGATAGTAATACTCACTGCCAATTTGCTCAGTAGGAGTATAATTAAATGATGCTGGTTGTTACACGTGTTGCATGCAGTTTGAGATATAAAACTCTCCCAAGCACTGTGACATTCTGGCCCCTCAGCAGCAGCTGTAAAGATCTGCGCAGCCTTGTGTGCGCCATTATTAGTCCAGCTTTTCTTTTTGCATCTGTCACATTTTTGCGACCGGGGAATTTGGGAGTGCTGGCATCCTCATTCTCATACATAACAATGGACGTCTGCTCTGATACAAGGAACTAGTGACTTGTAGCTCTTTTTGATATTAGAGGGAAGGTATTTTGTAGGATTCTGCTTCAAGGGTTATGAAGTCGGGTGAATGCCCATTGTAAGGGAGGCATGGTATCACAAGTAGACCCTGACAAAAGAGCTGCAAGTTTCAAAACCTTTATTCATGGTTTAAAAGGGCTTGAAAACTCCTATCTTGCCCTATAACTAAGACAGGAGTATTCTCAGCCATCAAACAAAAAGAAAATACAGTCTTAATCAGTAGTTAGTCAAAAAATAAAATGGCCTATACTACTAAACCTAATAATAATTTAGCATTTATATAGCGCTAGGAACCCTCAGGCATCGGTGCGCTGCTTATTATTACCCACGGTGTGTGGTGCTCATTTATCGACCTCGGGAGGATAAATGAGCTGAGTTTCATCCTGCCGGGATTCAAACCTGTGTTAGCAGGTTCTGCATAGTTGTCAAAGCGAGTGCTCTACTCGCTGTGCCCTCGGACCAGCTAATGCCTGCCCTCTTCCTAATACAATATATGTGTGAAGGGAATGTGTAATGCAAAAAGAAAAATCAGTATTCAAAAGAAATGTCAATATGGCGGAGTAAACTCCCTTCCCCACGTTTTGTGGCACAGGGTAAGGTGGCACACTTGGACCTTGCGCCACACTCTGGCTTTGGACAAAAGGATGCAGTTTGTTTTGTGGGCTAGTGGCTATTTGGCCATCCACGAAAAAGTCACTAGTTTACTCGTTTATCCACTGGACCTCTCGGCTTTCTCTCACTCCAGCCCAGGTCACCTATTAGCTTGTAATGCAGTTCAAGTAATGTTTGTTTCCTTCTTGTTACCACAATTTAGTACAGGTTTCCCTTGGCCTGGCTCAAACCTTTCAATCACAATTTGTGGGGGTTACCTTCCCCAAGCTTCAATCACACCTTCATAGGCTTCCCTCAGGGCTCAGGCCTCCTTTCACTTTCCTGGCCTCTAGGTAAATGCAGTTTCGAGCAGAGTACTTATTTCAAAGTTCAAAGATATCTCTCATATCCAGGTTTCCCTCTGCCGGGATCAAACCTAACAGTTCAAAAACATCTCTCACATCCAGGTTTCCCTCTGCCGGGATCAAACCTAACAACAGTTAAAATCTTGCAACTTTCTCTTCGTGCTGCTTCTACGGCATCAGACATTTCACAGAGACGCTTAATGGGGCAATATTCTTTCACCGGACCACTCTGTCACTTGGTATCTTTAATTTACAGTTCTTTACAATGCTTTGCTTTCTCTCGCGTCTTATTGGCACACGTGCAACCTTCATTCGTCGGATACTGTTTCCGTCAAGTTTCATTTAACATAGAAAGGACCTTCATTGCTTTCATCAACTTACCGGCTGTGCTAATTCTTTTTCCGTCTTTCGCGGCTTTGATTCTGAAGTCAAGGCTGATACCATAACTTCTGCTGCCACTCCCCAACTCTGCCATTCACCCGCGAGGGTGGCTGGTATCCTTGAAACACAAAAGAGGTTTGTCTCTTCTCTCTGGATGGGAATCCTTGCACAACTTTCAAGGCCCTTCGGAGGTAACGATCTCTCGCCGGGCTGTCCACGGTTTCTCCGTACCTCGGTCCCGTCCCTCGACCTGTTGGTCTGCTCTGTATGGTTAACCGTCGCCCTGCAAGAACTGTTCTGTCTCATGCACTGCCTTGCTCTGAGTTTAACCACAAGGAAAGATCTCTGGACGTCAAGTCCCATGATCCAATGTTCTTATTTTGCTCCCACTTTGCCAGCTGCCATAAACAGCATTCTCGGGTTTTTGGGAGCTATAGGAGTTTAAGTGGATGATTGTTGAGGTCAGGGTCTTGCCACCTGCCCACAAAGGCCTGTGCATTCCTGGTTCACCAGGGCAGGAGCGCTGGTGTGGGCACTGCCAGGTAACCCCAGCTTCCCCTGGTTGGCTCCCTGGAGTCGGAGCTCCCTCGCCATACTGCAGCCTCCCCTGTACTCACAGGCCCAGTAATTTGGAAGTTCTCCTTGCTCCAGGCCTTCCTGGGTCTCCCCAGCTCAGGTTTCTTCCTCTTGGCCTCTGTGCTTCCTCCAGCATCCCCCAGCTCACTCAAAGTGTGCCTGTGTGCTCCACCTTTTATACTGGCTGGGAGAATTAACAGGAGACATGTGTGAGTGGTTGTCAGCCCTGCCTGACTCTGCTTGACCTGGTTAACGGGACAAGATGGAGACTGCCCATAGGAATGCATGGTACATTAGTTTCTATGGGTAATCTTCATAGCTTCAGTTTGCCTCTTCTGCGTCCAAGTGGTATTGGGAAAAAACACTGGGGAGGAATTATGGGAGTTGTAGTGTTTCCGAGTGGTGGTAGGAAAATGATTTTAAAAATGCTGTTAGGAGAAGGGGAACAATATTGGTGCTGTAAAACATGGGATGATATATGTGTTCTCCTTTTCCTGGTTCTCCTACGCCTCCCTTTTGTGTTGGTACCTTTTCGAATTGGGGAGGGGGCAACGGTAGAGGATTCAAAATGGTGTTTGGTAGAAGAGTGAATGTCGGTTAGGGAGGTGTTAAGGAAAGGGGGACACCACATCTCACCATGGGACTCCTCCTGTCTCTCTGGTGCACTCCCCGGGTCCGGACCCAACAGCAATAACCCCTCCCAAGCCACCCGTGAAGATACCAAGAGGGCTGATAAGAAAAAGCCCTTGGGGTATTCACACCATGAACTAATCCTGTGTTCCCAGACAGGCTTTAAGAACAACTTGTATGCATCTGATGATTTCATGATACTTTTATACTTGGAAAAAGCTTTGGAAGAAACATGTCAAGTTTGGTATCCCAAGGTGCCTTATGAAGCGGATTATTGTCCTGCGTACTGACACTAGGGTCTAGGTCCATTTTGGATTTAATCAGAGTGCTTTATGTATGGCCTAAAACAGTGCTGCCTTTTAGAGATCCTTATTTTTAATCTTTACTGGCAGACTCATCACCATTTCTGGGAAAAGGCAGATATTTTCCCCCAAAATTCAGTATAGTTGAAATCAGAGTTCTTGCTTACACTGATAATTTTGTCCTACTGGATTTGGGTGCTCATTGTAGGAGGAACAACCTGCAAGAAAACATAAAGAAGGCATACAGAATGTCATTTTCTACTAGACGTAATTATAATAGATCATGGTTTCTGGAGGACCACAAACTTTAATATGTTCAATTACTTCCATATTTTGGCCTAAAGTTTGACCGTTGTGTGAAGCAGAACACCATGTTAGTGGCACGTGTGGGTAGAACAAAAGCAGCTGTCCAGTAGGACAGGAACCTGGGACAGGTCGAAAGTCCAAAGTCAGCATTCTTTAATGCGGCTGCAACGTTTATTATGGTGGCTGCCAGCCTTCCCTGGTGACAGTACAATTGGGGTACCATAACTTAGTGTCTGCTGGGATTGAAAGGCAAATAATAAACACTAGTGTGATGGGGCAGTTGTTGCAGCAAGGCATAAAGAAAACATGGTTGGTCCAGATACTCCTTTCTTGTTTTCTTTTGTCTAGGAATTTCCTCCCGATCCCCCTCGTTTCCCATTTTCTTTATGCCTTAATAATCTTGTTAATTTACTTGTACTACTACTTTTAGTTATGTTGGGGTCAGGGCCAGCCTTAGGGCATGGCGGGCCGGATGACCGCCCAGGGCAGCATGCCTCCCAGGGCGCCATTAGCCCCCTGCCATGGCGGCTGGGGGGGGTTGGGAGGGGGGGAGTATTTCAAGGACTCCCCTAGCTGGCCTAGTGGGAGAAGGCACGTCAGGTGCCCTTTTGTTACTAAATGCGCCCGCGGCACCGGGGAACATTTAATAACAATAGCATCAGCACCCTATTCAAATGATTACCTCCCGCTCTGATGGGGGAGCCAGGCGGTATTAATTGAAATAGGACGCTCATGCATTAGCTTGCGTGCCCTATTCCAGTGATTAACTCCCTGCCAGGCGCCGGAGCGGGGAATTAGAAGAGAAACGTGGTGCTCCTGGCCCCCTGCCCCTCCCCCTGTTAACCAGGGGTGTGGGGAGGGGTGGTGCCAGTTCTCCAGGCGCTGCTGCCATTAAGGCCGGCACTGGTTGGGGTTCTGCAATGGTGCACACGGTGCCATGCCCTATGATTAAAACGTGCCATGGTGTCATGGAGTTGTTACACGCACTCTGCACACTCACCATTACCCGGGATGGGGGGCTGGCACTTGTATTCTTGCTGGAAACAGGACATGCCACTGCATTGCGTGCCGTCCTCTCGGCAGGCACTAGTGAGGACGCATCCAATACGCTGATGGCGTTCTCTGTTAGCATGACAGTGCAACGTGGTCCGGGTGCCTGGTTGTGTCCGCGGCGTCTCCTTATCAGTGGATGCAGCCTAATGGAGGGTGCGTCTTATCGCTTTCCGTGCCAGTGCTCAGGATTCCCTTGTGGTTCCTTCTTCGGACCGGATCTCCTGTTTCCCTGCCCCTCCTTGCAGCGCTATGTCTTCTCCTCTCTACCTTGCCCTGCCTGGGGTTATTCTCCTAGACACTTTATTGCACTTGCCATTTTGTCTTCCTGGAATTGCCTAAAAGTCCATTCTGGTCCTTCTCTTGTATCCAGTCTCACAACATCTCTACAGTGCCTTCCCCGCTCTACTATTACCCTGCCTGCTTACTGGATCTACCAGACCTTCTGGGCCTGTGTATAATTTTCATGTCCGCTTCCTGTTTAGCCTAACCCCCTGGACCTGTCGTTGCCCCTCTCCATTCACCAGAGAAGTGACCTGCTGTACTGCATCGTTACCGCCTAGTACAGTGTTTGCACTGTCTTTGCACCACGTTAATACAGGGAGGTGTGTCTGTGTTGTTGAGAATCGGGTCCTGACTCCCCCTTACTTTGTACATCTACACGGGGAAGGGCTGGATTGTTAGCATCATCTCATCTCCAATCATGGACTCTCCAAGTAGAACTATGTGTTGCAGGCCAGCAAGACCGCCAGGTACGGCACATCCTCGTGACCACCTGCTTGACAGGAGTCCCATGTCATTCCCCCCTCCTTGCTTTTCGGATGTATTGCCAGTGACTGGTTCTCACTGCTACGTCAGAAAGCCGATGACCAGGAAACAAATGGAGGGCTTATGCGATTTGGCCTGGGAATAACTCCACTTTTGATCTATGTGGCAGGGTGAACTCGAACATAGGAACTAATCGCACTCGTTGGCTATGTTGAGACAGTTTGGAATTCCTGCTGCAGGCTTTCTTTTCCGGCCCCCTTTTTAAGAACCAGACCATCTGGACACCTAGTGATGCTCTACATTTCCTCTTGAATAGTTTATCAAGTGAAATGTGTTTTAATATTATTAAAGTCCTAGATCAATTTGAGGTTTCAGTGGCTTATGTGGTTTAATACGGGGTATTGCAAGCCACTTTGGCCTCCAGTGGTAAAACGGGTTTTATTATGGTTAATAAAATGGTTGTAAATATGTGTTATTTTTTCATGATACAAGTTAATCAGCTTTTTATCTGGGATTGGTTGAGTTGAAAAGTATTAGGTTTATTACATTTATCAATAACATTTCTTCTTGTGATTCACTGAAATGCGAAATTTGCTTAATTAATGAGGAGGCAGATCTATTAAAAAATCAACTTCCTCCAAACAGGTCAGGCTAACTATAGCCTAACAGGGAATTTCATGTTGAGTTTGACAATACAAACACTATCCACTTCACTTCTCCGGCAAATTACAGAAATCACGTAGATTTAATTATATACCGCAGCCGGCCACAATACATCAACTCTCGGGCAATTCTAGGCGTTCTGGGACAACTAAGGTGGTGATTTGGCGCAATCTAAAAGAACTATTAACATGGCATAACTTGACTGACTGATTTTTTTAAAAGAAGCATTTACATATAATAGTTAAAATGTTTTACAGTCAGTTTGATGGATGTTGTTGTCCAAATATAGTATAGCTGTGAGTGAGAGAGTGAGTGACAACATAGATATTAAGTGGTCTCAACCCTTTCCTTAACATTCCCATTTCTCTGGCCCGTGTTGGGACACTTTGAACTGCACCACTGCTCTTGCCACATCTGCTGGGTGGCTGGTCATGTATAGGAATGTACTCACAATGCTGTGCTTGCCACCGGTCACTGGTGAGAACGTGAAACCCTGAGCTGTTTCAGGCACTGTGAGTTGGTGACTCCACCAGGCTGGGTCACTGCTGTTCCTCTTCTGTGATGCTGGCACTGTCACCCTAACATACCACTCATACAGCCCTTGGGAAGCATCCAAGTCTCGTAGGTGCGGCCCTACTCTCAGACGGCTCCGGTGATGCACCCTGCTGTACACACGTTCTTGTCTGATCCCTCCCTCCTAATTAGGCCTTCCCTACTGGCATCTGTACTTAAGCTAAATGGATAGGTTGCAGCTGTTCCCACCCCTCTGGGCCTTCTGGTCTATGCACGTGTATGTCTATGTGTGCCACTTATTGTGAGCCGTCTTTGAGTCTACCTGGTGCGTACTGAGAGTAGTCTGTGGGCCACTGCTCCCTATGAACATTCTGTGAACCAGTGACTCAATATGCAATGCAGTAAGCAGTCAAACCGGCCCATGTGTCAATGCCTCATTGTGACATGGTCTGTGTGCCTCTGTACATGATTTCCTTACATATGACAATCAATTTGTTTACCCCTTTGCATCTCGGTCCCATAGTAAGCAGTCTTCCTGTGTTGGTGTGTACCACTCATAACAATCTCCTCAAGGTAATTACACAGCCCTAAAAACCTCTCTGGATCACTAAAAGAAGGATGGTACAATTTACTTACCTGTAACTCTTGTTCCACAGCATGGGTCTTGCATGGATTCACATGTTCATGAATATTCCTCATCGTAAGGCTGGAAATCCTCAGTAAAAATCAAGCGGTTTAGCTTTAAAGTTAAACTGCTCATCTCCTCTCTAGCCTATCAGTGTCATTTGGGTCATACTGCCCCCAGACAATGACACTCGTCCTCCTAAGCGCCACTCCTGGTGGCCATCTTCAGATTTGTAGCGCACGTAAAGGGGGAGTATGAACCAAGAAAAGCCAGAGAGGGGAAGGAGGGAGGGTTTGCATGTGAATCCATGCAAGACCCATGCTGGAAAACAAAAGTTACAGTACAGTAACTTGTACATTCTCCAGTATGGAGTCTTTCATGGATTCACATGCTCTTGAATATGATTATACAGCAGTACATATACAAAACCACGGGAGGTGGCAAGGCTCACAGAAGCAAGGCATTTACCCCTGGAAAAGACTCACCTCAAACAAACAGGTTGCGCAGAACCACTTTACCGACCCGGGACTCATCCCTGGAATCCCTTTCAACACAGTAACATTTTGTGAAGGTGTTGGTAGACCTCCATGTAGCAGCCCTGCAAATGTCAAGCAGCGGAACACCAGAGTGAAACACCATTGTTGCTGCAAAGGTTCTGGTGTAGTGGGCTCCTGGCCGGCATGGAAGCGATCCGTTAGCCAGACAAAGGCAATGCATGATGCTGCCAGAGAGCCACCTGGAAGCCTTAGACAGGGCCGTCCCTCGTTGCATAGGTTCAAAATTGACGAACAGCTGAGATGCCTTACAAAAGTCTTTCGTGCATGCCACATAGAGCTTCAGGGCACAAGCAACATCCAGTGAATACAACACCCTTTCAGCAGCCGAAGAAGGGTTCACGAAGAAAAGTGGTAGAACTAAAGGCTCTTGAGATCAAAGTCTGATAGAAACTTCGGCATGAAGGAAGGATGAGTTTGCAGAATCACTTTAGCGGCATGGAAGGAAAAATACGGGGGCTTACAGGAGAGGGCCTGTATCTCACCGAACCACCTAGAAGAGGTGACTGCCACCAGAAAAGCGGTCTCCCGTGACAGAAACTTCAAAGGGGCATGATGCATTGGCTCAAACAGAGGCCCCCATGAGTTTGGACAGTACCATGTTCAGTTCCCAACCCGGGGCGGGCGTTTTCACCGGTGGGAATGTCCTGAAGAGACCCTTAACAAGCCTGTGCAAACACAGGGAAAGCTTGCCCAGAGCCTGTGTGTGCCAGGATATGGTAACCAGGTGGACTCTGATAGGCACATGGGCCAGACCAGCTTTGGCAGTGAGAGCAGGTACTGAAGGAGCTGTGGAGCAGTGACGCTCAGCAGCGCAATCCTCCATGTCCAGCACCACACTGTGAAGTGGTTTAATTTGTGCCTGTAGCAAGCAAGTGTAGAGGGAGCAAGGCCAGGATATTCTTGCATTCCAAAGGCAGTGAATAGTGTACAAATTCTAAGGCTGCAGGAGCCAGGCTGTAAGGCTCAGCAATGCCGGGTCGTGGTGTAGGACTGATCCTCCTTATCTGGAGAGGAGGTCAGCAAGTGGAGGCAGTTGGATGGCCAGAACCACCAAAAGATGAAGAAGGTCTGAGTGCCAGATCTGCCTCGGCCACACCAGTGCAATGAGGATCATCTTGCAGTGGCAACATCTGAGTGTGTTGATCACACATACAAATAGCGAAATTCGAGGGAAGGCATAAAGGAAGAGACTCTCCCAAGGGAACGAGAAGACAAACCCTAGACTCCTTGGCTGAGGTTATCTGCTGGCAAACCTCTAACACTTGGAGTTGGCAGTTGTCGCAAAGAGGTCGATCTTGGGAAAACCCCACACGCTGAAGAGGCGTGACACTTGCGCTTGTTAAAGGTCCCATTCATGGCAGGACCGCAGCTCCTGCTGAGAGAGTCCGCAATGGCGTTTTTTATGCCTACTAGGTGCCTACTAGGTGAAACCGGATGAGAAATATGTGTTGCAGAAATGCCCAGAGCCATAGAGACTGGGCTTCCAGGCAGAGAGCGAGGGAGCTGACGTAGAACATGATGGCTGTGTTGTCTGCAAAAACATGCACCACCTTCCCCTGGAGCTGAGGCTGGAAAGATTTGGGAGCACAGAAGACCGCCTGCGGTTTCAGGACATTTATGTGTAGCTCCTTTCGCTCCTCGAGGCTGAGACCTCTGGCGTGAGAATGTGCTGTTTGGGGCCCCCAACTCTCCAGAGAGGCGTTAGTCGTGACTGTGAACTGATCTGGGGATCTGAAAGGGGGCTCTCTGAGTGAGGTGTGGACGAACTAACCATCACTGCAGTGCTTGACGGAAAACTATATTGAGGGCAATCTTGTCTGTCCATGTACTAGTGACTTGCTGCAACCTGGCATCCAGAAATTCTGGTGGGGTCTCATTTGAAGTCTGCAAAAAGGGACCAGATGGATGCAGGAAGACATCATTCCCAGCAGGGATTTGGTGGACCGGACGGTTGCAACGGATGCTTTCAAAAGCCGTTGGACTTTTCCCAAGATGGCTTTCACCCTATCCTCTGAGGGAGCCGCCAGACATGAGACTGTGTTGAGTCTAGCATCCCGGAACAGCACGTTTTGAGATGGCACTACGCAGGACTTTGGATAGTTGATTGAAATTCCTAGTCAAGTAAAGAGTTGTACGATCTCTGCTATGTACAAACCTTCCTACCATGCCTTCAGGAAACAGCTAAAAACCCTCCTCTTCAATTAAATCTTCCTTACTCTTCCCTGCATCTCCCTATCCCTTCCCCTTGTTCCTCCTTGTAACCAGGACCTAGATGCCTGTGGGTTAAGCACGCTTCTTATAAATGTACTAAATAAATAAATATGTGCTGGGTTGCCAGCGCATTGGAGCGAGACCGGATGAGCCAATAGGCCTGGTAAGGGTAGACATGGATGCCCTTGCATCGCAGATGTACTGTCACTGGAGCCAAGCATTTGGTGAACACCCTCAGAGTCGATTTCATACAGAAGAGAAGGGCCTTGAATTGGTAATGCTGTCCTTTGATGACAAAATGCAGGAACATCCATTTGCGATGAATGGGGATATGAAAGTACGAGTTCTCCAAGTTGAGTCGGCAACAAATCCCCTTCCTTCAGCTGGTCAAGCACGTGTTGCAACGTGACCATCCTGAACCTTTGGGATTTGAGGAACTTTTTGAGGCGTCGCAAGTCTAGGATTGGTCGCTACCCTCCTGACTTCTTCCTTACCAGAAAGTATCTGAAGTACACTCCAAAGCCACAGAGGCGCTGAGGGACCCATACTATTGCCCCTTTGAGTAGCATGGCTTGAACATCCTGTGGCAGTTGGGCCATGTGAAGTTTGCACGACAGGTGGAATGCAGGGGCATTTGCCTTGAAATTCTAAAGAGTGCCTCTGCTGAAGAACATTGAGCACCCATTTTTCTGTGGAGATCTATCACCACTGAATAATAAAGTTTGATAGTCGGCCTCCCACTGGGGTGCAGAAGTGGGGGCCTGAACGGTCATGGGCCGTTCAGGCCCGTTAAGGTGTCTGTGTCCTGGATGGGCTGGCAACAACAATGCTTGGTGCTACTGCTATAGGCCTGAGACCAACCCTTTTAAGCCTCCTCAGTGGTGGAGGGGGAAGGCTGACCATAGGGGGGTGGTGTAACCCTTGGACAATGTGGAGACTCTCCCCTTCAAAGAACAAAAGGATGGTCTTTTCTGTTTCGGGGTTCTCAGAGAGTGCACCATCTGTGTGTCGGTCTTGATGGCCTGAAGAGTGTCATTGACTGCTTTGTCACACAGGTTGTCCCCATCGAAAAGGCATGCCAATGATTTTGGCCTGCACATCTGTGCAGAAATACGTGGCTTTCAGCCAACCCTGGGGCTGGAAAACGCCTGGTCGAGAGCGACAGTGAAGGCATGGCTGGAAGCTGCTTCACCTTCCTGGAATAGGGCCAAGGCTTCTGTTTTTGCCATCAGGAGGAAGTCAAGGATGGGCCCCAGCTTGTACCACAGCTGCCTGTCATACCTTGACTGGAAGGCAAGGGTTTGGCAGCCTTGATTGTGGAAGCTGCAGTGGTGATGATGCGCTTCCCTGCAGCAACGAGCTTATTGCCTTTCTTGTCTGGACAATGAAGATGGGTTGGAGGACCGCTTCCTGGCAGCAGCCGACACCATTGAGTCCGGAGAAGGCTGAGACCTGTGGCACCCGGGTCCGAATCTGGAACTCAGTATTTTTTCTCCAACCAGTCATGCTTAGCAGGCGTGTTATTTGGAGCCTTCATGACTGCCAAGCCATTGTCCCATATGTCATCCAACAAAGGGAACGATACGATGGTCTTCTTAGAGAATTCCCAGAGCTCAAAATGGAAGCCCTCCTTCTTCTTCTCTTCTAGCACCAGGTTGAAGAGTTTGCAGCTTTCGAGATGATGGAGTGGAAAGAGACGATTTCGTCTGGGGGAGAGGCCCTGGCAAGCTCGACATCCAGAGGTTCCCCCTCCGCGGGAACCTAGACGTCAAACTCATCTGTGTGAGTAATGGTGGTGCCAGTGCCCATGCCAGTGTCTGTGTGAACAGACTCTTCAGCCAGAGAGGGCAGGCTCCCTAGCACTGGCCATGGGGTAACAGGTGCTCTGTGAGGTGGGGTTGGCTGATACCGAGAAGGCCTTGGAGGACAGTTGGCTGGACCAGGTACAGGAGTAGATATAGGTGGTTAGAATTTCCAAGAACATCTCCCTTGGCATAGGTATAACTTTTATAGTAGCTGGGCCTGAGCCCCTTGGAAGGCTAAATAGTTGGGAAGGCTCATGCGTCGGTGAAGCCTCATGAGGCATGGGCTTAATGGGGTCAGGTTCACCATGGCCCACTTCCTGATCTGAATAAAAATCTTGAGGCAAGTCTTCTTTCCAAAGTGGTGTAGATAGATTCCTGGGGATTCCATAGGAGCCAAAGTAAAGAGAGGAACAGCCTTGGTGGGTCTGGGCAGGAAGTCCAGAGTTGGAGGCATGTCTCTTATCAAATCAGAGCTCTTTGGGAAAGAAGCTATGACAGGAGCCTGCAGAACATTAATAGGAGCTGTTGTCGATGGGATCGTCGTAGGGGCTGTCTAGGAGGCAGAGAAACCCTGGGCATGGTGACCGTTGCAGTGGTAAAGAAGATGGTCGTTGACGTACCTTTCGGCGTAGCAGGCGCTGAAGGAAGACTTGATTTTGTTGACTTGACTGATGGGGTCGTCAACGGGGCAGTTATCGACGGGAGATGGTCTTGATGGATCTTGATGGATGAAGTTATCATAGATGAGGCCAGGTGGAACTGGCGACGGGTCCTTAGAAGATCTACTCTTCGATGACCTGTGCTTGGACGACAAGCCCAGCAATTTCCTCGAAGACTGAGGTAACCCACCAGCTGGGAGGATAACCGTCGACGGAGTTGGAGATAAAGATTGACCCATCACAGAAATTGGTCCCACAGCCACATAGATCATTGACGAAGAAGCAGATGGAGTGTGGGATTTCACCTTCTTATGGATCATCGCTGAAGAAGCATCCTCAAAGGACCATGATCTCTTCTTACAAGAGGGAGTACTCTCAGTGGACATGCCGGCCCTGGAAGAGGCATGACGATGCACAGAGACCGGGTCAGATGCCTTCCCTTCCTCAATCCTTGACTCCAACCTCTGGTTGCAGTAGTTCTGAGTCGTCGACGAACAGGATGGACAGATTGAGCATCTGTTCGTGTCGTGGTCGGGATGAAGACAGTAAATGCACTTGAGATGCTGGTTCTTGACAAAGATATTCTTCAGGCCGCAGCTTTCACAGGACCTAAAGGGGCTTTTCCTCATGGCATCCAACTTTGTCGCGGTGTAAAGCTGTAGGCCCAAGCTAGACCTGTGAAACCACAAGCTGGTGATCTGATGATGGATTGAAAATCTTTGCCGACAACAGGTCCCCACTGCCGGTAGTTGCTGCGTGACGGTTGACGATGAAAAGATGGATAATTTCTTTTGAAAAAAAGCAAAAAACTTACATTATTCAAGGAACAAAGCACAAGGACTCCCAAAACTATAAATGTGTGGTAAAATCTGAAGATGGCCAACACGGGTGGAACTTATGAGGACGAATATCATTGGCTTGGGCAGTATAACCTGATAGGCTGTAGAGGAGACAAGCAGTTTAAGTTTAAAGCTAAACTGCCTTCTTTTTACCAAGAATTCCCAGCCTGACGATGGAGAATATTCATGAGCAGGTGAATCCATGCAAGACCCCATGCTGGAGACATTTTCAGAATGTTCAGAGAGGTGAACAGATCTTGCTCTCCTCTGTACTCACCTGAAATTTGTGACCACCTCCTACAAGGTAGGTGGCCGATTGATCCACCAGTCTTTGTTTTTTTAACACGAAGCAGTCAATTAGTGAGGTGCCTGGATTGTCCACCATGACTCTGTATGCTGAAATCATTTGTTTTCTACACAAGAGGTTACCTGTCCATAGAAAAATGTATGAGTTGGCATTAAGGCCTTAAATTGAATGGAACCCTTAACAATAGGTCAATGTCATTTGCTTAAACGTAGGCAGATATTAGTTTGTCTGGGTGCATTAGTTACACCTTTGGCAGCAGAATTCTGCAATATGTGCAGTTGCTGGATGATATTTGAGGCTGTAGAACAAATCAAGTTATTGGCATAATCACAATGCGTTTATGAAAGAATTGGTTGAATATACCTTAGGGGGTTAAGATAGTAGTTCCCTGTCTTCATGTCTCACTTTATCTGCCCTTCCATGCAATGATGGGCATCCAACAGCACGTAGATGGGCTCAGTCTGATGTTTCCAGGGAATCTGACACAAGGAGCCTGACCACTATCACTTATGAAACTCGGGCAAGCCAGAAAAGGTAACTTTTTTGTCAGCTCATTTGAGGTAGTTGGAGGCTTCTCATGAGGGCCTGCTTAGTAGTTTGCCTCTGGCCCATGTTTAATATTGATACCTTTGAAACATGCTATAAAAGCAAACAACAAAACATGCACCACTTCCTCACACAGAGGCAGTTGTGTGAGTATATGTGTCTTGGCATCTTCCCTGTGAGTGAGCTTTGCCCATGTAAATCCTTGCCTTGCAGTAGCTTACTGTGAGGGCCCTGTTCTTCTGTTGCCATTGTTATCATCGATAAACAGCATTGTTCATGTATCAACATGGTCAACCCTATTCTGTCTATGAATTGTGTATATGTTATGTTATTGTGATTTATACCGTGCACCGCTGCTTTTTTCATGGACTCAAGGCGCTCTGGCAGATCTGAAAAGGAAGGAGGGGTGGAAGTGCTTTAGTTAGTGGGACAGAGAGGGAAAGCGCTAGAGAGCTTTGATCTGCTGTTAACTTCAGTTCGTAAAAAACGGTCACTGTGTGCTCGGTTTGTTTTTTGGTTGGTAAGGGTCAGGTCGTGTTTGTTGTTGAGTGTGTGTGATGATTTATGTGTAATTGGTTACGTTTTCTGTGGTGTGTTGTGTTTTGTTGGGTGTCGCTGAGTGTGCTTTTTTGTGGTGGTTGTAGATTTCTGTTGCGGTAGAGATACCTGTGTGTTTTTGGTGTTGCTTTTTAGTGGGGTTACTTAGTGACGTTACTGGTCTGTACCCTACTCTGCAATGGTTATGTTGGTCTGGCAGGGTTCATATTCTTTTATGGTGGTTTGTCTTAAAATGCTTTCTTTAGTTGGAGTATTCAGGCTTCGAGTTCCTTAGGTTTTGGTTGTTTCTGTTATGTTGTGTTTGCTGTTTCCCAATTCAATAGTGTTTCCTGTTTAGCTCAAGGGAGTTAAAGAGCCATGTTTTTAGAAATTTTCCGAATTTTAGGTGGTCTTTAGTTCTTATTTTCTTTGGTAGTGAGTTCCAAAGTTTTGCTGAGATGCAGGAGAATGCTGATTCACCAAATTTCTGCTTTTAGTATTATTTTGGTTCAAGGCAAATGTCGGTGTTCGGTTTGGTTTGTAGATGGACATTGTTCCCTGTATGAATTCTGCTCCTTGGCCATGGATTGCTCTGTGGGTCATGTAGTGTTTTGAAGAAGATTCTTTTTTTTGACTGGTAGCCAATGTAGGGTTCTCAGTGCTTGACATGATGAGGGAGATGACGGCGAGTGTTTATAGTGGGAAGGTGAAGAAAGGTAGTATCCGCTTGATTGTGTGGAGGTTGAAGAAGCACTTCTTTACTATTGCATTGACTTGAGGTTCGAGTGTTAATTTGTTGTCCATTAATATTCCAAGGTGTTTTACCACTTTGGAAGGATCCTTTCGATTTCCCATTGCTGAAGGCCATAGAATGTGGTGTTGGTTTGACGGGTCATTTGACATGTTCATGATTTCTGTTTTGTCTGGATTCAGTTTAGACTGTTGGTACTCATCCAATGGCATATTTCTGTGAGGCAGTTGCTATGGGTTGGGTCTTGCTCTCCACTAGTATTAATTTTGCAGATGATCTGTGTGTCGTCTGCGTAGTAGTGAGACCATGTCATTGTATTTTAGTCCATGTTAGGTCCATGAATCACAGTCATTGCATATATGGTATCTGCTTTGATTTAACAGGGTAGGCAAATAGAGCTGTCAATTGAACTATGTGGCCACCCTTAATTGTTTTCAATGTTCTTTGATCTTGCTAATCTCTTTATTTCAAGGACAATTATGAAGTGATAGGTGTAAATGATCTGAATATTTGTATGTCTATTAATGAAATATTTATTGTCCAAGTTTGTCTGCTTCCCCTAAAGAAAAAACACATCTCAGAAAGACCCAGCTTCGAAAATTCAAACTAAATTCAGACATCCCCACGAAATGCCCTCTCCCTCCAGCCCCTTAAAATCTAGTTCATCTGAATAATGTTCTTCTGGTGCAATCAGTGTGAAATTGAGCAGATTGTATACATCTTATGCAATACAGCGCAGACCTCTGCTACCAGGACACAGAGCTGCACTTTATGGGCCTGATTCATAGAAGCGTTTTATAATGGTGCATTCCCACAGGAAAACGTTGTGTGAATCAGGCCCTATGTTTCCTTTCCTGCATTGGGCTATTTGCATATCCATTGTGCAATACAGCTTATTCTGTTTTCATTCTTACATGAATGAATACATTCCTCTACTTGCTCACCGTTTTCTTCTTTCTAACATTATTCAGATGGTTTCCCTATAATTATTGTTAGATTGTAGTTCTACGTCTTCACTTCTTGATTTGCTCGTACTTCGTGGAATGGTGGATATCCAAGACCACGCACAGGGGTACATTCTGAGAATCCAGGAAAGAAAGCCTGGCTGCTATTGCTTATGCAATTCGGACCCTACAGGAAGCAGTGACAGACATTTGACTCTGGATGGATGCTAGGATCCCTGTGCCCTTTACCACTTCATACGGTTATATGTGCCATGCAGGCATATCCGCACGGCTGAGATCAGCAGAGGCGGCTGTCATGAAATATATTAATACAATATCAATAAAGTAGTCGCAAAGAATCTGGTCCAATCCATACAAATCCATTCTCACAGTGGGTACAAGAACACTGATCCCACTGAGAATCCCCAGAGTATACTCCAGTTCAGAGAATGGGGTTAACAGGGGAAAAGGCGTGGTCTCGGCCTCAACTAATAGGCACAAATGTGTACTTGAACAGGAACTAAAAGGTCTGTCTGGACATGGCATTTACTTTCCCAGCGATGGTTTACCTGAAGGGATATCCTAGTATTTCCGACAAAATCCCCAGACTAGGCCTGAAGCTAGTAATGGGGGACCAGGTGCTGCAATGTGTCACTTGATGATGGCCTGCAGGAAGTATGCAACGGAAAACCCTCATCACCCTCCCTTACCCCAGGCATAAGGCAGAGGGCTTTAACTGGCAGCAGGCTGTTAATCCCTTTGCTCTGTTAAGGGGTCTTCATGCGCGCACTATGAACCAATACACTGATGTCCCTGTATGTGAATTCCCTTTGTGACTGTCCATGTTGGGGAAATCATCTGAAACTCTTATGGGAAGTGGAACATGGTGGCAGCCTGCAGACGGAATCCGGTGCCGAGTGAGCACAGTCACTGTCAGCACAGGCGAGCGAGTGCGAAAGCGGTCCGCTTGGCCGCATCCTGAAGACGTGCGCTATACCCAAGATGGGTGCATCGCAGCGCACCGTGATGGAGATCAGTATAGTTAGGTGAATCCAATACAGTCAAACCACTGCTCCATCCTGTCAAAGCCACAACAAGCTCACACAGGGGCCCCCACTCCAGACTAGGCCAAATCAAAGCAGGTTAGGTGACTAATAGAGGACCAGGTAGTTGGGCAGAGGTATGGGTGGAAGGAGTTGCCAAGCAAAGCACAGAGGTTGCTGCAATGGATGAACAGGCAGTTAAGGCAAAGGAGAAAGAGGTTGTGGAAGGAACATGGGGCGAGGTGGCTGGAGGGAGAAAGGGTGTGGAAGTGGGAGAGAGCATTACATGGGATGTTAGTAGGAACATCAAAGAGGCTGTGCGAAGGAGGCAGAGAGAGCATGGAGGCTGGAGGAGACATTCAGGTGGAACAGAGAGGCCATCAAGGCGTGGTAGGAGACACAAGGATGAGGTTGGAGTGGACATATAGGTGGAAGAGAGAAAGAACATGAAGGAGGTGGGAAGAAGACACAAGGAGGTGGTTTGAGGAGATATTCAGGAGGAAGAGAAGGAGAACCTCAAGGAGGATGTCAGAGACAATAATAGAGTGATAGAGGGAGAAAATATCCAGAAGGAGGGGAAGACATATAAGGTGGAGGTTGGACCTGATATTGGAGAGAGCGAAAGAAGGAATGTTTAGGATGAGGGAAGGAGGAGGAGGGATGGAAATACTAAGGAGGAGGTTGGGAGAAATACTTGAGTTGGAGGAACCTTCAATAGTCAATTTGAGAAGAGAATGTAGAGGAGGTTGGAGATCAAGATAGGGGAAGATTGGTACAAAAGAAGTAAGTGGTCAGGAACAAATTGAGGATGAACAGATGAGCAGCATCTACCAATCGAGGAGACCACAAAGAAGGGTGTGGGACTCTTAAAACTCCCAGGACTTTGAGTGACTGTAAATCAATCATCTGCCACGGGAAAGACACCCTGCATAGGATGTGCAATGTATACTCAAATGTTTGAGCTCAAAGAGAAGCCATCCATTTATTGTTAAGGTTTTACATTTAAATAGTCCTAGCTTGGCCCAAAATAGGGGTTCAGGTCTTTAAATCTGTGCATTTACATATTTATACATTTGCAGCACTGCATTTGCAAAAGTGATTTTGCATCATTCTTTTTCTAGAAATCGGGGACAAGCCCCCCAACACCCTAATCCCTTTTTAGTTATTCCAATCCCCTTGCCCTTTTTTGCATCTTTTTTGTATGTTCCCTGAATAATAAGCAAAACATATGTAAATGGACCACTGCAAATGCTTCTGTGTAAACACGTGTCACACTAAAAAAACCCTACAATTTGAATGTACTCCTTTGTGTCAGCCTCCTATTCGGCTCCGAGACATATTGCTCAGAGGAAAATGTTTCTGCGAGTATGGCTGTTTCTGCCAGGCAGTAGTTCCTGGAACAGTGCTCTCCTGGGGCGAATAAATGTATGGCTTTCATTTTATATGATAAATGGTTGACAATCCACAGGCAAAATAAACAAGGGATAAACAAACATTTCAGACCATGTAAATGCTCACGTCTATCAATTGATATTCATGGTTATCCAAATTATTTGGGATCAGGGACAACCATGTATGTCCATGTTACCATAGACACCATTGGATCCTGCTTATCCATGGCTGTCCCTCGGCTGTCTATCATCTGTGGTTTTCAACAGAAAACCATGATAAATATTCTAGAAAAAACATGGTCATCCATGGACTATACCAATGGTTCAGAACAGAGAAACCATGGATAACGATGGTTTGTCAATGAGCATAAGAGCGGTCCTTAATATGAGAAGTGTGCACCTCTGTGTAGTATTATTTCTTCTGAGCAGCATGTGTCCCTTACTGTGCAGAGTCAGTGTGTTTCTGTGCAGCACTTCCTTACTGCGAACAGGGTGCTTACCTATGTATCACTACTGTACTGTCAGCAGTCATTTAATGGTGGGTGAAATATCAGCTTTTGGGAATGGTCAAATCACCTGATTTTCTAGGGTTGACTTCAAACAGCCTTGCTTTGGTGTGTACATTTAGAGAATCCCACCAGAAAGTTTTAATTATCATGGTAGTGCCAAGCAGTTTAAATAGAAAATATGTGGTGTTCCTTTTGCAAGTATAAATGTTTATGGTCACCTTCCAATCTTTGTATGAAGACCAAAGGTGTTTTTCCCCTACAAGGTGATCAACTTTTGCAAAGATTAGGGGGATTAGGGGCCATCGTTCACAAAACATTACCTGTAATATGGCCCTCATGCGCCAGTCATCTCAAGTCGGACCTCGTATTAAGTCATGTTATATGTTTTGCAAAGTAGTATTTCTCGCACATGTGACCAAATTACGGAGCAGTAGCTCAATTTCTTTAACTAAGCAAAGTCTTTAGTAAGGAAGGTCGTTGTTGGTTCTGGCAGTCATACATATGTTAGGGTGGAAAAGATAATCCTTGCCATTAGCAGGCTCTTAGTGGTTAATGTATACAACAAAACACACCACTCTCTCTTCCAAGTCGGGGGTGAAGATATGGTAGTGGGATCTGAGCACACTTCATGATCTTGTGGACAATTCTGCTAAGTCCGATCCTAAAGACTAATCATGAAGGACATGTCTCCCTTCACCCCTCCGCAGAGGGAATCCATCCATCTTTAAATGAAAGGAAAAGGCTAGGAATATCTGTGGCAATCAGTTCCAAGCACAGACGTTTCGCCATAGACGGCAACCCAGTTGAAAGCACATACAGAGACAGCAGTAAATGGTCATGTAATATAGTGTAATGGTCAATGACTGCATTTAGATCTGCTCAGGCACTCAACTGACTCGCTATGACTGAGGAAATAACAGGTAGCATTTGCTCATGATTGGTCAATTAGACTATGAAGTGTAAGTATCTTGTGATTAGCAAGAGGATATCTCCGAGTATGTGGGATTGGAAGTATTGCAGATTACGCCACATGAGCCTCTATTAAGCAGCGCAGGAACCCCTGCTTTGGGGGTTATCAGCTAAATTGCATGGCATGCCAGCTAGGCAGCTGTTCTTGAGATTCCATCATTGAACCAATGACTTGTTGGTGAGATTTGTTGCCTTTCAGGATCAGCTGAGTAAATCACAGTAGGGGCTTTGTATTTTGACTGCTTTATGCACTCCCCTAAGCCCTCACTGTAGCTGTTCTGCCCATTCTGTGGGCAGAGTGCTCAATGATTTTGATCTTTTTTGGGCCCACTTAGAGGAATCGGCCTCAAGGGGGACACATTCCCAGTAGTTGGCCATGGAAAGACTAAGCCTCCAACAAGCTATTGGTAAAACGGGCCATGTAGTGAGGCTGGCCATGTGCTAGAGACTGAAGTGTGAGATGATGTCACGTAAGGACCTAATGGAGACCTACACTTTCCAGTGAAGCGGAGAACACTGCAGGTGAGACATCCTGTAGGCCCCCCTGTCAAGCCTAGGTTAAGATGGGGAGGGATAACGCTCAATCTTATTTACGTGTTCAAGTGTAGGGTCTTGTATCTGCAACATCTGAGGCCCACAAAGACTGCATCTAGTGACAAGGCAAGTTTGTCTGCTGTTATTCTATAAAGAGTTCCCCTGATATATTTATTTAAAAATACTTGGATATGCATTTTGGCAATAGGTTGTGTTAATACAACAAAAAACAGTGCTGTAAACTGAGTGAATCATTATTGCCTCTTCTTGCACGTTGTCAGAGGACTGAACCTTCCTGTCCGTGTCAGTCGGGTGGAACCATGCATTATCATAGTTGAGCACAAATGACACATGCTTAATGTCAGTGACGAGCAGTTATTTTTGGCTCAGATGCCAATGACAGATCGCTAATGTTTATTTGTTCAACCGTGGCTCAGGCTCACCAATGATTAAATAAATCATTATCATTTAGAAGTTGCTCATAATTTAATTGCCAATAAATGTGCAGCTCAATTTTTGCAAAAAAAGCTTCACGTCTGTTGCATAGAATGTTTAATAGTTCATATTTGTCTGTCATTATTATTTAGGGTATCAGAGACCAAACAGGATTGCTTGTGTCTCTGCCTATCTTTAAATATACTGCAGCTGCATGTGTTAATATGTGAGTATATAAAGAGATATTCCCTACATCCAGTTTGACATTAGGCCCCGGTACACAATTTGGTAATCCTAAAATCGGCCTCCAGATCTTTCCCTCCAATTTATCAACTCTAGGTTTTTTCTTACCGAAGTACATAACTTTAGTCTTTCCTATATTAATACTTAATTCAAGCTTTCCAGAATCTTTCAAGATCGCATTTAACTTGACTATTATTATTATTATTATTATTGTTATAGTTTTAGGTGACATTCCCCTAACATGCAACATGGACTAGTGGAGTGACCCTATGTTTAGTATGCATTTAATATTGCCAGGGTTCAGGCTGAAGTGAAGGTTTTAACATTTGGAGGCTTTGCAGCATGTTTAGGTTGCGTACCCAGCAACATGGACTGTTAGATTGGACTTTTATAACAGAATGTGTGCGCATTTGAGTCAGTACATGCTAGAGATACATTCTTTTGAGGCTTTGAAGCAATTTTAGGTTGCTTTTAAAACAGCAATTTTGCTTTTAGAACAGCAAGTTTATTACTGTTATGTATTATGGTGAAACGGGAATCATCATGGGAAGTGGATAGTGATCATTCATTTTGATGTTTTGACATGTGTTGTGGGTAGGGCCCTACCCACACCCTGTTTTTCTGTATAAAGTTGCAGATGCATGGTCTCACACCAGAGTGTTGTTGAGGTTGTTCTGGATGAACAGTTTGCATGGACTGATGTGTATTTTATATGTGTGGTTTAGTGGCCAGTTGGAAAAGGCCACTACCTGTCGTTTGCTGGTCGAGAATGGCTCCAGTGGTAGTAGCAGCATTCTGTGGCATAGCTAGTCATTGGATGTATGCCCTTTCTGTAATTTAATCTTATCCTTAGGTGGGGTTTCTGTAGTTCTGTGCGGATGTGAAAATAGGCATTAAAGTTTTGTTTGTGAGCGCTCTATCTAAGATTATTTTACTTTCATCCAAATGTTGCTTTTTTTGGTTTTTCAGAATGGTTCTGGATTAATTTTAAGATGATTCTGGAGGGGTTGGGAACTCTTAACATCTTGTTGTGCCGGTGTTCAGCTGGTCCAGTGTTGGGCAGCTTTCTCAGTTAAAGTTTGGCATTGGAGGCTCAGGGTGTCTGGCCAACACTCTGGGGTTTTGGTTTGACTGGGAGTTTGTTGATCGAGTAGATTTTCACTGTGCAGCTCTGTTGCCGGTATGTGTGTGTGACGAGTGTGTGTCAGATGAGAATGTTGTCCAGGATGTTATGGTTAAGTATGCATCCAGATCATGTGTCATCTGTTTGGAATGGTCTGTTATGATGGTTAGTCCTGTTTCTTGTATTGGTCTAGCGGGCCACGTGCCAGCCCATATAGGGGCAGTTTTGTGCTTGTGGGTAGCAGCTCCGAGGTTCGCCAGTGACAATGGTGGATGGAAGGTGATAATGTTTCTTCGTGATGGTTCGGATTGCAAGTTTGTTGGCCCATTGTGGGGGCAGGTAGTGCTTCCTAACCCTCACAGTTCCAGTCCCAGACTTCCTTTTCACCCATCGTGCTCTTTCCCTAAACCAGAGCTGTTTCATTGATTCCAGTTTCCTTCACCATGGAACAAACATTCAGTTTCTCAGAAACAGAAATTAATGACATCATACAAGGCCCCTCCATGTTCAACATAGTAGGGGACCAACGGCACCTAGCATCTACAGCCACAGGAGAAGATCTTCTGAACCTAAAAAAACGCTGTTTTGGAACTGAGGTTCACGGACACTTTCTCAGAGAATATCTTTGCGTGAACATGATCCCCCTTGGCCTCATAATACGGAACGAGCCGGCCTTATTTCTAGATGATCAAGAATATCTCCAGGGATTTAGTAAAATAGCGACTAAATGCAGTGGAGATCTCATGGCCCTCACAATTACCACTGCTCAGAGGGTACATGCTCACATCCTTAAAGATCTTAAGACAGAAAAAACAAAATTTCTTTCCGATGAAACCTTAACCAATGCTCGTGAAAAACTTAAAGAAATTGACAAAGAACTAGACACCTTCATGGCTGCAACCCTAGAGAAAAAGCACAAGAAACTTGCCAAAGATATTAAGAATTTCAAGGTAGAGCACACCTACCCTTACCTTGCTGCAGATTACAAAGATATCAAGGACAAAGAACGGGCGGCCAAGCAAGGTGGGGCATCAAGAAGTAGGCACAGGGGGGTGTCCTTCTCCGACACCTCCAGCTCAGATTCTGCAACCGAAGATCAACCACAGGCCAGAGGCCGTCAAGCGAATTTAGGCCAAAATCAACCATTCTTGCAACCTCCCAACATGCCTTTTTTGACCAAATATGAGGTCAGACTTTAGCCAGGCATAGGAGACCTACAATCAATGTCTCCTTCAATCTACACTTCCATCCTGTGTTTTCTGTACCTAACCACAAGGCACATTCCACTTACTAGCAAGCTATCTGTTAACTGTATAAGTGGCTGGTTTACACCGTAGGACATCTGTAAACATGTTGCATTGAATCTTCAACATAACAATCTGCCTGTTCACCACAATGGTTTTAAAGATTTTGCAAAAAGAAAAAGCACCAGCTTATTAATAATAAAAAGATGACATTTCTGCATGAGTAAGAGATATGTGTTTATCGGTAGCAAAAGTGTTGTTTCTAACAATGGTTGCCCCAGCTGTACGGGCACCCACAATGGTCTAAAAACCAGTCTGCACTTTAATTATACTGCATTCATTTGACTCATAGAGGGTAGGACAACCCCCTAGTTGTAGTGCTTCAGTGTGGCAGGCTGGTCACCCGCCAGTGACAGTGGTGGGTGGAAGGTGTCTGTGTGATTGTTGTGATGGTTGTGGTTTGTTGCAATGTTGGTGTGGTGCCGCTACCTTTGTGTTAGTTACACCTGGTTGGTCAGCCATCTCCCTGCCGGCTAAGCGGATGTGCTAGTGTCACATGTGCAGGTGTATGGTGTTTGTGTGTTTCTGTCTGGTTGTGAAGTGTGCTTTTTTGTGGTGTAACAGAAGGAGGTATGTTGTGACTGACCTTCCTGCCTGGTTCCCGTTTCCTGAAGGCAGGGGGTGTGAATGCAAGGTATGATGTCATGAATGGAATGCTAGGAGACCGACTGGAATGTTTGAGTGTGAATGTGATTCCACCCAGGGCAGTTGGAAAATGTGGCTTAGGTGATGGAAGCCAGTGGGCTACCCTCTGTACTTCCCCATCTCCTTGATGTACCTGAAGTGACATGATTATCATTTGTAACCTGATTAAAGTGTCCTGAAGAATTCCTGCAGCCTACCTGAGTATCCTTTTGAATAAATCTCACACATGAACATAACAGTCACCCATTTTATTTGGTTATTCTACTGGGTGACTTAAATTAAAAAAATCCTCCTAACTTCCACGATCCAGGTGCTGCCCCGATTTCAGAGTTAAAACAGGCCCTGAACGTTAAGAAAGACAAAGATTGACCAATGCTTTTTAATTTGCTTGACATGTATATATTAAATGGGAGATGTAAGTCGGACACCTGAGGCAATTATACATGAGTGACAGACAAATCGGCTAGCATTATAGATTATGTTTTTGTCCCTTCATACCTACTTCAGGGCGAGGTTGACATGGCGATATTACCAAGAAAAGAAAGTGACCCCTTTCCTCCCTGCAACTCACAGGTCACGTCTGAGTGTAAATGGGAACCCCTCTAACCTTAGCAGAGCAAACCTAGTGACGTGACACCTTACTATCAGCGGGCATAGTGCAATCTTTGATGTAGCTGTTAGGAACATAAGCCTTAACCAATCATAGGAATGTATTTCCATTGGCTAAAGAAGTATATTGGCAGAGATACTTGTGAGAAACCTAGGGGTATTCTCCCGTTAAGACCCTAAGAGCCCTCTGTTCAGGTGGCCAGGGGAGGGACATCACTCTTGGATCCCAATCCTGGGGGTGGACGAGCGAGGGAGGGGAATCCGGGGTTTCCTTCATGGGAATACCCCACGCGAGACGCAGTATTCTGACGGGGTGACAAAGAGGAGGACGTTCCGGACGCCTTCATGGGATCTGTTGATTCCTCTCACCCTAATCCAGGTCTCCTTTTTCCTAATTCCAATCCCGTCATCAATTGCCCAAGGTGAGGAAGGAAGAAAAACAAACTAAAACAAAGCCAGGAGTCTGATGTTAATATCCATTCTTCCTCTACCAATTTTAATCACAGGGAACACCAGCAAAACTCATGTTTGTATAATCAACCATTAGGAATATGGGAGGGGGCAACCATCCCCTTGAAGAAAAACCAGGCTAAAGCATTTCCCTACGTACATTGTCGATTCCCTGATAAAACAGCAGAAAATAGATCTATCTTCCAAAATCCTTCCATCTCCTCCTCCCCATTTCCAACCAATACTGGGACAAGGAAGAGGCAACTTGGAGCAGTAAAGATTACCCATAGAAACAACATGGGGAAACCTGCTGTAGAAAGAACTTAAGTTGTCCAACCAATAGAGTCAGGCATTTAATAATGACCACTCACACCATACTCCACTTGACTGTTTTTTCAGCTGTTTTTTCAGCTATAAAAGGTGTATTTATTTTTACAAGGAGGAGAGCGAGCTGGGGATGCTGTCAGGACCCGAGAAGCCAAGGAGCAGCAGGAGTAAAAGCCTGGAGAATGGCGTGCCGAGAGGCTGGCCCGGTGTTTGTGGGGGGCTGCAGTGTGGCTGGGGAGCCGTGCCTCCAAGGAACCGGAGTAAGGCAGCCTGCATCCTGCTGGTGGGTTTTTGGAAAATGCTTGTTCCCTTGGGACGTGTGCCGATCACAAGGGTGTCTGAGGGGCAGGTGGTGAGATCCCAACCTCAACTGCGTGTTTCCAGAGGAACCGCTTGTCAACCCGTCGCTACCCGGTAAGAGAGACACAAACACGGAAGTGCGCATTTGACTGAAGTGGAGCGGGAGAAAGACAGTTTTAAAGCGGCACAGAGCAGAAATTTTGAAAGTGTCTGAAGGACAGAAAGTATAAGAAATAAGCAGTTGAAGAGAAATAGAAGCCAAAAAAAGGGTGCAAGCCGCGTGGAAGAAAAGAAAAGCGAAAAGAAAGGCAAGTAAAGAGTTTAAAGATTGTAAAGCGTGTACAATGAAGAGAAGTGCAAAGCGTGCATGGTAAAGAGAGGACAGTGTGTTAAGCATGCAAAAAGCATGAGAAAGAAACGGACAAGTGCAAGAGTGCACAGTGAAACAAAACAATGTGAGGTGTGCAAGAGGCATGATAAGAAAGTAAAGGAAAGTGCAAGGGCGAACGGGGAATAAAAAGTAACAGCAAAGGGAATGTGCAAGTGTGCACGAGCAAGAAGCCAAGAAAAACAAGAAGGGGTGCAGGAAGGACTTAGAGGTGAACATTTTCAAAAGAAGAGCAAGGAATAAAGAGAGAGGTTACAAATCAGAGTAGTCATGCCTAAGAGGAGCAAGGAACCAGGCGGTTTCGAAAGTCTCTGATTGTGCCACACAAGTGAAGTTTGTATGAAAGAACTATGTTTAAAATGAAAGGTACATCCTGACAAGTTGTGTTTGAAACCAAAAAGGGTCTTAAGCTTGGGGAAGGGAACCCGCAGATGCCTAAGTACATAGTGACAAAACTGAATTTGTGTTGGAAACTGAAAGGGGCCTGAGCTTGGGGAAGGAAACCCTCAGAGGCCTAACCAAGTTGAAAACGTATTGATTTTGTAGTGTTGAAAGGATGCAGTTGGGGATACCCCTTTGCGCTTATCTTTGAATGGGAGGGAGAAAGGCCTCAATTGGTGTTGGACGAAGACATTAAGCAGGCCACGGAAGAACTTGAGGTAGGGGAGAGGTCGGGAAAGTGCCTCGCCTGGCCAGAGGAGGAGCAGGCTGAAGACAGATCTAGAGCGATGCAGAATCCAGGGGGCCAGGAAATTCCAAAAACTCAACACACCTTCTCCTTTTAAGGAAGTCACCTGGAGGGGACTCAGAAGGTTTAATGAAATTGTTTGTTGTTTGCTTGGGGGTCATGATGCAATAGGCCTGGCACCTCCTAGAGTTAGAAGGTTGTGGCCATTGGGGGATGATATATGTCCTGGGAGATTAATAGTCCACAAGATTTTCTCCTTTATCTCAATGTAAGATGTTAGTAGTGGGGGGGTCATGGAGGAGTTATGCCGCAGGCGTGGTGGGGAATTGATGGCGGGACACTGCTTGGTCCATGCTGCGCAAGGGTCAGGGGGGAGAAGCGATACTCAGAGGAAGGGGCGGGGTCTCACAAGGTGGAGGGTGGGTAAAGTCAAGAAGACAAGGGCAGGGGTCGCAATCCTGGTGGTTCGGTCGGCAGAATCACAACTCAGGAAATGTGGGGACGATCGCCTTATGGGGGGGGTTCTGACGAGAGGAGGCGGTGAGGGAAAGTAGGCGACTCATGGGGTGGTCGGGAGGACCGGTGGTGCAAGGTAAAAAGGGCTATGGCTGAGCTTCGGATAGCCACATTAACTGTAAAAGGGCTGAATTCCCAAAACAAGCGATTGCTAACTAGTAATATGTTCCACAGCGTCTGGCGATCCTTTTCCTGCAGGAAACCCACTACAGACAGGGGGCAGTATCTGCAAGAAAGGGGAAAGACATCGGCAAGATGTACTGGGCCTCTCATAGGGGCCGCAAGAAGGAGGGGGTAGGTATTGTGGTGGCAAAGGCACTCCAAATGACAGAGGTCCAGATCAAGAAGTGATTTGGGGGTCAGTTCCTGGGGATAAAGGGTCTCTATGAGGGAGTGTGCATCACGCTGGCCACGTTGTAAGTGCCCAGTGCAGAACAGGTGAAATTCCTGCGCAAGATATTTGAGATGATGGAGGGTTGGGCAGAGGGGGCCATGATCTTGGGGTGCGATTTTAATTTGGTGGGTGATCCAACGGTAGACTGGGAGTCGGCGAAGGAGATGGGCAGAGACTAAGGAAAGTATTGACTTCAGGATCCTCCTACAAGACTATAATTGGGCAGACGTTTGGCGGGAGCGCCTCTCTGGGCCAGGGAAATAAACATTCTTCTCTCCCCCACACCAATCATACACTAGGATACACCTACTGCTGGTTCCATGGAAGCAGATAGGGGAGGTAGGGGGACCTAAAGTGGAGGTGATCACCAGGTGGGATCACAAGTTGTTGGTCGCAGAGTGGAGGGTATTGAAACCGACTCGACGGCAATCACACTGGAGGTGCAACGACACACTAGTAAGAGATCGGGTATTCTATGACTTCCTAGGGAAGGCAATAGGGGCATATTTCAAAACCAATAAATAACGGTGAAGTGCACATGGCCACGGTGTGGGCGGCAGCTAAAGCGACATTTAGCGGGCTGCACACTTTGGAAGGGACGCAAAAGAAAAAGGAGATGGGACTGGTCGAAGATAAACTCCAGGAGGAACTGAGAGCTTTAAGGGCACAACTGGTTTAGAGGGACATAGATAGGGGAAGGCTTCTGGGAGAAATGAGGCATAAGAGGCAGGAGCTCCACTCGGTCTCTATAGGCGAAGTGGTGAAACAAATGAGGTTCACGAGGCAAAAATATTAAGAACAGGACGACACGGCCAGAGCGTTCCTGGTGAATAGGGTAAGGGGAAGCAAAACGGAGAGAAGAGTCGACAAGGTGAGAGGGGTGTAGAGGAGGCATGCTATCACAAGTATGACACTGACACAATAGGTACAATTTGTAAAACATTTATTGAAGTTTCTGGGGTTGGAAAAACTCCTTCTTTGCCCTATAACTAAGATGGGAGTAGTCTCTACCATCAAATGAAAAACAAAACAGTCCTAGAGGAGTCCGTAAAATCAAAATGGCCTATGCTAACAAAACCTAATGCCTGCCCTATCTCTTGTACAAAAGGTGTATGAAGAAGAAATGTATGTAAAGGGAAAATCAGTGTTCAAAAGAATAAATGTGGCTGAATCAGCTCTCCTACCCACCTTAGACCACACAGTAGGGTGGTCCCTCTAGGCAGGATGACACACTTGGGGTTTCAACACATGAACATTTCAAGACCTAGACCGAGGCCCGCCTTGCCTTCCATGTTAAAGTTGCTCTTCCCAGCCTTTCAAACAATGTTTCACAAACAGTTCACATTGGCCCTCCTCTGTCGGGCTCAGACATCAAAACCAAAATTCATCAAGACTTGCAAGGGGGCTCCCTTCCCCAAGCTTATTTCACTTCGGGTCTCCCTCAGTTGGGCTCAGACCGATTTCGGATGTTGAAGACTTTTGAATGTGCGTGGCAGGACCACTTTGACTAAAAGTTCAAGGTTCAACTTTCACTCTCCCATTCTTTAAGAGATAATTTTGCTTATGTTGCTTTTGCAGTTCATTCCCTTTATCATTACAAACAATGCACCTTTCACAGAGACTTTCGAATGGGCTACTTCCTTTCGCTGGACCAGTCTGTTACTCACTACTGCCAATTTCACAGCTGTCCTTACTTCAAAGTTCATTCACAGGTCTGCTTCTCCCTGCATCTCATCCACACGCATGCAGACTTCACTTGCAATATAATGTTGCCACTTCAATCTTTAACACATAGCGGTCTCTCAGTTTGCTTGCCAACTCAGCTGCTGTGTGTGCTTCTTTCTTGGTTTTACGATTTCCAATTCACGAGTCAAGGTTAGTACCACAGGCTTGGCCTCGCCTCCTCAACTCTGCCGTTCAACTAGGAGGGTCGCTGGCATCCTTGGAACACAATGCAACCTTCTGATGTGGGATCTGGCCTTCACCACGTGTCTTTCGCGGCCTGACAGAGGCAACAACCTCCAGTAGGAAACTCCTGGGGCTTTAGACCCGCTTTTCTCATTCCTTGGTCTGTCGCTCTGCTGTAGTAGGATTGCCTTCGCCCCGGAAGTGCTGCTCGTACTCATGTTCCGCCTTGCTCAGAGTGTGTTTTTAGGTTCTGCCTTTTATCTGTGTGAGGAGAGCTAATTGGTATCAAGTGTTTGCATTTAAAGTCAAGTGCCTGACATTGCCTGACTCAATGAACGGGACATGTCCAGTACGATGTATGAGAGTTAGTCTTGTTACTCTCAGTCACCTTCTTCCTTGGCCCAATGTTTGTGCAAAAAGGTGGGGGATGGGAGCTTGAAGAAGCCTAAAAAATAGGATGGGTTAGATGAACAAAAAAGGGGGGAATACCGTGTCTCATCATCGGCTGCCTCACCCCCAGTCCCTGAAGATCCCTCACCCAGGTGATCCTCCAGCACTGGTCCACCCCCAGAAACTGGATCCAAAAGTGATGGCTATGTCCTGGCCACCTGGGTGACAAGTCCCTGAGGACTAGCGGGGTCAATGGGGCAATGCTGGACAGGGGGGAGGACATCGCTGCCCAATTTGCTGCTTTTTATCAAGAACTCTACACCGCCCGACAGAGTTAAGGAGAGAAGAGATCTGCAGCTACCTCATGGGCATACAGCTCCCCAAACTCACAACTGAGGAAGGTGAAGTACTTGAGGGGGAAGTAACAAGGGAAGAGGTTTTACAGGCGAATTCACAAGCTAAAGGCCGGAAAGTCCCCTCGGGGGGACGGATTCACTGCAGACTTCTACAAACAATTTCAATCCCTGTTGGTGATGCCCTTGGCCAAATTGTTCAACTCCATAACGGGGGAGCATACTATTCCACCGATGTTGCTTCGGCCCTAATAGCAGTGATCCCATAGCCAGGGAAGGACCTAACCAGCTCCCTACTAAATGTAGATGCCAAGATCTTTGCCGGGGTGTTTGTGTCCCACCTGGAGTCCTGCCTCCCCAGGTTGATTCATGCAGGCAGGCCAAGCAGGCTTCATAGTGCACAGGCAGGGGGCTGACAACCTGCGAAAGACACTCCACATCCTTAACTCATCACTGTTGGCGAGAGAGTGGGCCTTAGTGCTGGCCTTCGATGCTGAGAAGTCTTTCGACCGGGTAAATTGGGCCTTCATTAGGGAAGTTCTCGCGACAATAGAAATAGGTACGAGATGGAAAGGGTGGATCACAGCTCTATATTCAAAACCATCAGCAAGGGTAGCAGTGAATGGGAGCATGACGCTGGCATTTCCGTTGCAATGAGGCACAAGTCAGGGTTGTCTGCTCTCCCCATTGCTTTATGCATTGGTAATGGAGCCGTGGGCCACAGGGGTGTGGAACGATGAGAGAGTCAGGGGGTTACGATTGGGGGGTCAACTTATAAGATCAGACTCTTCTCAGATGATGTCCTGCTCTACATCACCAAGCCGACACAGTCGGTGCCGCGCCTCATGGAGAATTTAGGGCGATATAGGGAACTGTCCGGCTTCAACGTTAACTTGGAGAAGTTAGTGGCCTATCTCGCGGGGGACTGTATATCGGGGGATTGCCGTTGCTGTTGCAAGTGCATTACTAACGTTACCTGGGGATAAAGGTGCCTCACCAATATGGAGATCTTTTCACAGAGAGCTACTTACCGTTATGGTCTACCCTGCGGTGGGAGGTGGAGAGCAGGGCCAGATTAGGGCTTTCGTTGATGGCACGCCTAAACTCCATCAAAATGGTGGTGTTGCCGAAGTTCCTGTTTTTATTTCAGATGCTCCCGGTAGTGATCCCGCTGTCCTTCCTTGACGAGATAAAAGTGGCCTTGTTGAAATTTCTCTGGGCGGGAGCCAGGCACAGGATTGCCTTCAACACCATAATCCTGCCAAAGGTGGAGGGGGGAGTGGGTTTCTCAGATCTACCGACCTATTATGGAGCGGCGCAGCTTTGTGTCTTGGTGGATCATGTGGACCCAACCTCCGAGAAGCAGTGGGTGCCGTTAGATAATGCGGTCATGGCCCCAGTCTCCCTGGGGGAATGGTTGTGGGTGCCCAGTTCCTGTATCCCGAGGAGGGTATTGTACCAGCCAATCTTAAAAGTACTGCGGTCCCTTTGGACAGAGAGAGTGGAAAACAGGTGGTTGTTCACATGGCCGTCACCTCTGAGCTGGATCTGGGCAATGCCTTTGCGGGATGGGGTTGAAGAGCCATTTTCATTCCAGTTGTGGTATGAGGTGGGGTCTGAGTAGGGCTGGCCAAATGTGGGAAGGAGAGGTCTTCATCACTATAGATAGATTGGAGGAGTGCTTGGGGATAGGAAAGTTGTTGGTATTCCGCTACATACAGTTGAAGGGAGTCCTGATGAATGGCCAGTGGGGTGAAAACCTCCAGAGGAGTTTGACAGATTTTGAGAGGCTTCTGCTCATGAGGATGGGCTCCAGGGACCTTATTGCTAGACTTTACAGGGTGATACTACTGGCAGAACCCATGGATCTACCCGCAGCCAGGGCTGGGTGGGGACGAGATCTGGGGAAGGACATTGACAATGCTGTATGCGCACTGATGTGTAGGAAAGTCTCATGCTCGACAGCCTGCAATATAGGCACCAGGCCCTGAAATTGCTGCATAGTTGGTTCTACCCTCCAGCAGTGTTAGCGAGGATGTGCAAGGGGTATGACCCACAATGCTGGAAATGTAACAGAGTGAGAGGGGATTATGGCCACATGTGGTGGGGCATGGGCCAGAGTACAAACCTACTGGAGGGAGGTCTTGTCATGGATTAAGGAGGTGGATGGGATACACTGGGAACTCTCGCCACGGTTTCTTCTCTTTGGGGTTCGGCTGCAGGAGGGGGTAGGCGAGGATGGGCACATGGTGAGGGTGATGCTGATGGCGGCCAGATGCTGTCTAGCTCAGATGTGGAAGAGCCCACAGCTGCCTTTTGAAAGAGAGTGGGTAGCGCAGGTTTGGCCATATATGATATGGAATTCCTCACACATCTTTTGGGTGAGTCCCGCTCCAACACCAAAGGCTAATGGATACCCTTCTTTAGAAAGTACAGCCACTGAATGACTGGGAGGTGAGAGAGCAGGTTGGTGGGGGCGTGGCTGGTGGGTTTGACCACAAGCAAATTTCAACCAGGTAACACAAAGCCTCAAGTGACATTCAGAAGTGGTGATTAAATGTGGGATAGTTTCAGGGCCAGCTGGGGGCATCGAGACTGACCATCCTAGAGAAGGTTTTCACCTGTGATGGGAGCCCATCAGAGGTTATTAGATTCTGCCGCACAGGGAGTGAAGGAGGGAGGAGGGGGGTGTTAATTGTCCGGGGGGTTGCTAAGTGGAGTTGATTGTTGATAAGAGGAAATGTAATTTAAGATTTAAAATACCAATAAAGTTCAATTTCAAAAGGAAATTAAGCCTGTTCTGCAGTACGGGGCATAAGTTTGGGCTGTTAGACATCCCGAAAAGCTGAGTGTAATAGAAAGAGGTTGCCTTAAGGCGCTCCTAAGCTTTCCTACATCCACACCAATTTAATACATTCTACTTGAAACACGCTTAAATTCAATACACTGTGCTTTGAAGATAGTTCAAAGCAATGTATGTATACAAGTATCACAATCATTGGAAGCTACGCTATTACATGTGAATTATGATCTTAAATGTTCAGATGTGCTAGGTTGTATGTAGGAGGATCCCTTTCTTTAAGCCATGTCATGAAAACGGCTTTTGATTGTTGAATTTTGGATTTTTGGTAGCCTCCTTTCGACATCCCAAGGTTGGCCCCCCTGGCAAGAAGACTATCTATGAAGTGGATGCTGAACAAACTTTGGTTAGCTTAGCTGCCAAAGCCTCTATAGGGGAATATTTGTACCACCGGGTGCGCCACACCAGTGAAAATAGATACTTAGTTGCATACCCGTATAACCGGATTGCCACAACTTACATCCGCATTTGATTTAACCTTGTGGGTGCTATGGGTGTGTTGAAGAACAACAAAAACTCACCTTCATTTAATCTTTACTCTTTATCATTATCAATCTTTCAATTATTTATGGAAATGTTGTACTTGTTTCATATTTGATGGTTTATTGCATGTTGTATGTATAGAAAGCCTACTTCAACTGTCTTAGACTAACAAATAAAATAAAAACAATTGGTGGAAGTTAGGGAGGTAGGATTTGAACCAGCAGAGGACGGTGACCTTTATCCCCATGTGGCAAGTAGAATGCAGGTATGTTTTTAATGAGTGGTCAACCATCTCGAACATGGCTGAGCAGTCAAACAGAATCCGGAGGCAAGAATGGCCATCTACAATGATGTTGAGGGACTCATCAGTCACCTTGATGGTAGCTTCTTTCAATGCTGCATCTGGGTCTGAGGCCAGATTGGTAGGTCAAAAGTGGTTGTTGGCATCAAAGTGTTGGAGGAGTTGCATGAATAATGCTTTCTCTTACCTATGAATGGAAAATGGGCAAAGGGTGGAGGTTTTTGAGGTTGTAGGGTCCAGTGTTGGTTTCTTGAGAAACAGGAGGGTGTGTCCAGTCTTGAGGGTTGAGGAGGAAAGTGACTTGAATGAGGAAGTTGCTGTCAATTGCCCGCTAAAAAAGGGTTGCCTCAGTCAAAAGGGTCTTGAGTATGGCAGTAGGAACGATGTCTGCATATGATATGGCCATGAGAGACGCAAGGGTCGCAGTTAGATCATCTGTGGGGAGTGCCTTTTAAGTTGCCCAGGTAGTGCTGGTTTTGCAAGATGGGATGTGAGCTGGGTTGTCAGTTGCGCTGTTGGTGTTTATGTGCAGGAGGACCATACTACTCTTGTTGACGAAGAAAAGTTGATGGCAGTGGATTTTTCAATGGAGTGGGGTTCAGGTAGGTCATGAAGAGGATTGATGCAACGCTTGATGGCTTTGATGAGGGATCTGCTGTTGTTGTTGGCTTTGGCTATGGTGTTCTGTTAGTAGCAGCCTTGGAAGGGGTGATCAGGTGTCTGTGTGTCTTTCCTTGGTTTCTGATGGTTCTTCTGTTGATGTTGAGTTATTGAGTGTAACCTGGTGCAGAAGATTTAGGCTTTAGGGTGTGTTGTTTCACCAGGGCATGGTAGCTGATGTTGGTTGCAAGGGTGATGTTGAGTTCTTGGGTGAGTTGCAGTTTTGGTTCCACTAGGGTAGATCAGCCCATGTGAGATGTAGATTGACAAGGTCTTCTGTGAGAGCTTCCACTGGGATGTCCTTGAATGAGCTGAAGGCGTCTTTGCTGGGTTTCCAATTGGTGTGCTTGACTGCGATGGTGTGACTAATGTCAAAGGGGAATGCCAGATGATCCAACCATTTGACCGGGACTGGAGAGCTATGATGGAGTGAGTGCAGGGCAGTGATGATGTGGTCGAGGATATTACCTTTCCTGTGCTTTGGGTCTTTTGTATGTTGTTTTAGGTTCAGAGCGTCGAGAAGGTAGTGGATATGTTCCTTCATGGGCTTGGCTGCTTGGTTGATAGGGGTGTTGAAGTCACATAGTAAGATGTTGTTAGTGTGCATGAGAGACAAGGTGGTGACCAAGTCTGTGAAGTCTCTAATGAAAGTGGTGATGGTATTGGGTGATCTGTAGATGAGTTGAAAGGTGACTGTGTCTGTTGGGGAGATCAGGAAGAGGCAGATGTTTTTGAAAGAGCTGATGGTGGCGACATCCAGTTGGGTGCATGGTCATGATGCCTTGTGAATGTTGAGGCCATCTTGTTTGGATGGTCTCTTTGTAAAATGTTGCAGCCATTGGGGATGAGGATGTCTAGGATGTGGGCGGCGATGGGTGTTATCCAGGTATCAGCGATGAAGATGGCATCAAAGTCGTGTGTGGTGATGAGGTCAGCTATGTTTACTGTATAGTTCATTGGCCAGAGGTCGTTGATGAGCATCGGTTTTCATGTAGTGGTGGAAGAAGGAGTGTTAATGGGCTCTATGGTAGTTTACTAGAATGTTATAGCGACTAAGGGACCGGAGGAACTTTCCTAGATCTTCTCTTACCTCCCCCCAAGGATCACCGGCAAATTCTAAAATGGCATCCTGGAAGTAATTTTGAAGCAAAAGTGGCAAGTAGCCTGATGGGTGCCAAGTGTGATGATGCCCTCACTGCCATGACTAAAGTCAATAGGTAAACACCATACCTTATCTGGCAGGCTTAAATGTGCAAGGGACCTCCTGTGCTCATTCTGGGCACAGCCTGGGATTCCAGTGTCAAGCAGAGAAGGTGCCAACTAGTGCATGTGCAATATGGTGAAACAAAGAGGCTGTTACTACCAACCACTGATGTGAACCATGATGTGTTGCTAGCAAGGGAATCCTGAGCTCCAACACTGGCGGGGAAGTCCTGACAACATATCTGGGAGTGCTGCAGGGTTGGAGCCCCCTGCACTCTAGCTTGTGGACGACTGGTATGGGGAGGGAAAGCATCAGACCACCAGGTCCATGTGTTGATGGCCCAGCAATTGGAGTCAGCACAGCTTCTGGGGGAACCTCTGAAAGGCTGGTGTTGCCCAACCCCCCCTCCACTAAACAGGCATTGCTGGATGGTCATGGTGATGATGCAAATGCCAATTTACCCTAAGGTATGGCAATTAATATTGCACCAGCTGCATGAGGGGGTACTGCAGTCTTTCTCACAAACTGAAAAAAGAGAAGACCTATTTCAAGACAGACCTGACTTACTCTATGACTGGCCTAAACAACAATGTCCTAGCTGTGGAAATGTGTGTCACTGACTTGGAAGAGAAAACAACAGAAGAAATGATTCACAAGGTGTTGACTAGATGCTTCTACCTCTGGCAAGTAAAACAGACGATGCAGAGAAAAGGTCATCATGCCGTAACAATATTAGAATAATGGGCACCCCTTTTAAAATCTCCAATAAAGACCCGTTGTGTCAGTGCTGTATGTTCTTACCAGGCTACTCGAAGATCCTTGACAAGACCCAACATGTCTTCTCACGGTTTGAACCGCAGAGGAGCCTGCATCCAGATATCTCTCTAGGGTGAACATTTTGAAGATCGTGGAAGATATTGTGGCAGAGGTGGAGAAAAGGTAGGAAGATTAAATTGAGAGATGCTCAACAGAAAATGTTTCAGGACTTAACACAGCCAATGCTGAGATAACAGTGTGAGCCGAGGGCTGCAACACTGGGTGTAAAGAAGAGGTTGAGATTGTGTACAGATAGGGGTGGGGGGATTCTCATTTAAGCTATGCTTCAAATATAATGCCCAAGTTATTGCCCTTTATTCCAAGTTCTGAGCATTCATTACCTTAAAGTTGCAGTATTAACATGCTACTTAGGATTGCTCTACATTAAAATCGAAGTGGGCCATGGACTGCACATCAAGAGCCATGCAACAAGTGATCAGGTTACACCAGCAGGGTGAACGCAGGCAACTGGACCCATTCTGGACTCGATGTAACCCAAGTATTGCCAGGATAGATTGGCCTACCCTCTCCTTCTTGGCATGTAACAATTTACAGCCCTATATTAATGCCATCTCTTGACGAGAAACAAAGATATAGCGAGTGATCTATGGGTGAGATAGCTTACTGGAGGAAAAATGCACCATAAGTTAAAAACGTTAGTCCATATATGTATGTTGGTCTTTGAATACAGGATTGATCGTACGGGCGGGCGTGCTTTCTCGGTGACTGCAGCAAAAGCCTGGAATCAGCTTCCCCTCCCTTTGTGCAGCACCAAGTCTCAATTCTTGTTTCGCCATGCACTGAAGTCCTTTCTGTTTTAACTTTCTGTGGATTGGATCGATCTCTTCTCATTAGAGCCAAGATGCCCTCAGGCTTATGTTGCGCTTCTACAAATCTCATTAAGATAAGATAAGGTAAGAGAACCTGCAAGCTACTACAGCACAACAATCATAGAGGAGGAAAAGAAGGAAGAGTTATTATGCAACTTTCTTCTAGACAATTCCTTTGTATGGAGTCAGCTGACCACCTTACAGGAAGAAACTGCACCACTGACATTAAAGGCCAGAGGTAATTCACAGCCATGTAATTGCAGACAATGACCCTCATTACGAGTCTGCCGGTAGCCCCGTTGGGTTACCAGCAGGCTGACCTTATCGTTTTCGCTGCCTTACAGCCCGGTGCTACCAGGATATCACAGGCGGCGGAGAAAGGGTAAGTTCCCATTCCCATGGAGTCCGACAAGACTCCACGGGAATGGGAACCCTGAATTACCGGCACTGTTAGTAGCAGTGCAGGTGCTTCAGTGAAAAATCTGCTGGTAGGGGACAGAACGACCAGCAGTTCAGGCCTGCCGGTAGTGCACAGTCCCTACCAGCACCTTTATTTCCAGACCGGTTCACTTATAATGATGCCCAATGAAACATTGTTAAACACAGCAGATATTTCAGAAAAGTAAACAAACTTGTAATGTCTGCTCTACGTTAGCTGCATCCCACTACTGTGTTTGCCAGCCACCATCACAAAATCCTACACCAGTGATCCCCAATGTGTAGCTCGGGAGCAACATGTTGCTCGCAGCACCCTGCAATGTTGCTCGCCAGTTGCTCTGGGCTCCTGTATGGAGGCTGTAGAGGAGGTCCCAAGCAGACCCGCACTGAAATGACCCATTTTGAAGTGCCAGGAACTTTCACGCCAAAGTATGTGACGTATGATGAGCAAATAAACCAGCAGAGAGCCGCAGTGAGGCTCTGCCCGGTACCTATTAGACAGACAGCACCTATTGAAGTACCTGTACCTAAGCAAACCTGGACAGCAAGGTACCCATTGAGAAACCCATATCGACAAGTGAGACAAACTGATGATTGTCAGAATGGAATGCCTGAAGAAGCCAAGAAAGTCCTAAAGGAAGACGAATGGTGACGTCACAAGATCCCGGACTGACTCACATATAGAAGATATGACAACCTGCGAATGACAAAAAGAGACGAAACACCATGGATAAGGGACATCATGAATTTAAAGTGAAATAATGATGTGAAATGTAAGAAGCTTATGCCATAAGCATGATGAAGATATGTAGCCAGTTTACACGTGTACATATGCTTGGAACCGCAAGAAAGCTGAGAAAATCGTGCAGCTTGCTATGCTTAGTAGTAAAATAGATTGCGGCAAGTGCCACCTATACATATCTACCTCAAAAAGGAGCATTTTATATAAGTATACTTCCACTGTGCACAAGAGCGGCATCAACCAAACGTTACTAAAAGGCCACAGGAGAGGAGCCCCTCAACACGACAATCAAAAGCTAAAAGACAAGAAACGAAACTCAGATGCATGCAACCCGTACCAAGAAGCCGAGGTCGCATCGGCTGGCATAGACGAACCATAGATACGATTTATGAAGCAAAGAGCGGAGTATCCTGTTGAAAGAAGTCAAGATAAGCAGCAGAAGGCAGGTGGTGGGCAGAAAGAAAATACACAAATTGCAAGGGAAAGGAGACGATTTCACGGTGTCTGAATCATGTGACCTGCCAACTAAGAAGAGTTGGGGCCTTCAACACCTATGTGCGGACTTGTGCCATGCACATATATCTGAACTCTTCCCGATAGAGATACAGTCTCAAGGCCAAACCAACAAGAAAAAATTGACACATGGCCATTGGGGAAGTGATTGATGATGGTAATGGTTGTGGGAAGGCTGGAAGAGCGGGCAAACACCTTGCACCTGGCCGACCATTCTGCAGGCTGCTAAGCCAGTGGAAAAGTACAAGGAGGCTTGGTGCCAACCCAATCATAATAGACCAAGTCATCTAGGATCCTATAGTTTGTAGAACCAATGGGACGTCGTACTTTTAGTGATGTCCACAATAGCTATTCTGAAGGAAGGACTTAGATGCCCCATCTGACACTGATTACCCAATCCTGTCACCCCGTTACCACATACAGATATAGTACGTATAGTAAAGTTACCTTCCTATAACCAATAGAATTGCATGCAACATTTTAAGCATTAGACGTCAGTGATGATGAGTTTTTGGTGTAAAAGATGTGTTTTCTATGAAGTTCGTTGGAGTTAAAGCGAGAAGGAAGATCAAGTAACAGCTGATGTTCATGAACTCCCTGTTTTTTGTACTTGTCATTAAATGGACTCCCTTTGCTAAACCATTGAGTTGTCATTATTTATTCGATGCTAGAGTACGAATCTGCATCCCCATCCATGTTACGGGTGCGGCTACTTCATCTTAAAGTGCTATTGGGCAACCCCTAGCTTTATGTGCCAGTTGGGGTCCTGGTGCACACTTGGTGGAAGAGAGAGGATGGTTTATCGATTATCGATCAGACAAAGACACCTATTGGCCGTCGACATAAAGTAACTCTAGGTCCTCGCCAATATCACAAGTCCTTTTGCCATCCGGCTAAGTAGACCGAGAAGTTCCCTGTAGATAGTGGTTAGTTAAGTAAAAATCCTGCAGGTCAAGGTTTGAAGGAACCTGTGCTTTGCCCACAAACCCCTTCCCATTTCTACGAGCAGCCGATCGAGTGAACATCAGGAGAGGCAGTAACGAAGGCGGTGATCCCGAGGATCCAGAGAGGAAACATGCGAACAGTGAGTGACCAAGACTGAATGCTTTGGCAAAAAGTTACATGCCTTAGAACAAGTAAGGGATGGTAATGGTGGGAGGCGAGACAAGAAAATAAAGGTAGAGATAGAGTAGAATGTGTATATATATATATATATATATATATATAGGGAAGGAAATAAAGACTCAAGGGCGACCGAGTAACACATAGAAGAGGACACCGGGAAGATACCCAAGCGTAGAAGAGGATACTGGGAAGATACCCGAGCATAGAGGAGGATACCGGGGGGATACCTGAGCAGAGATAGGATGAAAAAGCTGAAAAGGTACAGTGCAGAATGGGTTAAGGGAACCGCTAACAAAATGTTTATGCTGTGGCCCCAGAGCGGGTCACTATCTAAAACGGTCTTGCAACACATGATGACATATTTGCACGCTACGTACACTGGCAAGAAGTTAGACAAACGCCTAGCGAGTTTAGAACTTTGGAAAATGTACCAAGAGGACAAGGAGGAAGAACCGCCTTTAGATTGGATACTTAACATATACACAGAGGGGGGTGAGACGCCTTCCGCGCCACCACCCCGCCTGAAACAAAAGTTGAAGTTAGTAAAGATGAAGGATTATACCCGCTAAGGGAACTTAAAGCAGCCACAGGATATAGCAACCCGGCATATGAGTCACCTACGTAAAGTAGTGACGAAAACCTAGACAAAGAAAGAGATATCACCTCCAAGGTCCTGAGGGATAAGGAGAGGCGCGAAAAGGAGAAAGGAGACCAGGCACAAGAAAGTACATCTCTAGATACCAAGAGAGAGGGCAAAAGATGGAAAGAAGATGAGGATAGAACTGATGAGATAGCATTCATACAGAACGAATGGATGGGAGGTCAGATTCTATTGAAACTTGATGGTAAAGGCATTGAAGAAGTGAGACAAATGGGAGAGCTAGACGACTTTTGAAGAAGTGAGAAGGAAAAGGAAAAAGGATTGAGAGACAAAAGGATCACAAGAAGAGACAGGCAGAGATGAAAACAATTGTATTGCAAGGAGCAAGAAAGGAAACTCAGTCACAAGCAGAGAGCAGCCAACGAACAGAGTAGGCAGGAACTACGGACGATAGAAGAAGAACAAAAGATCAGGGAAAGGAGAATAAAAAGATGAAGGGATGAGGAAACATGAAGGGCAAATGAACAGAGAGCTGCAAGGAAATGGAAAGAAGATAGAGTCAGGGAGGAAACGCAGAAGCGCAGAGATGAACTAGAACGCAAGCGAAGACAGACAGCATGAGATCTTGAGTATCTGGAAAGAGAGGTTAAAAAACACAATCCAGTGGTAAACTGGGAGGGCATAGAAGAATAATTTCCCGAGTATGATTCAGTACCAGGCACGTCTAGGGCAAATATCGAGGATGACTTTGACACCCGAATCATCGGAGAGACGATCGATAGAATATATGATGAAATGGGGCTAGAACAAGTACCCCAAGGGACAGGAGAGGACAAGCGTCTTGAGAGCACTCAGTTGTATGACACTGTGGACACCTCCAGAAGTAGTAGAAACAGAGAGCTGTCCTTAGATGGGTTGACACTAAATCGGAATGAGGGTGATGAGGAGTTGCACGAGTTGGGCACAGACAATGTCAGATGCGGAAAGAGAGGAATATGAGGGAAAGGAGGATGAGAGAAGGTGCGAGTATGATTCAGTACCAGGCACGTCTAGGGCAAATATCGAGGAAGACTTTGACACCCAAATCATCGGAGAGACGATCGATAGAATATATGATGAAATGGGGCTAGAACAAGTACCCCAAGAGACAGGAGAGGACAAGCATCTTGAGAGCACTCAGTTGTATGACACTGGGGACGCCTCCAGAAGTAGTAGAAACAGCGAGCTGTCCTTAGATGGATTGACACTAAATTGGAATGAGGGTGATGAGGAGTTCCACGAGTTGGGCACAGGCAATGTCAGATGCGGAAAGAGAGGAATATAAGGGAAAGGAGGATGAGAGAAGGTGCGAAAAACACTTCTCAAGGGGAAGGGGAATAAGATGGTCGGATTCTAGAGAATGTGCACCTAAGTCATCAGAGTCAGCCACGCAATCAGACCGACACAAAGGAGTATCTTGCGGTCAGAGGGGGGTGTCTCCACCACCCTATGTGAGCCGACTAAGGACATTGCCAGGTAGACAGTGATGCAGGACTATCACCCTTGCAGTGGATAGAAAAATTATGAGAGAGGAAAAGGAGTGTCACATATCACAATTACTGTTGCTCGACAAAGGAGGAACAAGGCCACAGTATATTCCATGGCCAAACATGGATTGAGAAAACCTGAAAAATAAGCTTCCAATGTTAACATCGGGAGCCAGGAAATGGATACATGACCTGGAAAAAATGACAGGAGGGAACACGCTAGCTATTGGAGATATTAAAGGTCTTTTAATCGCCATACTTGGTGATCGAGCTGACGATGTGTGGACATGTGCAGGTTACCCTGGCATGACTACAGTTAACACTGCATACGATGGAGCTCCATTTAACAATTGCAGAGCCGCGGTATGGAAAGCATTACGATTGCTTTACCCGGATACTTCTGACATGGGAGCTATAATGGCCCGTAAAATGAAGGAGTCAGAGGATCCTTTGCTTTACAATCAGAATTTCCAAGACGCGTGGGTGCTCGAAACTCGTGAATCTTGGGGGAAATTTATACCCGTGTTTTACCAAATATTATGCTAAGGGATGCCAGATCAGGTACAGAAGCAGCTCAAGAAATTGGTAGGAATTGAGGGCAAACCATGGTCTGAAATACAGTTGACCATAGCTCACTATTGCAGATTACTGCAGGAGAAGAATTACAAAAAAGAGTCTGCACGAAAAATTGAAGAGGCCAAATTAGTGCAGAAGAAATTGTCAAAATATGCCATTGAAGGGACAATGATAACTAGCACAGACGGACCGAACGTGCAGCAGGTCAATAATCAACAGCAAATTAGTCAGGGCAGTTATGGGTTCGACCCAAGAGGGAGAGGCTTTCGAGGAAGAGGTTTCCAGAGCAATCAGGGAGGCTTCCAAGGGAATCAGGGAGGTTTTAAAAACATGCAAAATGGCAACCGGGTTGTGCCAAATGGGCAAATAATCAGACCATCGCCAATATGTTGGACGTGTGGGATGTCAGGACATCTAGCACGCACAGGCAGAAGTCAAGGCATGGTGCAAAGCTACCAGGGGGCAAGAGTGGGAATGGTGAATCCACCTGTGTTCTTTCAGCAGGGTGGAAATGGAGTTGCACAGAATCATGCAGTGCGACAGCAAGCGCCAGGAGCACAGCAAAGCTTGCAACCTCAGAACCTGATAAGTTATCCACAAGGTCAGTTTCAACATTTGCCGATGCAACTGTCACAGACAACGAGTGCAGGACAGGCATCAAACTCTGGAATGAGAGCTAACACTGATGATGGAGGAAGTCCATTCACGCAGCATGGGACAAAGTTATATATGGATTAGGACAGCTCACTGGGAGGCCTGATGTGTTCTATCCTATCAGTAACACCAGACCCTCATGAGGAACCAAGGGTAGATGTCCTTATAGGGGATAAAGTATATTCCTTCTTAGTTGACACAGGTGCAACACGTTTGTGTATTCGTGAAGGCAAGTTTTCCTTGTCCGGCGATGCTATTAATCCTCAGGGCTTTAAAGGAGCAACAAGTCGTGTTACTTTTACAAAAGAACTTCCAGTCTCTTTAGGAGAATGTGACATGAATGTGCCACTGTTATACTCAAGACAAACCCCAATAAACATATTGGGACGAGACCTAATGGCGAAGCTAAACATGACAATCTCGTTCACGGAGAAGGGCATAGTATGTTCGACTCCAGGAATGCATTATTTGAACGTATGCGAAATGATTAGAGCATACGCAGGACAATCAGCTTTGAGAGCTGTCCCATTGGAACCCGAAATATTTGCGTATGGGATACACATAGTAATGGCAGGGATACCAGGCCTTGCAGATAAAACCATGAGAACCCCAGATGAATTTCTATTTAGGCCTTGAATACCTATGCACGAGGAAAAGGGACAAGTGTTTCATTTGGCAATACACATAACCATAGTGCAAGGGAGAATGGCACTGATCGATGGGTGTGATGATGAATGCAGACAATGGTGCACAGTAATCGCCACTGAAGAGGGGTACAGACTAACTGATGTCAATGATGACGATCTATTTGATGAACAAACAGATGTCGGTGAAACATCAGTTGAGGTAAATTTCATTTTCTGGGTGAGAATGATCACAAGAGAGGTGCCCCAGAGAATGATGTTGGTGAAAAAACAGCCTATTGAAGAAAGTCAGAGAAGTAAGGATTAAACTGATGCCAGGAGCAATTTTGCCAAGAGTACGGCAGTATCCCATGTCTAGGGAAGCAGATGAAGGGATTTTCAAGACAATTTCTGCTATGATGGAGCAGGGCATCTTAGTGACGTCAGAGTCGAAATGCAATACCGTGGTTTACCCGGTCCAGAAATCAAAGGGAGGGTCCTGGAGACTAATTCAAGATTTGCACCAGATAAATGATATTGTTGAGGCTGAGTTCCCTCAAGTCCCTAACACGTCCACGATCCTATGTAACATACCTGTTGAGGCTCAATATTTCACAGTGATTGACTTGAAAAATGTGTTTCTCTCAATCCCATTGCACAAAGACTCACAAGATTTGACATCATTTACATTCAGCCAAATGCGTTTTAAGAGCATGAGGCTTCCCCAAGGATACTGCGAGTCTCCTTCAATTTTCAACAGAGTCCTACAAATGGACTTAAGCAACATTGCATTAGAGAGTGTTGTCTTGCAATATGTGGATGACATTTTCAACTGCAGCACAACAGAGGAAAAATGCAGACACAATTCTATTCAGCTATTGATTATACTGGCTGAGAAAGGATATAAAGTTGACAAAGAAAAGTTACAATATTGTCAGCAAGAAGTGCTGTATAAAGGCCAGCTGATCTCGCATTAGGGCAAACAGATTACCCCTGAAAGGACTGAACCACATTGGGGTACAAGCCCCTAGCATAATACAGTGGGAATTTGGACCCAGTGATGAGGGGCCACTTCCCTTGCGAACAGAGTTTAGCTGCTGCAGCATTCGCCATAAAGAAAGCTACAACCATTGTGATGGGATGCTCAATGACATTGTCCGTCAAGCACGCACTATTTGCCATTCTAGAGAAACCAAAGGGCACATTGACATCTCAGAGAGCTTCTGCTTATGAAGTGATCATATCGAATCCATCGATTAAGATAGTTTGATGTAAAATAGTGAACCAAGCTATGTTCATAGCAGAGCCAGTCACTGAAGGAGAACCGATCCATGACTGTGCAAATTATGAGGAATTCTGTGACGAAATTCCCAGGGTGAAAGAAAATGCATTGGCAGAAGGAGAAATTATTTTTGTTGACGGTTCATCGAGAATCGATCAAAATGATGGGCAGAGGTACACAGGCACTGCTGTGCTAAAGCACACACTAAATGGAGACTTTTAGGTACTTATTAGTGCACGATTACCGTCTCATTAGTCAGCACAGTCTGCGGAATTATTGGCGTTGATATTCGCCATCGAGAATCATGCAGACCAGGAAGTGACGGTGTACAGTGACTCCACCTATGTGACATCAACAGTGCACGCAGGCTTAACGCGTTGGAAAAGGAGGGGCTACCTCCGAGCAGACGGCACTCCAGTGCAGCACGCAGCCCTATTGGATAGACTCATTAAGGCACTACAGCTCCAGTGGGCATAACAGTCGTCAAATGCGCCGCCTACACGAAGGGGACAGATTTGATCTCACAAGGAAATCAAACAGAAGACACAGAGGCCAAGCGCATGGTATCCAAGAGCGAAACCATATTGGGCGTAGAAATAACCAATGTAAATGAAAAAATGAGCATTGCACTAAGTGATCCTGAGGGTTATAGCAACATGGGCAAACCCAGTTAATGGAACTCTAAGGGGGAGCACCACAGGAGGAGAAGTACCTCTGGAAGCGGCAAGGGTGTTCTTTCAACTCCTCCGAAAGCTTGTGGCGACAAGACAGCACTGGTAAACCACTAATGCCTATAGCCCTGTTAAAATTAGCATTGGAACAATTGCATTATCTGGCACACATGTCGAAAGAGAATTTAGCAACAACGGTCGCTGGAGACTGGTTTATACCGAACTTAACAGAGCACGCTGCATTCTTTATGATGAACTGTATGATCTGCCAAAAGTTCACGGCTGGGCACACACTAAAAGTGATTAAAGGAGTCATCCCAAGGCCAAATGGAGCTTTTCAGCACTTGCATGTCGATTATTTCGATATGATTCAAGTATGTAACGGGTACAGGTATTTATTTGTTGTAGTGTGCCCATTCTCTAGATGGATAGAAGCAGGTCCATGTACATACTCAGACTCTACCTGTGTGGCCAAATTTCTGGTGAGAGAAGTATTTCCCAGGTGGGGAGTATGTGAGGTCATGAGGTCAGATAATGGGCCTCACTTTGTTAATGCAGTCTTCGAACAGATTAGCTTGCTGCTTGGTATAAAGCACAAGTTCTCGTCGGTTTATCACCCGCAAGGTAATGGGACATGTGAGAAGCTCAATGGCTTATTAAAGGAAAGGATAGCCAAGTTGAAGCTTACTCTAAAGAAGGGATGGTTACACTGCCTTCCATTGGCACTGTATGCACTCAGAAACCAGCCTGGTTCTGACCATCATCTTACACCGCACGAGATAGCAACAGGCAGAAGGATGCATACTCTGCTGACATCCCGAGACAGAGCTAGATATGATGCCCAGCCAACAGGAGAAATCTTAGGATCTGAAATGCAAAATGACTTCAATTGCATGACATCTTGTCTTACTGTCATTTCAGGACAGCTGCAGCGATGACAAAAAGGGTGTAGGGTAGCACAGAATACAGAAGGAGATATCACTACATACTCAGTGCAGAGTTTACATGTTCCATCAATTTTTCCTGGAGACACGGTCCTGGTGAGAAACCACATGAGAAAGAAGTGCGACGAGCCAAGGTTCAACATACCCTTCACAGTGGAAGACGTTACCCCACCTCCAGTCAAAAGGAAGAAGAGCTTGGATTTTCCTGGGCGACATCAAATTGTACATCGGAAAAGACCCACAACCCGCACCCCAACGCGTAGAGACTACAGACAACAGGGAAGAACCTCAGCACGTGCAGACGAGATCCATGATGAGGAAGAAGGACACATGACCAGTAAAACGAAAATAAAGAACCTTTGTGCAAAATTGTGGCTTAAAATTGGACATTTCCTCTGAGCAAAAAAGGGGATAAGGACATAAAACACAGACACTCTGTGCATCCTATTTGCAAGGAGAAGAAGAAACTTGTACGTATGAGCCACAACATACTCTGTTGACTTTGAACTTTGGACTGAGGCACACTGAAGCCTTGATAAGAAAAGAATATGCCAAAATGTGATACACAAATTGGAAGAAAGTACAGTATCCAGACTCATTCAAAACAGGAGCTTTCTTCGGACTCACTTATGATGCCCCACAGCAGCAGCGTCACTAAAGACATTCTGAATTACTTTGACCTAGTCTTGCGGTCATACACATCACTAGTGGGAAGGCTCACTAGCATCACTGAATTCCTTCAAGACCCTGAAAATGAAAAGACGATAAGGAGGCTGATCACTGTGATTGCCAAGCAGTTCCTCCTGCTTCCAGAATACAGAGAAGAAAACACAAATGTCCCAAACAGAAGGAGAAGCGAATAGGCTTGTCAACGTGCTATTCTTTAGTTTAATTGGAGACTGCCCAAATCTTGTCGGGAGGCACACTGACGTCGTGACATTTCTTCAAGATCCAGCAAACACAGAACGCTTGAGTATAATCCTGAATGGAATAAAAATTCAAGTTGCTCTCCACACACACCGAGTTCATAGAAGCCACTCACAGTGAATAGCAAATGATTCCAGAATTCAGCAAGGACAAGACAAATGTCCCTATCACCAGAAGATAGTAGATTGGCGAGCAATGTATTCTTTCGCCTAATTGAGAACTTTCCAGAACCTGTGGAGGCCCGCCGGAGTTGACGTCCTCACTTTCATCAGAGACCCAGCAAATTGTACACCAATGAGCATGCTCCTCCAGGGTATTGTAATGAAAATTGAACTTTCTAATCACAATTAGAATTCCCAGGCGAGACTGTGAAGTGTTCCCCCAAGTGACAGATCGAGAAAGTATTGCCAGAGACTTCACTTTTATTCATACTATCAAGGACACGATATTTCTTCCAGAGTGAAACAGATAAGAGGAGTAGACTTAGGAATTTGTGTATTTTTGAACACGTACAAATGTTCAGCGGATGATACCCAGCTCATTTTCAGGCTACCCTCGGCCTCCTCCTCTCCTTCCCTCATCTCTGACTGTCTTTCTGCTATCCAGGATTGGTGTGCCGCCAATGACCTCTGCCTTAATGCCAGTAAGACTGAGATTATACTCATCGGCACACCCACTCCCTCCTTCCCTGCAGCTCTCTGGCCGGCCTCTCTTGGCCCTCTTCCTGCTCCCACCGGCAAGGCTAAAAACCTTCGGGTCATCTTCAACTCCACACTCTTCTTCTCTCCTCACATCTCTGACGTCTCTAAGAAGTCACAGTACCAGCTGCACCTCCTCAGAGGTATTCCTCCTTTTCTCTCCTTCCCCCAGAAGCTCACCGTCTCCAGAGCCCTGGTTCTCTCTAGGCTGGACTATTGTAACAGCCTCTATCTAAATCTGCCTGCCTCTACTCACCGCCCTCTGCAACCTATCCAAAACAGGACTGCAAGACTTGCCCTTGGCCTCAAGCCCAGGGATCGTATCTCTCCGGGACTGAAATCTCTGCACTGGCTCCCAGTGGCTGCAAGGATTAAATTCAAAACCCTCTGGATTGTCCACAAGGCCTTCTGTGGCCTGGGGCCATAATACCTTTAACTCTCTCTCCCCAAATATCTTCCTTCTCGAGCTCTTCGCTCATCCGCCTCCAACTCCCTCATGGTTAGTCGCTTCTCCAAGCAACGAGTTGGTGGTCGATCTCTCTCTTCGGCAGGGGCCTCCCTCTGGAACAGCCTTCCTGCCTCCCTGAAACTTGAGGAGAACCATCTACGGTTCCGGAAACACCTCTCCCCTGCTGAAACTGCACTGGTTACCTGGCCACCATTTCTGATCTTAGGCTCAGGCCCCGCAAAATGCACACCTGCACTGCCTCCCTGGCAACCCCTGTAAAGACTGGAGGGGGGTGTCTGTACTTCTGCTTTCTATATGGTAGAGGAGAGAGAGGCACAGAGGACCCCAGCCAAGATTCTCTATTCGGTAGCAATGGACGAGCAATCAAGGCCTAGCTTCTCAGGAGGTAATGCAGGCTGGTTCTTAAGTACAGTGTAGTCCCCGAACCCCCACAAAGGAATGTCCGCACACTGTATTACTTAAAACACAGTCTTTATATAATTAATATTCAAAGGTATGTACGCGATCACAATAACGCACTTTGTACTCGGAAATCAACAATGATAAATATATACAATTCTAAAGTGGTACCACCAATGTTATCGAATCTCATTAAAGTGCATCAACTGTACGGTTAAAATGTCACACAGATCAATAACGCGGAAACCAGCAATAGAGATAGGAAAGAACGCAAGATGGTTTAAACAATAGGCAGAATACTGGCCCCTACCTCTAGTTCTGTGTGGAGATCCCCCCCACCTGGGCAACCTGTAAAATAAAGATATATAGCACAAGCCCAGTCCATATATTGTTCACTAGTCTTATTTGCTCCAATTAATGATTTACCCCCCAATGTACCTGGTGGAGTAGAGTTCTTCAAAGACGCGTCGAAGGATCCTTCTTGAGTGACTCCCTTTAAAGCAGGAGGAACGGATTGTCGAGAGGCGTCAAAGAGGGTGAACTTGTCATCGACGGTGGCGATAAGAAGTTCAAGGGTGCCGAAACCACGACGTCGATCCAGGCGGTGCTCGTCAGCGACGTCCTGCGAGGATGAGGTGTGCGGGGCACCTCGGCGATGGATTGTTCAGGACTGCAAAGAGTTTCAGAAAAACTGTGGCCCAACAAGGGCGTCGAGTCGTTGAAGTCTTTGTGGCCTTCAGGTGGCGGGAAACCCACTGGCGGATTCTCCTCGGCGCGTTGGTCGTCCTCGACTTTCTCCGGTGGGACAAAGTGGTCGATGTTGTGGACAAGGGAGTCCTTGGATTCAAATGTTCTTGGGCAAAGGAGCGGGCGGCTCCGGTCGTCAGTGGCACGGCGTCAAGTGGTCCCGACGGCTGGGCAACACAACTTCGACGGGCCTCCCGCGGTTACACAAACCTGCAAACCCTGGTCGACGGCAATAGACTTCAACAGCTGTGAAGTCCGGGTGCTTTGCTTCGTTCTCCTCAGCGGTCCCATCTCGGGTCGGCAGCCTTTCGAGGGTCTGACTTCCAGGGAGCTTCGGCGAAGGTTAGCGGTGCTCGATGGTCCCTTGGAGCACAGGAAGAGGGCGCCTTACCAGGTCCTCTTTCGGATCAGTCCTTGACGAGTTTGGCAGCTTTCAGATCAGGTCGAAGAAAATGCAACAGCAAGTCTTCTTCTTCCAGCTGGGCGTCGAGGATCAGCAGTTCCAGTTACTCTTCAAGTGTAGACACAGCTTCTGAATGATTTCCAGTGGTGAGAGGTCCCCAGATATACTATCTTTCTCTCATCCACACTGCTGGGTCACTCTCAGCAGCCAATCATACAGAAGAGCATTCATGCAATCAGTCAGCCAATCAGGCACACAGTTCATTCAGGCCATCCTCCTCCCCCTCAGACACTCACAACAAGGAATGTGGATTGGGACAAGTACCCAGCCATTCAACACTACACACTGCATTCAGGCCAGTTTCGGGCAGGGCTGTCTCAGTCTTTGTCTCTCATACCAGAAACCAGACAGCCACAACAAGAATGCATATTGGTCACACACTCCATTCACCCAGGTCCCACCCACAGGGCATACCCACAACATACAGTCACTGGGAAGGCTCCAGTCAGTCTGGACTGGACTTCACAACAACATCATATATGGAACCTCCACCCAACAGCCAGTCAGGGGGAAGGGACAGAGTCAGGGCTTCCCAGGACTTTGGGAAAACAAGGTAACAGGTAATCGAAAGCAAGAGGCCACAGGGGCCATCTTGTTTTCCACCAGAAATCAACTGATTCCAATGGCAGGGCCTGGGTATCCCAAAATGGAGGATACTCAGCGCACCTGTCAAATTCAGCATGGAGCTGCCACCAGCCCATACCCTGCTCTGCGGGCCACCCACAGGTGCCCAAAAACATACACTAGGGGCACAGAGTTGTACCCCCACCCATGGGTGCCCTAAGGGTATCCCACGGGTCTGTTCACCAAACCAAAAGAGAGAGAGCTGCACCGCTAGGAGTCCCACATGAACTCCTGCATGGAAAACACGACAGAACACACGATAAAAAGGCAGTAAAGGACAAGGATACAGAGTCCCTGTCCTTCCGATGCATTTCCAGCATCACCACCCCCTCACCTGGGGGCTGTTCTATGTAGCCCTACAGTCCCCCTACCAGTACTTATGTCTGCTCCTACCTTGTACTTGCCACCATCTGGCCGCTTTTATTTATCTTATTTATTCTACTATCCCATGTACTGCACTTTCCCCTTTCCCTTCCCCCATGCACTTTTCCCTTTCCCTCTGCCCATGCACTTGCACGGTCTGAATGACACATGGCCTAGTAGGATCGCTGTCTGTCTTCCTACTGTTCCCCCTCCCTTGCCTCTTCGCACCTTGAAACACTTGTGTATAGGCGCGTTATAAATTCCATATCATATCATCATATCATATCATACAGTAAAAGAGAACTTGCCAAACTTATTGCATTAATTGTCATTTTTCGAATACAGAAAAGAGAACTGTATCCAGAGACAATAGACAATCCGTGATCCAGGCAAAGGAGGACAATTGTTTCAGTACCTGCATCCAACAAGCAGAAACCTCAGAATCCAGAGCTATTGTTGCATAGAGTATGTACTTTAACGTTAGTCTTTTTCTTCCAATGATAGAGATGGGAAATCAAACCAGCAGCATTGTCACCTCCCAGGAGAAGAGAAGTACTTATTGTCCCAGAACTAAGTGCCATCGCCTAATCTATAGGGGCATAATGTATTTGTGCATCATATTCATCATTGTTTTATTATCACTGACAATTCGAACTGCATTTTTATTGGTGTAAAAAGTGTTCCAAGTCCAGTGCACCCACCTAATAACATACGCATGACACCCACAACAGCACTGAAACCCTTTATAGTGATCCAAGTTCCTAGAAGGTCCAACACAGGAGTGAGTGAACTTGAAATGAATGTGATTAGCAATGACACACACACAGTGACAATCAAGTTGAATAGCCAGAGACAGGGTCGGCAGAGTAAGAATGAAAGAGGGGTAATAACAACCACACGCATGCAAGCGATAAGTGTACACACACCATCTAGTGTCAATAAAAGCAGAACCTTAGGCTAAAGAAGGGGAAACGTTTGGGCAGCCCACAATGAGAAGCTACCCTACAAGTGAAGTGATAAGACAAGTGGGAAAAGCTGAACCTTTAAAGAGACAAAAGGAGTTGGAGAATGAAACAACCGAGACAGCATTGATAAGCACACATGATCCAATGAAGGGGACAAGCACAGGTTCTACAATACAGCCATATAATGGACCAAAGGCAGAGCGGATATGGACATTTATAACCAAAAGAAAAAGAATGCAAAAGGAGAAGGAAAGGATTGCCAAACTTTTGCCTACTCCACTAGCACGGTTGAAGAGGCCTGAACCCTGGATTGAGGTACCTGAGAAACCTCCAGTAAGAAGAAGCCATACGGAGGTGTTCAAGGACGTAGTTATATCAAACTACATGAAAACCCTGAGAATCAAGAGAAGCATACAGGGAGATGACAGTGCGCTAAACGACTACTTGGAAAGCACAACACAGCACACTTGGGAATAACATATGGTACCAGCATATGAAAAACATTGGAAGACAGAATTCAGAGGAGGAATGCTTTGTTTGTGCACTCCTACCTTACAGCATGGGGAAGTCAAAGATCTTTGTAGCTGTAGAAATTGATGTCCAGACAGCACACTGTCTGTCACACATAGCAATGTGCAAGACCAGAGGCCAGTTCATGGGAAGTGATGCTTCACTGAAACGGGCAACTGAAGCAACTGATCCAAATGAAGACAACTATGTCCAGGACATAAAGACAAGGAACAATGGAAAGACAAAGCACATTGTGATCAGATACGAGAAGCCTGAAGTTAAAGGGGCGGAGATCAGAAGAGAGGCAAATCCAAAAACTGAACGTCCAAGGAAGAACTCCAGAAGAAGCCAGTAAGTGGAAGAACAGAGGTCAAATGCAAATCTTCGGAACAGTACTTTCACCAGACAGATGGGAGAAAGGAGTAGTGATTTGCAGAGCTTGGATGGTCCTTGGAGCCTGCAAAAAAGCAATTGAAAATTTGCAGGAGATATGCAGACCATTATGGCCAAAACTCGCAAAACTACTAACATGGGTCGAAGACAAAGGAGGACCCCTACAGATAGTGCCATTGGAAAATGCCAAACTGTGCTTCAGAAACAATGGTACGAGGAAAATGGGAGAAAATCAGAACTGTGGATGTATCTTTGATGCCACAGTATTGGCACATGGTACCGCAGTAATCATGGATCATTACTGGGCATGTGGACCCAGGGCATATATCAGGTTGCCGAAGAATTGGGAAGGTATATGCACAATAGTAAATGCCCATGTCCCAGCATTGGTGATTCCAAAAAGTGATCTGAATATTGACAATTTCCCGAAAGCCGATGCTCACCTGAGAAAAAAGGAGATCTGTGGAACTGATGAAGAGAGAGAATTACTTTTCTGCCAAATCAGAAGAAGCATTCCATGCAATCCCGTATGAACACAGACTGTTCAGTCTGACCTCATCAGTGTTCACAACAATCTTCATGCCACGGATCCAAGTTGGAGCAAATACTAAATCGTTGCAGATAACCAGATGGGAGTTACTGCAAACCATCAATGCAACCATAAAGGGATTCAACGAGATCAAAGAAGAGTTGAGGGTGATTCGACTAATGACTCTCCAGAACAGATATGTCCTTGACATGATCACAGCCATGGATGGAAGTGTTTGTGCAAAAATCGGAGAATCATGTTGCACATTTATACCATCTCACGACGAAGAAAATGGAACGTTAACAGAGGCCATGGGTATGCTGACAAAACTACAGAATCAAATGATTGATGAAACTGACGAATGGACGGCGACAGTTGGCTTGGATCGCTATTCTCATGGGTTCCACAATGCATGGCAGATGCATTCAAATTTCTAGGAGCCCTGCTAGTGATGATATTGCTCGGATTCTGTGTTATCAAAATAATAATCTCCCAGTGCCTGAAAACTGCGAAAAAAAGCCACAAGGATGAAGATCATGATTGATGTCGAACCCGGATGGAGGCCCAAAGACCTAACTGATGAAGAAATAAGAGACTTCGTGAAAACTAGCATTTATGTACCAGAAGGAACAAAGTTTCGGTATCCAAGGAAACACAGAAATTATGTGGGAAGATGGATCTACTGCAGCCCAAATGGACAATGTCAACTGATGACATGGAACAAAGACGAACACGTGAGAGCAGCAGGAAGCTTGAAGGGAGTCATAAAAATATGGACCCCAAGGAGACATTCCAACAGACTATCGTGTGTGAACCCAGAAGATGAAGGAGAAGTGAATGCAGAGGATGCAGAAAAGATGGATCCCAAGGAAACAATGAAAGTGGACGATGAATCGCCCAGAGGGGGAGTGTAGAGGAGGTCCCAAGCCTGACCCGCACTCAAATCGCCCATTTTGAAGTGCCAGGAACTTTCACGCCGAAGTATGTGACGTATGATGAGCAAATAAACCAGCAGAGAACCGCAGTGGGGCTCTGCCCGGTACCTATTAGACAGACAGCACCCATTGAAGTACCTGTACCTAAGGAAACCTGGACAGTAAGGTACGCATTGAGAAACCCATATCGACAAGTGAGACAAACTGATGATTGGCAGAATGGAATGCCTGAAGAAGCCAAGAAAGTCGAATGGTGACATCACAAGAACCCAGACTGACTCACATATAGAAGATATGACAACCTGCGAATGACGAAAAGAGACGAAACACCATGGATAAGGGACATCATGAATTTAAAGTGAAATAATGATGTCAAATGTAAGAAGCTTATGCCATAAGCGCGATGAAGATATGCAGCCAGTTTACACATGTACATATGCTTGGAACCGCAGGAAAGCTGAGAAAATCGTGCAGCTTCCTATGCCTAGTAGTAAAAATATATTGCGGCAAGCGGCACCTATACATATCTATGTCAAAAAGGAGCATTTTATATAAGTATACTTCCACTGTGCACAAGAGCGGAATCAACCAAACGTTACTAAAAAGCCGCAGGAGAGGAGCCCCTCAACACGAGAATCAAAAGCTAAAAGACACGAAACGAAACTCAGACGCATGCAACCTGTACCAAGAAGCCAAGGTTGCATCAGCTGACATAGACAAACCATAGATACGATTTATGAAGTAAAGAGCAGAGTATCCTGTTTAAATAAATCAAGATAAGCAGCAGAAGGCAGGTGGTGGGCAGAAAGCTAAATCAAATACACGAATTGCAGGGAAAAGAAGACGTTTTCACAGTGTCTGAATCACGTGATTTGCCAACTAAAAAGAGCTGGGGCCTTCACACCTATGCGCGGACTTGTGCCATGCACAGATATCTGAACTCTTCCTGACAGAAATACAGTCTCAAGGCCAAACCAACAAGAAATAATTGACACATGGCCATTGAGGAGGTGATTGATGATGGCAATGGTTATGGGAAGGCTGGAAGAGCGGGCGAACACCCTGCACCTGGCCGACCATTCTGCATGCTGCTAAGCCAGTGGAAAAGGACAAGGAGGCTTGGTGCCAACCCAATCATAATAGACCAAGTAATCTAGGATTCTATAGTTTGTAGAAACAATGGTACGTCATACTTTTAGTGATGTCCACAATAGCTATTCTGAAGGAAGGGCTTAGATGCCCCATCTAACACTGATTACCCAATCCTGTCACCCCGTTACCACATACATATAGAGTACCTATAGTAAAGTTACCTTCCTATAACCAATAGAATTGCATGCAATATTTTAAAGCGTTACACGTCAGTGATGATGAGTTTTTGGTATAAAAGATGTGTTTTCTATGAAGTTCGTTGGAGTTGAAGCGAGAAGGGAGAACAAGCAACAGCTGATGTTCATGAACTCCCTGTTTTTTGTACTTGTCATTAAACGGACTGCCTTTGCCAAACCATTGAGTTGTCATTATTGATTCGATGCTAGACTATGAATCTGCATCCCCATCCATCTCATGGGTGCGGCTACCTCATCTTAAAGTTCTATTGGGCAACCCCCTGCTTTATGGGCTGGTTGGGGTCCTGGTGCACAAGGCCAAGAAGTAGAAGCCGTTACAGTGATACAACAAGAATGGAAGTGTAGGATGGGCCAGAAAAGGACTGAAAGCTAGTCAGTCGGTCCCTTCAAATTGATGATATATGATATGATATGATATGATATGATATGGCATTCATAATGCACCTGTACACAAGTGTTTCTAGGCGCAACAAGGAGGGGAAACAGAGGGAGGACAAAACAACGATCTTACTAGACTTTGTGTCATTCAGATCGCATAAGTGCAGGGAAGTGGAAATGGAGAAGTGCTGAGGTGGGTAGGGCAGAGAAGTGCAGGTAACTCAATAAGTGCAGCCATGAGTGACTCATAAGTGCAGAGAGAAGGGACTGTAGGGTTTCAGATACAGACCATAAGTGCTTGGGGAGCCCAGAGGCAGTGCAAAGGCAGCTGGATATGCAGGAGCCGGACCTGAATTCAGAGGATAGCCAGGTGACCAGTGCATGGAGCAGTCGGGACATCAGCAGGGGAGTGGAAGAGAGAAAGCGGAAGTGAAAAGGAAGGTCTTGAGTTGCTTCCGGGACCAGAGGCGGTTCTGCTCAAGTTTGAGAGAGGCGGGGAGGCTATTCCAGAGGGAGGTCCCCACTGAAGAGAGAGATCTGCCCCCAACTCTCTGCTTGGAAAAGCATCTGACCCTCGAGAGTTGGAAGTGGATGAGCGCAGAGCTCGAGAAGGGAGATGTTTAGGAAGAGAGAGTTAGAGGTAGTGCAGTCATAGGCCACAGAAAGCCGTGTGGATGATGTAAAGGGCCTTGAAGTTGATCCTTGCCGCCACAGGGAGCTAGTGAAGAGATTTCAGAACTGGAGAGGTACGATGCCTGGGCTTGAGGCCAAGGACAAGTCTTGCAGTTCTGTTCTGGATAGGTTGTAGAGGTTGGAGAGTAGAGACAGGCAGATTTAGAAAGAGGTTGTTGCAGTAGTCCAGTCTAGAGAGGACCAGGGCTCTGGAGACAGTGAGCTTTCGGGGAAAGTGAGGAAAGGAAGAATACCTCTGAGGAGGTGCAGCTGATAGTTTGACTTCTTAGAGGCATCAGACATGTGAGGAGAGAAGGAGGGGGTGGAGTTGCAGATGATGTCATGGTTCTTAGCCTCACAGGTAGGAGCAGGAAGGGGGCCCAGAGTGGGCGGCCAGAGAAAGAGAGCAAAGGAGGAAGCTGGTGTTCCGATAAGGAGGAACTCAGTCTTACTGGCATTATTACTTGTTGTGGAGGCATCATCATGGTAGACTGAAGGGGAGGGGTTTGGAGGGTCTGATAGTTCATTAACATTCTGTCTGTGTTCTAGTCTATCACAATGAGTTGTCACATGGGTATGTGCAGCACAGGGAGCAAGGTAGGCGGCTCATAGTGTGATTATTGAGGCTGTAGTTTAAGAAGGCCTCATGAGGATTTAACTGTTAAAATCAGAAGCAATAACCACCTTGTGTTGTACCCACACTGCCTGGGCCATGTGGATGCGCAATGTGCATTTACCTAATGAGGTATCCACTGAAAATGTAGGTGAATCTGGCAAGCACAGGGAAGAACAATGGTACTGCTGCTGTAATCACCCGTAAAACCATTCGCTGAACCTGTATTTACAAGGCCAGTCTACCTCTGCAACACTCTACAATCACCACACCACACAGTGCACTGGGACTCATTATGAGTTTGACAGTGTTGGCAAAAACTGTGGTAATGGAGTTACCACTGCATTACGACTGCATTACTGCAGTGGTAAGGTAAGGTGGAGGAAAAACCTCCTGCAAAATGCTGTAGGTTATTCTGTCATTTTACTGCCAATAAAGGGCCATTTAGGCGGAATTACAGCTGGTGGTAATTCTGCCACAACCCCCATGGAGTCCTATCTGGAGTTAATTCCGCCGGACCAAGACTGTAATTGTAAATCCGTTTGGTGGTATTTTGGGGGATTTACTGTGATATACTACAAACTCAGAATGAGGCCCTAAATATGTTCAGCAACCATTGTAGCCAATTGGGCCCCCCCTCTCTGTACCCCAGCAGGGTTAAATAGGCATGCTAGCAGAAGCTTGGCAGGTACACAATTGGCAAATGAATGCTGCATAGCCCTTAATTACCTAATTAACAATTGGCATTTTTGTACATGCAAAATGTGTTTTTGTACACACCAGTCACACCCTTTGTTAGAAATGTTTCATACTCCAATAATATGCTAGGGTAATTGCAAGGTGTATGCCGCACTTTATCATAAACAAAAGCCATTTTGGACCCCTGAAAAACCTTCAAACCAGATACATGTACCAACCTAATTACTGTGATAATAGAAATGTTTTGATATTATGACAAAACTCTACATGGTTTGAGCAGTGGGGTAGCACAAAATTTGAGCCCCCCCCTGCGATCCATGGTGAGGGTCGCACCACACTCTTGGCCGGCCTAGATTATCACGCAGGTGCAATACGCACAACTGTGCTGCTGCGGGGGCACGCCGCACACTGCACTAGGAGAAAGATATAAATATGTGTTTTAATGCATAATACAGAACACTTTCAGAGAAAAAAAATGGCTAAAAAGCTGGAGCATTTGCAATTGTTTTGTAGGGTAACTTCAAACAAAAAATCCAATACATACAAGTCACCAACAGTGCACAGGAACATTAATGCTTTAATTAATGTAATGCTTTGATATTAAAAATGCCATGCCACAATGAAAACATGACCAACTGGCTGCACAAGGTAGGCCAGTCTAGACACGTAATAACATATTACAGTAGAGCATGCCAGGTAACATTTAGACACACCTAGACTGGTTGCACCAAAATGCCAGTTGAAGCAATAACACTTATCATGGTTATTTTTATCACAGATGCCCAGAAAAATATACATTGCCACATAACTGCTTTATCAGAGATGCCCAGTAAAAATAGAGTGAAGCCAAACTAAGAAATTACTAGACTGGCTGCACCAAATTGGCTCTCTAGTGTGAGACACCTAGGTGGCCAGGACACGGCCATCGCTATTGGATCTAGTTCCTGGGGGTGGACCAGTGAGGGAAGATCACCTGGATGGGGGGTTCTCAGGGAGTGGAAGTGGGACACCGATGGGTGAGACGTGATATCCCATCTCTTCCAACACCTTTTCTCCATCCTACGAGGTAGGATACTCAGAAACTCTACCACCACCCCCTCCCACTTTTCTGACACAAATACTTTCACACACCACGAAAAACAACAGACTGACACCAGAGCTGTTTACCTAACATGTGACAAAACAAGGGTCAGGCAAAGTCAGGCAATTGACCAGAATCACACACCCCTGATGGCCCTTTCCCTTCCCCACAAGGTTAAAAGGTGGAGCACGAGAGCACACTACGAGCCAGGCAGACCGCACAACGAGATGGCTATCCCAGTACAGCAGTTCAAGAGGAGGAGAAAGGCGGCAAATATCAAAAGGGTGACAGGGGAAGAAGCAACCTTGCCCTTTTCCGACTCAGACCCCGCAACGCCTCCGTGGAAGGAATCATAAGACTGTGAGCAATAGTCAGCGTGTGTTGCAGCAGATGTCACCGGTACACAGAGCATGCCTACAATGATAATCAGGACAAGGAGAGATGCTTGCTACCGTGGTACCGTCCTTGACTCCTGATACAAGAAAAGCCAAGCGGTTCATCACACCCGTGAAGTCGAGGGAAGAACCGTTAAGAAACCGAGCTTTGTTGAACGAAAGCTGCAAATGGCAAATTAAGGAAAGTTCATGGAACTGTTAACGTCTTAGCGGAAAACCAGTTGTATAGGGGTCCGGCACCACGTGGGTGCTCATTCGAGAGACTCTGACTCTGGTTGATTCCGCGTTTGTTGAAATTACTGATACCTGAAGGCCTTAGGAAAGCCGCGAGGAAAAGGTCAAAGTGGTCACACAGCAAAACCCCCTGTACAGTCAAAAGTCTTTGACCTACACGTAATTGGAAAGCTAAGGGAGATGGATCTCACATAGTGAGAAAGAAGAAGGAACTGTGTGGTTGGCAAGAGTGAACCCGACGGAGGGATGTCCACAGTGGACTGTTTAAAAAGACATTAAGATTTGTGAATGCCACAGGTGAAATTGATTTGGGAAAAGCCGTAGTGAACCTGACAGAGGGGGGCAAATATAGAGAAGGGTCTGAGTCTGGAAGAGGGGGATCCAGGGGTGAAAAACCATAACCCACCGACAAAAGCCATAGTGAACCCAATGAAGGGAGGCGAACATTCGACAAGGGTCTGAGCCCGGAAGAGGGGGATCCAGGGGCGGGTGAAAAGCCATCACCCACCGACATGTGAATATAACAGTTCAAATCGCTTGAACACAAGCCATAGTGAACCCAACAGAGGGAGGCTGAAACTCGAGAGGGGTCTTAGCCCGGAAGAGAGGGACGCAGTGGTGAAGAATCATTACCCAAGTGCAATCAGAAAAGAACTTTTGTTTATGATTTTTAACATACCAGGCCGTTGGAAGCAAGAGAGCAACCACCAAAGGTCCTGATATCGCTAGGAACTTTTGTGAATCTGAGCCCGGAAGAGGGGGATCCAGAGGTGAAAAGTCATCACCCAACGTACCTATGGAAAGGAACTTTTTGTTTGTTATTTTTGAAACACATCAGGTCCGCGGAGGCAAGAGACTTTTTGTAGAAAAGAGACTTAACCACTGGAGGTCCTGATACCTGGGAACGGATCTGTAGTCTCGTGCTTGGAAAGCTTGAGTGTGTGCTGTGCTCCGGAGTCCCGCTTTGTCCAGTGCTGAAAATGTGGGCAAGGAAGACCCTCGGCTACCACATCCTGACTTATCATTTGTGAACCCTATTCCACACTCTTTTTGTATTTAGTTGTAAGGATTGGCAATCGGCTTTTATTAGTATAGGCCCTTTTATTTGACAAGATGTGACTAGGACTGCCTTATTATTATTTGATGGTCGTAGCTTGCTCCCATTTTAGATTTAGGTTTAGAGTAGGCATTTTTTCCAACCTACCTATACAGTTTAATAAACATCCTTGAACTGTGATCACTTGTGTCTGTCTTTACTGTTGCCACCATGAGTTCCTAACACTCGCCACTAGTACCAAATATCATGCCTATGTAGCCTGCACATGGATGACCATTCACATTTATGGCTCAATCCTCACTCTCCACACCCACCTCCCACACATCCTCTCTCCAGCCCACACCCTGCGCCAACTGCCAAAATCAGCTCTGCAGCCCAGAAGTGCCTCCACGTCCCTCTTCCTTGTCCCAGTGCTTACGTATGAGACTCCTTGCCTCATATATACATACTGGTACGAGGAAGAGTGGGACTAATAGTAATGAAGATTACAGGTACCTAAGCCAGGCATTACGTCCATGTCCCTCTACCTCATCCCAGTATTTGTGTATGAAGCAAAGTGTCTCAAACACAAGTACGGGTATGAGGAAGAAAAAGGCTAGGAGTAATTAAGATTACCAATAAGTAATCAAGGCATTAAACACAAGCAGTGGTGCAACACCATTGAGCTACCTGGGCTTCAGCCCTTTTGCCGGATAGAACAGGACACAGGTGTTAAACGGCGCCTGCGTTTCGCTGTAAACAAAGGCCTGGCAATTACTAACGTACAGCATTACACTGTAAGTACCTGCATTCAAATGCTTAATTTTGTAGGCAATTGAAATTGTGATGTGGATTTAGTACTTGCATGCCAGTGGAGTGATTAGGAAAGGTATAGAGGGGACAGGAGATTGCTCATTCCCAAAGCGGTCCACAAGTGGGTGCTTTCAGACTTAAAGGAGAGATTTAACTGCTTGTAACATTGAAGCTGCACTTGAATAGTCTAATTAGAATGTGTAAACAAGTAAGATGCCCCCACAAAAATAGATTTGCCTATACATTTAAGTTTGCACCCTTTCCCCATACCTGCCCACCCAGCCAGCCAATCATATATTTAAGTGTGCATCCTTTCACCATACAGGCACACACACAACCTGCCAACCATACATTTAAGTGTGCACCCTTTCACCATACACTCACACAGGCAGCCACCTATACCTTTAATTGTGCACCCTTTCACCATACACTCACACAGGCAGCCACCTATACATTTAATTGTGCACCTTTTCACCATACACTCACAGCACGCACCCATCTATTTAAGTGTGCACCCACCCTTTCACAATGCAGGCACACCAAGGCAGCCACCCATACATTGAAGTGTGCACCCTTTCACCATACAGGCACACCCAGGTAGCCACCCATATATTTATGTGTGCACCCTTTCACCATACACTAACACCCAGCCACCCATATATTTAAGTGTGCACCTTTTCAGCATACAGGCACACCAAAGCAGCAACCCATGCATTTAAGTGTGCACCCTTTCACCATACAAGCACACCCAGGCAGCCAACCATATATTTTAATGTGTGCACCCTTTCACCATACAGGCAGACACACATACAGTCAACCATACATTTAAGTGTGCACCCTTTCACCATACAGAGGCACACAGGCAGCCACCTATACATGTAAGTGTGCACCCTTTCACCATACACTCACACATGCACACCCAGCCACAGATACAGTTGTGTGTGCACCCTTTCACCATACACTCACACAGGCACACCCAGACATCATGCACTCACTCGTTCATGTGCATTACATTATATACATATATACACACACACACTTACATGCATGCATAGACATTTAAAGAAAATGCATGTTCTCACCTTTAATCCGTGGGTCCAGGGAACGAGGCCTTCAGCTCCCTGCAGCAGCCAGGACCACTTGTTCCCGTCATCTGCAGAGGATGTTGAGGCCTCCATGTCATGGGGTGGAGGGGAGCTCTAATACTTCAAAAATAAATGGTTTCTTTTTGAAGTCACTCAGACTTCATAAAGAAATTATGTCTGTTAAAGGACCGAACCGTAACCGAAATAATGTCTTTATGAAGGCAGAGTGACTTCAAAAGGAAACTATTTCTTTTTTAAGTTATAGGGAGGCTGTCCATGTCATGAGGTGGGAGCAGCCCTCAGACATCAAAAAGAAATAGTTTCTTTTTGAAGTCACTCTGCCTTCATAAAGAAATTAGTTCTGTTGTAACTGAAATCATTTCTTTATGAACGCAGTGACTTCAAAAATAAACTATTTCATTTTTCTTTTGAATGTTTTTCTTCCTTTTTTTAGGGGGCTCCCTCCCAAGACATGTACTGACAGAGCCCCCCTCACTGTTACCCCATTTTACATATCTGGCATTCGGCACAGTCAGCAATCCTTCTGCTGCTAAACAAAGTGTTCTTGTTGGGGCTGAATGGGCAAAGTAAGTGACCCAGATGTCCATGTTTGTTCCCTGATGAGTAATTGACTTCTTCTGATCCTATGAACATTTAACAAGTGGATTAGTGACCAACAGGTGGAATGCATGCCTAACATTTCTCCCTTGAATCATTTGCATGTGCTAATGTGTACAGGGAAGATGTGCGTTTGATGTGATCACTTATATTTGTCAGAAATGTTCTCATTGTAGTGTCATGGTGAAAACATTTCTGCTACTTTGCCCACCTGGCATTTGGATAATGTGCAAATAAGCAAGATGCTTGTCAGATTGTCCATGATTTAATAAATGTCATGACTTTGCTACAATCAAAGGAACTTACTGTTAATAATGTTTAACTAAAAGCCATAACATTCCGCCAAACATCAAAGGTAGAATTGCCAAACCACTCTGTACAGTGATCTTTGAATGCTTCACTTCGGGACTAATGTTACTTGCCTGATGTGCTTACAAATGCATGATTTGCCACTACACTTTCCAGAAATTCCTTAACAATAGCTCTAAAGCCCTAGTAAAGTATACTTTAAATCCTATATGTTTTGAGTGCGTAAAAAGGCTCATTTACCACTTACATTTCTTGTAAACACCAACTTAATCTCAAATTCATTTAAGAACTATTGCAAATTCACTTTGACTAGATTTGCACCTCAACTTACTGTTAAATTGCTGCACAATAACATGTTCTATTTGTAATATTCAATTTACTCCTGGACTAGTTTGGGTTACAATGAACTTTACACCACCTGAAAGATAATATGTTCCGTCAAGTAACAACTGTTGCTCATCCTTTCATTTCATAAGCAAATGTTGCTCATTGCCCAGAAAAGGTTGGGGACCCGTGACCTAAAACAATAAAAAAAGACGGGGGAGACTGGCAAACCTGTCAACTAAGGCCTCTTCTAAAACACTGAACATCCTTGTGCCCAAGTCTACTAATGACCACTTCCTGGCCACACCTTGTGCACCGGGACACCACAATGGCGTCAGAGCATGATGAGTAGCAGCTAATCATATAAGAGACACTCTTGGTTAGTGGGCGCGTGGTGTTTGTTGTCCTTGCTTAGCCACTGTCTTCCTACTGCTGTGACGTCACGTCAACGGAAGTGGGATTGAAGAAATGATGCTTGCCGTTTTTCTCCTAAGAAGCAGAGTTTTTGAGTAGCTGAGACTGGAAACACTATTACTTTCCCTTTCGTTTGCTTTCTTTGTTTTTATATGCAAGCTTGATGGTTATGCTTTGTATAGGCGGGCATGGGTACATCGGGTTTCAAGAAGCCGAAGAAGAACCTTCCAATTCCCAATTCTTTCCATGTGTCTGTGGTCAAACATTGCATTTTGTCTCTTCTGCCGTGGCCCTTTCTTTCTGATACTCATGGAGGGGGATAAACATTTATGGGGCAACGTGAGAGGAGGGAGGGGGGAGTATAAGTGGAATGGGGCTTAAAGTGGTTGTATTAAAAATAAGTTTGAAAACAAATATTTTGAGTTATGGTTCAACTTTGAACAATGAATTTGCTTTCATAGATTACTGGTCAAAGGACTAAATTGAAATGGTCACATTTGGAATTCAACCCTCATGGCTCGCTTAGTAAACTGTGATATAGGGTTGGTGGACGATTATCGATTTAAAAAGCTCTGCAATTAATTGGTTCCTAATGCTGAAGAAAAAATAGCAAAGGACTTTGGGTGTCATCATGAGTTGGCCGGTATCCCAGTGGTAATTGCACCGGGATAGCACCCAACACAATTAGTGTTACCACTACTCAGTCCGGTGCAATTTGTGCTGAATCACGAGTAGTGGTAAGGTGGTAAATCCCCATTTACCATTGGGTCCCTTGGGGGGTTTCTCTGAGCTATTAGCGCCATGCTAATAGCACTGAAAATCGGCAGAAAGTGGAGATGTATACCTCCAGAAAAAAGCAGGAGATAAAACTCCAACTTTCCGCCCAACTCAAGATTGGGTGACGTGGTACACGGAGCAGTAATAGCATAACCGCCACATTTTACCGCTCTGCCCAACTTGCAATGGGCCCTTTGTCCCCTTGCTATTGGCTGGCGTGACACTAAAATAGTTCAAATAAAAGTTTTAACGTTTAACACCGCAGGGGTGAAATCTCAACTTTAGAGTAGATCCCTATTGAATAGGTTCTGTGGGTCAAGAGCCTACTACACTAATACAGGAAACACACCTCTTGAAAGAGGATTTGAAATTATTGATATCAAAGGAGTGTCACTACTGTTTCACATCAAAGGGGCTCTGTACTTTGGATTGGAAGGCTATATTATTAGAATTAAGGCAGTATTGAATACCAAGCATCTAACTTTATTGTTAATTTATGGTCCAACTGAAGGTCAAGAGAAGCTCTATTCAGAGCTCTGACAGATGATAGACAGCTTTGTGGAAGGTGAGCTAATCATGGTTGGTGAAGTAACTTTCTTGAGCCGCTGAAGGACAGATCTTGCTCAGGCACATCAACCAGCTGCAGGACCTCAGCCTCGCTCAATGGTCTAGCAGATTTGGCATTGGTTAATGTGTGGTGACTGGTGCATGCAGGCGATTAGGACTATAGGGCCCATCAAGAAATCTGCTGAATTATTGGTAAACCCAATTAGCGTGGTCACTACTTGGTTGCACAGATTTACCGGAGGATGTGGGTTAGTGCAATTCCCAATTTTTTTAACTCTATAGGTCTCCATGGGGATTTTAGCAGATTTACCACCATCTGTAATTCTGCTGTGGTAATTCTGATTTATGATCTGTTCTGAGACATTGATACACCTTTTACTTTTCTTTCCACCCTACAAAAATATAACACCCTTTGGTTGAAACCTTTGCTAAATAGCTGTGGAGTTTGAGACGTCAAATCGGCCAATCGTTTCTGCAGTTCTTCTGAGATCCCTGCAATCACATTTGGGCTAGCCAATATATATGGCTTTCATGGTTAGAGGAAAAATATAGGAGAACTGATTTAATTGAACTATGGCTCTTAAGATAATGATCGTGGTGATTGTCATATTCAATTTATTTTAGGCCTAATGTGAAGTAGTTTATGGAACTCATTATTTTTGATGTACTATTGGATTGGGTAACAATGTAAGTTAATTTTAAGAATAATAGAACAAATTGCCCATAGCACTGTCCCGCTGGTCAGTCCAACATAAAAAGAAAAAAGAGCATACTATATTCAAATACTTTCTAAAGATGTTTAATGTCTAATTATATTGGAGAGCCTCCTGTTTAGAATCAACCACAGCCAACACGTGTTTCGACCCTGCTTGGTCTTTTTCAAGGCTTTTTGGAGAGACAAGAACCAAAATCATAATGAATATAAAGATGTACGTGAGGATTGTATTCACCCAAAATCTGAATCCCGTGGTAAAAAGCAAGGTAGAGTTTCCAATAATTAGGGTGCACATGATTTAAAATTTCAAAAGCACAATTATCAAGTGCAAAGTAATTTTGCATAATGGGAACATTTAGGATTGATATATGCAGTTTCCGTGCTGTCCATATAAATCAGAAATGGATATTAAATAGTAATCATTATTAGCAAATAAGGCACAAAAGGAAAAGGAAAGGAAATATCGGGAGAGAGAAAAACACAATTAGTAACCTTCCACTTTTCTTGCAAGTATTTATTGTAAAACACTCAGAGTAACCTGCCAGTGGGAGACATATCTTACCCGTAACAATATCTCGTCGGTGTAGCGACTGGGCAATTCAAGGTATTTAAAATAAAGGTTTACCCAATAGGTGAATGGAAGCATAAGAAGATTAATGTTAAATGACTTAATCATTTCAATTGGTAAGGATTTTGAATAGTCATGTTCATAATTAAGGCTTTACCATCAAGGCATCCTTAAGTTCACTACAAATATAATTAATTTTCTGGAAATTGTAATTCCCAATGTCTGTGTTAATCTGTAATGCAACAAAAAGACCCCATGTAACTTACTGGTCTGTCATATCATATAGTAAGTAGTATGTCTTTTCGGAAAAAAAAAGAATGTGAAGGGAAAAGTAGCCCTTAACTATTGTCAATTCACAGTGTTCCTATTTCTTAATTTCAGTTATAAGGAAAAAGTGAGCTTGGAACTCTTCAAATAATCCTGTAATGAAGGATAAATCTAATTAATGACGGTGCCACATGCAAATATAGAAATCACCCATGGCCAGGCATGGATAATTACGAGTCTTACATTGTTGAGTTATATCTGATGTAACACGTGTGTTCAGCCGGGTTAGAGTGAACAGGGCGTTCAGTTCTCCCGCGGTTAGTGGAAGACACCAAATTAGGGACATAACTTATGTACTTAGTGAGGTTTGTAAGGGACTCATGGTGGCAACAGTAAAGGCAGACACAAGTGATCACAGTTCAAGGATGTTTATTAAACTGTATGCAGGTTGGAAAAACACCTAATCTAAACCTAAATCTAAAATGGGAGCAAGCATCGACCATCAAAATGAAAATTGGGCGGTCCTAGTGGCGTTGTGTCAAATAAAAAGGGCCTATACTAAGAAAAACCTATTGTCAATCCTTACAACTAATATAAAAAGGGTGTGGGATTGTTTCCATGAAAAGAAAGAAGTGTTGACAAATAATATCTCAGGTCTCCCTTCCCCACGTTTTGATCTCATGGTAAGGTGGAGCACAGTGCACTCTTGAGCTTCCCCAGCACGAGACAACAGTTCTGCTTTCAGCTGTCTCGTTTCTCTTGAAAGTCTTTTGCCTTCGAGGACCTGATGTTTTCAACAAGAAATACAAAGTTCCTTTCCACATATACTTTGGGTGATGGATTCACCTCTGGGTCCCCCTCTTCCGAGCACTGACATTTCACAAATCGTGTTCCACAAATCCAATAACAGTTCCTTTCTCAGAGAACTTTGAGTGATGGCTTCACCCCGGGATCTCACTCGTTCGGGCTCGGACCCCTTCTTGAATGTTAGCCTCACCCCGCCGGATTCACTCTGGCATGTATTTCAAGAACTATTTTCCTCTATCATTTTCGTAAAATGTCTTTTCAACAGTTCATTGTGGACCTCCCTTTCTCGGGTTCACTTGATCAGGGTGATAGTGGCTCAACCCTGGATCACCCTCTTCCGGGCACTGACCCCTTTTTACTTTCAGCCTCCCTCTGCTGGGTTCACTATAGCTTTCCTTGCTTTTCCGAATTTAAATGTCTTTTTAAACAGTTGTAGAGGACATCACTCTGCCGGGTTCACCTTTGTCAACACACTGTTTCTCAAGACTTTATTTGCCCCCCTTTTACTGGCATCCCTCCGTCGGTTTCACTCTTGCTGTTTCACAGTTCACTTTGCTTTTAATGATTGCGGGATTCACTTCCCTTGTTTTCTCTACAGTTCACGGTCAAAGGCTTTCAACTGTACAGAGATTTTGCTAGACCTTCTCTATGACCACTTTCACCTATCTTGGTGATTCTCCTATGGCCTTCTGGACTCAGTAGTTTCATTCAACATGGGATCAACCAGTTCCCTCTGCAGGTGGTCTTCCCTTTAAACTTTATAGTTCTTTGAACTCTTCTCAATATGCCACTTTGCGACATTTATAATTCACAGTTCGCTTCTCATCGGCTTTCCCTTCGACTCACCGGCTTTGAAGAACTGGTAGGCTTTCTTTGTACCTTGAGTCAAGTCCGGTACCACGGTAGCATGAGTTTCCCTCGCTCCTGCATATCAGCGTAGGCCCTCTCTGTGTACCGTCGGCATCTGCTGCAACACAATTGGGCTATTGTCCTCAGTCTTACGATTCGTTCTGCAGAGGTTTTGCTGGTCTGAGTCGAAAAGGGCAAGGTAGTGTCTCTCCTTGTCAGCCTCTCGATATTCGCCACCTTATTCCTCCTCTTGAACTGCCGTGACTGGATAGCTGTCTCGTCGTGCAATCTGCATTGCTTGTACTGTGCTCTCTTGCTCCACCTTTTATCCCTGTGGGGAAGGGAAAGAGCCATCAGGTGTGTGTGATTCTTCTAATCAATTGCTTGACTTTGCCTGACCCTTGTATTGGGACATGTCAGGTAAACGGCTCTGGTGTTAGTCCGTTCTCTTTTGTGTTGTGCAAAAGTATTTGTGTCAGAAAAGGGGGGGAGGCAGTGTTTATGAATGTCCTACATGATAGGATGGGGAAAAGGTGTTGAAAGAAGGACGATACCTGGTGTCACCCATCAGTGTCCCACTCCCACACCCCGAGGACCCAACCCCCATCCAGGAGATCCTCCCTCACTGGTCCATCCCCAGAAACTGTATCCATTAGCGATGGCCATGTCCTGGCCACCTAGATGACAGATCACTAGGGTTTAGCCAGGGAGACACCTTCAGGTGTCTCACACGTTAAACATAGAACATATGACATCACTAATGTGGGCTTACCGAATACAGAGCAAAGTGTCAATCGGAGCAATAGGTCCGTATGATAGATTACCTCCACAGTTGGAGAAGCAAATAAATTGGAACATATAAGATTGTCGTCGTGAATTGCAAGTGAATTATATATTATAATATTATAATCATATCATGGCGGTTCCTATAGCGCATATAGAAGAGATGAGCTCAAAGTTCCTATGGGGAGTTACCAATAAAACTCATCGAAAATTGAGAAGCTAGTGTGCAAGGTTATGATCATTCTGAGTATGTGCATTAGTTCTAACTTTTCAGATGACTAGTGAAGTCAAACCAACCCCTCCTGTAGTGGTCAGAGTCTACACAAGCACTCTGCGAGTATGCCTTGGTAGGGTAGTGACATGTCTGATGATGGGTGGATTGGATTCAAGACACATTGCAGCCTAAAGCAATTAACACAGGTTGCAGAATGCATTAGATATGTGTGAACTGTTGCAAAGAATAGTTAATTTTTAGCAATGGATGTATAACCCCTAGTCCAGACACATTCTCCAAGAGGCAGGGAACCCGGAGTACTTCTTCATAGCATGGTAATATCAATTATTTACAGGAAGACATTGAGTTTGTAGTCAGTATTTAATTCATTAGTTAAAGTTCTAAGTTTGCATCTATGTCTTAATTATCGTTGGCGGATCCTCTGTTCCCTGACGCCTCCATGCACATCACAGGTGGCGATCTCAAGACCCACAAATGTGATGTCCTTCTTGTTATCCAATTGATGTTTCTCCTGCCTGTCCGTTGCCAGTGGGTGTGATGCTAGAAATGCATCGGAGGGACAGGGCCTCGGTATCCTTGTCCTTTACTGCTTTTTATTTTGTGTTCTGTAGTGTTTTCCGTGCAGGAGTTCATGTGTGACTCCTGGCGGTGCAGCTCTCTCCTTTGGTTTTTGTGAACAAACCCATGGGATACCCTTATGGAACCCATGGGTAGGGGTGCAACCCTGTGCCCCTGGTGTATGTTTTTGGGCACCTGTGTGTGACCCACAGAGCAGGGTACGGGCTGGTGGCAGCTACGTGCTGAATTGACTAGTGCCCTGAGCGTCCTCTTTGCGGTCCAGAACTATCGACACCGCGGTGCCCTGCACGCCTCTTCCTTGCAGGATGTTTACTAGGAACGAAGCTGCTACTTCACCGTCTTAGCTCACCCTGTTCTCCGTCGGACGTTCGACGACCCGTGACTCCTGCCTTAAAGGGAGGGCCCTCAAGAAGGGCCGTCAATTCCCAGACGAGGAACGCTACAACACCAGGTACTTTGGGGTTGCAGAACTATTGGGAAGTCTATTGTGAACAATATATGGACTGGGCTTGTGATACATCCTTGCATTACAGGTTGCCCAGGTCGGGGGATCTCCACAGAGAACTGTGTCTAGGTAGCGGGACCAGTATTCTGCCAAGTGTTCCAACCAACTGCTTTCCTCCTATTTTCTATTGTTGGTTTCCTTATTAATTTGATTTGTGTGACATTTAACCTGAGTACAGTTGATGCACTTTAATGAGATCTGCTAATAATTGTGGTACCACTTAGAACTGTATGTATTTAGCATTGTTGATTTTCGGAGCACAAAGTGAGTTATTGTGATAGTGTACATAACCTTGAATATTAATTATATAAAGACTGTGTTTTAATCGATATAGTGTGCGGACATTCCTTTGTGGGTGCTTGGGGACTACACTGTACTTAAGAACCAGCCTGCATCATGTCCTGAGAAGCTAGGCCTTGATTGCTCGACCACGTACCAATAATAGAGAATCTTGGCTGGGGTCCTCTGTGCCTCTCCTCTACCATATAGAGAGCAGATGTACATACACCCCCCTCCGGTGTCTTTACACTGGTGGCATCGGTATGGTTTTAAGAATCAGTGTATAATCGTGCCACTTATGAAGGATATCTGCACTTTGTTAAATTAAGGTTTAGTTGTGTACAAGATAACTGCATTACAAGCAATGAAATCTATTGCGAATGGTAAATTGACTCGGACGAGCTTAGAGGCTCTCCAGAGTGCTTGTGAAGCCAGGGAGTTAGACTTTGTGGATAAGTCTAGGTCTGAGCTGATAACTGCCCTGGTGGACTACCAGATCGATTGTGAAACTCTTGAAGGGGGGGGTGCAACCAATGAGGACTCTACCCCGAGGGTTGTCGCCGAATCTGAATCTAGGAATGCCACCAATCCTGCTGCCTCTGTTCCAAACCCCAGCACTTCCTTGGAGCTTGAGTTATTAAGGATGAAATTGGCCTTTGAATATCGCAAGTTGTGAATAGATGCTGAGCTTAAGAAAGAGGAGTTGGCACAGCAAGTGGAGCTCAAGAATCAGGATCTTAAGCTAAAAGATAGGGATCTTGAACTAAAAGATATGGACCTTGAACTGAAGAAACGGGACACTGAATGTAGGCGAATCCAGTTAGAGAAAGCTCGAGTGGAGACTTCAGCTAAACCCGCTGAAAGTGTCAGGTCCCCAGCAACCAAGTTCATGAAAGATTTGGTTGGTGTGTATGTGGAGGGTTCTGATATCCTCCAATGGATTGAAGCGTTTGAAATGGCTTGTGCAATCATTATGTTGATAAGAAAGATTAGGCTAAGTGTTTGTTAAGCAGAGTGCCTCAAACTGGATATGACTGTATTCTGAAACTGAGTGTGGAAGAAAGGGGTCAGTGTGAGTGCATGAAGTCTGCTTTGATTGACAAGTTTGGCAAGACACCTACCCAATACCTTAAACGGTTCAGGGATTTTAAGAAACGAGAGAATGTGTCTTGAATTGACTGGGTAAGTGCTGAGCACATGAACATGATGGGGTGGATTGATGGGAACAAAGTGAAAACGTTTGTTGAATTGTCCCACCTTTTGTTTTTTGAGCATTTCTCAGAAGCCTGTTCACCAGAGCTGCGTCAGTATATTGCTGACCAAAATATTTTGGACCCCTTTAAGCTGGCTTGGTTGGCTGACAAGTGGGTCTCCTACCGGGTGTCCCCTAAGGACTCCAGTGGGAAGGACAAGGACAAAGAAAAGGGGGCCTCTCAGAAAGCTGAGGAGTCCCAAAAGCAGTCACAGTCGGGTAAACCAAAACCTTCCTCTCCGAAGACCCAAAAACCTAGTGGAGATAAGTCTGTTGTGGGTGGGAGTAAGAGTAGTGGTCCGCCTGCTGCAAAACAGGGTCCCAGTGGTTTCAGTACCGTACCGCGCACTCCTGGTACTTGTTGGGGTTGTGGGGCTCTGGACCACTGAAGGGGTGACCCCAAGTGTAAGGGTAAGGCACTTGGAGTCCAGGCTGTCAGCCTGACCTATCCCTACTCCGTACCTGAGGTGGAGTCCACTGTCCTCCCCTCCTCTACTGGGATCACCTTTTGTGCTCCCATGGAGATTTCCTTAGTGTCCCTTGGGGCCTGGGACCAGTACGCAGAAGTACTGGTGACTATCCCACAGAACACTTGTAGGTTTGTGAGAAGTGTCCTCTTGAATGGCCAGCCTTCAACTGGTTTGAGAGACACTGGGGCAAGCATGACAGTGGTGGACAGGACCCTGCTCCAGCCAGAGGACTATACAGGTGCTCCTCTGAGAACCACCAGGTTATCTGGTGGGCCTCCCAAATTATCGCCTGTAGCATTAGTCAACATTACGAATGGAGACAAGACAGCGAATCTTCCGGTCCTGGTTCAGGACAACGTGCCTGCGAACATTTTGTTGGGAAACGATTTGGTTGAGTTGGGGATGATCACGGTAGCAGGTCACACAGGGTCCATCTGCAAGCCCGGCACCCTCGCCGATGGGAAAACCCAACGGAAGAGTAAGAAGGCCACCTTTGTGGAGGGAGTCCCTGCTCTTCCTGCTGTTCCGACAGCACCCATTGGGATCCATGCTCCGGACGGCCTGGGTGCAGGGGTGAATCCAGTCTCAACTCCTGTGGGAGAAGAGCCAGAAGACTCTCCTGTGGGAGAGGTTCTCAACCCGGAGGATCATTCCGACCTTCAATGCTTGTTAGCTGAAGGGGGACCCTCCCGGGCGGACTTCTGTAAGGGACAGAGAGAGTGCCACTCTCTCGAGGGTCTGAGGAAACAGGCCCTGTACCAGGCACAAGGAGAAGTGCCTAGGGCATTCCATATTTATTGGGAGGGTTAGCTCCTTGTTAGTGAGCCCACTAAGCCTGAACCTGGTGTCCTCAAGAGGTTGGTGGTACCTCAGGTTTACCATCCCTTCCTGCTGCAGTTGGCTCATGAGGTGCCCTTGGCTGGTCATCTTGGTACCAAGAAGACTAAGCAGAGGCTCTCTGCCCATTTCTACTGGCCCCGGATGGGAGTAGAAGTGGAGTCCCACTGCAGGACCTGCCCAACTTGACAGTTGTCTGGCAAGACTGGAGGCAGTGTCATTGCCCCACTGCGGCCATTGCCAGTGGTTGGCACACCATTTAAGAGGGTGGGCATCAACATTTTCGGTCCCCTTAACCCTCCCACGACAGGTGGACATCAGTTGATCCTGGTCTTGGTAGATCAAGCCACCAGGTACCCTGAGGGTATACCCCTTTGGACTATTACTGTCAAGGCGGATGCCAGGGCTCTCCTGGGCATTTTCACCTGTGTTGGATTCCCTAAGGAGGTTGTCTCTGACCGAGGATCCAACTTCATGTCGAGTTACACGAAAACCATGTGGAAAGAGTGCGGGGTAACCTACAAGTTATCCACCTCTTACCACCCCCAGACCAATGGTCTGGTTGAGAGATTTAATAAAACTCTCAAAGGGATGCTAGGCAATTTGGAAGAGCCCCTATGGAAGAAGTGGGATCTTCTTCTGCCGTGCCTGCTGTTTGCTTAAAGGGAGGTACCTCAAGAGGGTGTTGGTTTCAGCCCCTTTGAGTTAGTCTTTGGACATCCCGTGAGGGGGCCCCTTGCCTTAATCAGAGAAGGTTTGAGGCCACCCCTCCAGGTCCCGCCCAGCAAGTGGGGGACTATGTGTTAGGCCTCAGACGGAGGATGACACAGATGATGGGTCAGGCAACAGCAAATCTCAAGGCCAGCCAGGAATTGAATAAGTACTGGCATGACCTTAAAGCATCGCAGGTGGATTGGACTCTGGGACAGGAGGTCCTTGTGATGGAGCCTACCAAACCTCGGCCTTTGGCAAGTACATTTTTTTTTTATTTGTAGCATCTAGTCTATTACAAACTTTTATTACAACTCCTTGATTCATTACTTCAATACTACTTCATTTTCCAAATGTCATTAACTAATTCATTATCACATCAGTTTATCGCTTTGTCAAGAAAGTTTATGACTGAGCAAATTAAGTGTGTTGAGCTTCCACTCAGAATCCTGGTCCAAAAATCATCCGTCATATCAGATGTAGGCTGGAATTTACTCAAATGGACAGTTCTTAGATCACTAAGTGCTGAACATTCAGTTATTAGATGTTTTATTGATTCTGGAAATGATAGACAATGTCTGCATGAGTCATCTCTTACATTTCCCATATGTCTCATCACCATCATTTGCTTTGATTTATATACGTTCGTTCTTAGCCTAAAAAATCTATCCCGATGGTATCTCGAAGGGAATTGTAGTAGGTACTTTGGCATGTTGTCAACTTTATTCACTGTCAGCCCCAGATCTAAGGCAGTCGGCAGCTTTCAATAGTTGTCAAGATTTTCAATCCATATCCAGACTTTCAACTTCTTTCTTGCAGTTTGTGGGCGCTTCAACAGTGTGTTCATCGAAATATTTGCAGTTTGCATAATTACTTTCCCCTTTTCTGACCAAGTCAAGAACAAACCTTTGTGCAAATGTTTGCCTCCTGACACTAGTATTTTGAACACTGTTTCTGGATTGGAGATAACCATCTTTCTCAGTAAAGCCATTGACTTCTATATCACTGTTCCATATAGACTTTCCAGGGCTAGCTCATGACGTATTATGATCATGGACAGTCCCAGGACTCGCCGCCAGAGGATTCCTTCTAATTGAGTCCAAATCTTCTGGTCAATGTTCCATCCTGCTTCCACCCCAAAAGTTATTCTAGGGACTATTTTCTGTAAGTAGAACGTGCAAATCGGTATCAATGAGAATTTTCCATACAGCGCCTGAATTCTTGCTCCCTGTAAACTGAGCATTTGAGTCCGATAAAATATGTCTTGCACCCAACTCCATTCACGTATTGAGGTATTATTATTCCCAGATAGTGGATTTCAGTGACTTTCTCGATCTTGTGCTTATATATTCGCCACTTAAAGTTGATATTTTTGGCGAGCCTTGAATGCTCAAACTTCATGATTTTTGTTTTCTTTCACATTTATTGCCAAGTCATTGTCAATCATGTAAGTTTCTATTTTTGTGAGGAGCCGCTGTAGGCCTATCTGATACTCACCAGACGGGAAGTAAACCAAATCGGTGGCCGGAAGATACAGGACTGAACTATTGATTGAAGAGCTAGGTCGGGGCCTCCAACCTAGCCTCCTCTCTGTGAGGGCATAAGACCTTTTTAACGATATGACCCTCTGCTGGGTAGGACCAGGCAGATGGACTGATCGCTCAAAAGGGCGGGGAGGACACGCCGCCAAGAACCCAGCTGTAAAGGAAAAACAAGAGGTGAGCAATTGGAACTTTAAGAAAAATCCCTTTCCCTCGATACTTCTTTCTAGTAGTATCTGAGCTATGCCCTCCCCTTGTTTTAAGGCAACCGGAACCACCTATAAGTAAGAAAGGAGAATGTAACCTATACTAACTATAGTGGTCGATTAGCTACAGGATATGGAATCATAAAAATAGAAACCCTTACCACTGCTGTGCTGTTCAGTCTGTGTTGTCCCAAAGAGTTCATAAAACGGAGGTGCAAAATAACAAATTGGTAGGTTAGTTAGGGAACTGAACCCGGGCGGAACGAGGGCCGCACTAGAGTCGGGTAGGTGCACTATCTGCAAGGCGTCCCTGTGCACTACTGAAGAATGTCCAATGGAAGTCTGATTGTGGAGAGACACAATTGAATTGGAGTATCGCAGGTGATGGAGTTCAGTGGCAAGGTACAATGAGTACAAGAAATGCTTGTTTAGCAAGTGGTGAAAAAGAAGAGTCTTACCGATGCCGTGATCACAGGTTTCCAAAAAGGCGGCGGGTATAGGCAGTCCGTGAAGGAGGAAACAGGTCTGGTACACGGGTAGGTAGTTTTCCAAAAGCGGCAGGCAAAAGCAGTCCGTGAAGGAGGAAACAGGTCTGGTACACAGGTAAGTAAAGTAGGATCGAAGACGGAACTTCTAAACACCGGGATGCAACTTTAATCAGAAGCAGCATCTTGCCCTGTTCTGAGGTTTAAATCGGGAAGGAGAAAGGCGGAACCGGACGAAACAGAGGTTCACGCATCATCGCCTCTCTGCTGACAGCGGGAGGCGGAAGGCTGGGAATCGTAGTCCAACTTGCCGCAGAGCGCTGCGGAGTGAGCCGAAGCTACTATTTTCCAGGGCAGTTGCCAGTGGGCGTAGAATGGATTTGCAATGTGACGCATGCCCTTACGAAGGGCAATAATCCTCCTCCGGACCTGCCGAGGTGTAACAGCATCCACCCCCAAAGGCGGCACCACCCCCCTACGGGCATGAAAGCGGCGAAGCAGGGCCGGAGCATGAATATTAGATAAAGGCTCCCAAGACCTATCCTCAGGGCCAAAACCCTTCCAGTCAACCAGGTAAAAAGGACGACCCCTCCGAAGTCGGAAATCCAGGATATCGGCCACCTCAAACTCATCATTGCCATCCACCCGCACCGGGGGTGGGCGGATCGGCAACCGCATGTTGGCCGGACAAGGCTTCAGCAAGCTGACATGAAACACTGGATGTTGTTTCCAGGACGAGGGCAATGAAAGACGCACAGCAACTGGATTTAAGACTTTAGTGACAGGAAAGGGTCCCACAAACTTGGGTAAGAGCATTCGTTTACCAGGCATTCTCAGGTTGCGTGATGACAGCCAAACCTTCATACCCACACGGTAGTCGGGTGCAGGTGTCCGATGCATGTCAGCAAATTTCTTAGCCTTTGCCTGAGCATGCAGCAGGTGTTGACGAACGACCTCATGAATGGACTTGAGGTCCCGAACACACGCATGAGCCGCCGGATTGTCAATGGGAAGATCAGGATCCAGGGGCAAGGATCGCGAATGGTGTCCGTAAAGTGCAAAAAGGGAGATACACCAGAAGCGGTATGCAGAGAATTGTTATAAGCGAATTCAGCAGGTGGTAGCAACGCCAACCAAGATGACTGGAAACGAAGTGTGAGGCAGCGCAGGTATTGCTCGAGAGTAGCATTGAGCCGTTCAGTCTGCCCATCTGTTTGTGGATGGAAGGCAGAGCTGAACCTGCCATCAATGCCCAGAGATGCCGTCAGAGCCCTCCAGAAACGTGATGTAAACTGCAGTCCGCGATCCGAAACCACAATAGAAGGCAGACCAAATAAACGAAATACGTTCCTAAGGAACAATGAGGCCAAAGTCGGAGCAGAGGGCAAACCCACACAAGGAATGAAGAGCGCCATTTTTGTGAAATAATCAATTACCACCCAGATGGTATCAAAACCGTCCGCCGGTGGCAGGTCCACAATGAAATCCATAGAGACCATGTACCATGGCTTGTGAGGAACCGGGAGTGACTGCAACAAACCCACAGGTTTAGACCGGGAGACCTTACATTGAGCACACACAGAACAGGAGGCCAGATAGTTAACCACGTCTTGTGACATAGACGGCCACCAGGCCCAACGACGGAGCAAGTCCAGAGTCTTCTTTTGGCCTGGATGAGCCGCTATCAAGGAGTCATGAGATAAAGCAAGGGCCGGGAGACGGGCTTTCCCCAGGGGCACAAACAGGCGGCCCTGAATATAGGGAAGTCCTTGTACCACATCAAGATTTAGGGCTACACATTCCTCTCTATGTGTATTCACCCAGTCTGAGATTAAAGAACGGAGCAAAGGTCGTGGAGTACACGCACATACGACCCTAGAAGGCAGCAGAAGAGGGCAATCAGGTTTGCTTTGCGCCAAGTGAGAGGGCAGGCGAGACAAGGCGTCTGCACAAACGTTGAGACGGGCCGGCCTATACGTGATGGTGAAATTGAACTGGGAAAAGAAAAGGTGCCAGTGGGCCTGCCGGGCAGTGAGACACTTCATTGATTTGAATGCCAATAGACTCCGATGGTCAGAGAAGACAGTAACCGGATGACGGGCCCCCAATAGATGATGACGCCATTCAGAGAAAGCATCCTTGACTGCCAGCAATTCTCTTTCCGTGATAGGATAGTTGCGTTCGTATGGTGTCAGCTTCCTCGAAAAGAACGCAACCGGATGAATCTCACCCGAATCCTGACAGGGTTGCGACAGAATAGCCCAGATGGCCATCCCGGAGGCATCAGCTTCCACAAAAAATGGTAGGAGCGGATCGGGATGTTGCAGCACTGGGGCTGAAGAAAAAGCCGCCTTTAAGGCCTCGAAGGCGGATTGCGCTTCTTGTGTCCATCGGTATGGCTGTTTTGAGATAGTTAATGCCGTCAAAGGAGCCGAGATGGTAGAAAATGAAAAGATAAAGCGCCTGTAAAAGTTTGAGAACCCCAGGAATGACTGTAGGGCTTTGGTTGTAGTAGGAACAGGCCATTCCAAAACGGCCTGAACCTTGGACTGGCTCATCCGGATACCCCGGTCGGTAAGGTCATAACCTAGGAACTCAACCTCCGATGAATTGAAGATACACTTCTCGGCTTTGACGAAGAGAAGGTTCTCTCTCAGCCTTTGTAAAACGAATCTCACATGTTCGGTGTGTTCGCTTTTGGATGAGGAGTAAATCAGTATATCGTCTAGATAGACCACAACAAACCGGTCCAGATAATCGTGAAAGACATCATTCATGAAGGCCTGAAAGGTGGCCGGGGCGTTACACAACCCGAAGGGCATCACTAGGTATTCAAATAACCCGTACCGGGTCTTGAAGGCGGTTTTCCACTCGTCCCCTTCTCTTATGCGAACTAGGTTGTAAGCACCCCGCAGATCAAGCTTAGTAAAGATTATAGAGGATCCTAGCTGATCCAAGAGTACAGAGATCAGGGGAAGAGGGTACTGGTTCTTGACTGTGATTGCGTTTAATGCCCTGTAATCAATACAAGGGCGAAGGTCACCCTCTTTTTTAGGAACAAAAAACAGAGGAGACGCTGCCGGTGATCTCGATGGTCTGATGAACCCTGTAGCCAATGCCTTGTCAATGTAATCTTTTAGCACTTTGTCTTCTGGCAGTGTGAGCGAATAGACCCTGCCAGCAGGTATTTTAGCCCCCGGTACCAGGTCAATAGGACAATCATACGGCCTATGTGGAGGCAACTGATCTGCTCCACCTTTATCGAAGACGTCCCGATAAGAAGCGTATTCCACAGGGATGCGAGGTTCAATGGCATTGGTAATGGCACCTATCAAGGCCCTTGAGGCCACCAGGGCTTGACAGGAAGTACCGGAGATGCTACTAGTTTGAAAACATCTTTCGTTACAGACAGAGGAAGGAAATTGTACCACCTTCCTGGCCCAGTCAATGTCAGGATTGTGATGTTGTAACCACGGAATGCCCAAAATTACACGAAGCTGGGGGGCCTTAATTAGGTCGAATGTGAGTGTTTCGATATGTCCATCGTCAGTCTGCATACGGACGAGAGACGTGCTTTGAGTAACCAGACCTGAGACCAGAGAAGAGCCATCTCCCGCATGTACGGCTTCAGGTTGTGGTTTAGAAACCACAGGAACGTTATTGCTCATGGCATAATCATAATCCATATAATTCCCAGTAGCACCAGAATCGATTATAGCCTGAGAAGAGAGAGAACAGTCAGTTGAAGTGGTAAATACCACTGGCAGACTAACAGGTACGGTAATTGCCACATTCGAGTCCAAAGATAATACCCCCGGCGTAGGGACTCCTGCTATCGCCGGGTTCTGTCGTTTCCCGCCTTCTTAACGGGTCTTTTTGGACATTCCTTGAGTTGGTGCTCAGACGAACCACAGTACATACATAAATTGTTGGATCGACGGTGTTCACTTTGTGCAGGAGACAACGGACCACGTACTGCCCCTATCTGCATAGGTTCAGAAGAAGCAGAGGAAGGAGGATTAACGGAATCAAGGGGAAGGGGAACTGGAGTCATATTTTTCCGTTCTCCCTTCCTTTCAGATCTTCTAGCGTCTATTTGTAACACCAAATCAAGTAACTCCCCGAATGTGGTAGGAATCACTGGCACAGTAGCAAGGATGTCTTAACTCCTCAGACAATCCTTTGTAGAATACCGCAGATTTCTTTTCTTCCGGCCAATCCGTCTCGGCTGCCAACTGATTGAACCTAGTGAGGTATGTAAACAAGGAAGACGTACCCTGACGTAAATTTAAGATTTCTAGATCCGTGGCTTGTGACTTGTACCGGGTATCAAATACCCTATTCATGGCTGTAATAAGAGCGTCACAGTCATACAAAACATAGCTATTGGATTCAAGCAAGGGATTAGCCCAGGCTGCCGCCGTCCCTCCGAGGTGCGAAAGGACAAAGGCCGCCTTCGTGGTGGGATTGGGAAAGGCCGAAGGGCGACAAAGAAAATGCAATTTGCATTGGTTGATAAATGTCCGGTACTGCTTTGGGTCACCCGTAAAACGTTCCGGAGGAGCCAATGGGAATTGGGTGGCCATCAGAACGGGGCCCGAGGTGAACCCAGAGGCGGAAACTGAATGGGCTCCAGAACCTGAGGCAGTAGCACCGGACGGATCAATTCCCAGAGTCTGGGGTGCAGGAAAGGGCCTCATGTTGTCAATCCGTTGGTGTAAGGCATCATGTGCGGCAGTCATGTCTGCCCGTAGTTCAGATACCAAATGAACTAGAGTGGCCAACGGATCCACTTCTTCCATGGCTTCTGATTTTGTTACTCACCGGACGGGAAGTAAACCAAATCGGTGGCCGGAAGATACAGGACTGAACTATTGATTGAAGAGCTAGGTCGGGGCCTCCAACCTAGCCTCCTCTCTGTGAGGGCATAAGACCTTTTTAACGATATGACTCTCTGCTGGGTAGGACCAGGCAGATGGACTGATCGCTCAAAAGGGCGGGGAGGACACGCCGCCAAGAACCCAGCTGTAAAGGAAAAACAAGAGGTGAGCAATTGGAACTTTAAGAAAAATCCCTTTCCCTCGATACTTCTTTCTAGTAGTACCTGAGCTATGCCCTCCCCTTGTTTTAAGGCAACCGGAACCACCTATAAGTAAGAAAGGAGAATGTAACCTATACTAACTATAGTGGTCGATTAGCTACGGGATATGGAATCATAAAAATAGAAACCCTTACCACTGCTGTGCTGTTCAGTCTGTGTTGTCCCAAAGAGTTCATAAAACGGAGGTGCAAAATAACAAATGGGTAGGTTAGTTAGGGAACTGAACCCGGGCGGAACGAGGGCCGCACTAGAGTCGGGTAGGTGCACTATCTGCAAGGCGTCCCTGTGCACTACTGAAGAATGTCCAATGGAAGTCTGATTGTGGAGAGACACAATTGAATTGGAGTATCGCAGGTGATGGAGTTCAGTGGCAAGGTACAATGAGTACAAGAAATGCTTGTTTAGCAAGTGGTGAAAAAGAAGAGTCTTACCGATGCCGTGATCACAGGTTTCCAAAAAGGCGGCGGGTATAGGCAGTCCGTGAAGGAGGAAACAGGTCTGGTATAAGGGTAAGTAGTTTTCCAAAAGTAGCAGGCAAAAGCAGTTTGTGAAGGAGGAAACAGGTCTGGTACACGGGTAGGTAGTTTTCCAAAAGTGGCAGGCAAAAGCAGTTCGTGAAGGAGGAAACAGGTCTGGTACACGGGTAGGTAGTTTTCCAAAAGCGGCAGGCAAAAGCAGTCCGTGAAGGAGGAAACAGGTCTGGTACACGGGTAAGTAGTTTTCCAAAAGTGGCAGGCAAAAGCAGTCCGTGAAGGAGGAAACAGGTCTGGTACACAGGTAAGTAAAGTAGGATCGAAGACGGAACTTCTAAACACCGGGATGCAACTTTAATCAGAAGCAGCGTCTTGCCCGGTTCTGAGGTTTAAATCGGGAAGGAGAAAGGCGGAACCGGACGAAACCGAGGTTCACGCATCATCGCCTCTCTGCTGACAGCGGGAGGCGGAAGGCTGGGAATCGTAGTCCAACTTGCCGCAGAGCGCTGCGGAGTGAGCCGAAGCCACTATTTTCCAGGGCAGTTGCCAGTGGGCGTAGAATGGATTTGCAATGTGACGCATGCCCTTACGAAGGGCAATAATCCTCCTCCGGACCTGCCGAGGTGTAACACTATCTGTGTCCTGTCGAACAAGACCAGGCCGTCTGCATATATCGCTTAGCTTATATGTCGTCCATTGACTTTTGGTGGGAAACATTTGACACTCGCTAAGGCGGTTGGGATGTTCGCAATATATAACTTGAACAGGACAGCTGCTAGGGGGCAACCCTGTTTCACCCCTTTGTTGGTATCAATGGGCTTAGACAGGTCTCCCCTTTCATTTAGTCTGACTCTGATAGATGTTTCTGAATGCAACGCCTTTATTGGCAGCAGTAGTGCGTTCGGGCATTTCCAGTTTTCTAATTTCTGCCATAATTTGTCCCTGTTTATAGTATCAATCACCTGCTGCATATCTAGGAAGGCCACAAATAAGTTATCCCTTTTCTGTAATGCTTCCAACTTCAGCAGGTTCACCAAGGCTAAGTTGATCTCAGTGCCCACGCCCTTGGTAAAACCTGTTTGCCTCTCGTCAAGTATATCAATTTCTTTAGACCATGCAGTGAGTTTTTCTTGGAGATTTGGAGAAACGTCGCAAACACCTTGGCAATCGTGTCTAGAAGGGCAATCGGGCGATAGTTGGCAGTATCTTCCCGACTTCCTTTCTTAAAAACTGGCACTATTATCGCCTTAGTCCATGAGCACGGAATTTTCCGTCTGTTGGCCATCACTACAAACAGGTTTTCAATGAATGAGGACCAGGCATGTTTTTGTTCCTTAAGCATCACATTGGTAATGCCGTCCTGGCCTGCCGCTCTTAAATTCTTTAATTTCATGAAGTCTGTACAAATGTCGTCGCTGGTCTCTGTTATGTCCCAGCTTGTATCTTCTTTTCCACTTTCAATCATAGAAGGCATCTCAGACCCTGCAAACACCTTCTGAAAGTGCGATACCCACTCATTTTCAGCCACTCCGTTTGTCATTAAGGACGCTTGATTGACTGAGCCTTTGTTCATGATGTTCCATATCTCTCTAGTGTTATTTCTTTTGATTAGGGCCAACATTTCTTCCCCACGCTCTTGATCCCTCTCATAGGAGAAGGCTTTTAGCTAGTTTCAATATTTCTGTTTTCTCCATTTTAGCTGGGAAGAAGCATTAATCCCAAATCGTGATTTTAATTTGGATAGATCTTTCTTTAACTGCTTCTTTTCTTTTGTCAAGGTCACACTCCAATTGTGCCTGTGATCTTTATCAGTGTGAAGTTTTTGGGAGAAGCCCGGATTTCAAGCATGGTAGAAGTGCTACGTAGTCTTTCATGTTGAATATCTCTTTATTTGCCGCCTGTAGCTCTTTTGTCATTTCAAGAATTTGTTTTTGTTTTATTCTGAGTCTATTTCGCCCCTGTTTCACCTCAAGTGCTTGGCATTCAATACTTGACTCCCTTTTGCACCTTAGCGGCCATGACATTACCAATATGTCGTAGTCGCTATTTGCCTTTGGCACTATGTGCAATTTGTCAATTTTAGTGAACACATTTCTTGACATCCAAAAATAATCAAGAGTCTTATCTTGACCCATGTTGTGCCAGGTATAGTTTGGCTGTATGTCACCATTCACATTTCCGTTTGCCATAAGACAATCACAAGCTTTCATTTAATTGCTCCACTGTGTTCTTCTTACACTTCCAGGACATCCTTCTGTTGGTTTGAACTCTATTAGCTCCTTATTTCCGTCGAACCATGAGATGTTCAGGTCTCCACACACGATGATTGATAGGTCTTGACAACTCCTTTGGTTGTTATCTATTATTTTCATCACCGCAGTTATAAAAGAGCCAGCAGGGATCTTTAAAGGATTCCAATAAACGTTCAACAAAAGCAAGGTTTGTGCTTTATGTTTCGGACCAGTGGAGTATTGAAGTACTGTTCCTTGAACGTAGCTACTAGGATTATTTTCTTCAATTACTTCCCAGTTTTTTCCTGCCTTTATCATAGTTATTAACCCAGAAAATGGAAGTCCTTTTTGATTTTTCTCAGCCGGATTTATCAGAATTAAGTAACCGTCCTTTACTGGTGGCGAGCGCATCCAAGTTTCCTGCAAGCAGATTGCAAAATTGTCTGAAAGGTCCACTGGGAAGTCATTGTAAAGGTGACTGAACCCCCTGCTATTCCACAAGATCACTGTTACAGGGACGACAAGATCACTTTTCTCCAGCTAGTGCTCCCTCCTCTCAAACATGGACTTCCCATTCTTTGGGTGTTGGAATGCATCAATATTTAAATGTCTCCTTAGATCATCTCATCGCTGTTCCATAGATTCTTTCGGACTCTTGTTCTCATTGTCCTCTACTAAAGCTTGTCTTCCCATTATTTCATGGTCAGAGAACTCGAACCCTAAACACAAAAACTGTTCTTTTGCTGCCATCAGGATTTTACGTACAGCTTGTGAGTCGATGTGTAGTAATACACAATGAACACACTCTTCCGATGGATATTCCACTATGCAAATATCTTCTGACCTGATGGTTCGTAGCACTGGCACAGAATGCAATAAGCGCATTATGTTTGCACGATTCAAATTGACATCAATTTCATCGCTGAACACATTTTCAATCTTTATTTTCCGTGTGCGCACTTTTTGCTCCCCTCGAGGAGCTTCTTGCCCTGAATTGAAGGATTTCTGATTATGTGCTGTTGTTTGTTTTGGGTATAAAAAGTGATTGTATCTTGTTTTGGTGCTTTAAGCTGTTTTTTGCTTGCCATTTATCCGGTTCTTTTGGCTGATCAGCCAAGGATCTTTCTCTCACACTTTTTGCTCCTTTTACAGCTTTTGTAGAACATGTTTTCCCTAGCAACTGTATCTCATGTGTAATCTGAATCAATTTTTCTGAACTGCTTATTGTCTTGGTCACCAACACCTCTTCAGATACCTGGGTACAATCCTCGACATCCTCATTAGAGTAAGTAGACAAGTTGATTAACTCCTCTATTTGGTCAACTGAAGAAGACAGGCTCTGATCGGAATCGATTCTCATCCGCTTTTTAGGATTTCTCGCTCCTTTCGCATCTTTTCTCGCTCCTTTAACAACATTTCCTTCCATGTTCTTTCTCTTTGGCCTGTCAGATTCTTCTCTTACAAATGTCTTTGATTTGACTGGTGCAGTCAAGTTTCTTATGAATTTCCGTAAATTACCACTATGTTTTGTAGGAACCTGAATGTTCTTTTTTTTCCAGCTTTTTCTTTGCGTGTTCATTAGACGCTACTTGCGATTTGTCTTTACTTGCCACAATGGAGAGATTTTTTGCTGGACCACTCAATATTCCATACAAACCTTTGGACGTGGAACAGGAAGGAATTTCTGGGCATTTCCCTTGTGCGATCATCGGCCCTTTACTCATATTTCTTTCTTTCTTCAGCACTCATGTCTACGTTGCCTGCCGTGGACACTAGTGGTCTATTTTGTGGTCTCTCATCCATCTCGTGGGAGTTGACAGTATCCCTCACGACAGTCATCATTTTATCACTTATCTGTTAAATCAATGAGTACGTTTACCTTAGACCCTTTATCAATAACAGTTACATCATTCAATATGTTCAATTCGACCGTGTCCATTGAGCATTGGGTCGCTTCGTCTGTTCCACCCTGTACCCTGCTTACGGTTAAAGCTTATGATACAGTTGTCTGCCTTCCATCTGTTTCCAACATCCAATCAACTCCTCCAGTCGGCTGTTTTTTTCGTTGGTTTCTTTCAAGAGCTGCTCAAATTGCCTGTTTGATGGGACAACTGCATGGCACCCTTCTACATCCTCTCGTGAATGGTAAGCCAGAAGTTGGTCTTCCATTTTACTTATTTTTCCATTGAGAAGTCCCAGTACAACTCCATTATTTTGTAAGGTTTCATTTAAGCTTTCATACAATTTTATGAAGGGGATTAAGGCCAATGAGGTAGCTGCCAGGACATTATTGCGAATCTGAATGGCTGCGGCAACTGACAGATTTGCTTTTGCCTCTGTTTCTATGCCAGCTGGACTGCAAATATTTTCATTACTTATATTTCTCTGGTCACATCTTCCTTGTTGTGGAGGGCTTTTTTTGCCTTTGCCGATTTTGCTGGTCTACGCCTTTTCCCCCCTTATTCATCACTGTTGAACTTGAACCTCTCCTTTCTTGATGACATATGTCTGCCATTTTATATCACTGTTTTCTCTGTCTCTCTGCTGTTAATGCTGTATCGTTCTCATGATTCGCTTGCACATTGCCAATGTCACTCGTCCTTTTCATTAATCCTTCCGTTACAGTCCGATCTGACAAGGTAGATGAAGATTTTTGCACTGCTTCTCTCACTCGATCGGCGGAAGTTCGTTCTCAATTGAAGTGGCAGTAGTGGAATTGCTTTCGGGACTGACGTAACTGGCTAATTTTCCATTTGTAAAGCTTTCCGCAAGTCTTGCTTTCATTTTCTCGAAATCAGCCTGAAGTCTCAGCGTCAAGCGTGCCTGACGCCCAGCTAAATCAATCTCCTTGTGAGCTATACCTAATCCAGGACCCAATTGGAGGTCACCCGCATAACCACTGGTCTCAGCACTGGTTCCTAAATCCAAACTGTTTTTCAGAATTATTGCCTTTTCCTCTCTTTTGTTGCATTCGTTGTTTTTCAGCTTAAAAGAGTGTCCACCTTTATTAGAACTTGCAGTCTTTGCTATTGGAGTGCTCTCGATACATACATTTAGATTTGGAGTGTGAGCTTGCAAGAAGGTGAATTTCAACAAGTTTGTATCTGAAGTTGCCCGCAGAACATCTAAAGAGAGCAATACAGAATCAGTCACGTCGAAAGGCGATTGAAATGCTCCTGGAATTCAATCGTTTCTAACTCAGCAATGTGTGCGGTCGGACCATTTTCATTTGTGTTTTCTCCTGCACTATTACCAGGGCCGGAATTCCCTCTGCCATTAACTCTGTAGTCTTCAATGTCAGGGAAGGTCAATGGTACAATAGAATGGAAAGCACTGTCCTTTCCTTCATTCTCTTTGCAGAGTTTAGGAGGGCTGTCCTGTGCCCCACCTAAAATCGCATCCGCTGCCACAGCTGGCATGTACATTTTTTGCGGTATTGAAAATGTTTCCGACCGATGTGTCTCTATTGACTTTGCTTCCAAAGCCGAAGCCGGAACCAAAACTGAAGCCGGAGCCGCCGTCCTGACAACATCAGCAGAGTCCGACTCGGCTTCTACATTCAGCATTGTTGCCGCGATGGTGCGCTGCAATTTTTCTATTAATGTTTGGCCAGTTGTTGCGTTCCGCACATCAAGTGCTATATGTTCTAAGCATAACTGGTTCTCACTAGCAATGCAGGACTGAGCCACCCCCCTTTTTTCACATATCGCTACGTTAATTCCCACACTTTGTCCTGTTTCACTCTCAATTTCAGTGTCAATTCCAGTGTCTTTTTCACAGTCAAAGTGCATGCACATTACACTATCAGCCGTGTTACAGGACTGGGAGGAAAGAGAGTTATGGGCTTGTTTTAATTTGAGGCGAGTCAACGGTCCGTTTTCTGCCATAAATCACTCTTACCTCTTGTCTCCTGTCACTGCTGTCTGCTGCGGACTGCTGCAGACTGAACTTGTCTCGAACTCCGCGCGCGTTCCGCGTTCTTCTGGGGTTTTTAAAGGTAGTGGAGCTTTTTTTTCCTTAAAGCCACACCACCATTCACTGGAAAACAGAAGACCAAACGCTGTAGCTGCAGCTCCTCTCTCCACCTCAGACTGCTGCAGACTGAACTTGTCTCGAACTCCGCACGCGCTCCACGCTCTTCCGGGGTTTTTAAAGGTAGTGGAGATTTTTCTGCGACATTTCCTAACATCCTACCATTTGAAGGTGTTAGGAGGTTATTTCAATGTAATCTGTTCTATTAAGGTTAACAATGCTCAATCCCTTGTTATGGTGATAATATGTTCATCAATGCTTAAATAGTTGAGCAAATCCTGTTCTGAGACAGTCTCTGTGTACTCTAATGTTAAGAGAAGCTGTGTATGTTTTAGGTTTTTGATTTTGATGTTGCTGGTGAGTGGCCTGGGGACCGGTCTCTGTGTAACTATTGGTTTATTTACAACGAATGTTTTCAGCTTCAATTTGCCGGTAAAAGTCGATCTGTGCGTCAATATAGTTAGTCTGAATCAATGGTGAAAAGGATTACCCTTTGTTGAGTACCAACACCTCTGCATTGGTGAGGGGTCTCTTGGATAGTTTTAAAACTAAACCTAATGCCTGCCTGACCTCAGCTATCTCTGATACCCAGAAAGGGTCATGCAACGATTTGTATCTGCTTCAATTGCTGCAATTGTGTGTACCTCCTCTGATGAGAGCATCTCCTACATTTGTGACTGTGTATGATAATGTAGAACATTCCCTACTAGTTTCTGGTTCGCTGTTAACATTTGAACTGGCCGGGGATGAGGTAAGGAAAGTGTCTCAAGAACCGATCTTCTTTAGATCATCATATATGAATTGAAAGATAAATACCCTGTCAACCCTATAGTCTCTACCATCCCTAAAGAACTTTTCAGACTTCCTAATTTTGACTTCGTGCTGATGAGTCTTGAGAATGTTGTACATTGTTTTGTTTTTTGATCTTTAGATGTTGATGGGGTGTCCATAAGTCCTATTTCTCTTTTGAGAGTCTTTATCTGTGAGACGATTTGTGTATGTTCTCTATCTGCATGTTCAATTAGCAATTGGATCATAACTTTTGATCTCTGCTTGACATTATCTTCCCATTTCTGAACAAGATCAGAGTCTTTAGGATTGTTAAAGTAATTATTCTAATCTTCTTGGTATTTTTTCTTGGTCAAGATAATTCTGTATAGCAGTGCATTCCTAGAATGTATTCTTTCTTTTTTAGACAATCTTTCGAATCTGAGGAATTTCTGTCTTAATGTTTCCTGGACATTATGATGTATTCTAAAGGGGTGGTCAGTTGAACCTCTGGGTGCAAATATAGCCTTAATATCTTCATCTCTAGATAAAAGGTATCATGCCATGCATAAATGCAAAAGACTACTAAAATGTAGTGATAGTGTTTAATAGAAAATTACCATATTCATTAGTTTGGGGCACTAGAACAGGATCAGACTATGCTAGGTAGACTAGAAAATAGTATGGCAATAGTGATATTATGTAATGACCTAGCTGCGCTTGCATAGGCGGGGGAGGGTGGCGGCATTGCCGTACCATTGCCAAATGTTTTGTAACAAGTTGTAGTACAAATTGCCCATAGCATTGTCCCACTGGTCAGTCAAAAGTAAAAAAAAGGGGGAATACTATAATTCAAATACTTTCTAAAGACGTTTAATGTCTAATTATATTGGTGAGCCTCCTGTTCAGAAGTTCAAATCAACCACTGCCAACATGTGTTTCAACCCTGCTGGGCCTTTTTAAAGGCTGTTTGGAGTGACAAGAACCAAAATCCAGATGCATACAAAGATGTAACTGAGGATTTCATTCATCCGAAATATGAACCCAGAGGTAAAAAGCAAGGTGGCGGGGGGTGGCCTGGCTGAAACCTAACGGAGGTCTAACCTCCGAGGCTCTGCAGCCCTGAGAAGCTCACCGGCCTGCTGCATGCAGAAAATACAGCTATGAAGGCCTGCCTTGAACAAATGACAGTATCTAAAACTATCGCTCAGCTGTAGATACCATCTGAAACCCCATGGAGCCTCAAATCCTACAGAATTCAGCCCCGTCCAATCGGGGCCGGGCCGGCAACCGAAAGAAAAATGGACACCATAACCCAGTACGGTACGTAAGAGTGAGGGACACGTGTGCACGGACCGAGAAAGAACCCCTGTCGCGGCGAGCCTTGTGGACAGAACGGCGCCAACCCTCCCCCCCCCCCCGACAGTGAAGAACCGGGCGGAGAATCCGGAGGTGGACCGCACCATTTGAATCCCCCATCAAGATTCCAGGTACGAGCAGAGCACTGGGCACCAGGAGGCAGTGGCGCTCCTTAACCCTCATCCTGCTCTGGGGAGGGGAGCGCTCCACTGTGGCTATGGTGCACGCCCAGCTTATACTAAACTAAGTAGCAAGGGGACAAATAAGCACAGCAGCCTGAGCCCTCCAAGTCAGGCTACTGCGGTACCCAAGCCATCAAGGATCGCGGGGGAGGGGTGGTAAAGCAGCCACAGGGCCTGCGTATAGGGTAAAAGCACCACTTGAAGTTAACTTGTAGGGAGCTGTCCCTGAGCCCAAAGACCACACAGATCTGTACCATCTCAAGCAGCCTGAGAGCTGTGAAACCTGGGGAATTAATACCCGCTCAATGCAGATTAAAGAGCCATAGCCTGCTCACCATCAGAGGTCCATTAGTAAATTACTCGGAATCCAAAGAAAATACGAGAGTGAACAGATACCCCCAGCAAGGACATATAGCATAGAGGATCTCCCTGGGCATGCATTACATGCTGAGCAATTACCCCGAACACTCCTCTCCAGTGGGAAGCTCAAAACCTGTATAAATCAAGTGATAACAGTGACAGAGAAGCCCTCTACTCCACCTCAGCAGGAAAGACCTCGGCACACCCCCTGCTAGGTTATCTCATTTATGGGCAGGATGAAGACAGGCAAAGCTAGGGAGAAAATAGGGGCCTCCATCAGAGACATGCTCCAACACCCAAAGCCACCACCAGACCTATCGCCACCGCTTGAGGAGGAAGCCCAGCCGGCCACTAAAGGGGACATCTTGCGCCAATTCCAGTCTCTGCAAAAGGAGATGGCGTCAACGGCAAAGGACCTAAAAAGCTCTTTTCAAGAACTGACACACACCGTACAGTAAAATGAATCTAAATTAGATGACTTGGAAACAGTCTTCTGTGAACAAACACAATCTCATGATCAACTCGAGCAAAGGGTTGCAGCAGCACTGGAATCCTACCAGCGTATGGCGGAAGAAAAGCAAGAGGATGCTGAAAATCGTTCCTGCAGGCACAATGTATGAATAAGAGGAGTGTCGAGAGACATCCTAGACCCTGACCTCGAAGGGTACGTTCAAGCTCTATTCCAAGAGATACTCAGAGATGAAATGGCAGATCTTACACTGGACCATACACATAGAGTGTTCTCCAACTTTCAGACAAGACAGAATCTCATCCCGGATGTCCATGTACGGGTCCATATTTTCAAAACCAAAGACCTCATCTTTCAAAAGGCTAGAGCGATGGGTAACCTACTATTCCGAGGATAGGCTTTACAGCTGTTCCAAGATCTCTCCCAGGGAATAATACAATGCCGCAGGCAAATGAGGCCATTGACCACTTGGCTCTCGGAAAAAAAGGGGATCTGCTACAAATGGGGCTATCCGTTCTGGATCATGTTCCAAATGGATGGGTCACAACACCAGTTTACATCACTCAAGGCATCGGTGGAAACCATGAAGATCCCAGAAGCTGACATACATATGTCAGAAGAACAGTCCTCAGTAGCCTCTGCACCTCCATAGTCACAATCAAAGTCAAGGAAGAGCAGGCGCTGAGACCGCAGGAGACCTTCAATGGACAAAAGAGAAAGGAGCAGGGATGAAAAAGCACAAGACTGAATGACGGGCTTGGTGACCTAACTCAATTTACCTCCTGCAGGAGCGACACTGAGACTTTGGGGGTTCAAGTACTCTGAAACTATGATACCAAAGAGCTGTATATTAATAAAAATACTGGTAAGGCAGCAGCAAGTTGATTATTTTTGCAAGTATTTATACCCCTAGGGGCAATAGGAACACATGCCCTTGTTCAAGCAGATTTCTTTATGTTGACTCGCACAGGGTTATTGTAGTTTTGTCTTTCTTTATTACCTTCTTTTCTTTTTTTGTTGTGTGGCCATACTTCCAAAAATGTAGCAGGAAGTATCACTTAACCAAGAGTTGGAATATTGTACAACATCCTAGTGAGGGGAGCTGGTATAACGTGGCCATAGGAATACACTGGTTTTTGTCTGCGCAAACAGCCCCTAGGGGTTGGAACAGATTGCTAGAAACACTTGGTATGGTTATAGATCATGGCTGATACAAAAACTGTATTCATAAATGTCCAAGGGCTCAACTCACTGAGGAAAAGAAAAGGAATCCTCTCGAAATTAATAGAGCTCAAGACGGACTTTGCTCTTATCCAAGAGGGTCATCTGTTGAGCCGAGATGAGATTAGGATGAGATCACGCTGGTTCCTGCATCAGTACTTCACCTCCACAGCTACCAAAAAAACCGGGGAGCTATCTTAATAGTGAAATCTCTACATTTTGAACGAGTGAAAGTGGTAAAGGACGCCATGGGCAGGTATATTGCGGTTGTTTTGGGCATAGCAGGAAAAGACCTTACAGTAGTATCAGTGTATGGCCCCAATCAAGAACAAGCCCAGTTCTACACAGACTCATTTCCTCAAATAGCACAATTCCAACAAGGGTTGCTAGTAATGGGAGGGGACTTCAACTTGGTACTTGATGGTGGTATGGATAGGTCGGGCCCAGAGTCTTTAGCTGAGTCGGTGAGAGTAGCCCCCCTCAAACACACAATGGGCAACTTGAACCTGGGCGATGCATGGTGGAACCTTCAGCCTCACCATCGGGACTATTCACATTTCTCGCATGTGTACCGTACCTACTCCAGAATTGATTATTTCTTGGTAACCCTTTCCCTATTGCCCGGGATCTCAGCAGTCACTATAGAAGTTGCTTTAGTGTCATATCATTCCATCACAGAACACTTAGAAGGATACAGCCTTGGAGGTAGGAGCTCCATGGGATGAGGCTGTATGAGTCACGACTCACAGACCCAGTCAATTGCTGTGACTTTACAAAATGGATCACACATTACTTTCAAGAAAACCTCAATGGGGAAGTGTCCATCTCAGGAGTGTGGGAGGGTCTCAAGCCCACCTTATGGGGAGAAATTATCAGTATAGCCACAGCCCGTAAAAAGCTATTATCTACCTAGAGAGTTCAGGCTGAGGAAAGGGTCACCAAATTGGAATCTCAATACAAGCGTGATGGGGCCAGGAAAACACATCAGCAGCTCCAGGTAGCCAGAGCTGAGGTGAAGGCATTGTGGGTGTGGGATATCGCACATAAATTACTCCGAACTAAGCACTTCTACTTTAGCACCTCCAATAAAGCATCCCAAATGGTAGCCTACAAACTTCAAGTGCAGCGAAATAGTACTGTAATAGTGGCCCTACAAGACAGTAGCGAGCAGCTACATACTAATGAATCTGATAAAATACAGATCCTATCACAATTCTACTCTGAGCTATTCACAGCAGACACATCCGCAAGCCCACAGCAGGAGGCCTTCATTCGAGAGGCTCAGCTCCCCAGGTCACGGGCGAACAGAGACAAGCTCTGGACGCACTGATTACAACAGAGGAAATAGCACATGCATTTGTTCCCTCTCGGGTAATAAAGCACCTTGTCCGGACAGCTGCACGACCACCTTCTTTAAATGATTCTCAGCAGTCCTCTCCCCTGATATGGCAACCTTGTTTAATTCCTTTTTGGAGACTGGTTTGATCACACCTACTATGGGGGAATCGCTCCTAGCTTTGCTTACTAAACCAGATAAAGACCCTACCCTGTGCTCATCCTTCTGGCCGATCGCAGTCCTCAACTACGATTTTTCGAATCTACTCAAAGGTGCTGGCCACGAGATTGCCCCAGATCCAACCGGAACTGGTGTTGGCAGATCAAACAGGGTTCATAACCGGGAGCAAAGTGCATGACAACATCTGGTGTACAATAGACATTTTGGCATGGGCGCAAAAACACAAGCAAGCAATGGTTTTACTCTCAATTGATGCTGAGAAGCGTATGATCGTGTTGATTGGTCATATCTCTCCAAGGTCCTGTAGGGGTTCGGGTTAGGCCAGCGTTTCCGCAAATTGCTACTGGCCAACTCTGTATTATCATCTACGAAGATTAAAGTAAACAGGATTCTCTCCAATCCAGTGCACTTATATAGAGGTACTCGCCAAGGGTGCCCGCTGTCCACATTATTGTTCGCCTTGTCAATGGAACCCTTGGCCTGTTTGGTGCGCTCATCGGGAGGCATTAAAGGGTTTGAAATAGCGGGCCACAACCACAAGCTGGCCCTACATGCGGATGACCTCCTCTTTTATATGCAGGACTCCAGAACCACACTACCGCACATCATTACGCAACTGGAGTGATTTCGCGAGGGCTCGGCTTTAAAATGAACCTAACAGAATAAACTGTACTTAACATTACGAAGACACAAGAAACAGTTGCACAATTGAAGAGGGATCTCCCCTTCTCATGGGTCCCACGAACCTTAAAATACCATGGGGTGAACAAGACGGCAAAATATGTCGACCTCTACATGGCTAATATCATCCCATTGTTCGTTAGAATCAAACAAGACTCAGTAAAATGGAGTGGTTCAGAAATCTTCTGGATTGGGAAGATAACAGCAGTCAAGATCACTCTACTACTACATTTACTGTATGTCTTCCAGGCACTGCCAATTTGGATACCGAAATCACCCCTGAAGGAGCTGCAATGACAGATATTTAGCTTTATATGGTCCCAGAAGAGGCTGAGAGTAGCCAGACATACATTGATGGCGCCTAAAATAGCAGGGGGGCTAGTGGTGCCAGACATTTAAAGCTATCTATACGCGGCCCAGCTAGCACCGTTCTGGAGAGGCAGAAGGCGACCCAAAGCAGGGAAACGAAACATTGGGTGAACATTGAGCAAGAAGTCACAGGAACCCCTCTACATGAGGCATGCTGGGTCTCCCTCAATTTTCGCAAGATCGGGGTGTGGGGTCTACCAACCTCTAATGCCGCATTGGAATACTGGGACAAAGCTGCACATAAATATAGGGTGACAACATTTCCCTCGCCTAAGACAGAGCTGTGGGGTAATAAAGAATTTCCTCTGGGTTTGGACAAGGGAAGATTCACCCGCTGGAAAGAAGGGGGCCTACACACACTGGGCCAGTTTTATAGAGACAACCATCCTCTCATGTTTGAGGAGTGTGGGCAGGCCTACATGGTGGGGAGAGGGATATGTTCGAGCATCTGCAGCTACACCACTGGGCCACCCAACCACGAGTTGCACCCCTGGGGAAACCCAAGACCACAGCATTTGAGGGTTTGTTTATTGGAGATCCCCCAAGAGCTAAGCTAGCAACTCTATACAAGGTGCTCAATTGGACCAGGTTTAAACCCCCGCACACATATATAGTCAGATGGGAAGGAGATTTAGGGAGGCCTATAGATGATCACATGTGGTTCAATATCTGGACAAGAGCCAATAAGAGGTCTCAAGCAATTCACCTCAGGGAAAATAGCTTTAAACTAATACTCCACTGGTATCTCTCTCCAGAGCGTATGCACAAAACTACTCTGACCCTTCCCTGCCACCTGTTGGCGGTGCAACGCACCCTCAGGCTCCTTTTTCAATATGTGGTGGGAGAGGTGGGAGTGCCAGCAAGTGCAAACATTTTGGCATACAGTAGTCCCCAGATCAGAGAAACCTGTGGGTTTGAACTGGAAATTGATCCACTGGTTTTACTTCTGGGAAACGAAGATGCACAGGGACATTACAAACTGACAGCCAGAAGCTCCAGATTAATTACTTCTTCCTAGAAGCAGCGTGTTTGGTAACTGCACAACACTGGAAGTCACAAACCAGGCTAGGCATACAAGAATGGTGGGCCAGAATATGGTATGTAGCTGCCATGTCTCGACAGGATAGCTCAGCGGCAACGTGCTCACCTTGAGAGCAAGACAACACAAAGCCACACCGGTTCAATCCCTGTGTCCGCGCTTAGAAACCTCTGGATATTAAGCGCATTATAAATAACATATCATATCATGTTTTGAGGCAGCGATGCGGGGAACAATGACAGCGTTTCTGATGGATTGGGCCCCACTAATCACATTTGTAAATGCGTCTGATAATCCTGGCACCCACCACAAACCCCATGAGGTGTCCTCCTTCTCATTACTTTAGCGAGCAGAATAACCTGCCTTACTTGTACCTTCACAAAGGACCAAGCATATAAGTCATTCCTCACCAAATACTCACCAACAGTATACAGGATGTCTGCACAAACTGTTTTGTTTTGAATTGATTTGTCTACATTTTATTATTATCTTTATTTTTACTTTCATTTTCTTGGAGCCCCTAATAATAAGTTATTATATTTAGCATTTGATGAGATTAGAATGTTTTGAAACTGTTCAGATACAACCCAACGTCATACTAGGCGAAAGCCAGTGTCAGTTGTAACCTTATGAATGAAAAATGTTGTACATTTTTTGCAACCCTGTACTATATTGGCACCGATGTTATGTTGACGAAAATATTGTTGTGAATGACTTAAAAAAGCAAGGTGGAGTTCCCAATACTTAGGGTGAACATGATTAACACATTTTAAAAGCACAAATATCAAGTGCAAAGTAATAATGTAGAACGGGAGGAGTCATAGTTTCAGTTTCAGTTTTATTAATATACCATATAGCCTTTCGGCTTTGTATATAATGTATAATAGAAAATGTAGGATTGATATATGAAGTTTCCATGTTTTCCATGTAAAACAGAACTGAATATTTAAATAGTAATCAGTTAGCAAATGAGGTGCAGAAGGAAAGAGAAAATAAGGGGAGAGAAAAGCACAGTTAGTAACCTCCGTTTTTCTTGCAACTATTCTTTGTAAAACACTCAGAGTCACCTGCCAGTGGGAGACATATCTTACCCGTAACAATATCTTGTCATGTAGTGATTGGGCAATTCAAGGTAATTAAAATAAGGATGATCTAATAGGTGAATGGAAGCGTAAGAAGATTAATGAAAAAACTAATGAATAATTCAGAATCTAGTGAAAATCTAGCCAACAAAAATGTATGCAGTTAAATTGTCCTGGTGAAAATACCTCTGCAGTGAAAAAGTTGCCAAGCAAAAAGTAATCAAAAAATGTATCTGAAAAGTAGCCAAAAATGTAGTGCTGCTGGGGTAATAGTTAGGGTTAAGAATGGTTTAGTGGGCTTGTGATTGCTTGGTTTAAGGACAGGATAGGGTTTGGGGTAAGGATAGGGGTTAGATTAAAGAAGTTGGGGCATGGTTAGTCATTAGGGTAGATTAGGTGACAGGGTTAGTGCTGGGGTAAGGGCTATTGCAAGACTACGGCTAATAGAGTAATTGTTTGGTTAAGTGTTAAAGAAAGGGATAGGGAGGTTGGAGAGGGCCGGTGATGTTGACGTAGGATAACAGTTAAGATAAACCTAGTGATTAGTGTAAAGTAAGCATTAGAGTAAGTGGTAAAGTTACAGTTAGTGTAGAGCAAGGGTTTGGATACGGCAAGGGCTATGCAATGTGTGGCAAGCTGGTGATGGGGTTTGAAAAAGGTTCACTGTTCATTTTCTATTTTTTTGTATTGAATAACAAGCAAAGAAAAATGCTTTAGCGCTCTGAAGGCTAAGTGTTCTGTAAGAGTTCAGAGTGGAATAAGGGTTGTAATTAGAGTTAGTGGAAGGTTTAGAAATGGAGTTGGGGTGATTGTGGAGGTTTTGTTCCATGTTTGGGTCATTTGTAGGTTTCTAGCCTTGCACCTTGGTGTATATAAAAATAGCTTTGTTGGCGACCGTATTACTGGCAACATTTTCACACTTTGGGTTGCTTGTATTGAATGACTAAATATTTGAAAATTGCTTTTTGATGAGTACATTTTCACATGACTACATTTTCCTGGGGTCATTTTCACATAAAATCAATAATTCCAGTTGGTAAGGATCTTCAGTAGGCATGTTCATGATTAGAGCTGTACCTTCGAGGCAGTCTTAAGTGCCATACAAATATAATGAATGTTTTGGAAATTGTAATTTCCAATGTCTGTGTTCATCTGTAATGCAACAAAAAGACCCCATGTAACGTACTGGTCTGTTATATCGTATAGTTAGCCGCACATATTTTCAGAAAACATGAATGTGAAGGGAAAAGTAGCCCTTGCCTATTGTCAATTCACTGTGTTCCCATTGCTTAATTTCAGTTGTAAGGAAGAAGTGAGCTCGGATTCGCTTCAACTGGTCCTATAATGAAGGATAGATCTAATGAATGACTGTGCCACATGCACATATGGAAATCACACTTGGCCAGGAATAGATAATTACTAGTCTTACCTTGTTGAGTTATATCTGATGTAATTACATCAGGCTCTGATCTACCAGGGTAGCGTGAACAGGGCGTTCAGTTCTCCTGCGGTTAGTGGAAGACGCCAAAAGAAAAACTATTGTGCCCAAAAGAAATCTATTGGTACAACATGTATAGTGGCCATGGCAGAAGGCCATGGCTAGTGGGCCCTAGAGAAACTATGGTATAGCAAAACCTTTCAGATTCAGTGAGAAAACCCTTGGTTAAGAGATAGTTAAAGTCATCAGATATAACACAACAAAACCACTGAAATTCAGCACTCGCATTCCAGTCCAGTCCACCTCGGAGAAGGAAATGTGTCACATGAACCAAAACGTGATAGGGGGTAATGGACAGGAGAGGGCCAGGGAGGGAAAAAGCCATTGAGGGGAGTGGTGGGACCGTGGAAAGAGGAGGGGGAACTTGGTGAGTGTCTGTGAGGACAGGGAAGAGTTTCACATCAGCACGAGAAGGAGCGTGCATCCTACAAATTGACCTGAATGAGGTCGCTACGTGGGAAGGAGGACAGTCCAGGGACAATAGGCCAAGGCCGAGGCCATGGGAATGGACAACGGTGGGAGAGAAAAGGAGAATGGGGACAAGATTGACCAAACTGCCGTCAAAAGACAGGAGAAAGGCGCCATCTGGCGAAATTGATCTGGCAGAACGGGAGGAGTCATAAATGAAACCGGCATTTTAAGGGTGGTGGGCCTCTAAAGGCGTTAATAGAGCACAGGGGGGAGAGCAACCATCTGAGAATCAATAAGGGCGAGGGAGCCCGGGACAGGTGAGGTGGGGAACCTGGGAGGGCAAGTCCTTCCAGTGAGGGAGAGGGTGTTGAGGGAGAGGGGGAAGAAGGGGAACTGGGGGAGGGAGGGCGAGCGAGGGAGGGAGGGGGGCGGGGGAGGAGGCAGATTTCACACAGGAAATGTGGCACAGAAGGCAGAGGTCCGGGGTCTACTAATCGACAAAAGGGGAGATCAAGGGGGCCAGAACGGGCGGAGGGAGCCCGTGAGGCACTCACATGAGAGAGGGACTGAGGGCCATAACAAGCTGGGAGCAAACACATGTTGATACCCGTTCAAGTGGTTAACACATAATGTCAGGGGGCTTAATACCCCCTTCAAAAGAAAGAAATTGGAAACATTTACGAGAAAAGAGGGCCCAGACTTTCTGGGGCAGCAGGAAACACAACTTAGGCAAAAAGATCAGGGGCGCCTAAAGCTGCAAAGGTTTAATCAGATATTGCATGCCTCCGGGAGGAGCAGATCTGGGGGAGTAGCCTTAGCCATCAGAAACTAAGTTGACTTTAGGGTCGCTGAAACTATAAGGGATAAGGAGGGTAGGTATATTGTAGTTAAAGGGACATATCAAGACAACCAATATACTGTGGCGGTAGTGTACGCACCAAACATAGGCCAGGAGCAATTCTTGAGGCGGGTTCTGGGAGTACTGGAAGATAAGGCATGGGGGCAAATAGTGTTACTGGGGGACCACAACATAGGTTGGGACAGGGGACAGGATAGGTCCGGGACTCTGTGAGGGGAGGGGGAGCAGTGATGTCTACAGAACTCAAACATAGAATTCGGGGGGTAGGGCTAAGGGATGTATGGCAGGAACTGAAGAAAGGTGAAGAGGGCTACACCTTCCTTTCAGGGTTCATGAGTCGCAGTCTAGAATAGACTATATCTGGGTGTCAACGGGTCTGATGGGCCGGATTGGAGAGGTCAAGACAGGCCCCATTGGCATAGCTGACCATAAGGTGGTTTCCATGCTCATGGACTTGGGGCGCAGGGAAAGATGGGTTTGGGGATGGAAATACCCAAAGTACCTTCTTAGAGACCAAGTAATCAGAGAAAAAATCGAAGGGAAGATTAGGGACTTCTTTGCACAAAATACGAAGGGGACACGAGTGAAGAGACAAGATGGGATGCCTTCAAGGCCACACTCAGGGGAGAGCTGATAGCAGCAAGGGCACAGAGGGAAAAACAGTTGAAGGTATTAGAAGAACAGCTAGAGGCACAGGTGGAGACAGCAAGGCAAAGGACGGGAACAACCCCGACTAGGGCCTCCATGAGGGAGTACAGGAGAGCATTGGGGTAGCTGGAGATCCTCCGCACGACAAAAGCTGAAGGGGCACTCCTTAAAGTTTTTCAAAAATATGACACTAAAGCCAATAAGGCCGATGCACTCCTTGGACGCCTCCTGAGAGGGGTGAAATCTAGGAATGCGATCACGCCCCTTAAGACAGGCAGAGGGGAACAGGTCACACGTGAGATTGATTGATTAATTTTTATTTATTCATAGAGCGCCTTACACCAAGGCGCAGAGATATACAGGAAACACTGGCAGAATTTTACGAATCCCTATACACATAGCAGAGCCCAGAGGCCCACGTGCAGGCAGAGTTCCTGGAAGGGGTGAGGTTGGGAAAAATTGTGAGGGAGTCACTAGAATTCCTCAGCAGGGAGATCACGGAAGAAGAAGTACGAGGGGTGATTCGCAACCTACCATCAAACAAGGACCCGGGCCCGGATGGTTATACTTCAGCCTTTTATAAAAACGTTTGCAGCAGAGTTAGCTCCACATCTGACGTCCCTGTTTAACACCATCAGGCTAACAGGGAGAATAACCCCGTCTATGGAAGAAGCTAGACTAACATTGATTCTAAAGCCTAACAAGGACCAAGAGGAAAGGACATCATACAGACCCATTGCATTGATAAATATTGATGCCAAGATATATACAAAGATCCTGGCAAATAGCCTGGAGCCCTTCCTCCCGGAGCTGATTCACTCGGATCAGAGGGGATTTATAAAAGGTCGACAGACAGCAGATAACATTAGGAGGGTGGCCCACCTGGTGGAAAAAGCCCAGCGGACGGACACTCCCACGGTCCTGTTATCATTAGATGCAGAAAAGGCGTTTGATCGCGTCAAGTGGTCCTTCCTGTTCATGGTCATGCAATAGATGGGCCTTGGGGGGGAGTTCTTGAAAATGGTGCAAGCCAACTATCAAACACCATCCACAAGGATAGCCGTGAATGGGGTGATGTCAAGACCCTTTAAGTTGATTAGAGGCAAAAAACAGGGCTGCCCTCTGTCCCCAATGTTATATGCAATTTATTTGGAACCATTCCTGCAGGCAATAAGGGAAAAGGAAGCGGTACAGGGCATTCCATTTGTGGGGAACGCCCAGAAGGTGGCAGCATTTGCAGACGATATGTTGCTCACCCTGACAAAGCCGATAGAGGCCATCCAGGCTAGTATAACCCTGTTGGAGGAGTTTGGGAAGGTCTCAGGCCTAAAGATCAACGTGGGCAAATCGGAACTCCTGAATCTGACCTTGAAAGCAGGGAATCGTGACTCACTGAGGACAGCTACCCCCTTTGTATGGAGCCCGGGAGGGATTAGATATCTAGGGGTAAAAATCACAGCAACTCTAGAGGGCTGGTATGCCACCAATTACCCCCCACTGCTGAAGGATATCAAGCACTTTTTCCATAGGTGGAGAAACCTCCGGATCTCGTGGATGGGTCGGGTAGTGGCAGTTAAAATGGTCACGCTCCGTCGATTGTTGTATCTTTTCAGAGCAATCCCCCAGGCGATACCAACAAACTTCTTTAGGGAATTAAGAGGACTAACCAATGAGTTTATGCGGGAAGGGAAAAAAGCGAGAATTAGTAGACAGTTATTGATGGCGCCCAGACGGGAGGGAGGGCTGGCCCTGCCGAACGTCCAACAGTATTTTGAGGCTACGCAGCTGCGGGTAATTAGAGAATGGCTCCAGGAAGGGGAAACTATGCAAAATAAACAATGGGTGAAAATGGACAGAGCAGTCGTACATTATAACTTGGAAGAGGTTTTGTGGCTCCCAAAGCAACATAGGCCCATGCATCTATATGAGAGCACCATATCTAAATTAGTGGCAGACAATTGGGATAAACTGGTAAGAACCAAGGGAATCACGACCTTCCCCTCCCCCTTCACACCTATATTCAACAAAAGGGATTTTACACCTGGGCTAGAACAAGGGACATTCAAGCAATGGCAGGAAGGGGGTTGCAAAAAGCTGGGGGATATGTTCCGGGGCGGAGAGGTACTCTCATTCGAGGACTGTAAGAGGGAATTCGGGGTAAAGGAAGGGGAAAGGCTTAGGTATGCGTAGATACGGCATTGGGTTCTGAACCCTGGAAACAAAAATGCAGCGACCAGGAATACGACACAGTATAAAAATAGTTCCTCTTATCCAATGACGGGTCAAAGGGGCTAATATCAAACCTGTACAGAATCCTAGATAGCGCACTACTCAGACAACATTGGCCATATATGCGGGGATGGGAACGGATCCTAGGGAGGGAGATCAGAAGAGAGGAATGGGAGAGACTATGGAGGAAGATCCCCAAACTAGCAAGAGCATCCCAACTACAAGAGGGTGGTGGTATAAGATACTGTTTGGCTGGCACTACACACCGGCCCATCTCCATAAGATATACCCGGAGATCCCGGGAGCCTGTTGGAGGTGGTGCGGGATGGAAGGCACGGCAGAGCACATTTGGTGGAGATGCCCAAAAATAGAACCTTTCTGGCAAGAGGTGCAAAAGGCGCAGGAACAGGCCTATGGGTTGGGGGTAATAAACCACCAGAGCAAATCATACTAGGGGTCAGAGGAGATGCCGGGGAGGGGGAACCCAGAACTCGGGAAAAAGTGAGAGTGGTTCTCACGCTCGCAGCTATGACAGTAATAGCGCAGAGGTGGAAAAGTAAAGAGGTACCCATGGTACAAGACTGGTTACGGAAAATATGGGAAATTGTGGTTCTTGAGTGGGCAAAGTATGCTATATATGATAAGCTTCAAACCTTTGCAAGGGATTGGGGAGAAACTTTGGCCTTCCTCAGAGACGATTTTCGGATTGGGTGGTGCCCCCAGAGCCTAAGACTACTGGACTTACAGTGAACTTCGGCGATCGGTCCATGAAATTAATGGACCAAGGACAATGTGGAAACTGCCTTGGGGGGTGGGATGGAGGACCGAAATATTGGGGGGGCTGAGTTCATATGTTGTAAAACTAATAAAAAGATTTATAAAAAAAAGTTTACACCTTGATAAGTACTACAACAGAATGCGCCACATGTAATCATACCATACTTCTGTATCAGTGGATTGCCCATGCCAAATTATTACCTATATTAAAAAAAATATGCATCAGAAGAGTTCAACAAAGATATCCTCGCTTATTTAATCAGTAATGGCAGATTTTACGTCATTATTGATCCCATTGCTGAAGTCATTCATGATGTAATTAGTGAAGTCACCAGTACTTCTTCCTCTGAGGCCTCTGAGTCTTCAATATAAAGCGTGTGATAGTATGCCGCAAATTCCTCATTGGGGATCTGGGACACAAGCTCTTCTTGTTGACCCCCAACTCATGCGTTCACCACTGGCCTTTCATTCTCCTCTAGAATCAAAAGAGCCTCTTGAATGAGGACCGCATCCGATTTCTTCTTTCGTAAAAAGGACATCACTTCCTTTTCCCGGTTCCATGTAATAATGTCCCTGTGAAAAAGTCGTCAGGTTCTTGAGACTTTTTTCTGGATATCAAAATTCTTTCCCCACATATTGTACGAGGGGTATACTTATATATTATTACCTCGAGTCCAAGTATATTTGGGTAAATTGTTTGATAGCCTGGAGGGTGCATCATTGATGCATTTTTCTTTAAAGTTGACACGGGGACATTATTACCTGATACACTTTTCTTTTTGTTGGGTGGTACAGACATTCACATTCCAACAGAAGACAATGGGTGTTTTACTCATAATGAACTAAGTAGCACACGTAGATGACCATTAGACTATCGACACTCTTCCGCATAACAGGGACAACCCGTTGTAAGCATTCCATAATGATATTTATCATACCACTTTAATGTTAATGTCAGGGAATTCATGGCTCAAAACAGTTCAGGAAAGGAAAAGGGCAGACAAAACGATAACATAAGGTGGTTTTGTGGGTATTCATCGTTTCTGCTCCAGTGCTAGTTGCGTTTATTTACACTCTGCCAGAGGAGCAAGGAAAATTCTCCACGGTAATCGCCACAGCACTCCCCCTACCCCTGTCCCCCCATATTCCCCATATTCCTTTATTTAGGAATGCACCACTCAATAAAGGCGAAAACTGTGATTGGGGACATACATACATTCACGGAGGAATGCATACTTTTCAGATTCACTGACTGCAGTGAAAAGGTCCGAAAATGTCATACGGTGGCAGTGTTGTTTTAAAGGCACAGCTGTCAGCCAAAGACAAGTCCCTCCCCACTATACTTAACCATCACAGATATGTTTTGCCCTTCTATAAGCTCTTCAGTGCAGGCCTGCTGGACTATTTGAGGTGAAATGAAACTCAAAATGCAGCTAATGATATGCAAATAAAACAAGGGCAGTAACCCACTGTAATGTGGAATGTGCAGCTGTGTGGTACATAGATTGCAATTGGGAACTATTTCCCAATTGGCATCTGTGCACCACACAGCCAGCCACCCTATATAGCAGACAGAGAACTCAAACTGATGATATCAACTGGAAATATATCACCTGGTTAGATATTTTTTAGATTTTGTTGCTTGCAGTGGTAATAATGATAATAGAAAAATTCAAAACTAATAGTACCCAGAATGTATAGAAAAGGTACAGCACTCAGCGAAGAATTTGCAGTTGGCACAAAGCAACATTAACTATCTGCAACCAGACGTTGTGGGTCCACGCTTTAATTTTAGGGCTGAAAGCCCAGAATAGCTCTCAAAATCAGGCCTCACAATTTGCACCTGCCACTAGCCATTGGCTAGTGATGACTCACTCTTGGAGAGTATTCAATGGTGTGTTGTGCGTATGTGGAGAACAGAGGGGGTGAGTTACTTTTTATGTTGACGAGCAACTTCCAACTTGAAATGTTTACCCACACTCATAACCCAGATCCATTAAACATGATGCAGGATGTTACAATATTCATGTGTGGAAAATCACCACCAACAAAACATTTCATTATAAGTTTGTTTTCATCGGATTTACCTAAAATGTGCATATTACTTTGGGGGATTTGCTTAGCACAAGAAGTACAACAACCACATCATTTAATTATCAATGCTATTTACTATCCCCGCCTACAGAGCTCAATATCTAACTCTTTGTTGAGGCTTCAATCATCAATGCTATATACCATCCCTTCCTACAGCGCTCAATATCTAACTCTTTGTTGAGGCTTCAATTATCAATGCTATATACTATCCCTGACTACAGCGTTCAATATCCAATACCATATACTATCTCTGCCTACAGCATTCAATATCTAACTCTTTGTTGAGGCGGGATTTCCCTAATTTCACTTGACAGATTGACTTTCAATATGATATGAACAGCCAAAGCCAGGGCGATGTCAGAAAATGAAATTAAGGGGGTTTGATAGTTAAAACTCCACAGGCTAGGAGGATCTTGGTGACATCACTACTCTCACCAGGAGCATCTCAAAATCAAAGATCCTCAGACTGGGAGGATCCTTATGCCAGAGTCCTTTGAACTCAGAGGGCCTCCGAGTCACAGCCCCTTGGGATAAAGCCTCAAAGCCATCAGAATAGGAGGGGATTTCTGCATCAGAGCGCCTTGCATACAGGGTCCAAGTGTCAAATTCCCTGGGAGTAAGGGGGTGTCAGACTCAGAGTCAGCTAGATTAGACACAGACTTTGAATTTCATATACCACACCAGGGGGGGGGCTCTGAGCAAGATCACTCCCACTTGGAGGGTCTGCGTTTCAGTCCCTAAATCTAGCAAAATCTCAATGTTAGCATGTCCCAGGCAAGGTGGGCCCATCCCAATGTCAATTTAAAGCCATCCGTGTAGAAAGTATCACAGTGAAAGCATTTGAGACTAGGACGGTTGCTGAGTAAGTGCTTGCAGAATAACAGGGGCTCGGAGCAACAGGGTCTCGGAACACAAGCGTACCATGCTACGAAAGTCTCCACATTAGGACGGTCTGGATCACACAGACTAGGATATCAAGGTTAGATAGTTCAATATTACAAAACTCCCAAAGCTTCTCAGGCTAAGAGGATCTTAAGCGTCAAAGAACCTCAAACAGGGACGGGCAGAGACAAAAAAATAGGAACAGACTTCAAAATACAAAGTTGCTCACATTCCAGAAACACAGTTTCGGACTTTTTGTGACAGACAAGCACATTTTTGAGAGAACCTATGAAAATGTGTGCATTTCAAAGTAGCATTGGTGGCAACTACTAGCTGCCTTTTGAAAGCAAATTGTACCTTCATCCTTTTGTTGCCTCTACAATGATGCAGCAAGGATTCATCTAATCAACATAAGGAGAACTGCCTGCCTCTGACAGGACAGACTTCACTGAAACCCAAATGTAACCCCTGGTTCTTAGCTACATGAACGATTGTGCCAGCCTCCTTCATAGCCTCCCTCTCTACTCCTCTCCGCTCATCAAGGTACTCAGCCTTGCCATAATCTACCCCACTTCTCTCCCACCTCCAAACACATCCTTCTTGCAGATTGGCTCTCAATGTAGAGCAATCTCTCTTTAAACTTCTTCTTCTTGTGTTTAAACCCCTGCATGGACTTGCTCCTCCATACCCTAACAAACAGCATCTCTCGCTACACTCCCTGTGAAGCTTCCGCTCTTCTTCACTCACTAATCTCTCTTTCCCTCATCCTCCTGTACACCCTCTCGCTACTGCTCCTTCTCACTCCGGGTCATTCTTCACTGGAACATCTTTACCCTACAGGTAAAAAACTCCTCTATCCACTCCTTGAAATCATCTTTCAGCTCCACTTTTTCAACCAAACATGTGCTCCCTCCATCTACTCCAAAGTATTCCTCCTCACTGATCTTTTTCTGGTCCCTTCTCTCACAACGGGTGAATGTAGGTGAGGTTGCAGTTGCATGCAAAGCATGGTTTCCAGCCAAGAGGTGTTAACAGAAGCATTTCTTATTATTGCCTGGAGGTCAGAGCAATTGCTGTCTGCAGACCACAGGGCTGAAGCACAATGCACAAAATAACACCACACATAGGCCGACGTAAAGGGGGGCAATGGAAGAGGCCCAAAAAGGTGAGCAAAAGGAGCAGGGGGAGAGGAACAGTGGGAAGGAGGGTTTGAGGGTGGGGACATTTGTGACAAATCAACTTCCGTGAGCCCCAGTGGTCAAGGGATGAATATCGGTTTCTAAACCATCAATCAACCCCACACATTTAGTACACCAGAAGGGATCTGAACAGATTGCAATACAAGCGAATTATAAGACCTCCATGTCCAATTTTGGTAACGTGGACGGAACAGCAGGCTTATATCGGCACGGTCGTGGATCGTTTTTAGATGCAACACAGCGAAAATACAATTATTACCCAATGATAAAAGGGATTGTCCAGTCAAGGTTGTATAAAAATATCGACTTTATTATTACTACAACACAGTTCTAGCACACTACAAAATACAACCCACCCTGTAAAGGAACCCAGAGGGCAGACAGTTTCACAAAAGAAATTGATGCACTCTGGATACTGACAGGAGGGTAGTTGGTAAAGTAATCAGTCTTACTGTTCAAGGTTATTTGGTTCCAGCACCAAAGGGGCAAAGGGTCGCAACTGTCTCTAGGGGCCTTCGGAGAAGGAACAGGGGGGGCAGAACCACAATGTACTTGGTGCTGAAGAACTTCTTTATGCTAGACAGCATCGAGGCGGATCCAGGGCGCGTTGCAGCCCTTGAGACAGAGTTAGTGGCAAGAGACAGCTGTGGGTACCAGGCAGCAGGCAGTTTGTCAAGCAAGGATGGACGGACGTCTGCAGGCTGTCCGGTGCAGCAGCTTGGTGCCAAGAATCGTTGTCTTTGGGCTTGTTGGCGGATCTGGAATGCTGGTCGAGGCGGCTCATCGGCTTTTGCGACTGCGGCGTGACAACAGTCAGCGGTGCTACCAGATGCGGTTAGATGACTCGACTGTCTCGAGAAAATATTCTTAAAAGATGGACACTGGATGATGCTTGTGTGGCACTCCTCCTAGCTTCTTCACAGGGCTCGTATCATCCTTTCAAGGCAGACGGCCCAAAGCTCAGGAGAGTGATTGCAGGCAACGCCTTGTCCTTTGTCCAGAGACTTCTGGCACTTCCCACCTAGAAAGCTTGCTGGCAGAACGTGGCAGGGCACGCTGTGTGCTGGCTGGGTACCAGTTCTGGAGCTGCTGAACGGGTCCTCTGAGTCCGGTATCTCCGGCTGTTCCCTGGGAGATGTTTAAGAGAGGGATCTAGCTTCCCTCTTTGAAGACCTGACCTTCCTTCACTTGAGGAAGATGTAAGGTAGACTGTACCTTCAGCCCGGGTCCAAATGAGTCCTTCTTTCTCCTTTCGAAGTCGTTGGATGATCTGCTTAGTTAGGGGTGCAGCCCTCATTTAAAGCCAAATGGGCCCAAGTGATTGGTGCAGGCTAAGTCTACCTTAATGAACCAATCATGGGTCCCCACCAACAATCATCTGTTATGCATGAGGTCAGTACCAGAGTGCTCTGCAGCAGGACAGACAAGGGGTGACAACATATACCTAAGTCCCACCCATCTCCCTGTCTGTTGTAGATCAAAGTGTCTCTCTGGTTAACTGAGCCATCTGTGACTCTTGATTAAAGCACAGGTTTCCCTTGAAGTATGTGGCGAGATCAGACTTCTTGTCTCCCCCAAATCACATACTTTTCCACTCTGAAAGGTGTCTGCTCTGCAGAGACACCTGCAGTGACTGCTGGACCCAGGCAGGCTATTCACTGCTTTTCATACAGAGAGGTGGGAACTAGCTTCAAGTTGACACATTGCATACCTAAGGGGTGTTAGTCCCTCCTTTCCTGTTGTCTATCGGGCAACCAAGCCCCTTCAAGCTTGCCTTAATTATCTCGCTAGTATGCACTGCCACCAGCCGGACTAGACAAAAGGAATGCAAATCCATGGAGCCTTTGATATTTAAATCAGGCTGCCAATGGCTGGAGGAAGGTGTGCCTTTCCCCCTTCTTGAGATGTGTCTTTCCCCCTTCTTGAGATGCTTTGATATACCCAGGGCTGTCACATTCCAGCTGAATATGACAGGGGAAGATGGCGCCTGTAGGCTGTGTCTTCCCAGAGTACACATGACTATGTGTTTTGTGCGGGAAGCAGATGAAATGTGCGCGGAATGACCTCGCACATTTCTTGGAGGCTGATCTCCCATCATTCATTTTCATTATTAAAAAATCAAAAAGCCCAGGCAAGCGTACTCTCCCCATGCGGATGGTCGAATTCCTCACAACATTCCCATAAATAAGCAGGGGGAGCACGGAGTGACCTTGCGGAAGACATACTTCACTAGAAGGCCCTCTACAACGTTGCTCTTATGTACACGGCCTTTGGCCTTAGATCTGGTAAGAGACAGAGCAACAAAAAAAAGCATTGGCGAAGCCAACAGTTTGGGCTTTTGTGCCAGCATGGAAAAGGCACTCGCCAAGCACAATCGTAGTGGTATTGACTAGCCATTGATGGCAACAGGTGCAAAATGATGGGAGTGCCTGAGCATCTTATAGCAGGGCCTGGCAAACGTGTAATACTTATACAAAAGCCCAAACTGTTGCCAATGCTTGCGCATCCATATAAAGACATTTGTATTACACCAGTAGCGGGTTTACAACACCAGTTAAGTCATTAACTCTGAGAAGATGGTGTCCTCCACAAATGCCATTCCATTTCCTACTCATCTGTACTCTAATGCAATAGTTTCAGTTTATAGGTGTTGCAAGCAACACCTAATAGCCCAAACTAAAGTACAAACTTGCTCAGACATTTCCTAACCTCTTTTCTTATCGATAGCCCACTTCCAGATAATTGATTGGAACGCCTCACTGCCCGATGAGGCAGGTACTATTGTGTGCAACCGACGAGAGCGGGAAGGGAATACATCCTAAGAGCCCTGCTTTCGGACACTCCTGGCCTCGAGGACACACCGTGTTAGCTGCACCTGACGGCCCTTGTACTGTGCGACCGGAAGAGGACCCAGTCCAGAGAACAGTACATGCCCACGGGGTGGGACATGTGGCGTGTCCTCCGCACGGGGGCTCCCCAGAGTGGTGGCGCCGGGAGGCGCCTGGGCGGTGTTTACAGAAGTCAACACGCCTAGGCGCCAATTACCTAGCTTCCCGCGCCGCAGCTGCGTGCCGCACCTCTTATATAACACGTTATGTCATCGTGCCGCCACTGCAGGCGGGCCTGTGCCGTCCTGCTGTAATTGTCTCTTTTCATTGCCGTTTTAGGGTGGAAACAATGTGTCAATATTTACTTAACAGTAAATGTAAGACATTTTTAATATGCCTTGTTCAACTTTGATGTTACTTTTTTCTGCATGCCATGGGGAGAACTAAATGTTGTAATAGCGCATAGTCTTACAGTTAGCATATATTTTCAGAGAGACGAACGAGAAAAAAAAACAACCACTCCTATTGAAACCCTCACCTGAGCGGTAAACAGAGAAAATGGAATATTATTTAATAACTACGTATGATTCTAAAGTGCCCTTTTGATGGCCAGTACCAACCCCCCTTCCCCTCGCCCGAATTAATTCATGGCATAAATATGATGAGTTGCAAAAGGTATTGCAAGACAATATGTAAAAAAAAAAAAAAGTAGCAAAGTGGTTAATTGTACGTTGCATATGGCTCTCCTGTCAATCTCCCATCACCCATTTTGTCCCCAACCCCCAGCATTGCAGGGGCATAGGAGGGAGGAAGAGGGGAACTAAATACAACATACAAGATACCATGCGCCAAATCCCCTGACCCTACAGAAATCCCAAAATGAAAAATAAATACCTGCCAGGGGAAATGCTGTATTCCCCTGCTGGAGTGGCCAGATACGTTCACTAATACGTCACACCTTTGAGACCTACGTCACGTGTCTCCTAAAGTTCGCGCATCCCACTGAGACTGAACAAGGGGTTTATGTGCTTGACAAATGTATATGTACATACCCAGTAAGAACATTTTAGTTAAGACAGATAAAATGATCAGATTCATTGCAACAAAAGCAGGAATTTCCGCAGGTGTGTGAAGGGGCGACCATCTCAACTCTGAGCCCCCCTCGCCCCCGTAGATGTCACCCACGGTGCGATTTTTTTTATCCCATTGTCGATCCCTGCTGTGATGATCACATGTATGAGCTCTAGGGCTGAGCATTTGGAGGTGGGGGGGGCAGACTCCGAGTTAAGATGGTTTTCAATTTCTGCACCCCTCAAATTTCCTGGATTTCATTGCGATTAATCAGATGAACGCCCTATACCATATGATATTGCCGTACATTTGGCCGTTTGTCTCGCCATAGGCAATATTTTTGGGGGGATAATGTGTGCGAGAGGGGGTTGCGGGGGTGTCCCCCGCACATTTAAAAATAATACAGGGGTTGCGGGGGTGTCCCCCGCAGGGTCAATGGGTCAATATCGCTGCAAAAATATGGCAATATTTTTGTATTGCGATATTTTTGTGGGGATATTAACACATGGAACCATTACATCCTAGTACTATGCCAGCGGGTATGCGATGATAAAACATGCATTTCCCTCAATGATCACCCAAATAATTATCCTATTAGCACGAATAATCGTGGGAGGACGATCACTAGCTGTATGAGGGAGTGAGAGTAAAGTGGGAGGGAGAAAAAGCATGGCATCCCACCGGCAAGGGTGGGCGGGGGGCGAGCAGCGAGAGGGAGGTGTGGGCGTACCCATTAAGAACCTGCCTGGTGCGGGGCGGGGCCTGATGGGGACGGGTAAATCAAGGGAACAAAATCAGGGCAAAAGGGCAAACCAAAACAACCAAAAAGTAATTTCAAGGTTAACTACCAGATGATGTTAACTTGTAGGGTTACGTTTTCTGGCAAGAAAACGTGTGTTATGCAAATTACCAGTAAAAAAAAGTCCACAAGTTAAATCTGAGTATGATCACCAAGGCGGTCACTGCATCTCCTGCACAGATCTGTGCAACCCGCAGGCATGGCTTAGATCTAGGGAGGCCTGAGTTAGCATTTCATCCTTCAATGAAAAATCAGTGTCATGGAGTTGGGTAACGATTTTTGCCTATTTCTATGGCCAATTGACAATTCAGTTCCATGCTGCCTGAAAGCACATGATTATAATTCTCCTTGAAGGTTACGGAAAAGGTGTATTGTGCTTCTGGACCTCACAGGGGTGGTAGCTTCTTGCACTGGGCTAGCATGAGGAGATGCTCACACTGTGATTGAGTTTCTGCAGGTGATTGTTTCCCTTGTAGACCCCCAAGCAATACTCTGGGTGGGGGGGGTGAGGGGGGAGGGTCTACTAGGGCTCAGTGCTGCCATGTCTACTAAGTGCTACAGGCCTTCTCCCATTAAATGGCCCATAGATGCATGATGGCATATTGATGAAATAGTGATGGCAGTGTGCCCACGCAGTCAAGTATCCAAGCCTTATCAGAGGTCGCTGCTCGACCACCTTAAACCTTTTCATTTGGGTTGGTATGCAATGTTGTCTAAGTTTTTCTCACCCAATACCCTTACATTGTACTGTGGCTCTGAGGGATTGACCAGCTCAAGGAAACAGTAGTCCTCTACTGGGAGTACCACTGTAATCACCAGCGTGTACCAACTTCACCAGAGTGTGGGGAGGGGGGGAGGGGTGTTCAAGTACGACCAATACAAGGCTAAAGTTCAAAGGTCTTGTTTATTCCTAGCGCATTGATGCCCGAGCGACTGTTAGTACTATACAAATGAGAATAAAACGAAAATCAAAAAGTCAAGGTAGCCACACTAAGTGATTCAGGCAGCTTCTGCGAGTGCTATCTGGCAATGGGAGGTGCTATCTGGCAACAAGAGGTGCTATCTGGCAATGGGAGGTGCTATCTGACAACGGGAGGTGCTATCTGGCAATGGGAGGTGCTATCTGGCAATGGGAGGTACTATCTGGCAACGGGAGGTGTGGGTGAGGACACATCTGAGCCAGCAAAGCATAGCTGGCCTAGCAAGGCCTAATTGTCTGCTCTCCAGAGATGCTCCTTTACAACTCATTTCCTCCCCTTCTGTTTTTAGGTATTCCCCCCAAAAAACGAAAACCAAAACAACGAGGCCGACAATAACGAGTTTGTTTTAAAAGTCGAATTTTTGCAGGATTTTGGTACCCTTTTAAAATAAATAGATAGGGGTGGGGTAAGGGTATACCAAACAGGCAAAGGGGTGTGGTGACGGATTGCGAGGAGTCTCCCCCCACATTTTTTTTTTCGGAATTCGACTTTAAAAACTCGTTATTTTCGGCCTCGTTATTTTAATTTCGCTATTTTAACGTAGAACCTTTTCTATGCACGAATATCGATGCCTAATGTTAACATCTGCACTCTGTGCATCCCACTGATGTGGAAAGCTTTGTTTACATAACTTTCAATGCTAAACCCACGCCTACTATTTAATCGAATGGGGGGGGGGAGTCCATGACCTTGCTGGAGGTGGGACTCAAGGAGGGAAGTGTGAATCAACTTTCCTCCCAGTTATTTTCTTCCCGCTGCTAGCCAGGCCAAGATGAAGAGAGGTACATTAAAACAAATTTTAAAAAATTGTGCGCGTGTTGGATGAATCCCCTGTGAGGTTCAGAAGCACAATAGACCTTCTCTATAACCTTGAAGGATCATTATTTATTTATTTTATTTATTTTTTACATTTGTATAGCGCACTACAGCCCAAAGGCATTGAGGCGCTTTTATAATGAGCATTCGGGTAGCACACAAAACAAACTAAAGTGTCCATATTATAATAATAGGTATAATACGTTACTCAACTTAATGTGTGTGTTAATACATTGTGTGCGCCTGGGGGAGGAATAGGGTGAAGTGTCTGGCATGTGTGTACTTGTGTATATGGTGTGCAGAGGGTGACGGGTCCAGGGGGGTGTAGGTGTATGTGTGAAGTGCACGTCCTTGGCACACACCAAGAACACACTTGCACTGTGCAAGTATGTTCATGGTGTGCGCCGAGGAGGTGTCGGGTTAAGTCTCTGGCCTGTCTGTAGGGTTGCCAGACTGAGCTGCTTTCCACACAATGTGGCTCCCCAAAATCCCGTGGCGCAGAGAAAATAACGAGTGTATGCGGGTTGTCCAATTTTGGGCCGCTTTTCACAGCGCCACATTTTCTATGAGAAAACACAACCGGGGCCAGGGGGAACGTTAAAGTCAGGCCAGGTTTCAGGTGGCACACCTAAAAAAGTAAGAAAAAAGTCAACCAAAAGCAGTCGGATTTGTGTTTGATTTTTCCCACCTTGAATGGAAGAGGAGCACCTCAATGTAAAGTAATTTGAGCATGAAGAAATGCCCTCCTGGGGTTTTAAATGTACTTTCAATGCGCAACGGCAAACAACACAAGATACTGTGGAGTGTTTGCCATTATTTGACATACTTGCAACATTGAAGCTGTTTGAGCTGCATTTTGCCATGTTTTCGAGCCTAGTTGGGCTATGACTGGGGGTCCATTTCAACTCTGGAGGGTGACTGGGGGTGGTGATTCGGTCAGTAAATAGCTTTATTTCAGCAAAAGACACAAAGGCGCAACATGACACATAAAACCCATACAAGACATTCGTATTTTAAAACGACACACACATCTCACTTTTACAAAGTCGGTAAATGTAAGTGAGAGAGAGGAAGGAGGAGAGAGAGAGTGTGTGGTGGGGGGGCAGTGGGGTGTAATTTCACGTAGTGTAAATATTGTAGGGTTGGAAAATACAATCATACGTGTTTTTACGGGGGCAAATACTGGCATGTTGTGGGAACTGATATGATTTTACAGAAGCAAATACTGGCTTTTTTTTAGGGCAAAGCTGTCATAGCTGTATTCGGAGAGGGGTAAATATTGGCCTTGTTCAGGGAACACCATCACAGGTATGTTCTAACAAGGGCAAATACTGGCGTTTTGGCACAGAGCCAAGACAGGTCCGTTCTTACTGGGGTAAATACTGCATGTTGTGCGAAACCATTACAAGTGTGCTCTTACAGGTGCAAATATTGGCATTTTGGGGCAGCACCAAGACATAGGTGGGCTTACTTAAGCAAATACTGGCATTTCACAGAGGCAAACACCTGCCCTGCTGCTGAAATGCCACCCAACGTGCGTTTTTATAGGGGCAATATTGGCATGTTGGGGCAAAGCCATCATAGCTGTGATCTTACCGAGGCAAATACTGGCACTGTTGGGGAAAAGCCATTACAGCTGTTTTCCGACAATATGCACTGATAAAACACAGCAAAAATGCAGTGGTTTGACCTGTCAAGGTGTCCCCCATTACACAATTTAAGGGGAGTGGGGATTGCGGGGATATCCCCCGCTCCGCTTAAATGGTATAATGTGTACAAGGGTTGCGGGGGTGTTCCCCACATCCTTTACATGGATTGTGGTGGGAAAACCACAGCCTTTTTGCTACAATATTTTGTGTCCACTGCCATTTTTGCCACGATTTTAACACATGGAACCGTTCCGACTGGGACAAATACTTGTGGTGCTGGGGCAAAACCATTGAAGGTATGCTTTTACAGTGGCAAGCACTGGCATCTTGGGCCAAAGCCATCACAGGTGTCTCGTTAAAGGCGCAAATGCTCCATGTTGGAGGAACGCCATCACAGGTGTGACTTTTCAGGTGCCAATACTTGCATTTTGGAACAAAGCCATCACAGGTGTGCTGTTACTGGTGCAAACATTGGCTTTTTGGGGCAAAGTAATTGCAGATGTTTTCTTACAGGGACACACACTGGAATTGTAAGGGCAAAATCATCATAGCTGTGTTTTGATAGGGGCACATACAGGCATGTTTGGGGTAAAGCTATCGCAGGTGTGTTCTGAGAGGGGCAAATACTGTCATGAGAGCGGCAAAGCTATCACTGATGTGTTCTCACAGAGGCAAAAACTGGCATGTCGGCGCAAAGAAGTAATTTGCATGTTACTTACTGGGGCAAATACTGGCATTTTGGAACAAAGCCATCACAAGTGTGGGCATATATTGGCATGTTTGGGGCAAAGCAGTCTAAAGGTGCATTCTTACAGAGGAAAATGCAGGCATTACTAGGGCAACGCCATTATAGCTATGTTCTGACAGGGCAATTAATGTCATTGTTGTACCAAAGCTGTCACTGGTATGTTGTTGCAGAGGCAAATGCTGGCATATTGGGGAAACGCAATCACAGGAGTACTCTCACAAGGGCAAATACTGGCATTTGGGGGCAAGGTCATCATAGATTTGCTCTCACACAACAAATATTGGTATTCTAGCACAAAGCCATCACACGTGTGATCTTACAGGTGTAAATGATGGCTTGTTGGGGCAAAATCAATCAATCAATCAATCAATCATTTTATTCGGCCATTGGCCATCAAAGTACATCCTAACAATACATTTCTAAAAGTTAAACAACAATTAAAGAAAAAAGAGAAGCAAGAAAGGAAGAAGCAGCACCTTCCTTAAATACCACCAACCAAATCTCTAACCGGGATTTAGAACTCCCAACCCCATAGCCCCCTCAGCTCCCATAACGCTGGGGCACAGAACATTCGCCCCAGAGAGACGTGCTTTGCTAGTGGAATCGCCAGGAAAGGCTACAAGATCAGAGCTAAAGGAGGGGCGGGCTGTATTCCAACTTCTTCGAGTCCACCCATGCCTATTACATCTTCTCAAGACATCCCTTGCCATGTGATCATCCCCAAAAAACAATTTCACAGAATCAGAAAACATTTAATTGGGCAGCTAGTGCACTCCACCATATCGTCCTTTTCACAAAAGTACAGTGTAACCAATAGAGGCCTTTGTTCCAAAGAGCATCCCTTGGTTCTCTTCTATCAAGAGGCAATTTTGGCACCCCATGGAGAAACACAGTGGCTCTTCTAGGCCCTTCATGGACGTTGTGCCTAAGCAAGGGCCTCCCAGAGCAGGGGTTTTGTACATTGGTTGCCCTCCTAGCAGAATACTTAATGTCCAGATTCCTCGGGCATAGCTCTCCATAGCTGAGGGCTCAAACCCCTGGGTGTGGGCCTTAGAGGGCTCTTTCGACGATTTGGGGTTGTAGATTGAACAGCCTCTGGTTTGATGTTGGAGTGTTCGGGGCACCAGTAGAAAAAGAAAGATGAGGGCACAGGGGATATGATCCCGCATCAGCAGTTGGACCCAAGCCCCTATGCCCATCCCCCAGTAAACCCTCTCCAGCCCTGCACGTCCGTCTCTCCCTCCTGGCATTTGTCACACCCTTACACAAAGCCGATAGTAGTTTTTTTTTTATATCAGCCAGTTCAGAGAGCACACGGTCGCAGGAGCAGCGCGGGATATTGTTTGGTTCTTTGCGGGATGAGGCTGGCAGGGACCGATTCCCTTGGGTAGGGGACTTGTGGGCCCTGAGTGGGGTTAAGTGTAGGAAGGAGCTAGCCCCAGAAAGTGCAGCTGACATGGACAGACTCCAAATGCTGCAAGGGGGGCTCAAAGGATGCTTTCCCTTACAAGATGCTTCCAAACCCAGGTCCATTGGGTCCACTGCTGGGTGGAAAGGAGAAGATGGAGGATGAACAAGCTCAGTGGCCAATGCTGTCCAAGGGCCAAAAAGGTAGTACCAGGGACAGGCCTTAGGGAGACCCCATGAGATATAGGGGCACACCCGGTACCAATAGTGGTGCTGATGGTTCACAGGCCTCAATGAGCTTGGCTATGCCCAGGGTGATCCTCTCGCAGCCATTGCCCAGGATATCGAGAAGATCAGCAGTAGCAATACCGTCGAGACTTCCTCTGGGGGTTAACAGGTTGGCATTTGGCACATGTTCATCTGGGGTGAGGTCAGGCAAAGTATTCAGGGCAGGATCTTGAGTGGACCCTTGTCGTGGAAGAAACGTCCCATTGAAGCTGTGGCTATGGGTGCTGAAGTGTTCAAGTGCTGGCCCCCCATTATCTCCTCCCTGGGTCATGAATAGTGTCAGCAGTCACTGGGGCAAGTGCCCTGTCCACGCTGGTACGCACAGAGTGAGCTCCGTTTCCCTGCCCCTTCCCTGTCACTTTGTCAGATAGCCCCCACTTTTTCTTCGGCTCAATTTGAACTTACGTTTCACTTTGGAGACAAAGGGGGATTGCATATTGAACAGAAGGGCAGATTTTGAGGGAAAGGTGGGGGGTGGGGAGTTCCTCCACTGTTGCTGCTCCAGCAATTTCTGCAGCAATGCCTGTACCAAACCAAGTCTCTGATACAAGGGGGACGAAGGGGCTCGGCTCTCAACTGCTTTTCTCACCTTAGCACTGTCCGGGTCCAAAGGGCGCTCAGGGGTCCGCTGCGTTTTGTTTTGTTTGGTGCTCCACTGGCGGAGTGCGAACACCCAGGCAGAAGCAAACACCTGTGTCCTTGATCCCCGCGGGCTTCAGGCCCTGCGGGTAGAGGTAGCTACAGTTGTAGATAAGGGGGCATGGCCTCCAGAAACTACAGTGGCAGTCCTGGGCTTCTGGTTGGCGGGGAGCGGGCCGCAAACCCTCCGCCCTTGATCCCTGCGGGTAGAGGCAGCAGCAGTTGTAGATAAGGGCGCGTGGCCTCCAGAAACTTCAGTGGTCCTCCTGGGCTTCTGGATGGCGGGGAGTGGGCCGCAAACCCGGCACCCTTCATAACAGATGTTTTCTTATAAGGGCAGCCAATTCTGGCATGTTGGGCAAAAGCCATCATGGATGGGTTCTTCCGGGACCGAATACTGGCACGCTGGTGCAAAGTGATCACACGTGTGTTTCTTACAGGGGCAAACTCTGGCATGTTGAGGCAAAGCCATTATAGGTGTGTTCTTACCAGGGCAATTATGGCATGTTGAAGTTGAAGTTCCACAACAGCCATACCTTATTAAGCTGCACCAACAAATTATTTATGAAGGTATCCCTTGTGGTCAAAGAGAGTCCAGAGTTCCAACTGAGAATAATATTCAACATTAACTAGCTCTGGTTCAGAAGCAAAGTGAATTCACATGAATAAGTTGGAACTCAAGGGGCTTCTCTCATCTGCTGAATAACGATCTTAGCTCTCTAAGTAAATATAATCTAATTTTGTTACAATAAACCTGGTTAACACCTGTCCCAATTTTTGACGCACATGATGTCCTAATCAATGCAGCACATAAAGGTCTCTTTGGAAGACCTTTCGGAGGGTTACTCACAGCAATTCAAGCTAACATTAATACCAGCATTACACCCTGGGTTTCACCCAATACCTTCATCCAAATGTCGAGGCTGAGATTGGTTACTACATCGTATGCCATAATAAATATTTATTGGAACCCGGTGAGGATCACGGATGAATGCTTCCTAAAAGATCTAAGTGATATGATCAATATAATACTTCTTGATAACACTGTCCACAAATTTATGATTGCAGGGTATCTAAACCTTGGCTGTATTTCTGGCAGTAACAAAAATAACTTAATTCGAACAAAAAAACTGGATACAATTTGTGAAACATTACAATCTACTTAGACTTAATGGAGTTTTCAAATCCGATATCCCCCCGGGCTCGATGTGGAAGAGGGGTGTATCCTCATCGACCATTGACTATGTATATATGAACTCTGGTCTTTTTTCTGATGTGACAGATTTTGAAATTTTAAAATCAAACATGAGCGATCATAATCAATTAACCGCTAAGTGGTTGTTCGGTAGTGATCCTAACTTGCATAGAGGCACATTTTATCATGGTCAGCTCACTGTCAATAACGCGGGTAACAAACTCTGATGGACGGTGAAGGCCTTGGACTGCCTCCATGCACGGTTGGATCATGAAGCCAAAAAAACTTGTTTAAATCTTGGTGATCCTAACATCTGTTACTCTGACATGATCCAAGCCATCCGTCCCTCATTGCCTGGCACTAGATCTAAATTTATAAATCGATCATCTTCTTTGCACGCTTTCGATCCTAAAGTTAAAGATCGTAAGCGTTTATTTAGATTACAAAAGAGGGAAGCGTTTAAACTGCCTGCTAGCGTCGATATAGTGTGCTTACAAACATCAAAACCAAATATAGAAACTGGGTCAAGCTTAGATGGGTGAGATTATTCCATACGGAAAGCCAGTTGTTACTGGCTACCGTTCAAAGCAAAAACATCGCCAATACGTGGTCTCTTCTTAATCAAGCCATTTCAGGGCCGCAAGTGGTCATCCAAGCTAATGAAGTCTGAGAGGCTGATTGGATTAAGTGCTTCTCGGCCTTATACAAAGTTCCAGTTAGAGGAGTCTCACTAGATACTACCATTTGCCCGATTCATTTCCATCTAGATTTCGACTTGAACGACATTCGCTTCTTCATTAAAAAGGCTAGCCAGTCTGGTGCTTGTGGGCCGCATGGCTTGTCCAACAAGATGTTCAAAGACCACCCCGAAATTTGGACACAAATATTGTTTCAAATTTTTACCATCATTATTATTAATACACAAACTCTTCCCCCTTCCTGGAATCACTCAATCATTGTCCCCATTTTTAAAAAAGGGGACAGGAAGGAACCGTCTAGTTATAGACCAATAGCATTATTAGACGCCCCTGGGAAGATTTTTTCCCGATTAATTTTGAGAGAGTTTCATAAGTGGACCTTGTAAGCTCAACTTAATCACCCCTTTCAAGCGGGCTTTGTGGCAGGAATCGGTTCCATTCCGAATTTTATTTCATTGAATTTACTTCTATCTGGTCATGCTGCACAAAAACAGAACTTGTTCTTGGCCTTTGTCGATTTCAAGGTCGCTTTTGATTCAATTGTACCGCACCCTCTTGTATTCCAAATTAGTCAAATAAAACTGCCCATCATCCTTAATAGCCCTAATAGTACAGCTTCACACTAACACCTCCATGCAGGTTAGACTTGTCTTCTTGGGGGGCGATATGACAGCGAAGTTCTCTACGTATAGAGGTTTGAAACAAGGGTGCATTTTGGCCTCTTCTATATTTAATTTCTTTATATTTGATTTAGGCGTTGCCCTTAGCCAAATTGGAAGTGATTCTCCAAGTTTGGGCCCACACAAAATCTCCTACCTCTTTTACGCAGTCGATTTAATCCTTATTTTGAAAACTCACAGTGGGTTGCAAAATCTTTTGGGCTGTCTAGAAAACTATGTGGACATGAATCATTTGAAAATAAACATGAATAAAGCTCAGATAATGGTTTGTAAATGGCACTTAGGTACCAAAGTTAAACCCTTCAAATGGAAAATGCACAATATTCCCCTTGATAAAGTATCCATTTACAAATATTTGGGCATATCAATTGCTGACACATCTTCAAGCACAGGGCACAATGCAGAAATTAAGGTGCTCAAGCAAAAATATTAATGGGTACATTTGGAAAATGTACAATAAAACATGTGGTAACTTACTATTTGCAGAAGGTTTTTCCAATCCTAACCTATGGGTCTGAAGTTCAAATTCCAAGAAATGACGCATGGTGGGACAAATCGGAATCGTCCTTTTGGAAACAAGTTTTACATCTTCCAACATGTACACCTTTACCATTAATTCGTTTTGAATTGGGCTCCTCTCAATGTCCTCCTATGTCACATGGAAATATAGTGCTTTCTTTCGGAAATGTCTCTTATCATCTAATCGTACAGCTATCTTAGGCAAAGTGGCCTCTCACCTGCTAAATCAAAATCAGGCATTTTCCAAGAAATGGTGTGATTCACTATGAACGCGCTAGCTGATGCAGAAATCTCGCTGGAGTTACTATTATCTAATGAAGGTCGATCGAAAATGAAACTCCATCAACATGATTGGTGTGTCAACCAAAACCGATGCTTGAACTATAAGGACTTCAAGCGTAATTTGTTTGGCCATAAGCGCTACAGAGTCATGGCGGATTACTTGATTAAATGTCCTTGTCCAAGGATTCGACAGAAGTTTCTCCGCTTCCGCCTGAACCTTTGGCCAACTTTCGATGTTTTAGCTCGTAGAAACTTAATTCCAAATATTGACAATTTGTGCCGATTTTGTAAAAAACCCAATCAAAAAGAGACATTGGAACATTGTGTGGTTTATTGTCAGCAATTGAGAGCTATCCGTAAGATGTATTTAAAAAATGTTTTTGAAGAACAAAATTTGTACATAGAAAAGGATATGTGGCAATGTATTTTTTCAACTTCTAAGCTATCCATAAAGAGCCACTGTACAATTTTTGGATGTTTTGTTTCCTGATAAGTGTTACTGAATTGATTTAAGAACGGATGTTTTCAGAAGAGATTTGCCAGAATTAACTCCATTTGTACATTGATAAGACCAGCACTCCCTTTGTTTTGTATATGTTTTTTGTTTGCATGTACTGACTAGTGAGGCCACATTTTTGTCTTAGCTTTACTACAGTTTTCTTTTTGTATCTTTCTTGCTTATGAAAAGGAATTTTAAGGTCGATTTTATAATATATTCTGATTTTGTATGTTGTAAAAAAAATGGAAAGGTTGATTGTATTAACCAAACAAATAGAAAATTAATAAAAAAGATTATGGCGTGTTGGGGGAAAACCATAACTAGTGTGTTCTCACAGTGGAAAATACTGACATGCTGGGGTAAAGCCATCACAGGTGTGTTCTGAAAGGGCAAATACCGGCATGTTGGAGCAAACCATCACAGGTGTGTAGTAGCACCTTGTTACTCACCGGAATGGAGAGTACGTAAACAGGCCGGACCTCTATTGCTGGGGAGTTGCTTGAAGGAGCTAGGGTTGGAGCCTCCACCCAAGCCTCCTCTCTGTGAGGGAATGAACTCTTTAAACCGATATGACCACCTGCTGAACTGTACAGACAAGGGGACCGATCGATCAAAAAAGCGGGGAGAACAGACCGTCTCAAACCCAGGCTGTAAAGGAAAGGATAAAAGTTAAACAATCTGCCAATAATGAATCTGGTTTTTTCCCAAGACTATTCCCCTTTAGTAGTACCTGGTTTAATCTCCCCTTAAGCCAAAGGAACCGGAGCAACCTATAAATTAGAGAGGCTTTAGTATATGGCTAATGTATAAGTCTTCAGTATGGAAAAACCAAGAAAACTATACTTTACCCCTGATGGAAATAGGATTGACGTAAAGAGTGCTGGGAAACAACGAAAGTATAAAATAAAAAATAGGGAGGTTAGTAAGGTAGCTATCCCCGAACGGAACGAGGGTCGCACTGGTTTCGGGATGGTGCACCACAGCAAAGCGTTCAAAAGATGCACTTAGGAATGAAGTCGAACTCCACAGAAGATGGGATTCCAATTAGAGTCTTTCTTACCGGAGTAGTTATTATCCCAGGGTCCAGGAAGCAGGCAAGGGGTCTGGTACACAGGCGGTCACGAAACAGCAGAATCAGTGTCCAAGAGTTCCGGAAGCAGGCAAGGGGTCTGGTACACGGGCGGTCAAGAAACACAACAGAATCAGTGTTCAAGAGTTCCGAAAGCAGGCAAGGGGTCTGGTACACGGGTGGTCAGAAAACAGTTCAATCGAGGATTCAGAAGAGGGAGTCCGTGTGCAGGCAGGGTCGGTACACGGGTAAAACAAGGACTTCACAATTCAAGATACAGAGAGAGCACTTCGGAAAGTATGCCGGTTGTAACTTTAAACAGAAGCAGCGTTCTGTATGCCACTGTGGAATAAATAACAACAAAGAGGCGTATTGTTTGAAAATGAGGCTCCCATCTCAACGCCGAGAACTACAACGTAACAGGTTTTCTGGATACTGTAGTTCGTGTAGAAATTTGCCATGGCAGCTGCCAGCGCGATAAGAAGGGCGCATGCCGGCGCCGTAACCCTTTATGAAGGGCGATCACTTTCCTGTCCCTTATTCTGGTGTTCCCTGGAATTCCCCAATTGTTCTTGCGCATACGAGAGCAATGAGGCAGAACCCGGGAAACGTGGCGCGGCCGAGGGCGAGGTGTAACAGCATCCACCCCCAAAGGCGGCGCAGACCCCCTCCGTGCATGGAAACGGCGCAAGAGAGCCGGAGAATGTATATTGCATAAGGGCTCCCAGGACTTGTCTTCGGGACCGTACCCCTTCCAATCCACCAAATAAAAGGGGCGCCCCCTACGGAGACGAAAATCCAGGATGTCCGCCACTTCGTATTCATCATCCCCGTCCACCTGAATCGGAGGAGGGCGATTGGGCAGCCGAACAGAGGGTGGACAAGGCTTCAGGAGACATATGTGAAATACCGGATGTTGATTCCACGAGGTAGGTAAAGAAAGGCGTACAGCCACCGGATTAATAATCTCAGTAATGGGAAAAGGACCCACGAATTTAGGCAACAACAAGCGTTTGCCAGGAATCCGCAAATTACGGGTGGACAACCAAACTTTCATGGCCACCTTATAATCAGGTGCCGGTTTTCTGTGACGATCAGCATTTTTCTTTGCCCTGGCCTGAGCTAGAAGCAGATGAGAGCGAACCGTACTACGGGTCGTCACCAATTCCCTTACACAGTCCCGAGCCGCCGGGTTGTCAATGGGAAGCGTAGGATCAAAAGGTAATGATCGTGGATGGCAACCATATAAGGCAAAAAACGGGGAGACCCCTGAGGCGGTATGCATGGAATTATTGTACGCGAATTCAGCAGAAGAAAGCATCGTCAACCAGGATGCTTGGAAACGAAGGCAGAGACACCGGAGAAATTGTTCAAGGGTGGCATTTACCCTTTCAGTTTGCCCGTCCGTCTGAGGATGATAAGCAGAACTGAACCGATCATCAATACCCAAAGAAGCAGTCAAAGCCCTCCAGAAACGTGATGTAAATTGAGAGCCACGATCCGAAACCAGGATGGCAGGCAATCCGAAGAACCGAAAAACATTCTGGAGAAAAAGGGATGCCAAAACAGGGGCAGAAGGCAGACCTGTACAGGGAATGAACAACGCCATCTTGGTGAAATAATCAATTACTACCCAGATAGTGTCAAGACCTTTCACAGGAGGTAGATCCACAATAAAGTCCATAGAAACCATGTACCATGGTTTGTGAGGCACAGGGAGAGTGCGTAACAGACCCACAGGTTTAGAACGGGAGACCTTGCATTGGGAACATACAGAACAGGATGCCAGATAGTCAATCACATCCCTTGACATGGTAGGCCACCAGGACCAACGGCGTAATGCCTCCAGCGTCTTTTGCTGACCCGGATGAGCCGCACATAGGGAATCATGAGACCAAGCTAGAGCACGTAATCGTGCCTGTCCTGGAGGCACAAACAAGCGTCCTTGGATGTAGGGTAGGCCTTGAACCACATCAAGATTGAGAGTCTCACATTCTTCTTTATTCGCGGAGACCCAATCCGAAATCAAAGTCCGCAGGCTAGGTTGAGGAGTGCAGGCACAAACAACGTTACCAGGTAACAAGAGTGGTTTGTCAGAGGCTTTGTTGTCAGAATGGAAGGCAATGCGTGACAAAGCATCTGCACAAGTATTCAATCGGGCCGGTCGATATGTGATTGTGAAATAAAACTGGGAAAAGAAAAGATGCCAACGAGCCTGTCGCGCAGTAAGACATTTCATTGATTTAAATGCCAAAAGGCTCCGATGATCTGAAAAAACTGCGACCTGATGTCGAGCCCCCAAAAGATGGTGCCGCCATTCGGAAAAAGCGTCTTTTATGGCTAGGAGTTCTCTTTCTGTGATTGGATAGTTGCGCTCATAGGGCGTCAATTTTCTTGAGAAGAATGCGATCGGATGGGCTTCCCCTGAGTCTGGACACCTTTGAGATAGAACCGCCCCAATAGCCGAGCCAGAGGCGTCGGTCTCCACCAGAAATGGGAGTAACGGATTAGGGTGCTGTAACACTGGGGCGGAAGTGAAGGCTGCTTTAAGGGTGTCAAAGGCTCTTTGTGCCTCCTGGTTCCATTGATAGGATTTCTTAGAGCTGGTCAAGGCCGTAGGCGGCGCTGATATAGAAGAAAAAGAACGGATGAAGCGCCTATAGAAGTTCGAGAACCCCAAAAAGGATTGCAAGGCTTTAATCGATGTAGGAACGGGCCAATCCAAGACAGCCCTAACTTTAGAACGACTCATTCTTATACCCCTACTAGTCAGGTCGTAACCAAGAAACTCCACCTCAGTGGAGTTGAAGACACATTTTTCAGCTTTGACAAATAGGTGGTTTTCCCTCAACCGTTGCAAGACAATTTGCACGTGCCTCGTGTGCTCCTCGCTGGAGGGTGAATATATGAGGATATCGTCCAAATATACTACAACAAACTGATCCAAACAGTCATGGAAAATATCATTCATGAATGCCTGGAAGGTGGCCGGGGCATTACAGAGACCAAACGGCATCACCAAATATTCATACAGTCCGTAGCGTGTTTTGAATGCGGTCTTCCACTCGTCCCCTTTTCGCATTCGAACGAGATTATATGCACCCCTAAGATCCAGCTTAGTAAAACTACAGAAGAACCGAGCTGGTCTAAGAGCACTGAAATGAGCGGGAGGGGATATTGATTTTTTACCGTCACCGCGTTTAATGCCCGATAATCAATACAGGGGCGGAGGTCGCCCTCCTTTTCAGGGACAAAAAAAAGCGGAGAAGCCGCAGGGGACCTGGAAGGTCTAATGAACCCAGTGGCCAATGCCTTGTCAATATACTCCTTTAATACCTTATCTTCTGGAACCGTAAGGGAATAGACCCTACCCGCCGGGACCTTAGCACCTGGCAGTAAATCGATTGGGCAGTCGTAAGGCCTATGAGGTGGCAATTGGTCTGCCCCTCCCTTGTCAAACACATCACAGAAAGACTTGTATTCAGGAGGGATTTCGGTTTCGGGAGATTTAGTGATGGCTCCAATTATGGACATAGATGCTACCAAGGCTTGACAAGAAGACTCAGAGGACACACTAGTGTCCAGGAAACACTTTTCGTTACACTCAGTGGAAGGAAACTGCACCGTTTTTCTTGTCCAGTCGATGGCTGGATTATGATGTTGCAACCAAGGGATGCCCAAGATGACCTGGAATTGAGGGGCTTTAATGAGATCGAAGGAGATCGACTCAGCATGCCCTTCCCTGGTTTGCATATGAATCAAAGAGGTATTTTGTGTGACTAGGCCAGAGACCAAGGATGTACCGTCCACAGCGTGAACCGCCTCGGGTTGGGCTTTAGAGACAACCGAAACGTTCTTACTTGTGGCGTAATCGTAATCCATATAATTCCCGGTGGCCCCGGAATCAATGATCGCCAATGAAGAAAAGGTACTATCTTCAGTAGTAAATACCACAGGAAGGCTAACAGGAACAGAAACAGCACCATGAGAGTCCAAGGAAAGCACCCCCGGCGTAGGGACCCTGTCTATCGCCGGGTTCTGGCGTTTCCCGGCTTTTTGACAGGTCTCTTAGGGCAATCCTTCAAGAGGTGTTCAGCAGATCCGCAATACATGCATAAATTATGCGTTCTGCGATAATCCCGTTGTGCAGAAGTCAAAGGACCTCTTACTGCCCCGATCTGCATAGGTTCTGGAAGTGAAGTAGAAGGAGAAGACTGTTCCACCTGCAGAGTAACAGGGGCTGGTGACTTGCGTTCACCCCTTCTTTCGGTTCTTCTAGCATCTATTTGTAATACCAAGTCTAACAGTTCACCAAAAGTGGTTGGAACCACTGGTACTGTGGCCAAAACGTCCTTTAACTCATCTGACAACCCTTTGTAAAACACGGCTGATTTTTTCTCCTCCGGCCAATCAGTTTCAGCTGCCAACTGATTGAATTTAGTAAGGTATGTAAACAAAGAGGATGTGCCTTGACGCAGATTGAGGAACTCCAGGTCAGTAGCCTGGGATTTATAGCGGGTGTCAAATACTCTGTTCATGGCCGTGATGAGAGCATCACAGTCATAAAGGACGTAGCTATTAGATTCCAGTAACGGATTAGCCCAAGCGGCTGCGGTACCCCCAAGATGAGAGAGAACAAAGGCTGCCTTCGTAGTAGAATTAGGGAAAGCAGTGGGCCGACAGAGAAAATGTAATTTGCACTGGTTGATAAACGTGCGATAATGTTTAGGATCCCCAGAGAATCGTTCTGGGGGGGCCAGTGGGAATTGAGTAGCCATAAGCACCGGAGTAGTCGTAAAGCCAGAGGCAGAGGGTATAGGCCCGGTTGAACCTGATGCCGTAGCAGCAGTCGTATCCACCCCCAGGGTGTGGGGGGTTGGAAAACTCTGCAAAGTGTCGATCCTTTGATGGATAGCACTATGTGCGGCTGTCATATCAGAACGAAGTTCAGATACCAAGCGAACCAAGGTGGTTAAAGGATCAACTTCTTCCATGGCTTCTGTTTCTGTTACTCACCGGAATGGAGAGTACGTAAACAGGCCGGACCTCTATTGCTGGGGAGTTGCTTGAAGGAGCTAGGGTTGGAGCCTCCACCCAAGCCTCCTCTCTGTGAGGGAATGAACTCTTTAAACCGATATGACCACCTGCTGAACTGTACAGGCAAGGGGACCGATCGATCAAAAAAGCGGGGAGAACAGACCGTCTCAAACCCAGGCTGTAAAGGAAAGGATAAAAGTTAAACAATCTGCCAATAATGAATCTGTTTTTTTCCCAAGACTATTCCCCTTTAGTAGTACCTGGTTTAATCTCCCCTTAAGCCAAAGGAACCGGAGCAACCTATAAATTAGAGAGGCTTTAGTATATGGCTAATGTATAAGTCTTCAGTATGGAAAAACCAAGAAAACTATACTTTACCCCTGATGGAAATAGGATTGACGTAAAGAGTACTGGGAAACAATGAAAGTATAAAATAAAAAATAGGGAGGTTAGTAAGGTAGCTATCCCCGAACGGAACGAGGGTCGCACTGGTTTCGGGATGGTGCACCACAGCAAAGCGTTCAAAAGATGCACTTAGGAATGAAGTCGAACTCCACAGAAGATGGGATTCCAATTAGAGTCTTTCTTACCGGAGTAGTTGTTATCCCAGGGTCCAGGAAGCAGGCAAGGGGTCTGGTACACAGGCGGTCACGAAACAGCAGAATCAGTGTCCAAGAGTTCCGGAAGCAGGCAAGGGGCGGTCAAGAAACACAACAGAATCAGTGTTCAAGAGTTCCGAAAGCAGGCAAGGGGTCTGGTACACGGGTGGTCAGAAAACAGTTCAATCGAGGATTCAGAAGAGAGAGTCCGTGTGCAGGCAGGGTCGGTACACGGGAAAAACAAGGACTTCACAATTCAAGATACAGAGAGAGCACTTCGGAAAGTATGCCGGTTGTAACTTTAAACAGAAGCAACGTTCTGTATGCCGCTGTGGAATAAATAACAACAAAGAGGCGTATCGTTTGAAAATGAGGCTCCCATCTCAACGCCGAGAACTACAACGTAACAGGTTTTCTGGATACTGTAGTTCGTGTAGAAATTTGCCATGGCAGCTGCCAGCGCGATAAGAAGGGCGCATGCCGGCGCCGTAACCCTTTATGAAGGGCGATCACTTTCCTGTCCCTTATTCTGGTGTTCCCTGGAATTCCCCAATTGTTCTTGCGCATACGAGAGCAATGAGGCAGAACCCGGGAAACGTGGCGCGGCCGAGGGCGAGGTGAACGTTCCAAGTGCCCAAATAACCGGACAGACTCAAATAATATGGCAAAATACAACTTTAGCATCAGCTCAATAAAGTAGGGAAATCTGGTGAACATACAGAATAAAGCTCACACACTCTCGAAGCATTTCAATTACACAAAAGGCTTTGTACCTCAATGTACGTCATCTATGACCTCATCCTATGTGGCAAACAGTAAAAACCTACTGAACTGAGAGATTGGTTAGGGGAACATATACCTATAGAGTATTTAGGTGTTTGTTACATCATTGGCTGCCCCTTATCAAGTAAGCATGCCTTGAACTACCTCTAACTGCGTATAATACAGAAAATAGCAGAATAACTATCGCCCAATCTCGGGGGGGGAAGGGGGAGCGTGGATATCTGGCCATGGAATAGGACGTGCCGCATGAGGAGCTCCTGATGATCTGACTTTAATTTTGCCAAAGTTACCCGTTGAAACTGCAACGAGCACCTAGAACTTTGGGGATCAGGCGTCGGAAGCCACACGCCAAGTGAATTTCGTTGGAGAAGTTCATAGTCCCGGGGAATCGCGAGATATACATGTTTTTGTTGGTACGGCTGTGTGGCCGCTTCGGCACCAAGATGGCGGCTAACAAAGGAGAGGCCTCCGAGGAGAAACGAAACTGATTCCTCGGAACTGCGGGACATGGCTCCGAAAATTGCCTGGAGGAATAGTACAATGGGGAAATATGGCAGAGTGTTCGACTTAGCACCATGAGAGCGCCCGGCCTGGCAAACACTAATGGAACCTCAGTGATTTGGCTGCAGGAGGAGATGACATTGGATGCTTGGGCGACAAGGCCTATGGAAGTTGAACGTGACCAGACCCAGGTCTCCAGACCATTGTCGGGCCAAGGACAGTGCAACAGCTGCACTAAGGTGGAGTCGTACAGGAGTGGAGGACAGTGCCATGTCGGCGAAAGGGTTGAGAGTCAAGACTAAGCAACCTACGATGGAGGCTTTCACGAAAACGCAGCGGACCCCCTCAACAACAGTGCAGAGCATGGTCGTGACCCCTGCAGAAGACGCCCCCGAAGGGGACAAGCACCAGATCCTGGAGGCTATAACGAGACTGAGTGCTAAATGGGACTTGCCAATGGCGGACCTACGCACAACTCTAGAGAATAAGATTGATGCTGTGGGTACGGAACTCACCCTGCTACGTCAAGATGTCAGGGCGCTGGCAGAAAGGACCAGTGGTCTGGAAAGTGGGGTGAAGATAAACACCGATGTTAGCACGAGCAATGCGAAAGAGATTCATGTCTTAAAACAATAGGTCACCAACCTGGAAAATCGTGTGGAAGAGGCGGAAGGAAGGGCGAGGAGGAACAACATTCGCATGGTTGGCCTTTCGGAGGGGGAAGAAGGCCAAGACCCGACAAACTATGTGGAAAACATGATCCTGCAAGGGATCGGAGCAGGGAATCTTTTGCAGGGATTTACGGTGGAGAGGGCGCACCGTGCCCTAACGAGGAAACCCCGGCCGGGGGCCCCGCCAAGACCGATCATCGCGAGGATCCTGAATTACAGGGACAGAGAGAAGATCCTCGAATATTTTCGTAAGGGCGGTACGATAGAGAGAGAATCCACCAACATCACAGCATACCCAGACTATACGATACTGGTGCAAAGGCAGAGGTATTGTTACGTCGCCGTCAAAAGAAGGCTGAGGGCGGCGGGAGTCAAATATATGCTGCTGTATCCGGCATTATTGAAGGTGCTACACAAGAACAAAGCGCTATTTTTTGATACCCCGGAGGATGTTGTCACATGGCTGGACCTGCAGGGCTGCCCGGAACAAGAAGCGGATTGTGATCGGCAGGATCATACCGAATGAAGATTTTGTAATATGGACATTGTGAGGATGAGCGGGAGGAGGACCCTGATTGTACAGAGAAACTGTAACTAGCTGAACTTTTAACATAATCTGAGCCTGGTGCTCGACTTGGACTGGAATATAGTGAGTGTAACTGTAATTGGTAACTGTTTGGCATCTGTATGCGTAATGTTTTTTGAAAGGAGCAACAAAACGTGGATGACCTACCCCAATAGATTATTAGTTTCAGCGGCCATTAGGGCGGCTTTACCCTACTGAGCCCTGAGTAGAAGCTTGTGCTAGGCAGGGCTAGATGTGGGGGTGCCTGAGATCCAGGAATGGAGCTGGGCAACGGTTGGGGAGGGTATTGTTGGGGGAGGGGTGGGTGGGAAGAAGGTGGGGGGACGGGAAGTTGAGTGTGTGTGTGGTTTTGGGAGTTTGAGTTTTGTTTCGAGCCTATTTGAAGGAATTAGCATGTTGTACTTGTGGTGCATGAAGGGGCGGAATTGGCGGAGGATCGGGAGGGTGCTTACTAACGACCTATGGGGGACCTCAGGATAATAACGTGGAACATCAGGGGCCTTAACAGTTATCTGAAAAGAAACAAAATCATGATGTATCTGAAAAGGCAGAAAATAGATATCACACTACTACAGGAGACGTACTTGACGCAAGAGAAGTTGGACCTGGTTAAGAGAAAGTGGAGAGGGACTGTAGTGGGCTTGGCATACTCTGCATACGCCGGGGGTGTGTTAATCTGGGTGGCACCGCATGTCCCGTTCAAATCGACACAAAAGGTAGTTGAAACTGATGGAAGGGTGGCTATATTGCGAGGGCTGGTGGAGAGCAGGGAGGTATGCATAGTAAATATGTTGCCCTCAACCAAAACACAGCAGCATACTTCAGAGCCCTGTGTACCAATCTTAGTACGTGTATAGGGAGCACGGTGATCTGGGGTGGGGACTTTAATTGTGTGTTGGATCCTGTGATGGACAGATCTGATGGCGGGGTGGGTAAGCCTAGCCCAGCGGCGAGAGCGTTGCATACACTGCTGATTTTGGCTTTAGAGATGCGTGTAGGATGAAACATCCCACTGAGAGGCAATATTCGCACTATTCAGCCCCGCATCAACTGCACACTAGGCTCGATTACGTCTTTGCTACAGCAGATGTGATGTCTGAGATTACCCAAATCGAATATAAAGCCAGGGTCCTCTCGGATCACTCGCCCCTGATCCTCGGATGGCAATATTGCCCCCGAGGGCGAAGATCCCTACATGGCGCCTGCAAGCAGAGGTGCTTAAAGATCCGGTCTTTAGAGAAGATATAAGGGAAGAGATTACTAATTTCTTTGAGGAGAATACTGGGAGTGTTGATTCCGTGGGCACGTTATGGGAAGCTTTTAAAGTGGTGATGCGGGGGGCGGCCATTGCTAAGTCAAGAGGGTTACAGGGTGGGGTCTTGGCTGACCTGCAGAGGACGGAAACTGAGCTAGAAACAGCATTTAAGAGCGGTGACGTAGACACGGAGCTGGTACTCCAACTACAGCAACAATGTGCAGGGCATTGGGAAAGACTCTGCAATCTCAATTATAGGAGATATGTTGAGAGGCAGCACGCGGGGGGAGATAAGACAGGCCGCCTTTCGGCCTGGCTATACAAAAGCGAGACCCCTAGGCCTCTGATTAGGACCATCATTAGGGAGGAGGGGATGAGGTGGCCACGCAATAGGGGGTTAACAAATAATTTGTGGAATATTACAGAGTGCTGTACGGAGATGATGAGATGGGTGACCAACGCAAGATAATTGAAACGTTAGAAGACATAGGGCTGCCCAAGATAAGTGAAGAAGAGAGGGAGGAGTTAGATGAGCCAATCACGTTGGAGGAATTAGAGGAGGTTGTGAAGCAGTTGCCTACCTGTAAGACCCCGGGAGCAGATGGGTTCCCCAGCGAATTCTATAAAGTATACAGAGAGGAAATCCTTCCCCCAATGCTAGACATGCTTAATGAAGCGTTTGAGATAGGACGGTTGCCTGATTCACTCAGAGAGGCGATCATATTACCGCTTCCCAAGCCCAATAAGCCAGAGCATAGATGTGGTTCCTACAGACCTTTGTCGATGCTAAATCAGGACAGCAAGATTCTCACGGCTATCCTAGCAAATCGATTGCAGAAAGTGGTAGACTCATACATCCTGATCAAACGGGTTATGCCCCGAACAGGAACATAACACACAACCATAGGCGACTTCACCGGGTGGTCTAATGGGGTAGTAAGAACGAGGGTGAGATGGCGATAGTGTCTCTAGATGCAGTTAAAGCTTTTGATTCAGTCAAGTGGTCATGGCTATTGGCTGCTTTGGAGGGGTATGGAATGGGGGCGGGCTATATCAGGTGGGCTAGGATGTTATATAGTGAGCCACTTGCCAGGGTCCGAACTGGAGCGGTGATATCCGAGAGATGACAACTTGGCAGAGGCACCAGACAAGGGTGCCCCTGGTCCCCGATGCTTTACATCTTAGCCCTGGAGCCTCTGGCAATATGCCTTAGGGCACAGTTTGATGTGATAGGCATTGAGGTAGGAGGGGAACGACACTTGATATCCTTGTACGCAGATGATTTGCTACTGTACTTGCAATACCCAGAAGAAAATCTCTTATACATACTTGAAGTGATGGAAAGGTATGCAGAGTTGTCGGGCATATCGGTGAACCCCCAAAAGTCTGTTATATTCCCGCTAGGTAGCTATAAGGGGACCCATGTAGATAGACTACCGGTGCTACAGGTACCATGGGCAACTAGCTCTTTTCGATACTTGGGTGTAGAGGTATATCACACGGTGGAAGAAGAACACAGACATAACACGGAAGTAGCCATCGAGAAAATTAGGAACAGCATGCAGTTTTGGGCAAGATTGCCCTTGGCGATGATGGGGCGGGGGGCTATGCTTAAGATGGTAGTTCTGCCCAGGCTCCTGCATTACTTTAGTAATATCCCATACATAATACCCAAGAAGTTTTTCAGTAAATTGAACAGCATGTGTAGGGATTTCCTGTGGCATGGTACCCGAAATAGAGTGGCGTTTTGGAAACTGCAGAACTTTTATGAAAAAGGAGGTAGACTGCCTCATCTTGAGGTTTATTATTTAGCGGGACAGTTACAATATGTGGCTAAGTGGCTTTCTGATGAAGTGACCCCTGAGCACAGGGTGCTTGGACAGGACTGCGCCCCGTTTTATTTGAAAGAAATGATTTGGCTGTCTGAAACCAAAATGAGGAGGCGTCCTGCGATGTTGAGGCTTGGATGGAAAATTTGGCGTAGGGCTTGTCGTTTGATGGAAGTCCCATGCCCGTGCCTCCCGCAGATACCGCTGGTTGCTTTGACAGGAGGGGATAATCAACTGAGGGTGATTGTTAGAACCTACTGGGAATCGGTGGGGCTGGCAACGCTAGGCGATGTTTGGCAAGAGAGATCTACACACGGGCCAATATGTCACGTACATTAGGTTGTTGCGGATGATTAAGAACACCTGGCCAGAGACAATTTTGATAGAAGAACCAGATGCAGTTTTGGGAGCAATAAATGATATATCCGAAGGAGGTCATGAGATCTCGAGACTGTATGAGATGGTGATGGCTAAGGCGGGGAAAGATTTGACGCATCTGAGACTGGACTGGGAGGCGGAAGTGGGGGCCCCGATAGAGGATGGGGTGTGGGAGCGTGCCCTGGGCTACCACAAAAAAGTGTCTAGAAATGCCAGATTAAAACAAATACAGCTGTATGTAACGCATAGGGCTTAAATGACCCCCTTGAGGATATCTAAGTTCCGAAACGCTGGAAGACAAGTGTGTCCTAAATGTAACCTGGAGAACGCTGACATGACACATATGTTTTGGTCGTGCCCGATCATTAGGTGTTTTTGGGGAGAAGTGGCGCAGAAACTGGCTGATAAAGGGGTTACTCTTGTCACAGATACGGCCTGGGCCTGCTTACTGGGCGGGTTTCCTAGACCACGGAAACTTAAGCATATTGAGAAACTGAGAAATCTGGCGTATGTGCTTGCGAAACGTAGGATCGCCATGGGGTGGAAGAAATGCCACAAACCCAGGGTGGATGTATGGTGGAAGGACTTGCAGAAATGGGCGGAGGCTGAAACGGTGGCATGGCAAGAAGCGAGTAACCGGGCTGATGAGGGGGAGGTGGGCACCCTGTTTGCTTGGAAAACGCTAATAGCAGAATTGTTTGGAGTAATATCAGATCCAACTGACTCCGAAGAGAACGAAACCCAGCAGCATGTGCCAAACATTGAATGAGATTGACAAATAGGCTTGCGGGGGGAGGGAGGGTAGTGGGAGCCGTGATTAAGATAATTTGATGTGTAATGGAACTATTATGATTATGCTGCTTGTTTGGTTTTTGTCGTTTTGTTTGCATTAAATCAATAAAAGAAATTAAAAAAAAAAACTATCGCCCAATCTCCATCACTCCCTTTCTGCGCAAACTCCTAGAAAAGCTTGCATTCTCGCAACTTAACCTTCACTCTGATTCTGTTGCTTGTCTTCACGACCATCAATCTGGCTTTAGAGTTGCCAGAAGCACGGAAACTGCTCTCCTGAACATCCGTGAAGATCTGTTCTCCAACCTTGACTTCAACATCCCCTCTGTCCTCATCGTACTTGATCTCTCTTGTACCTTCGACACGGTCAACCATACCATTCTGCACAACCTGGGTATCACCGATCAGGCTCTGGCCTGGCTGACCTCTTTCATCTCTGATCGACCCTCCCAGGCCCAACTTAGATCCTTCCTTTCACCTTTTCACACTGGCTTTTCAACCAATACCTGGCAACCCTCGCCCACTGCATTGCCATTTTCTGCTCAAATTTCCAGTGCTACACTAATAACACTCAACTCATTTTCAGGTTGCCCTCGGCCACCTCCTCTCCTTCTCTCATCTCTGATTGCCTAACTGCCATTCAAGATTGGTGTGCCGCCAACGATCTTTGTCTGAATGCCAGCAAGACAGAGATCCTCCTTATTGGCACACCTTCACCATCCTTTCCCCTTACTCTCTGGCCGGCCTCACTTGGCCCTCCTCCTACCCCCACCTGCGAGGCTAAGAACCTCGGGTCATCTTTGACTCCACACTTTCCTTCTCTGCCTACATCTCTGATGTTTCAAAAAAGTCTTCCTACTGCACCTCCTCAGAAGTGCTCTGCCTTCGCTCTCATTACCCCAACAGCTCACTGTCTCCCAAGCTCTGGTTCTGTCTAGGTTGGACTATTGTAACAGCCTCTTTCTAAATCTTCCTGCCTCTACTCTCCGCCCTCTGCAACTAATCCAGAACAGGACTGCAAGACTTGTCCTTGGCCTCAAGCCCTGGGATAGTATCTCTCCAGCTCTGAAATCTTTTCATTGGCTCCCAGTGGATGCAAAGATTAAATTAAAAACCCTCTGCATTGTCCACAAGGCTTTCTATGGTCTGGGTCCAAAATACCTTCAGCATTCCCTACGCAAATACCTCCCCTCTCAAACTCTTCGCTACTCTACCTCTAATTTCCTCAGGGTCAATCGTTTTTCATAGAAATTAGCTGGGGGTAGATCTCTGTCTTTGGCTGGGGGCCTCCTTCTGGAACAGCCTCCCTGCCACTCTGAAACTTAAGGAAAACCATCTCTGGTTCCGGGAAGCATCTGAAGACCATCTTCTTTGCTTCTGCCTTCGTCCCCCCATATCCTCTGCTGATCTGTTCTCTCTCGGCACCGTGGACCTGGCCACCCTCTGTCCTCCGGGCCCAGGTACCTGCTCACCCTGCCACCCTCCCGCACTATCTCCTAGCCACCCCTTGCACTGGGGTCTGTATCTATACCCATACAGTCCCCCCCTTTTCTTCCTGGACTTATCAGACCTACCCTGTATGCTGCCACTTGCTGGCTGCACTACCACTGTTTATTGCCTTTATTATTTATTTATTATTATTTATCTGTGTCTCCTTTGCGCTGCACTTTGCACTTCTCCCCCCTCCTCGCACTTTTCCTCTCTTTTCCCCTCTCCCATGCACTTACGCATTCTCAATGTCACTGGGCCTAGTAAGATCTTTGTTTTGTTATTCCCCTGTTCCCCTCCCTTCCTTTGTCGCGCTCTGAAACACTTGTGTATGAGCACGATATTAATACAATATCAATTCAATTCAATAATATCAGCGGATTTGCTTCTGCAACAATGTAAAATCCATCGTTACATAGGCCTTCATGACATGATTGGTTGGCATTCTCACCCAACCTTGGACATTCGGCTCATTAGCAGCATCTAAGCAAAACGAAACCCAAGTGTGGGGATCAACGTCAGACAACTGCCCAGTTGGCCAATTATCCTACTATCTCTCATCAATTAGACCCTAAGCCAAGGCTTCTTCTTTGTAGTTGGCCTTGCTGACTGTTCTCTTCTTCAGAACTTTAAAGGGAGGGAAGCTACATTGGTATCTTTGCCTGGAGCTTAATGAATAGGCCTTGTTTCCTGGTCTTGCACCACGTGTGAGGAGACCACGATTTTGTCCATTCTGACCTTCTATTTAGTGCTATTTAATTCAATTATACAGGGTGCTATTACTCCTCTCTGCCTCTGGAGACTTGGTTGCTCCTTCTTACATATGCTTTCTGCATCTTTGATTGTTCAGTACTTGGCACTTGAAAATGTTTGCTCCTTTGTTTAATCTAAGAGAAATATGTTGTGCATATGTAGCTTATCCTCTTCGACTCCTTTCGTGACTTGCAATTGCTTCTTGCTGTGGCATCCTTGATCCTAAGCCAAGCACATATTCTTTGTTCTTGCACAGAACTGTATTCCAGCACCTTTCAGCCCTGCAGCCTTGGTCTCTCTCCTTCAGGCTTCTCACTTACTATTTACAAAGAGTTAAAGTCCATTTTCTCATCATGGCTGCTTTACCCGCGTTATATTTTCTACTGCAGCAAGCTTCTATGGATCTCATCTACCTTGTATTTCTGCGTATAGACATCTGCTGCATCTCTTCTCACTTATCTTCTTGGTGTATATGGTTTCTTCGTGTTCGTGTATATGTTCACTTTGTCACTTCAGTTACATCTTCATTCTTATGTTGGGGAAAAGCCATCATGAGTGTGATCTAACAGGGGCAATAGAGGGCTTATTTTGATTTTGCTGTCCATACTATACATCTGCAAAACATAACAACTAACAGCCGGGCATTCATTTGTCTCTCTGCATGTGTGCTACATGTTTATTTCTGTGTCGCATTACCTGGTTGTAAGTGCCCTCGGTTTTTCTTTCTCAGGTGCCCTGCGGTAAAAGACATTGCACCCTATCAATTACCCGAAAGAATAAATAACAGGTTTTGCAAAAGAACTCAGACCTACTCTTCACTTACTCATAAACAGACAATTAAACGGTGAGAATGCAGTACTATCAATAACGTATTTGCACATCAAAGGAGTTTTTGCAAGTTTAAGTCAAGACTTAATCAGATGGACTACTGGCAAACTGAAATAAAAATATTAATTTCATGAAAATATGTGTTGATTTATAGACGCAATGACCCTTTAATCCACTACGTGACTAGTTGCAGATCTTTCTAAAGTCAATCCAAAATTGTGGTGTGTTTTGTCAATGTCCTTTTTTTGATTTCTCAAATGTATTGCTGTGTGTGTGTGATGTTTAAGTTATGCAATTGTACCACAGCACTGGGGAGAGGAGCTCCTCCCAGCACAAAGTAATTTCAGTGATGGATGGGCCTGTCCTGAAAGTGACTGACATTTGGTGGTTGGTTCTGGCTCACATATAAACAAGCAATGACTCCTACGCCTCTGCGTGGGTTTCCTTCATAAAACTCATTTAAGGGTGTGGAAGAAGAATGATAAATAGTGCACTTATGTCACACATATTACTTTGTGAATCGTCTCTAGCTGCTGATAACAAGTGGTATTATTACCAACTCAATGGTACATCTTTTACCAACCTCAGAAGAGAGGTATTTATTTATTCAAGGACGAACAGCAAGTGTGGACACCAGTCCTCTTGAAGCTTTTTAATGCCTGCATTAGCACAAATATGGTCCCTGAGTCCTGGAGATCAACCAACACGATACTGATATATATAAAAAAAAAAAGGGGGGAAGGGATAGTCCAGCGAACTATCGCCCAATTTCCCTGCTTGGCAGCACCGGGGAAAACAAACACGAAAGTCATTTTAAATGATGTACAGACTTGGGCCGACAGCAACGAGATTATCCACTCCTTGCAAGCAAGGTCTCAACGTGGCAAATCCACACATGGTGATGTGTTTTCCTTTGTAGGTGCTTGTACAGAAATATACCGTATTGATGAAGGCTATATTATACGTTGTATACGTAGATCTTAAAACTGCGTACGATGCAGTGCCAAGAGACCTGCTTTGGCAGGTCCTGAATAAAAGAAAAATGTCCCATCAGTTTATAAATATTGTGCGTTCCCCATATTCAGCAAATAAGGCAGTGGTGAGATATGGGCTAAGAGGCGAGACTACAGAGCCATTTAGTGTCTCTATAGGGGTGAGGCAAGGCTGTGTCCTTGCCCCACTTTTGATATGATATGATAGGTTATTTATAACGCGCTTAATACCCAGAGGTTTCAAAGCGTGGACCCTGGGATTGAACCTGTGTTGCTCCATGTCGTCTTGCTTCCAAGGCAAGCACGTTGCCCCTCAGATATCCTCCCAAGACTTTTTGCTCAGCATCTATGTGGAGGAGGTGATATCAGCCCTGATGATCAGATGTTTGGATGAACCTGAGTTGGGCAAGGACAGATAGCCTGCATTGTTCTTCACAGATGATGCTGTCCTTTTGTCAACCTTCCCCGCCCCCCTCCCCCACCCCAGGTCTTGAGGGTTACATTAACCGTGTTTTTGAAGAAGTGGGAAGAGCTAAGATTATCACAAAAAGTTGCCAAAACCAAATCCATGGTCTTTAAGCCCAAATTTGCGAAACAGCAAACTCTAGAGGTACCGGTAGGGGATAGTAGATTGGAGCAGTCTCTTCGTATGATTATTTAGGGATTAGATTCAATGAGAACGGCCTGTGGACTGGCCAACTTAATAAATCCTGTGCCACACTGGAAAAATATAGTGGGGCAGTGAAGGCCTTTTTCAATAGGTTCAGAAGGAGTGCTATTGCTCCTGCCCTCAAACTATACAAATAACATGGATGTACTGCTACACTATTTGAGGCGGAAATCTGGGGCCTTTGAAATCCCAAAACAATCACCAAGGTTGAAAACAACTTCCTTAAAAGCCTCCTTATGTGACAGCAGAGTACCCGGAGTACCTTATTACAATTGGAGACTGATATTTCACCCATTGTAGATGCAGTCATGTTTCGTCCCCTGCTGTACTGGCTTTGCCTCCATAATAATGAAGGCCCTGTGAAGTATAGGGAAGCATTTGGACATGTTAAAAGCTTGGTGGGGGGGTCGAGTCTGCCCTGGGTGAAGAACATCAAGGACAATCTTTTGCTGCTTAATGAAACCGCACTGTGGACAGATCCTGCTGGTGTTGACTGAAATGGCAATTGGTAGAGTAAAGTGGGCAATGGTTTGCTACACAAGAACAAAGATGGTGGAGGGGAGTACATTGTAATTGGGCCCAGGCTATCTGGCTATTAAGGGAGATTTGGATTTGAAGGGTTTCTTGATAATGTCAGGCCACCCTTTGTACAAGGACTATACGTGGCCTTTAGGTTGGGAAACCTGAGGGTTGCCTCATTTACAAAAGTATGAGGCTTGGGAGGCTCAGGCATTTGCCCGTACGTCATTATGAGGAAACCATGGCCTGACTGTTGCAGTAAATGATCTTAAATAGGGAATGCAAGGGACCTCTCCCCACGGGTGTTTGGAATTAACTGTATAGTCACCCCTTAAGCCATTTCTAATTTGTTTTTTAATAATGCATTATATCCGTTATACATATTATACTCTTTTATGAATTAATGATGAATTTGTATGTATTGCATAATTGTTTGTGACTTTATGGCCAATGCCGAGCATGATGATTGATTGTTATTTCGAACTGTGACCTTCCAGCTATATATATATATATACACACACACACACACACACCCCTGCCACTGGTGTAGCGGACGCCCCCGCACCCCCCACCACCCCAGGTTCAGGGGGGCCCACTAGCCCTCACCCTGAGTTTAAGTCAGGGTGAGGACTGGGCTGGGGTGACGCCAGCTGGCGGCATGAGGAGGCACTCCACCGCTGCGAATGTCAGACAAAAAGCAGGACGCAGGGGCCCTGCTTCATGCCTGCATGCAGTGCAGAGGCAGAGATCTGGAGAGAAGACAGAGCTTCATGCAAACCTTTTTTTTTAAACGTGTACGTGTGTCCATGTGTGTCGGCGTTATTGTGTATGCAAGAATGTAATGTTAGGATGTTTATGCGTGCGTGCATGTGCGTGCATGTCAATGGTGCATGTATGTAAGGGTGGTGAGTGCACCTGTGGGGGGGGGGTGTGTGTGTGTGTGTGCTGTGTGAATGTTCTGGATGCATGTATGAATGAATCTGAGAGAAAGTGTATGTGTGAGTGACAGGTGGATGAATGGGTACGGATGTGAGTATGTGTGCATGCGAGTCAAGGGGGGCGGCATGGCGACTGGAGCATTGTTAACATTTCCTTAAGTGGCATGGCATGTTTTACTGGCATTTTTGGGCAAAGCCAACTTGATGTGTATTAGTACATGGCTAGACTGGCATTTTGATGCAGTCAGTCTAGCCATTGCTTACTGTGGCATGACATTTTTTACTGGACAGCTATGATAAAGCAAGCACGAAAAGTGTTATTACATGGCTAGACTGGCATTTTAGTGCATCCAGCCTAGCTATTGCTTACTATGGCATGACATTATTTACTGCGCATAAATGATAAAGCAAGCATGATAAGTGTACTTCTGGCCTACATTGGAGCCAGTTTGGTCTTGTTTTCTTATTGTGGCATGGCCTTTATAATGGAAAAGCCAACAGGATTATGTTCGTACATGGGGGTACTGGCATATATTGGCCAGTCAGCATAACAGCTTGGGCATGTTTTCTTAAAGTATCATTAGTGGCATTACACGCAAAAAACGTGAGCATGTTTGTGTATGGAAATACTGGCATATATTGGTGCAGACAGCATGGGAATGTGTGGGCACAAAGAGCGTAAACATGTTTTTTATACTGGCACATATTGTGGGGAAAGGCATACAAATGCACTGAGAGATGTTCCTGTGCACTGTTGGGGACTTTTATCTATTCGATTTTTTTTCATAAATTACCAAACAAAACCGATTGCAAACTGTCTGACTTGTTACCAATGTTTTCACAGAAAGTGTGCTGTAGATAGTACACAATTTTAACCCATTATGCAAAAACCTCTCCTGGGGAGTGAACCTGCCCAAAACTCTCTTTCGTTGGCTTACTTTACCCAGCCGCTCTTGGCATACTTGTGGCAAATATGCCCCTCTAATAAGAAAATTCATCAGCCGTCAAAGGCTAGGCACCTCCCCCTTGTTTCTATGCTAGGTGAAAGATTTGAGCTTCGATTAAAAACATACACCATTCACCCAGCGCAGTGCGCGCGTGCCCCTGAAGCAGCATGATCATCAGTGACACTGTGCACGCATGGTGGTCCAGTGTTTTGTGGGGGTGCATGAGAGGGGGGCCTCAACATGGCTCACTGGGGGCCCCCAAAATGTGTGTTAAGCCACTGACCCCTGCAGAGGAGGCATTAGTCCACTGAGCTATTTTTTACTGACGAGTCACACGGCAGAGCCAATAACAGAAAGAATGTACAATTCCTACTGAATTGCATTTTAAAACCTTGTCACATGTTGAATGCAGGCGGTGCGTGAGCAGGTGCCGCACTGAGATGAAGTCTAGATGACACCCTTGACAGGCACAAGGTTTGCTTTGACATGGGTTTAATAGTTTCCTTGCTTGTTTGCTCACCGCCAGCCGCTTCCTTTACTAAAAGCAAACATGTTAGAACGACATTTTAATCTGCGATGTGTAATCCTCGGTCTGAAATCCTGCCACTAATACCATAAGATGAAAATGATTGCGCGAGGGCTGCTTTTATTTGTGAACACCCCATAAAATAAACAATTAAACGGCATTAGTAATTCAAAGTATTGTGAATAGAAATGTAGAATTGCAGCGTTTGGAAAACGTGTACCAGGAACTCCTAATTTGCTCAGGACACTATCACACAACTAATTCTACCTCTGCCAAGGAGGGAGCACATTTTTGTCACCCTTGCGCCTGCTCCCTACCCTGGCTTCCAACTTCATTGGGTGTACGGTTTAAAGCAGCATGCATTCCAAACTACATGCAGTAAAATCCCGATTCTGGATTCAGAAACTAAAACATTATTTGCTGTGGTGCCCATCGGTACCAGGGTTCAAGCGCATCCACCTACCTGACTGACAACTTCTTCTTGATGCAAGAGATCCACTTGTGAAACATGTTGCTGTTCAGTTTCAGGCTTAATTCTAAACACTGTGGTGAGGGGTCAGAAGAACACGAGACAGAAATGTAGTTCATTACCTTTTCTTTTACAATTAACAAGATGGGGTTGGATGAATGCCTACACGCCCTAGGGTTTCAACTAAAACATTTAAGTGTTACTCAAAATGGTGCAAGGAGCTATGATCAAAAGAAGCACTGGTCCTTTCAAGTCTAATCTAATACACAGTCTCAAGGATATAGTTCCCCCCTCCAGAGGTGTCACTAGGGCAGACCTGGGGGGGATATAGCCCCAGGTCTTTTGGCTGTAGCCCCAACTAGAAGCTCAGGGGCTACGACTAAAAGGCTAGCTAGCCCCGAGTCCTGACGGCCCAACATTAGCATTGCCCCTGATCTTTTACAAACCTAGCAACACCCCTGCCCACCTCGCTCCTTGACCACACAATCATAGGGATATAGCACCCAACTCGGGTCTGGAATTCACAGTGTCAGGGACTTAGTCCCAAGCTCATTTCTTGGCCTCAGTGTTCCAGTGATAGAGTGCCCCACTCACTAATTGACCTCACAGTCTCAAGAATACAGCACCCAGTTTGCTTCTCAACTTCATAATAGTAGGGATATAGCGCCGAAATCAGTTCTTGGCTACCTTTCTGCAAGTATTTCTCCCCCTTGCTTTGGGAAACAGGCCTAGGCATAGATATTATCAACCTTTAGCCACAGGTTTCCATCCTGGGCTAATATAGCTTTCACACCCCAGTGGGTGGAAGGGAAGACATGGGCTTTAATGGCCCACCAGCCTGAGATTTGATGGGCCCAGGCCTCACCTCGGGTCACGGGCCAGTAAAGCCCATGTAAAAGAAAATGCCTTTTTGGATGACGGCAGCCATGGAAAACCTGTTCCAAAATGGTTGCCGTCATCTGAAAAGGGACTTAGTCCCTTTTATAATTTAATGGCGGCGGTGCAGGCGGTGAAAGCACAATCATGCCCGGGAAAGACAGATTGTGATTGGTCAATCGGTCTTTCCCGGGTGCAAATAAAAATATCTTCGGACACACTCCCACCAGCAAGTATTTCTTCTTCCCCCTTGCTTAAGGTTGTGACAGGCTTTGATACTTTCACCCAGTGGACGCCATCCATGACCAACATTTCCTTACGTTAGTCTTTCTTTGTCTCTGGAGACTGCCAGGGTATGAGAAATAACCCTCAGTATGCTTTTAGCATTCTTTCTTCCTCTGGATCTGATCTTAGCCAGCGTCTGAGGTATTACCCTCAGCAGACCTGAAGCTTTCTTTATTGCTCTTGATCTGATCTTTGCAGTCTGCGATATGGCCTTGAGAAGGCTTACAGCTTATTCTCCAGCATTCTAGCTCTCTTCTTCTGGATCCTACTGGCTTCCTCCTGCCACCAAGGCAGTGACCAGATCTGACATTCTCCCTGCAGAAAACTGCAGGCCTTGATTGCTCTGGTTAGCCCATGATGTCCTTGATTGGTGGAATTCCATCCTCTTTCCCATCTTAGCTCATGATTGGATTTGCCCTATTCCCTGCAAGCTTTCTCAGGTGTATTAACTTCTCTCCTCAGCTGTGTATGTTTACTCCACCTACTCAGGTAATAAACCTGCATTATTACCTACTTTGCAGCATTCAAGGATGTAAAGCTCCCATCCACCATCTTACAGTCAGGCACACTTGTTTGTTTAGATGCACAGCTCTGCGGACTGTGTGCAGTCTTCATGTCAGTTGTCTGATGAACCATGTTGAAATCTGAAGTGGTTAAGGTACTTCTCTCATCTTCAAGCTACATCTTGAGTATGTATGGGGTTTGTGGGTGGAATGTTGTCTGCTCACGTGACAGTGTCCATCTCACTGTTCTAACTCTGTGCTTCCCCCAACAAGTCTTTATCTGAAAGCAAGAATACCCATTTGAGCTCTGGTTTTTGTGGGAAAGGTTTCTCTAACCGATCAATCAAGTTGGGGGTGCTGCATGCCTATGAACACTTGGTGAATGTGTTGATGCCATGTCTGTTGGGGCCCTGAGCTAGTCCTCTTCTCTGAACTAAAGTCAAACTGCGAAGCATCCTCTCTTGCCAGTAGGTAGCATGATGGGTTGAGGATGTGAAAGGGCAAGAGCCTCTGAGTAAACGCCAGTATACCACCTCTGGGTAGCTCTTCTCACAGCTGGTGGGCTTCCCCTGCGGCACAGCCTCTCTTGTTCCCAAAGGAGGATCATGCAATGTGACTTCATCACATATCTCTCTCCTTTCCTCCAGCTCCACCGTGCATCTTCCCTTCTCTATTATCAACCATAAAGACATATGAGGTGATTCCTGAGTTTTCATACTCAAGAATCTCATCACCACCCGGGCACTGCTACACTTGCTATGAGCCAACCAGACTATGGGTGCCTGATAAGTGACAATGTGAAATGTCCTGTCTCTCAGATAACCTGTGCCTGCCTGTGCGTTTCGGCACCGTAGGTTGGCATTATCATGATGGCCTCATCAAGTTCAGCACAGCAATGCTCCATCCGTGCTGCCAGTCACTGGTACACAAGCCGCGGACCGCATGGCTCCTGACTGTACCCCTCGGCAATGGTCCCCTCTCACAGGGAGGCACAGATCACTCCTGAAAGAAGCAGCAGAGAAGCAGAGGAGCATGGATGTTCCATGCTGTTTCACATGAAGTGGCTCAGGGCCGTACCCTTTTCAGTACACCAAAACGTATCTTACACCACAGCAGAGCTTGGTTTCCAGGATGGCCTGCACTTTGTACTCTGGTTCACTTAGTACAGGAATCAGTCGTGGCGGGGGGGGGGGGGGGGCGGGTGATGCGAGTAGGGGACATATACAGTTTTACGAGATGGACATGGAACACTGGGTGGATATGCCAATAAGTAGGTAGTCATAGCTTAATAGCTGCTGGATTCAATGCCTTACTAACCTCATATGGACCTACATACCTTGGGAGTAACGTACGTGGATCTGGTATGTGGAGGTGTGCTGTGGATAACCATACTTTAGACCTGGGCTGATAACTAAGGGAAATGGTCCTTTATGGATCAGCAAATCGTTTGTCTGAATTGTAAGCTGCACAGAGATGACGTTGTCATGTATCTGTGCTATATGTTGAATACATGTTTCCGCTGCTTGTATGGGTCTCTCTTGAGGTAGGTCCACTGGTAGGGCATGTGCATGTTGACCGTACATAGCTAAAAAGGAGAACAATCCGCTGATGTATGGAAGGAATTCGTCTGCCTTTATTGTTGAAACCCACGTATCCTGGTTTTGGAGGCACATGCGTCGTATGTACTGCTCAAAGGTGGCATTCAAACATTCAGTTTGACCATCAGTCTGAGAATGGTACGACGATGAAAACCAATCATCGATGCCAAGCAATGCAGTTAAAGTCCTCCAGAAACGGGATGTGAACTGCGTGCCCAGGGACGTCATTTCACCAAAATGCCATGGGTAGCGGAAGTGACATCACATGACCCATTACCTCTGATGACATCACCGGAAGTGATGTTATTTGACCCAACCCCGACCCCAAAGCGGCATAATGGGAAGCGATAGAACATGACTGTTCACCCCTTTAATGAGCCTAGCCATTATTGTATAGAATTCCAGAAAGACAAATTGTCTGTTATTCCTATTCTCTCTTATTTAGGGTCACTGCTCAAAGTGTTACACTTGTGGAACCACCTCTCTTTTTTAAGAGTCCTCAACAAATTCCATCCACTCCAGAAACAAAGATCTGCAAGGCACTGGCCACAGCCCAGGAAATTCAATGTAAAAAAAATAAAGGGGTAGCAAGGGAGAGCACATGGGTAGCAAGGGAAACCTCAGGGGTCGCAGTTGTGACCCCTGGCAATCCCCAAATGACGTCCCTGTGCGTGCCCCTATCAGATATAATGATGGACAGGAGCGCGAAGAGATTCAAAAAACATGTTAAAAAACAACTTTGCTGATGGATTGCTAGTGCGTGGAAGGAATCCACTGTGACCAATATGGTGTTCAATCGTTCACCATGGGGAGTTCCACTATGAAAACCATTGTGAGTCGTAGGTACAATGGTGTATGCAGTATAAGCATAGATTATCCCAATCCCACAGGTTTTTGGGTGGATGAATTCAATTGCACACAGATAGTGCAATTGAGCAAGTAATCATTGGCATCCCTTCGTTGATATGGCCACCAACACAACGTCGTAACAACTCCAAGGTCTTTCGCTGTCCTAGATGCATAGCAATATGATAGTCATGACACCATCGCAGGGCCTGTTGTCCGGTTTTTGTGCCTGGCAAGAAAAATCTCTCTTGAACATACGGAAGGCCCTGAATTAGCGTTGAGTGGATGTCAACCATATCTCCTGGATGGTCTTGCATCCAGGACTTGATGTTGGTCAAGAGTACAGGAGAAGGAGTACATACACAGATCACGATATCGGGAGGAAGAATAGGGTCGTCTACTTCTTTCGGATGATAGGCCATCTGTTTGGATAGAATATCCGCCTTGCCATGATATATCCCTGGTATATAAGTGACAAAGTTGAACAAGGTAAAGAATAGATGCCATCTAGCTTGTTTAGCATTGGTACGTTTCATGGATGCCAATGCCTGGAGATTACAGTGATCGGTATATAACGTTACTGTATGCTGCGCATGCATCAAATGGTCCCTCCATTCTTTGAACGCAGCATTAATGGCAAGAAGTTCTTTTTCTAACACCATATAATTCTGTTAATCGGGTGTTTCTTTTCTTGAGAAGTAAGCAACGGGGCGCATTAGTCGCATGGACGGACATGTCTGAGATAATATTGTCCCTGCAGCCAAAGCAGAAGCATCAGCCTCAGCTGTGAATGGCAGGTCTGAGTCGGAATGTTGTTACACATGGGAAGTCATGAAAGCCTGCTTCAGATTGTCAAATGTGTGCTGTGTTTCCTTCTACTATACGAAGGGGACTGAGGGACTAGTGAGCCTAGTTAAGGGAACCACAAGAGCGGAAAGCGAAGGGATGAATCGCCGGTAGAAATTTGCGAAACCCAGGAACAATTGTAACTTTTTGATGGTAGTAAGAATTGGCCATTCTATGATAGCACAGATTTTGGAGGTACTCATTTTTACCCCACGGGACTCAATACAAAACCTAGGAAGTCGACCTCACCACAATGAAAAGTACATTTTTCTGGTTTAGCGCACAATGAGTGGTCCTTCAATCTAGTCAACACATAGCGTACATGTAGTATATGCTGTTCCGGGCTTTCAGAAAAATTAGAATGTCATTCAAGTATACCACCACATAGCGCTCCATCATGTCCTGGAATATGTCGTTCATAAACCGCTGAAAAGTTGCTGGGGCATTACAAAGGCCGAAGAACATTACGGAGTAGTCGTACAAACCATACTTTTTTTTAAAAGCGGTTCTCCATTCATCACCCTCTTTAATCCTAACCAAGTTATATGCCCCATGTAAATCGAGCTTAGTGTGTATAGCAGCAGATTTCAACCGGTTGAGTAGTAAACTGATTAGGTGCAGTGGATATCGATCTTTCACTGTAACTGCACTGAGTTATCTATAGTCAATGCAGGGTTTAAAGTCCCCTTCTCGCTGCGGGGCAAAGAACAAAAGGGAGGCTGCCGGGGATTTAGAGGGTCGAATGAAGCCTTTCTTCAGCGACTCCTTAATGTAATCATCTAGGATTTTTTCTTCAGTTTGTGTAAGAGAGTAAACTTTCCTGCTGGGTAGTGGGGCCCTAGGAAGCAAGTCTATGAGGCAGTCATAAGTTCTATGTGGGGGAAAGGGCTCAGCTTGCTTTTCATCAAAAACGCATTGGAGGTCCTGATATTCTTCATGGATGGAAGGTGGAGACTGCCTTGTAACAACCTGCTAAACCGAGAGCCCATAAGGTGGGACACTAAAACCGGTTACTGCTTTTGCAGTGCATAGAGTGGGCCAAATGGAACACAACGGTTTTCGTGAACCAATCTATCTCCGTATTGTGGCAGTGTAGCCAAGGGATTCCTAGGATAACACCAAACACAGGCGCAGCAATCAGCTCCTGGTGTCCTTTGGAAGTACGCATCACCATTTCCTCTGAGGTTTCTGTTACTAAGCCAGAAATAAGGGAAGTCCCGTCAACAGCGTGGATCATTTCCGGTTTGGCCTTTGGCTGCATTGGGACACCCAGGTGTTCTGCGTACTAATAATCCATGTAGTTGCCCGTAGCTCCTGAATCAATCATGGCTCGGGCTGGAACAGATGTTCAGGTGTGAAAACCAAATTCAATATCCAGACATGCATGTCCTGAAAGAGAGCCTGCTATGGATTTCTAGACTCAACTATGGGTGAGTTGGAGAGTTTCACGATTTTCTAACGGGTCTCTTGGGACAGGATCTGATGCAATGACCGGCCTGACTGCAATACAGGAAGAGGTTCGAAGCACGCCGATGTTCTCTTTTGGCTTGGGTCAAGGGTCCCCTAGCCATCCCTATTTGCACTGATTCAGGGTCACTTCCTGTGGAAGTATTAGTGCTATCGCCCTTTACTGGCTGTCATAGCTCGGGTGTCTTTGTTCCATATGATGCTCTGCCTGTCAGGGGTCTACTTCAAAAACAGGTCTAATAAAGCAGGTAAGGCAGAAGGAAGCATGGGAATTACTGCCAAGACATCCTTTAGCTCATCAGAAAGCCCTTTGTAAAACAAGGCAGCATTTTTAGATTTAGGCCAGTTGGACTCAGCTGCCAATTGACTGAACCGAGTGACGTACCAGAACAAGATGTCACAGCGCTGTTTTAATTCAAGCAGTTCAAGCTATGTGGACTGTGCTTGGTGGCGTGTGTCAAACACTGAATTCATTGCCACTAGCAGGGAATCAAAATCATACAAAACAGAATTGTTAGCTTTTAAAAGGGGATTGGGCCATGCCGCGGCCGTACCCCCCAAATGTGACAGCACAAAATCAGCCCTGGTGGTGTATCGTAATAGGCCAAGGGATGACAAAGAAAATTAAGCTTACACTGGTTGATGAAGGTGCAATATGTTGTAGGCCTCCCTGGAAATGTACCATTGGGGATAACTGAAAGGGGGCTGGGAGTACCACTGTAGGAGGCGTAGCAGCTAGCATTAGTGCTTGGGGTACCTCAGGTGCTGTAGCTGTCATCAGAAACTCATCATCATGAGGAAGGAGTGGACATTGCTTTTATCATGTCTATCCTCTGGTTAATAGCAATAAGAGTTGTCAGCATCTCAGTCTCAGTATGTAAATTGTTTATGGTCTGCAATAAGGCGGCCATAGAATCCTGCATCCGCTTCGATCCCCAACCGTGTAGAAAATGGGCTTCTCCATCAGTCAGGGGCTGCAGGGATGTGATAAATACAGAGTTCCTTTACGAGAGCATTGTTTCCTTATCTTATCAACAGGAATACAGAGGGCTCGGATAAAAGGGCGAGTGGGAGGAATGCTGCCCAGCCCTCTCCCAGGACTGTGGGACCAGGAAAAGGGAGCGATTAGGAACCTACTAGTACAACCACATACCCTAGCATCCCACAAGTTATGAGCACCTACCTGGCAGTGTTCCTTCTGCAATGTACCTCAGAATGGTTCTAAGGTCTAGCAAGGGCAAAGTCCATAGGAAAAGAGTGCCAGACAGATGTCATAGCCAAGACGGCGCAATAAGTCCAAAGTCTGCAAGGCGCTAACCCGAATGGCACGAGGACTTAACTAATGGAAGAGGAGCAAGGGGACACCCCCTACTGGACCAGGACACCATCCAACACCAGGAAGGGAAACAAAGAATGTAACAGCTAGAGGACTGTTCCAACAAAAGAACCAGAACAATGCCCAAGAGAGTATAAAAACATCATAGCAGAGGGTAACCCTCAAGGCAGTCCAAAATCCAGACCAGGTTGGCAACAGGTAGGCAGAGTTTCAAATACAGGCAGTAATCCACAAGACACTCCAATATCTAGACCAGGTATGACAACAGGTAGGCAGAGTTCCAGGGTACAGGGGGCAATCTACAAGACAATCCAAAATCAGCAATCCAGGGTCAACATCCACAAATTCCAAGAGAAAACAAAACAAAAAACGTTACAAATGGGGTAGAGAGGATGAGAAGCTCCTCCTTGAGTCTTGATCTGAGTTAAATAACAGGCTGCCTGTGCATTCCGCGGAATCACGCTACCGTGATGACATTATCACGTTTGGCGCGGCAATGCTTCGTCCATGCAGTGATGCTTGGTCCGGTGCTATGGGAACTGCCATGGAAGCCGCCAGGCAACGGGATGTAAGCCCGTATTTTTAATGGTGATGCTTTCCATAGAGAATCCTTTAAATGTTGGATGGAAAGAATCTTTACAGGGTTCCATTTTATATTGAAGGGCTAATGTTTTCAACGTATCTGTGATGGGGACCTGCAATAGTGGAAATGGAGATGAACCAGGAGTAATGTTCTACCAATCTTAACAAGGCAAGATAAAAAGGAGATTGCCGCACTGTCTCTACCTTATTCTTTTGTGGTGTGACCAGCCCAGTCCCCACACCAAAGCCTACATATTTCACCCCTGGTGGGGCCACCGGCCCATCTCAGGGCTAGTTGCTAGGCCCACTGGCAGAGGGCCCTTCATACAGGATGCAAAGGTATCATATGTTCCTCCTAGGTATGACTGGAATAATATATCAGTTAGGTATGCTCTTACGAATTGCCTGTAAGGTCTTTACAAAGAGTTCATAAAGCATTGAAACATGATGGGGGCCCCATACAATCTGAATGGGAGCACCACCGTAAACTAGAACAAACCCTCAGGTTTGGCAAACTACATTTTCTCTTTACCTTTCAAAGCAAAGGGCACTTGCCAGTAACTTTTTTTTGAAGTGCAAAGTCGAAATGATTAAGGAAGAGGCAATTTTCTCAATGAGCTCATCAATTCTTGGCGTTGATTAGGCATCAAAGTTGCACCATTTTTACCTTTCTGAAGTCTGTGGAGAATCACCAGGGACAATCTGGCTTCTCCAGTAAGATAATTGTAGAATGCCATTGGCTGTGCAACATCTCAATGGCCAGTAGTTGCAGACCTTTTTCCTTTTTAAGTCCTTACCACTTGTTGACTAGCTTCATGCATTCTATGCAGTAATGAGCTTTCCCAGGTGGGGTTTGAGGTGATGTAAAAAACCCTGCATTCTTCCTGGTAATTCAGAAAATAACATGAGAAAAATATCTAATAAGCTTCTGCATGTTCCTTTTCTCCTCAGGAGCCAACCCATGCTTGATGATTACAATACGTCAGTCCTGGGTTGGAGACTTAACTTCATCAGTTCATACTGGTGCCATTGAGTGGGGGTTGCTGTTATCCTTCCATGACATGAGCCATTGTATATGGTGCCCTTCTTTTTCAGTGATAAGTTTGTTTGACTTTTTAAGTTAGCTCTCCCAGAACATAAGTTATAATGTGACACCTACACTACAGTATTGGAGGTTTTATAGGAGTGGGTGCAGCAGGGCCATTACTTGATGTCCTACTGGGATCCTTTGGAGCCTAGTCATCTTTTAGTAATATCTCTTATGGTTATCTTGATTAAGTTATTTGGTTACCAATTCTCTTACCAATGCCATTCAGTCTTATATTCGTTTTCATTAATAAACTGGGCAGTGTAAACCACATGGTCCTTTTGCCATTTATACTCTTCCCTAAGCATATCTAAAATGGCATAGGGCTATTAGTAGTAAACCAATCTGAAAGAGGAGAACTCTGTTGAGGCTTGGTGCATTTGCCTAACTGCAGATAATGACCATAACAATAGCTTGTCACAGTTTTGGCCATCTTTGTCTGCTTGCTTGTGTAACAGATGTTCCAGTGCCTGGTTGAAACTTCCCACCAATCCATTGGTCAAAGGTTGATTGATGGAGGTGTGCAGCCTCTTAATCCTCATCAGCTCGTTATTCTCCATCATGATTTTAGACATGAAGTTCGATTCCTGATCAGTCAAGATTTCCTTTGGGGAATCAACCCTAGAAAAATAGGGGTTCCGGTGTTTTACAATGCCGAGTAGTGTTGGCTCATAACAAGAAGGCACCAGGCAGTGAGTGGCATAATCCACAATCACTCTGATTTATTTTATTCCAAGCATTGGGTGGTTCAAGGGCTCCAACTATGTCCATGGCTATCCAAGAGAAAGAGACAGCAGTAATGGGAAGGTATTGCAATGGGCATTGGGAATGCTAGAGTAAGAAGTCTTTTGAGAGATTGAACACAAAGAACATTGCTCCTTCAAATGATGGTTGATCCCAGGCTGTGATGACATGGCCCTTTGCTTTTGCTCCAACTCAGTGGCCTGCCATTAGGTGAGAATGGGCCAGCTGTAGTACTGTATTTTGGAAGGGCTTTGGCACTAATCACTGGTAGTAGGCCCTACAGACACCCTTGGCATTATTCGCAGTCCTATATAACCCCCTTCTCGATAATGGATGATCCTTGATTCTGCTCCCCTCCACTTCAGTGATCACCTGGTAGTCGTGCTTTTCAGTGCAGGGTGATTCCTTTGAGAAAATCAAAGGTATTCTCTACATGCACTGGTTGAGAGTCCCCAAAGTTTGGCCCCGGGATGGGAGATATGGTTTTAAAACTTGTGTCTCTCCTGTTAATGGGAGGCAAGGCGTGTGCTTTCTCCTCTTCAGGAGATATGATATGCTCAAAAATCAGCTAGGCAATTGGTTCACTGACTTGTACTGAATAGAGAAGAGCTCTTCAGTTTATCAGGAGGACAACAATGTTTCCCACTACACCTGCTCCTACATCCGAATAATGATTCGCGGCCAGCTATGATTTAGAAGTGTCTGCTAAGCTTCTGAGTGGTTTTTCACCAGACCCCACGACACAGAGGGAATCGGGCGTTCTTTCCACTCTATGATGCCTTAGGATCCTGGAGTGCCACTGCTGGATGCTTGTCTTCAATAGTTAACCTCACCACCTTCCGTAAGGGACACTTGGTCAGGGTGGGACCCTTGTATCAGATTCTATAGATTCTACTGCTAACAGCTTGTGTGACAAAGGATTAACAGAACATATAAGGCAGAAATGTAGTTCAACACCTTTATTCTCAAGCAACACAATGGGGCTGGATAACCACCTAAAGGACTCAAATATCCAATTAAAACACAAGAAGAGATAACTATACGAGATATGGGGCCTCAATGCAAGTTAGCCAGTCCAGATTTAACGGTGCTGGTAAACCCCTACCAGCACTGTTTTCCAGACCGGCTCATTCTGACCCGCAATGGCGGGAACACCATCACTGCAAAGCGACCCCTGCGATGTTAACGCACCTGGTAGCTCCCTGCATGTAAAAAGCGGGACGACTCAGTGGCGCACCCCCAATCAACCACAATGGACAACACCCGCCACATTACGAGTAGCACGGACACGGAAACACTGCGGACATGGCGTTAAACAGTGGCAGGTGAGCTGCAACAGGCCCCAAGTGTGCACAATCAGGCCAGCTGCACATCATAGGCCACTGGGAACCTACTAAAGGGTCACACCCACACCCACACCACCTTCCAACACAAATATGCTGTCTGCCACCCTAGCAGCAATTGCGATAGGGAACCTGCGAGCAGCAGTGCAGATTGAAGCAGCACTGAGGCAGAGGAGGAGGCAGTGTAGGCGCAGGAGGCAAATCAGGAACCTGGTGGCCATCGAAAACATCAATGTGCAGCAGGTACCACCCCGCATGCAGCCAGCAATACCCCGCATCATGGCCTCACCCTGGAACCTGACCCCAAGTCAAATACATACATTATACCGGCTTGACAGGGCCTAAATCATATCTATCGTCACCCTCATTGAAGAGGAAATCAGCAGCCGCATCGGCATCCAGACTACAATACCCCCCGCTGAAGGTAGTCTCCGTACTGCATTTCCTCGCCACTGGAACCTATCAGCACACTGTTGGGGAGTTGCAAGGCTATCACAACCCTGTTTTTCCAGGATACTGCTCCAGGTACTGGAAGAGCTGCTGCGCCATGTGTCAGAGCACATTTCCCAACCCTGTATCCCAGCCCAGGTCACTGCCACCAAAGTGGCCTTCCATGCCATTGCCGGCATGCCCAATTGCATAGGCACATTAGATTGCACGCATGTAGAGTTGACTGTCAGGCATGCAATTGAGGCGGTGTACCGCAATCAGAAGCAATTCCACTCACTGAACGTCCAGATGATCCGCGATGCCCAACAAGTCATCACATATTGCTGTGCACATTTCCCGGGGTCCACACACGACTCAATGGTCTTGCGGAATTCAACATTGCCACGCTACATGGAACTTTATGCAGGACAAAGCACATGGCTGTTGGGTAAGTACAACTGCCAATGCATGACCACTCTGTGTGTATTTTGGGCCGTGGGGGATAGTCAAGGCCCACAGTGTCCCAGGCAATTGGCCGAGCACAACTGCCAATGCATGACCCTTGTGTATTTGGGCAGGGGGGGGGAAATAGTCAAGGCCCACAGTGTCTCAGGCAGTTGGCCGAGCACAACTGCCAATGCATGACCCCTGTGTATTTGAGGGGACCAGAATCCACACAGCTTACCGCTGCAACTTGAATATTGCCCCATGCCATGTCACGTAAAAACATGCTTTGCCTCTCTTCATGTACACCCTAGCCATGGGGTGGCACTACATGCAATTGCAACATGAGGATGTGAGTACTTCCCTTTCCCGATGTACATTTGCTACTCCCATGCACACGATGGCCGCATCTCGTGCTGTGCGCAGCGGTCACATCTTTACAGTGATCTGTGTCTGCCCGATGCAGATCTGCCCATCACCTCACAATGCCGGAGTCACCCACCATATCTGAACACATGTACATTACAATAATTGGAACATGTTCTTGCCTAACATCACTCCACGAATCCAAGCATCACAGAACCCAGCATGGAAATGTGATCCAAGTGTGCACAATAGATGAGTCAAACATCTGATTACCAGAAGGGGCATCTGTTGACTGCATCTGATGCAGACAGTAATACCACAAACAGTAACCTGTGCCCAATCTTTGACTCCTATGCAGGTGATGCCGGATATACACTCACGCCATGGCTGATGACGCCCATACGACGGCCACGGAACAGGCATTCAGGAGGCCTGCAACCGGGCACACATACGTACACGTGGCGTGATAGAGCGGACCTTTGGACTGCTGAAGGCCAAGTTCCGCTGCCTGAGCAGATCAGGTGGCGCATTGCAGTACAGGCCGGTGAAGACATAGAAAATAGTACTTGCATGTGCTATGCTGCACAATCTGTGCATATGCAGGAACAATCCACTGCCCCCGGACATAGAGCCAGCAGATGAGGATGAAGATGAAGATGATGGCAGTGATGGGATGGGTGCACTACCAGGCAGGGGTGCCATTGATGGACAACATGCACGTGGAGCACTCATACACAATTTCTTCTGATATACTTCATATGCACATTCAGCACTTCATGTCGTAGCACTACAGTAAATGATTTCTACACACATGAAATGAGATTGTCCACTCGTCATTTGCATTTGCACACCAGTGTATTGTTAAATTAACAGGGAAAACAGGTTTAGTATTGCCATGAAGACCACATGTGTCCCCCCACTCCCCAACGTACCCACCCATCAACCAGGCCCAAACTAACAAACTCCACTAAGGACCACCCCCACCTCCCCAACGTACCCACCCACCAACCAGGCCCAAACTAACAAACCCCACTAAGGACCAACCCCTACCATCCCAATGTACCCACCCACCAACCAGACCCAAATTAACAAACCCCACTAAGGACCACCCTCACCTCCCCAACGTACCCACCCACCAACCCGGATGCCATCACAATGTGTCGGACTCCATTTCCGCAATGTACAGCCTATTTTCTACCGTGCTTGTGCCCATGGTCGTCCTTCCTAGAGGCTCCTGCCAGCTGTGATGACCTCCCCCGGGGCTGCTGGTCACAGAACCTGTGGGTGTGCTGCTGGCAGAGGGCAAAGCAGGGTTTGGTGCTGACACACAGCCCATGAAAGCCTGCTGGGCAACCAACATCGTCTCTGCAATGTTAGACATAATGCTGTTGCCCTCCCAGACCCGCCATGCCAATACCAAGTTTGTTGTGGCGAAACACCCTATCGCACGTGAGAGGAGGCGCACGGAGTTGGCACTGCTCTTTTGCTGCAGACGGGCCTCCTCCCGTTGGAGCCTTGCCTCCAGGGGCTGTTGCTCGGCAAGTTGTGTCAGACTGGCCTGGTGCTCTTCGATGCGCTGGAAGTGGGAGGTGAGTTCCTGGAGAGAAGGTGTGGGGGAGCACATCGGACTGTGCAGTCTCATGGGGCTGAATGTGGCCAGCTGTTCTGGTGTGGTGTTGCCCCCCTCAGTTGCATTCCCGGGTGCGTCAGCGCCCTAATCTATATGTGCACTTTCAACGCTAGCAGCATCACTGTCGCTTGTTGGGCCACAAGCACTAGTAGGTGCACTGGAAGTGGCTGTAGAGGGATTTGGTGTTGGCACATGCTGGTCTGCAGGCGCAGCGGGGATGGTGGTGTCTGTGGTGTCGTGCACCGTCACCGTAGCGGATGCTTGGCTGCCGCAGGTGCTGGCAGTGGCTTGCTGGCATTGCCTTGTCCGACGGCCGCGTGCAGTCCACCTTGGTGTTAGCTGTTGTGCTGTGTCACTGTGGTTTTATGTACCTGTGGGGGATTGTAGGTCATGCCGTAAGTGGTGTGACAGGATATGTATGGGGCAGTCACATGGAACACATTCCTCATGCTTCGTCCACTATCAAGTACACTCATTGATGCGTGATGCACTCAGGTGTGTGGATCAGGGCTTGCACACAGTTGCACGCCGTCTGGCTGTCCGGGTGGTGTTGTCACATGGGGGTGTTGGGTGTGTTTGAGTTAATGGTGGATGTGTTGAGTGCCTCTAGGCCCTTGCTGGGGGGGGTTAATGGTGGATGTGTTGTGTGCCTCTAGGCCCTGGCTGGGGAGAGGGGGTTATGGTGGATGTGTTATGTGCCTCTAGGCCCTTGCTGGGGGTGGGGGGGTTCTGGTCTTCCTTCAGTCACACTCATGGCTTAGCTTAGCACTCTGTACTAACCAGCCTTGCCAGGTGTGCCTGCTCCGACCTCAGAATCACTAAGAGGTGCATGATGCTGCTGCACCTCTCCTCCCATGTTTGGAGCTTCAGTGGGGAATGTGGTCCCCCTCCTGTGCCACTGCTCTGCTGCCTGTGTGCTGCCAGCAGGTTCCTGACCCACAGCCACAGATCGTCCGACCGCTTGTGGCAGTCCTTCACTGTCTGCACTGTCACACCCACAGCTGTGCACTTCTGGGCAGCCTCAGCCCATATCCCTGTTCTCCTCTGCTGCGTGCTGCACCTCTGGTCTGCACTGAACAGTGCTGGTGCATTCGCCACAATGTGCACCACAAGCACGGTCAGTTCTGCCTCGCAGATGCAGGGTTTCCGCTGCCGGATGGCTGGGACCCTTGATTTTATTGGCAATGATGGATTTCAGCAGTCACACGAGCTGTGGGCCTTGTGGTTGCAGAGGATTGCAGTGGATCAAACTTTTTGTAATGGCCGCCGTTCCCTTTCCAGTTTTTCCAATCACGGTATTACTGGTTCCGGTATTTCTGCATCCGCTGATACCGGCAGGGCCATGGCGGATACGGATGTACCACTGCCATATAGCCCGGTGAATCCGTCTCCATCTGTGTTACCATGATGGCGGTGGGTCCGGTTCCACACTGTTATGGGGCGCGCGACCGATAACCCATAATTGTACCTTAATTACTTGTGGTCGCGAAAACGGTGTCACCATCATCACGGTAAGACCGGATTCCGGTCCGGCTAACTTGTAATGAGGGGTAGCATCGTCAAACTGTCTGTTAAACGAGTTTTTCTCATTTGCTCAAGAAGTGATTACCACTTAACTGTTTCAGAAACTTTAAACATTTTTATTGATCGCATTGGTAACATATTTTTTAAGGATCAATGTGTATGTTAATTTAACAATGCAACCAGAATTTGGCTGTAACAACATGCACATCTTTCGGTCCCCCAGACCATCCTCTGATGGCTGTGTTAACAATGAGCAGAACAAACATACAATAGAAATTCAGAAATACTAAAATCAAGACAAACTGATAACCAATATTTAATAAAGCATGCCTATTTGGAGCATCACACAAACTGATTTTCTTTGCCCATTCCATAACAGGATATTCACTTGTTCTGAGCACAATATTTACACAAATCAATGCAAACAAATCTCCAAAGATCAGTAAAGCATGGCTATTTAGAACATACCCAAACTAATTTTCTTTATCCATTCATTTTGATGATTTGCACATATTATTACTCCATAGTATGCCCTCGTATCCTCAACATAATATTTACTCATTGAGTGTTAAAATAATAAACATTATGATTTTTCTTTTAAATTATATTTTTTTTATTAATTAATCGAAAAAACATATAACATACATTAGCTGCAGTTAGTGACAGTGGGCCTCATTACGAGTTTGGCGCTAACTCGCCAGTGTTACCGGCGGGTTGCTGCCAAACTCGTAACATTGTTTCGCCGCTTGATATCCCGGAGCCACGGGCCCATTCCCATGGAGTCCCACATGTTGCTACCGGCACCCTTATTTCCGGACCGCCAGACTTGGAATGAGGACCAGTATCTCATAACCGGTATCCATCAACGAGACCAGATCACAATTCAAAATCAACCCTAAAGACCCAGTTTATACCCCCACCCAAACTCGACCTGCAGAATACGGAGCATTAGCTTTGTGTCGCTTCCGACAGAAATACTTGGGGTACGGATAATACGTTCCATGCCGAAATCAGCATGGAACAAATTTAAATGTGCGCCATATCATAACAGTGGGCCCCTTCTTATAACCAGTCTTTAACGTTCCTCCATGCCATAGCAATCCTCATTCGAGACAACACTAATAAGAGCCCAACCTTGTGCAAAACCTGGGATGGATTTAGTCAGTCCCAGCATCCCAGCAGTGCCATGATCGGTGACATCTTTATGTGCTCCTTGACAAATCTGGTTGGTACTAGGAAGACACCATCCCAAAATGTCAGCATGGATGCACAAAATGAAGCCATGTGTCTACAATCCGTATGTGGTGTTTTACAGCATTTACATTCATGCAGGACTTCTGGGTTGAATCTGTGCAGCTTAGAGGGAGTGCAGTAGGTCTGAGGGACACAGGTTAAAATGGATCAATTTCTACTCAGCATTCAGTGAAATTCTCTAGGTCTGGGTGGAAATGTAAACCCATTCCTGATCCTGAATTCCATGACCCAGACTTGCTTCCCACTTCTGCTTTTAAGGTCCCTGTCTCCTGATGCTTCATACCTGAATTTCCCATAAATTTCAGAGACTAAGTGTCCCCTCCTCCGTGCAAGAATGGTTTCATGTAGAAGCACCACGATTGGGTGTTGTGCCAGAAAGGTCTGAAATGTAACTCTAAACATATTCCTCATTCTGAAGTACATGAACACATCCAACTGCGATGTTCCACCTTTTTCTTTAAAAGTTGCCAGTGTCAGAAACACCCTCCGCCCCCAGGAAAAAGTATCCTAATGTTATGAGCCACAGTCTGGTGATCAAATCAACATACACCTTTGTATGTGTTATTTCCATATTCACCACGCATTTGCTTGCCAGCAATGGGGAGTACAGGTCCTGAATATTCTGTTTACCTGCTATCCTTTTCCATGCCTGTAATATGCAGGCTACAAGAACATTTATTACATTCTGTTTGGAGTCAATACCTGAAAGAATGGCAGACCTCTGCAACGCTGGAGCCGCTGCGGCTCTCTCAATCTGAACATGTGGCCTGTCCAGCATTTCAGGGTACCAGAACAAAAGATAGTGGGCCTGTGATACCAGATAGTCACTTTCAAAATTTGGGAGCGCTAAGCCTCCTTTAATCAAAGGTGCAGCAAGTTTATCCAACCCACTCTTGCAGGTTTCAAGGCCCGTAACAATTCGGAAACTATATTTCTGAGTTGAGAGAAGAGGAGTGCTGGTAGGCTCCAGGGGACATTCATAAATAGAGGACTTTGGGGAGTATAATCATTTTCCCCAGAGCAATTCTCCCAATCAGGGACAGAAGGAGACCATGCCACATCTGCACTTGTGTACAAGTCTATCAATAGTATGACCAAAGTCCTCCATTAACAGAAGATCAGGATCCCTCGAGATTCCTATCCACTGATATCTGGCGCTTCTGTTTCCAACCTGAGCCCGAATATGTCTTCAAGTTTTGAGGTTCCTTCAGTTAAGGACAAAATAACAGACTTCCCATGGTTGATGCGCAGCCCAGTGTGTGCCCCGAACACTTACATTTGCTACATTATAGGCATCAGGTTTTTATGTGGGAACTTTATGAATAACACCATGTCGTCGGGGTATAGCGATATGATTACTTTGGGGGAGAATAATTGAATAACCCTATGAATATGATGATCCCTCAGGAGGTCCACAAGTGGGTCGATAGGCAGAGCCGAAAGCATTAATAAAAGAAGGAAGCCCTGGCTTGTGCCCCTAACCAATGAGAACATCTTAGACAATTGCTTGTTTATGTTTAGTTTAGTTTAGTTTGTTTGTTTGTTTGTTTTGTTTGTTTAGTCTTCTGGGAATTGTACGAGATGGCCACCGTTGAAATAAACTGTGAGCCCAGGACTTGCTTTCACACAACTGCAAACAGAAATGGCCATTCAATCAAATCAAATGCTTTCTCAGCATCTAAAAGCACCAACATCGCTGGGATTTGTGAATTGATCAGATTCAGCAGCCCAAAAAACCGTTGTAAGCTATATGATGTGTTTCCCCTGGGGACAAACCCATATTGGTCCAAGAGAGCAAGACTCTGGCCACTAGCACTTCAACGCCACCGACATGTCCAGACAAGCTAAGAACCTATTGGAAACCTGCAGAAAAAGAAGAGGGCCCAAGAAGAGAATAGGTACGATACCATCGCCCTTACTCCAAATATCACAAAAACACAAGGGCACCGCTAACAACCACATCAAAACACAAAAGATGATGAAGCTGTTGTTACACTTACCTGGTCTCTACAGGGATGTTGGGGCACGGTTGCAGCCCTCCATGGAACTGGCTCCCCTTGGTCAGGCATCTTCCCCTGCTCTTGTGTTGTGGACTGCGCTGGTTGTTGACAATGATGTGATATGACTGTGGTCCCCCTCAAACCCTTTTTCCCAGAAATGTGTTGATCATGCACTGACCCATATAGTCTCACCTGTTTAATTATGATGGCGATCTCTCCGTCCTGCTTCTCACTGCAGGGGCGCTTTAAATAGAACGAGTTTCTTCACTGGTTCATGTGCGTGGCAGTCCAGACCGGCTGTGGCTGAACCACTCCAAAGGTAAGTATCCTTTCAAAAATGATTATCGTCCGCATCCTTTTCTAATGTCTTTCCTTGATTATTGTCCGTATGTAATGTCTTTCCTTTTCCCCAATAGGTGATATGAGGCCCAGTGGTAGTTCTGGTGCAAGAAGTGAGCCCCAATGGAAGAAAAGGGAGTTCACGATGTCCCAATAGGTGGTAAGTTTGGTTTTAAGGTCAAGCATGAGGATTGGTCTAAGTACGACCTTAGCGTAATGTCTATATCGCGTTTCTAACCTTGTTTTGTCTTTTTCTCATGCAGGGATTGTCTGGCGATGTCGGACTGGAATGCTGTTATCCGAAGATCTGCTGGCGGGTGAAGGATGTCTGGATCCGCGATGATGCTGGCCGAAGGTGGACTCCGGAGTAAGTGTTGTGGCTGGGAGCCGGAATCAGGTAAGGATGCGCTCCGTCTGCAGTTGCTGTTGAAATCAGGTAAGGATGCGCTCCGACTGTGGTTGCTGCGGGAATCACGTAAGGATGCGCTCCGACTGCGGTTCCTGCTGGAATCAGGTAAGGATGTGCTCCGACTGCGGTTGCTGCTGGAATCAGGTAAGGATGCACTCTGACTGTGGTTGCTGCTGGAATCAGGTAAGGAAGTGCTCTGACTGCGGTTGCTGCTGGAATCAGGTAAGGATGTGCTCTGACTGCGGTTGCTGCTGGAATCAGGTAAGGATGCGCTTCAGACGGCGTTGAGTGTTAAGCTGCTATAAGCAGACTAACGCAAAGCGCTTGCATGCGGACAGGTCAGGCTTAAATAGCCTGGTCCCGGCCACGCCCATTTGTTCTGACTCGTGGCCCCACCCTGCCACTCCTAGAGGATGCTGCACATGCAGCCCAATTAACTCCCATGGCCACTCCCGACCTGGAGGCACGTTGAGGTCCTGCAGGGAAAAACCAGCATGTGCACCAGAATAAAAGTGTACAAAGCACACTTACTCAAGAGCCTGGCGCCAAAGGTGCCAGGACTGGGTCCAACTGGAACTTTTATGTAGTGGAGCTTGTGGTTCTTGCCCAGTGGCCATGACAGCACTCCCTCTCAAGGCCCCTCTCACTGGTGCTTTTCCTCCTGGTCCTGGCTTGGAGGGGTTGTTGCGATAGAATTGTCTGTTTAGTCGTGGAGCATGGACAAATTCACTAGGTTCCCAGGTACGATCTTGAGGTCCATAACCTTTCCAATCTATAAGGTAGTACAGTTTAGATTGCACTGTCTTGGAATCCAAAATAGTCTTGACCTCGTATTCCGGTTTTCCTTCTATGATGTCGGACTCGGGTGGTGCCTCGATCCCAGTACCTGGTTTCATTGGTTTCAAGAGAGAAACATGGAACACCGGATGGATCCACATATTAGATGGTAAATCCAATTTCATGGCAGCAGGGTCAATTATGGCTTTGATGGGATAAGGTCCCAGGTACCTGGGATGGAAGGCTTGTGGTCCTTTCAAGGGAATGTTCTTGGATGCCAACCAAACTTTATCCCCGACCTGATAACTGGAGCCTCTCTTCGGTGTCGATCTGCACATTTTTTCTGTTGTTCTTTGGCTCTGCTCAGATTTTCAGCTGCTTCTTTCAGGGTTCGAGTGATAGTTTTGTGCAAGGTTGTAACTGCTGGCATTTCTAATTTGTCAAGTGAATCAAAAGTGGACGTTGGAGGATGTCGACAATGCACTGTGTAGAATGGGGTCTGTACGGTGCTAGTGTGGATGGAATTATTGTAGGCGAATTCGGTCAATGTAAGGATGTTTTTCCAGTACTCCTCAGTTTGTTGTAACATACATCTCAGGTATTGCTCCAAGGTCTGGTTGGTCCGTTCGGTTTGGCCATCAATTTGGGGATGATGACTCGTGGATAACTGGAGATCAATTTTGGCTATTTTGCAGCACCTCCTCCAGAGTGCTGAGACGAATTGTGTTCCGCGATCTGAGATCAATACCGATGGGAAACTGTGTAACTTGACAATTTGCTCCAAAAACACAGCGGCAAGGGTGGAAGCAGTGGGAAGCCCCTTCAATGGAATAAAATGGTCCATCTTGGAGAATAAGTCTACAATAACCAGGATCGTGTTAAATCTGTTGCAGCGAGGAAGATCGTCGATAAAGTCCATAAACAGCATATGCCATGGTGCTGGTGGTACAGTCAAGGGACGTAGTAACCCTACTGGACTTAACTTCTTAGATTTATGTTGCGCGCAGACACCACATGTCGCAATGAATTGGGCAATGTCTTTTCTCCAGGTTGGCCAGCAATAACCCTTTTGTATTTTAGCTGGAGTCTTGGCAATCCCTGGGTGTCCTTCCGGTCATGATTCCTGCCCCTCATGTCCCCAGCCCTCCAAGATGTCAGTCTGGAGCCAGGCCACGATCACCAACATACCCATCAAGGGCCTCTCCATCCCTCCAAACACCCACTTGGAGTCAGACTTGGCGCTTGTGGCACCAGACTCACTCACTCCCATAGGACAACATTGGGGATTGGACTTGTAGTGCATTGATGGGAACAAAATGGATGCTCCCACATATTTCGGTTCCCAGAACTGCATGTGCGGTCTAGTCTTTTGGGTGTGGTTCAGCCCAGAGGCACCTGGGTTACCCAGAGACTATTTAAGCCACACCCAGGCTGAGAAACATGCTTTGCATTTTCTGCGCCTGCAGCGTGACACTCATCGTGTTGGGATCGGTTTCCAGTAGGCCTGCATCGTTCTTCTGCACTCAGCTCCTGCAAGAACAAGAATACAGTTAGGAACAGCCTTACCTTGCGGTGCTTCTGCCCATCAGTCATCGCTCCTTCTGTTCTGCGGCATCTTCGGCAGTGTCATTCCCATCCCAGCATGCCGCTTCATAAGGAAAATGGAAAAGAACAGAAAAAAGGCATTAGTAAGCATTCTGCAAACCTTCGCTTATTTTTAAATACTGTACGAGCCTCAAACGCTCACCTGAATCCCAGCCGCTCTGGGACAACTCTGTCTCCTGAACTTCTCATCCATCTACAAGAGGGAAAAGACACTCCAGGTTAGCGTGGAAACATCTAGAGGTGCCGCATACCGCGCTTACCCACAGCATTTGTTCTTCATAACCGGCATCCACGCTGAAAACGTTGCAGCACCTAAAAGACAAAGAAAAAGAACTCAGTTCAATGCAAATACGAAAGGGTTGCATCGCGCTCTCACTCACCTTCAGCGCTACTCATCTCAGCAGCACGCTGCCATCCCCGGACGCCGGCCATCATCTAAGGAAGGAAAGGAACGAAGTTAGAGAACTGTTCAAAAGACTCATTATACTTACCTGTCGGACTCTTGCCAGTGAAGTAACTAGGCAGCAACGAGCCCGCATCAATCAACGCGCCCCTGCGCTGAAGGCAGGACGGAGAGCACACTATCCAAGAAAACAAGGTGAGCTGTGGATCAAAGGGAAGGGTTGGACCCCGGTGAAGAAGGGGTTCAAGCACACAGAGACAATAGGGAGTTAAACTCTACCAATCCTGTGATTCAGGCCCAGTCTCCAGTCGTATAGCCTCCAGGGAAGGGTTCGAGGTCGTAAGAGGTCAGAACAGGCTGAGTGACGTCCCCGTGGATACCAGGTGAGCGTTACAGAACACAAAGCCTCACATCAAAATCCACCTGGGCGTCATGGAAACGTCAGAAACCGACCAGTTAGCCCACATGTTGGGGCAGCCACGTTCCGAAGTACATGCAGCCAGGGAGGAGACCCTAAGGAGAGAGCTGATAGTAGCCAAAGAACGCAATGATGATTTAAGCCGGCAACTTCTCCAGTCACAAGCAGGGCATGCACCATTGCCGGGAAGCATGCCCTCGATGCCAGCGCCATCAGCCAATCCCGTTCAGATAACCCTTCCTGGGGCAGTTCCCTTGGCCCCGCCCAAACGATTTACGGGGGATCCCAAGAGGTTTGCAACGGTCATGAACCAGTGCCGCCTGCACTTCCTTTGTAGGCCAGGGGCCTTTTCGAATGACCAATCACGGGTCGCTTTTGTGCTATCCTACCTGAGTGGTAGCGCCGCGGACTGGTCTGTACCCTTTGTGGCCCAAGACGATCTTTTGCTGCATGGCTTCAGGGGCTTTCAGCAGGAGATGGAAAAGCTGTTCGCCCGTCGTACTCCTGGGCAGCCATTAGACAATGAACTTCTGTCCCTACGCCAAGGGAATCAAGACCTATTAACATACATAGCCACATTCAATAGACTCGTAGTTGAAGCAGAATGGCCAGTGGAGAAGAGAACCACGTTATTTCATTGGAGGTTGCGGGGGGAGCTCAAGAATGTTCTCGCACAAGTAGTGAACCCCCCGGAAGACTGCTCAGAATTCATTGACCTTGTTGTTCAACTGGATCATAGGTTGCAGGACCGAAGAGCAGATCGAACCAGACCGGACCCTTGCCCTATGTATGTGCGTTCAAAGGACAATACTGCCCGAACCACGGAAGGTTCAGGAGAACCAATGCAAATCGGGGGGTCAGATCCCCCTTGACTAAAGCGGAAAGGGATAAAATGTCATGATCTCTGCTTCCAAAAGGTCAGGGTTTTCCCAACTCCCTTGGAAGCAGATCCATAACCCAGGTTCCGAGTGCCAACCAGTCCCAATTGGGACCTTTTGGACCCAGTCCTGGCGCCAGTGGCACCAGGCTCATAAATATGCCCAGTCCCAGCGCTGGAAGCGCCGGGCTCATAATGCTTGGGTGGACTTACCTGCAGCAGACCATGCTGCTTACTTGCCTGCCAGTTGAGCCTCTGATCCTCTTCTGTTTGGAACTACTTTTCCTGTTGGGTGGGGCAGGAGCCACTCCCTAGATTCAGAACACTGGAACTCTTCTGGAAAGCAGGAACTCTTTTCTTACCTAGGCGTGGCTGTGGAAGGAGACCCCTAAGCACTACAGGAGGCTATTTAAACCACACCCGATGGATGAATCTTGCTTTGCGTTATTCTGCATCCTCTGCAGCAGAACGTTCATCGTGTCTTCTGCATCTGATCCTGGGCCTAAGGAAAAAGGCTTACCATCCTGAATCCAGTCTTCAGCAACACCTATAAAGACAAGAAAGAACAGGTTAGCATTACGGTCTTCAGTGACAGCTCTTCACTTACCTGATCCATCGGCTGTCACCAACGCCTCGCGCTGCATTCCGGCATCTGAAAGACAAAGGCTTACCTACTCTTCGTGCGCTCCGGAGGTCTTCACACTGCATTCCGGCATCTGAAAGACAAAAGCTTACCAACTCTTCGCACGCTCCGGAGGCCTTCAGCGCTGCATCCCGCATCTGAAAGACAAAACAAGGTGCGTTTAAAGACATTGGGGAACTTTAATACTCACGTGCCATTACTCCTTTCCACATCTAACCCAGTGGGTATTCCGGCACCCTGCAGCCGCTCCGAACTTGTACCTGCAAAATAAAAAGACAGTTAGAGCGCATCGTGAAGCAGGCAACAAGCGCTTACTTACGTGCTTCCAGGCGCTTCTATTCATCACACGGGCTCCATCTTCAACTCACTTCAGCCCGTCATCCGCCATCGCCGGAACCCTGCAAAACAAGAAACATCATTACTAAAGACTTTAAAGACATTCGAATTACTCGAAACTTACCGTTCGTGCAGTAAACGACGGACAGCAGTCCTCTGAAGTCAAGAGGCCTGCTCCCCTTATCCAGTGAAGAAACTGGTTACAGCACCCTGCCCCGAGGCAGATGGAGAGCATGGCGTTTACTTACCTAAGGTGAGAGCGTTAACCTTTGGGGTTCTACAGGAGAAGAGAAAGGGAAGAAGAGAGAGACATTCAATAACCCAGTTCCTTAATCCCATATTTTCTATCTGCAGACATCTTACCCTTCAAGTCAGACATACAGTGCACAGAGGTCCAGCCCAAAGAGCCAGCCGTGTGTTACACATCACCTTTGCAGATACGGTATACGCCCAGTCAAGACCGGCGCCTCTACGGGAATCAGGTGAGCGTTACAGAACGCAAAGCCTACCACAAAACTCCCGTCCAGGCGCTATGGAAACCTCGGATACCGACCAGCCAGCCCAGTTACTTGGGGAACTAAGGGCAGAAGTGCATGCAGCCCGTCAGGAAACAAACGCTCTAAGAAGGGAACTGATTATTTCCAAGGAGCGAACAGATGATCTCGCTAGACAATTGCTACAGTCACAAGCCGGACAGACCCCGTTACCCGCATCTGGGGGAAATCTTCCTTCTACATCCTCTATGAATCCAGTGCAGATCAACCTACCTGGGAATGTACCTCTGGCTCCGCCCGAACGATTTTCTGGTGACCCAAAGAGGTTTGCAGTATTTATCAATCAGTTGCATTTCTTATGCCGGCCAGCAGCCTTTCCAACTGATCAAGCTAAAGTAGCTTTCGTGCTTTCGTACCTTAGTGGCAATGCGGCAGACTGGTCGATCCCTCTAGTAAATCAAGATGATCCGGTCCTCCATGATTTTCAAGCTTTTCAGCTCAGTATGGAAAAACTGTTCGCAAGACATTCACAGGGGCAGGCCTTGGACAATGAGCTTCTTTCGTTGCGACAAGGTAATCAAGACCTTTTGGCTTATATTGCGTCTTTCAACAGACTGATAGTGGAAACTCAATGGCCTGAGGACAAAAGGATTACGCTGTTTTATAGAGGTCTACGTGGAGAGCTCAAAGATGTGTTAGCCCAAGTAGTGAATCCCCCACAAGATTGTTCGGACTATATAGACTTAGTCGTTCAAATAGATCACAGACTGCAGAACAGGAAGGCCGATCGTTCCAAGTTTGATGCTCGAGTATTTTCCAAACCGCCAACTCCTTCCAAAGGAGTAGACCCCGGGGAACCCATGCAAATAGGGGGTCTGAAAGGTCCTCTAACACAAAAGGAGCGGGAAAGGAGAAAACAGTTGCAATTATGCCTCTATTGCGGAAACTCAGGGCACTTTCTTCGAGACTGTCCGGTGAAACCTGCCAAGAAGGCAGTAGGAGCTGCAGTTACCAAAGTTACAAACTCTGAGCAGGGAAACGACCTTGCCCGACAAGAATAGAGTTCCTCTTGCCGAGCGTGAAAACCAGTTCCGTGACCTCGCATTTCGTGATACCTATGGTCCTCATTAGCCCTGATAATCCGGATCGATTACATGCAATTGAAGCTTACGTCGACAGCGGTGCCATCGGCAATTATGTGGATCATGAAATGGTTTTGAGGATGAATCTAACTCTTTGTCCCAAGGCTGTAAAGGACGTCATTACTACGGTGGATGGTACGGAGATAGCCTCCGGGCCAGTAACGCATACCACTCAAGAGGTGACGCTAGTAAGTCAAGATGGACACCATGAGAAGATCGTGTTCGATGTGATCAAGGCCCCTCAGTTTCAGATTATACTAGGAATACCGTGGTTAGAGAAACACAATCCTCTGATCGATTGGCGAGCAAGAACGGTCCAGTTTCCAGAATGTGTCTCTACTTGTCACCCTCCACCTGGTGTTGCACTGGCAGCAATTTCTTCAGAGACTCCCCAGTTACCTCCCGAATACCTAGAATACCAAGATGTTTTCCGGAAGGATCAGGCTAACTCTCTACCTCCTCATAGGTCTTATGACTGCCAGATAGACCTGATACCTGGATCTACTCCTCCTTGTAGTAGAATTTATGCCCTCACCGAGCCTGAGAACCTTCACCTTCGACAATACCTGGATCAATACCTGGCAAATGGGTTTATTCGTCCTTCCAAGTCCCCTGCTTCTTCAGCTTTGTTCTTCGTTCCAAAAAAGGAAGGAGACCTTAGAACTTGTATAGATTATCGCTCCCTGAACCAGATCACCGTTAAGAATAGATATCCGTTACCTTTGATCCCTGAACTCCTGGACCAAGTCAGAAAAGCATGCATATATACAAAGCTGGATCTTAGAGGAGCTTACCACTTGGTACGAGTAAAAGAGGGCGATGAATGGAAGACGGCCTTCCGCACCAAGTATGGGCTATTTGAATATCAGGTCATGCCCTTCAGACTTTGCAATGCCCCGGCCGCCTTTCAATATTTTATGAACGATGTCCTCAGAGAGCTCATAGATGTGTGTGTTGTTGTTTACATTGACGACATCCTCGTTTATTCTTCATCGGAATCTGAACATCGGAAACACGTGAAAATGGTCCTCGAAAGATTGCGTCAACACAAACTTTTCGCTAAGTTGGAAAAATGTGTTTTCAACGTGACTGAAGTTGAATTCTTGGGATTCATATTATCACCTGGCAGAGTGCGTATGGATTCAAAGAAGGTCGATGCAGTTCTCAAATGGCCATCACCATCCTCCGTAAAAGGTGTGCAAAGCATGTTAGGCTTCGCTAACTTTTACCGCAGGTTTATCCCCGAATTCTCTCGAATAGTCCAGCCCATCACTGCCTTGTTAAAGAAAAACAAACGTTTTGAATGGTCTACCGAGGCGGAACAAGCTTTCCAGGATTTGAAGACTAAATTTATCTCTGCACCAATCTTAAAACACCCTCGCCCCGAACTCCCCTACATCGTGGAAACTGATGCTTCAAGCCTTGCCATGGGGGCAGTTCTATCACAAAAGGACCCGGTAACCAATCAGTTGCATCCCGTGGCATTTTGGTCCCGCAAATTCTCGCCTCCTGAAATCAATTACACGATTACTGACAAGGAACTTCTGGCTATCAAGTCTGCCTTTAAGGCTTGGCGGCATTATCTGCTGGGGGCCCGACACACCGTTACTGTGATTACGGATCACCGAAACCTGCAATATTTGAAAACGGCAAAAGCCCAATCCTCTAGACAACTCCGTTGGGCATTATTCTTTGCCGAGTTTGACTTCATAATTACCTATCGACCTGGTACAAAGAACGGTAAAGCTGATGCCCTTTCTCGGATGGGAGTGGAAGAACACTTGATCAACCCTAAACCTGTACCAATCATTCCCGAACAACGAATTCTGGGTGTAATCGCCACAGAATCCATAGAGGAAGTTAAGGATAAGGCCAGGCAACTTGTAACTCCAGCAGACATACAGAATTGGCATCTGCAGGGAAAGGACTTTGCAGTAAAGGACAACTTATTGTATTTCCAAGAACGATTATACCTACCCAGCACAGATTTACAGAAAAAAGTAATCTCTTGTTATCACGATTCTTTAATGGAAGGACATCCCGGTATGGCCAAGACCTCAGAAAAGATCAAGCGCTACTTCTGGTGGCCGTCTTGGAAAAAAGATATCAGAGACTTTATAATGTCCTGTGGAGTATGCGCCCAAAACAAGAGTCAAAAGGAAAGACCAGCAGGCCTCTTACGCCCTATTGACATCCCACCTCGCCCTTGGCATACGCTTTCTATGGACTTCATCACCGATCTACCTCCATGCTCCGGATACAATACGATTCTAGTAATCGTGGACTTATTCTCCAAGATGGCGCATTTCATTCCGCTCAAAGGCTTGCCAACAGCAGTAACTCTGGCCCGAGAATTTCTCGAAAACATCGTCCGACTGCACGGTTTTCCTTCGGTTCTAATTTCGGATCGAGGTAGTCAATTTATTTCGCATTTTTGGCGAAGTTGCTGTCGGTCGGCTCAAATTGATGTGAGACTATCGACCAGTCACCACCCTCAGACCGACGGACAAACCGAGAGGACCAATCAAACTCTGGAACCGTATTTACGCTGCATGCTGCAACAAACTGAAAAAACCTGGAAAGACATCCTTTGGATAGCCGAATATGCCTACAATAACTCTGTCCATTCGGGAACTGGGAAAACCCCGTTTTTTCTTTTGTACGGCAGTCACCCTCGAACCTCGGAGTTGGATCCCCTCCAAGATCTTGAAACACCAGCAGTAGACTACCTGCATTCTACAATCACTCAAGCCTTTAAGGAAGCTGTTTCTCACCTTCAAAGGGCTAAAGAACAATACAAGAAAGGAGCAGATCAACATCGGAAGGAAGCCCCTCAATATCAAGTAGGGGATCAAGTCTGGTTATCCACCAAATATCTACCTCTAAAAGGGCCACGCACATTCAACCCAAGATACCTTGGTCCCTATTCCATCACTACCATAGTAAACCCAGTAGCGGTCAAGTTGGACTTGCCCCCGCACATGAAGATACATCCAGTCTTCCACGTCTCTCTATTAAAACCCGTGCAACCTCAAACCCGACTAACTAAATCTCCAAAACCTATCCTAGTTGATGGAGAACTCGAGTTTGAAGTCAAAAGCATTCTGGACTCCAAGATCTCCAAATCTAAACTATTTTACCTAATTGACTGGAAAGGCTACGGCCCCCAAGAGAGATCCTGGGAACCTGCTGAATATGTCCACGCTCCTCGCCTAATCAAAAGATTTCACCGAACATTTCCTGACAAGCCAAAACCCCCGGAGAAGCCCGGTTTGGGAGGGGCCTTGAGGGGGGGTACTGTCATGATCTCTGCTTCCAAAAGGTCAGGGTTTTCCCAACTCCCTTGGAAGCAGATCCATAACCCAGGTTCCGAGTGCCAACCAGTCCCAATTGGGAACTTTTGGACCCAGTCCTGGCGCCAGTGGCACCAGGCTCATAAATATGCCCAGTCCCAGCGCTGGAAGCGCCGGGCTCATAATGCTTGGGTGGACTTACCTGCAGCAGACCATGCTGCTTACTTGCCTGCCAGTTGAGCCTCTGATCCTCTTCTGTTTGGAACTACTTTTCCTGTTGGGTGGGGCAGGAGCCACTCCCTAGATTCAGAACACTGGAACTCTTCTGGAAAGCAGGAACTCTTTTCTTACCTAGGCGTGGCTGTGGAAGGAGACACCTAAGCACTACAGGAGGCTATTTAAACCACACCCGATGGATGAATCTTGCTTTGCGTTATTCTGCATCCTCTGCAGCAGAACGTTCATCGTGTCTTCTGCATCTGATCCTGGGCCTAAGGAAAAAGGCTTACCATCCTGAATCCAGTCTTCAGCAACACCTATAAAGACAAGAAAGAACAGGTTAGCATTACGGTCTTCAGTGACAGCTCTTCACTTACCTGATCCATCGGCTGTCACCAACGCCTCGCGCTGCATTCCGGCATCTGAAAGACAAAGGCTTACCTACTCTTCGTGCGCTCCGGAGGTCTTCACACTGCATTCCGGCATCTGAAAGACAAAAGCTTACCAACTCTTCGCACGCTCCGGAGGCCTTCAGCGCTGCATCCCGCATCTGAAAGACAAAACAAGGTGCGTTTAAAGACATTGGGGAACTTTAATACTCACGTGCCATTACTCCTTTCCACATCTAACCCAGTGGGTATTCCGGCACCCTGCAGCCGCTCCGAACTTGTACCTGCAAAATAAAAAGACAGTTAGAGTGCATCGTGAAGCAGGCAACAAGCGCTTACTTACGTGCTTCCAGGCGCTTCTAATCATCACACGGGCTCCATCTTCAACTCACTTCAGCCCGTCATCCGCCATCGCCGGAACCCTGCAAAACAAGAAACATCATTACTAAAGACTTTAAAGACATTAGAATTACTCGAAACTTACCGTTCGTGCAGTAAACGACGGACAGCAGTCCTCTGAAGTCAAGAGGCCTGCTCCCCTTATCCAGTGAAGAAACTGGTTACAGCACCCTGCCCCGAGGCAGATGGAGAGCATGGCGTTTACTTACCTAAGGTGAGAGCGTTAACCTTTGGGGTTCTACAGGAGAAGAGAAAGGGAAGAAGAGAGAGACATTCAATAACCCAGTTCCTTAATCCCATATTTTCTATCTGCAGACATCTTACCCTTCAAGTCAGACATACAGTGCACAGAGGTCCAGCCCAAAGAGCCAGCCGTGTGTTACACATCACCTTTGCAGATACGGTATACGCCCAGTCAAGACCGGCGCCTCTACGGGAATCAGGTGAGCGTTACATAAAAGGAGACAGCAGCAGTTATGTCTGTACTGCCGAAGGTCAGGTAATTTCCTTAAAGAGTGCCCTATGAAGCCATCGAGGAGGACAGTAGGGGCCACGGACAAGGAAGATACCATCAAGGAATCGGAAAACTCCCCAGCCCGGCAAGTGTAGGGGTCCACTTGTCGAGCGAAGAAAGTGAACTACAGACCTCCCATTTTGCACTATCTGTGGTCTTGATCAATCACCAACAACCATCTCGGATGCACGCAGTAAGAGCGTACATAGACAGTGGAGCCGTTGGGAATTACATCGACCAGGATCTTGCAGCAAAGATGGGGCTTCCGTTACGCCCTAAATCAACCACCGACACTGTTACCACAGTCGACGGCACGGAAATAGCTTCTGGTCCAGTATCCCAATGCACTGCAGCTTTAACCCTTCTGTGCCAGGATGGACACCAAGAATCTATCGTTTTCGACCTCATTAAGGCACCACAGTTCCGGTTGATTTTGGGAATGCCATGCTTGGTAGCTCACAATCCGCAAATCGATTGGCGAGCAAATGAATTGGCCTTTCCCGAGACTTGCGCCCACACATGTTATCACCAAGAGAAGCAACCAATAGACACCAGAAACTCCACGCTTGAGACTGTGGCAATCGGCACCCTACCAAGTGAATGCCAGGACTTTCAAGATGTCTTTCAAAAAGAACAGGTTAATACCCTGCCACCGCATAGACCATACAATTGCCAAATCGACCTGATACCCGGCGCACAAATCCTTTGTGGGCGAATATACACACTCACGGAACCAGAAAACCAGCACCTGAAGGCCTATATTGACCAATACGTGGCCAACGGGTTCATCCGTCCCTCGAAGTCTCCAGCAGCCAGTCCTCTATTCTTCGTACCAAAAAAGGAGGGGGACTTGAGAACGTGCATCGACTATCGCGCACTGAACCAGATTACTGTAAAAAATCGCTACCCCCTGCCACTGATCCCTGAATTGCTTGATCAAGTCAAAGATGCCAAACTCTACACAAAACTAGACCTGAGAGGGGCATATCACCTTGTTCGCGTAAAACAGGGAGACAAATGGAAAACCGCTTTTCGCACCAAATACGGCTTTTACGAATATCAAGTAATGCCCTTTGGCCTTTGCAACGCGCCTGCTGCATTTCAATACTTCATGAACGATGTCCTATGGGAATTGATTGATGTCTGTGCTCTAGTGTACATCGACGATATCCTAGTATATTGCGCATCAAAGCAGGACCACGTTAAACACGTCCGATCCGTATTGGAGAAACTCCGTCAACACCAGCTCTACGCCAAGCTCGAAAAGTGCTCATTCCACGTCTCCGAGGTGGAATTCCTGGGCTTTATTCTCAGTCCGAATGGAATCCGAATGGATGTACACAAGGTAGATGCTATCCTGAACTGGCCATCTCCAAATTCATTCAAGGGGGTTCAAAGTATGCTGGGTTTTGCAAACTTCGACCGCCGGTTCATCCCAGGATTTTCGCAAATCGTGCATCCCATCACGCCATTACTAAGGAAAAGCAACAAAAAGTTCCAGTGGACAGCAGAAGCCGAGGAGGCTTTCCAGGAACTCAAAGCAAGATTCACATCTGCCCCAATCTTACGCCACCCTCGCCCTGATCTCCCATACCTGGTGGAAACGGACGCCTCAAGCATGGCTATGGGAGCGGTCCTCTCACAAAAGGACCTTGAAACGGGCCAGTTACACCCTGTTGCCTTCTGGTCGCGTAAATTCACACCCCCTGAACTCAATTACGCTATCACACTGTCAGGTTTCCTTCCCCTATTAAGGCTATTTTCCCTTATTCAAGTTTCTTTCCCTTTATTTCTCTTTTATTATCCTTTTTTAGATTAGCCTTGTGTGGGTGGGAAGTTTTCTATTGTAGTTGGTTTGGCCTTAACTTCCTGATTCAGAATCCTGGTTCTGACCCAAGGCAAAATGGAGTTTCACAGTGACAGCTCTGATTGGTTAGAAAACACTGCAGGACAACAATGAACATTCTAAACTGTCACTCTTTGCCTTTCATCATCTAAGCCCCAGCTGAGAGGACGTGTGTAGTGGCTTCTCCTGCTTAAGACTTGGGCCTGGTGGATTTTATCCTTCAGGCGCTAGCAGTTGAGCAGCTATTTTCTTGGGGGTTTCAGGAGAAGTTCTCAGCTGTCAGGAATGCGATTTGAAGACAGGAAACTCTGAAGATCTTTAGGAAATCGTTCTGGAGATAAGTGACTTTGTTTAGAGATTGTTAGACAGCCGCTCTGTTTATCTCAAAGACATTTAAGAAGGAACTCGTAAAATGTTTTCTTTGAATTTATATTTTGAACTGTTTGAGTGCGCTTGAAATTAAGCGCGAGGTTAACGGGTGAACGCTATTTGTTAAACACGTACTACGTGTAATCTGAAACTAACCGTTGAACCTTTGCGCGTGCGAAAATTATTTAATGTCTTTGATTCCTCACGAGTGAAAATAGCGCGTGTGTTTTCAAGCGCGTTGTTTCAGCGCGAGAATTCTATTGCGCGTGTGTTTTCTAGCGCGTGTGCTTCTGCGCGAGAACTCAATCGCGCGTGTGATTACCAGCGCGCATGCTTTTTAACGCGAGAATCCGACCGCGTGTGAACTCTGTTGCACGTTTGATTTCAAGCGCGTGTGCTTCTACGCGAGAACTCAATAGCGCGTGAGATTTCCAGCGAGTGTGCTTTCTTACGCGAGATTCAGTCCGCGTGTGAACTCTTTGGAGCAAGGGTTATAAGGCGCGTGTGAATAGGCGGGGGAGTTGAACAGCGCGTGTGAATACTAGCGCGTGTGTTTTCTGCACGAGAATCCGTTTGCGCATGAATTCTGCTTCGGGTGTGTTTACAAGCGCGTGTGTTTTCTGCGCGTGGACTTTTCTTACAGTGCGCGTGTTCTTCAGCGCAGGAAGTTTTCAACGTGCGAATCTTCAGCATTGAGATCATCTGCGCGTGTGCTTTTGCACATGTTTCTTCAAGAATTCTCAAACTCTATTGAATTGTAAAAAGGTTTTGGAAACTAAAGAAAAGTTTGAAAGATAAAGAAAGAAAATATTAAAGACAATTTAACTGGACTATTAGTTAACTTTGGAAAAAGGCAAAGAGCAAAACTTTCCAGGTTTGCCCAAAATAAGAAGTTGCTGGGAATTTCAAGAGACTCAAGTAAGATAGATTTTCAGCTTCTTTACAAGCTTCTCTAAGAAATTTAAAGAGAAGAACCAGGTATGATTCTTACTTATTAGTTAAGTATTTAAAGTCTTTCCAACTCTAAAGGTTAAGTAAGTAATAAAAGGATTTGTATCTGCCTTTCTTGTATCCTCTGCAGGTTCAGCTTTGGTAAGCCTTGACGCAGTCAGCCTGGTGTTGTTATGTTATCCATTTCCCCTTTTCCCTTTGGGGTGTAGTTTGCAGAGCTGAATTAATATCTAGTTCTGGGAATTACATTTCAGGGTGATTGTCGGGGGTTCAGCAGCTTCAGCGGACACAGGACCTCTCAGCCTGACAGAATGAAAGGCCAATAATTTAGTCCGCCCGAGCTGTCATGAACCCCGACGAATCCATGGAGGCGTTAGGATCTTTGATCAGGGAGTTACGGGAGGAGTTGAAAATATCCTGTAATGAAAATGCTTTACTTAGTCAAAAGGTGGATGACTTGAGTGTTAAAGTAATACAAATTCAACAGAGGGGAGAAAGGAGAGAGGATGAGGTTTCAGGGGGTGCTGGTTCTCCACCTGAGTTAGAAAGGGAAGGTGGAGATTGATTACCACAAATACAACGGGCCCCTCCAGTGGCTGAAGGGGTAAGGAGTTTAATTATGCCAGTTCCTTTGCGCCTCCAGAACGTTATCATGGGGACCCCAAGAGGTTTAGGGTGTTTTTGACGCAATGTGAATTACATTTTATGAGTAGACCAGAGATCTTTCCCACGGATGCATCTAAGATAACTTTTATGTTGTCCTATCTTTCTGGGGAGGCATCTGCTTGGGCTGGGTTGTTGGTGAGTCAAAAGAGTACGGTTCTAGGAAATTACACCAGTTTTTTAGAGATATTCCAAAAGATGTTTGATAGAAGACAGTTATCTCTGGAAGTGGATGGTGAACTTTTAGAACTAAAACAAGGTAATAGAGATTTGATCGCTTATATAACACAATTTAAGTCCCTTGTGTTAGAAAGCAGGTGGCCCGAGGATAAACAGGCCTCGTTGTTTTATCGGGGCCTTAGAGATGAGGTAAAGGATGCATTGTCAGGAGTGGTTGAGCACCCTTCTACTTGTGAAGCTCTGAATGATTTGGTTATTCAATTAGACTTTCGTTTGAGTGAAAGGAAGGCAGAGAGGCGACAAAGTCAGAGTGACGTAAAGTCTCTAGTTAAAGTGGATAGATCTAAAGTAGAGAGTAGATCCAAAGGGAATAATCCACCTCCCAGGGTCCGAGGTCCTTTAACTATGGAAGAAAGGGCTAGGAGGAGAGATAACAATCTGTGTTTATATTGTGGAAGAGGTGGGCACTTTTTAGGGAATTGTCCTTACACTCCCAAGAAGACTTCTACTTCAGCGGCCAAGGTACAACAGATCGCCAATACTGTGCAGACAGCTGTTCCCCATATAACCGTAAATGTATCCTTGTTCCTTGAGTTGGAGTGTAAGGGAAATGGTCCCGTTATGATTGACTCAGGTGCCACCGGGAATTTCATGGATTGGGGTCTGGCAAAATCTTTGGGAATTCCAATTCTTCAGAAAGAGGTTGTAGAGCAAGTTAGGGCTGTTGATGGTACGTCTCTATCTTCTGTTCCCATTACTCACAGAACTGGTTCTTTAATTTTGGAGTTAACAGGAGGTAACAGAGAGATAATTTTGTTCGAGTTAATTGATGCTCCTTTGTTAAAGATTATTTTGGGTATGCCTTGGCTTACTCTCCATAATCCTTTGATTGATTGGAGTGCTAGGACAATTAACATGCAGTCAGATTTCTGTAAAGAGAATTGCTTTTCAGGAAGTCTCTTTGAGGAAGATGACAAACAAAGTAATTCAGTGTCTAGCTTTCTGGCTGAGACTGGAATTGGATGTCATGATGTGGGAGCTGTAGTGGGTCAACTTCCCCAGTGTTACCAAGATTTTTGGGACGTATTTGATGAGAAAGTGGCAGGAGAATTACCACCCCATAGGCCCTTTGATTGTAAAATTGAGCTGGAGCCAGGAACAGTTTTGCCTAGTAGTAGAGTATATGCTCTTACAGAGAAAGAGAATGATTATTTAAAGGAATATTTAACGGAAAACTTGGCCAAAGGGTTTATTTGTCACTCTAAGTCGCCGGCGGCCTCTCCTTTATTTTTTGTACCAAAACCAGATGGAACACTTCGAACTTGCATAGATTATCGAGCAGTTAACAGAGTCACTGTTAAGAACCGGTATCCTCTTCCTCTCATCTCGGAAATGCTTAATCAAATACAAGGAGCAAATATTTTCTCTAAATTAGATTTGAGAGGCGCTTACCATCTTGTGCGTGTGCACGAAGGGGACGAATGGAAGACAGCGTTTAAGACCAGGTTTGGGCTGTATGAATACCAAGTTATGCCATTCGGTTTATGCAATGCTCCAGCGGCTTTCCAATTTTTTATTGACAAGGTTTTTAGAGAATTCCTGGATATTTTTGTTGTCGTGTATATCGATGACATTTTGATTTTCTCTTCTGACCTGGATCAACATCAGAAACATGTTCGCTTAGTCTTACAAAAGTTGCGAGAAAACCATTTGTTTGCCAAATTGGAAAAAAGTCAATTCCATACAGATTCTGTGGAGTTTTTAGGTTTTATAATTTCACCTAACGGTTTAGAAATGAATCCTAAAAAGGTTCAAGCAGTTCTTGAATGGCCCACTCCTACTAAGGTTAAGGAAATACAACGTTTTTTAGGGTTTTCCAATTTTTATAGGAGATTTATCGAAGGTTTTTCTCGGCTGATTGCTCCTATAACGAGACTTTTGAAAAAAGGAGTGAAATTTGACTGGGACCTTGAAGCAGAAAAAGCTTTTCAAGAGTTAAAAGAAAAATGTACTTCTAGACCGATACTAATTCATCCTGATCTCTCTAAACCTTTTTTTGTTGAGGCGGACGCTTCAAATTTAGCGTTGGGGGCGGTGCTTTCTCAAAGGCATGAAACTACTGGTCAGCTACATCCAGTTGCATTCTTTTCTAGGAAGTTTTCTGCTGCTGAAGTGAACTATACAATTGCAGATCGTGAACTTTTAGCAATAAAGTCCGCTTTTGAAGAATGGAGGCATTTTCTGAAAGGGGCAAGACATACGTTAACGGTTCTTACTGATCATCGAAATGTATTGTTTTTAAAATCTGCAAGAACTTTGTCTCCACGACAACTTTGTTGGTCCTTATTCTTTGCCGATTATGATTTCGTTGTGACCTTTAAACCCAGAAGTCTGAACAAAAAAGCTGATGCCTTATCCCGCCAATTTCCTGGTAGTGAGGAGAGAGAGGTTCTGGAGCCAGAACCTCTAATTGCTTCAGAACATTTTTTGTTAGCCGGAGCCATTAAAGGAATGGATTTTTTGAACGAAGTTCGCCAGAATATGTCCTTGCAGAAGATGGAGTAGTGTGTGAGACTGGATCCAGCCAGAAGTTTGAAAGACGGTCTACCATTTTCTGATAACAAGCTTTATTTACCTACTGAAGAGTTAAGAGAAAAGGTTTTGAGAAATTGTCATGAATCCATTTTATCAGGACATCCTGGTTTCAGAAAAACTCTTTCATCATCTAAGTCCCAGCTGAGAGGACGTGTGTAGTGGCTGCTCCTGCTTAAGACTTGGGCCTGGTGGATTTTATCCTTCAGGCGCTAGCAGTTGAGCGGCTACTTTCTTGGGGGTTTCAGGAGAAGTTCTCAGCTGTCAGGAATGCGATTTGAAGACAGGAAACTCTGAAGATCTTTGGGAAATCGTTCTGGAGATAAGTGACTTTGTTTAGAGATTGTTAGACAGCCGCTCTGTTTATCTCAAAGACATTTAAGTGAGAACTCGTAAAATGTTTTCTTTGAATTTATATTTTGAACTGTTTGAGTGCACTTGAAATTGAGCGTGAGGTTAACGAGTGAACGCTATTTGTTAAACACGTACTATGTGTAATCTGAAACTAACCGTTGAACCTTTGCGCGTGCGAAAATTATTTAACGTCTTTGATTCCTCGCGAGTGAAAATAGCGCGTGTGTTTTCAAGCGCGTTGTTTCGGCGCGAGAATTCTATTGCGCGTGTGTTTTCTAGCGCGTGTGCTTCTACGCGAGAACTCAATTGCGCGTGTGATTACCAGCGTGCGTTCTTTTTAACGCGAGAATCCGACCGCGTGTGAACTCTGTTGCACGTTTGATTTCAAGCGCGTGTGCTTCTACGCGAGAACTCAATAGCGCGTGAAATTTCCAGCGCGTGTGCTTTCTTACGCGAGATTCAATCCGCGTGTGAACTCTTTGGCGCGAGGGTTATAAGGCGCATGTGAATAGGCGCAGGAGTTCAACAGCGCATGTGAATACTAGCGCATGTGTTTTCTGCGTGAGAATCCGTTTGCGCGTGAATTCTGCTTCGCGTGTGTTTACAAGCGCATGTGTTTTCTGCGCATGGACTTTTCTTACAGTGCGCGTGTTCTTCAGCGCGGGAAGTTTTCAACGTGCGAATCTTCAGCATTGAGATCATCTGCGCGTGTGCTTTTGCACGTGTTTCTTCAAGAATTCTCAAACTCTATTGAATTGTAAAAAGGTTTTGGAAACTAAAGAAAAGTTTGAAAGATAAAGAAATAAAATATTAAAGACAATTTAACTGGACTATTAGTTAACTTTGGAAAAAGGCAAAGAGCAAAACTTTCCAGGTTTGCCCAAAATAAGAAGTTGCTGGGAATTTCAAGAGACTCAAGTAAGAGAGATTTTCAGCTTCTTTACAAGCTTCTCTAAGAAATTTAAAGAGAAGAACCAGGTATAATTCTTACTTATTAGTTAAGGATTTAAAGTCTTTCCAACTCTAAAGGTTAAGTAAGTAATAAAAGGATTTGTATCTGTCTTTCTTGTATCCTCTGCAGGTTCAGCTTTGGGTAGCCTTGACGCAGTCACCCTGGTGTTGTTATGTTATCCACTTCCCCTTTTCCCATTGGGGTGTAGTTTGCAGAGCTGAATTAATATCTAGTTCTGGGAATTACATTTCAGGGGGATTGTCAGAGGTTCAGCAGCTTCCGCGGACACAGGACCTCTCAGCCTGACACAAAGACAAAGAAATCCTGGCCATTAAGTCAGCCTTTAAGGCATGGCGGCACTACCTCTTGGGCGCCAGACACACAATCAACATAATAACTGACCACCGGAACCTCCAGTACCTAAAAACGGCAAAGGCCCAATCCTCACGACAGCTACGTTGGGCTCTTTTTTTTGCTGAATATGACTACGTGATTACATTTAGACCAGGTGTGAAAAACGGGAAGGCCGATGCCCTTTCCCGTATGGGGGTGGAAGAGCAAGGGTATCAGAGCCCTAACCCAATAGCAATCATTCCGAGTGACAAGCTCCTAGGAATCACAGCAACCATAACTCAGAAAGAATTACATGAAGAAATCCAAAACCTGATGAGTCCGGAGCAATTACAAGCGTGGAGTGCACAAGGAGAACATTACATGATAAAAGATCAGTTGCTCTACTTCAGAAATCGTTTATTCTTACCAAACCAAGAACTACGAGAACAAGTCATGTCCGGTTATCATGGTTCCTTGATCGAGGGCCACCCCGGAATCGCTAAAACCCTAGCCAAGGTAAAACGAAATTATTGGTGGCCCACGTGGTGCAAAGACATTATCCAATTCATCCTAATTTGTGGAGTGTGTGCTCAAAACAAGTCATCCAATCAGAAACCGGCTGTGCTATTACAACCATTGGAAATCCCACCAGCACCCTGGCACACGTTGTCCCTTGATTTTATTACTGACTTACCACCCAGTCAAGGGTTTAACACTATTCTTGTGGTCGTGGACCTATTTTCAAAAATTGGGGATTGGACTTGTAGTGCATTGATGGGGACAAGATGGATGCCCCCACATATTTCGGTTCACAGAACTGCATGTGCGGTCTAGTCTTTTGGGTGTGGTTCAGCCCAGAGGCACCTGGGATACCCAGAGACTATTTAAGCCACACCCAGGCTGAGAAACATGCTTTGCGTTTTCTGCACCTGCAGCGAGACACTCACCGTGTTCGGATCGGTCTCCAGTAGGCCTGCATCTTTCTTCTGCGCTCAGCTCCTGCAAGAACAAGAACACTGTTAGGAACAGCCTTACCTTGCGGCGCTTCTGCCCATCAGTTATCTCTCCTTCTGTTCTACAGGCATCTTCGGCGGTGCCATTCCCATCCTGGCATGCCGTTTCATAAGGAAAAGGGAAAAGAACAGAAAAAAGGCATTAGTAAGCATTCTGCAAACCTTCGCTTATTTTTAAATACTGTACGAGCTTCAAACGTTTAACCGAATCCCAGCCGCTCTGGAGGAACAGGTCTCCGGAACTTCTCATCCATCTGCAAGAGGGAAAAGACACTCCAGGTTAGCGTGGAAACATCTAGAGGAGCCACATACCGTGTTTACCCACCGCATTTGTTCTTCATAACAGGCTGAGTGACGTCCCCGTGGATACCAGGTGAGCATTACAGAACGCAAAGCCTCACATCAAAATCCACCTGGTCGCCATGGAAACGTCAGAAACCGACCAGTTAGCCCACATGTTGGGGCAGCCACGTTCCGAAGTACATGCAGCCAGGGAGGAGACCAACACCCTGAGGAGAGAGCTGATAGTAGCCAAAGAACGCAATGATGATTTAAGCCGGCAACTTCTCCAGTCACAAGCAGGGCATGCACCATTGCCGGGAAGCATGCCCTCGATGCCAGCGGCATCAGCCAATCCCGTTCAGATAACCCTTCCTGGGGCAGTTCCCTTGGCCCCGCCCGAACGATTTACTGGGGATCCCAAGAGGTTTGCAACGTTCATGAACCAGTGCCGCCTGCACTTCCTTTGGAGGCCAGGGGCCTTTCCGAATGACCAATCACGGGTCACTTTTGTGCTATCCGACCTGAGTGGTAGCGCCGCAGACTGGTCTGTACCCTTTGTGGCCCAAGACAATCTTTTGCTGCATGGCTTCAGGGGCTTTCAGCAGGAGATGGAAAAGCTGTTCGCCCGTCGTACTCATGGGCAGCCATTACACAATGAACTTCTGTCCCTACGCCAAGGGAATCAAGACCTATTAACATACATAGCCACATTCAATAGACTCGTAGTTGAAGCAGAAAAGGAGACAGCAGCAGTTATGTCTGTACTGCCGAAGGTCAGGTAATTTCCTTAAAGAGTGCCCTATGAAGCCACCGAGGAGGACGGTAGGGGCCACGGACAAGGAAGATACCATCAAGGAATCGGAAAACTCCCCAGCCCTGCAAGTGTAGGGGTCCACTTGTCGAGTGAAGAAAGTGAACTACAGACCTCCCATTTTGCACTATCTGTGGTATTGATCAATCACCAACAACCATCTCGGATGCACGCAGTAAGAGCGTACATAGACAGTGGAGCCGTTGGGAATTACATCGACCAGGATCTTGCGGCAAAGATGGGGCTTCCGTTACGCCCTAAATCAACCAAATCAACCACCGACACTGTTACCACAGTCGATGGCACGGAAATCACTAAAACCCTAGCCAAGGTAAAACGAAATTATTGGTGGCCCACGTGGCGCAAAGACATTATCCAATTCATCCTATCTTGTGGAGTGTGTGCTCAAAACAAGTCATCCAAGCAGAAACCGGCTGTGCTATTACAACCATTGGAAATCCCACCAGCACCCAGGTATACGTTGTCCCTCGATTTTATTACTGACTTACCACCCAGTCAAGGTTTTAACACTATTCTTGTGGTCGTGGACCTATTTTCAAAAATGGCACATTTCATTCCTCTTAAGGGGCTCCCAAATGCTTCCACTCTGGCAAAGGTATTTCTTGAAGGCATCGTACGGCTCCATGGGTTTCCTTCAGTTTTGGTCTCAGACCGAGGAACTCAATTCGTATCTAACTTCTGGAGAAAATGCTGCTCTATGGCCCAGATCGACATCCGGCTATCCACCAGTCACCATCCCCAAACGGATGGTCAACCTGAGAGGACAAATCAGACACTCGAGCAGTATCTGCGTTGCATGTTACACCAAGCTGAAGGAAGCTGGTTCGACCTATTATGGTTAGCTGAATGTGCTTATAATAATTCCCCACACACCAGCACTGGGCAGACACCCTTTTATACCAGGTATGGCAGGCACCCACGTACTTCTGAGTTGGAAGTTCCTACAACCCTGGAAATGCCAGCAGTCAAAACCTTGCACACGACCATTTCTCAAACCTTTAAAAGGGCAGCTGAACACCTACTTCAAGCTAAGAATCGCCAAAAGAAGTTTGCTGATCAACACCGAGCAAAGGCCCCCAACACCCAAGTGGGAGACAAAGTCTGGCTGGCGCGTAACACGTGTCCATTAAAGGAGCCCGAACTTTCCGTCCAAGATACCTGGGTCCATTCACTGTCACCTCCGTGATAAATCCTGTGGCGGTCAGACTAGCTTTGCCGTCAAACATGCAAATTCATCCTGTGTTCCACGTGTCTCTCCTTAAACCTGTTCAACCTGGGACCCAGGTAGCAACGCCACCGCAGCCAGTAGTAGTCGCCGGGGAGCCAGAATTCGAAGTCAAGGACATCCTAGATTCAAAGTACGTCAGATCCAAATTATACTACTTAGCGGACGGGAAGGGGTATGGTCCACCAAACAGGACATGGGAGCCTTGTGAGTACATCCATGCACCTTGCTTGCTTAGACGATTTCATCAAAACCATCCAACCAAACCAGGACCAGACAGAAGAGCCACCTTGAGAGGGGCCTTGGGGGGAGTGCAGTCATGATTCCTGCCCCTCATGTCCCCAGCCCTCCAAGGTGGCAGGCTGGAGCCAGACCACGATCACCTACATGGCCCTCAAGGGCCTCTGCATCCCTCCAAAGGCCCACTTGGAGTCAGACTTGGCGCATGTGGCACCAGACTCACTCACTCCCATAGGATAACATTGGGGATTGGACTTGTAGTGCATTGATGGGGACAAGATGGATGCCCGCACATATTTCGGTTCCCAGAACTGCATGTGCTGTCTAGTCTTTTGGGTGTGGTTCAGCCCAGAGGCACCTGGGATACCCAGAGACTATTTAAGCCACACCCAGGCTGAGAAACATGCTTTGCGTTTTCTGCACCTGCAGCTAGACACTCACCGTGTTCGGATCGGTCTCCAGTAGGCCTGCATCTTTCTTCTGCGCTCAGCTCCTGCAAGAACAAGAACACTGTTAGGAACAGCCTTACCTTGCGGCGCTTCTGCCCATCAGTTATCACTCCTTCTGTTCTGCAGGCATCTTCGGCGGTGTCATTCACATCCTGGCACGCCGCTTCATAAGGAAAAGGGAAAAGAACAGAAAAAAGGCATTAGTAAGCATTCTGCAAACCTTCGCTTATTTTTAAATACTGTACGAGCTTCAAACGCTTAACCGAATCCCAGCCGCTCTGGGGGAACAGGTCTCCGGAACTTCTCATCCATCTGCAAGAGGGAAAAGACACTCCAGGTTAGCGTGGAAACATCTAGAGGAGCCACATACCGTGTTTACCCACCGCATTTGTTCTTCATAACCGGCATCCACGCTGTAAACGTCTCGGCACCTAAAAGACACAGAAAAAGAACTCAGTTCAATGCAAATACAAAAGGGGTTCATCGCGCTCTCACTCACCTTCAGCGCTACTCATCTCAGCAGCATGCCGCCATCCCCGGACACCGGCCATAATCTAAGGAAAGAAATGAACGAAGTTGGAGAACTGTTCAAGAGACTCATTATACTTACCTGTCGGACTCTTGCCAGTGATGTAACTAAGCAGCAACAAGCTCGCTTCAATCAACGCACCCCTGCGCTGAAGGCAGGACGGAGAGCACACTATCCAAGAAAACAAGGTGAGCTGTGGATCAAAGGGAAGGGTAGGACCATGGGGAAGAAGGGGTTCAAGCACACAGAGACAATAGGGAGTTAAACTCTACCAATCCTGTGTTTCAGGCCCAGTCTCCAGTTGAATAGCCTCCAGGGAAGGGTTTGAGGTCGTAAGAGGTCAGAACAGGCCTCAGGAGTGACGTCCCCATGGATACCAGGTGAGCGTTACACTTCCACTAATGATTCATGGTAGTTTGCTATTATCTGGTCTTGTAATTTCTTGACCTGAATATATAGGGTAGATCATTTTTGATGGTGTATTGGTCTCCTCTAGCTAGCCACTCCTGTTGTGCTGTTTGGTGCATCCGAGATTGGAGATCTGTTTTCAAGTCATCCAAACAGGCGGTTGCAGCGATTTGGTTTTGGATCCGTTCTTCGGGAATGATGGCCACAGGCTCAGATCTGGTGAAAGCTTCTTTGTCCTCACCCATGCGTGACAGAGCGTCTGCTTTCCCATTGCATACTCCTGGTCTGTAAGTAATGACAAAATTGTATTCTGCAAAGAAAAGAGCCCAGCGAAGCTGGCGTGAGGATTGGACCTTGGCAGTCTTCAAGTATTGTAGATTACGGTGATCTGTGATAACTGCGACCGTGTGTCTTGCTCCCAGAAGATAGTGTCTCCATGTTTTGAAGGCCCCCTTAAAGGCATGGTCTAGTAAAAAATGTTATTGTCCTTACGGGTCGGCCATGTTTTTTTAAGCCTAAGTGGCTCGATTTTAGAAAACTTTCCTATAGACCTTACCCGAGTTTTCGTCCATTAAACGCACGCGAAAACAGGCACCAGGGGGCTGCCATTTTGTGATAATCCTATCACTTGCCACATCGCCCTGGCTGACCTGCTTCTGCGGCACTAAATCAAATCCCCCGCCTCCGAGCCTGTCATCAGCAGACTCGTACTGCCCATTTCCCAACGCCAAAGCACGTCTCGTGTCAACAATCGCTGCGCCTCAGCTAATGACGTGTCGCCATGGAAATGGCAGGACGCCTCTTTCCTCAATAAGTATAAACAGACCGTTTCCCAACACACAGCAGCAGATTTTCGATTCCATTCCTCTCTCTGTGTTACTTTGAGTATTCTGTGACTCGTTTCTGTGCTCTGGTCAGCTACCTTCGCCGCTTGTAGCCCGTGTGAACACCTGTACCATCTCTGTAAATTATTTTACTTTGTTTACCACACAATGGCTACAATAATGCCCTACATGTACGAGCCCGAGTATACCGAGGAGGAACTACTGGAAAGGGAAGCACGTGAAAACGATGGGGATTCGAACGGCAGTTGGGAGGACGATTCAACAGATGAAGAGCCTGGGCCTAATCGCATGGACGGCGTCTCCATCTGGTGCACATGCAATCGGTGCAAGCTAATGCCAACCGAAGACGAGAACTGCTGCTGCCGAGAAAACTCGGGATGCCTGGCCTACATTTCGGAAGCGAGCCACAACCGCAATGCATCACCGAGCTGCCAGACTTCAGGGCAGCCTGCCTCACATGGGCCGTGTTGACAATAATGATGGTGCTTATGCACAAACTTCGCGCAACTGTTCGTCCTTGTAATTCGAGTAACGAGTAAGTATACTCTGCTTGTCATGCCGCTCCTATTTCATGTTCTTCTACCATATCCAAAATTATATATTCATATCATAGTAACACATGAAAGTCGTTCAATAGTGTGCATTGTCTAGATAGCATTTGTCCGTGCAGAATGCCATTAGTTACAAGAATTGTCATTGACAACAAACGTTTATTAAACTTATCTTGGTCATTTAAAAACAGTTTGTTTCATTCCTTTTCACAGGTGGTACAGGCTGGTGGCCTATCGTTCCTTTACATGGTGGCTCCACGGACGCTTGGACACCGCGTTCGAAGAGTGATACCCGCCTGTGCCGTTCGTGCCATAAGAGAAACGTTCCCGAGTGACAGCGGTCAGTAAAGGGGATTTTCTCTCGCTGTGCTGCAACCTGACCTGTATAATCTTTAAAGTCTTGTATTTTTGTGTCATGAAAATAAGATACAAAATAAAACACCATATATATTTTAACAACGGTTGTTTTGATTTTTTAAATGAATCAAGTGTGTCTCCATTCAAGGATGGACGTCAGACATCTGTGCTCCGAATGGGTGAAGGTCTGGTCGCTGTGAAGCAGGGTGGTCACTATCTATCTAAGCTAACATAAAATATTCTCTATAATGCATGCACTAAATAACACTTGTTCAAAGTCTTTCAGTAGGTTATGTCTCTATAAAAGTCACACATATATATATACTAACAATTACCATTGGATTATACAGGCCTTAGGTTAAGGGTCTTGACCACTATAATACACCGGTTGAAGTGTGGGTCTGTGCTCACAAGAATCTCCGGTATGTGGCATTTGTTATTGATAAGCAACGATATACTATCAAAGGCAGTTCGCACCCGTGGATGAGCGCTGGCATGTGGGGCTGTCTGGGGCGCGAACGGCCAAGGTGCCAAACAACATGTACACTTCAAAAGGTATCCCACGCCCAGGGGCCATCGCTCACATGACCTCCTCAGACCCCGTGTCTCCAGCCAGGCCTCCCCTTGAAGCAGGCCGCCCCCATGCAATCCACATAAGTGTGTCTCCGTTCAGCAGTCTTCCTGTGCCTTACCTGCACGCCCCAGGCCCATCCATCCCACCCCCTCTATCAAAGGCGGTTCGCACCCGGGGATGAGCGCTGGCATGGGGGGCTGTCACGGGCGCAAACGGCCAAGGTGCCAAACAGCATGTACACTTCAAAAGGTATCCCACGCCCAGGGGCCATCGCTCACATGGCCTCCTCAAACCCCGTATCTCCAGCCAGGCCTCCCCTTCAAGCAGGCCGCCCCCTGCAATCCACATAAGTGTGTCACCATTCAGCAGTCTTCCTGTGCTTTATCTGCACGCCCCAGGCCCATCCATCCCACCCCCTCTATCAAAGGCGGTTCGCACCCGGGGATGAGCGCTGGCATGGGGGGCTGTCACGGGCGCAAACGGCCAAGGTGCCAAACAGCATGTGCACTTCAAAAGGTATCCCACGCCCAGGGGCCATCGCTCACATGGCCTCCTCAGACCCCGTGTCTCCAGCCAGGCCTCCCCTTCAAGCAGGCCCCCCACCTAAGACCACGACATACATACGTCATTCATTCACAAACACACCTCTGTTTCTAATACTTTATAAACCACTTGATATGTCTCATGAGAACATCTTTGTGCTTTGCAAGTCAACTCCTGAACGTGCTACCTGGCAACCACTGAGATCTACGCTAATCTGCTCGTCGTCGTGCTATCCGTGAACTTCTGTGACTGCTTAGAGCAAACTCATCAGTGTGCTACCTGTGGCCACCTACCTATCCTCCTGCAACATACTGCTCTGCTTGCTGAATCCAACTGTTTGTTGGTCAAGGTAAGGCCATGTATCCTAGTCATATTTCGCAGATTTTTTAATTTCTATCTATTTGCGAGTAGAGTACACAATAGTGCTATGTTCATTGGTCTCATTGCTATTGACTTGAGTTTCCATTGCTATGCTATCAATAGATCTATTTATTTTCATTTTTGTCTATTGTCATCGAATTGCATCCTTCAGGGGTCCAGTCTATAATGTAAGCATGTTTCCTTCTCGTGCAAGACAGAACATCCAAGGGACGAGTCACATGTTCAGATTTTAGTCACATCACTTATACATTTCTGCAACTTATGCAAATACTAAGCCGCACAAAATGAACTGGTATAGTTCCAGCGACCAAAACAAACCTTGCATTGATCATTGTATGATTCATTTACTTTTGTATCAAATCTTTATTCATGAAGATTGTATAATAATGTCGATATTTACTTTTCAGATTTATCAACAATGCCTGCCTGTTCGATTAGCGGTTGCCCTTCGAAGACCCATGCGAAATCTGAAGGCACTACAATGCATGTATTCCCGAAAACTGTTGATCGAATAAGAGAATGGGTCAGACATTGCAGATATCACCTGGATGAGCTGGAAAGTAGAGTCCAACAAGTCTTACAGGACAAGAGGGGTGATCGATACTGCATCTGCAGCCGGCACTTTTCCTTGGACATGTACACAACATCTTGGGTAACAAAGAAGAATAAACGGCAACGACACGGAAATTGCTCGAAAACGCTATTCCCACTCTATTCGTCCATATTCCGCCACCGGTGAGTCAAGTGTCCGGATTTAGCTTTAGGCCTTGCGGTAGTGTGTAGGTAGCCGAATGGATTAATTGATATTGTAAGTGTTTTATCCCTTGTAATAATTTCGATATTGATATGAGTGTATAGCTTTTTGAATAATGACATTTATCAATATATTCTTTTTCGATTTCATAACCCACAAATGAAATGTATATATATGGGAACAGGGAACTGTGCTGTATTGAGCATTGAGTATTCTGTCGCCTTAAATGGCTATTTTTAATATTGGCATTTCATTATCAATCATTAATTTACCTTTACAACTTCTTGACTATCCCTTGAATCTGAAGCAAGAACATTCTACATCCTTGACGTGGTCGCAGTTTTCAACCACTTCTAGCGAGTATCAGGTAATCTTACTAGGCTAATCCGCTACAGACTTGTTTTATGCATGTCAAGTAATAGTTTTATTCTATCGTGTAATTATTTTACCGAATGTTTGGTTAGTGCTTTCCAATTGATATACACCTTAGTTATCGTCCACTGGTGTTTGTTTTCAGTTATAATTAGTGTTATCCATACTAATGCAAGTACTGTCTTTCAGGGAGATGCTGAAGCGTCCGCCACATCTACAACATTTCTAGATGTTCTTCACCAGCAGGACAGTGACAGCTCCATCGAGCATCATCATCAGAGCTGGAATTCTTGTCATTTGATTGTACTACACAATGTTTCATTTGTGGTTAGCCGTTGATATGTACCTGTGCTGTCGACCCCAGGTGTGTGTTATGTTTTCACTATTGTAATCCTCACTAATGCAAGTACTATGTTTCAGGCAGTCGATGGAGCGTCAACCCGTGCACTTGATGCGGAGCCTGACATTCAAGTAATTCCAGGGGAAGTGGAAGCGGGACCATGCGTATACGAATCGGCGCAACAGCTTTCAGAAGTGCGCACTACATTTGCAACATCCAAAGATACTCTTCAGCAGCACGAGGTATGGATACTGACAGCTCCATCATGCGTGATCATATAACGTGATTCCATTTGCTATACTTTCTTCCCTATTAACGCAAGTGCTGTGTTTCAGGGAGACGACAGAGCTTCCACTACAATCACAACATCCCATTTAGATGATGCAGATGTAAATAAATCGGAGAAATAAGTCGATGAAATGTGATCATATTTAGATTTTCCTTGATTCTTTTAGACAATGCATCATTTGTGGTTATCTCTTTATATGTACCTGTGCGTTCGACCCCAAGTGTGTGTTATGGTTCCAATATTGAAAACCATACTAATGAAAGTACTGTGTTTCAGGGAGACGACGGAGCTTCCACTACAATCACAACATCCCATTTTGATGATGCAGATGTAAAGGAATCGGAGAAATAAGTCGATGAAATCTGCATATTTATATTTTCCTTGATTGTTTTAGACAATGCATCATTTGTGGTTATCTCTTTATATGTACCTGTGCCGTCGACCCCAAGTGTGTGTTATGTTTCCAATATTGAAAACCATACTAATGCAAGGACTGTGTTTCAGGGAGATGCTGATGCCTCCTCTCCAATACAACCATTCATGGCAGTCCATGCAGAGCCAGAGGTATGGATACTGACAATTTCATCGAAATAGATCATCACAGGTCGAATACTTGTCGTTTGATTGTTGCACACAATGTTTAAATCGTATTTGGCTATTGAGATGTACCTGCGTGTTCGTCCTCACGTGTGTTTTATGCTAACAATATTTTGATACATAGTAATGAAAGTACTATGTTTCAGGGAGACGATGGAGCCTCATTCCGTGCTGTCTATGCGGATACAGAAAATATAGTCGTTGCAGCGCAAGAGGAAGGGAGGACATGCGGAAACGAATCGGAGCTACAGCGTGCAGATGTTGAAGGTCGAGTCAAAAAAGCTGCAAAGAAAAAAAACAAAAAAAGGTTAGTTACAAACAGTTCATAACTTTAAAAAAATGTTTGTGCTGGGGACTATTTTATGTTTTTTTCCAGTCAATTGGACTACCCTCATCCCTTTTCCAATCTCTCCTCTAGTTAACCGTGGGTGTCAGAACTATACATACACAGACAGTGAAGCGAATGAGAGTTGTTGCTTGCAAGACCATGTACACTATGGAGGAACTATTAATTGAGCCGAGGTGTGTTCAGGCTCGAGATGCTCATGTCCAATGGCCAGAACATTAATTAACTGTGTTTGGAGAATACAGCAAAGTTGCATTGGACCATTGCTACTGCACAAGAAGATGATATTGAATGTATTGAAGATAGCTCTGAGGTAGTTGCAGATCAATTCACACAATCTACACCCGCCAAAAAACTGCCACCCAAAAACATGTCGACATTGTTGTGTTCTCCCATCAATATTGAAGTAGCAGATGTCGAAATGACAGAGAATGAACCAGCCGCAGCATCCACAGACGCATCAGAACTTGATAGCAGCGATATTACTTTCCAATGTGTTGAAATCTCTGCAACGTCACAGGCGAAACAACGTTGACGCAGGATGACAGTCTAATGAAAGAGAGCAAATACATTGTATTCGACAGTTGTTTGATGGATATTATAAGTATGCTGAAATGTAGGCATTCAGTTAGAGGGAAAGTATGTGGGAAGCCATTGATTAATGTGACTCGTCAAATAAAAGGCAGTAACGTCAAAATAAATGCTGCCTGTCGATTAAATCATAGGTTCTCATGGTCTGCCAGCAGGCAATCTACTGTGTGCAGCTGCATCACTTTTTAGTGGCTCCAGTTTTAGAAAGTTAGAGGCTTTCTTTCAGTTTGTGGGACTCCATTTCATTTCTAAATCGCTATACTACATATACCAACGTGATTATCTGTTTCCGGCCATTAGTGATGCTTGGAAAATTGAACAATTGTCTCTAGCAAGTACATTTGAAGAGAAACGTTTCAGGCTAGCCGGCGATGGACAGTGCGACAGCCCTTGATTTTCTGCCAAGTACTGCACCTACCACTTTCAGGACATGGATAGTAAGAAAATTGTGAGTTCGGTGGTCGTGCAGGTAACACAAAGTACATCCTCAGTGGCCATGGAGAAACTAGGACTTATAAAATCAGTGGAATATCTACAATCAAGGGGAATGCACATCGACCTCATAGCCACGGACAGACACGTTTCAATTGCCAAGACAATGAGAGAGCAGTTCCCGCTTATTAATCATCAATTTGACGTATGGCATCTTGCTAAATCAATCAGTTAGAAAATCTCGGCTGCAGGAAAAAAAAAAGGTTTTGAAAGTATTTTGCAGTGGTCACAGTCTATCACCAACCATCTTTGGTGGAGCTCAAAAACTTGTGAAGGGTCGGTGGAAATACTACTTGAAAAATGGCGGTCACTGATGCACCACTGTACCAACGTTCACCACTGGTCAGAAAACCTACATTTCAACCAATGTGAACATGACCCTTTGTCCCCAGAGGAGGCAAGGAAGAAGAAGTGGTTGATTACATCTTCACCGACACACAAAGCCATTGAGAAGATTATTTTCGACAAAACTCAAGAGATTTGAGAGGACTGACAGAATTCTGTCAAACAGGAGGTTTGGAGGTGTTCCACAATATGTGCCTAAAGTACAGGCCAAAGCGCTTGCATTTTAGCTTTCGGGGCATGAAACATCGCACTCTACTAGTGGTCTTGGCCCATAACAGCAATGTCGGACGTGAACAATCTAGGACTAGGGGTAAAGTAAGGATGCCTCGCTACACTAAGGTGTTTTCAAAACGAAGTAAGCAATAGGTGATCAAACCAGTCTATGATGAAATGCAGTTCGACTTTGTGAAAGGCCTTATTGTTGCTGTGTTAGAGAAGCACAGATATGGAATTTTGGACGTTTCTGTGCAGAGCAGTGATCCATTGCCACCGAACATTGCAACTGTGCCATGTCCACCCGAAGCACAGCTGGTTGTGAAGTACAAATCCCGGTTTAAATAATTGCAATACGATTGTTTTTTTGTAAATAAATGTTATTGTACAGTGTACCTGTAACCCTAACCCCTACCTTCACCATCATGGGTGGCGAACAAGCTGGGTGTCATCTTTGAATTCTCTCTATTCACCTCATATATGTGTATGTATATGTTTTTCTCATGTCTCATCTCATGTAAATGTAAATGCTGCGCACTGTTACGCACTGTTAACGGAGGGGAGGCTTGCGTATTGCAAATAATAAAACAAACAAACAAACAATAAATCTCACTTTTAACTCAACTCCTGTGGTACTTTATACTTTCCCTGACCTTCCGCCAAAAATTAAATGTCTCCATAGTTATGATTCTTTGGGGCTGCAAAGCTCGCAAACAACGGGGACAAAATTGGGGGCCTTAGAACGCGCCAAGCGGGCCGTGGCATTTTGGAGAGAAACCAGTTCGCATTTGCACATTGTGGCGCACTACATAGAGGGATTCTAAACTTCAAGTTCTCACAGATACCTTTACTACGGGATGTTGCAAATAAAGAATGCGAAGGACAGCGGCTTTGATTTTCAGATCGCGCCCAGAAGAGGCCCACAAGTCGCACTGGAAGTATAAGGGTCTATTGTTTTTTTACCTTGAGACAGGGACCATGCCGAAAGAACTTCATTTGAAGGGGGTGCGCAATAACGTAAGAGACGATAAGGCAGAAAATTCAGAAACTAGACCGAGTTTCATTTTAGTTCAGTATACGAAAAACCGTTGTCAAGAGCACGGTCGGATTTACAGACTGCATTTCGCAGAGACACAATGGAAATTTCAAATATAATGTGAGTAAATCTTTAGACGCTTTTATACCGGAATGAAGAATTAATGAATGGATGCATGAATAAATGAACGAATGAAGAGCTAGGAAAAGCAAGGAAAACGCGTTCATAGTGGGCACATGGGCATGCAGGTCCACAGGTCTCACCGATCTCGGTCCTTGGCCCAGCCACTTTTCCCTGCACTGCCTACCTGCACTACGGGACTGTCTCTGTATCCTTCAGCCCCTTCTCCCAGCATTTACCTTGCACTTGCCACTAGCTGGCCCTATTATTTATCTTGTATTCTACTAACCATGTACAGCACTTTTACCCCCCTATCCCTTTCCCCTTGCGCGAACTGAAAGACACCTGGCCTAGTAGGATCGTTGTCTGTCTGCCCTTGTTCCCCCCTGCCTCGTCGCGCCTTGAAACACTTGTGTATAGGCGCGTTACAAATGCCATATCATATATCATATCATTCCACACGCATGTAGACAAACTGTCGTTTCTCATTGTGTGTTGGCCTCGATTTATTTTGTTACTTTTCGCATTGATCTTAGTGCCGAACATACTCCATTGAACTATCCTTGCAAGCAAATAGTTTCTGATCGGCCGTAATTAATAAAAAAATTTTTTGTTTTCATAACAGGTATTTGATCCCGTTCTGCTACTGTCATTGGTTTGAGACACTGGCAGATGGTTTTTTCAACAGACACCTGCAGCTTCGTGTGAACAACTGGAGCACACTGACAATTGTATGGGATGATCACCAAGGGCCCACATGCCCTTACGCTGTACTAGTGGCTAGAAGCAACATATCAACCTTTACGATGGACTAGTGACTAGTTGATGGAACAGCCTTGCGGTTCACCGTGCTTCCAAAGTGCTTCTTTTAACGAAAACCAACAACCTGTGTACCATAAAGGAACAGCGCGTGACTCAATATAAAGTTATACGGATTTGCGGATACAGAATAAAGAAAATAAATGGCTTTCGGAGTTCATATGGCAATTGCTGAATATTCTCTAAACATTTAATGTCAAATAAATGTACTTTACCAAATGTACCGTGTTGCTGTTTGATTTTAAAGTACAGTTTCATATTCCGAATTGTGGCGCTCTGTGTTGTGAGATGGTCTGTGTTGGTTTCCGGGTTCTGTGTGGAGTCGCGTAGAAGACGACTGGGTGCGTTTGCCTACGCCACACAGTAACGTCACAGAGAGAGGCGGGGAATATGAATGTTTTGATAATGTCAGGCTCAGGGGCGGAGGATTTGATTTAGTTCCGCAGAAGCAAGTCAGCCAGGGCGATGCGGCAAGTGATAGGATTATCACAAAATGGCAGCTCCCTAGTGCCTGTTTTCGCGTGTGTTTAATGGACGAATACTCGGGTAAGGTCCATAGGAAAGTTTTCTAAAATCGAGCCACTTAGGCTTAAAGAAACATGGCCGACCCGTAGGGACAATAACAATTTTTACTAGACCATGCCTTTAATCGCTAGCAGTTCCTTGTCAGTGATTGCATAGTTCAATTCTGGCGCAGAAAACTTACGGGACCAAAATGCTATGGGATGTAATTTCCCTGTGTCAGGGTCCTTTTGAATTAGTACCGCTCCCATGGCTACGTTGGAGGTGTCTGTTTTCGACCACGTATGGCAGGTCTGGTCGAGGGTGTCGAAGAACTGGTGCTGAGGTCAAGGCAAGTTTTAGCTCCTGGAAGGCGTTCTCCAGTTCGGGAAACCAGAAGAATTTCTTATTTTTTCTCAGTAGGGAGGTAATTGGATGAACTATTTGCGAAAACCTTGGAATAAACCAACGATAAAAATTGGCTAATCCGAGCACACTCTGTACTCCTTTTGTGGATGTTGGTGATGGCCATTGAAGGATAGCATCCACCTTGCATGTGTCCATGTGTACCCGATGCTGTCGAAGCTTTTCCAAAACTGCTCTTACATGGCTGACGTGGTCTTCCTTGGAAGCCGAGTGAATAAGAATGTCATCTACGTAGACGAGTGCGCAAAAGTCCAATAATTCATGAGACACATCGTTCATAAAGAATTGAAACGCCGCCGGGGCATTACATAATCCAAAAGGCATGACCTGATACTCGAAAAGCCCATATTTGGCTCGGAATGTCGTCTTCCACTCGTCTCCCTTTTTAACTCTCACAAGGTGATAGGCTCCTCGTAGGTCCAGTTTTGAGTACATTTTTGCATTCTTCACTTGATCTTGAAGCTGCGGGATGAGTGGCAGTGGGTATCTGTTCTTAACCGTGATTTGGTTAAGCGCTCTATAATCTATACAAGTTCTTAAGTCACCCTCTTTCTTTGGTACGAAAAAGAGAACTGAGGAGGCAAGGGACTTAGACGGGCAGATGAAGCCGTTATGTAGGTACTGATCCATGTAAGATTTCAGATGCTGGTTTTCTTGCTCCATTAAGCATAAATTCGACTGCAGGGAATTTGTGCTCCGGAAACCAGATCGATCTGGCAGTCGTAAGGTCTGTGTGGAGGCAGGGTGTTCGCTTGCTCCTTCTTGAACACATCCTGGTAATCCAGATATTCAGGGGGTAGGGAACCAGAGAGCCCCAGGATAGATTTTGCCTTCAGTTCCCCGCTCTTCACATTTTAGTGGTAGCAGATGTTAGCACATTCTTGAGGGAAGGTCAGCACTCGTTTTCGCCAGTTGATCACATGGGTGTATTTTAGGGGGGGGCAGGGGTGTTTGTCCCCCCCCCAACTTTCATGGCACACCATTTTGTCCCCATTCATTTGGCTGGCGCACCTTTTCTTCAGATGCCATGTCCCCCCCACCATATTCAGCAAAGTTACTCCACTGGTCGATCCTAGGGTTGTGGGTTTCCAGCAAAGGCATTCCTAAGATCATCTGGAACTAGCGAGCTCCAATGAGATCGAAAGAGATGTCTTCCCGATGACCGCCCTGACAAATCAGCATTACTTTTTGGGGATGTTGAGTCACTGGGCCAGATGACAACTGAGAACCATCCACTGCTGTGACGTTTTCCGATTTTAGCTTTTGCTGGAGAGGAAGGCCTATTCATGCAGCCAGATCTTGATCAATATAATTTACCACTGCTGCACTATCAATATATGCCTCCAATACATGTACCTTTGACGTTTGTTGCTGGTTGACCAAAGTACCGGGATAACCAGATGTGCGGTCTGTACAGATTTCTTCTTTTCGCTCGACAAGTGGATCCCTACTCTTGTCAGGCATTGGAGTTTTCCGGATATTGCTCCTTTTCATCGTTGCCATTGTCCGTTGCACCAACTATCTTCTTGGGGGGGTTTACCGGGCATTCCAAGAGGAAATGACCTGCTCTTCTGCAGTATAAACAGAGTTGTTGTTGTCTTATTTTTTCTTTCTCAGCCTTGGAGATAGGACTCCGTAATCCGACAATCTGCATTGGTTCGGTTTGTTTGTGGGTTTTGGTTTGGTTGTCCCGGGGTCGCATATAGACCGACCTCCATTCATTTCTTGTGCAATCCATTTTTTGATTCTGCAAGCTATGGTCAAGCTGCACAGTGAGGTTGATGTATTCCGCACAACCCTCAGGCGGATTGACCACTTGGGCTAGAACATCCTTTAGTTCCCACGCAATCCCTGATAAAATAGTGTGGTCCTCTTCTCTTCTGGCCAGTTTGTCTGTGCTACGAGATGATTAAAAGTAGCGATATAGGTCAGCAGTTCTTGGTTTCCCTGCCTGAGTGACAATAGTTAAATGTCCAGGGCTTGTCCTTGAGTATGCGTAGCAAACCATTTTTCCATCTCCCGCTGGAATTCCCCAAAGTTTTTGAGTAGAGGGTCATCCTGGTTTACTAATGGTATCGACCAGTCCGCTGCGCTGCCTCCTAAATATGAAAGAACAAAGGCGACTCTTGCACTATCGTTAGGAAAAGCCCCAGGCTGGCACAAAAAGTGGAGGCAACATTGGTTCATGAATATAGCGTACTTATTGGGGTCGCCAGTAAAGCGTTCGGGCAGGGCCAGTGGCACTGCACCTGGAAGCACTACTTGAACTGGTGGTGATGGCTGCAGCATAGGAGGATGGGCAAGCCCAGGTAATGGAACCTGACCTGCGTGGGTCTGAAGCATTTGTCTTGCCAAGTCGTCAGTTCGTTCTAATAAGGTCCCTTCTTAAGGCATTGGTTTCTTGTCTGGAGGCATGAACTTCTGCCCAAAGTTCCCCCAGTAGTTGGGCCAACTGGTCTATTTCCGAGGTTTCCATAATGCCCAGGCAGAGATTTGAAGAGGATTGACGTTCTGTTACGCTCACCTGGTCTCTGTGGGGACGTTGGGGCACGGTTACAGCCCTCCCTGGAGACTGGCTCCACTTGGTCAGGCTTCTTCCCCTGCTCTTGTGTTGTGGGCTGTGCTGGTTGTTGACACTGCCCCTGGGAGAATATGAGAGGCCTTGAGAATGCTGTGATGTGACTGTGGTCCCCCTCAAACCCTTCACCCCAGAATCTGGTGAGCATGCGCCAACCAATATAGTCTCACCTGTTTAATTATGATGGTGAGCTCTCCGTCCTGCTTCTCACTGCATGGGCGCTTTAAACAGACCGAGTTTCTTCACTGGTCCGTGTGTGTGGCAGCCCAGACCAGCTGTGGCTGAACCACTCCAAAGGAAAGTATCCTTTCAATAATTATTATTGTCTGTATCCTTTTGAAATGTCTTTCCTTGATTATTGTCCGTATGTAATGTCTTTCCTTTTCCCCAATAGATGATATGAGGCCCAGCAGTAGTTGCGGTGCAAGAAGCGAGCACCAATGGAAGAAAAGGGAGTTCAAGATGTCCCAATAGGTGGTAAATTTGGTTTTAAGGTCAAGCACGGGGATTGGTCTACGCGTGACCTTAGCGTAATGTCTTTATCACTTTTCTAATCTTGTTTTGTCTTTTTCTCTTGCAGGGATTGTCTGGCGATGTCGGACTGGAATGCTGTTATCCGAAGATCTGCCGGCGGGTGAAGGATGCCTGGATCTGCGATGATGCTAGCCGAAAGTGGACTCCCGAGTAAGTGTTGTGGCTGGGAGCCGGAATCAGGTAAGGATGCGCTCCGACTGCGGTTGCTGCTGGAATCAGGTAAGGATGCGCTCCGACTGCAGTTGCTGCAGGAATCAGGTAAGGATGCGCTCTGACTGCGGTTGCTGTGGGAATCAGGTAAGGATGCACTCTGACTGCGGTTCCTGCTGGAATCAGGTATGGATGCGCTCCGACTGCAGTTGCTGCTGGAATCAGGTAAGGATGCGCTTCAGGCGGCGGTGAGTGTTACGCTGCTATAAACAGACTAACGCGAAGAGCGTTCATGCGGACGGGGCAGGCTTAAATAGCCTGGTCCCAGCCACACCCATTTGTTCTGACTCGTGGCCGCACCCTGCCACTCCTAGAGGATGCTGCACGTGCAGCCCAATTAACTGCTATGGCCACGCCCGACCTGGAGGCAAGTGGAGGCCCTGCAGGGAAAAAACAGCATGTTCACCAGAATAACACTTACTCAACTGGACCTTTTATGTAGTGGAGCTTGTGGTTCTTACCCAGTGGCCATGACAGTTGTAGAATTCATTAACCCAACTATCCATCTAACATACCGCATCAACGAAGAAGCAGCCTCCACAGAACTCCAACCAATCTGCGACAACAACACAGAAGCATTCCAACTGAGCATCCAGAAGTCAAAACAAGAATCAATAAACAAACCTAACCACACCAAAAAGATCCACTTTAACCTAATCAACGCTTGGTCAATGTCCAAACCTGCCACAGAGATCTACAACCTCCTGTGCGAGGGAGGTATCGACATCCTATTCATAACCGAAACATGGCTAGATGACAATTACAAAATCACACTCCATAACTGCCTCCCTGACAACTTCAAGTGCGCACAAGCAAACAGGAAAAACAAAACATGAGGAGGACTGGCAATAGCATACAAGGAACACCTGAAAATTAAAACAGAAGACCCATTACGTATCGAAAACCGCAAATCCCTAATCCTTCGCCTATCAACAAACCCCAAAACAAACCTCAAATTAATTCTCATACACAGACTACCGACATACGATGCAACCTTCGTGGACATCTTCATGGAAGCAATCACCAACCTAGCCATCGAACAGGAACACCTGATAATCCTTGGTGGCTTCAACATCTGGTTTGATGAAGAAACCACAATCACACAAAAATCACTAGCCAAACAACTGAAGACAATGAAACTACATCAACTAGTCAAAGCAGCAACTAACGCGGCGGGACATACGCTAGACGCAATCTTTTCCAACAAAAATCTCCTTATCACAGCGCCACCAATGCAGATCCTCTGGAGTGACTGCCTCATCATACCATTCGTGATCACGCTGGCTACACCAACAACCAAACAACCTGACAAACTATCATGAAAAGAAACTGGAGGGCCATCAAAAATAGCAACCTAACTGAACTACTGGAAATTAACAAACCACCAGCAACAACACTGGATGAAGCTGATCTTGACAGAAAAACAGAAATACTTCACAAGTGGATCACCACAACAATAGACGAGATCTCCAAGGAAAAACCTTTTACCCCATTGTGGAAAAGAGCGACAGCAAAATGGTTTACTCCGCTACTCAGAGCCATGAAAAGAAAAAACAGGAAACTTGAACCAGAATAGAGAAATAAAAATGACTGGGCCAAGAAATTTCAATTACAACAAATCCACTCATTCAAAAAGGACATCCAAATGGCCTAAAAGAAATACTTCGACAACAGATTCACCAAAGCTACCAAGACCCAAAAAGAACTGTTTAAAATCGTAAACGAAATGAGAAAGCCCCCTGGCTGCAACAACACCTATACCTTTGCTGAAACCATGCAACAACATCCCAGATCACTTCAAAAACAAAATCAATACCCTCCAGCAGATCATACAATGCAGACCAAGGAACCTAAACATGAAACCCACCCACCCATCCGAGGATCACCACAACAAACTCTGACACTTCCCCCAAATATCAGCAGAGACATTCGTCAAGTTGGTAAACAATAGCAACAAAGCAGGCTCCCCCATAGATCCCTGCCCCCCATACATACACAAATCAATTCTCACACAGGGAACACCCATGGAATACTACAGAAACCATTTTAACCAACCAATTTCAATAGGGAAAGTATCATAATCTTTCAAATCAGCATATATCAAGCCACTCCTCAAGGACTCATCAGGCAACGTGGAGGACCTCTCCAACTACAGACCTATCTCCAGCATCCCGTACCCAGACCGATTACAGGAAACGGAAACTGCACTGCTTTTAATCTGAGAAGATCTAAAGGCGAATGAACACTCAGACAAAAGCACAGCTCTAATACTTCTGGATCTCTCTGCAATATTTGACACAGTCACCGACAACATCCTCGTCGGGAGAGTAGAAGAAATAGGAATCACCGAACTGGCCTTACAATGGATTAAATCCTTCCTAACAAACAGAAGAGAAACCATATGGAGCAAACCTTTCAAATCTACCTCAAGGGAATCCATCTGTTGAGTACCACAAGGATCATCTTTCTCCCCATTGCTTTTCAACATATACATGCCTACACTAATCAAGCTCATTGAAAGACACAGGCCCTCATTACGACCCTGGCGGAAAGTAACTGACCTGACCGCCATAGCGTAAATAGCGTTTCCGCCATTGCACGATGGAGTAAAGTGCGGCTAATTCTGACCCATCGGGCACGAGCATTACGCCATGGCGGAAGTGCAAAGTCCGCGATGGCGGAAATGTCCCCAAAACGCCCCTCACCGCCGTCGTACGGCGCCCTAGGTGCAATTCCGCCACCCATCATAGCGGTCACCGTAATGAGCGGTAATCGCAAAATACGGTGACCGTAAATATACGGAAACGGAAGTAAAAACATGGGGCCGGAACGGGAAACAGCACGCCGTACACCTATAAAATCAGAATCCCAACACAACCATTAAAAATCCGACCCTGAGACACATCCCAACCCGTTAGCCACCCTAGTTAAAACAATCAAAATGGGAAAAGTTGCTAAAAAAGCGTGCGACCGCAAGCGGCAGGTCCACTTCTCCCATGAGGAACTCACCGTGCTCACAGAGACCCTCCAGGAGAATGCTGCCGTCGTCTTCTCGACGCAAATGACCAGGACGGCACTTGCGAACAAGAAGGCCATATGGGCCCTGGTGGCACAGCGGGTAAGTGCGGTGGGGACCGCACCCCGCAACCCACAGCAATGCAGAAAGCGATGGGACGACTTGCGGATACGCGTACGGAGCATACTATCAGCCAACCGTAACATTGCCACAGCTACCGGGGGAGGATCGGAATCACCCATCAAGTTGACCCCCTGGGAAGAAATCTGTGCCTCCACCATTGGAATGGAGAGTATAGAGGGAGTCGGAGGGATGGAGAAAGGAGTGCAGACATCCGAAGAATCAGGTAGGTGGGCCAAATAAAACAATGCTAAATCCACAATGTCCAATCATGTGAAGTACCATGTGTCCACATAGTGCAACAGAAACACATGTCCAGGAGAACGTCCACATACATTGGCCTGATAGCGCACTTTAAAAGTCACATTAAATACATAAATAATTAAAAATTCTAAAAACACCCTCTACACGTGCAGCATGCACACCCTAACTGCAGGCTGCAAAACAACTGCATCCTCAATCCACACAAAAATGAAACCACCTCCAAGGCCCTGACCCAAATCACCCTCAGGTACCACCCCAATGCATGTGATACATTGCCATTCCAATTTCCACAGACCCATAAATAACGCTCGCCCTCCTTTACTCCACCACAGGGTCCGATTCAAACGACGAGCTTCAGGACACCCCTACCAGCACACCTGCAAAGAGGGCCAAGACCAACGGCCAAAGACCCTCCACCTCAGCTGCACGGATCAAGACACGGCAGCAGCACAAATCAAGTGGCAGCACACAGGAGGGGACTTCAACAGGCACCCCAGCAGCCAGCATGCCCACAACAGCAGCACCACAGGTCCCCCCAATGGATGCCACAGAAGGCACTGCTTCTGGTGGCAGCAGCACCATAGGTGACACTGCATTAATGCCAGCATGCTCCGACACAGAAAACGGTGCTGTCGATGTAGGACCCATCCATGACCTGTCTCAATCCCCCTGTTTGTTTCATCCCGTACACCATGAGGATACCACGCAGGGGCACCCACAAGACGACGACTGGCCATCCCCCACAAGCCCTGTGGCAAGGTAACATGAGGTGATCAGCCCCTCTGTGACACCACCGCAAATGGGCATGGCCCAGCAGAGGCAACAGTCCCTCGACCAGGTGATCGTGCAACAGCAGCAACTGGCCACGCTCCTCAAGGAGCATGCTGATGAATGTGGGGGTTCTAAGGCAGCCATAGAAACATCTACTGAGACACTTAGGGTACAAATGGAGAGAAGTACAGAGACACTAAGGGTACAAATGGAGAGAAGCACCGAGAGCCTGAGGGGGGAACTGCATGCGACGTCCAAAGACGTATGTGGTGAACTTGCCGCTGTGCGCCGTGTGCTCACTGAGCTCTCACAAACTCTTAGGGACATGCATGGACGTGAGCAGGCAGAGACATCATCAGTTGCAAGTTCCGTCCAGGGCAGCCCCCAACGTAGATCTGGGAGGAACCTGCGCTCCACAGGCAGGGGTGCCCCTGATACCCGGAGAGGGGGCTTGCAATAGCGTCTGCCCACTGACAATGAGCATCTTTGGACACCGGTGTTCGGGGGGGTAGGTGGGTGGAGGGGGGGTGTTGGGCTTTCTTGGGTGGCGGGTCGATGGGGTGTGTAATATAATTTCACATATGCTATAAACATTTCATAATCATCCAATGAGATGTGTGGACATTGATCTTTGTGTACGAGGCCTTTATAGGCGTACAGTCCACATTGTGCATGTTCCAGACACACACAGTGCCACAAGTCCCGTGTCCATGTATCAGCCACCAGGCGTGAGTGCTAGAAGCATGAATCTATGATATTCTGACGAATTTCACGGGCCTCCTGTGCCTCGCGGACTCCTTGAGGTGCTGCCACATCCCCACCCTCATCATGACCATCTTCAGGTGCTTGCAGTTCTGCGTCAGGGGGCATGGGCACATTTCTACGTACGCACATGTTGTGTAGCATGACACATGCCATGACCATCTTTGCAACCTTCTCATGGCGGTACAGGAGTGCCCCGCCAGACCTGCTGAGGCAGCGGAAACGAGCCTTCAGTAGGCCGAATGCCTGTTCTATGACTACACGGGTACGTGAGTGGGCATGGTTGTAGTCCTCCTCATGCTGGTTCTGTGGGTTCCGGAGTGGTGTAAGGAGCCATCTCTTCAGTGGATACCCGGCATCACCTGTATGTGGACAATAAAGGATGTTTGTGGAATGACATTGCTACGTACGCATCCCCCCCCCTTCCTGCCAGGTCATTGCCGCATCACATACCCCACATTATCATGCATGAAATGAGACTCACCGAGTAGCCAGGATCTGTTCCCTGCGTGTCGCTCCATGTAGCGTGATATTGTAGAGTTCCTCAAGACCATAGAATCATGGGTTGATCCAGGAAATCGGGCACAACAATGTGTAAAGATCCTGTTGGAGTCACACACCATTTGTACATTAAGAGAATGATATTGTTTCCGGTTGCGGTACTGGACCTCCATGGCATGTGGGACAACCAATTCCACATGGGTGCAGTCGATGGCACCAATGCAACCCGGTATGCCGGCAAGTGCATGGAATCCCACTTTTGTGTTTGTAATCTCCTGCTCCGAGCGTGGTAAAGAGATGTAGTCGTCTGCGTGCTTCAGGAGGGCATCGAGCACTTGCAATAGTGTCCGTGACAACAGTGGCTGTGAAATGCCATGCAACTGTCCGAATGTGTGCTGGTAGGTGCCTGTGGCCAGGAAGTGGAGTACAGACACCACCTTCAGTAGGGGTGGGATGGCGGTTGGGCTATCTATCATGCTGACAAGGTCAGCGTGTGTCATGTTCACAATGGCGTTTATGGTGTCCCGGTCCAAACGGTAGAGGGTGTGGATCTGCTCAGCAGTGAGGTTAAACGGATGAGCTCGGAGGCGTGGGATTGCGGGCTGCCTGCGTGGTGGTAGTGGCTGTGCTGGTGGGCCTTGCTGGCCCTGCCTTGCCCTCCTCCTCCTCCTGCGTCTCCTCTGTGCGGCCGGTTGTTGTAGTAGTTGGTGTTCGTCTTCTTCTTGAAGTTGGAGTACTTGCAGTGCTATCAGGTCCCCCAGGGCCAACATCGCTAGTCCTGCCGGTAGCATTTTGGAGTGGGTGTGGTTGTGGGAGGGGGTTGGGTGTGCAATTTATGTGTTTTCAGGCTGTATAGCCTCCACCTGTGGTGATTCATTCCACCTGTGCCAGCTGCAATCCCCTTTGGGCGAGCACGTCCCGCACACAACGCTGCAATGTGACGCATGGCATCTTGCTATTACAATCATGTATTTAATCCCGATGGCAGTGAAATATTGGTTTATATGTTCATTCTGCTATGGTCCCATTGTTTCACATACTATCTTTGCAGTCGCGAACAAACTTGTGAAGGGTCAGTGGAATGTAGTACTCGATTAACGGTGGACCCTCATGCAGCACTGTACCGAGGTTCACCGACGGGCGGGGCGTCCCATTTGTGAGTGAAGCCAGTTGCCATTTTCACACACTGCCGCACTACATGGATGAATTTGTGATTTCAAGCGGTCACAGATGCCTTTTCGACGTGATGTTGCAAATGAGGAATTCGAAGGACAGCGCTTTCGGTTTTCAGCTAGCGGCGAGGAGACGCCCACAGGTCTGACTGCAAATATAACGTTCTATTGTTTAATGTCCTTGGGACAGGGGCCATGGCGAGAATGCAATGATTGATATGAATAGTATGGGATGCGCAATAGCGTAGTGGACGATAAGGCAGGACGTTCCCAAATACATGTTACTTCACAACACTAGAATTCCGGACTGGAGCACAGTGGATTTTGCAGACTGCATTACGCACAGACTCAATGGAAATTTCAAATGTTATGTGAGTAAATAATCAGGCGTTTTTATACCGGGATGAGGGAATGATGTATGGATGCATGGACAGATGATTTAATTGAGAGTTTGCCATGTACATGGCTTTTTGGAATCTATCCCCTTCCCCTGCGCTATGTGATGCAGAGCTGCCATAGTGGGACCATCGTCTATCTGCCCTTGTTGAACCCTCCCTGTCTCGACGCGCCTTCAAACACTTGTGTCTATGCACGTTACTAATCCCATCTAATGGATTCTGTTTTAACAGACGCATGCACACAAACACTCGTTTGTAATAGTGTTTTCACCTCGATTTTATATAGTTATGATTCGCAAGTGATTTTTGGGTGGAAATAATCCTTTTGAGTGGGCTAGCATGCATATGGCTGTAGATTTAGTGTGATCATTGAAGTGAGTAATACAAATGAAGTTCTGATGCCCATACTATTCTTTTTCATTTCATTTGGGTGACAGGTATCTCCTCCCCTTTTGCCGCTGCCATCTGTATGCCACTCCTGCAGATGGCTTTTACTCCCGACACCTGCTGCTTCGAGTTAATCAGTGGAGCACCATTACGATCTTATGGGACGATCGCCAATGGGCCACATGCCCTTACGCAGTACTAGTGGCTAGGAGCAACATATCAACCTTTCAGCTGGACTAGTGCCTACCTAATGAGACGGCCCTGCGGTTCTAGGCGCTTCCATGTTGCCTTTTTGAACGTGAATGTAGCCCCTGTGTACCATGAAGGAACAGGGCGTCACACAAGAAGAAGCTGGTCATTTATTGCGGATGCAGCCCACAGTAATGAAAAATATTTTGGAGTTTATGACCTAATAGCTGTATGGGCTTGGTGAATTTGATGTGCATTAAAATTTTATTCTGATATTAACCGTGTAGCGTTATTCTTTGCAAGTAATGTAGCATATTCCTATTTGTGGAGCGATGTATTGTGAGAAGATCTGCATTGGGTTCCGGCTTCTGAGTATAGTTGCGTGGTACTGTACTGGCCGCGTTTGCCTACGAAGCCCAGTAAGGTCAGGGATAGGGGCTGCCATTATGACTGTTTTAATGATGTCATGCTCAGGGGCGGGGGATTAGCTTTTGTGTAACAGATGCCGGTCAGCCAGGTGGATTGGTGGAATGATGTGATTATCAGAAAATGGCTGGTCACAGGTGCCTGTGTTTGCGTGCGTTTCTTGGAGGGAGACTGAGGTCATGTCCATTGGAATAGCTTCTGTATTCGTGCCATCTGTGCCCTGCAGCTCCCATTGGCCCCTCTTGAGATGAGCCTGGCTGCTCAGTCACTCTGCCAACTTGTGTGGAACATGCTTATGCTGATGGTTGGTTTGTTTACTGGCAAGAGTACAGGGCTGGTGCAGTCTCCCTCAGGATACTGCTTTGAATGTTGCCTTACACTGGTGTCAAGCGATGGGGGCCTGTTGTTGTTTTGTCTCATATTTCAGTTCATATTGCTGTACTTGAACCTTCACATGCCTGTGCTGCATCAGTACGGCAATGGTGACATGCCAAATATGGATGGCCACTCACAAGGCACTTGGAGCCCCTACATTCATTTGTTTGTTGGCATGCATGGGTGACTTGTACATTTCACTGGTTGCATTGTGTAACTTCATTGCACCTACGAGGAGTTGTGCAATGTGGGCAGGGAGTGGTGTACAGGCACTCAGTAGGGCCATTTACGGTTGGTTCACGATGCCGTAATTCTCACCATGGCGGAATGGTACTTTCCGCCATGCTTGATGGCGTTAAGTAAATGTCCGCTAGGGTCAGAATTCGCGTACCGTTGCACCATGGTGGTAATTACGGTTTTGCATGGCGCGCGTGCGCGTACTTGGTGCAGTTAGCGTTGGCGTTCACTACGGTGTCGCTAATGGCATCGTACTTTACGGTGACGGGTCATAATCGCACCGAGCGGTATTCGATGGCGGTATTACATTTCCGCCATCGTTTTTCGATTTCCGCCAGGGTCGTAATGAGGGCCACAGTCTCATATGCTACCAATACGAAGACGACACAAAAATAGTCTATAAAATACAAGACACACAAGAAGGAAATACAACACTGGAAGACTGCCTACAAGAACTGTACGCCTGGATGGACTCAAACAACCACAAACTCAACTCAGGCAAAACAGAAATAATGATCATATCCAAAAGCAGAGAAAACAATCACTACATCCTATGGCCAACAGCTCCATCAATGATAGTAAAGAACCTGGGAGCATTGATGGACAACAAACTAACACAAGTAAACGCAATAAACAAGAAATGTTTTTTCCTCCTACACGCAGTAAAAAGGATCCTACCATTCCTCTCTTTCACCCATAAAACACTCACCATCATCGCTCTCATCATGGCCAGAGTAGACTATGCCAACAGCCTATACCTAGGAATGCCAGAATGACTCTAAAAGAAACTCCAGTGCATCCAAAACGCTGCGGGCAGACTCCTGCTCAAACTACCACAAAGAGAACACATTACCCCAGCACTGAAAAATCTACACTGGCTATCAATAAAACAGCAAATAAAGTTCAAATCAATGTGCATAACGCACAGAGCAATACACGGCCAAGGAGCAGAGTTCGTAAAAGAAGAAATAAACGTCTACCACCCAACAAAACCACTCAGCTCAAGCAATGACATCTGCCTAGAACCAAAACCATATAACAAAAGAACATTCTGAGGATCATCTTTCTCTCACATGGCACCAATAACCTGGAATTACCTACCAAAAAAAACATAGGTAATACAAGGGATCATCTTCAATTCAGAAAACTACTAAAAACTTGGCTCTTTGCTCCAGAACCAGAAGAAAACGACTAGAAAGCATATACACTGCAGGAAACAAGAATCCCAGAGAAGGAACCCATCATCCCTAACTTCCTAACTTCATCTTCCCTAACCGGACGGTGGGGAGGGTGCCATTAGCACGTACCGCTAGCCTACAGAGGAAACTTAGGTAGGTTGGAACACCACATGGGAAAGGGCAGGGAGGGACCAAGAGGGCAAGAGGGAGGACGCCATGTCCATATACCGCTAGTCCACATAGGAAACATAGGCAGGTAAGGCCAACCCACATGGGAATGGGCAGGAAGGGACCAGAATCCTCCAAAGTACACATCACCACCACCAGGGTGGGGGAACACGCCTGCTTCAGCAAGGTACACAAATCATTGAAGTAGCACGGAGGAAAACTGCCACCCCCAGCATACCAGCAAACTCAACGTTCAAACTACAATACCAAACTCACAGAATAACCAAAGATGTGGAGCAAAGAAACGCAAAGACTAAGAGGTAAGAAAAAAACAACTAACTTAACTATAAAACCTCAACTTCCCCATACACTTCTCATACAGAAACCCACGCAACCACTGCTGCGCACAGCAATCCGCACGTACTTCACCACACTGCAACAACAGACAAACAACACATAAACCTTATCAACAGCACATGGAAACTCACACCGAACCGATAACCGCACACAAGCTCAGCGATAGCCAGAGCCCCTGGGGACCACTCTGATGGAGACGGTGCACGGTATAAATACCTTTAACATTAACATACATCTTATTATCAACGCTTATAAGAGAGATAGGCCACTATGAAGAACATCGGTCTGGTTCCTTCCCAGCTTTTAATAATTAGTCATTGTCGCTTCTCTCGTGTAACGCTCACCTGGTATCCACAGGGACGTCACTCAGCCTGTTCTGACCTCTTACGACCTTGAACCCTTCCCTGGAGGCTATTCAACTGGAGACTGGGCCTGAAACACAGGATTGGTAGAGTTTAACTGTAACGCTCACCTGATTTCCACGGAGGCGCAGGTCTGGCTTCGAGTGCTGATGCTTCTTCAATGGTGAAGCGCAGGACTCTGAAGATGGACAGGAAGGGCCCCTCTACACTGGCTTCTCCGGCTCGCAGGAATATTCCCCTGTGCGTGAAAAGGGAGTATTACCTACTGACTGAGTTATGCTCAAGCCTCCCACTCTCTTCCAACCCTCCACGATACCCTTCCACAATTCCCCGTGAAGTCTCACCTTAGGGTCAGGAAGGATGAGCTCTCCATCCTGCTTCTGATGCAGGGGCGCGTTGAAACCCAGTTACTTCACTGGATTGAGGATTGATGGGAGTTCAGGTAAGCTTGACTATTCAGGTAAGGCTCTGTAAAAGTTCTGTTGCAAGTTCAAAAGTCCAAGCTTAATAATAATGTTCATTGTCTTTTTCCCCTTAGGGGCCGGGGTTCGGAATGCCGGAGATATGGCGCCGACCCGAAGTGAAACGTGCAGTTCCAGTAAATGACAGGTAAGTTCTGGATGAGCGCTCGGTAATGTCTTTGCATTCGCTCATTCAATGTCTTTGTCTTTTTTCCCCATAGGGGCCGGGGTCCGGAAAATGCCTGGAAGCGGCAAGACCCGAAATGAAATGGGAATGACCCAACAGGTAAGACTTAGAAGGAAACTGAGCTTTTCCTATTCTCTTCCTTCTCTCACCTTGTTCTTGTCTTTTTCTCTCTAGGCTCTGGGAAGTGGCTGTGGATCCGGATGATCGCTGCTGAAGATGGTGGCGTCCAGGATAGGTGAGTGAAATGCAGCGCTGCAGCGATCGTAGCGAAATGCTTTTAAAATGATGTCTTCCTTTTCAGGATCGTCGGTGTGATGTCTCCATGGTGCTGATTTAGCAGGTAAGGTCTTTTGTCTCCCTTTGCAGGTGACCCAGGATACTGACAGGCGTGGCTGAGGTCCAGATGCAGGAGCTGACACGGTGAGCGTCCAGCTGCGAGGAGCAGAACAACGCGAAGCGTGAGTTGCTGATCGGGTGTGGTTTAAATAGCTTTGGAAGAAGTTCCAAGTGTGTATCCTTCCTCCGATCAAGTATGTACCCTTCCCCGACCACACCCGGGTGGAAAGTAGTCCCACAGGTAAAGTAGTTCCATTCAGGCCTCAAGAGGGCCTGGAATTGGCAGCATGGTCTGCATCAGGTAAGTGCACCTTAAAACACTTGAACACATGTCTAGCTTTATGAGCCTGGCGCCTAAGGCGCCAGGACAGAGGTCCAACATGAGCCTGGCGCCTAAGGCACCAGGATTGCGTCCAAAGGGCCCCAGCTTGGGCCCGCTGGCACTCCCCTGGGGGAAATGATGCCTGCCTCTGGGGTTGCTGGGTCGGACCTGGCTCCTTGGAGGTAGGCATCATGACAGTACCCCCCCTCAAGGCCCCTCCCAAGGTTCTTCCCTCCGGGGGTTTTGGCTTGTTCGGAAATCTCCGGTGAAACCTTTGTACTAATCGAGGTGCGTGGACATGGTTACTAGGCTCCCACGATCTCTCCTGATGTCCATATCCCTTCCAGTCAACAAGATAGAAGAGTTTCGACTTTACCACCTTGGAGTCTAAAATGTCTTTAACTTCGAATTCCAATTCCCCCTCAATTTGAACTGGATCTGGAGGCTTGGACAATCGGGTTCCTGGTTGTACTGGCTTCAAAAGTGATGCATGAAAAACTGGATGAATACGCATGTTGGATGGTAGATCCAGTTTAAAGGCCACTGGGTTGATTATAGCCTTGATGGGATAAGGTCCTATGAATCTGGGATTGAAGGTTTGCGGGCCCTTGAGGGGTAAATGTTTAGTTGCTAGCCATACCTGGTCTCCTACTTGGTAAGGAGGAGTTTTACTTCGGTGCAAATCAGCGTTTTCTTTATACTTTTTCTTGGCTCGCTGTAAATGAGTTGCAACTTCTTTGAAGGCTCGGGTTATTGTGGAATGCAGATGATTTACTGCGGGCATTTCCAGGGTCAGAGGTGGATCTAGGTCAGAGGTCCGAGGATGATGACCATACAAAGTATAAAAGGGGGTTTGTCCGGTTCCAGAATGCACTGAATTGTTGTATGCATATTCTGCGATCCAAAGGATGTCTTTCCAATTTAACTCGGATTGGTGTAACATGCACCGAAGATATTGCTCGAGAGTCTGATTGGTTCACTCGGTTTGTCCGTTGGTCTGGGGGTGGTGGCTGGTGGATAAACGCACATCTATTTGTGCTAGTTGGCAACACTTCTTCCAAAAATGGGAGATAAATTGACTTCCACGATCCGAGACTAATATGGAAGGGAAACCATGTATGCGAACTATATTCTCCAGGAATTCCTTGGCCAAGGTGGAAGCTGAAGGCAAACCCTTTAAAGGGATAAAGTGGGCCATTTTGGTGAATAGGTCCACAATTACAAGGATTGTGTTGTAACCAGCACAAGGAGGCAGGTCGGTTATAAAGTCCATTGACAGGGTGTGCCATGGTGCCGGTGGAATATCCAAGGGTTGAAGTAGGCCGGCTGGCCTTTTCTTTTGAGCCTTGTTTTGGGCGCAAATTCCACAAGACAGAACAAAAGACTTTATGTCTTTTCTCCAAGAAGGCCACCAGAAGTGGCGTTTGATTTTTTCCTCCGTTTTAGCGATACCAGAGTGTCCTTACATTAAAGATTCATGATGATGGGCAATAACAAGTTCTTGCAATTCTTTACTTGGCAGAAACAACCGCTCCTGGAAGTAGGGTAAGTCATCCTTAACAGTGTAATGAGAACCCTTTTGACTCCATTCCAGTAAGGTTGAAGAGTCTAGAAGTTGCTTTACTTGCGTTTGGATGTCCTCAATAGTTTGCAATGAAGTTAAGCCTAAGATTCTTTGCTCAGGTATGATGGGCACAGGTTCTAAGCTCGAATTAGGTTCTTCCATGCCAATCCGGGATAAGGCGTCCGCTTTTCCATTCTTGCAGCCAGGGCGATAGGTAATTACAAAATCAAATTCCGCAAAGAATAGAGCCCATCGGAGTTGTCGTGAAGATTGAGCTTTGGCCGTCTTTAAATACTGTAAGTTTCTGTGGTCCGTAATTATGGTCATGGTGTGTCTTGCCCCGAGAAGGTAGTGACGCCAAACCTTGAAAGCAGATTTGATGGCCAGTAACTCTTTATCGGTAATTGCGTAGTTGATTTCAGGAGGAGAAAATTTTCTGGACCAAAAGGCCACTGGGTGTAGTTGGTTAGTTTTTGGGTCTCTTTGCGACAGGACAGCTCCCATGGCCGAACTGGATGCATCGGTTTCCACTATGTACGGGAGATCTGGGTGCGGGTGCTTCAATACAGGTGCAGAGGTGAATTTGGTTTTCAGGTCCTGGAAGGCTTGTTCGGCCTCAAGAGTCCATTCGAAGCGTTTGTTTTTCATTAGGAGAGCGGTGATGGGTTGGACTGTTCGGGAAAATTCCGGGATGAATCTTCGATAGAAATTGGCAAAGCCGAGCATGCTCTGAACTCCCTTCACCGAGCTAGGAGATGGCCATTTGAGGATGGCGTCCACCTTTCGCGAGTCCATTCGGACTCCTTGAGGTGTCAGGATGAATCCGAGAAACTCAACTTCTGTGGTATGAAAAACGCATTTTTCGAGTTTTGCAAATAGTCTGTGCTGGCGCAATTTCTCAAGAACTGCCCTAACATGTTTTCTGTGATCAGATTCTGAAGAAGAGTACACCAGGATGTCGTCAATGTAAACAATGACACAGACATCGATAAGTTCCCGAAGAACATCATTCATAAAGTACTGAAAGGCGGCAGGTGCATTGCACAAACCGAAGGGCATCACCTGATATTCGAAGAGCCCAAATTTGGTGCGGAATGCAGTCTTCCATTCGTCGCCTTCTTTTATGCGCACCAGGTGGTAAGTTCCTCAGAGATCTAACTTGGTGTACACACAAGCGTCTTTCACCTGGTCGATAAGCTCAGAGATCAAGGGCAGAGGATAACGATTCTTAATTGTTATTTGATTTAGGGCGCGATAGTCTATACACGTTCTAAGGTCGCCTTCTTTTTTCGGCACGAAGAACAGAGCTGAAGAGACAGGAGACTGGGACGGGCGAATAAAACCATTGGCTAAGTACTGATCTAAATACTGACGCAAATGCAGGTTCTCAGGTTCCGTAAGAGCATAAATCCTACTACAAGGTAGTTGAGCATTGGGTACCAGATCGATTTGGCAATCATAAGACCGATGGGGAGGTAACGTGTTAGCCTGTTCTTTCTGAAAAACGTCTTGGAATTCTTGGTATTCTGACGGTAGCTGTACAGGGGTGGAAGTTGCTGAGGCTAGACCCATAGCTGGATTTCTTGGATAACAAGTTGGTTCACAATCAGGAAAACTTATCTTCTTTGCTCGCCAGTCAATTCTGGGATTATGTGTTTCTAACCAAGGAATTCCAAGAATTACTTGAGATTGTGGGGCCTTGATCACATCAAACACGATTGCTTCCCGATGTCCATCCTGACCCACCAGAGTCACTTCAACAGTGGAATGCGTTACAGGCCCTGAGGCTATTTCGGTTCCATCTACTGTAGTAATGACATCTTGGGTTACTTTCGGGCGGAGAGGAAGCTTAATCCTGGAAGCCAATTCACGGTCTATGTAATTTCCAATAGCTCCACTGTCGATGTATGCTTTTATAGCATGTAACTGCTGAGGCTGTTTTGGGTCCACGAGCACCATTGGCATGACAAAATGCGAGGTCAAAGAGTTAGTTTTTAAGCTCGGCAAGCGGACCCCCATGCTTGTCGGGCTAGGTCGTTTTCCGAATCAGGTGTCAATAATTCGTTATCAGTAGCTCCAACCACCTTCTTAAGTGGTTTAACTGGACAATTTCGAAGAAAGTGACCGGAAGTCCCGCAATACAGACAAAGTTGCATTTGCCGCCTTCTCTCTCTTTCTTTCTGCGTTAATGGTCCTTTAACACCACCGATTTGCATAGGTTCAGATACGTCGGTGCTCTTGGAGTTAGCGTGGGTTTTGATCGGTACTCGGTTTTCATACTTGAACCGATCTGCTTTTCTATTTTGAAGTCTGTGATCAAGTTGAACCACCAAGTCTATGTAGTCTGCGCAGACCTGGAGTGGGTTTACTATCTGAGCTAGAACATCCTTAAGCTCTCCGCGCATGCCTCGATGAAACAATGTGATCCTTTTGTTTTCTGGCCATCCAGTTTCCACAACCAGTCTGTTATAGGTGGCAATGTAGGACAGAAGATCCTGATTACCTTGTCGTAAGGATAGCAGTTCGTTATCAAGGGCCTGTCCTTGAGAGTGTCGAGCGAACAATCTTTCCATGCTGGCCTGGAAGCCCTGAAAATTCTGGAGAATGGGATCATCCTGATTTACCAATGGAATAGACCAATCGGCAGCACTGCCACTGAGGTAAGATAGTATAAAGGCTACCTTGGTCTGGTCGTTAGGGAAGGCTCCGGGTCTGCATAGAAAGTGTAAACGACATTGGTTCATAAAGACGGCATATTTCTTGGGATCCCCCGCAAAACGTTCAGGCGGGGCCAAAGGCATGTGTCCAGGTAGTTTAATTTGTACCGGGTTACTCAAACCCATTGATGTGGAAATGTCTCTGGAATTAGGTAAAGGAGTGTGCCCTGCCTGGGCCTGTAATAACTTTTTGGCTAGGTCATCTGTTCTTTCCTTGGATAAGATCAGTTCTCTTTTGAGAGCGTTAGTCTCCTGGCGGGCTGAGTGCACCTCTGCCCGTAATTCCCCCAAAAGCTGGGCCAGCTGGTCAGTCTCGGAAGTCTCCATAGCGCCCGGGTGGGAAATTGTGGGTAGGCTTCGCGTTCTGTAACGCTCACCTGATTCCCACGGAGGCGCAGGTCTGGCTTCGAGTGCTGATGCTTCTTCAATGGTGAAGCGCAGGACTCTGAAGATGGACAGGAAGGGCCCCTCTACACTGGCTTCTCCGGCTCGCAGGAATATTTCCCTGTGCGTGAAAAGGGAGTATTACCTACTGACTGAGTTATGCTCAAGCCTCCCACTCTCTTCCAACCCTCCTCGATACCCTTCCACGATTCCCCGTGAAGTCTCACCTTAGGGTCAGGAAGGATGAGCTCTCCATCCTGCTTCTGATGCAGGGGCGCGTTGAAACCCAGTTACTTCACTGGATTGAGGATTGATGGGAGTTCAGGTAAGCTTGACTATTCAGGTAAGGCTCTGTAAGAGTTCTGTTGCAAGTTCCAAGAGTTCAAGCTTAATAATAATGTTCATTGTCTTTTTCCCCTTAGGGGCCGGGGTTCGGAATGCCGGAGATATGGCGCCGACCCGAAGTGAAACGTGCAGTTCCAGTAAATGACAGGTAAGTTCTGGATGAGCGCTCGGTAATGTCTTTGCATTCGCTCATTCAATGTCTTTGTCTTTTTTCCCCATAGGGGCCGGGGTCCGGAAAATGCCTGGAAGCGGCAAGACCCGAAATGAAATGGGAATGACCCAACAGGTAAGACTTAGAAGGAAACTGAGCTTTTCCTATTCCCTTCCTTCTCTCACCTTGTTCTTGTCTTTTTCTCTCTAGGCTCTGGGAAGTGGCTGTGGATCCGGATGATCGCTGCTGAAGATGGTGGCGTCCAGGATAGGTGAGTGAAATGCAGCGCTGCAGCGATCGTAGCGAAATGCTTTTAAAATGATGTCTTCCTTTTCAGGATCGTCAGTGTGATGTCTCCGTGGTGCTGATTTAGCAGGTAAGGTCTTTTGTCTCCCTTTGCAGGTGACCCAGGATACTGACAGGCGTGGCTGAGGTCCAGATGCAGGAGCTGACACGGTGAGCGTCCAGCTGCGAGGAGCAGAACAACGCGAAGTGTGAGTTGCTGATCGGGTGTGGTTTAAATAGCTTTGGAAGAAGTTCCAAGTGTGTATCCTTCCTCCGATCAAGTATGTACCCTTCCCCGACCACACCCGGGTGGAAAGTAGTCCCACAGGTAAAGTAGTTCCATTCAGGCCTCAAGAGGGCCTGGAATTGGCAGCATGGTCTGCATCAGGTAAGTGCACCTTAAAACACTTGAACACATGTCTAGCTTTATGAGCCTGGCGCCTAAGGCGCCAGGACAGAGGTCCAACATGAGCCTGGCGCCTAAGGCGCCAGGATTGCGTCCAAAGGGCCCCAGCTTGGGCCCGCTGGCACTCCCCTGGGGGAAATGATGCCTGCCTCTGGGGTTGCTGGGTCGGACCTGGCTCCTTGGAGGTAGGCATCATGACAGTACCCCCCTCAAGGCCCCTCCCAAGGTTCTTCCCTCTGGGGGTTTTGGCTTGTTCGGAAATCTCCGGTGAAACCTTTGTACTAATCGAGGTGCGTGGACATGGTTACTAGGCTCCCACGATCTCTCCTGATGTCCATATCCCTTCCAGTCAACAAGATAGAAGAGTTTCGACTTTACCACCTTGGAGTCTAAAATGTCTTTAACTTCGAATTCCAATTCCCCCTCAATTTGAACTGGATCTGGAGGCTTGGACAATCGGGTTCCTGGTTGTACTGGCTTCAAAAGTGATGCATGAAAAACTGGATGAATACGCATGTTGGATGGTAGATCCAGTTTAAAGGCCACTGGGTTGATTATAGCCTTGATGGGATAAGGTTCTATGAATCTGGGATTGAAGGTTTGCGGGCCCTTGAGGGGTAAATGTTTAGTTGCTAGCCATACCTGGTCTCCTACTTGGTAAGGAGGAGTTTTACTTCGGTGCAAATCAGCGTTTTCTTTATACTTTTTCTTGGCTCGCTGTAAATGAGTTGCAACTTCTTTGAAGGCTCGGGTTATTGTGGAATGCAGATGATTTACTGCGGGCATTTCCAGGGTCAGAGGTGGATCTAGGTCAGAGGTCCGAGGATGATGACCATACAAAGTATAAAAGGGGGTTTGTCCGGTTCCAGAATGCACTGAATTGTTGTATGCATATTCTGCGATCCAAAGGATGTCTTTCCAATTTAACTCGGATTGGTGTAACATGCACCGAAGATATTGCTCGAGAGTCTGATTGGTTCACTCGGTTTGTCCGTTGGTCTGGGGGTGGTGGCTGGTGGATAAACGCACATCTATTTGTGCTAGTTGGCAACACTTCTTCCAAAAATGGGAGATAAATTGACTTCCACGATCCGAGACTAATATGGAAGGGAAACCATGTATGCGAACTATATTCTCCAGGAATTCCTTGGCCAAGGTGGAAGCTGAAGGCAAACCCTTTAAAGGGATAAAGTGGGCCATTTTGGTGAATAGGTCCACAATTACAAGGATTGTGTTGTAACCAGCACAAGGAGGCAGGTCGGTTATAAAGTCCATTGACAGGGTGTGCCATGGTGCCGGTGGAATATCCAAGGGTTGAAGTAGGCCGGCTGGCCTTTTCTTTTGAGCCTTGTTTTGGGCGCAAATTCCACAAGACAGAACAAAAGACTTTATGTCTTTTCTCCAAGAAGGCCACCAGAAGTGGCGTTTGATTTTTTCCTCCGTTTTAGCGATACCAGAGTGTCCTTACATTAAAGATTCATGATGATGGGCAATAACAAGTTCTTGCAATTCTTTACTTGGCAGAAACAACCGCTCCTGGAAGTAGGGTAAGTCATCCTTAACAGTGTAATGAGAACCCTTTTGACTCCATTCCAGTAAGGTTGAAGAGTCTAGAAGTTGCTTTACTTGCGTTTGGATGTCCTCAATAGTTTGCAATGAAGTTAAGCCTAAGATTCTTTGCTCAGGTATGATGGGCACAGGTTCTAAGCTCGAATTAGGTTCTTCCATGCCAATCCGGGATAAGGCGTCCGCTTTTCCATTCTTGCAGCCAGGGCGATAGGTAATTACAAAATCAAATTCCGCAAAGAATAGAGCCCATCGGAGTTGTCGTGAAGATTGAGCTTTGGCCGTCTTTAAATACTGTAAGTTTCTGTGGTCCGTAATTATGGTCATGGTGTGTCTTGCCCCGAGAAGGTAGTGACGCCAAGCCTTGAAAGCAGATTTGATGGCCAGTAACTCTTTATCGGTAATTGCGTAGTTGATTTCAGGAGGAGAAAATTTTCTGGACCAAAAGGCCACTGGGTGTAGTTGGTTAGTTTTTGGGTCTCTTTGCGACAGGACAGCTCCCATGGCCGAACTGGATGCATCGGTTTCCACTATGTACGGGAGATCTGGGTGCGGGTGCTTCAATACAGGTGCAGAGGTGAATTTGGTTTTCAGGTCCTGGAAGGCTTGTTCGGCCTCAAGAGTCCATTCGAAGCGTTTGTTTTTCTTTAGGAGAGCGGTGATGGGTTGGACTGTTCGGGAAAATTCCGGGATGAATCTTCGATAGAAATTGGCAAAGCCGAGCATGCTCTGAACTCCCTTCACCGAGCTAGGAGATGGCCATTTGAGGATGGCGTCCACCTTTCGCGAGTCCATTCGGACTCCTTGAGGTGTCAGGATGAATCCGAGAAACTCAACTTCTGTGGTATGAAAAACGCATTTTTCGAGTTTTGCAAATAGTCTGTGCTGGCGCAATTTCTCAAGAACTGCCCTAACATGTTTTCTGTGATCAGATTCTGAAGAAGAGTACACCAGGATGTCGTCAATGTAAACAATGACACAGACATCGATAAGTTCCCGAAGAACATCATTCATAAAGTACTGAAAGGCGGCAGGTGCATTGCACAAACCGAAGGGCATCACCTGATATTCGAAGAGCCCAAATTTGGTGCGGAATGCAGTCTTCCATTCGTCGCCTTCTTTTATGCGCACCAGGTGGTAAGTTCCTCAGAGATCTAACTTGGTGTACACACAAGCGTCTTTCACCTGGTCGATAAGCTCAGAGATCAAGGGCAGAGGATAACGATTCTTAATTGTTATTTGATTTAGGGCGCGATAGTCTATACACGTTCTAAGGTCGCCTTCTTTTTTCGGCACGAAGAACAGAGCTGAAGAGACAGGAGACTGGGACGGGCGAATAAAACCATTGGCTAAGTACTGATCTAAATACTGACGCAAATGCAGGTTCTCAGGTTCCGTAAGAGCATAAATCCTACTACAAGGTAGTTGAGCATTGGGTACCAGATCGATTTGGCAATCATAAGACCGATGGGGAGGTAACGTGTTAGCCTGTTCTTTCTGAAAAACGTCTTGGAATTCTTGGTATTCTGACGGTAGCTGTACAGGGGTGGAAGTTGCTGAGGCTAGACCCATAGCTGGATTTCTTGGATAACAAGTTGGTTCACAATCAGGAAAACTTATCTTCTTTGCTCGCCAGTCAATTCTGGGATTATGTGTTTCTAACCAAGGAATTCCAAGAATTACTTGAGATTGTGGGGCCTTGATCACATCAAACACGATTGCTTCCCGATGTCCATCCTGACCCACCAGAGTCACTTCAACAGTGGAATGCGTTAAAGGCCCTGAGGCTATTTCGGTTCCATCTACTGTAGTAATGACATCTTGGGTTACTTTCGGGCGGAGAGGAAGCTTAATCCTGGAAGCCAATTCACGGTCTATGTAATTTCCAATAGCTCCACTGTCGTTGTATGCTTTTATAGCATGTAACTGCTGAGGCTGTTTTGGGTCCACGAGCACCATTGGCATGACAAAATGCGAGGTCAAAGAGTTAGTTTTTAAGCTCGGCAAGCGGACCCCCATGCTTGTCGGGCTAGGTCGTTTTCCGAATCAGGTGTCAATAATTCGTTATCAGTAGCTCCAACCACCTTCTTAAGTGGTTTAACTGGACAATTTCGAAGAAAGTGACCGGAAGTCCCGCAATACAGACAAAGTTGCATTTGCCGCCTTCTCTCTCTTTCTTTCTGCGTTAATGGTCCTTTAACACCACCGATTTGCATAGGTTCAGATACGTCGGTGCTCTTGGAGTTAGCGTGGGTTTTGATCGGTACTCGGTTTTCATACTTGAACCGATCTGCTTTTCTATTTTGAAGTCTGTGATCAAGTTGAACCACCAAGTCTATGTAGTCTGCGCAGACCTGGGGTGGGTTTACTATCTGAGCTAGAACATCCTTAAGCTCTCCGCGCATGCCTCGATGAAACAATGTGATCCTTTTGTTTTCTGGCCATCCAGTTTCCACAACCAGTCTGTTATAGGTGGCAATGTAGGACAGAAGATCCTGATTACCTTGTCGTAAGGATAGCAGTTCGTTATCAAGGGCCTGTCCTTGAGAGTGTCGAGCGAACAATCTTTCCATGCTGGCCTGGAAGCCCTGAAAATTCTGGAGAATGGGATCATCCTGATTTACCAATGGAATAGACCAATCGGCAGCACTGCCACTGAGGTAAGATAGTATAAAGGCTACCTTGGTCTGGTCGTTAGGGAAGGCTCCGGGTCTGCATAGAAAGTGTAAACGACATTGGTTCATAAAGACGGCATATTTCTTGGGATCCCCCGCAAAACGTTCAGGCGGGGCCAAATGCATGTGTCCAGGTAGTTTATTTTGTACCGGGTTACTCAAACCCATTGATGTGGAAATGTCTCTGGAATTAGGTAAAGGAGTGTGCCCTGCCTGGGCCTGTAATAACTTTTTGGCTAGGTCATCTGTTCTTTCCTTGGATAAGATCAGTTCTCTTTTGAGAGCGTTAGTCTCCTGGCGGGCTGAGTGCACCTCTGCCCGTAATTCCCCCAAAAGCTGGGCCAGCTGGTCAGTCTCGGAAGTCTCCATAGCGCCCGGGTGGGAAATTGTGGGTAGGCTTCGCGTTCTGTAACGCTCACCTGATTCCCACGGAGGCGCAGGTCTGGCTTCGAGTGCTGATGCTTCTTCAATGGTGAAGCGCAGGACTCTGAAGATGGACAGGAAGGGCCCCTCTACACTGGCTTCTCCGGCTCGCAGGAATATTTCCCTGTGCGTGAAAAGGGAGTATTACCTACTGACTGAGTTATGCTCAAGCCTCCCACTCTCTTCCAACCCTCCTCGATACCCTTCCACGATTCCCCGTGAAGTCTCACCTTAGGGTCAGGAAGGATGAGCTCTCCATCCTGCTTCTGATGCAGGGGCGCGTTGAAACCCAGTTACTTCACTGGATTGAGGATTGATGGGAGTTCAGGTAAGCTTGACTATTCAGGTAAGGCTCTGTAAGAGTTCTGTTGCAAGTTCCAAGAGTTCAAGCTTAATAATAATGTTCATTGTCTTTTTCCCCTTAGGGGCCGGGGTTCGGAATGCCGGAGATATGGCGCCGACCCGAAGTGAAACGTGCATTTCCAGTAAATGACAGGTAAGTTCTGGATGAGCGCTCGGTAATGTCTTTGCATTCGCTCATTCAATGTCTTTGTCTTTTTTCCCCATAGGGGCCGGGGTCCGGAAAATGCCTGGAAGCGGCAAGACCCGAAATGAAATGGGAATGACCCAACAGGTAAGACTTAGAAGGAAACTGAGCTTTTCCTATTCCCTTCCTTCTCTCACCTTGTTCTTGTCTTTTTCTCTCTAGGCTCTGGGAAGTGGCTGTGGATCCGGATGATCGCTGCTGAAGATGGTGGCGTCCAGGATAGGTGAGTGAAATGCAGCGCTGCAGCGATCGTAGCGAAATGCTTTTAAAATGTCTTCCTTTTCAGGATCGTCGGTGTGATGTCTCTGTGGTGCTGATTTAGCAGGTAAGGTCTTTTGTCTCCCTTTGCAGGTGACCCAGGATACTGACAGGCGTGGCTGAGGTCCAGATGCAGGAGCTGACACGGTGAGCGTCCAGCTGCGAGGAGCAGAACAACGCGAAGCGTGAGTTGCTGATCGGGTGTGGTTTAAATAGCTTTGGAAGAAGTTCCAAGTGTGTATCCTTCCTCCGATCAGGTATGTACCCTTCCCCGACCACACCCGGGTGGAAAGTAGTCCCACAGGTAAAGTAGTTCCATTCAGGCCTCAAGAGGGCCTGGATGTGGCAACATGGTCTGCATCAGGTAAGTGCACCTTAAAACACTTGAACACATGTCTAGCTTTATGAGCCTGGCGCCTAAGGCGCCAGGACAGAGGTCCAACATGAGCCTGGCGCCTAAGGCGCCAGGATTGCGTCCAAAGGGCCCCAGCTTGGGCCCGCTGGCACTCCCCTGGGGGAAATGATGCCTGCCTCTGGGGTTGCTGGGTCGGACCTGGCTCCTTGGAGGTAGGCATCATGGCATTAACTCCCTATTGTCTCTGTGTGCTTGAACCCCTTCTTCCCCGGGGTCCAACCCTTCCCTTTGATCCACAGCTCACCTTGTTTTCTTGGATAGTGTGCTCTCCGTCCTGCTTTCACCTAGGGGCGTGTTGATTGATGCAGGCTCGTTGCTGCCTAGTTACTTCACTAGCAAGAGTCCGACAGGTAAGTATAATGAGTCTTTTGAACACTTCTCTAACTTCATTCCTTTCCTTCCTTTGATGATGGCCGGCGTCCGGGGATGGCGGCGTGCTGCTGAGATGAGTAGCGCTGAAGGTGAGTGAGAGCGCGATGCACCCCTTTCGTATTTGTATTGAACTGGTTCTTTTTCTGTGTCTTTTAGGTATCGCAACGTTTTCAGCGTGGATGCCGGTTATGAAGAACAAATGCGGTGGGTAAGCGCGGTATGCGGCGCCTCTAGATGTTTCCACGCTAACCTGGAGCGTCTTTTCCCTCTTGCAGATGGATGAGAAGTTCGGGAGACAGAGTTCCCCCAGAGCGGCTGGGATTCAGGTAAGCGTTTGAAGCTCCTACAGTATTTAAAAATAAGCAAAGATTTGCAGCATGCTTACTAATGCCTTTTTTCTGTTATTTTCCCTTTTCCTTAGGAAGCGGCATGCCGGGATGGGAATGACACCGCCGAAGATGCCAGCAGAACAGAAGGAGCGATGAATGATGGGCAGAAGAGCCGCAAGGTAAGGCTGTTCCTAACAGCGTTCTTGTTCTTGCAGGAGCTGAGCACAGAAGAAAGATGCAGGCCTACTGGAGACCGATCCGAACACGGTGAGTGTCACGCTGCAGGTGCAGAAAACGCAAAGCATGTTTCTCAGCCTGGGCGTGGCTTACATAGTCTCTGGGTATCCCAGGTGTCTCTGGGCTGAACCACACCCAAAAGACTAGACCGCACATGCAGTTCTGGGAACCGAAATATGTGGGGGCATCCATCTTGTCCCCATCAATGCACTACAAGTCCAATCCCCAAAGTTATCCTATGGGAGTGAGTGAGTCTGGTGCCACAAGCGCCAAGTCTGACTCCAAGTGGGTCTTTGGAGGGATGGAGAGGCCCATGAGGGCCATGTAGGTGATCGTGGCCTGGCTCCAGCCTGACATCTTGGAGGGCTGGGGAAATGAGGGGCAGGAATCATGACACTCGTCGTTGGGGGCACAATTACATTTTCAATAGTTTCCTGGTACACCTTCAGGAGGAATGGGGCAGTAGATTTGCATAGGCCTTAGAAAATTCAATAGCCAGACAATCATCTCCTGGTGCTTTGGAACTTGAAAGGGTATTTATGGTACCAACAATCTCCTCAACAGTTATAGCCTTGTTTAGGACTTCGCTGTCCACCTGACCCAAATATTGGTTGATTTAAGCCTGTGAGCCCCTGTCTTTGGCCGTGTATAAATCTCTATAAAACGTAACAAGAATGTCTGATATTTCAGCAGTCTTATACTTATGGGTGCCCTCTTTGTGTTTTTCCAGCTCTAGTACGCCTGGCCGATAAAGCTCTGGGTTTCTGAACTTCCCCGTATTGCTTCGCTTTGTGTGGCCTGCCTAGGCATTTCATTTCTCCCGCTGTGTTCTCACTGAATTTCCCCAATTTCATTTGTAGCTCAGCCAGAATGCACCAGCTTTCCTTCTCGTTATACTCTAACTCCAGGACCCTTAGCTTCTGCTTGCTGGCCTCCAGTTCAAATCTAATGGTGCAGAGAACGACAGCCTCCTTGGAAAGGCAAATGGCATGGATGTAGGTCGAAGGAGTCCACCGACCCCATATTTCTATTTCTTTTATTTTATTTAAGTACATATGGTTTATATTAAAACCTTTATATATTTTTGTTTTGAATTTTTGGCATCAGTAATTTTTTTAAAACTTTACGCACTTTTAAAAGAAAAATAACTATTCTCATAATACAATCAAACAACTTATCTCCACATCCCTAAGAAACAAGTACATTTAACCATAGAAAATAGCGCCTAGATTAAAACTGTAATAATATAAAAGGTAAAAAGACTCTTTAGGCACTATGAAAAACAGAAAAACAAGCAAAGGTCGTATTAGCATTCTATTATCCTTAAATGTTCGCGTAAAGTGTGTCATGTGCTTATTCATCAGTTTTTAAATTCGAAACCAATTTCCAGATAAAAAAGGCTGCTGCATTTATCACTACGGATTGCGCCCCCACCAATGTGGCCCATAATTGATCCCCACTAATATTTTCCAGTGAGCTAATATATCTTCCTTATCCCCTTCTATAATAAGACGTTAAAGCCGGGCAGGAGGTCAATATATTTCGAGAGGCTTTGGGCACTAGATTACAGCCCCTGCATAGTTCATCCTGTACTATGACATTTTGCCAATGACTAACGTATTCTTTAGTTTGCAAGATATTGAGGCGGAGCTGCATTGTAAAACGCCTCAACTCTGGGCTAGAGCTTTTAGTTAGGTAGCTATGTGGCTCCCCACCCTTAAAGCCTTGAAACAAATATTCTCTGTATCTTTTCAATTTATGCAGTTTGTCAATGCTATCCGCCAGATCCTTTTGCTGTGCCTTACTTTTAATAACTCTTTCATAATCAGGACGGATTGCGAACACCTCCAGATCTAAGCCCAAATTAGACAGATATCTTTTAGTGAAAGAAAAGAGTTTGCCAATGAAATAGTTTTGACAATCTCCATAACTCTTCTGACCTAATAACTTCAATAAGTTATTGGAGGACTGATCAGCTTTGCGCAGTTTGGCAAAAAGTAGCACTTTTTTGACTGACCACATTGAATGTAGGGATGGAGACCATATTCAAGTCTTAACGCTTCGACATGTACTCCCTTGGTAAGGTTTATGATGGATCGCAGAAATGTGGCCTCAAGTTTTTCCAGCCAAGTTACGTGAACCAGCGGTAGAATTCCGAGGGCATATAGTACTGAGGGAACAATGCTCATCTTATAGCTCTCCGAAAATCCCTGTATATTACACCCACCGCGATGCTCTATGTAGTTTTTTATAACCACTATTTCCAAATTTTGCGTATACAAAGGCCTCGTAATAAGATGTGGATGGTCTAGTCATTATGGGAAAACCCAAGTAGATAACCTCCTGGGCCTTTTCCAATACAGTATTAACCATCTGCCACTTAAACCTCTTAGCTGCTCTGTGGGCTCCTCCTAGGCTCATTGTTGTGGTCTTAATTTTATTTTATTTATGACCATTTCATTTTCCCTAGCATTAATAGACAAGGCATTCAGTGTTCGCTGCAAACCAATTTGTGTTTGATCGAAGATGATAATATCATCGGCAAAAAGCATACTGACTACCTTTGTACCATTTATCCCCGGTGGGAAATTATATACAGACTCCAAGGCTGTTTCCATATCTGCTGTATAAGCATTATATAGAATTGGACCAAGTGCACAGCCCGGATTGAGGCCCAAATTTGTTGGTATAAATTCGGAATGGTGACCCTCTGTACTAAGACGAATAGCAATTGATCTATTTGTGTATAGAGATTGTTTGAAATGCAACAATTGAGGATCAATGTCCCATACTTTTAAGTTAGTCCTTAGTTTAGGTCTTGATACCAAGTCGAAGGATTTGGAGAAGTCTACATAGTAACAATGAAGTCTGCCTACCGCCTTGGTGACTGCGTGGATAAGAAACTGTAGCGTGGCAATACTTTCCTCCCTTTACCAAAAGCTCCTTTTCAGTTTCCAGGCAGCATCAGGACTTCAGTTCAAAGGACACATACAAAGACCTGGAGGAGCATGAGGAAAATATGAAAAAATAAAAGCTAACCGAAGAAACCAACGAAAGAAAGGATAGACGTGGGGGGGGGGGGCACATGTCCTTTGTGTAACGAGTTGGATGATTATGAAAATACTGAAACACACGCCCGGCCACCTATGAACAAATAGAGCATTTCTGTGTCTAGTCCTGATTGACATCGGAGTAAATACAAAATTATGCATGATCTATACCCTGTCCCCATCTTGGACCACCATAACAGGTTTGAAAATAAACTCTATTGAATACACAAGGTCATCTACTTGGCACTGTCGTGTCTAGCCCGAAGGCGCTCACCATTAATTAGTGATTAATGGTTGACAAGCAAATATTTTGCCCTCTCTACCCAACTCCTATGCACACAAGCTTTGCGAGTCCTGATGACAGTTCGGAATTCTTCTGTGATCCATGCCACTAGATGACTACACCCTAGAATCAAACCATTCTCCTAACTAGAAACACCAAACACAGTGTCAACATTTCTTGATATGCGCTATGTACTGATCTATAGCTCATCAAACCTCTATGTTCTAAGCATTGTGACAAACTGTGAATTTAATTTGACTATGCAAATGAAGATAATAATTTCTGTTGCTCTGTTTTGATGTCACCGTTTTGTAATATCTTTCAAAATATTCTTGTTTTAACTATGTGTGCCCCACTAGTGTAATCTAATGATGTTACATTAGATTCTGGCTGTGTGTCAACTTCCCATTAACGCTTAAGGGAGAGGTAGCCTCGACTCATCTTGCTCTACATAACTTCTGCCACACCCTCACGAGTCAGGCCCCCCGTAACCAAAAAAGAGGGTCTCCAGCCTATTTTGTTTGACTGCTTGTGTAGACAGACTCTTCAGAATGCAGTCAATATCAGTAGTTATTGACTACACTCTAAACATTCGGATTGGCTGAGAAGAGGTCAATAGCGATTTCCATGTACTAATATGGATTACTGACTATGGGTAAAAAACTTGGTTGAAGTAAATAAAAGTGGCAGGTGGAAAATGAGACAGGAACATCATAACAGTAGCTTGGAAAGAAAAGCGATGCCATAAAACTTCATCGTATGTTTCAAGAACTGGGGGGACTCATTAATTGAGTACCTAATATTAAAGTATGAGTGTTGTGGCTGACACCTTGGCTGTACGGACAATTAAAAACAATAGAGTTCTTACATTTAAAAGAGTAGTTGTACATGTAATGAGCGTGTAGTGGACAATCTCATTAGTTCTTGTCCCCTGCAGAAGTTTCAAAGAAATACGTTGTTTGAAGGAACAAAACATGTAGGGTTGCGATGCATATTGAAATGATCATTGCTATTGAGAAACAGATGACAAGAATTAACCAATGTTAATGTTTGAGAAAACCTCTTACACAGGTCAAGATAAAATTTTGGCTTGTGCTGTAAAGTGGTTCTAAGGGAAGGAAGACTACTAATGAGATATGCTTACACTGTAAATGTGTTTTTAGAGGTTGTGGAAATAATGAAACAACATGTGAATAGGACATGTATGAATAATGAATTAGATATTTGGGATCCATTTAGTTATCAAGTAATGCCACATAGATTAACTATATATATATAACTATATATATATATATATATGTTCTATGAAGATTTTAATATGATGACAATAAATGTGTATTCTGTCATTGGATCCACCTGTGTTGAGTAAATGGATGGTTTCTGTGTGTATGTTTTGAGTTATTGTCTAAGGGCATCCCTTCCATATAAACCCTAGCGTCTCTCCATTATTAATCTTGTCTTCCGAATGTCTTACCATAATAATCTGCCCATGTGGATTCATCTATAGTGTTAGTTTGTAATGTACTCTGGATGGTATCCATTTTGTTAATTACCTCCCAGAATGTGCTTGAATTGCTGTTGCTCAATATGCGAAGCATATGAGTTCCATCCTCTATGTATAGAGTATCTTTGTACTGCTTCTGCCAGTTCTTCTACGTTTATTTTAAAATTCTTATCTCTCCATCATTAGAGCTCAATCATATTGTAAGTTTTTTCTCGCCCAGTGTATTTTCCGCTGTAGCTTTTCTTTCCTTTCAGCTACTATATTGTCATAGTAGTGGGACCTAACAAACCTTTTCTCTTTCACTTTCTCTTTATCTTTCACATCAACCTGCTGGATAAATTCAAATAAGCTACTGTAACCCAATCTAATTTCACCTTCCTCTATATCTCTCAAGCAGTTACTTTGTACTGCATGATATAGGTGACTTAACGGCCTCATCACGGGTTGGACGGAGCAGTAAAAATATGGTAACGCTATTACTGCTGCATTACCGCTCAGCTGAAATCTGGCCACTTTCCGCCCATTTCCGGTGCTATTAACGCGGTGCTATTTGCGCTGCGGTAATAGCACTGAAAATGCCCCCATAGAGTGCCATGGACTCTGGAAGAAATGGCGGCTTACAGCCTTGCCGCAGCTCAGGATCTGGCGCTAAAAGCACCAGACCAAGTTGCAGTAATGCTATTTGCATGGGGCGGTATCCTGGCAGATTTACCGCTGGGATACCGCCCAACTTGTGTTGGCCCTCTTGCCCCTCACTACTGGATTACCTTGAAGTTTATATCCCTGAGTATTCACTTTTAGATTTTCGAGGATTGTTGTCTTATTAAAATTCTGCACTCTAAGGTCTGTTTGTCGAATCATTTATGCATGATCACTGTTATAATTAAGTTTTGCATGTACAAACAAACACTTTGGAAACGTAATAATAATGGAATACTGAATGCCTGTACACCAAGTGGGATGACTAGGAGTATCACCTTGCAGAATTCCATTTACCATCTCCAAATCATAATTCTGCATTACTCTAGACCAAGCAATGCTTTGTGGGTTGAAGGCAGTTCCTGACTTGGCTGCAGAGACTATTCTTTCCAGACAGATAGCATCTCGACATGTACAATTAAGATCACCCACTATGATAATCAAATTAGACTGTGTTAGTTATACCAATCACATAGCAGTGTATCGATTGCTTCCAGTAGCTCCTTAGCGCTTACACAGACTGGATTTCAATAAATATGTATAGCCGAATAAGAGGAACTAGCACCCTGAGCGTAAAAGAGACAGAATCCTAAACTTGGCAGGAGAGTGAACCAGGCTTTCATAATTCAGAACTGCGAGTCTGGGACCCACACCCATATGAGAACCAGAGGATAAGAGGGTCTGGGACACTGAAAGCCAAGGAGATAAGGAGAGAACATGTATATGCTTGGCAGGAGAATAACCCAAGCTGGCACACTACTGCATGGGGAGTCAGGGACATGCACACCTATTAGAGCCAAAGGCCAAAGTGAACTTTATATGAGAGAATACAGGGTCTGGGACCCACCAAGGTAAATAGTTTTCTGGTACATTATTGTGAACGCTTACAAGGGCCAGGGAAAGGAAGACAAAACTGTTGGCTAACAGAGTATTGTTTTTGACTCTGGGAAAGTCTCAAAAGAAGCCAGGAACACGGAAATACTTTACCTGGCATATGGAACGTTTGTTTGTGCTGTTGTGGACTTTCAAGAAAACCACATAATAAGGAGACAACCTAGTTAGTTAGGTTGAAGAAGACGGGATCCAGGAGAAAAGAGCCATTCCCTGGATATTACCACATGGTTTCTTTTTGGAGAGAACATTTGCTTAGTTCTTAAAACCACCAGAGACAATTCAAACTTTTTGTTGACAAAGAACCTTGACACTATTTCCTCAGTTGAGATAATATGCTTGCACTTTAAATTCAGGTTAAGAGTGTAAGGGTCAGTAGCAGAGTTTTTGGACACAATAGTGACTGACTATTTGTTTGACATCCTGACGTTTTCATTAGTTTTCTTTGAGATAGGGAAATGCCTCTTAGCTTTAATGACAGAAAGGCATTTTACCAACCCTCTTATTATGTTGAATAAAAGTTTATGACCCAAAACATGTCACCTCTGTATCTAAGCTTTACTTCTGCATTCTTACAGTAGCCATCTAGAATGGGGGAGCTGTAAGGCACACGTAATAAAATTGCATATTTTGAAATGTTGGATCCAACGCTGAGTAAGTTATTGAATCCCCTTGAATTCATGAAAATGCAATAGGGCCCCCGTTGTTAAAGGCAAGCCATTTCGCGCTGTGTTTTAACTTGTCCCTTAACCAACAAAAGTGCCAGCAGCCAAGACCAATTGTCATTTCTTTGGCAAATGCCTTGAGATTTATTTATTTGTAAAGAGCACCTAACCCAAAGGTATCTGGGCGCATTCCTTGAAGATTACAGTGTTGTTACAGTAGGGAAAGACATTTCATTACAGTACAGAAACACATGGATACATAGTGAGAAAGACATTTCATTACAGTGCAGATACAATACTAAATGGGAAACGATAGTACAATACCACTCATGTGCAAAGAGCCAGGTTTTCAGATTATTTTCTAAAGGTCCAAAGGGACGGTTCAGCTCTTAATTCCAAGGGCATGGAGTTCCAAAGTTTAGCAGCTAGTACCGGGAAACTTTTACCCCCTGCTTTTTGTACTTTAAATCTAGGTATCGTTAGAAGGTGTGCATTTGTGGACCGGGTGGGTCTGTTTGTTAGATTTTGTGTGAATTTGTTCGATAGATATTTTGGGACTGAATTTGAGAGGCACTTGTGTGATAGTGATAGGGTTTTGAAGGCAATTCTATCCTGCACTGGGAGTCAGTGGACATTCCAGCTTGCTAAGGTAATGTGGCTAGCTGTCAAAACTAACAACTTCCCCTTTTCTTTTGCCCAACTCCTCCTCACCTGAATCTCCAGTGGATCCCGTAGAAGTCGACCAATCCTGTCTTCTTCGATACTTTTTAGATTCCGTCTTCTCCTTGGTTTTCTTTTGACGTAAATAAGGACGTGGCTCCTCGGAGGCCACCCTGACCGGATGGGAACCAAGTCAGGTGATCCCTCAGGAGCCAGTCCCAAAACTTCAGGGAAAAAGCCGTTTGGCAAAAAACCCTGTGTAGCAGGTCTTTTCTCCTGTCAGAAAGGAGTATCTGTGAATTCCGCTGTGACGAAAAAGGTCTTTAAAGGTGGATATGTTCTGAAGACTTTGAGGCAATCAAAGGACAAGACCAGTAGTAGTATGGAGAGACTTCAAGTTCCAGCAGGCACCACAGGAGACAGACAACCCTCTTGAAGAGTACTGATACCCAGAAGACGCCGTAGAAGGTAGACGTTGTCTGGGTAACCCGCAAGATCCTAACGGCACCGCAGAAGGCAGAAGATGCGTAGGACCAGCGGCTCCGTGGAGGCTGCGGTAACCGGGGCTTCGGCACAGAACTATAATTATAGCGGTGAAAGAGTGCAGCGGAAAAAAAGAACTGGAAGCAGACAGAGTATCGGACAGGCGAGAAGGGAGCAGAATATGTGAAGGTAGGAACAGACAACCGAAGAAAAAGAGAAAAGAAACTCCTGTGAACTTACCAGAGAAAACCGCTGTTGAGTATACACCTGAGAGAGGTAACACCGCGAGTGGAAGCAGAAGGGTAGAAAAAGGCTTAAGGCAAGGATAAGGAGGTAAGGTCTTTCTGTAAAACAGAGTAGTACGAGCAAGGGGCAATGAACAAAGTTAGAATACAACGATGATACAACGCACCGTTGTTACTGTGCGTGATACGTATATACGCTCCGGCCGCCATCTTGGTGAGAGGCTAGACCGTTAATTAGACATAGAAGGCAACCATGCTAGGTGTATCTCCACCTATACCATAACTTCCATGGCTGGTGCATAACAGTATGCCCCCTTTTATGCCGGAAACCTCCCGGCTTACCCGGAAACAATCTGTGGAACTTCTTGATTAGTTCTGGGGCATGTAGATGCGATCTAGGTTCCCAAGTTCTTTCGGAATTTGGGTAACCCTTCCAATGGACCAGATATTGCAATGTTCCCTGTTTGTAGCGTGAATCCATCAATCTGGCTACCTCATACTCTTCAGGAATCAGAGACGTCTTGATGTCCTTCTTCCTAGTTCTTCTGTGAAAAGGATCCTCGATATGTTCCTTCAACAAGGAAGTGTGGAATACTGGGTGTATTCTACTGAAACGAGCAGGTAGCTTTAGTTTGTATGCCACAGGATTGATCTTAGTCACTATCCGAAAAGGACCTATATATCTTGGGGTGAATTTGCCTAGTCTCGCCCACCTGGGTAAGTACCTGGTGGATAGCCAGACTAACGACCCTGGACCCCATTGAGGGACTGGTCTTCTTTTCTTGTCTGCGTACTTCTTGGAGTTTTTTCTGCTCTCTTCCAAGGTATGTAGAGCAGAGGTATGTAATTGTTGGATCTCAGTCAAGGCTTTATCCACAGACGGTGCCTTGGTATCGATAAATCCGATCTTGGGGAAGGAGTGAGGGTGATCGCCGTAAGTACACAAAAACGGACTCATACCGATAGAGGTGTGATAAGTATTGTTGTAAACAAATTCTGCCATGGGGATCAAGGAATTCCAATCGTCCTGTTCCTTATTACAGAAACAACGGAGGTACTCTTCAAGAGTGGCATTGAGTCTCTCCGTCTGTCCATTTGACTGCGGGTGATAACCCGACGACATAGCTCTATGAATTCCTAGCTCCTTACAAATTATGGACCAAAACTTTGAAGTGAACTGTACGCCCCTATCGGAAATGATCACTCGAGGTAGTCCATGTAGTCTTACTATGTCTCTAAGAAACACAGAGGCAGCTTCTGCTGCCGAGGGTACTCCTTTCAGAGAAGAGAAATGGGCTTGTTTGGAAAACGAATCAATCGTTACCATTACTGCTGTTCTTCCCTGAGAAGAAGGTAGGTCCACAATAAAATCCATAGAGATGTTTTCCCAGGGACGAGTGGGAAGCTCGGGTTGTTGTAGTAAACCGATGGGTTTCTGCCTAGATACCTTTGCACTGGCACAAACTGAACAAGACCTGACATATGACTTGACGTCAGAATTCACCGAAGGCCACCAAAAACTTCGTGTAAGTAGCTCATATGTGGCTTTTTGTCCTCTATGTCCAGCCAGAGGAAGATCATGACATAAACTGAGTGCTTGTTGTTGAAGCTCTGGAGAGGGTAGAAAAAGAGCTGACTTGTAGAACCATAACCCTTTTATCTCTTGCAGATCCTTGGAAGCAGATGTCTGTTTAGTGCATGTTTTATAACCTTCCTGTACCTTTTGGAGATAAAGATTGATCGTGGCTATGAATCGTTGTTTGGGTAACAACTTCTCTATATTGACCAACGCCGTCCTTTCCTGTCCGGATTCAGGCCAGCTTCTGGAAAGAGCATCAGCCACTCCGTTCAATGTACCTGGTATGTAAGTAATCTGGAAATCAAAAGTCGAAAAGTAATAGGCCCAGCGAGCATGACAAGAGTTATGACATTCCATCTGCTGAAGGACCTTTAGATTTCTATGGTCGGTACGTATGAGGAATGGATTGGTTGCTCCTTGTAAGAGGTGTCTCCACTCTTCACAAGCCATTCTCATGGCCAACAACTCTCGCTCGAGCACAGAATAATTACGCTCACTGATGGTAAGCGTTCGTGAATAGTAGGCGATAGGGTGTTCCTGTCCTTCCTTGTCTTCCTGTAAGAGTACCGCTCCCAGAGCGCCACCGGAGGCATCAGTCTCAACTATGAAAGGCTTCGACTGGTCGGGTTGTATCAGAACAGGTGCTGTGGTAAACAGTTCCTTTAGTGTGGCAAATGCTTTCTGGACCGCTGGATTCCAGGAAAAAAGAACACCCTTCTTAAGGAGTGAGGTAAGGGGTAACACTATCTCAGAGAAATGTGGTATAAAGCGGCGATAGAAATTCGCCAGACCGAGAAAGCGTTGAACCTCCTTGACAGATGATAGATCAGGCCATCTAAGAATGGCCTTAACCTTATCTGGATCCATCCGTATACCTGTAGATGAGATGATGAATCCAAGATAAGGTATCTCTGTAACCTCAAATGAACACTTCTCAGGTTTGGCGAACAGATCGTTCTCTCTTAGCCTGCGAAGAACCTCTTTAACCTGGGTACGGTGTTCATGTAGTGAGCTGGAGAATACCAGGATATCATCCAGATAAACTACAACAGATATGTTCAGCAAGTCTGAAAACACTCGATCCATGAATCTCTGGAACACCGCTGGGGCATTAACAAGACCAAAAGGCATTACGCAATACTCGAACAACCCCAACGGTGTTCGAAAGGCGGTCTTCCATTCATCGCCATGACGTATCCTTAGCAAATGATAGGCTCCTCGTAAGTCAATCTTAGTGAAGATTTGTGAGTCTTTAACAGCCTCTAGAATATCCCTGATGAGGGGCATAGGGTATCTGTCCCGAACAGTAATACTGTTCAATCCACGATAATCGATACAGGGGCGGAGCTCTTTGGTACCTTTCTTAGCTACAAAAAACAAAGATGCACCGCCTGATGATTTTGACCATCTTATCAGTCCGTTGCTGAGGTTGGATTCAAGATATTCCTTAAGTGCAGTCCGTTCCAGTTGGGACAATGGATACATTCTTCCAAAGGGCAAGGGTACGTCTTCCTTAAGTTCGATGCTGCAGTCCTCAGGGCGATGAGGTGGAAGGAGTTTGGGCAGGACGTCTTCAAATACATCCTCGTATTCCTTGTATTGCATCGGAATAGCTGATATCGTCAACTGAGGTTGAACTACCAGGTTGGCGGATTGTACCTCTGGGTACGGAACCTTGATACAGACTTTGCTGCAGAATTCGGAATCGAAACTCAGTCGGTTGGTACTCCAGTTGATGCACGGGTTATGAAGTCTCAACCATGGTATTCCCAGTATGAGAGGAAAGTGTGCTGCTCTAATCACATCGAAAGTAATCTCTTCGTGATGGTTACCCATAGATACTCGCATGGGTAGCGTTTCCATGGTGATAGGTCCAGAGGATAAAGGACAGCCATCAACTCCCTCTACTGGTATTGCCTTCTTCTTGGGTTGGAGGATGATCATATTGTTCTTAGCCCAGGTAATGTCAATAAAGTTGCCTGCTGCTCCGCAGTCCAACATGGCTAGAACCGAAATACAACTTCCAGTTGTTGTGGTTAGTGATACTCGGAAAATCATTAGACTGTTGTTCTCTATTCCTTTCCCAGATCCTGTGGGGTTGCAAGGACTTGTGCTACTCTCCCCGTTACCTCCCTTGCAGAGGGGCGAGGTTGAGCGTTTCCCGAACGTCGGGAAGGAGTCTCGGTACAATCCTTCAATTGATGTTTGGGAGAACCACAGTACATACATAAGTTCAGTTCTCGCCTTCGTCTTCTTTCGTCTGATGTCAAAGGTCCACGAGTAGCACCTATCTGCATTGGTTCCTCAGTGGAGGATCTTTCCCTTGGAATTGAAGGAGGGTTATAGTTCAGCTGGCCTCCTCGTGCTCTCTTCCTCTCATGACGTCTCTCATTCATTCTGTATTCGATCCGTAGCACCAAGGTTACTAGTTCCGCAAAAGTGTCTGGTCTGGCTACTCGAGCTAATTCATCCTTTATCTCATCTTGGAGACCTCTACGGAATATTGTCTGCTGAGCCGTTTCCGGCCATCCAGCCAAGGTAGCCAACCCTTGGAATTGAGATACGTAGGATTGTACATCTTGATTCCCTTGTCTCACATCCAACAGTGCCTCATACGTTGAGTACTGGACTTCTGGTCTCTCAAACCGTGTCTGTAAATTGCGAACAAATAAGGCATAGTCATTCACTGACGGATCGTCAGCCGTCACCAAAGGTGTTGCCCATCTTAAGGCATTGCCTGTCAGGTTGGAGATCAAGAACCCTACCCGGGTTCTTCCGGACTCGAAGGTTCTTCTAAAAGAAAAGTACACAGAGCAGGAATCCAGGAAATCCTTTATGCCCTTTGGGTTTCCGTCGTACTTGGGCATGGAAAAAGGCATTGCCGGTAATTCACCTCTTCCTTCATCCCTGATTGCGGCTTGGTTACGCAATGTTTGGCTCTCAGCCTGGAGTGCTTGCATATCCACTCGTAGGTTTTGGATGGCATTACACATCTCCTGTATCTGTTCTGGAGTAGCCATCTGGGTATTTTCTGGGCGTTGTATACTGTCAAAACTAACAACTTCCCCTTTTCTTTTGCCCAACTCCTCCTCACCTGAATCTCCAGTGGATCCCGTAGAAGTCGACCAATCCTGTCTTCTTCGATACTTTTTAGATTCCGTCTTCTCCTTGGTTTTCTTTTGACGTAAATAAGGACGTGGCTCCTCGGAGGCCACCCTGACCGGATGGGAACCAAGTCAGGTGATCCCCCAGGAGCCAGTCCCAAAACTTCAGGGAAAAAGCCGTTTGGCAAAAAACCCTGTGCAGCAGGTCTTTTCTCCTGTCAGAAAGGAGTATCTGTGAATTCCGCTGTGACGAAAAAGGTCTTTAAAGGTGGATATGTTCTGAAGACTTTGAGGCAATCAAAGGACAAGACCAGTAGTAGTATGGAGAGACTTCAAGTTCCAGCAGGCACCACAGGAGACAGACAACCCTCTTGAAGAGTACTGATACCCAGAAGACGCCGTAGAAGGTAGACGTTGTCTGGGTAACCCGCAAGATCCTAACGGCACCGCAGAAGGCAGAAGATGCGTAGGACCAGCGGCTCCGTGGAGGCTGCGGTAACCGGGGCTTCGGCACAGAACTATAATTATAGCGGTGAAAGAGTGCAGCGGAAAAAAAGAACTGGAAGCAGACAGAGTATCGGACAGGCGAGAAGGGAGCAGAATATGTCAAGGTAGGAACAGACAACCGATGAAAAAGAGAAAAGAAACTCCTGTGAACTTACCAGAGAAAACCGCTGTTGAGTATACACCTGAGAGAGGTAACACCGCGAGTGGAAGCAGAAGGGTAGAAAAAGGCTTAAGGCAAGGATAAGGAGGTAAGGTCTTTCTGTAAAACAGAGTAGTACGAGCAAGGGGCAATGAACAAAGTTAGAATACAACGATGATACAACGCACCGTTGTTACTGTGCGTGATACGTATATACGCTCCGGCCGCCATCTTGGTGAGAGGCTAGACCGTTAATTAGACATAGAAGGCAACCATGCTAGGTGTATCTCCACCTATACCATAACTTCCATGGCTGGTGCATAACACTAGCTCTAAGGATGTTGAGTGCACCTGGAGTTTTTTTTAAGTACAGCTGTTAGTGCCGACATACAGGGAATTACAATAGTCTAGTCTAGATAATATGAGGGCTCTGGCGAAGGTAATTCAACTGTCTGATGAAAGGAAGGGTCTGCAGGCATTGATACGTTTTTGATATGTAAGCCGCCTCAGAGGCCGTCACATTAACTTGCCTTGTTATCATAAGGGCCAAGTCAAGGTAAATGCCTAATGTTTTCACTTCTTTGGAGACTTTGATAGTGATGTTGTCAATGTTGAAGGATGTAAATTGGTCGTCTAGTTTGTTTAGTCGGTTTTGCAATCCGATAAGGAGTAACTCCTTATGCCTTGAGATTTGCCAGTCAACATCACTAGTCTACCACCTTTAGGGCCTAACGTACACGCAATATGCTCATTGGCTCTACTACTATTCTCACTGTTATTGCTTCCCCAAACCTTCCGCCCACTATTTCTTATCATTCTCTTTCGTCTCTTGTATTTTAAACTGGAACATATCTATGCCAAATGTTAAAAACACATCAATTTCTTTCATAATCAGATTATATACAATTTTTTATTTCAAATTAGCAATTACAAAGTCTTTTCTGATATCATGCACAAATTCAACCAAATTAATGTCACTAGAAACTAACAGACGAAGAGGGGCTATCATATGAAAATTATTGAATAGAGTCGATCTGTTCTACACTAATTCCCTTTGATCTCGAAATATCAAATCATATCCATTCCTAGAGTTTCCATGTTCGGTTTTGTGTTTTCTCTGATGCAATGGTACAGCTTATCAAAGTTAACTCCTATGCTGCTTTCCCGTTTCCTTTTTTGAGTTTCAGTCACCAAGTCCATTCTTGTTTCTAGAGGGTCAGTATTGGTTACTATAGTCACGTCCTGAGATACCGGGGACAGAATATCATTCTGAATCTCACACCAAGTTGGTCAACTCTGTGCTATTATGATGATATTGGGACACTTCCTCCATAAAACCCTTAACAACCAAATTATCTTGATCTAGAAATTATTTTTCCTTCGTCTTATTTTGTTCAACTACTAAGTAGGGGAGAATCGAATTAGTCTTCATGGTCACTATTTGATTCTTCTGCCCATTAGACTTTCTTACTGGTTTATTAAGATTCTTCCCAGTAGAAGAGGGACATCCTTTGGGAGGGTCGAGGCAGGGCTCTCCTGGTACCACGATAGAGTGAGCCTCTATATTTAGTTTTCATAAGACTATACTGGATTCTTTTGCTCTGATCTTAGGTGGATATTTGCTTTTGTTGTTTTTGTAAATTCACTTTCCTTTTATCTACTTTATTTTGTGGTAAAGCCACCTTAACTGCTACATCCCCTTCTTTTTCGGTTTTATGTAGACTAATAATATCAGGTCAACTGTTGTTGGCTTCAAGCTCACATGAATGCCTTATTTCTTTGGGTTCACTGAAAGGGGAACAAACCTCTCGGTCACACCGCAAACAGGAGTTCTTTTTTGCACCTTTTATTTGCAGGTGCTCAGTAATGGGAGCAAGGACATTAGTATTTATTGTTACTCTTCTTTCAGTGTATCATATAACTGCACTAAGGATAGGAGCGCCAAATAAAATCCTGCAACAGAGCTAGAATCCATAGGTGTCATAGGTTTGGCTGCTTTTTTTAATGTCCTGTATCTTTCCTGGAAACATGGTCTTTGATCTATCATTTTCATTGCTTTCAACAAGGGAAACCGAAGCGGTCAGCCGAAACAGTAGAGGCATGGGGGAGAGAGTGCTAGTGTCTTGGTCTTTTGCATCAGCTTCAAATCTGCAGCATAATTGGAGGAATATTTCTCCAAGTCTTCTAGAGGTCTTTCATTGTGAGGAGTCAGAGTACTAATCCATTGGATGCATGGAGTATAATACTTCTGTTGCATGTACACTAACAGATACCAGAAAGTCTTTGGTGATTTTATTTTCTGCCGCCCTTATTTCCTTTACAGATCCTGTTTTTTCATTTGGAACATCTGCTTCTAATGATCCTTCGGGCGGATCCTCCCGTGGAGTGCTAGCCATTTCAGATCGATTTAAAGGTGGTTGTTCACTAGGCATCAGTGCTTGAATTACATCAAGGTCTCCCAATAATATGGTCCCTTTTTCAGTTACGTATGACTCGCTCTGTAGATTATACCATGAACAATCTACTACAGACATGAGGGACACCGTCTCTGATCAGAGATTAACATGCAGATGGATGACTTGCTCCCTTTGGACCTTAGCGGTTTCTCTCCACTCCTGCTGACCAGATGTAAACTTCTGAAACAGCAATGACTGCGCTCGCAAGTCGCATTCTTTGCTCGCGCTCCGTGCATTTGCAGGGTTTTGAAAATAGCTGTCCAGTGATCAAACCAGTCTGGGGGGAAACTGTCAAGACAGCAACAAGGCATCACTGTGATAACTGCAATCGCAGTCAGACTCTCCCCCCATTTCTATTAAGAAATAGTGCGATTTCCTCTTGGCAATCATTTTTAAATACCACGCCTTCTGGGGCATCTGGTTTAAACCACCACCTCCTTCCTGTTTGTTAGTCCCTGGGATCACCAGGGACGTCATTTCACCAAAATGCCAGGGGTAGCGACTCTTGACCTCTGAATCACAGGAAGCGATGTCATTTGACCCCACCCCAAGGTGGCATCATGGGAAGTGATGGAACATGACCTTTCATCCCTTAACAAAACAGAAAGTGGCATCACATAGCATTGTTCCTAACTACACTACACAAAATATGGTTACAATATCACTGTAATGTCATATACATTTCATACAAGAATGGATCACCATATGTATTGTTAATTTCAGTGTGTATAGGCCCATATTACCAAATTGCTGTGAATTCAAGCAGACTTCCAAGGCCAAATGATAATGATGTGTTATTATATGGCACATGCGCTTAAGCGCTTTATATAGAACAAATATCTGTACAATATCAACCAATCTGTGTCATTTGTCAACCTCAGAAGGATGAAAGTCTTTGGACTTGCCAGGATTTGAACCTGCAACCTGAAGATCTCACACACATCGCAGCAGTGAACACTCAACCCACTGAGCTATTGTATCAGTTATAGCTATTTTACCGGCTATAGTGAAATGAGCACTTACATGTCCGAAAGTCAGAAAGCAAATGACACTCTGCAGTGGATACCATTAAACTGGTAACTGAGATTTAACAGCAGGCCAGGTCATCTACAGGTCTGATGCAAAGTTGGCCACATGTCAAGCCTGCATGGATCTATTTTTCAGGCTTCAGAGGTTGGAAAAATACATTGGGAGGGTTCATAACTGTGTATTAAAGAATTTGGAGTAGCACAGGGAAAGCAGCGCACTCACACGGCATACTGTACTCTGGACACTCGTTACCTCATACATGCAAACAAGCATCCTGAACAGCATGCCATGGAGATAGGGAAGACAGACACATTACAACAAAGGATTCATTAGGGCACAATGAAATCAAGGGCCACTTTATGTGCTATGGTCAAACATTTCTACACTGTACACAAGCTTTTAGGCACAAGGATTTTGTCAAGTGACACAGGCACTGAGATGAAATGTCTTCTGATGATCGTAACAGAGACAACGGCAGCAAAAAACATGCTAAACTACAACTTGCAAAAAGCAAAATACATAGTCCAAAATGGATGCTTATTCTTCCCTAAATGCTTTTTTGGAAGTTTATGTGTGCATTGTGAATTTGAGGTGTTTAAGAACAGACTAAATCAGTGACTCACCCCCCCCCTAAAGTGTGCCTGAAATAAACCTTTAATGAGTCTAGCAAATTGTGTATAGAATTCCAGAAAGACACATTGGGTCTCATTGCGAGTTGGGCGGTAGCCCTTAAATGCAGCGGTAACAGTGTCACTGCCACATTTAAGGGTCCGCCCAATCTCACTTTTGGCATGTTTACCCCCAACTCAGAGCTGGGGGTAAACACGCTGGAAAAAATAATTTTCAGTGCAATTACTGCCAGTGGTAGTAACACACGGTAATTACGCTGAAAATTCCCCATTGGGTCCAATGGACCCAACGGCAGATAGGGAGTAATGGTTAGCACCAAACCCATGATCTGGCAGTAATACCGCCAGACGGGTGGGCGCTAAGGCAAATAAAGTTGGGCGGTATCCCAGTCGGGACACCGCCCAACTTGTGATGAGGCCCATTATTTGTTATTCCTATTCTTTCTTATTTAAGGTCACTGCTCAAATTGTCACACCATCCAAAGAGGCATGCTTTATTGAATATTGGATATCTGTTTGACTTGAATTTAGATTAACTATTTCTGAATTTGTATGTATGTTTTTTCTGCTCATTGAATATACAGCCACCTGTGGACGGTCTGTTCGAGTGAAACTTGCATGTAATGGAAAGTCATATTCTGATCGCATTGTTCACCAACATGTAAATGGTTCCTTAAAAACTATGCTACCAATGAAATCAATAAAATAATCGTTTCTGAAGTTTCTTGAAGGGTTAAGTGGTATTCACCACTTGAGCAAATTAGCAAAAAACATTTAGACGTCAGCATAACATACTGTTCAGCCTTATCTCAACGCACCTCCTGAATGTGAGATGGGAGCCTCTTTGTATAAGTATGGGTACCCAAAAGGTTTTCTTCGGAACGGAAGTCATGAAGATCCAGTCATAATTCTTATTTTTAAGCCTTCCTGTGATCATTCCTGAACAGATGTGTTTCCTACAGGCATACGTTATCTGGACCAGATTCCCCACGCAGGTCCCAAATGTTCCTCCTCTTAGTAAGGGGATTGAGTCCCCTCACATTTAGGGATGGATTACAAGTTTGGCAATAGTGGTAAGACTATTCAGTCAGATCCCAAGCTTCAGATATGAAACTCTTCAAATCTGTCTGCTTCTTTGTGGAGATAATGTCCTGAACAGCCTCAATTTAGGGCATCATTAAGAGTCTGGCGGTCGTAAAACAGACAGTATTTGGAAATTCCCGCATATTTTACTTCCCCAAGCCCAGTAAAATTGTCTGTTTGGGGGTAGCAGTGAAACAGGCGGTAATTGAAGCTGTAATCCTGGCAGTATTATGGAATGTAGCAGTAATACTTATCCCTAAAGAACCCTTACTGTAAATCAGAACCCTTACTGTACCCACAACAGTATTAGAGTTTGGCAGAGGGAAAACTACCAAACTCGTAAGAGGCCCATAGTCTGTGGCCTTTCATGTAGGCGTGTCTTCAGTTTGTTCCTCATGCTTCGTAGCCGCAACCTTGACTTTGCTCTCTTTCGATTCCATCATTTCTGGTCATTGTTTCATCAGGGCTCTGAGAGTTGGCAGAGCACATCTTTGCTGCCACTCAAGACTTGGCTGTATCTGTAAGAAGGAAATTGAGACTCAGAGACATTTATTTACCAACTGTGTAAGATTACAGGAACTTTATTTTAAAGGATATCTTAATCTGAAAAATCAAATGGGAAATGTTCGAATCAGATCAAATGTGGGGCCTTTTATATATAATAGTACTATGTTCAATTTTACGTTGTATCACATCTGGCTGGAGATAAAAGAAAAATTGAGTGCGCTTATGATTAGTTCCACTGAAGAAAGTATATGATTGTAATTGGTTTCATGATGGAAATGTATTTTTAACTGGTTTTATTTGAATTATTTTAGATGTTCTATTGTGTATTTCTTATAGTGAATATTGTATGGAGATTTTTGTTTCTCTTATTGAAAATTGCCTATTGTAATTTCTGTCTTATTTTGATACATTTTAGTGTTAAAAATGTAATTAACCATAAAACACTTTAATAAAAAAATGTATTTTAAAAAGTGCATTTTGGGAAGATAAGAATACCCACAATTTTAAATTTGAAACAAATCTCTGATGCTGATTCAGCAAGAAACTCTTTTGAGCGAGTAATGGAAGTTTGACTCTGCTCTCTTCATTAGTCACAATACTTACTCTAGCAAAGAATTGCAAAGTATATATATCAATTTGGCAGCTTCTGAATAGGATGGGAGGCTTTGGCTGTTTCTGCATTCAGACTCCAGTGGAGAGTCATCTAAGTGGCCTACTCGTGCATGAGACTCGACTTGAGAACAGATCTGGTAGTGTTCTGCGCCTTCGGGAGGAGCAGCACTCCGGAGCTGTCTTCCGGCCAAATTCCTATGCTGACTGGACTAATATACAATATAAAAAGAGAACATTGTTTACAGTATGAAAACAAGAAAGGGAAGAAAGACATAAATCGGTCATAGGAGCAGCCTACATCTCTCACAAAGGATCTATGTGATTATTGCGAAAATAAAATTTTGAATCCCAAAATACTGTTTTTTAGCCCTTTATACCCCATATATATATGTGGGGGAGACCCCCTGTAGCTACCCTTCACCCCCCGATACCTCTCCACATATATATATATGTTAAAATTGGGTTTTTGGAACGTGGTATTTTCGGATTCTATTTTGGTATGCTCCCTCTCACAATTAGACACTGAAATGCCACTGGCCTGTTCTCAGAGGAGGGGAGGGGAGAGAGAGAGAGACTGAGACTTCTGGGTTGTAGCGGCACCGCTGGGCACCTCACTGTCACTTCTGCAAGAGAGGGAACTGCTCCCTTCTTTGCCCATGCAGTGCTTTACTGATACACTTTCTGCCTTCCTAATGTGATTCGCACCTTGCTGCTGTATGTCTTGCTTGTGAACATGGGCGTAATTTTAGGGGGGACGGGGGCGTTTGTCCCCCCCAAATTTCATGGCAAACTATTTTGTCCCCATTCATTTGAATGGGGCACCTTTTCTTCAAAGGTCATGTCCCCCCCAACATTTTCAGCAAAGTTTCTCCACTGCTTGTGAAGGACTCGGCGGCTTTGACGGCTACTAGGTGGGCTGACATGCTGGAATCCTCGTTGCCACTGAAAGAATCCACGATGCGGATTACAAGTAAAAGTGATCTTTATTGTAGTTCATATATATGCCCACCGGCTCATCAGCACAGTTGTCTCCAACTTCCCCCACAGCTTTCTCAGATGCATCTTTCTTCCCGTATTCCATACTCCACACTCTACATTCCAAGCTTACCTCAGCATGCAATGCCACGTGTAGAGCATGGAATACTACAAGGACAAAATAGAGAATGCAAGGGAGATGACAAGTTTCTGAGGAGGGCAAGAGCATAGAGGAGGTGAAAGGAAGGAGTGCAGGGGAGAGGACGAAGTTGATGGAGGAACAGGAAGAGAGAGGAGAAGGAGAGCTGAAACAGGAGGAGGGTGAAGAAGTGGAAAGAGGAAGGAAGGAGGAAAACATCGAAGATGGGAAGAGGTTGGAGATAGAAGAGGGTCTGAGAGGAAGAGGGCAGAGGTCCAAAGCCAACTACCAGTATTAGCCATGCCACGATAGCCAAAGTTTATAGAGGGTGGTTAGATGCAAGTGGTGAGAGCAGTTGTGCCTGAGCTAAGGTGCAGTCAGAATACAAGTACTAAAGAAGTTGAGTGGCTTTTTGATCTAGGCCCAGTGATTGGTAGAGTCAAAAGCCTGAAGACCCAGATAGAAGAGAGGTACAGAATAAAAAGGGAGAGAACGAGATCGAGAGACAGAGACAGAGAACTACTAGCAACCACATGGGATGAAGCAAGCCGAGGACTTTTGAAACAGCCTGCTTTATCCATCCATCAAGACTCTTTGTATACACTGGGCCTGACTACAAGTTTCGGTAGTGTGGTAAAAAATAAGTATTTCTGTTACCGTCACTTTTATGGAAGTAATGGAAGTATCACTACTTTTACCACACTGCCAAATTATGAGTTTGGTCTTGAAGTGGAGGATTCACCTGCAGTAAACTTCTGGAGATAAATCAGCACTTTCAAAGCCAAAAATCAGCAGACTTAATGCAGGCGGATTAACCACTCGTGGTAAATCCAGCAATTCCCCAATGGAATCATATACCCCAGCCCACCGACCCTCCCCACCCCCACCCCCAAATGAGGAATTACACTGCTGTTGCCCCACTCATAATCCTGCGGTAAATTCACAGGACGAGTGGCAGTAATGCTAATCAAGTTTGTCAGTAATTCGGCAGCAAGTCAATGAGTAAACAAACATGGGGAAAGCCAACAATTTGGCTTCTGTAAAGACACAGGGCAAGGTATTTTCCAGGCACTGCTGTAATTGTACTTCCTGGGCATAACATGGCAGCAGCCGGAAATTGGTGTGAGTAACTGGGCATATGATGTCAGTGCCCGGCTAACACCCATATAAAAACCCAAAATGTTGGTTTTGCTAATGCTTGTTTTAACAGGACTTAAGTGCAGGAAACAGATGTAAGAACACAAATATTACTTATAAATCAAGATGGTGAAGGCACACTTGGTTAGGACATGTTTGTTATGACAGGAGCTCATCGACAGTGGCAATTAAGTCATTACCTCTCATAACGCTGGCAGCCCTATAGAGCACAAAGTTGTATGTTACTGTGTGTTAGACCTAGTTCAAAGAAATCCCAGGAGGGTGTGTTTTGGGTGGTATGGGGCAGGCAATAGGTGGGAATGGCCACATGAACTAGCATAGCCATTTTCAGCCAATTAGTGAGTAAATAACAAAACAATGCCCATATGTTTTATTCTTATCTTCACATCTCTTATCGCCATTATCTGTATGCCAGTACAATCTTTTTTAGCTTAAAAGTGGCGCTCTGGTGCCAACTAAAAGTACAAATGCAAATATGTAGGTTACCAGATAGGTTTAATTTAATGGCGATGCCTGAACTCGAACAACCACATCTAAATTGGGGTGGGCCATGAGATGTTATGGCATTGCTGGGTTGCTCAAACATCATACCAACAGTCTGAAGCTCGTCTAGACACACTGGCCATGATGCCCGCCGTACTGTTACACTTGGAAACAGTATAATAGTGGCGAAACGGTGCCCTTGACAAGAAGCAAACCACTGTTTATACTCTCCATCAGCTTCTACCTGTGCTTGCATTGGTGCCTTCACAATGGTGGTGAACAGCGCATTAGAACTGGGACAGGGTGGGGTTCACTGTTGCACGCCTGCGACATGGCCGCTACCTGAGAATTCTGCCAGAGGCCGAAATATCTTGTTGGAAAAATCCTGCCTATGTCGTGATAAACCAAGAAGGAAGCGGTGCCCTGCGATTCGGAACATACTGTAACCACCACCAGCTAGCATCCGACCAGTGAGGTCCCCCCCTGGGGGGTGCGGCAGCCAGATCCATCGACAGAGCTAGCGCCGCTCTGCTGAGAGGCCGGCGTGCCTTCCTGCCAAACCACGCGGTAGGGAGCATAAGTTACATGCTCATCATCCCACGACCGCAGGAGCGGGCTGGCTACCCTGGGTTCACTTGACGGGCACCGTGTGGACTTCGGCTGGTGCAGGCAGCTGTGAGCGCAGAGGGTGCACCGCCTGCGGCCCAGGTCTGGGAGGACTGCAGTGCGCTGCGCACAGCCCGAGGTCGCGGGAGACGTCCCCCCTCATCGGAGCACCGGCTTGGGGGCCGTGGGCCAGGGAGCACCCTGTTGGTGAGGCGGCATCCCGCCCCCCAGTGGAGCAGCTGCGGGACGGGCTGGAGCCCAAATCTATTTAAAGAAGGAGGAGCAGAGATTGGGGGAGCGACCAGCAGAGGGACATACCTGCCATGGCTCTATAAATTACACGTGTCCTGGATCTTCTCGTAGCTGTGTGAGGACCAGCACTGCGATCCGCCTGATATTTGGCCCGGGAGGAGCCCCATCCTCCAGATTCTCACCCTGCTGTGCACAGGCATGCTGCACACCCTGCACGAGAGGGACGTCGCATCAGTGCCCAGTGCCTTCCTGCACAGCCAACAACTGGGGTCCCACCAGCTATGTGGCCGAGCCTCGGTCATGCTTCATACAGATGGTGAGTCCTGCTGTAACCCCGGGGGGCTTCCTCCTATCTCCCCCCTGGGTGGCACTGGGCTCGGGGGTCAGTATCCCCCGGTGGGTACATTGTGGTGGCCCTCAGGCGCCTGCCTCTCCCGTTACGCAAAGTGGACAGACAGGCAATAACAACCTGGGCCTCGACCTGCACCCCTAGCGGTCCCTCCAACCCCGCAGGCCGAACCGCTTTTGGTGCATGGGCTTCGGCGGCTCGCAACACATGGGTGAGGCTGAAGTAACACAAAAGGCCTACAGGGTACCAGTTTTGGCTATATTCTGGATTTAAGCACAGCGGTGGTGCCTGGTCCTCATCCATCGAACTTGGGAATCACACAAAGCAGTTCATGCCCCACGACTAGTTCGAAAATTTCATCTAAAGCATCCTAAACCAGGGGGCGATATTCTTAGGAGGGGGCATACTGTGATAAATGCTATCTATAAGATAGCGCAATACGAGGATACCACTGCACGGGGTCCTCTTCCTCCTTACAACATGGAGGAGTTTCAGTTTACCGGCAGCGGACTAGTGTTCCCAACAGCTGCCGACGTGCTGGGAGTCCCGCCTCCTGACGCGCGCAACGCTTATACGGATGGCAATCCAGTGCGTTGCTACTCTCCAGCGAGACCAGCCACGCTCCGTGAGTTTGTCTCCTTATCTCCTTATTTCTTCAAGACTCTTTAGAATCATTTCTTTACTAGGTTAAGGGACCCCCTGTTTGTGGTCATCATCTATCTGTGTCTTCTATACATTTCTTAGCTCGGGGCTGGGAAAACGAAGGATCGTTCACGGCAACTTTCACTTTCACGGCGTCACAGAGACGCCGCTCCTGACAATCAGCACACAGCAATCGGGTAGGTCCCATCGATAGTCTATTATCCCGGCTCTCATTAATCAAGGCAGCGGGAGAATAGGGGTAGAAATTCTGTCTGATCATTATTCCTTCTATACTTCCAGATGTCAGATCGCTAATTCAATCTCTGGCGATTGCGCCTGCTTCGCTGCCTCTGATTACTGCAAACTTCCAGAACAGACCTCTTCACCTCTTCCTTTTCTAAGGGTATCGTTGGTCCCAAATTAGTCTCTGTAAGATTTTCGCTTCAGGGATCTTGTACCATCAGTTTTTGAAAGCACTTTGTTCCTTGTTCCCTGTTGCAGTCCTGTGACAGAATTCCTCTAGCATCTTTCCTCAAAGACCACATCCTCCGTCGTTTAGAGACTTCTGATTTGTACATCAGGGTAAGCCACGACTCCCAGTTTGAGCTCCCACTTTGTTCCTTCCTAGTTAGGGTAGCTCCCTCTTTAGTGAATCCTATTTCACCTCTGATATTGTTCTTTAATCCTAAATAGCACTTACGAACCTGGTGAACAACCTTGACCTCCTTGAGAGAACACCCATTCAGACCAGACGAGGAAAGCTGTTGACTGGACACCTCGAACTCTAGCAGCTCTTCCCAGCACAGGGTTTTTTTCCCCTTTCGGGGGGTTTTCCCTGGAGGTCCCACCGTGGGCTGAATCATTCTGTTCTGGTCGTCAGAGGGGCTTTTAGGTATTTCCCCATTTTCTTCCTGCTCAGAGGACGGAGGACAGCTGTGCAAAGAAGAATTCAGGTGGGTGAATCCAACTCATTGTTTGAACCTTGTCAAGACGAATGGAGTACTAATTATTACAGATAGCAACACCCAAAAAGAAGAGAATTTAGTTAGAGGCCGTTTTGGCACGGTTCAAACATTTTTTGGGTCACAACTCAGGATAGGATGGATAGGATGGACCAACAAATCCAGCAGTTGATAGCAGCAGTTCAATCTTTAACGTCAGAAGTACAAACCCTCAAACAAGAGACTGCAGCTCTCTTACAGAATCAGCAGCAGGCAGCTCAGCAACAAGCCGCCCAGCAGCAAGCAGCTCAGCAACAGGCAGCACAACAAGTGGCAAGTGGAAGAATTCCTCGGTGCTCTGAAGTTCCCCCGGGGGCATTACCCGGAGGACAGTTTGATGGAAACCCTCATTGGGTAAAAGAATTTCTGGATGCTTGTACTGTGCAGTTTGCTTTCAAGCAGGCCTTCTTTCATACGGATAGAGACCGTGTTGGTTACATGATTTCTCAAATGTCAGGACCTGCTTTAGCTTGGGCCACCCCATTGGTCACTTCCAATAACCGATTCTTGACTCATATACGGCATTCAGTAACATTATTCGCACAATGTTTGCTAGACAAGAAATAAGGGTAGACTCTCAAGAACACTTGTTAGATCTAAGACAGGGGAACCAAGACATTCTAACTTATATCACCCGATTTAAACAAATGGCAAGCGAGACAACCTGGTAGGACGATACCCAGGTTACCCTATTTCATAGAGGTCTTTCCGAAGAGCTGAAGGATGAGGTCTCTAGGGTACCTCGCCCTTCATCCTTAGCAGAATTACACTAGTGATGCAGTTGGACTATCGAATTAGAGAACGGAACAGTGAAAGAAGAAAAGGAAGAGTGTGACGTCCTTTTCCTTCCCCGTCTTTACCTACTACAACTAAATCCAGTATGGAAGAACCCATGCAATTAGGAACCACGACTCCTCGAGGTCCACTATCTACAGAAGAGCGTAACCGAAGGAGAACCCACAATTTATGTATGTATTGTGGGGCACATACACATTCAGTGCAAGAATGTTCGATCACCCCCCCCCCAAGAAAGTCGGGAAACGCCAGCGCCCGACGGTAGGAGGAACCACGGTTCGGGAATCCTCTTTAGTATCAGGTTCCTCACACAAATTGCAAAATTTTCTGTGTCTTAATTCCCCTCAGACTGGTATGATGGTTTTGAGGGTAACCTTAAGATTTGGAGAAAATATTCTGTCTGAAGTTTCGGCTCTGGTGGATTGTGGAGCTGCTGGCCATTTTATAGATGATCATTGGGCCAGACAGAAAGACATTCCCCGCTCGGCAAAGGCAGAAGCCATTCCAGTCGAAAGTGTGGACGGTAGTCCCTTGACATCGGGTCCAATTATGAGCCAAACAAATCCTCTAACCATGTCAATAGCTTCACATCATGAGGTGATTACGATGGACATAATCCGGGCGGCCCATTATCCCATTATTCTGGGGCTACCGTGGTTACGAAGGCATAATCCTTTTATCAATTGGAGAGCCGGTTCACTATTTTTGGGGTCAGAGTATTGTGTGGATCATTGTATTGGGGGCCCAGAACAGAAGATTGAGACTCCCGAAGGATCCATCCGGGAAACCCGGATCCCAAGGATGGTCAACTATATATCGGGTCTCCGCAAGGAATATCAGGAGTATGAGGAAGTTTTTTCTACGTCAGAATATTTGCAACTCCCACCTCATCGTCGAGACGACTGTGCCATTGAGCTAGCTCCTGCGCAGCCTCTTCCTTTCGGCATAATGTACATTCTCTCTAAAAGTGAGAGGGAAGTCCTTCGGGAGTATTTGAACACTGATTTGAAGAATGGTCTGATTACAGAGTCCACATCCCCGGCAGCTGCCTCATTATTCTTTATTCCAAAAAAGAATTCCTCAGAGCTTAGACCCTGTATAGACTACACGGGTCTAAATAAGATCACTATTCCAGACAAATACCCGATGCCACTAATTCTGGATATTTTGGAAGCCGTACAAGGGGCTAACCTTTACACCAAACTAGATCTTAAGGGGGCAAATCATCTGATACGAATTAGACAAGGAGATGAATGGAAGACTGCGTTCAGAACTCCCTTCTGGCATTTTCAATACCAAGTGATGCCCTTTGGATTAACGAGCGCCCCCGCAGTTTTTCAAAGGTTCATGGACCATCTTTTCTCTGGCCTTCTCCTTCATTCGGTAATTGTCTATTTAGACGATATTCTAGTATTTTCTGACAATCTTCCAGATCACAAGATCCATGTCCAGGAAGTCCTGAGCCGACTACACCAAAACCATTTGTATTGTAACATGGAGAAATGCTCATTCCATCAACCACAGGTGACCTATTTGGGTCACATTTTATCGGCCCAAGGGATTCCTATGGATCCAGCGAAGGTGTCCGCTGTCAATGAATGGCCTGTACCTACAAACTGTAAATAGATTTAGCGATTTGTGGGATTTTCCAATTTTTACAGGCGCTTTATCCCAAACTTCTCATCTCTTACCCTTCCTTTAAGGAACCTGCTAAAGAAAGGAGTTCCTTATGTTTGGACCACCGTCACTCAAGAATCTTTTGAGGAACTGAAGACTTGGTTCACTTCGGTTCCCATATTGAAGACCCCCGATCAAAATCAGGGATTCATTATCGAAACCGATGCCTCCCAACATGCTTTAGGAGCAGTCCTGCTACAAAAGGATGATCAAGGTCATGAACGACCCATAGCTTACCTGTCTAAAACATGATCTCTGTCTGAATGGAACTATACAGTGTTAGAAAAGGACCTGTTGGCCATTAAAAGAGCATTTGAAGAATGGAGACATTTGTTACTAGGGGCTGTTACTCCAATTGAAGTTAGAACAGATGACCACAACCTGCGCATTTTACAATATGCACAAACCTGCAATAGCAGACAGGCTCGCTGGGCCCATTTTTAATCCCCTTTTCGAATCATCTTTTCCTTTATTCGGGGGAAGAAAAATTTGCAGGCAGACGCTCTATCAAGAAAGGACCCTACACCATTGAGTCCTTTCAGATCGGAACCTATGTTTTCTTGCTCTATGCTGAAAATAATCAAACCCCTCAAATTCTGGAAATGCCTGGAACAACAATCTGGTCCATCGGCGTTGAAGAGACTCTCTTTGGCTCAACAAAAAGCTCTGACCAAGAAAGATGGTTGCTATTTTCATGGTCTTCAGGTTTTCTTACCTACAAAGATTCTACGAAAAGAAGTATTGAAGTAGTGTCATGACTCTAAATCTTCAGGACATCGAGGACGCTATACCACCTGCAAATTAATCTCTCGTTACTTCTGGTGGCCTTCATTAAGAAGCGACGTGCAACAATGCGTCAATTCATGTCACATGTGTCTGCAGACTAAGAGCCCCCGACAGCATCCCTTAGGGAAGTTAGTAAGAATGACAATCCCCTCTCGGCCATGGCAAATCATCTCTACCGATTTTGTAGTGGGTCTGCCCCCCTCGAGAGGTCATTCCGCCATTATGGTAACAATCGATACCTTCACTAAGGTGGCTCATTTTGAACCACTCGAGGGACTTCCATCCTCTGCTCAGATGGCACGAAAGTTCATTGACAAGATATTTACCAGGCATGGATTACCGGAAGTCATCATTTCCGACAGAGGGTCACAGTACACATCTAGGAATTGGAAACAGATCTGCAAAATATTAGGAATCACGCGAGCTTTAAGTTCTGGTTATCATCCCCAAACCAATGGGCAGACTGAAAGGCTTAACCAGACCTTGGAAGGGTATTTGAGAAAATTACATTTCATCAGCTCATAATAACTGGTCAGATTTGTTACCGCTGGCGGAATTCGCATACAATAATTCCTATCATTCCTCACTCAAAACCTCACCATTTTTTTGTTCATACAGATTCCATCCGACCATCTTTCCCACGAGCAAACACTTGGATGTCAAATTTCCAGACATGGATCAGCTGATGGGACAGATACATCAGGGTCATCTAGCTGCCACGAAGGCTCTTACTGAGTCTCAAGAAAGAGTGAAGAGATTTGCAGATCGCCGACGTACTCCTGCTCCTGCCATCAACCCCGGGGATTGGATATGGTTGTCTTCTCGGTTCCTCCCTAGACATCTTCGACCTTCAAAACTATCACCCAGATATCTGGGCCCATTTCGGGTGATTTCAGCCATCGGCCCTGCAGCATTCAAAATTAAACTCCCCATGACGTGGTTCCGGATTCATCCAGTGTTCCACGTCTCTCAATTGAAACCAGATGTCCGGAGTACATTTCATCCTAAGGTTTCGATTCGTCCTCCTCCGGTACAAGGATCTTCAGGATGGAATACGAAGTATCCGGTATTTGTGATTCTCGACTCCACCATGGGAGAGTTCAATATCTTGTGGACTGGAAGGGGTACTCGAACTTGGGAATCACACAATGCAGTCCATGCACCACGACTAGTTCAAAAATGTAATCTAAAGCATCCGAACAAACCAGGGGGCAATATTCTTAGGAGGGGGCATACTGTGATAAATGCTATCTATAGGATAGCGCAATACGAGGATACCACTGCACCGGGTCCTCTTCCTCCTTACAACATGGAGGAGTTTCAGTTTTCCGGCAGCAGACTAGTGTTCCCAACAGCCGCCGACGTGCTGAGAGTCCCGCCTCCTGATGCATGCAACGCTTATCTGGGTACACGGACGGCAATCCAGTGCGTTGCTACTCTCCAGCGAGACCAGCCACGCTCTGTGAGTTTGTCTCCTTATCTCCTTATTTCTTCAAGACTCTTTAGAATCATTTCTTTACTAGGTTAAGGGACCCCCCGTTTGTAGTCATCATCTATCTGTGTCTTCTATTCATTTTTTAGCTTGGGGCTGGGAAAACGAAGGATCGTTCATGGCGACTTTCACTTTCACTTTCACAGCGTCACAGAGACGCCACCCCTGACAATCAGCACACAGCAATCGAGTAGGTCCCATCAATAGTCTAGTATCCCGGCTCTCATTAATCAAGGCAGCGGCAGAATAGGGGTAGAATTTCCGTCTGATCATTATTCCTTCTATACTTCCAGATGTCAGATCGCTAATTCAATCTCTGGGGATTGCGCCTGCTTCGCCGCCTCTGATTACTACAAACTTCCAGAACAGACCTCTTCACCTCTTCCTTTTCTAAGGGTAATGTTGGTCCCAAATTAGTCTCTGTAAGATTTTCAAAACCAAATTTTGAAGCCAGACAATTTGGGTGCAAAAACTGATGCACCAACTTGCAAGGTGGACGTATCGGCGAGCCAGATCGACAAGTGCTGTGGGCGAATGACAGAAGACGAACAAAGGATTTGAGAGGGGGAGGATGAGGTAGCAATACTGCAACACAAGGTGGCCTCTCTACAACAGACAATTAAGAAGATGGTGGCAGAGATTGATGACCTCGAGGGGAGATCCAGAAGAAATAATATACGGATAACGGGGGTGCCTGAGTCCACACACATTGGGCCTCATTACGACCCAGGCGTTAAGGGTTAACGCCGTCGTTAACCCTTAACGCCTATTCTGATTTTAACGGCTGCTCTTAGCAGCCGTTAAAATCCATGGCGCTAACCTGCCATGATGCTAATTACGCCACCGTAATTTACGGTGGCGTAATTAGCGCCTTCCCCACTCCCATTATGCCCTATGGGGAAAAAATTGGAATGGGGAAGGGAAAATGGGAAATGGGGATTTACCGCCCCACTCACCTTGGAATGGGGCGGTAAATCCGCCATCCACCATGGTGTAAACGTAGTTTACACCATGGTGGTAAAGTTGGCGCAATTAGCGCCTGGGTCGTAATGACCCCCATAGACAACATGGAACTATTTGTGGAAAAGCTGCTAATGGAAATCCTAGAGATTCCGCGGGTCACAAACATGTTCATGAATGAGCGAGCACACCGCTCGTTGGCCTCCAAGCCTCTCCCAGGGACTCCGGAAAGACCGATTATAGCTCGTGTTTTCATCTACAGGGACAGGGATATTCTCCCCACAGCAGCAAGTGAGAAGAAGATCTTGCATTGGGGGCCAGCGACCAATCGCCTTTTCCTAGACTCCAGCCAGTATGTCCAGCAACAGAGAAAGACCTTTCAGTCTGTGAAGAATATCCTAAGAAAAAAGGAGATACAATATTCAATGCTGTTCCCTGCAAAGCTTTGAATGGTGCACGAGGGCAGAGTCACTTTTTTCACAACCCGGAAGCAGCTGAACGATTTGCCATGGATATCCCAGAACCCGGGCATCTCCCAGCAGATCACCATGACACTCATGCAGCAGACTCGGCATCCAGTGTAATGCCTCAAGATGTATAGTGTTCTGGTAGCCAGTGTGCTTTCACCCTGCAGTATCTGCATTTTGGGCACCGCCAGAGATATAATGATGATTATGCACAAATGTGGTATAGGCCTCTTGACACCTGGAGTTATCTCTGCTGCCGGTGGCCCCCCACGCCAGTGGCATTAGTAGCATTTGTTGGTAGATATGTTTAGGGTGGGGGTGGACAGGGGAGGCCGGTTGGTTTGTGTTGCTGGCGTGGGAGGGAAGAGGGAGGGTTGTTAAAGTTATGCAATGTTGTGGGGTTAGAGTTGGGGGGGAGACGGGGAGTTATGGGGGAGCACGGCCTATCTGGATTCTAGTCACTCCCGAGGCACTCAGAGTACAGTACGGGCTAGAGCTGAACATTGACAGGTATAGACTTGAGTATGTTGTTTATCAGGATTGGTATTTTCTTCAATATATTCCTATGAAGGATCATGGCACACACCCAAGAGCGGGCAGAAGGCAGGGGCAATGAGGTTGCGCTGCTGACCTGGAACATAAAGGGGTTTACAAATGGGAAAAAGGCAAGCTTGATTTCATATTATGCTAAGAACCACAGTGCCAACATTTGGTGTTTACAAGAGAGCCATTTGACGATGGGAAGCAAGCTACCTAATTTACCGGGGTGGGGTATCCAAAGGTATGGTTCCTCCTTTACTGCTCACTCCGGAGGGGTAGCTATCTATATCCACCGATCACTGGAGTTTAAATTTCATGCACAAATTGGGGACAAGGACGGGCGATTTCTCTTGGTGGCCGGGGAGATGGCAGGGTGGCGGCTCCTCCTTGTCAATATGCATGCACCTAACTATGATGACCCGGACTTCTTCCACAGCTGTCCAGATCACCTACGCACTTTCCCGAATTACGAGGTGATGTGGGCAGGAGATTTTAATATGGCTCTCTCTCTAGACTTGGACAGATTACTCTCCACCCAGACCCCACTATCTAGGGCTGCACAGAAATGGGCATCCATAGCTGGGTATCATGGCCTTATTAACTCCTGCCGCCTCCTTCATCCCTCCAGTAGGGAATACACTTTCTACTCCCAAGTCCATGGAAGATCCTCCAGGATAGATTATGTTATGCTGTCTCCCGAGCTGATCGATTCTAGACATCTCCGATGGTGGTTTAGACCCCGCGCCCTCAAAGACACTGGGGGTCATTACGACCTGGGCGGTAGCCATGGAGCTATTAGCTCCATGGCTGCCTCCCATACTGTGCCTGTGTCCGATGTTGATCAATGGGGACTTACCGGTCTAGTCCGAGCCTGGCGGGACCGGTAAGTCCCCATTGAACAAACCATTCCCCATTCCCATTTGAGCCCCCATAGGGCTTAATGGGAATGAGGGGGCGGGACCCGTAAGGGACATGTGGTCAGACCACACGTTCCTTACGGTCCCCGCCAAGGGACCTTGGAATAGGGCGGTAAGGGATTACCAGCACCGGTCTCCATACCGGTGCCCGGTGTCCCTTACGGCCCAGGTCGTAATGACCCCCACTGTCTTCCAAGAAGAAATCAGACACAATATTTCCACCTTCTTCCAAACTAATGTGGGTTCAGTCCCTGACCCTGGAGTGGTGTGGGAAGAATTTAAGGTATACCTCTGGGGTTTTCTGCATGTCCAAAGAGGGGGGGTGGTGCTGAAAAGTATCCTCAGGTCGATCTCCACTGTGGAACGTGATATTAAACGGATGGAGTCCCAACAGGGCCTCCAAGACTCCACGGATATAAAAGCACATCTGCGAGAAAAATGTGCGGAAATGGGTAATCTGATGGATAGGGAGGAACGCTTCCTGGGAGACCCAATAGTGTCAGCTGTGTACGGCGAAGGCGATCGTCCGAGCAGGACACTGGCCTGGGCAATGAAACAGGAATGACAACTATTCACTACAGTAGAAAGGGGGGATGATGGGGAGCTCACCAGAGATAGTGCGGAAATCAATGTGGCCTTCCTGGAATTCTGTGTCCAGCTATATTTCACCCAATCTACTGCTGGCCATGACTTAATCACACAGTACCTGGATAAAATTGCTCTGAACTGGTTGGACCCTGAGCAGGGTGCGCTACTGAATGAACCCCTCCAACCGATGACCCCCCCAACCGATGATGAGTTTCTTAAGGTGATTTCTTCGCTCCCTAATGGTAAGGCCCCGGGGATTGATGGGATCACAGCTGAACTATATAAGGCATACCCAGACTTACTGATTCCCCGGTTACGGGAGATGTATGAGGCAACCTGGTCTTCTGGGACACTTCCTGAGTCCACTAGAACTGCCCTGGTGACAGTTCTATTAAAACCTGAAAAAGACGCCCATAAACATTCCTCCCATATGCATCTCTCCTTGATCAACACAGACAATAAGATTCTGGCGAAACTTCTGGCCAATCGGCTTCTCCCACACATGCCCAGCCTAGTACTCCAAGATCAGGCCGGTTTCATTCCAGTTCGGTCCACACAAAATAACCTTTGCAGACTGTTTATGTTCATGCACAATGTAAACCCAGGGATCCCGAAAGTAGTCGCGCGCTAGATGCCGAAAAGGCATTTGACTTGGTGGAGTGGCCTTTCCTCTTTGAGGTCCTCTGTCGAATGGGCTTGGGCAACTGTCCTCCGTCGTATGGGCTTGGGCAACTCCTTTAAACAATGCACACGTCTCCTCTACACAGCCCTTAAGTCATTTGTGTATATCCATCGCATGCAGTTGGAGGCGATCTATCCCACACGCGGTCCCCGGCAGGGCTGCCCATTCCCCCCCCAATATTGTTCGCCCTTGCGATTGAACCCTTGGCTTTCATGCTGAGGGACTACCATGCACATTGGGGGAGTGAAAATGTGCTCGCACAACTTCATTATCTCCCTCTATGCGGATGATATGTTGCTTTACGTGAAACACCCTGCAGAAAATCTACAACCTATGGTGGAGGAGGTCGCCCACAAAATCAGAGGTACTTCCCCTGACACCCTGCGTTGCTCAGAGAGATATTGGTGGCGACTTTGGCTGGTGCCTACAGGGTATTCGGTATTTGGGTATAAAAGTCTCCACATCACCGGGCTTGTTGTACAAAGATAATTACATGAATGTTTTGGAATGCCTGGAGCGCAGGGTAGATGCATGGATTCACCTCCCTTTATCTCAGGCCGCCAGGATTTTGCTGGCTAAGATGTTGATTTTACCGAAATTTCTGTATATATTTAATACAGTCCCGATATGGCCCCCTCAAATGTTCAGGGTACGGCCTAAAGGGCTGATGAACAGGCTTATTTGGGCCGGCGGCATGGTCAGCATTTCCCTAGACACAATGTGTCACCCTTATTCACTGGGGTGCTTCGACCTTTCTGGATCTATTTTTGTATTTCGTGGTAGCACAACTCCAATACTCGGTCTGGTGGTGGTCCCCTGGGACTGACCTCGCACATACCCTTAATGAGAGAGAGACGCTGTCCCCCAATGACTTTAGGGGGCTGCTATGGGGGACCAGAGAGGTACAGCTGAGGACCGAGGTTCAACCACTGACAGTGAAACTAAAAGCCTCGGAACACCTGGCTCGACTGGTGGATGTGAAACAATCGTACTTCCCCCTTTAGGGCTATATACAGCGTTAGAGGTATTCTACTCACTCACAAGATTTTCCGACAACTCTTCATCCAACTAAAGTTCTCTCACTGGGGGATCTAGCATCAGATGGCAAATTTATTTTGCGGGCAGAACTGAAGGACCGGGGTGAATGGACCCTGATTACTGTCTTTTTATACTACTGGCTCTGGCAGGTAATTAGATCCAAGCAGCCAGACTTCCCTAGCGCCCCGCCAGTTTCTCCCATAATACAGTACATTACCTCTCCCCCACCACGTGTAAGCTTGTCTCCTCACTATACAAAATTATCCGAGCAAACAGGCCTGCAGTTACAGGCCCCTATAGACGGGTGGGAGGTTGCACTGGGGAAGGCGCTAACAACAAAACAGTGGGTTATGGTGTGCTCTCAAACCAGAACTATATCGATTAATAAATGGTCCCACCTGATACATTTTAAATATATACATCAGATTTACTACTCACCGGCCAGCTTGAACAGGTATTACCCCGACAGGTCACTGATCTGTAAGAAATGCGATCAGTATCCAGCAGACTTTCTCCATATGGTATGGGCCTGCCCACCGGTACAAGACCTGTGGTATAAAGTCTCGATGACGGTCTCCAAAATACTGGACCTTCTGCCCAGGTACTCCCCCCGAAGTCTGGCTCCCGGCTCTGGTGGAGGAGGTCCCCCAGGTGATGAAGCACTTTGTGGGAATGGCTTCCATAGTGGCAAGGTCTCTTATTGCTAAGCACTGGGGTGCGAGCAGTGCCCCTACTTTTAATCAATGACTTAACAATATGTCAATGTGTGAAAGGAAGGAAACTCAATATGCCCAAACGCTTCCTCTTAATAGTAGACCAGTAGAAATTTGGGCCTCTTTCAGGACATATATGCCGTCCAGGGCAGAGGAACCCTCGACCTCTGCCGGTACACCAGGTGAATCCCAGTGGTATGATGTGATATGATATGGCATTTATAGCACGCCTATACACAAGTGTTTCAAGGCATGACGCGGCAACGGAGGGGGAACAGAGGGAAGACACACAACCATCCTACTAGGCCAGGTGTCATTCAGATCGCGCAAGTGCATGGGAAGGGGGTAAGTGCGAGGGAGAGGGGGAGGGGGGAATTGCAGTACATGGGTTAAGAATAATAACAATAAGTAAAGTACAGCCAGCTGGTGGCAAGTGCGAGGGTAAGTGCAGACATCCGGTGTCAAGTGCTGGTTGTGGGACTGTAGGGCTACAGAGACATTCATTAGTGCAGGGGGTTGCCAGGAAGGCAGTGCAGGAGTCCGGCTGGCGGTGGAGGGGACCTGGGCTCGAGAACAGAGGGTGGCTAGGTAACCAGTGCAGGTTCAGCAAGGGAGAGGAGGAGAAAAAGCAGAAGCAAAGACAAAGGTTTTGAGGTGCTTCCGGAACCGGAGATGGGTCTCCTCAAGTTTCAGTGAGGCAGGGAGGCTGTTCCAGACAGAGGCCCAAGCAGAGGCGAGAGATCTACACCAACCTGCTGCTTGGAGTAGCGACTGACCCTGAGGGAGTTGGAGGCGGATGAGCAAAGAGCTCGAGAAGGAAGATATTTAGGAAAAGAGAGTTGAAGGTATTGAGGCCCCAGGCCCCAGAAGGCCTTGTGGACAATGCAGAGGGTTTTGAACTTAATCCTATGAGCCAATGGGAGCCAGTGCAGAGATTTCAGTCCTGGAGAGAAACGGCCCCTGGGCTCGAGGCCAAGGACAAGTCTCGCAGTCCTGTTCTAGATAAGTTGCAGAGGGCGGAGAGTAGAGGCAGACAGATTTAGAAAGAGGCTGTTGCAATAGTCTAGCCTAGAGAGAACCGGAGCTCTGGAGACAGTGAGCTTCTGCGGGAAGGAGAGGAAAGGAAGAATACGTCTGAGGAGGTGCAGCTGGTAGTGTGACTTCTTAGAGACATCAGATATGTGAGGAGAGAAGGAGTGAGTGGCGTCGAAGATGACCCAGAGGTTTTTAGCCTCGCAGGTGGGAGCAGGAAGAGGGCCAAGAGAGGCCGGCCAGAGAGTGACAGGAAAGGACGGAGTGGGGGTGCCGATGAGGAGAATCTCAGTCTTACTGGCATAAGGCAGAGATCATTGGCAGCACACCACTCCTGGATGAAAAAATTAAAAATGCAATCACGCTTTCGGGGTCACCACTGAAAGCAAGCGTCCCCAAAAGGCATTACCGTCCCCACAATGAGAGGCAGTAAAGGACACACACCCCAGAAGGGAATAGACCAAGACCAAGTGCGGGTAAATGTAAAAGGCTTTTTATCTAGTCAAATAGGGCATGCAAAGGACTCTGCAAGTTCCGAGAGCGCTCTGTCTGACAATAGGAAAGACAGTCTTATTTATTACAAAACTTCGTCATGATTCCTACACACTATAGGGGGCACATAGTCCTGGGGATTGGGTGGCGTCGACTAACTATAGGCGCAGCAGTGAGGAGCAGCTCCAGGATTGGTGGACATCAGCGTGGTGCCAACGTGGGGCGGATGGGTCAGCTGGGCTTGTCGGGGTGGGGCTGCCAGGCCAGGCACGGTCAGTGTCGTTGATAGATGGATGCCCTAACATTCTGCCCTTGTGGCCACACACACAAACACTCATCCGTTTAGACAATTCCAGTTGTCCTGCAAATCCTGCAATATGTTACTCTAAGGGATAATAAGATACTGGGGAAACACATGCAAGGTGAAGTTTTACCAATACATCAGGGCATTGTTACTTCTGGCCTGTTGACCGGGTGTCATATACTTAGGTGTCTGCTCTAAGGGCATGAGGTGAACTGCCCTGTCATTCTGGTCTTGTTAGATGTAGTGAAGAATTACTTTATGATATGTTAGTACAGGATTGCATATCTGCTCTCCAAGGCCCATTAACTTGGGGTGAGCCAGAGTACTACTAGATCAGTGAAGGTGCGCCTTTGGCCCCTTGAGGCGGTGGGGTTTAGGACCAAGTTGTAAATACTTCATTCAGCCGACCATGGCCGCCTCGGATAAGGGGGAAGTGAATACTTGAAGCGGGTCCAGCAGAATGAGGGGAGGTGAGACTGTGCTGCCTGCGCACCAGCTAGCCCAGGCAAACCTTGGCGGGAGGAGTGGGAGATAGCCTTGTGTGTGTGTGGGCAATTCTCTGTGCCTGGGCTGCACACTACGCAGAATGAGGAGACGGTTAATAAAGTTAGTGGTTATACATTTCTAATGTCTATACATTACTATTTCATATACGACTATGAAAGTTTGGCAGTGTTTCATACATCACTGAATATTGGAAGACTATATATATTCTTTTTTATTTTTTTATTTTATACGGTTTGTACAAACCTTTAAAATCTTTTACAAACATCAACAATCCCCAGATGCCATACATTCAAGATCACCACCTTTCTTTCTACCATTTTGTCGGCCTTCTTGTTGCCCAATAGTCCTTCATTCGCTTCCTAAGCATCAGAAGCCGTACTTAGTTGGTGTTCGATTGTTGCTAGAAATTGTGTCAGCGGAATAAACAATTTCAGATCTGTTCCATTAAACATATGACCCCACCATTCTTCTGCACACAAAGAATGGTGGATTACCCCCCATGGACCCAAATGCAAAGTTCTTTCATTTCGAAAGCTGTTACAAAATAACACTAGATGTTTCAACGACTCGGGTGCTTTTGTGCAGAATCTGCACCTGAGGTTTATGTTTTTGTTACATTTCCATGTTTGTAACCGCTCTTTAGTTTTAAACAGATTCATGTGAAATAACATGAATCGTCTCCGTGCATTGGGTTCCGGAAATAGACTGATGTAACGCTGGGGCGTGTTAAAAGAACGAACTTCTAGAGGTGCACTTAACATCAGTTTTGCCATGGCTCTTTCAGAGCAAGTTCTCTCCCAGTCCAAACGCCAGATTTTCATTTTTGCAGCGAGTGGATTTTCATGAAGTAAATTGCTCTTAATATTGAATTCTTTCAGTAAGCTTTCACATCTGTGCATCCACAAGGCCACCAAATTATGACCTTGCGCCGTTGCACTTTGAAGAAGTTCAAATTGAAAGATGTTTTCTCGGGCTCGAGTCTTTCGAATAGAGATAACAAGTTCCAGGTGATCCTTGCCTGTAATGAAATGAGAGATAACTCGTATCTAATACACAAGGTCGTTGTCCCTCTAGGGAGACCCAACACCTTTGTCCAGAATTGGTTCTCCAGGGAAGACCACACCTCGTGAGAACATCCCAGGGCATTTTCTGCCCCGTAAATCAACAGCGGTACGACTTTTTGTTGATAAAACATACGTACCGGCTCCAATGAGAATTTCCCACATTTCTTTTTCATAAGCAATGCTTGAATTGCTAGCTGGTTACATTTCATTTTAGTGTCTGCCACCCACGGGGCATAATTAATGCAGGAACTTAACACCATTCTTAAATATTTGACACTTTGTGATATCGTCATTGGAGACCCACTCAGATATCATTTAAGTTTTTATGCTTTCCTTGAGGTTGCCCCTTTCAGGTTTTTGAATATTAAAACTTCACTTTTGTTTGCATTAATCAACAGGCGATTCTCTCTTACGTAGGTCTGAATTGTGTCTAGTTTTCATTGCAAGCCGACAGGTGTTAGATCCATGATCACAAGATCATCAGCATATAGGAGCCAGCTTACATGTGTTTTATTTATTTTCGGTGGGTATGAGATCACTTCATCTATCGAGTTACCCAGATCCGATATATATTGGCTAAATATTGCTGCAGCAAGCGGGCACCCTTGCTTTACCCCCTTATATGTTTTGATTGTCGTTGACAAAGACCCCAGTTGGTCAAGTCGAATCTTGATAGAAGTATCCGTATGAAGCTCCTGTATTGCGGCTACCAAATCTTCAGGGCACCCCCACCGACGCAATTCCGACCATAGTAGATCCCGGTCAGTAGTGCCAAAAGCACTGGAGAAGTCAATAAAGGCCAGGTAAATGAAGGTATTTGATTTCAAGGCCTACATCTTTATCAGGTTGAGTAATAAAAGGTTTAAAGAACAACCCACCTGTTTGACAAACCCAGTCTGGTGGGCGTCAACGTGCTCCATTTTAACAGCCCATGCTACCAATTTTTGTTGCAAGACAGTAGCATATATCTTACCCAAGACGTCTAATGGGGCCACTGGTCGGTAATTTCCGGGGTTCGATCTATCTCCTTTTTTGAATATTGGTACTATGACCGCCGATTTCCATGATTCAGGGGATTTGCCCGAGTTGTTTATTCTTTTGAATAGGGCCACACACAACTCAGCCCAGATCTCAGGATGTTGTTTGATGGTATAGTTAGTTAATCCATCCGGACAAGGAGCTCTCCAGTTGTTGGCCTTCGAGATAATGGATATAATGTCCTCTTTGCAGTAATCGATTGTTCTAGGGGGAAACAACGGTTCATCTCCGCTATCGGCAATCTTATGGCCCTTGTATAGTTCCTCAAAATGGGAGATCCAATCCTTCTCTGTCACCAAACACATTTGCAAGGCCTTTTGCGGTGCCTGCATGTTATTAATGATCCTCCAGAATTCTCCTGAATTTTTATTCTTCAGTGCGGTTAACATGGATTCCGCATCATTTTGGATGGTCCGGTGTTCGTGGGCTTTTAACCAGTTTTTATATCTCTGTTTGGCGATTTTAATTGCCTTTTTTTCGAAAAAACGGGTCCAATAGATGAGCCTGGCGGATAGCTTGTCTCATCTGCCTTTTATGACTCTGTATCTCTGTGTCGAACCAGTGTTTACGTACCATGTTTGGATGTTTGAGCCCTGCATTCTTGCTCTTAAATTTGAGCAATAGCTGTGCATAGTCCGTTTGGGTGCTGTGATGACAATAAGCTGCTACCAACTTGGCGATATCATGCGTCTCCAGACATAGTCTGACCCTATTTGATGTAACTGAGATCTTATGTTGCGAGGTTGAAATAACCTCTTTTGGTGTCATTATGAGACTTGTTGTCAGCATGTTGTGATCACTACTAATTTGATTCCTAACCTTAAAGGACTTTATTTGGGCATGCAAGTTTCTAGACACAAACATATAATCAATTATGTAGGTAGTGTCAGCTCAATGCCATGTTGCTGCCGGTACCAGGTCACCAATCGTGTTTCCATTTAACATTTGCAGGTGTCTAACTTTCATTTCTTCCAACCAGTTGTGACTCAGCACCTTTTTGCCATTTGTAGTAGGTTTGAGAAGATCAATGTTCAAATCACCACAGATCATGATGTTTGCACTCTCATTAAGTACCAACAGGGAATCAAGTATTTCCGCAATTTGATCTACGAATTCTGTTCTTCCTGCCCTTTGATGGTTCCAGTACACATTTAGAAGTGTTATTTCATCCGCATTTCCTGTATGAAGGGAGAATGATTGATCGACTTACTAATCCTGAAGCCAGAGGCCTTATTAACTAATGTTAACAAACCCGCCATTGGGCAACCTTTCTCCAGCTTTATTGCAGGATTAAGTGCCACTTCGTAGTCACTTGTGAGTGGACTTTCATTTAACGATGTTTCCTGTAAACATGCAATAGATATTCCTTCTAGCCAGTTTGTGTTAAAAAGGTGGATAAATCCTGGGGTGTTCCAAGAGGCTATCAAACAGTCGCTTGAAGATGATGCTTCCTGACATTATTGTTGGGCGTTTGTGTTGAGCGTTGCTGCTACCCAACCCCAATCACAATTGGTATCCTTAGTATTCAGTCTATTGATGCCTTTGACTGGTATCGATCTTGAATTAAGGCCTCCACATATCGTGATTCTTACGTCTGTTTTTGTTGCCTCCAGAGGACTCACGTTTTTGTTAGGTTTTGACCTGAGATCTATTTTCTCATCAAGTCTTAAATTTTCGCACAGCGCTCTGGTAGCGTGGCTACTAACCTTTTCTTTATCTTCGTTACCCTCCGAACGGAGTTCTGATTCATTATCAAGGCGACGTAATATAGCATTTTGTTGTAAGCAGCTTGAGATGTCACCGTTACCTCGTTCAATTCTATCAGGAAGATTCACAGTCTAGGCTGCCAACTCATAGACTTCGAACTCCAATGAAAAAAGTGCAACATTCGCTTCCATGATTGTTTTAGCTATTAACGATGAAGTCACATGTAGAATTACCTTATCGTTCCGGTTTTCGTTGGGAAATTTAACGATCTTGACATCATTTGACTTGATGGCACGTAAACTTGGAATCAAGTCAAATAGGTGGATAATATTAGCACGATTTAAAATCAGCTTATCCACAGAGTCAAGCCTCTCAATCAGCAACTTAAAGACTGGCATTGCTCTTTTGACTTTTGTTGCTTGATCTCTATTCCTTTCACGAGCAATCACTCGTGAGTTGGGTTTTGCACTTGGTAAGTTTTCATTCCGATGGATATTAGAAGACTCGCCAACTGCCTCTGTGCTTCCTAGAGCACAGCCGACGTCCATTCCTACATTTCTCAGCATATCAGAACGGGACTCATCCAGTCCGGTAGGATGTATACATTCTTGTTTAGAACATAATAGCAACCTTCTTTCGTACATGGTCAAGAATGGTGGACTTGTCGGGACAGTTAGGTCTATTGAAGAATTCTCTGGTTCAGCGACAAGACAACAGGTTCTAATGTTCTTACCTCCAACGGTTAATAGGGAGGCTACTCTTTCTCTTTCTACACTCCTTGGGCTCTGACCCTCCTGCACGGGTATCTCCATCACCTTGGGGTCTTGGGCTGCCTTAAGCAAAGTCATTTGGACCGGTCCATGAGATGCTTGGATACCCATGTTCACATTATGTGGCCTCTGTACACCTACAGTAGACAAGGTCGTTAGAGCCGGTCCATGAGGTACTTGAGTACCCATGTTATTGCTTTGAGGCTTCTGCACATCTACAGTGGACGAGGTCGAATGAACAGTTACATAAGGTGCTTGATTGTCCATAAACTCACTTTGAGGCCTCTGCAGGCCTGATAATGCAGCCTCAGTCACGTCCGCCTCATCGTATGTGGACATATTTAAAAGCTCTTCCGGAATGCTCTTTAGCAACAATTCATTCTCATCCAGTGTTTGTTGACAGATACCTTTTTCTCGCTGCTCCACTTTTTGTGTGTTTTCTCTCAAATCACGTTTATTACAACTTTCCGTCACGATTTGCACAAATTTGATGTTCCTCAGGAATTTTCTTGCTCCTGTGTTTTATTCATCTGGTGTACAGGTCATGTATATACATCCCTCATTTCCTTCCAAGTCCACCCATACTTCTGTATACCACTCCCGTTCTTGGGGCTCCTTTATTGTGGTGTGATATAACCTATCTACTATGTCCCCATCATAGTATAATGGCACCATTCTCTACTTTGGTTCAGGGTCCTCACCTGTTTGTACTTTTTTTTTTATTTGTATTGGATAATAAAATCATCCTTTCAAATTTTTACATCATCATAATTTCATTTCTGTACACATTTATGACATGCAAATCATAATTCATACTATTCATATTTCATACAAGTATAAATCATAATTCATAATTCATACAAGGAAAACACCATTTAAGATTTCAACAGCACAAAGCAATCACCCTCTAAAATCAGGGATCAAAATAATATTGTATCCGGAAAAATAGTCAATAAGAAATGAATGATTGCTATACGAACTGTTAGCTTTCCATTATTAAATAAAACGTGCCACACTGCCTCTGGTTCCATGTTACTATATGAACTTACAAATTCTTTACTGAAGTGTCTACTCCTCAGCTCTATTAGGTTAGGACACTTAGTTAAACATGTTCTAAATTTTCCTTGCTGAATTTGTTACTGCAGAATCGACAATATTCCAGCTCTTTGGAAATGATCCTTCTTCTCACCAGGATTTCACGTGTTGGCCACAGATTCAACCTGAACCTTACATATAGGTTACGCATTTGAGGGTTAGGGAATTTGGAGCTTCTTGCATGATCTGTGAGACTCCTCTAGTGTTGCCCATTGTCACCATCATCATTGCGCCATTAGGCACTGCATTTGCGCAACATCGAAGACCCAGCTGGCACATGCAAAAAATCAAAAGTAAAAATACCACGACAGGCATCAGCATTTTGACCGTCAGTCCAAGCCATGATGGTACCCAAGAAAAGAGGTTGTCGAACCAGGTGATGGCGTCTGCTCCGCCTTCGTTTTTCATTCTTTCCCCCAGGTTGTGCACTGCTACAATAACATGTGACAGTGTACCATTGTCTGCGTCTTCAAAAGGTACGAATGTGCAACATGCGCTCCTGATTTTTCGGGAAACACCGATGTCCATCACCATTAACAGGTCTAGGACATACCTGTTCTGCATGGTCATTAACCGCAGGGCTCTTAGCTCCACCTTGATCACGTTAAACCCTTCTTCAGTGTCGTTAGCTAGCTGGATCAGCTCCCAGCGTGTGATTTGGAGACATTTTGCATTTGCTCGCGCCTGGATGCTTGGAACAAGTAAGGCGAACAATGTTTCTGCAGAATTGAACAATCGATACTTGTCTGGAATCTGTGCCAATAGTTCTGAGGAGGCTTTGGATATGTAGTTGGAGGATCTTCGCCATCTCGATATCACCTCTTGCATATTTCCGGGGGACAGGGCATACAGTTGTGGCTCTTCTGTAGGCTGGGTGTTTTGCTCACGGGGGGCATCTGGCACTCTTTTTCCTCCCAGTGATATGGCTCTCCGGAATCACCATCAATGCTGAATGCAACGTTGCCAAGGAGCATGTGCCCCTCCAGGATTGCGGGAAGTGCAAATACGCCTGTTTTCCGCAGACCCAGTAAGTGTCTATAAATGCCGCTGTTCCTTACTTCATGTCTGGGTTAGTGAGTGTCCGGTTACAGTTCTTATTTACACCCATTGAGTTTTTCCCTTCGCCCTGGAAACACAGATAATACGATATTTCTTTCTGTAGTTTGAACGGTTTTTCTATGGCGGTCACCCAGGTCAGTTTCATGATGTGCTCCTTCCAAATTGGTGTGCACTCTTGATCCACTGCAGTTTTTCAGCTGCCAGTCCTCGCAGCACTTCAACTTTGCATGATATTTCTTCATCTTTCCATTTATTGTCCAGAAACAATGTCCCTTTAATCACGAAAAAAAGGTTCTTTCAAACATACCACTCCTTTGGCTCTTGAGTAACAGGTTTTCTTATTTTGCAGCATTTCAAAAGATACTTCGTGTGCCTGAAAGGTGTTCTTGATTCTGCACAAAGTAAGATAAAGGAGACAATGGGCATCTGCAAAAAGGCAATTCTTTAGGCAACAGAACTTTAGGTGTATCTGAGGCATGGGGGATCGGGGAACAGACATAACAACTCTCGTTGGTTGTCTGTTTTGCGGTGGAACTCATGTCTGCATACCATTTGTTTGACTGGTGTGGATGTCTGGGGTCTTCTATTGTGTCTAGACCCAGGCCAGAATTTTTGTCATGTTTTCTCCTCCCCACCTCCCTCTTCCTCCTACTGCTTCTAAGGTAGCTCTTTGCTTCTCGGGCTATATGTGATATTGGCCACCCTTTCCCCGCACCCCCCTTTCACATTCATCATATAGAGACAGAAACCTCTCTGCCGTTTCTTCATTCTCTTCCTTTCGGCCTATACGTGGTCTAGTTTCTGCTGTTGGGGTAACTTCTAGTGAGGGCAGTGTGGCAGTAGTGTCGTACAACCATGATATGACAGAAGAGTAACAATCGTTTAGACTGTACACATTATATTCGGAGACATTTGAGAGTGGAGTTGGATTTATACTCGGGCTGCTATTGATGTTATTTGAGGGCCGTGCGTTGGGCGGGACTGTACCATAGCCCCATACAAGCTGGAATCCGTTCCATATTAAATATTCGCCCTCTTTGGCCACCTTGGTTTCATTTCCTGTGTTGGTTCCATTCCCTCCCCCCTCATTCATCTCGATAGAGATGAATGAAATGAACCAGTAAGTAATAAGTCCAAACATCATTGCAAAGAATAAAACAGCACACACAAACAGTCCACATTCATACAAATATTTACGTATGTCGAATGCATTATTTACATTTCTAACTGCCCTAATGTTATTCGTTGCGGGCTGCCCGTTCTTTGCCATGGTTATTCCTATATGTTAAAACATAAAAGTGCATTAAGCATACTTAAACAGTTGAACTCTTCATTTTATTATATAATAGAGAGAGAGAGAAAGAGAGAGAAAAGAGAGACACATTTCATAATTGCAATTTATCCTTATTTACATTTTCATTTTTAGTTTCTATTTGGCACAGAAACTATTTTAGTCAATGTATATTTTCTTGCTATTTGTCAGGGATGGCACTCTATTAAGAGTGGCACAGGACACCCAGAAAGGGTTTGGGTGGTTGTGCCAAATAAAGTGGACAGACAAGAACACACACAGCGGAAAGGAAAGAGAACGAAGAGTAGGCAAGAGTAGCAAGGGACAAGATACAGAATGAATACCCTCTTGGGGTGTATGCAGATATAGGAAAAGAGTATTCCACAAACCTTGGAAATACTCTAGCCTTCTGCACAGTTTTCTATAACAGAGGCCCACGCTGTTTGCTCATGACTTGGAACAGCAGCTATGGGTGTCTGTAATGTAGAAACGAGACAAGGGAAGGGGCAGAGGTTGACTGATGGGAACCAACAGTCAAGCTCTGTACAAAAGGGTCTACAAACAGTACAAGAGAAGATACTACAGACAAATCCGGGGAAGGAGGTGATAGCAAACTAGCAGAAGGAAATGAAGGGAAAGTCGTGTAACAGGATAGGATAGCAGAGAACAGTAAGGAACAAGGTTGAGAGCTCAGAGGAGCAGGAAAGCAATGAGTAAGCCCACAGGAGTGGGACTGTAAGGTAGAAAGCCCAGAGGAAAAGGGCTTAGGGCAGCAGAGTAAAGCAGACTGCACGGCAAGGATCCCAAAAAGGGCCGGGCAGTAAGGAGTGAACCCTGAGGGACAGGGCCGCTGAACGTAGAAGGTAGCAGAGGACTGTAGAGGGCTGCTAGGCCGAGAACCCAGCGGAAAAGGTAGGTAGTAGGCAGCGGAGCATGATAAGCTGCAAAGTAGGAAGGCCCAGAGGACAAGGGCAGTAGGTAGCCAGAGTGAGGTAGGCTGCAGAGCAGGGAGCCCAGAGGACAAGGGCTAAGGCAGCCGGAGTGAGGCAGGCTGCAGAGCAGGGAGCCCAGAAGACAAGGGCTGAAGGCAGCCGGAGTGAGGCAGGCTGCAGAGCAGGGAGCCCAGAGGACAAGGGCTGAGGAAGGAAAGCAGCAGGGCGTGATCAGCTGCAATGTAGAGGGTCCGCAGGGCAAGGGCGGAGGCTGGAAGGCAGCAGAGTGTGATCGGTTGCAATGTGGAGAGCCCAGCAGGGCAAGGGCGGAGACTGGAAGGCAGCAGAGAGTGATCGGTTGCAATGTGGAGAGCCCGGCAGGGCAAGGGCGGAGGCTGGAAGGCAGCAGAGCGTGATCGGCTGCAATGTGGAGAGCCCGGCAGGGCAAGGGCAGAGGCTGGAAGGCAGCAGAGCGTGATCGGCTGCAATGTGGAGAGCCCGGCAGGGCAAGGGCGGAGACTGGAAGGCAGCAGAGCGTGATCGGCTGCAATGTGGAGAGCCCGGCAGGGCAAGGGCGAAGGCTGGAAGGCAGCAGAGCGTGATCGGCTGCAATGTGGAGAGCCCGGCAGGGCAAGGGCGAAGGCTGGAAGGCAGCAGAGCGTGATCAGCTGCAGTGTGGAGAGCCCAGAGGAGCAGGGCTGTGAGGCAGGGAGCCTGGCAGGCTATGGCTGGAGGCAGCAGGGTGGAGCAAGCAACAAGGCAGGGTCCAAGCAGGAGTGAAGGTAAGCAGCATACAAGATCCGTAGGAAGATGCAAAAGGTGGAGGAAGGACTCTCAGATGCCAGAGGCTGAGCCACTGCAGGCAGCAGCCTTTATACTGCCTAGCCCAGCACAGAGGCAGGCTAATTGGTTGCACCTGGCTAAACACACCTGCAGGCAATCGGCCACCTCCCTTTCTGTTCCTGGGCTGGTGGAAGCAGGGCAAGTCTCTAGGGCTTCTGGGGGGTGTAGTTCCATTGATAACCAATAGGAACAGCCAGGAATCAATGCTTGTAGCCAGGTGCATTATGGTATGCGTAGTTTGTTGGAAATAATAATTAAGCAGCAAAGTCTCGCAAATGGGAAATAAAGTTTCCAAAGTAAATATAGATAGATCCAAGAGTCTGTTGTAAATAAATGATAAACATATATTCCAAATTGAGCGTAAATGGATGCGCCCATGGCGCAGGCATGACAGTATGCCCCTCTCCAGGCCCCTCTCCAGGCCCCTCTCCAGGTTCCCTGAAGACCGACCTATGGGAAGAATGTCTGTCACACCGTACAAGAGTCTTACTCCAAAAAGGCAAAACATGAAGCACCAGAAACGGGTTGCAAGGTGAGAGTCTTGAATGGCTGTAGAGAGTATCAAGGCGGTAGCAACTGGGTGTGTGGGTGTCATGAGAGAGCCAGCGGGCTGGAACGCACCTGAGACTGGTAGAGTAGAGTCTGGCAGTCTTAGTGTTTTAGATACACCAGCAGAAACAACCGGAGCAGTAGTCTTAACAGGAAAACCCTTCGCTGACCCTGCAACAATTAGCATGGCGGATGTAGGATCAGGAAGAGAAGGTGCTGAGGGATCAGGTTGTGTAGCAGAGGATTCTGCTGCAGCGAGCACAGCTGCGAAGGAAGTAGAAATCTGGGCATCGGGAGCATCAGAATTAGCAGTAGCTTCAGGAATCACAGTAGCTATAGCAACCTCAAGATTTGCAGCAGAGACTTGAGGAGTCTCAAATGTGGCAGGGAGTTTAGGAACCACAGCAGCAGGAAGATCATGGATTGCAGTTGGAAGTTCGGGTGCTGTAGCAGCTACAGATAGTTCAGGTGTTGCAACTACTGGTAGATCGGGTACCACAACCACTGGCGATTCAGGGGGTATCGAAGAAACTGAAGATGTTGATTGCTCAAGAGTGTTGTCTGATAGCACAGCCACACTTTGGCAAGCCCCGCTTGCCAACTCAGCATGCTCGGTGTGAACTGCGCCAGTCTCTTCAGCTGCCATTGTCATTTCAGAAGAGGTTGTAAGTGTGAGTACTGGACAATAGGCAAGGGTGAGGGCGGAACCATCCTTTGGCTCAGAGGGATTTCCAATCAGAAGACCACCCTTGTTTTGTGGTGTAATGGCTGTGTGCGTGATTTGACCCACCGGAGGAGTTAATTCTTTTCTGTCAGTACAACAACCTGAGTTTCTGTGGCTGGAAGGTGAAAGAGCTGTGTCAGTCTTTAGAAGGGATACATATGCTATATTTAGGTCTTCCATCTGCTTGGTATAAGCCTGTATACTTTTCTGTATGGCAATTCCAGGCCTTATCATGTCTATCTCTAAAGATAAGATGTCAGGTGTTGGACATAGTGTCAGATGGTCTGGTGACTTGTGTCCCTTCATAAGATTCTTATAATACAAATAAACAAAGTCATCATAGAGGTCTTCGGTCTTTCTTTTAAGGCGTAGGAGTTGTTCGTGTAGCAGGTATGTATCATTAGTTTGATCTAAAGCTTCAGAAGCTGGTGTGGCAGAGAAATCGGTTGTAGCAATGGGAAGACAGACCTTAGGGTTATTGTGGTTAGTAGATACAGTGGAAGCATTAAGACAACCGATGGTTAGTATAGGTCTTTTGTACCCAGGACCAGATGCACAAACCTCAGTATAATGACTGCCTTGTCCTGTCAAATAAGGGTTTCCAGCATTCTGGGGAGCTTGCCAAGCTGATCTTGCGCATATCACTCTGGCAACAGCGTATTCTGGTTTAGAGTCTCCCACAATGAGTGCTATATCCTTGGCGGTTGCGGTGTTAGAAGGCTTGTCAGAAGATGCAGGAGTGTTTTTCACTGTTTGGTTTAACAAGATCTGTAAGAATTCATTATCTTGCTGTAGCTCTGCAACAGATAAGGACTGCGGGTCATAGTCGCAAATGTCATAATAATTGTACATGGAAGAAGGGTCAGCTAGCCAGTGAGTATAGTACCGTGCTTGTAAATCTTTGTTTACTGAGGCGAGACAGTCCTTTAGACTAAGGTTCTTGTTTGCTGTCTTTAGGGAAACCATAGGTTTATGCAAAGGTTTCTTAACCCGAAAAGAAAGCATCTTTGTTCTGTGTGTGCCTTTCCGGCCTATGGAACAAGACATTTTTGGCTCTTGCATTCTGTCAGGGATGGCACTCTATTAAGAGTGGCACAGGACACCCAGAAAGGGTTTGGGTGGTTGTGCCAAATAAAGTGGACAGACAAGAACACACACAGCGGAAAGGAAAGAGAACGAAGAGTAGGCAAGAGTAGCAAGGGAAAAGATACAGAATGAATACCCTCTTGGGGTATATGCAGATATAGGAAAAGAGTATTCCACGAACCTTGGAAATACTCTAGCCTTCTGCACAGTTTGCTATAACAGAGGCCCACGCTGTTTGCTCATGACTTGGAACAGCAGCTATGGGTGTCTGTAATGTAGAAACAAGACAAGGGAAGGGGCAGAGGTTGACTGATGGGAACCAACAGTCAAGCTCTGTACAAAAGGGTCTACAAACAGTACAAGAGAAGATACTACAGACAAATCCAGGGAAGGAGGTGATAGCAAACTAGCAGAAGGAAATGAAGGGAAAGTCGTGTAACAGGATAGGATAGCAGAGAACAGTAAGGAACAAGGTTGAGAGCTCAGAGGAGCAGGAAAGCAATGAGTAAGCCCACAGGAGTGGGACTGTAAGGTAGAAAGCCCAGAGGAAAAGGGCTTAGGACAGCAGAGTAAAGCAGACTGCACGGCAAGGATCCCAAAAAGGGCCGGGCAGTAAGGAGTGAACCCTGAGGGACAGGGCCGCTGAACGTAGAAGGTAGCAGAGGACTGTAGAGGGCTGCTAGGCCGAGAACCCAGCGGAAAAGGTAGGTAGTAGGCAGCGGAGCATGATAAGCTGCAAAGTAGGAAGGCCCAGAGGACAAGGGCAGTAGGTAGCCAGAGTGAGGTAGGCTGCAGAGCAGGGAGCCCAGAGGACAAGGGCTAAGGCAGCCGGAGTGAGGCAGGCTGCAGAGCAGGGAGCCCAGAAGACAAGGGCTGAAGGCAGCCGGAGTGAGGCAGGCTGCAGAGCAGGGAGCCCAGAGGACAAAGCTGAGGAAGGAAAGCAGCAGAGCGTGATCAGCTGCAATGTAGAGGGTCCGCAGGGCAAGGGCGGAGGCTGGAAGGCAGCAGAGTGTGATCGGTTGCAATGTGGAGAGCCCGGCAGGGCAAGGGCGGAGACTGGAAGGCAGCAGAGAGTGATTGGTTGCAATGTGGAGAGCCCGGCAGGGCAAGGGCGGAGGCTGGAAGGCAGCAGAGCGTGATCGGCTGCAATGTGGAGAGCCCGGCAGGGCAAGGGCGGAGGCTGGAAGGCAGCAGAGCGTGATCGGCTGCAATGTGGAGAGCCCGGCAGGGCAAGGGCGGAGACTGGAAGGCAGCAGAGCGTGATCGGCTGCAATGTGGAGAGCACGGCAGGGCAAGGGCGAAGGCTGGAAGGCAGCAGAGCGTAATCGGCTGCAATGTGGAGAGCCCGGCAGGACAAGGGCGAAGGCTGGAAGGCAGCAGAGCGTGATCAGCTGCAGTGTGGAGAGCCCAGAGGAGCAGGGCTGTGAGGCAGGGAGCCTGGCAGGCTATGGCTGGAGGCAGCAGGGTGGAGCAAGCAACAAGGCAGGGTCCAAGCAGGAGTGAAGGTAAGCAGCATACAAGATCCGTAGGAGGATGCAAAAGGTGGAGGAAGGACTCTCAGATGCCAGAGGCTGAGCCACTGCAGGCAGCAGCCTTTATACTGCCTAGCCCAGCACAGAGGCAGGCTAATTGGTTGCACCTGGCTAAACACACCTGCAGGCAATCGGCCACCTCCCTTTCTGTTCCTGGGCTGGTGGAAGCAGGGCAAGTCTCTAGGGCTTCTGGGGGGTGTAGTTCCATTGATAACCAATAGGAACAGCCAGGAATCAATGCTTGTAGCCAGGTGCATTATGGTATGCGTAGTTTGTTGGAAATAATAATTAAGCAGCAAAGTCTCGCAAATGGGAAATAAAGTTTCCAAAGTAAATATAGATAGATCCAAGAGTCTGTTGTAAATAAATGATAAACATATAGTCCAAATTGAGCGTAAATGGATGCGCCCATGGCGCAGGCATGACAGTATGCCCCTCTCCAGGCCCCTCTCCAGGCCCCTCTCCAGGTTCCCTGAAGACCGACCTATGGGAAGAATGTCTGTCACACCGTACAAGAGTCTTACTCCAAAAAGGCAAAACATGAAGCACCAGAAACGGGTTGCAAGGTGAGAGTCTTGAATGGCTGTAGAGAGTATCAAGGCGGTAGCAACTGGGTGTGTGGGTGTCATGAGAGAGCCAGCGGGCTGGAACGCACCTGAGACTGGTAGAGTAGAGTCTGGCAGTCTTAGTGTTATAGATACACCAGCAGAAACAACTGGAGCAGTAGTCTTAACAGGAAAACCCTTCGCTGACCCTGCAACAATTAGCATGGCGGATGTAGGATCAGGAAGAGAAGGTGCTGAGGGATCAGGTTGTGTAGCAGAGGATTCTGCTGCAGCGAGCACAGCTGCGAAGGAAGTAGAAATCTGGGCATCGGGAGCATCAGAATTAGCAGTAGCTTCAGGAATCACAGTAGCTATAGCAACCTCAAGATTTGCAGCAGAGACTTGAGGAGTCTCAAATGTGGCAGGGAGTTTAGGAACCACAGCAGCAGGAAGATCATGGATTGCAGTTGGAAGTTCGGGTGCTGTAGCAGCTACAGATAGTTCAGGTGTTGCAACTACTGGTAGATCGGGTACCACAACCACTGGCGATTCAGGGGGTATCGAAGAAACTGAAGATGTTGATTGCTCAAGAGTGTTGTCTGATAGCACAGCCACACTTTGGCAAGCCCCGCTTGCCAACTCAGCATGCTCGGTGTGAACTGCGCCAGTCTCTTCAGCTGCCATTGTCATTTCAGAAGAGGTTGTAAGTGTGAGTACTGGACAATAGGCAAGGGTGAGGGCGGAACCATCCTTTGGCTCAGAGGGATTTCCAATCAGAAGACCACCCTTGTTTTGTGGTGTAATGGCTGTGTGCGTGATTTGACCCACCGGAGGAGTTAATTCTTTTCTGTCAGTACAACAACCTGAGTTTCTGTGGCTGGAAGGTGAAAGAGCTGTGTCAGTCTTTAGAAGGGATACATATGCTATATTTAGGTCTTCCATCTGCTTGGTATAAGCCTGTATACTTTTCTGTATGGCAATTCCAGGCCTTATCATGTCTATCTCTAAAGATAAGATGTCAGGTGTTGGACATAGTGTCAGATGGTCTGGTGACTTGTGTCCCTTCATAAGATTCTTATAATACAAATAAACAAAGTCATCATAGAGGTCTTCGGTCTTTCTTTTAAGGCGTAGGAGTTGTTCGTGTAGCAGGTATGTATCATTAGTTTGATCTAAAGCTTCAGAAGCTGGTGTGGCAGAGAAATCGGTTGTAGCAATGGGAAGACAGACCTTAGGGTTATTGTGGTTAGTAGATACAGTGGAAGCATTAAGACAACCGATGGTTAGTATAGGTCTTTTGTACCCAGGACCAGATGCACAAACCTCAGTATAATGACTGCCTTGTCCTGTCAAATAAGGGTTTCCAGCATTCTGGGGAGCTTGCCAAGCTGATCTTGCACATATCACTCTGGCAACAGCGTATTCTGGTTTAGAGTCTCCCACAATGAGTGCTATATCCTTGGCGGTTGCGGTGTTAGAAGGCTTGTCAGAAGATGCAGGAGTGTTTTTCACTGTTTGGTTTAACAAGATCTGTAAGAATTCATTATCTTGCTGTAGCTCTGCAACAGATAAGGACTGCGGGTCATAGTCGCAAATGTCATAATAATTGTACATGGAAGAAGGGTCAGCTAGCCAGTGAGTATAGTACCGTGCTTGTAAATCTTTGTTTACTGAGGCGAGACAGTCCTTTAGACTAAGGTTCTTGTTTGCTGTCTTTAGGGAAACCATAGGTTTATGCAAAGGTTTCTTAACCCGAAAAGAAAGCATCTTTGTTCTGTGTGTGCCTTTCCGGCCTATGGAACAAGACATTTTTGGCTCTTGCATTCTGTCAGGGATGGCACTCTATTAAGAGTGGCACAGGACACCCAGAAAGGGTTTGGGTGGTTGTGCCAAATAAAGTGGACAGACAAGAACACACACAGCGGAAAGGAAAGAGAATGAAGAGTAGGCAAGAGTAGCAAGGGAAAAGATACAGAATGAATACCCTCTTGGGGTGTATGCAGATATAGGAAAAGAGTATTCCACGAACCTTGGAAATACTCTAGCCTTCTGCACAGTTTGCTATAACAGAGGCCCACGCTGTTTGCTCATGACTTGGAACAGCAGCTATGGGTGTCTGTAATGTAGAAACAAGACAAGGGAAGGGGCAGAGGTTGACTGATGGGAACCAACAGTCAAGCTCTGTACAAAAGGGTCTACAAACAGTACAAGAGAAGATACTACAGACAAATCCAGGGAAGGAGGTGATAGCAAACTAGCAGAAGGAAATGAAGGGAAAGTCGTGTAACAGGATAGGATAGCAGAGAACAGTAAGGAACAAGGTTGAGAGCTCAGAGGAGCAGGAAAGCAATGAGTAAGCCCACAGGAGTGGGACTGTAAGGTAGAAAGCCCAGAGGAAAAGGGCTTAGGACAGCAGAGTAAAGCAGACTGCACGGCAAGGATCCCAAAAAGGGCCGGGCAGTAAGGAGTGAACCCTGAGGGACAGGGCCGCTGAACGTAGAAGGTAGCAGAGGACTGTAGAGGGCTGCTAGGCCGAGAACCCAGCGGAAAAGGTAGGTAGTAGGCAGCGGAGCATGATAAGCTGCAAAGTAGGAAGGCCCAGAGGACAAGGGCAGTAGGTAGCCAGAGTGAGGTAGGCTGCAGAGCAGGGAGCCCAGAGGACAAGGGCTAAGGCAGCCGGAGTGAGGCAGGCTGCAGAGCAGGGAGCCCAGAAGACAAGGGCTGAAGGCAGCCGGAGTGAGGCAGGCTGCAGAGCAGGGAGCCCAGAGGACAAAGCTGAGGAAGGAAAGCAGCAGAGCGTGATCAGCTGCAATGTAGAGGGTCCGCAGGGCAAGGGCGGAGGCTGGAAGGCAGCAGAGTGTGATCGGTTGCAATGTGGAGAGCCCGGCAGGGCAAGGGCGGAGACTGGAAGGCAGCAGAGAGTGATTGGTTGCAATGTGGAGAGCCCGGCAGGGCAAGGGCGGAGGCTGGAAGGCAGCAGAGCGTGATCGGCTGCAATGTGGAGAGCCCGGCAGGGCAAGGGCGGAGGCTGGAAGGCAGCAGAGCGTGATCGGCTGCAATGTGGAGAGCCCGGCAGGGCAAGGGCGGAGACTGGAAGGCAGCAGAGCGTGATCGGCTGCAATGTGGAGAGCCCGGCAGGGCAAGGGCGAAGGCTGGAAGGCAGCAGAGCGTAATCGGCTGCAATGTGGAGAGCCCGGCAGGGCAAGGGCGAAGGCTGGAAGGCAGCAGAGCGTGATCAGCTGCAGTGTGGAGAGTCCAGAGGAGCAGGGCTGTGAGGCAGGGAGCCTGGCAGGCTATGGCTGGAGGCAGCAGGGTGGAGCAGGCAACAAGGCAGGGTCCAAGCAGGAGTGAAGGTAAGCAGCATACAAGATCCGTAGGAAGATGCAAAAGGTGGAGGAAGGACTCTCAGATGCCAGAGGCTGAGCCACTGCAGGCAGCAGCCTTTATACTGCCTAGCCCAGCACAGAGGCAGGCTAATTGGTTGCACCTGGCTAAACACACCTGCAGGCAATCGGCCACCTCCCTTTCTGTTCCTGGGCTGGTGGAAGCAGGGCAAGTCTCTAGGGCTTCTGGGGGGTGTAGTTCCATTGATAACCAATAGGAACAGCCAGGAATCAATGCTTGTAGCCAGGTGCATTATGGTATGCGTAGTTTGTTGGAAATAATAATTAAGCAGCAAAGTCTCGCAAATGGGAAATAAAGTTTCCAAAGTAAATATAGATAGATCCAAGAGTCTGTTGTAAATAAATGATAAACATATAGTCCAAATTGAGCGTAAATGGATGCGCCCATGGCGCAGGCATGACACTATTATTCTTTTACTCTGTACCCGTTTTGATATTAATCGTTTTGCTTTTTATTTTACTGTAAGATCTCTGCTGTTGTCTGTGCTTCTTTTTCTCGTTCCCCTTTGACACTGTATTATGCTTTACGTACGTCAGTCAAATGTATCCACTATCTCAGGCCCTTCACTTTCACCGCAATCGGGGTGCAAAATATCACATCATAAGGGCCATGAAATCTTGGGGCATTCCACCTTCGTACGAAACTTCTGACATAAATCATATCTCCTGGCATTAACTGTCCTTGTGGGCTTTGCTCAACAAATTTTACTCTCTCATTCCCTTCTTCTCGAGTAAATGGTGGTGCAAGCTGCCTTGATATCATGCGGGCTGCTCTGGTACGTTTTGTCAGATAGTCGTTAAATTCTTCTCCCAGTATCGTGTCGCTTTTGTGGGCATCTGAATGTCTACGGGGCGGGGAGTGTGCTGTGTGCATACGTCTTCCCGTCACAATCTTGTGCGGTGACAAATGGTGGTCCTTGCTAGGCTGATTTCTCAGCTCGAACAAGGCCAGAGGCAAACAATGAACCCAGTTCTTTTTAAGGGAAAAACACAATTTTCACACCCTACCCTTCAGAAGGCCGTTGATCTTCTCAACTACGCCATTGCTTTGCGGATGATAAATCGAGCATAGCTTATGCTTGATTCCTAATAGAGCTGTTACTTCTTTAAAGAGTTCATTAACAAAATGTGTGCCATTATCCGAGCAAATCACGTCGCAAATTCCCCAGCGCAGGAATACTTCCCTCACTAAGAATTTTGCAGCGCACTTGGCATCAGGTCGTGCACATGGCCCTGCTTCAACCCATCTGGAGAACGGACAAACAACCACTATCATGTATCGTGCACCATTACACCTTTCTTCCATATCTGCATAATCAATATGCAGTTCTCTGAAGGGCCCCACTGGTTTTGGTATTGTTCCTCCCAGTGTCCTTAGCATCATTCCTGAATTGTATATTTGACATGTTGTGCATTCCATTGCTAGTTTTGATATATGTTCCTGGAGGCCTGGTACAAACCAGTCCTCTTGAATCTCTGCTGCTATGTGTTGTTTAGCATTGTGGGCTGGGAAGTGCAGTTGCTGCAAAGCTATGTCTAAGAGCTGGAGTGGCATTACTACCTTCCCGGTGTTATTTTTTCTTCCTCACTTGACCCTTCTTGTAACTCCAGTATTTGTGACACGGGCATGGTATTGTATCCATCTGGGAGCTCTTCCACTACCTGTTGGTGGATCAAGTATTCACCTGTTAGTTCTTTCACTAAGTAGGAGGCTTCTTTGGCTGCAGCGTCCGCTGCTGCGTTTCCTAAAGAGATGACGTCTGTATTGGACATATGGGCCTGGCACTTCACTATGGCTACCATAGTAGGTTCTTTTAATGCTTCAATCAATTCCTTCAGGAGCTCTGCATGTTGTACTGGTGACCCATCTGCTCTGTGGAACCCTCTCCGTCCCCACCTTGCTAACCCGTCGTGTACTGTAGTGGTCATGTAAGATGAGTCTGTATAAATAGTGACTGCCCACCCTTTCGCTGCGTGTAATGCTTCTATGAGTGCTATAAGCTCTGCTGCTTGGGCTGAGTAATGGGATGGCAGGCGCTGCTGTACTATCACTTCGTACTCACCTTCTTCCAATCTCACAACTGCCACCCCCACATGTTTTTCTCCTGTGTCTGAGTTTATTAATGCTGACCCATCTATGAAGAAAACTTCTCCTTCGTTTAGGGCGTTTTCACTTACCATCGGGCCTTCCCCTTCCTCCCCCTTGTAAGTAGCACAGTCGTGTTCCTGCATGTCTTCTAATGTGCATGGTTCTGTAATGAATCTTGCTGGATTTACTGTTTTACATCGGACGATGTGTATGTTTGCACTGGACAAGATTATTTCATAAGCAGTGGCTCTTTGTGTTGTCAATGTGCTTTTTGATCTTTCCAATATAGCGAATAGGGAGTGTTGCACAAATAGTGTCACAGAGCAGCCCATCACTATTGTCACACTTTTCTCAATGGCGAACGCTGCGGCTGTGAGAGAATGCTCGAAAGCAAAATGTCCTTGCATTACTGCGTCTAGTGTGCCGCTATAGTAAGCAAGTAGCTTGTGCCCCAGGGATGTTTTTTGTGTCAGTACTGCTGTCATGAGGATCCCCTTGCAGTGGGAGAAAAACTTGTGTTTGTAATCAGGGTTCGCGAGCACTGGTGCACTTGAGATCAATTCCTTGAGTGAGGTAAATGTGTCACCCATTTCTACTGACCATTGAATTTCCGTGTTTTCTCGTTGGGCCTCTTTGAGTGCCTGCAATAGCGATCTGGTGTATGCTGCGTAATCTAGTATCCATGCTCGGCAGTAATTACACATTCCTAGGAATGTTTGCATATCTTTCACTGTGTTGGGCCTCTTTACTGCTGTGATGGCGCTTACCCTGTCAGGTATTATCTTTTTGCCATCTTGTGAGATTAGCTGTCCCAGGTACAACACCTCTCGTTGGCAGTACTGTAGCTTCCCTCTGTCGACCTTGTAGCCTTTGTGGGCTAGCAATGTCAAAAGAGCAATAGAGTCTTTTCTACATTCTTCCTCATTCTTTGCCAGATGAGCAAATCATCTCCGTATTGAATGATTGTACTCTCTGCTGTCATGTTCCCTAGATCTTCATGGAGGATGCGATTAAATATGCTTGGGCTCTCACAGTATCCCTGGGGTAACATGCAATGTTCGTACCTCTTTCCCCCCAGTGTGAAGGCTGTTAGAAACCTGCATTCCTCTTTCAGTGGGATAGAGAAGAAGGCATTTTTCAAATCAACTACTGTGAAATGTTATGCATTCTTGGGGATGCTGCACAATATGGATGCTGGGTTGGGGACCAAAGGGAACTCTTTTTGAATGATGTCATTAAGGGGGCGTAGGTCTTGGATCATCCTCCATGCCCCTCCTTTTTCTTTTTTGATTGGGTAAATGCAAGTGTTACATGGCGAGTTTGAAGGTACTATTATTCCTTGCGTCAGTAAAGCGCTTATTGTCTCTTTTATACCTTCTTCTGCTTCTCAGGACAGGGGGTACTGTTTTACCCTTGGCAAGATAGCTCCAGGTTTGAGTTTTATTTTGACTGGGGTAATACTGGGGTAAACATGTAATAATCCCACATCGTGGGGGCCTGTGGTCCACAAATTACTTGGCACTAATTTCATGTCATCATCAAAGAAGGAAGGCGGTGCCCCCACCACTGCCATCAGCTGTACTGGCACCTGCCTTTCTTGTATCATGATGTCACAGGGTATTGTTATCTCCATTATTATCTCACTGTCACTTTCTGAATCTGAGAAAAGGTCTTCATCTGACAGGTCTCCCAATGCAATGTCGGCATTGATGCACAACACTGTGCGCCACTCGCAGCCATGTATATCCATTGCAATGACAGCTATTTGTTTGGCCGATATTTGAACTGCATGCAAATCCAAGGACATCACTGTCCCTGGCACAATCTCTGGGCGTGCGATCGGTCAGAAGATGAACTCTGCGGGTACACGCCATTCTAGTTTTTTCAACTCAGGGACTACCCGTGCCAATGTTTTCAGTCCTTGAATAAACACATCGGGATCGACCGGTATGCAGCGCACCTCTGGTGCTGTTGCTCGCGCATGCACCACCAGCATTACGCGCATGGGGCAGATCCCTGGGGTTGAGCAAACTATCCCTCTCTCCGTGAAGGAGATAGTCATATTAAGCTTACTGAGAAGGTCCCTTCCAAGCAAGTTAATCAGTGACTGTTCGTAATACAGTAGGGGTGCCCTCACTGTCTTACCCCCACTGTGACATCTAAATCTAAACCAGAGAACCCCTGCGTCTCCAATTTACGATTAGATAGCGGAAACCGGCCTTCACGTAAACATGATTTTTCAGCTCCCAAGTCCACCATAAATATGAACTGTTTATTCCCTATCTGCGCCCCACCAATCGTTCCTCTGCTGCATTGTAGGTCGTAGATAGAACAGGACATGCAAGTGCTCCCTGTGGGCTGTCCTATGCTGGATGTCTCATGTTCTCCCCTTGACTGAAGACATTCCCTGATACCACTGCCACTCGGCCATACGGGGCAGGTGCACCGTTAGCAGTCATGGAGAAGGGGTTCCCTTGTGTGTATTGCATATGATCGCGGCTTTGTGGATGCTGTTGTACATTGTGAGGATGTTCTCTTCTCTGCTCTGCATACCCCTGCTCTGGCTGCCCTTGTGCCCCTCCTATGGGTAATCCATAGGGGCTCCCCGGGTGAGGATGACCACATGGTTGATCGTCTTGATACACATTATTTGGTCTGCTTCTGCATTCTCGTGAGAAATGTCCCCACCTCCCACAATTCCAACAGTTCCCTTGTCCCCCCAAGGACATTGCCCTCCATACCTGCCATTTCCCCCGTATCCTTGACCACCCCCTCTACGACCCATGTACCCACCTTGTCCTCCACGGGGGGCCCACGCTTGCCACTGCAGACCTCCTTATTGCTCCTGTCCATTCCACTGTGGCTGCCCGTTGCCTGTCCAATTTGCTGCCATCCTCCCTTGTATCGCTACCAGCCGCTCCTCCTCATCCGCCTCCCTGACTTGGGGGAGTGCTGCTACAGCTGCAGGGACCTTCACCAGCTTCGTTTGTACTAACTTGGCTTCATCTGCCAACCTTTTTTGGGCAATTTCTTTTTCTCTCTCCTTTATTCTTTTGCAGTGATGCACAATTGTGCTTTGTATTTCTGGCCATCCCTTTGCCTCGATCCCAGCTATTTTGTCGAGTGATTTCTGTACCTCTTTTGGGAGCCCTCTATTTATTATAAAGTAAAATAAAGATGTTGACTGATACCAGGGCGTACCTGTTTCGGCTCTCCACATCTCCTGCACCCGAAAAATGTAATCCATAGCATCCTACCCATCATTCATTGTGCATTGCAATACTGACTGTAAATCTGGTGTGTCTGGGCATGTTTCCCTTAGTGCATTCCATACTCTTGCGCGTACTGTGTTAAAGGATGCTCCATCACGGCGATCCCAATCCAATGTTACTCCCGGGAACCCAGCTTTTGCCCACACTCTATCTGCCTGACCACCTACTGCCGATAATAGCAAGCTTTTAACATCCCCTACCACCAATGGCACTCCCGCGCTATGTTTCTCAAATGCATATATCCACTTACTTGCCCCCCTGACAGCGGGGGCAATGATTTTAACAGATTGGCTTTATCCATTTGGCCCAGGGTATGTAATTTGGTTTCCCACCTCCCCTATGTATTAATGGGAGTTGTAGTTTGCTTTTTGTTGTTCTGCCAGTACTCACCTTCAATCCTTTCTTTCCCAACTGTGCCATTCTCCCCATTCTATTCCTTAACCTTCCTGTCCATTCCTCTTCCATTGTCCTTCCCAGAGGCGTTTCCTCTCCTCTACCTGATCTCCCTCCCATCGCCATACCCAACCTCCCACTTTCCTGTTCTTCGTCCTCAATATCGCACCACAGTTCTTCCATTCCCCCGGTAGCCATTCCCTCCTCGCCCATGTTTTCCTCCATCTCCTGTGGCCCTAGTTCTATTATTCGAGTTGGCTCTTCCTGAATCCGGAACATTATTTCCCCTTTCTTCCATCCTTCTTCAGATGACCTGTCAAGTGCCTGTGCTCTAGGTGTTTGTTCAGTTCTAGCTACGCTTGTTCCACTCTGCTCACATATATTTCTTTTTCTAGATAACTCATCTCTTGCCATTGAGAGCCTAGAATCTAGGTCCTCTGTTAACTTCTCAATATCTACTGCAGTGGTGCTTACCTGCCCACGCTGTCTGGGGCACTCATATGGTGGCGGTGCAGTTGGTCGTGGGGTGGCTGTGGGGCTGCGGTGGGCACATATGTGGGATCACTATAACCTTCTGCCGGCACTGGTTTGTTTAGGAGGGGGTACAATCGTGTTACCTCTATTGGTCCTTCTTTTCCTGTATCCTCCTGTCCAATTTCTTTAGCTATTAGGGGAGTGTCAACGGTGGAGGGAAGGTTAGGTACTGACTCTTTCCTTTTAGTGGGGGCACTTCCTCGAATAACTTCCATAAGTCTAATATTTCTCTTCTATTATGGAACTGTTTTCCTTTGTATTTCATGAATATGCATGTGGCTGCCATATCTAGGACACTTTTATCAAAAATCCCCCTTCTGGCCATACTTGGGGTAGTCCTTCTCCCTTTAATTCTGTTACCCACTGATCATGGTATTTCTTTATACGTTCTGCATAACCAGGTAGATTTTTACAAATGTGGGCCAGGGGTGTTTCCGCCCCCATATTATACTTCCAGTGTTTGTCTTTCTGTACTATTTTGTGTCTATCACTGTGGCTTATAGTTCTATCACTGTGGCTTATAGGTGTGTGTGACTCGTGTCTCAATCAATTCTTGGACATATACAAAAAAGTACTTGCTCACAATATTATTACCTTCAAATCTTACCGGGTCACACTTACAATGACCATACCACAGAGCTATGCAATGTCATCAATTCAACACCATTTCTTTACAACTCATTGAAACATTTGTTAACTTAACATGTGCAGCATGGGACAAACGTTTAACATACTTTTAAAACAACACATAACATTTACCCCCCCTTTTCGCTTGCAAACAACACATAACATTTACCCCTCCTCCCCCCTTTTCTCTTGCCCTGTACTTCTCTCCCTGATAAGGTCCCCTTAACCTAGGTCATCACTTGCCCCCGAACCTTTAAAAAAAGTCTTTATCTTTTGTTCACCACTGAGGTACCCCGAATGAAGAAGAAGAAAGAAAATAGCAAGTTCTAATGTATACACCGTGTCTCCCTATTCTCAGACACCTTTATTTTATTCTCCACAGTTCACTTATTCCCAGTACTAGTTGAGATAGCACTATGCGGCGCCGCCTTCTACCCCCTTGCAGAGCTAGGTTCCCGTCTTATCTTCCCTTATTTCACGTTTTTGGTCCTAATGGCCATATGCAGAGAAAGTAAAGTAAATACAAGTAGCATTAATAGTTGAAAGTACCCCTTAAATGACCTTGTGTAATCTGGCTCCCTTCCCCTTCTCCTTTTATAATCACTCGCACTTAATACTCACGTGCCCGTCTTCATTTGAGATTCTCCGGAATGGGTCCGTCCAGGCGGCGCTGCCTCACACTCAATGGCTGCCCCCCCGGCTCCAGCGAGCGGTACTAAATGGTTTTTTTTGGAGCGGGACCCCGTACCCTTTCTCTATTCCATGCACATGTCTAAGCGTACCAGTTGCCGTAGGCGGGCAGCTCTCTTGAGCGGGCACACCGTGCGTCTCCACTGCCGCCCAGAATTTCTCGTGCCAGAGGGGACGATGAAAAAAGTAAAACTGTAATCACGCTTTCCGGGTCACCACTGAAAGCAAGCATCCCCAAAAGGCATTACCCTCCCCACAATGAGAGGCAGTAAAGGACACACCCCAGGAGGGAATGAGACCAAGACCAAGTGCGGGTAAATGTAAAAGGCTTTTTATCTAGTCAAATAGGGCATGCAAAGGACTCTGCAATCTCCGAGAGCCCTCTGTCTGACAATAGCAAAGACAGTCTTATTTATTACAAAATTCCGTCATGATTCCTACACACTATAGGGGGCAGATAGTCCTGGGGATTGGGTGGCGTCAACTAACTATAGGCGCAGCAATGATGAGCAGCTCCAGGATTGGTGGACATCAGCGTGGTGCCAACGTGGGGCGGATGGGTCAGCTGGGCTCGTCGGGGTGGGGCTGCCAGGCCAGGCGTGGTCAGTGTCGTTGATAGATGGATGCCCTAACATTCTGCCCTTGTGGCCACACACACAAACACTCATCCATTTAGGCAATTCCAGTTGTCCTGCAAATCCTGCAATATGTTACTCTAAGGGATAATAAGATACTGGGGAAACACATGCAAGGTGAAGTTTTACCAATACATCAGGGCATTGTTACTTCTGGCCTGTTGACCGGGTGTCATATACTTGGGTGTCTGCTCTAAGGGCATGAGGTGAACTGCCCTGTCATTCTGGTCTTGTTAGATGTAGTGAAGAATTACTTAATGATATGTTAGTACAGGGTTGCATATCTGCTCTCCAAGGCCCATTATAACGTGGGGTGAGCCGGAGTAGTACTAGATCAGTGATGGTGCACCTTTGGCCCCTTGAGGTGGTGGGGTTTAGGACCAAGTTGTAAATACTTCATTCGGCCAACCATGGCAGCCTCGGATAAGGGGGAGTTGAATACTTGAAGCGGGTCCAGCAGAATGAGGGGAGGTGAGACTGTGCTGCCCGCGCACCAGCTAGCCCTGGCGGACCTTTGCGGGAGGAGGGGGAGATAGTCTTGTGTGTGTGTGTGTGTGTGTGGGGGCAATTCTCTGTGCCTGGGCTGCACACTACGCAGAATGAGGAGATGGTTAATAAAGTTAGTGGTTATATATTTCTAATGTCTATACATTACTATTTCATATACGACTATGAAAGTTTGGCAATGTTTCATACATCACTGAATATTGGAAGACTATATTTTGGCAATCACACACGGTAGCAGTTGATGACACATGAGGTAGCATTAGGTTTGGTGGGGTACTCAGGAGCATAAAAGCAATACGTTCATGCATTTAAACGTGCCCCATTGCACGGCACACACATATTCTCGGTAATGCTTTTTCCGCCTTCCTTTGTACTTAGCAGCATTCGTTAGTTGGCACTAGGTGGACTGTATCAAGCTCTTCCATTGAGTCTTTTAGGCACATGGTATTTTACAAGGTCATTCTTACTTTACCAATACTATGAACTTTTATCCCTTCCCCAACACGGGTGTTTATAATTAACATAGCAACCCTATGAATCGTTGGGCTTTGGTGTGTGTTTGACATTTCATTTGGGGAACATCGACAGGGGTTCACACGAGGAGGGTATTGACACCATATATTTTACATGTTAGGGGTTAGATGCGGGGTCGAGGCCTGTTCTGTTAGGTTGGTTTTTTGTTATTTTCCAGGCTTGAACCGCTAGTCAGGTCACTTCGGGGACAGTGATGTACTGCGGAAGGTAAATGATAGAGTGTTTGTTCTGATACTTGTTCGTGTCTGGTTGCTCGTAAGAACGGGCCTTCAGCGGATCTGCCATGGAGTGGAGGCACCGGGGGAAGGCATGGTGCCCTGTGCACAGTGAGTGGGGGCCAAGCTGCAGTAATTGCAGGCAGGCTGTCTCATTCGGGTTCAGGTCGCTGTTATCTAAAATGGAGTCCTGACGCTTCCAAAATGGAGTTTATTGTCTGTTACAGTACAACACGATTGGCCCTATGTGTCGGACAGCAGTCACCCCGCCACCTGGGCCCTGGTGACAGGGGGGAACTGACGAGCCACGAACCACACGTAGGCGGGGTATGTCGGGGAGGGGGTCTTATAGACCTATCCTCCCATACAGTAGCCTAAAAATTAGCTGAGTGTCGTCCGCATAGCACTGGAAGTTGGGCAGAGCGTGGCAATGCGGTGGGCAAGGAGTGCCAGGCATTGGTTGAACAGCCAGGGAGAGAGGTTAGACACCTGGGAAACACCACAGGTAGAGATAGAGGATAGGGAGGATCCAAGTAGAACCTGGGAGGGTCGATCAGAGGGGAAAGAAGTCAGCCACACCAGGGCCTGACCAGTGATCACCAGGTTATCACGGAGACGATTGAGCAGGATGGCATGGTTGACCGTTTGAAAGGCAGAAGAGAGATCAAGTAAGATGAGGACACAGGGGGTGTTGGAGTCAAGATTGGAGAGCAGGTCTCACGGATATTCAGGAGAGCAGTTTCCATGCTTCAGGCAGCTCTGAATCCAGACTGATGGTCATGGAGGCAACCAACAGATTCAGTGTGGAGATTAAGCTGTGAGATGGGCAGCTTTTCCAGGAGTTTGCCAAGGAAAGGAGTGATGGAGATTGGGCGATAGTTGGCCAGGCAAGACGGGTCGTCAAAGGGTTTCTTAAGAAGAGGGTGCACAAGGGAGTGCTTCAGGGGGGAAGGGAAGACTCCAGCGGTGAAGGAATGGTTCAGAAGTTGGCCAGGGTAGGCGCTAGGGAGTCAATGTGGTCCTTGATGGTTTTGGAGGAGCAGGGGTGAACCTGTTTTGACGAGACTTTCATAGATCGGACTTGTCTGGAAACCTTGTCAGGGGAGAATTTGGGAAAGGCAGAGAAGGAGGGAGGAGAGGTGGCCAAAGAAGGGCCAGAGGAAGAGCAGGGCGCGGAGGGAGGAAGGGGAGAGGAGGAGAGAGAGGACAGGATGTCCTGAGCTTTAGAGATGAAGTGAGCGGCCAGAGCCGTGCAGAGGGCTTGGGAGGGGAGAGGGGAGGTAGAGACTGCGGCAGGATTGGCCAGTTCCTTGCTGATTTTAAAGAGTGCAGCCGAGTTGTTAGATGCCGCAGAGATGCAGGCTTGGGTGTGAGCTCTCTTCTTGGTGTGGACAGAGAGACGGTATTGCCTTTGGAGCAGGCGGCAGGCCAGTTTGTCAGAGGATGTAGCAGAAGCACGCCATTTCCTCTCAGCCACCCTGCACTTGCGTTTAAGGGAGACGAGGTCTGAGTCGTACCAAGAGTTGCACTTGGCTTTGGGCTTCAGGCGGATCCTTATGACCGGGCCAAGAAGATTGAGAGTATCAGAGATAGCAGAGTGTAGCATGGAGAGGCGCGCCCATGTGAAGTGGCCTGAGAAGTGGCCTGTTACGCCAGGGAGACTCTGAGCGGATAACTTTGGACTGTTACTGTGTGCCCACTAATGTGCCAAGAACCTTGGCCACGCCCCTTGCTGGGGCTTTGTTTGAAAAAGGGACGTGTGGCCTGAGAAGTGGCCTGTTACGCCTGGGAGACTCTGAGCGGATAACTGTGGACTGTTACTGTGTGTCTACTAACTTGCCAAGAACCTGTAAGAATATGTGCAGTACTCTGAATACTTGGACATTTAAGTACTGCTTTCACCTGCTTTCATCTGGGAACGTATATATTACATTAATACAATATTATCCATTTGTTTTAGTGGCCACGCCCCTTGATCGCGCTTTGTTAGAAAAAGGGACGTGTGGACTGAGAAGTGGCCTGTTACGCCTGGCAGACTCTGAGCGGATAACTGGACTGTTACTGTGTGCCTACTAACGTGCCAAGAACCTTGGCCACGCCCCTTGTTCGCGCTTTGTTTGAAAAATGGACGCGTGGCCTGAGAAGTAGCCTGTTACGCCTGAGAGACTCTGAGCGGATAACTGTGGACTGTTACTGTGTGCCTACTAACGTGCCAAGAACCTGTAAGAATACGCGCAGCACTCTGAATACTTGGACATTTAAGTACTGCTTTCACCTGCTTTCATCTCGGAACGTACATATTACATTACTACAATATTATCCATTTGTTTTAGTGGCCACGCCCATTGTTCGCGCTGTTTGAAAAAGTGATGCGCGTGCGCCCATGCGCGCGCGCTCATATGAAGTGGCCTGAGAAGTGGCCTGTTGGGCTGGGGGCTGGTGCACGGTGCTGGTAGAAAGCTTTTTTGATTTCCTTTTCCTTTAGTACTCACACTGTGGTAGAAAGCTTTTTCTTGATTTCCTTTTCTCTTAGTACTCGCAGGTTAATAGAAGCTCAGCACGCTATACATACAGATACATATGGAGGCACAAGCATGTAATAGACACGGCAAAAGAAAGTGTGTTTCCCGAGATGAAACAGAGATATGAAAAATCTAGCATAATTAGGGAAGACAAGTGGCTAATGATACTGATGATGAATTGCTTGAATGCGCGCAAACGTGTTCTCTACAACCCATATGCAATATAAATAGCGATGATGTAGGTAATGCGGCTATTGTCTTGGAATCCTCTCAATCTCTATTCTGCGATGACCATCCAACAGACACTCCTAGTACAGACAGGGTGGGGAGGCGAATATGTATAAGGTTGGTACTTTGTCGCAATCATTTTTTAATACTCCTCCAATATTTGGCAGGTGAGATATTGCTACTATGCTTAACACAGCATCTGGAAAACAGGGAACAGAATGATGAAATTGGTAAATTAAGTCCAATTCAGGAACAATCATGTGAAGTGGGTTGTGGTTCAATGGTCAATAATGGGATGTTGGAGGAACTGTGCAAACACACAAGGTTGCTGAATGAAATATTTATGGTTTTGACTGCAATGCCTGATATATGTTGCCAAAAATGGTTGTGAATGACAGAAGGGAAGGCACTAATTACTAACAACAACCGAGACATGCAGGGAAATGCTTCTAAAAGCATTTATGAGGAATCAAAAGATAATGGTGCGGCTCCAGAAGGCGCTGCTAAAAAGAACTTAGATGCAGCTACCGGGGTGCTGTTCAAAGACAGTCTGCCCCAAAGGGATGATAGAAATTTAGTCTGTGATGAGAAAAACCCTGTATTGCCTGACTTCATAATTAAAGTCTTGAAAAAAAATGAAAAAAAAGAAGGAGAAAGAATACCCAGGCGCATGCACTGGCGCAAAAAGCCCTTAAGACTTCCTCTAGGAAATTCCTAAGAGATCCAAACATAAGGGAAGGTGAAAAACATGAAATGGCGAATGACGATGTCATCTTCGTGAATGAGGCACTACATATTAATCATGAAAGTTTGAAGGAAGATCAGATAAAGGATAAAGCGCCTCAGTGTACCTATATTTAAGGTCCGAATACACTATCTAAGGCAATGAAAAACAAAGAAATGTCTGGAAGAATAGATAAAAATCTGAAATCTATAGAATTAGGAATGAAAGATATATTTGATATATTTAAAAACTCAAACGCCCCCATGAAAATACATAGTCCTGAACCAGATGTACCAATAAAGGCGCTAATGGTTTCAGACTTACCAATGAAGGTCTCAAATGCCTCATGTTGGAGTGTTAACACGCAAGCTGCACTAAAAAGATATAATGATTGTGACAAAGATATTGTGGTTATGAATAGTGAGATGAATGTGGATGGACAGAATGAGGAGAGGTTAACAAAAAATAAAATCAATGATTCTAAGGAATATCTGGAGTTTAATGGAAAGGAACAAAGAAAGGGTGAAGGAGTGCAACCCACTAGTAACATCATGAATGGTGAAAGTAATACAGCGCTGAAGGTGGCAATGGAACTGGAAGGAAATGACCGGAGGCAAGATAAATCATGCCACATGATAGAAGAAAGAAAAGAGGGGAATAGTCAGAATTTGAACTCCGAATTAGATATAAGGAAGATCGTAGAGGAAATACTGAGTAATAAAAAACATTCTCCTGAAACAAACATGACTGGTATGAAGAAGAATGGTGCAATAGGAAATGAGAGACCAATGAATGAATGTATGACTGATGAGGGAAGAAATAGTATTCGGAATGTAGACTTCATGTATGGAGAAGGATTTGGAAGAAATACATGTGAACAAAATCCCAATGAAAAAACGAGAAATTGTGAAACTCAATTGCATCTAAGAAAACCAATATATCCGCAAGAGCATAGTCTAATCATGTGTAATATATTTGAGGAAGATAGGTTCCAACCATTAAATAGACCATTTATTTTGAGTATATTTTCAGAGATCCCAGAACTAAATCTGATCTCGTCGATAGATATTACATTCGTTGATTTTATACACATGTATAGGTTTGACTTTGTGCAGAAGGTGATACCTTCTCTGGTGAGAGCTCTTATCCTGAAAGAAGTTGCCACAATGCAGAAAAAAGGGTTTGATATATATGAGTTCCATCAAAACAGGGAGAAAGATGATTTTGGGCTCGACCCTAGTGCTATTAGGAATACACAACCTGAAGAGAGACACAAGCCTATTGAGATACATGGAACCGACACCAGTCTGTTAAAAGACATGCTTGAGTGGCGAGAGTTAGCAATGTCACTCAAAGAATCTATATCTCAACTAAAGATCATGGGAAAACCCCTTTAACACAAAAGCGTGTTATTGTTTGTTATCATGGAATACAAGGGGATGGTCTCACCTTGTTTCTGACAAGAAATTATGTGATTCTATGCAAAATTATGATTTAATATTTTTGCAGGAAACGTGGGTAACGGGATCCCTTTTATGGGACGGGTATGAGATCATATGCATAAAAGCAAAGACGGGCAACAAGGGTCGCCCAAACGGAGGAGTGGTGACTGCAATAAATAAAGATAATAAAGTGAGAATAATCTCTGATGTTCAATTAGAGGACTCTATATTGATTGTAACAGTGGAGATAGATGCTGATGAAGGTGTGATTGATGTTATGCTGATAAATATTTACTGGAATGCTTTAGCTAAATCTGATAACGATCTAGAAGAGGTTATGTTGAAGATGGATAACATAGTGGGTGAATGGAAGGATTATAAAACTGGAGGTGTAATTATCTTGGCTGGTGATTTAAACGCTGATTGCCACTTAAACGAAAGTGAAATGTTAACTCCATTGTTAGAAGAGAGCGACAGAAAGTCATTGCAGAATAGTAAGAAGAATAGAGGAAGATTATGGTTAAGATGTTCTGAGAGCTGGGGTCTTGAATAGGGATGTAACGGTATTACGGTATACCGTTAAAGATACCGTGAACCACTTAATTGAACAATAATAACCGTCACATTGTTTATACCGGTATACCGTTCATACCGTTAAGTGTGCTTTTCAATCTGATTTGGAAAGGCTGCAGTAAGCAAGTGCTGTGCAGTCTTGGTCTTGCAGTGTTGGATGTGCCGTCTGCCAAGTAGTTTCAGTTGGAGCAATTTTTAAATGCCATTCCATAAACCACACGTGCCTGACACAAAATCAATATGTTAGCAATAGGAAGAATAAATACAGTGCCAAGAAGGAAAAGGGTTTATTTTGGGTTGGCGGCTTTGAGGTTTATATATTTATAATGGCTAAAGTTTTCTAAACATATGACAAGGGGGGATTTCCCTGGTTCCATCATTGAATGTACATATAATAAGTCACACTGCAAAATATACTCATCTCTGTGGGTATTCCCTGCTGCCATACCAAGGTGTAACATGTCCGTGATTACTGAACACCAATTGGCCCGCAAGTAAACTAAAGGCTGTAACGTAAAGAGAGAGTGCGTGTTCGTGTGTATGCGCACAAGCGTATAGTACCATCAGACTCCATTGATCTGTGGCATGCAGGTTATCAAAATGGCAACATGTTCATCTTCACCAGTAGCCAGTGGGGGGGCTAAAAGCCTAAATGACCACTTAAGAAAAGCCATTCAGTTTGCTTTGCCAGTCGCAGCAGGGCTCCCCCCGCCCCTCCTCCTCTCCACACTTGTGTTTGAGTTTGGTGGAAGCAAGGGGTGGCATTTCAGTGGAAAGTATATTGAAAAGCCCAATTCTGGCCCTGGGTGCCTGGTTTTGTTTGTGATGATAAATCTGACAATGTATGACCTTTTAGAAAATATTTGTTAAGATTAGTTAACTCCACCTGCTATACTGCGATAACCATGATATACCGTCATTTGGCAAGAAGGTTATTGTACTGTCATAAAACTAATACCGTGACACCCCTAGTCTTGGAATCATCCATAATACGAACTCCACTTGGCATGCTAGAGGTCTAGAGTCCATACTAGACTATATTTTTGTAAGTACGTCTGTATTACTAACTATGGAAATATTGTTGTTTCTGAGGTGGAACAAAGTGATCACTCTATGTTATCTTGTGCGCTACCCTGGCGGAAAGAAAATACAATTAATGATTGTGCTATGTATAGTATGAATATAGAGGTACATTTCAGAGGTTCAAAGATATAATGGAATCCAGGTAAAATTGAAAAGTTGAATAACCTTATGCTAACTGTTTATGATGCTCAGACCTATGAGACTAACATTGTTATTCACCACCCAGAGGATGAGTGTAAAGCAGAAGACCACGTCTGTATTGCTCCGGGTTTTGATTGAAGGAGCTCAGTTGGGGCCTCCAACCGAGCCTCCTCTCTGTGAGGGTAAAGATCTTTTTAATGATATGACCCTCTACTGAGTATCACAGTAAAAAGAGTCTGTTCACTCAAAAGAGCGGGGAGAACACACCGCCACAAACCCAGCTGAAAATAAAGAAGAAGCGATAAGTATGATGTGACCAAACATACATAGAATGAAGTTCAAGACAATGTTGAATATACCTGGTTCTATCAGACTGGCTATTGGTGGCACCGATTGTACTACCTATGAAACAAAGTATGAATATAAGAACCGCTTGGGCAAACCTACATGTATTAGAGGAATTTAAGTTTTTCTTACCACTGGATGTTTTAGACTTTGTCCAAAGAAGACAACAACAGTATAAAACAACAAACAGGTAGGTTAGTGAGGGTTCTATTCCCGAGCGGAACGAGGAGCGCACTAGGTACGGGTTGGTGCATACCCTGCGCAGCGTCCAGCTGTGCACTTCGAGGAGTTCAGAGAAAAAAGTCCCAATGGTAGGTAGTTGGTGTTGGGTAGTAGGGCACAGAAGAGTTCCCCGCTAGTAGGGTAGTCAGGAGTGGTAAACAGTAAATGGAGTAGACCTAGGTGAATAAATAGGCTAATTGTCGAACTTTATAGATTAAGGTGAACAGGAACACTCAACACTAGGGCACACTGTTCAGACGTGTCCTGTCTGAGGATGTGATGGAGGAGCCCCAGGAAGCAACAGGTACTGCACGTTATGTCAGAGAAGTGCAGCTAGACCGAGGTAAGGCAGTCAGAAACGTCAGGCAGAAGCAATCCAGTAAACAGGTAAGAAGTCTTGGCAAGCTACTGCTTGGCAGCTACAGATCAAAACGTAAGGCAAGAGTAACCAGTGGGCAGGCTGAAGGGTCCTGGTACACAGAACACATCAATGAAAATGAGGGCGAAAGGCAGAAGCAGTCCGTAATGCAGGCAGGAATCAGAAACCAATTAATCAACGTCCAAGAAAACAAAGTAGGTGACAACTTTAAACAGAAGCAGCGAACCGAGTGGCAAGGCTTCATTTAAGTAAACGGAAACGGAGACAGCCGCAGAGCGCTTTAGAGTGACGTGAGATGATCAAGTCACGTGACCACACAAGCGAAGTGGCATGGGAATTGTAGCCGTTGAGTTCTCCGCTTCCTCTTCCATCGAGCAGTGAATGGAAAAACAAAGCGCCGCACACCACAAGGTAGGCAAACTGTTCTGTGCGTGCGTTTCTCCAAATAGAGTCTTCCTCCTGCAGCATGCGAACGGTGAAGTGTGACAAAAATTAAGACATACACCATAGGCAATTATTATGATATAGAAATTTAAAAAAGGAAATGCGCCAGGAATAGACATGAATTAAAAAAAGCCTTTCCGAATGATGATGCATTAAGAAAGAAGATCAAACAATGTAAACAGTACTACAGAAATTGGTTAAGAAATCATCAGATACTCATACAACAAAATGATGCTGATCTTATGTTTCAATCCATGAGGAGATCTACGACAAGAGGTTTTTGGGCGCTGATAAATAGTACAGAGAAAACTCAAATCCAGATGGTAATGATTCCAATTGCTAACAAGGACTGGAGAAAATATTTTGAAAATCTCTACAGGGAATCGAACTCTAAGGATATTGAATGGGATAATAACCGCCACAGAGATTGGACTTTAGATGTGTCTGCAACAAACATTCAGAAATACATAACAAAAGCTAAAGTCTCAAACACCCCAGGACCAAATAACCTATCTTTTATGACGATAAAAAATAACAAGGTGTTATGGCCGAATATACTTCATATATTATTTGATGATGTATTACATAAAGAGAGGCTACCGAAATCGTGGCTACTATCCTATGTCATACCTATATTTAAGAAAGGAAATAGATTGTGTCCTGGGAATTATCGACCAATCGCCTTAATGAACGTTGAGGCGAAAATCTTTTCCTCCATAGTTTTGGATAGATTGTTAAATTGGATTGAAGATAACAGCCTATTAGATATAAGGCAGATAGGCTTTAGGAAAGGTATAAGCACTGAGGTATAAGCACTGATGCAGGAGGCATGTTATTGATGCAATTGCAAAGTACTCCCAGAATTAAAAGCAGGAGACCTCTATAAATTGCATCAATGGACCTCTCTGCCGCTTTTGATAGGGTAGACAGGCCTTTACTCTGGAGGAGATTGATGGAGCTGGGTATCGACAACGACTTGCTAAATATTCTGGTTTGCTTATACTCGGATACTAGGATACATGTAAGAATGAGTAATATAGGCTTAATGACGTCAGAAATAAAGGTTGCTAATGGATTGAAACAGGGCTGTGCATTGGCTGCTATTTTGTTTAATCTATATGTATCTTCAGCAGGCATTGAGTTAGAAGGGAAAGGTCTGGCCCCTCCAAAAATAGGAAAAATACACTTGCAATGGTGCGCTTATGCAGACGATTTTTTGTTGTTTAATACAACTAAAATAGGGCTGCACAGACTAATAGGTGCCTTTGAGAACTTTATTAAGAAATTGAAACTCAAAATAAATGCTGAAAAAACATTGATTATAAACATAGGGAGAAGTAAAAAGGTCACACAAGAATACTCATGGTATTGCGAAGGAATTAAAATCAAATCTCAAAAAACACTGAAGTATCTTGGTTTTGTATTTTCAAATATGCCTACAAATAATTTTATTTACAAAACTGTCTAAAACAAACAGCCATGATTCAGCCAAGCAGTTAAGGATAGTAGAAAGGAAATATGGAAAATACACTCCACTGCCCTGCTTGGAATTCTACACAAAAAAAATAATACCTAGAATAACATATGGCATAGAATTTGTTGCAGATACTCTAACATATTACTTAAAGGTTGTAGAAGGTATGGTATGGAGGAATTTCCTATTCTTTTTACCCAAATGTCTACCATTTGAAGCTATAAGATACGATCTTGGCATATATTCACTTGAAAGTTACATGAAGTCGAAAAAGGCGGGTTTTTGGAGAAAATGTATGATAAGTGACTCTAATTTGTTGTATAATAGGATATTTAATGATGACATAGGAAAATTCTCAAGGGAATTTAAGGCATCAGTTGAAAAATTCATGTGTTGTCTTGGACTATCGTTAAGCATGCTAATAGAGAAGCCTCTGACAATAAAAAAGATATTAAAGGCCTTTGATTGGCTCGAGAATAATGCCTATCTAATAAACTCGAAATTATACATGAATGTTGTATCATTTTGGAAATGGGAGCTGAAGGCGGAACCATATTTACTTAAATACCCTTCTCGTATGATTCGCAACTGCACAATGAGATTTCGAACCAATGTTTTAAATACCCAAGAGATAAGAAATGTACTGTTTTCTGATGCTGAGGAATTTAAATACTGTAAATATTGTATGGTACAAGGCGTAAATGAAACATTATATCATCTATTAGTAAGATGCCTGAATCTTATGGGGAAGCGACTAGAATACTTTGAACAGTTTGTTGCAGATACATCATGTGTTAATACTGAACTACTGTGGTACGAGATGTTACATGGGAAATCGCTGGTGCTAAAAATAAGACTAATTGCCTTTTTAAAAAATGAATGCAGTTTGGAATAAGAATTCTGTTGTGGACCGCTTGCCAAAGTCAGTGCTGGTCTTGAAGTTCTGAAAGTGATTTAAGGTTGTAAATAAATGGTGAATATAAGGAAAAGATATATTTATATTAACATAGCTATGCTTTATATAAATTAAGGATTTTAGATATGTAAAAATGAAGGAAAATGGTAAGTACTATTGTATATATAATGGTTTGTAATGTCATATAAGTTAATTTGTAAAGGTTTGAATAAAGCAAGACAAAAACAAATAAAACATTTTTTTTAAAGTATGGAGAGGGTTGTGTCAGGGTGTGAGTCAGCCAAAGGGGTAGGGGGACGAGAGAAGGTGGCGGCGAAAGCCTCAACTGAGACACACGTTTCATCGGTCGGATGAGAGAAAGTGATGGAGGATGCATCCATGGGACTAGCTGGTCCCAACTGTCTCGGCCCACTCAACACAATGGACCCTGAGGTCTCACACGGGTACTAGGGGTCACTCATACTATGATAACCGTGTGGTGATTTGCATTAACAATGACATTTGTATCCACAGGGCTGCTCTCAAGTCACCTGGGCAATATAGACTGTTTTCCGGATGGAATTCTGTTTGTTGTATAAACCTCAGCATATGGTTCCAACCTGTACTCACGGGGGGCGGAAGGTGGGGGTAATCGGGCAATTGCCCCTGTTATGGGGGGAATGTTGTTTGACTTTGTTTTAAATGCCAATAAAAACAGGTTAAAAAAAAGAAAAAAGAACCAGGGCAGGGTGAACAGAGGAGAAACATGGCACATGTGACCTGGGGTGTTTTCTTCGTATTGAGGACGAGGGTGCTTTTTTGACTCCCAGCACATCCCCAAATCTTAAACAACAGGAGGGCGAGAACCTTTAAGTGAGTTAAAGCTCTTCCATTGGTGTAAAATGCTAAAGGTATAATGGAAGAGTTTAGCATGCTATCAATGCATGTGACTTCCACGGACATGACTCCACGCAGCACCACGCAATGGTCAAAACAATCCAATGTTGCAGCGATGACTAGAAGCAGTCACATGGCCGTCTTTCCTCAGCGTGAGCAAGGGTTGCTCTCCGTCCTTCACAAGGTAGGGAGGGCCTGTGCCCTGATCAGGACGAAGCCATAACTGGCAATGGGTCTTGCAGGTGGGGCAGAATCACTCCTCATTCCTTTTCATGCATGCGCTTTGTGTATTGTTCCACAGTGAGGTTATCACTCACCTCTGGGAGGTCCTTATTGTACATGCTGTAGGTTACGATACCTTTTATTTGAGCAGCAGAGAGGCAAAGACTGAATGGCTCAGACTAACCCATAGCAGCAATTTGGGATGGGCAGACCCACCAGTGCAGCGTGCGCCAGTTTTGTGGGCCAACGTGGGCCAGTTTGATGATTTGGTGCACTCGGCATGTGTTGGTTTTTGACTACTGGTACTGGAAAACCAATGTTCTTCCCAAAAGGCATCCCAGGGTACTACTTGAACCGTTTGTCATAAGCAGTCGCAAACTGCGTGAACAGATTTGTGGCACTTTATTCAGTGTGTCCGTGGTGATTTTTGGTCCCAGCTTGACCCTGTAGATAGAGTAGGGCAGGTGGAGTACATTATTCGTTTTCACAATCATACTGAACTAGCCCCGGCGTCAGGGACTTACAGGTTTTTTTCCATTGAAGAGGGCACAGGGTGCCTGGGTCCACTGTGACTTTAACAAAGAAAGCTTGATAGCTTTTCTTACATGGCGATTTAGGGTTTATTTTCCTATGCTGCCGGCTGCCTTTCTTTGTATGTTGCTCAGAGAGCAATAACCATTTGCAATGTTAATCCCCAGTCACTTACTCCCTGCATGGCTTTATTTAGGATGTTGATGCAAGTTTACGTCCAAATTGAGGCTATGGGTATACGCATGTCCACCAAAGAAGCCAGATTAGCATTTTATTGACCGTGGACAACTGGAATCCCATATGGAAGAAATTAAAAATGTTAAGTATTATCTAACGACTGCATGATCAAAATAATGCTCCAAGATACAGCATTGCACCAATTGAAGCTTTTGGTTCTGGCTATTAAGTGGCACTAAAGCACCACCTATGAGCAGAAACTGTTGCATTAATGTACAGTAGGGTAGAGGCAGGGCACTACAATACGAAGATCACTGCACTGATCATTTGGATTATGCTCTGGGCCCTGCTGCCAGGGATGGGGCTATAGGTAGACGGTGCCCTTCCGTCTCAAAATTGGGTTGAACAGAAACTGGGTAGAAGCCTAGTCACAAAGGTGCTGGGTCATTGGTCCTGATTTGTGATGATATTATCCATTCTCAAGAACTCAAACTAGTCGAAAGAGGTTGGTTTAATAACAGAATTTAGCCAATACGTGTTTCAAACCTCCTGGGTCTTTTTTCAAGACTGTGTGAAAATTCCAACATAGAAATACGTTGTTGATACACCCAAGTAGTGAAGCAGTGTGGCAGATACCATAAGTGTGGTGCGTCATATAGTTTGAGCGGAACATGTGTACATATGAAACATCATGGTAATTTAGTGCATTAGTCATTTTGATTCTACAGTAGTATCCAAAATGGTACATTAGCATGCGCTGTAAGCACATTGGGAGTAATGAATACATTATTATGCATCGACGACATGCACCAAGGGAGAAGAGAAGAGAGCTAGAGACTACGACTGATGCCACCATATCTGCAGACATATATCAATGCTAATGTTAATACAAGAGCATTGAGATCCGGCACTCAAAACTACCTGGTTCAACCAAGATGCAAAATATCAAAAGCCGAGAATGGGGCTTTCTTCCTAGCAGCGCCTAAACTCTGGAACCAGCTGCCGGATAATATGCAAAGTCAAAGTTCCTTACAGGCATTTAAGAAAGATTTGAAGACGCTACTATTCACTTGAGAGAGGATGGATATTTGATCTAACGTCAATTCTCGTTTTTAGCCTGGGCTCTAGTAGACCCAGTCTAGAAGCTTTACCCAGCTCTATGTTTTATGCTTGTTTTTTCAGTCCAACCTGTCCGCGCCTTTATGCCTGAGGGTCCGTAGTGCGCATTACAAATGTTGTAATATAATGTAATGTAGTGTTAGTTCTGTGTGGGATGCGGGACGTCCCTGTTGTACCATCAGTGGTTATGAGATCACAAGTTTGGTTGGTGAGGGTTTACCGTGTGGTGGGTGTTTGGAACATCGGTGTGGGCTATGAACTCTGAATAGGTGGGCTCTTGTTGGATTGCAACCCGGTTTAAAAAATAGATGCAAAATATAAATGGGGAGCCTGATGTGGGCCTGGTGTCGCGGGAGTGCAGTTGCGTGGTGGTCAATCCATGCAGTGGCCAGGTGGGCCTTGTACCAGCTCTAATAAACTGCTGTTAATCCTGTCAGATGTCAGGCCTGTAGCGCCTGTGGCTCTGGTAGTTAATGTCACTCATGTGTGCCAAAGGGCCCTGGGAAAACATCAGTGTTCTAGTGTATCTTGTTCTGGCACTGTGGTCAGAAAAGGTGTGGCTGAATAGCCCTGTCAGTGTTTGGAGGCAAGGGTGTAACGGCCCATGAGACTGGTTAGGAGTGGGGCATAACTATGGGCCTGGGACTGGGTGGTGACTGAAGTGGGATAGGGTTAGCCCGTCCGCTAGTAGAGGGCTGGGGTTAGTGGGGATTCCCAGCGAGAGTTGGGTGGTCTGGAGAGGTTTGGTAGGTTGGCTCCTTGGTGGGCTTGGAGACTCAGTATAAAGGGACGGTTGATGTGTGGCAGCTGTCTGCCATTGGGAGGGTGGAATTGGGATATTTCTGTCATGCGGCTGTGTTGTTAATAAATTAAGGGGTTGAGGGGGAGTGGTGTAGCCAAGTTAAGGTGGAGTCGCAGGCGAGAGGAGGTAGTGGGGTCTGAGCTGGGTAAGGTTTGAGTCAATATTAAAGAGTCGGACTAGATGCATCGCTGAATAGTGCAATGTATTGAGCCTGCAAGGACTCTGCCAAAGAAGAAACAAGGCGTCCCATGGTGGGTCATTGCTGAAGTATGCCTGGGCCATGCTGCAGCTAGCAGTATTGGGTGCGCAAACAGCTCATACTGTATGTGCGAGATGCTGTATGTGCTAGGGGAGAGGGGGCTTTTACCTGTCAGTCCATGGTGGCCTCCTGTAAGCTGATGAGTGGTCTTGTAATCTTTTGATGCCAACCACCATCTTGGGCGTGCTTATGTAGGCGTTTCTGGCTACCGCTGTGACGTGTTTTGCTCATGTAATTGTAATGCGCAGCACCTCATGTTAATATATGCTAAATTGATCAGCGCTGTTACAGTGTGTGGATGCTAATACCCATCATGAAATTTAATTAAGAGTTTATAGGTTTCACGTGATATGGGGGTTCTGAAAAAGCCTGGTACGACGGGTCTTATAATGTGATTAAAAGTAAGCTTGTGTGTCCAGGCATGTTTCTGTCATGATGGTCCAAACACCTACCACACAGTAAAACCACCCTACTAAACTTGTGATCTTATTACCACTGATGGCATAACAGGGCCATCCCGCATCCCACAGTGAACCAACACTAACACTCTTCTTTTCTCCCTCCTCCCATGGGGCATGACGTCAGTGCATAGAAATACATTACAGTACAGCTATGGAGAAACAACATATGAGGTGGAGCAAAAAGCGTGTAGGTGTTGTTTATTTACAGACCCATTGACTGCCCGTGGCCATGCTAATCTAATCCCAATGGCTCTTCTTCCTACCAACTTCCTGCACCTCCCTGGCCAAAGCACATCCTCTGGGGATCTCTTTGAGCTAGCTTTATCAAGCCTTACCACGAAAGTTGTCCTCACTCTTTTTGTAAGCACTTCACTTGCCATTCACTGAAGTCACATTAAAAACAAGCATTGGCAAAAAGCCAACAGTTTTAGCTTGTGTATGTGCATTAGGCCTTTGCCAGACATTAGATGACCAGGTGCTGGCAACCTTTTGCAGCTGCCACCATTGATTGGCAGGTGCCTGGCAAACGTATTCCCTGTGCCTACACAAAAGCTCACACTGTTGGCATCGCCAATGATGGTTAAAGCATACTTGCCAACCCTACTGATTTAGGCAGTAGGCTACTGCTTTTTAAGTAGTCCTATCACCTACAGATTTGGGTGACTGATCCTACTGCTTTTTACAGTGGCAGGTGATTTATGTGACTCCAAGACAATTAATCTGTCTGTGCGGTGGTCGGGTGATACATTGGAGTGATGGGCTCAGATCAATCCACTGACCTGACATCTAGAAGAAATGAAATTATATTTTATTTGTATCGTGCTTGAACACAAGTGTTTCAGAGCGCAGCCAGGCAAAAAGGTAGGGGAACAAGGGAGAACAAAAAAGAAAAAAAAAAATCAAGCGATCTTACTAGGCCCAGTGACATTTAAGAAAGCGCAAGTGCATGGAAAAGGGAAAATGGGGAAAGTGCATGGAAGGGGGGAGTGAAAGTGTGGAGCAGAGGAGAGAAAACCGAATAAATATTAAATTAAATAAATAAAATAAATAAGGGTGATAAACCATGGTAGTGCAGCCAGCAAGTGGCAGGTGAAAGTTAGTCAAATAAGGTATATCTGATAAGTGAAGAAGAAAAGTGGGAGGGGGTCTGTATGGGTACAGATACAGAACCCTAGTGCAGAGGGTGGCCTGGAGGCACTGCAGGACGGTGGCAGGGTGAGCAGGTACCTGGGCCCAAATGACAGAGGGTGGCCAGGTGCAGGATGCCAAGAAAAGAAACAGATCAACAGGGGAGAAAGGGAGCAAAGGCACAGGCAAAGAGGAAGGTCTTGAGATGCTTCCGGAACTGGAGATGGTTTTCCTTAAGTTTCAAGGTGGCCGGGAGGCTGTTCCAAAGTAAGGCACTAACCGAAGACAGAGATCTACACCCAGCTCGTTTCTTTTCAAAACGACTATCCCTGAAGGAGTTAGAAGATGAAGAGCGTAGGGCTCAAGAGGGGAGGTATTTACGGAGGGATAGTTGAAGGTATTTTGGACCAAGGCCCGAGAAAGATGACCCTGCCCTGCACTCTTGCCAGGACAGACCTTAGGTGAACCTCCAGTGAAGGCAAGTGGCAGAGCGTACCATCATCACCCAGCATCTGCCTAGCAGACTGATGAGGGTATCATTCTCCATGTTCAGTATTCAACCTGCATTGAAGGAATAATATGTATTGCCCGGGGTGCTGATACAGAGCAGTGGCAAACGTTGTCTACCAGCTCTCTGTGATTATTTTCTATGAAGTTAGGTCATTGAATTTGGTGGTAACTTACCATTCACAAATATACATTTTAAACATTTTGCTGTGCATTTTAAAATGCTCCATTGGTGCTAAGAATGTATGTTTTGCAATTTCCTGTGATGTCTTTGTTATGCTAAGTATTATTTTTGAAACTCGAAAAATCCTACATCTTTTTGGTCACAGAATGTTGGCAAGTTATGCTAAGTATTATTTTTGAAACTTGAAAAATCCTACATCTTTTTGGTCAAAGAATGTTGGCAAGTATGTTACAGTGGCGAGGTTTAACCAGCTGGATGCGGGCCGACATCATTTCGAAGTGGTTCCCGCACGTCTTCAGCCGGACCACCAGGATGGCACCCTTCAGAGATGCGGGCTCGTGAGTGCCTGGACTGGTGGGTAGTTCTCAAAGACGACTGAAGGGCTGAAAACACCACGTCTTATCAAGAAAACAAATGAACACATCAGAATTCATTTTAAAAAAAAAGGGTCGCCTTCCGCAAACGAAGGCATGGAATCCACCATCGGCAAGGCAGTGGAGATAACACGCCGACACGTGATGTTTATACCAAAGGCTTCTGCTTCACACATTCTGCAATGTGCAGAGGGGACAAATTAATAATAATTAAACAACAAAAACAGAGACGAAACATTACGGATGAATGTACAACTCGGCGCTGGGGCACTCCCCTCTCCGCCTCACCCTGGGGCAGAGACGGGAACATCATAACTAAGGGAAGGAACATGTCTCTTACTGAAATGTGCGCGCTCCGCTGCCTCGGGACAAAGCGCCATGTTCTGCTCGGCTGGGCTCGGGTCCGCTCACCTGGAAGCCCGCGCTGGCGCCGCCAGGGCGGTTCTGGAAGCCACGCCAAGCAGGGTGGGGCCGGAGCGCGGGAAGCTGCGTTGAGAGCATGTGGCGTCGAAAGATTATCGCGTCAAGCCTCAACGCCTCACAAGTGTAGACAATGATTCTTTTCAGGGCATGCTGTCGAACATCATGACGTCTGTTTCAAAACAAGACTCAAAGAAAGACTTCACTGCTGTAAACAAGCTGCTGAGACAATAACCGTTCGCATGGCTAACAGGCTGACGAGTTCCTGAGTGGGCGATTTTCAGATGTGACTTTGGTTATTGTGTGTATCTTTTTGCTGTGGCCACTGCCATGGCAGCTGTATGCCGTAATTCTGTCTTGTGGCTTGGCTGTAATGGCAGGAGCCAGACTCATGATTTTGGGGGCCTGGATGGAAAGCTTGTAGGGAGTGGGGCCATTAAACACATTGCACTGTTGAGCAAACCCCCCACTCTCTGCCCCCCAACCCCATTCCTTTGAGCACAGGAGGCTGAATAGCTATTTCAACTTACTTTGGCCCATTAGATTCATCTTTCCCCACAATTCAGAGTTTAACAAAGTGGCTAATCATTGGAGGTGCGGTCCATTTAAAAGGTGAGCCCAGCATCAAGCCGTCAGAGTCATCATAGGGCAGTGGTCTTCAAACATTTTTCTGCCAACATCTCTTGCCCCCCATGACTTTATTTTACAGGTGCCACCTATCCCTGGTAATGGGGTCAGCTGGCATGTGGAAAGGGAGGCACGCGGTATGTCAAGCAAACCCTAACCCAGTGGTTGGCTGTGGGTGACGGCATGCCAAGATGCCACCTTCACCCACTCCAATGTATACCACTAAACGTATTTAGCCTTGAAGCGAAGGCCAACCTTGGATGCTTTGGAGGGGTATCCTATTGAGGTCAAGATGACATTTGGTGAACATGGAGGGTGAAAATGCATACCTAGGAGGACACCACCCCAGGAATTGAAAAGTATGCTTCTGCGGCAGGAGGATTGAAGAGGGGTCGAAGCCAGCTCATCAAACCAATTGTCTCAGGTTGTTTCATTGCAGATGGATGAGAGGGAGCATATGTTTCAAATTTAAAAACTCCAAACACTGATCACTGAGGATGGAATTTACACATCTCTGAACAGGCTCGCTCAGAACATATGACTTTTTCGTTTTGGATTCTTAATTTTCACTGCCTTTTCTTCCTCATCTCTCACCTTCCCCAGCTCTTTCTCTACTATCTCTTAATTCTTCACACTCCCATCTCTGTTCTTTCTATCCCTCCACTGTTCTGCCACCCTTCACTCTCTCGCTCCTTCAGATGTCTGGTTTGTACTCCTACTCACTCTTTCACACTTCCTTGTGTTCTCATATTCCCTCTTCCATTCTAGTTCAATGTTCTCCTTCATTAGTTTACCATTTATTGTCCTTTGTCTGTCACTCCTTCCTGTTCCTTCTGTATCACTTTGTTTCCTCCTATCCTGACATTTTGTTTAGTTTCTTTCCTTTATGCATACTATCTATTATCGTTGCTCTCACCCTCATGCTGTCTCCTGGTTCTCCCTCACTTCCATTCTGTCTCCTCACTCTTTCTTTCATTCAGGTGCATGGATCGTCCTCCCTTGCATTCTCTTTCTTAACCTCTTTCATGTTCTTTCTCTTGTACTCCCTTTTTCTCTCTCTTCTATCCCTCCCATTCTGTCATTGCTTTCTTCCCCATTTGTTATGCTCTATTTTCACCTCCAATTTTGTATTTTGTCTCTCTTACTCCCCTTCTCGAGATCACTGAAGTTGGCCCACGCGTAGGTAATTCAGTCCTGGTGTTTCCTTCCCAGCAAGTCTAAAAGTCCCAGTATGCAAATTCTATAGCTCTGTATCTGTCTCTCCCTCTCTCTCTAGCTATCCGTCCTGTTATCAGGGTCGGATTGGCCCCTCAGCCTTTCGGCCCATGGCCGGGCTGAAATCGTCCCTGGGAAATGGGGCCTGGTTTCTGGCCACGCATCAGCCAGTTTGGAAAAATACATTTGAAAAAAAAAGATTTCTTTTTTTCAATTTTTTTAATCCCTCTAGGTGGATAAATGAGTACCAACACAGGTTGGGTGATGATATTGTATGCATATTTGTTCTATAAAAAAGAGCTTAAACAAAAGTGCTATACAATAACATATTATCATTTGGCCTTGGACATCTGCTTGCATTCACAGTAATTTGACAGTATGGATCCATACACACAGATATTAATGATACATATGGTGATCGATTCTTGTATGAAATGTGTATCACATTAGTGAAATTATAACCATATTTTTCGTAGTGTACCTAGGAACAATGGTATTTGATGCCACTTCCTATTTTGTCAAGGGGTGAAAGGTTGTGTTTCATCGCTTCCTGGGATGTCACTTTGGGGTGGGGTCAAATGATATCACTTCTGGTGATGTCATCAGAGGTCCAGGGTCGTGAGGCGAGGGGTGGGCCACTTTTTTGAGGCGAGGGTTGGGCCCCTTTTTTTGGGTGACCAGGCCCATTTCTTATCCCAGTCCGACCCTGCCTCTTATATACCTCTTTCTCTCTCTCATCCCCTCTATCTCCCCCTATCCCTTCCCTTCACTCATTCAATCTCTTGCTTCCCTCACGATTACATTGTGCCTCATTACGGGTCTGGTAGTAACCGTGCCGGTAAAACCGGCAGGTTGCCGCCGGGCCCATAATGAATTACCAGCACCTGATTTCCCAGTAACACCAGGGTATTCCGACCCCGGCGACCGGGAAGTCAGGTGCCAGTAATTTTGTAAGTCCCCAATGGGGACCACAGAAGCACCCCACCGTTAACAACGGTGCTGGTGCTTCCGTGAAACTCTGCGGGTGGGTGCCGTTCCAACTGGCAGGACAGCACCCGCCCGCAGAGTCGTACTGTGCCGTCTGGAAACACTTGTGCTGATGGGCTTACCGGCACCAGTGCTTGCCGTCGTAATGAGGCCCATTCTCTTGCCGTGTGCTTGCTCTTACTCATATCTCCCCTACCATTCTTAATTTCCCTCCTTTTCAGTTTCATCCATCTCTCTCTCTCTCTCTCTCTCTCTCTCTTTCTCTTTCTCTCTCTCTCTCTCTCTCTCTCTCCTTTCTCGGTCTGGCTCTCTGTATCCCTTGACATCTCATCCTGCCTCTCTTTCCCTCTGTCTCGATCTCCCTCGCCCCCTGTCACTCGCCCCTTACACGTCTGTGGCTGTCACGCATCACCCCTTTGGTTCTGTTTCTCCCTTCAGCTCTGTATGTGCTACAGATTCTTATATGGTGCCTCAGTCCCTTCACTTTTACCCTTCTCTGCTCTTTCACCTCCTCCCACCCCCTTTCCAGTTTGTTTTCGCTGCCTTCTGTTTTTTTGTTCTCTGTGTAACAGCCACAGTTGTCGCAGCGTGCCCCTTCAGGGGACTCTGCTGCCCACTTCAGTAATATATTCCTTGATGTATATTGATATCAGAGAGCGAGGCACAGCATATCTAGTCAAGGACAGCTATGATGGGCATTTTCCAACATAGGCGCAAGGAAGGTAAATCCGCTGTTAGAACTGTCAACTGGAGAACCAATGTATTCTAGGATTTTTACCACGAAGAACCAATGAAAGTATCACGTGTACACCCTAATTTGCCTTCCAAGTAACGCAAACAAGCCGCCTAGCTACCCTTGCAGGACTAGACAAACATTGCTATACCCTAGAATTCCCATAAGTGAATGCATATTATCAAATTGTATGCACTAATACACTGGTATGGGGACAATATGATGTTCATTACAAATGAGACCATCATTAATGATGACCTTTTCTGATTCTTGTGATATTTTATGAGAATTTGTTGTGATATTCTGCTTTTTAATCTTGTGATCTATATAAGAACAATATGTAATGCACTGTATTGACATATGTGTGTAAAGTTTTTTGGACAAAACTAAATCACACAATAAATAAATAAATACATACAAAATAATAATAAAACTATTGAAAACGAGGCCGGTTCAAAGGATCAGATAAAATGTGTCATTTTCAGCGACAATGGCCCTCATTAGGACCCTGGCGGAGAGGGTTTTACGCCGGCGTAGTGCATGGCGTACCTCTCCGCCAGACTACGAGTTCCCGTAGCGCCATGGATGATTTTTACGCCTGCTTTTTGCAGGCGGAAAAATCCATGGCGCTAAGGGACCTTGATGTTAATTACGCCACCGTAATTTACGGTGGCGTAATTAACGCCTTCCCCACTCCCATTATACCCTATGGGGTAAGAATGGGAATGGGGAAGGGTAAAATGGGGATTGGGGACTTACCGCCCCGCCAAGGTCGGCATGGGGCGGTAAGTCCGCCAACCACCTTGGCGGAGTTGGCAGCTTAGCGCCATGGACCATGGTGCAAATTGCACCCTGGTCCTCCGCCAAGGTCGTAATGAGGGCCAATGTGTTTTTCCATCAGTAGTTATGTGTAAGCATCCTTCTCTCACTACATGACCAGGGAGTTAATTCTGTGAACACTCTTCTTCAACGACGCACAGAGCTGTGCAGTCAAGTGCAGACGTTCTGCACTTGCATCTTGTCAGGCAACCCATTTTGCACTTTCATGAGATGAACTCAGGGCATGTTTTGGCTGCTAATTGAAGTCTCGTCTAGCATGGCTCATACAGGCTCATACAATGCGTCATACATTTTGACCCAGCCGCTGTTCGTTAGTGGAGACAGTTCAGATGCTGAGAGAAGAATCTGACCCTCAACATGGCCACCTTGGTAGACGACCCTCCTCACATGCTTCCCCAGGGCTACCTTGGTTGGTGGAATTTGCTGCGCATTGTTCTTCTTTGTGAAGAGTTTCAGTCGTGCCATATTAACATCTGCGCACAGGCTGGTATTTTGAAACAGCAGAATGGCAAACCTCTGGATGGTGTGCGCACTACATCTTCTGGTGTGTCGCCTGGAACTGTGGGCAGCTGTAGAAGTACCCCTGTCAGTGCAGACAGTTCATCCCAAACTGACTCTGCACTCTCCTTATCATGGCCAGTGAAACTGGGACTGCTGTCACATCCTGTCAGTGCATGGTGGGACATTGGTAGTGGCGTGTGCTTCCGCGGGTCCCAGGCCATGATGCTGTTGGCAATAGGAGGAGCATTAGTCTATTGGCGTGGCACGTGGCTGATGGTTTTAGCGCTTGCAGCCCCAGATCCTCCAACAATGACAGTGCTTCAGCCCTCCCTTCCAGGGAATGAGGGAGATAACAGTGCCAATGTTGCTGTACTTCGATTGCGGTCTCTTTTGACTACAGCAGCAGTTGTGAAGAAATTGCTATGCATCTCCGTTGGGTGGAGGGGGGCAAACCACTTGCACCCTGTGAGACTGCTGACAGACAAAATTTCCTATCCGAAGAGATGAACATGGTCATAGCAGAGGCTCAAGCCCGGTTGACAGTATGTCTACAAATTCCTTCTTATGTCTGTGTGCATGTAACATCGACCCTAGCACGTGCTGTAGCTGGTGCATTTGCCATTTTATCTTTGGTACTGGAGCACCTAGGATCATGCATTCCAGGAAGCAACATAGAAGGCACATATTATGTTTGGCCTATTTTCAGGAAGCTGTTCCATAGCTTGAATTCTCCAAACATAGTGGATCATGCAATCTGGGCAGCACATGCGAGGTGAACTGCGTTGCTGTCACGGTCCAGCTCACAGGCTTTGCCGAGAGCCACACCCTTGTCATCTTCAACGGCTAGAAAGACATCACTGCCATCACTCTCTTCCCGCATGTCTGGAAACTGGGCAAGGAGCTTCTCCTTCAGTCGAGTAGAGTGGGCACTGGTGCAGGATTGGAACAGCTTGATTCCCAGCTGTTCCAATCCTGGACTAATAGAGGTGGGAGAGATCAGCCAGCTTTCATACTGATGCTATTTCTGTATCTAACCTGATCTCCACAATGTGGATGACCGCTTCAGCAAAGGTGACCGTGGGTGCTTCTCTTTCTTGATCTATGTCCTTGGATTCATTAGACTTGATATTTCTTGCATGGTTGTAAGGGTCCAATAAGCAGTTAGTGTGATATTTAGCTTCATGGGTCATCATGTCTTCAGCGCTGAGTTGACCCAGTATTACTGTGTCGCCAATAATCTCTGCACAGCTCCTCGCATATTTGCCCATTTTGAAAACTGCATCTTGGCGACCTCTGTCCCAGCAGGATGCCCACAGAAAAAAAAAACATCTTGGACTGCTTTCTCAGAATTTGATAAACATGAACGTGACTTGGTGTGTTTGGGTACAGTGGATGTACAGCATGACTGTTACCTTCTTTCCTGACTGCTTGTTTTTCTGCTCTTGCAAATGTAGTATTCTTGTCCTTTAGTCTAGATGTATGACTGTGCTAGGCATGGCTTCCCATCATGGATGCTTCAATGCCATGACCATCATCAAGACTTTCCAATGGGAGAGTTTGTGGAAGTCGCACTAGTCCTTCAAACCTGCTACAATTCCCTTAACGAACAATTTTACCCAATTGACCTATCCATGTGGACTGGGAATTACATGAGAGAGATTTGTCTGTCTTGTGTTCTTTACACATGAGGCATAGCTTCCAGGAAGTGTGAGCTGGTGGTGAAGATTTTGATTGCACATGCCTCTTGAGATCAACTAACTTGAAGCTCTTGGACATTATGGCTATCATTAGTGCTAGGTAGCACTCACTTTAGTATAAAAAGCATCAACAACATGGCTGGAATTCCCAAGGAACTGCAATGACTGCAGTCTAGCATAAGGGCAGCTTCTGCCAATCAGCATTTACAACCAGCAACTTCTAGGTGAATCTGCACAGATGCAAACATATGAACACGTTCATATTAATGTTCTTGTAGTTACTGCTCTGAATCTACCACCACCACCACAAACACCTCCAACACATCACCACAAAAGCAACAACACACTCTACAACCACTACAGCTCAACTACCACTAGATACTGAGCAAGCAATGCTTTCAATATGTATCATGTTATTTCATTTGAAAACTAACTATATTCACAAGTCTGCCATTGCTGATTGATGTGATAAAAATCAATGGCAGCACTGCTTTAAGATGTTTCTGGTGGTTGATGACCGCATAACGTCGCTGATGCAACTGAGATATTTATATAAGTCGATCAATGGTGGCAACCATATTGTAATTCAATTGATGGGTTATTCTTAATTAGATAATAGTAATTTTGTTGGTAACAAACAGCGCTAAATAATGTCTCCCCCCAAGGTCCAAGAACATCTATATTAAGCAAATTAAAACCCCCTATAAACATTCAATCCTCCCCAGTTCGCCAGCTATATAGATTCACAGTAACTGTGGGTAGTCATTTTTAAAAATGACTACCACAGCTGACTGCAGCCAACTCTGCAATGGCTTCCCATCCAAATCAATTCATATTGTAAGTATCTACATGAGTCCAAAATGTGGTGCTTTCATCACAAAAATACACAATGATCGTGGTGTTGTGGCAATGCAGCTCCACTACAAGGCATCAAGCAGCTCTTAACTTTGTATTGTAAACAATACAGCAGAGCACTAAAAACAATCAAGGATATATTAATAATGCACAACTTAGTCCTTAAACCTTATAAGGGCCCCTATGAAAGCAGCACCTTTGGATCCCTGTCCCATTAGGTGTATCGCCACACCCTCGTCTTTGGGGGAAGTTTCTGCGGCACTCCATCCATGCGATGTCTAAGGATGTCGCTAGGATCAACATTCTTTGGTTGGGAGAAAGGTTGAGAAGCGGATCCAGAAAAATGAATTTTCGGGTTCACCCAAATCCCACCCAGCAACATCTTCAGAGTCGGCGTCACCACGACACATTGTTGCTCTGCTCACAAGCTCTACATTTCACAACTTCCCATGCTAAACTTTTACGCAGTGCTTCCTATGTCAAATTCCTCTGAAGGGCAACACGGGGAGGATAGCACAGGGGCAACACGTTTGTCTTGAAAGCAAGACAACGCAGAACAACCAGGTTTGAATCCCGTTCCTGCGCTTGATCTCAGGTATTAAGCAAGTAATAAAAAATGGAATAAAATTAAGCTCAATTTTGACATGCCTCTAGAAATAAACCCCTGTAACCTCATCTTTAATTCAGTGACAACCTTAAAGTGAGGTTGCCTTGTGGCATAACAGACATCCTAAACCAATTTAGATTTAGCTTACAACTGTCTTATTCTTCCCATGCCCGTTCCTAAAGCACACGTTTGTGACTGTCACAACTGACTGCAACCAGCCACCTTGTGGGACATTTTACTGTTGGCCCCCCTTTCCATGAATCATCTTGAAAGGAGCGTTGCCAGATACAGGGGGAAAGTCTGTCAGTGCATATGCTTTCCTACACCGAACGCAAGACGCTCTTGCTCCCACATTGTGCCAATGTACATTAACACCTTTTTGTATCTTTCAACCTGCTCAATGGATTGAGGAAGAAAGATGGCAATCCTGTAATGTTCAATTCAACAGGAGTGACAGCATTTCTACATGTTTCTAGACGCAAAATGGACAACATTGTCATTCATAATAACGCAAGGGAAGCCTTCATGCATCTATATTTTTGTTAAGCTATCAATGACTTACCTATTAGTTGGGGAGGCCATGAAATAATTCTCACCAACTTTGATGAACAGTTTACGAAGACTCTGGCACATTGTATTTTATGCTATAAAATATGTTTTTAAATGGTCCTATGGAATCAATAGCTAGGTACTTCTATGGTCCACACAGAGCTTCTGTGGGAAGGAGTGGTCTGTGATAGGTCGATTGGGACTTACCTTATGAATGAACTTCTCACCTAGCCATGTTTCCCTGAATGTCCCTAATTGGGGCCATCAATATGTGTGGCACACTTTGCGTTTGTCAAAGTGAATCCTAAATGACTTAAATGTGCAAGCTTAATTATCTTATTTCGTAGACTAGAGTGGAGGTACACATTTGCCAGAACGCCTCTACACGCTATCCTTGACAATTCATATGCTGCTTTAGCACAGGCTTGAAGCTGGGCGGGGAGCTACCTCTCACATGGACAATCATCCTTCAAATAGCATATCACACACACCTCCTCCTCATCACATTTCATGGCATTCTACCATTCTTCACACATCATGCCAAACTCACTAGCCAAATGTCCTGTGCATTATTAGACAAACAGCAAAAGCAAAGCTAAGTGGGCACCACTTGGTAGTAATCGGCTTGGATTCAGTAAATTGAAACAAAAAAACGTTCACTGGTACTTAAATTTAATGATGAAGTGTTCAGGAGCTGACTGTGACGAGTCTGGAGACACCCTGACTCAAAAATAACAGCCTTCAAACCAATCCATAATCAACAAACTCCAGGTTCTCCATAATAATGCGCTACGTGCAGCACTCAACATCCGAAGGCGAGAGCACATTTCCACAACCAGGTAAGCATGTAAATGGCTTTCCATACAGCAAGAAATTGACCTCAAAACCATCTGCCTCACTTACAAGTCCTTAAACCACCTAGCCCCATCGTACCTCACCAACAAATTTACTTTAAAAACCGCCACCAGAACCACCAGATCATCCAACTCCCTATGCCTGTCAGCGACTAGATTTGCCCTAGAAAGAGCAGGAGGCACTAGTTTCACAGTGCTTGCCTCCCAACTTTGGAACACCCTACTACTCAACATTTAAAACTACTGAGTCCTTTCCGATCAAAGAATAGCATTTACCTTCACTTTCTAAGATCTTCAACTCCCCAAGGCCGTAACCATGCCTATATTATATGTAAATTGTTGCACCATGTAATTCATGTAAATGTATATCTCATGCCTGTAACCGCTTCCTTAAGCGCCCTTCTACCTACGGGTCCGGAGCACTATACAAATAAATAAAACAAACAAACAAACAAAAATACGTGAAGCAGGAGGCTGGGTAAAAATAACCTAGCCACACAGTCGCTCTCTCTCTTAATCCCGACAATGGCTGTTGAAATTTCAAAAAATATCTGAGACCCAATTGCGTGGTCATTAAGTGTGTAGATAAGGTATCCGAATTGGTATAAATCCTCAAAAAAAGGAGGAGAGTCTGTAACTTGTTTCTCAGTAAATAGTTTATACATAAAAAAAGAAATAATAAATCAATTTCCATGAATGGTCACTAATAACATCTTAGTGAGGAAGTGGCCAACACTTTCTTAAGATACAGACTAAATGTGCCAATGGATTTCGGAGACTGTTCTCCTCATCAGGGTAGGTCTGTTACATTACACAGAATTACATCAAAATGCACACATGTGTTAATACATCAATTGTTAATAATAAAAAAGAGAGTAACATACCAGGCGCAGATAGTTTCAATTGTTGGTAGAGTGCACGTACCGGAAAGAAAATAGTAAAAAGAATTGGAGTGAGGGATAAATAAAATGCAAGTGATGTGTGAAAAAAATAAGAGAAAGTATAATCGTTACCTGGAAGGTGTATGGCCTTGTACTAATCAGGAGGGTTCCTGTAGCAATGCGTGTAGAAATGTGGATTAAAAAATACATGCTGTGGACATACAAGAGCTGGCAGTGCATAACGTCCTGCCTCTAACTGGCAAATGCAAACAAACGTAACATGTGATTAGTAATGGGGCCCCATATGTGGGTAGAATAGAATGTTCAAATCTGTTCCATTGCGTACCTGTCGGAGAGAATGAAGTTAAGGACAGTGTTCCTCGGCAAGCTGTGTGCGAACGAGAAGCACAGAGCTTCTTTGCTAGTCCATCTCCTAGGTAACGGAACTCTTTTGTATCACGTAGCCACGTCGCGTCTAAAAGTGGCGCGATATGGGTGATAATAGTTTGATGGTAGATGTATTAGCTATGATATTGCTAAAATGCTAATGAATGAAAGTACAAATGCTTACTACCTTGCAGAGAATTGTAGTGCGTAAAAATGAAATTAGTCAAAAATGATGTGATAGATATAGAAGAAAGACTGCTAACTGTAATGAACCATGGGAACACCGGGAGCCTTATGAAGTGGAGAACTCATACTTCCAATACAAACATCAGTTCTTCCTACAGATCTCAGGAACATCGATGGGTGCCACTATGGCACCCACATGTGCAAACTGTTTTATGTATCAATTTGAGATGGACCACATACTAAACAAGTACGAAAGGAGCAAGAACATCCACCTGTGGGTACGTTACATTGATGATATTTTAGGGGTTTGGAAAGGCACTGAAGCAGAATTTGACACCTTTTTTGAGTACCTTAACAGTATCGACAGTCGAATCCAATTCACCAAAGAAATAACTTGTAACATGATCACTTTCCTCAATGTCAAAATAGAGAACAAAGAACCAGGCTACAACACCACTCTTTTTCGTAAATCCACAGACCGTATCAATTTGTTACATCACCTCAGTTTCCACCAACCTAGCTGTTACGCTCACCTGGCTCCCACAGGGGCGTCGATCTGAATTGGACAGATGCGGTCTCCACCAATGTGATGCGTAGTGCCGAGATGACAGACTGGACTGGCCCACCTAGCTTCGTTTGCTTGGCCCGTAGTAATATTCTTCTGCAAATGGAGAAAGGGAATTAACCACCCGTGGAGTTGAGCGTAAACCCCCCACCCCCGCTGTTCTCCCCACTGATCACCTTTGATGTCCCCTCTTATAGTCTCACCTGATGGTTTGGAAAGATGAGCTCTCCCTCCTTCGTTGAGCGCAGGGGCGCGTAGATAACCAGTTGCTTCACTGGCTCGAAGGAATTGGTGAGTTCCAGCACAATATTGACTCTGAGATTTCCGGCAAGACGCCGTAAGTATGTAGTTCGTAAGAGTTCAAATGTCTGACTTTCACTCTTGTCCGATTCCTTGCAGGTTGCAGCTTGACCCTAGCGAAGAGTTCCTCGTGGCAACCGGTAATATTCAGGTAAGGATTTGTATTATCCAACACAGTTCGATAAAATAATGTCAGTATGTAACCTGTTGCTTTCTCCCTTATTCAGGCGTTGAGAGAAAGTATGAAGTCTCGGGGAATAATACCTCCAGCGGTAAAATCAGGTAAGTCTATTCTGGTGAGGAGGTTTCCTCTTGTTTGTCCTTTTGTTTCACTTTGCTGTCCTTTTGTTCCCCTTGGGGGTCGGGGTACGGCGAGGATGCAGTGGAGGCTGCGCCGACCCGTGAAGATGAATAGTACCCCGGTGGTAAAATCAGGTAAGTCTATGGGGGGTAACTAATATTGCCTCTGTTTATTCCCTTGGTTCTCTTGTGTTCCCCTTAGGTGCCAGAGTGCGGCGGGAACATGCCGAAGGATGCGGTGGATAGTGAAGATGCTGCGAAGGCCGGTGAGTTCAGTGCAGCGCTGCAGCAGGTGAGGCGACGCGCATAAAATAACTTCTTTCTTCCAGCTCGAAGACGCAGTGGATCGGGAATTCAGGTAAGGATCAAAGGTATTGCTCTTGTGCTAACCTTTTCCCCTTCTTTCTCCCTTTTTCTAGGAGCTCCAGACTCGAGGCGGGCGAGGCAGAAGACTGGATGCAGACTTGCAGGCACAGTAAGCGTTACGCTGCTGGATGCAGAATAACGCAAAGCGTGTGCTGCTCTTCGGGCGTGGTTTAAATAGCCTCCAAAGTAGTCCCAGGTAAGTATTCCTCCCCGACCCCACCCGAGTAAAAAATAGTCCCTAGGTAAAGTAGTCCCTTCCAAGCCTCTTTTGGCTTGGAGCTCTTGCAGCATGGTCTGCATCATGTAAGTTTGCAGCATGGTCTGCATCAGGTAAGTTTTAATCTATAGCGCCAGGACTGACTTTCCATATGAGCCTGGCGCCATAGACGCCAGGACTAGACCCAAATAACCCCTATCAGGGGTTGTTGGGCTTGCTTGGAATCACTTGATGCCTGCTTCCGGGGCTGCTGGACTTGGTCTTGGTTCCCGGGGGTAGGCATCATGACACTAGCCTACTCAAAAACCTTCCATACAGTCAGTTACTACGAGTCAAGAACATTGTCAGTAATCTGGAAGTCTATCTATTACAACAGACTGAAATGAAGGATACGTTTTTGACAAGAAGATATAAGAGAGAGGAATTGGATTCAGCAACCCAAAGAGTGAACATTTTGGACCGGGATACACTAACATCAAGTGCTCAGAAAACCAAGAGAGAACTTAAGACGCCTGTTTATGTCTCCAAATTTTCTGTCCAGAGCAATAAAATCAAAAATACCATTAAAAAACACTGGGGTATTTTTTAAAAATGGCATTAGACTACCAAATCTGTTTGATGAACTACCAGTTTTTGCTTATCAAAGGAGCCGGAATCTACGTGATGAATTAGTGAGAACAAGACCACCAACAAAAGAATCCATTACACAGCGAACTGGAACATACCCGTGCCTTCATTGCACTAACTGCAATTTTGTGATCAAGGGGAATGTAATATACCATCCACGCACAGGCAAGAAAATCTTTCTTAGAACTTATGGCACTTGCGATAGTGCTAACATCATCTATGGTATTAAGTGCCCATATACTAAGTATTTTGTGGGGCAATCGACCAGAACAGCTAAAATGCATTGGAATGAACATCGCTCCTCCCTTTGCAGTGGCCCTCCATTGGATCAACAAAAGTCACAACTTAACACAAATCAGGTTTCTGATTTTAGAAGTTTTGACTACAAATAATCCACATGAAGATTTGGGCTTGCGGCTCAACAGAAGAGAACGCTTCTGGATCGACAAACTGGGTAGCCTTACCCCTAATGGCCTCAATGAGGAGATTAATTACCATTTTTTTATTTGAATCAGTTGTCCTTATTATTGTATACTCTTATTTACTGTTAGTATACATTTTGTATACAATGTTTTGAAGATGATGGGTTACAGTCAATTCTGTTTATGATGACATATTGTGCATTAGCTTTATTTCCTGAGGTACTAATTCACACAGTTTTATTATAAAGGGTTCGCTGCCCTTGATTATGCACACTCCATGCACCTATTAACATCGAATTTAAGCACCATCAACACCCATCCCGAACCTTCCAGTCTGGGACCCAAGGTGCCACCCCATAGTGGCACCGACTGTGTCTTTGGCGCTCACATACATAGTTTGGTGTCAGCTAACTATTGATCCATCTTCCTACATTTGATTTTCACAGCATCGATCAGGCATGAGATAGATTGTGTACACAGTGATACGGTTCTACCATTTATTTTTAGGTTCTACCATTTATAAGATTCTACCAACAGTACTATTTTCTTCCGCAGACCTTCCTTCCTTTCCTCCCTTTTTTTTGAAGTATTTATCCACATCTGTGGCGTATAACAAGTGTGTTTGTTTCTTGAACAACTTGTCAGTACAGTTTATGCAGGGGATCATTCCTTTATTGTTTATAATGCTACCGGTGTTCCCATGGTTCATTACAGTTATCGGTCTTTCTTCTATATCTATAACATCATTTTTTACTAATTTAATTTTTACGCACTACAATCCTCTACAAGGTAGTAAGCATTTGTACTGTCATTCATTAGCATTTTAGCAACATCATAGCTAATATATCTACCATCAAACTATTATCGCCCACGTCGCGCCACTTTTAGACACAAAGCGGCTATGTGATACAAAAGAGTTCCGTTACCTAGGCGACGGACTAACAAAGAAGCTCTGTGCTTCTCGTTCGCGCACAGCTTGCCAAGGAACACTGTCCTTAACTTCATTCTCTCCGACAAGTACGCAATGGAACAGACTTGAACATTCTATTCTACCCACACATGGGGCCCCATTACTAATCACACGTTACGTTTGTTTGCATTTGCCAGATAGCGGCAGGACGTTATACACTGCCAGCACTTGCATGTCCACAGCATGTATTTTTGAATCCACATTTCTACACGCATTGCTACAGGAACCCTCCCGATTAGTACAAGGCCATACACCTTCCAGGTAACGCTTATACTTTCTCTTATTATTTTCACACATCACTTACATTTTATTTATCCCTCACTCCAATTCTTTTTACTATTTTATTTCCGGTATGTGCACTCTACCAACAATTGAAACTATCTGCGCCTGGTATGTTACACTCTTTTTTATTATTAACAATTGATGTATTAACACATGTGTGCATTTTGATGTAATTCTGTGTAATGTAACAGACTTGCCCTGATGAAGGAGAACAGTCTCTGAAATGCATTGGCACATTTAGTCTGTATCTTAAGAAAGTGTTGGCTGCTTCCTCGCTAAGGTGTTATTAGTGACCATTCATGGAAATTGATTTATTATTTCTTTTTTTATATATAAACTATTTACTGAGAAACAAGTTACAGACTCTCTTCCTTTTTTTGAGGATTTATACCAATTCGGATACCTTATCTACACACTTAATGACCACGCAATTGAGTCTCCAATATTTTTTGAAATTTCAACAGCCATTGTCGGGATTAAGAGAGAGAGCAACTGTGTGGCTAGGTTATTTTTACCCAGCCTTCTGCTTCACGTATTTTTGTTTGTTTGTTTGTTTTATTTATTTGTATAGTGCTCCGGACCCGTAGGTAGAAGGGCGCTTAAGGAAGCGGTTACAGGCATGAGATATACATTTACATAGTACAGCAATTTACATGAATTACATGGTGCAACAATTTACATATAATATAGGCATGGTTACGGCCTTAGGGAGTTGAAGATCTTAGAAAGTGAAGGTAAATGCTATTCTTTGTTCAGTAACCAGCCAATAACATGTTTCCTAAAGATCGGAAAGGACTCAATAGTTTTAATGTTGAGTAGTAGGGTGTTCCAAAGTTGGGAGGCAAGCACTGTGAAACTAGTGCCTACTGCTCTTTCTAGGGCAAATCTAGGCACTGACAGGCATAGGGAGTTGGATGATCTGGTGGTTCTGGTGGCGGTTTTTAAAGTAAATTTGTTGGTGAGGTACGATGGGGCTAAGTGGTTTAAGGACTTGTAAGTGAGGCAGATGGTTTTGAGGTCAATTTATTGCTGTATGGAAAGGCATTTACATGCTTACCTGGTTGTGGAAATGTGCTCTCGCCTTGGGATGTTGAGTGCTGCACGTAGCGCATTATTTTGGAGAACCTGGAGTTTGTTGATTATGGATTGGTTGGAAGGCTGTTATTTTTGAGTCAGGGTGTCTCCAGACTCGTCGCAATCAGCTCCTGAACACTTCATCATTAAATTTAAGTACCAGTGAACGTGTTTTTGTTTCAATTTACTGAATCCAAGCCGATTACCACCAAGTGGTGCCCACTTAGCTTTGCTTCTGCTGTTTGTCTAATAATGCACAGGACATTTGGCAGTGAGTTTGGCATGATGTGTGAAGAATGGTAGAATGCCATGAAATGTGATGAGGAGGAGGTGTGTGTGATATGCTATTTGAAGGATGATTGTCCATGTGAGAGGTAGCTCCCCACCCAGCTTCAACCCTGTACTGAAGCAGCATATGAATTGTCAATGGAGGATAGCGTGTAGAGGCGTTCTGGCAAATGTGTACCTCCACTCTAGTCTACGAAATAAGATAATTAAGCTTGCACATTTAAGTCATTTAGGATTCACTTTGACTTTATATATAAGCCATTTACTGAGAAACAAGTTACAGACTCTCTTCCTTTTTTTGAGGATTTATACCAATTCGGATACCTTATCTACACACTTAATGACCACGCAATTGAGTCTCAGATATTTTTTGAAATTTCAACAGCCCTTGTCGGGATTAAGAGAGAGCGACTGTGTGGCTAGGTTATTTTTACCCAGCCTTCTGCTTCACATTAAATAGACAAACACCCTCTTCATCCTCTTTGAGTTTAGTCTTTTCTTTTGGGCCTCATTACACGGATGGCGGTAAGGGTTTACCGGTACCGGTATTTTACCAGTACCGGTAAACCCTTACCGCCTTACTACGAGGTCCCTTTGCGGGTTGGAGAATTTAACGCCTGCTTTTTGCAGGCGTTAAAAACCAACCCGCAAAGGGACCAGGGAGCTAATTACGGTACCACAATTTGCGGTGCCGTAATTAGCACCTTCCCCATTCCCATTATGCCCTATGGGGCAAAAACGGGAATGGGGAAGGGCAATGGGGGAAGGGGGAATTACCGCCCCACCAACCTTGGAATAGAGCGGTAATTCCCCTTTCCACCAAGGCGGTGCCGGTATTTTACCGGCATGGACCAAGGTGCTAATAGCACCTTGGTCCACCGCCGTCCGTGTAATGAGGCCCAAGAGTTTAGCCACTATGCTGCCAGTTACGGGGAAACCTTTGTTAAGCCACTATCGGACAATGGGCCTCATTACGACTCAGGCGGTAAGGGGTTTACGGTGGCGTAAACAGCGCCGACCCTTACCGCCTGATTCCGAGGTCCCTTAGCGCCATGGAGGTTTTAACACCTGCTTTTAGCAGGTGTTAAAATCCATGGCGCTAAGGGACCTTGATGTTAATTACGCCACCGTAATTTACGGTGGCGTAATTAACGCCTTCCCCACTCCCATTATGCCCTATGGGGCAAAAATGGGAATGGGGAAGGGTAAATGGGGATTGGGGACTTACCGCCCCACCAACCTCGGAATGGGGCGGTACGTCCGCCAACCACCATGGCGTAAACATAGTTTACGCCATGGTGGTAAAGGTACGACCCAGGCGGTAACTTACCGCCTGGGTCGTAATGAGGCCCAATATATTGATAAATGGTTTGTGATCTGTATCTGGCAAAAAATGACTTCCCCAAACATAAATATGAAAATACTTGGCAGCCCAGATGCAAGCTGTCACCTCTTTCTCAGTTACAGAACATTTCTTTCTGATGGCAGCAGTGTCCTATAGGCAAAAGCAATGGTTCTCTCTGTCGCACCTATGCTTTGTGTTAACACAGTGGCCAGCGCATAGGCGCTAGCATCCACAGTTATTTTGCATAAAGCAAAAAGACTACAAGGGATGGGCAGCAGAGGATAGCCACTGATTTCTTTAAAACCTTTCTTCTGCTATTATCTCCAAACAAAGCTGTCACCCTTTTTCAATGTCCTTCTCAAAGGTTCTGTTGCATTTCCAAAATTAGCTATGACTGTTGCTTAGAATTAGCACAAGCCCAAAATTAACATTTGCCTTTTGTTCACTGTACAGTGGCTTGATTGAGAGCCTTGAGTAAGCCGCCCCTGGGTTGCACGCCACCTTTGGACAAGACGCCCAAAACTCTCCACTTCTGGCCATCCAAAACAACACTTATCCTCGTGGAGCGTCATGCCTTGAAGTTTGCGCTCATTTAGAACCTTGTCTAGCACTGTGTTATGCTCTCTCTGGGTAGCACGAAGATGCAGATGTTCTTTTTGACTCTGAGTAGTTTGTGGCCCATCTGACAACCACCCATTATTCTGCAAAGACCTTTATTACCTTTGGCAGTGTGGTCAAGCTGTTCTCTATAAAGAACATAGAATTGTCATATACAGGCAGAGTTTGGAAGGGGAGTCTCCTAAAGTCAATCTTTTGATGTCAACCCAAATTTTCTGTACTGATAGTGCAATTGTCTGGTTCCTCTGAGGAGTTTACTTGGCTGGGAGACCACCTTGGTAAACCCCATTCTAGTTTGTGGGATCTGGAAATTGACCATCACCAACCTGGAAATCTTGGGGTAAAAAACATATTTCTTAAGCACCTGCTGCAGAAGGTCGCAAATAACACAATGAAAAGCTTTGCATGCACCAAGTGTTGGAATTGAAGAGAATGTCAGATGCCTTCCCCACTCAATAGGTTTCAGGGCTATGTTAAGATTATTGTGGGTTCTCCAATGAATGACACAGTATGATTTGGGTACATTAGATTCGGCAGATAGGCTATTCGCAAGGTTTTTGGGGAAAATATGTTTTTGACATTCATTAGGCAGATAGGCCAGTAGGACTCCTAGTTCAGGTGTCCTTGCACAGCTTCAAAAGTCGAGTGGAAATAGACTCGGCTATCGTGCTGAATATTCAGCCAAGGTGTAGAAAAGAATTACATCATTACCCTTTGTGCTTCATAAAATAGCTTTACATAGCTTGTAATACCAGCCTGAGAATCCATCAGGGGGCCTTATTCATGGGCAATGATTGGATAGCTAAATCTATCTCATCCAATGATATAGTTTGTTCTTGTGACTCATGCGATTCCTCTGAGATGTGGTAGAGATGGCTTTGGCTTACTGTTGTTCAGTATCTCTGTATTATATAATTTAGAGTAACAGCCCTTCATAATATGTAAGTTATTTCCCTCCCTGTGTTGCAAAATGAATGTCTGTTGAATTTCTTTATGTGTTTCTTTGCCTGCCTTGGTCTGCGTTTGTAAGCCTATTGGCAGTGTTCCCATTCGAGACGCCTGCCTATTTGGCAGTGAGACAGAATGATTATTTTCGCTCATTGCCACTCCTCATTTCATTATCCCTATAAGCGTGATAAATTGACCTGTGAACTCCATGTGATGCAATCTCCCTTCTTCCTGCGAACACCTGGGAGTCTCCTGAATTAGTCCAAAGTCTGTCTAAAGATCTTTCAGCTTTTGCAGTTTTGCATGTCTGATTCTGGGAGTATTTAATCCGCTTACATTAAGGCTAATAAACGTATACCTTTTCATGGGTCTGATTTGGAATGAAACATAAGTCAACCACACCTGGAAGCTCACATTTCCCAGCTTTGCATCACCTCATCTTCAAGCCCCACATGACAGATTCCACCCAGAGCTGTATGCCCGTTTTAGCTATAACCTTGAATCAGTGACGGAAACTCCCCCCGCCTTTAAGCCAGAAGAAATCCTGGTATCCCCTAGCTTTTCCAATCCCAACCAACAATGAAAGCGCCCTCTAGTAACTGTAGAAAACCTAAGGCAGTTTTTCCTGGAACCCCCCAGAATGAATCGTCCTCGGCATACAAAAGAGCATAGGATGGTAATATTACAAGCCGCCAAAGTCATGTCCCTCCACATATTCCCTGAAAATAATCCTCCCTAGTTTATCAAAACTGCAGCTTTATCACCCCATGCCACTCACCTTACCACAGTGCTAAACATGAAGAGAGCATCCTGGCCAGAAATCAAGCCTTGTCACACCCACCCTCAGTACCCGGTTCCTCCCTTCCTTCTGGCTGATTTGGCAAAGCACTGTGCATAAATGTGCTCCCTCTTCATCAACCTAATGTACCAAGTGGCCTTCCTGCCACCGCCCCTGACAATGTTTCATCTAGCAAGATGGGTCCTTGATGCCCAGGACCTATGCCACTTCCTTTACAGTCATGATTGAGTTTTCCTGACCCTCAAAGATGAGCTAGAGTCTGCACAAGTATTGTGGATCTACCACACACTGGGGACGGGGAGCGCTTCCACCTTCCGCCTTGTTCCTGGGAGGCAGTGGCAGTCTTCTTGGACTCGCAGGTATGGCATAGCTGTCTAGGGCGCTGCAAGAAGGGAGCAGCCAGTGGAGGTGAAGGGACACAAATAAGCATCCGGGAGTCCTGCATATACGGCTAGGAGAAATATATCTCATAGTAAATCTTCTTTTTCTTGACAGTTCCTGTGTCGTGGTGACTTGCTGTTTGTGGGGGCACAGCAGCTAAGAAGCCCTTCCAGAGCTGGATGTCCCAACACCATCTCTAATCATTCTTTTTAGGGTTGGCTCATCCTCCACAGACTTGGATGCACACTCTCCAGGACGTCTGAGATCGGACCATATTCCTCCAGCCAAGAGTCGGACAGATTGCAAGACCATTCTTTGTTGCCCTGACTCCTGGAGATCGTGGTCAAATGAGATATAAAGGGAACCCCAAAGAATTCAGGCCATTTCGCACCCAGTGTGCATACATTTCTCTGAATCATTCCTGACACTACTCCAACAATCCAGCCAAGGTGGCATTTTCTTTTCTTTAAATAAGAGGAAACTTCCCTCCCCTGGGCGACCCATTACATAGATCTAATGACCCTGTCTTATCATGATACAATTAGTTCTATGCAGCCTTCCAAGGCATGTTCAACTGGCATTATGCTATGCAGTAACTCTGGAATAAATTGATAAATATACGCCAAAGAGGGGGAAAAGAAGTGCTCTCAGATATTGCACAATTTAGAAGGTTAGCTGCTCAGACTACCTGGCCGGAGGACGTCCAGTTGACAGTCTTTCACAAACGGTTACGGGAAGAGTTGAAAGATGTACTCAGCCAGGTCTCATCCCTCTGCCCCCCCCTTGGAAACCACTGCAGAGTACACAGCATTGATGATCGGACTAGATCAATGAATGGGAGAATGGCGTAGAGAAAGGAAAAGGAATGAACCCAAATAGTGATACACCGAATTGATCCAGAAACTGCACACTGCAAATCTGGAACGTATGCAATTGGAAAGTGCACACTCAGTGAAGAGAGAGAACGGCATCACTGAATAAATATCTGTTTTATTGTGCTGGTCATTCAGTCTGAGCTTGTAGAAAGGGAAATCCCAATCAACCTGGAAACAATAGTGCTCGCCAGTAACCAGATGTTTACCGGCAAGCCAAAAAACTTTTCTAAGAAGTCCAGTTCATATGCTCCAAATCATGCATCCCTTTTTTACATCCAAGTGGATTTGGTTACAGCCACACACTGGTGGGAAGATGTTCTAGCCCTATTGGATAGTAGAGCCAAGGGGAATTGTACAGGATTATCCATCACAAGAAAATACACCTTTGATCATTTATGCAATAGTCAAGCTTGTTCTATTGGTAGATAGGTCTAAATTAGCGTCAGGATCTATTTAGCAACAGACCGAACCTTCAGAATGGTCTTCTCCGTCATCAGGAGATTTTCACTTTAGATGCTATAGCAGCCTCAACTTCCGAATAATCGTGGGAATTCCCTGGTTGTAATATCACAACCGCAGAAGAGCAATTATGTTACACCCTAAATCCTTGCGCATGTCCATTAAATGATAGAATTTTAAAAATACATAAGACTTCAATAGTATGGTCTTGTTGTGTATGAGCAGATTGATTTTCTTGACAAAACAATGGGAAACAGCGCGCATAATTAGAGCTATATTTAATTAAAAAAAAGGGAAGTATTCAAATGTCCAGAAGTAAAAAATTCAGGGCCTAAAAGCCGACACATGTTTCGACCATGTTGCGGACCTTATCAAAGCTGGACTACTCAATGTTAACAATTGTACGAAAATAAAATTATGTAGTTACATAACAACAAATACACAATGATTATGAGAAAATATTAGCATCAGGAAAAGAGAAAAAGAAGGTGGGTGGAAACAAAAGATAATAAAAATAAAGTTTCAGTGTTACTTATGACTGCACACTTTTGTATACATATATACATGCACAACCATTACTACTGTTAAACACATCAATTAATGTTACTGTTCATAAGTGATATAACTAATTCAAAAGTAATCACAAACCTCTTAGAGGTTAACACCACAGATTGTATGCTGTGTATGCCGCCAAAAAGAACTTTATTTACTCTATACATGGTGCATATTAATCCAATTCAGACACCTTCCTCAGAGTTAAACAATCTACCAAAATGCACTTTCATAAGATAAGAGCCCGAAAAACACCCAAAATGACAGAAATGAGCCATACAACAGGAATTAAAAGGCTTAAGTAAAATATATGTAAGTTTATCAAGCAAGCTGGCTGCTCACCTTATTGTGCAAAAGTTCAGTTTCAAAAACGAAGGGATTTGTGTCTGAGAAAATCTGTGCGCTCTCTATCACTCTTTCATTACAATGAAATTAATCCTTAGTAGAGATTAGCTCCATGAAACGTACATCTAATTATTTGTTGCTTGTTTCATATGTGTATCTCAATATTGAAGTGCAGTCTGCAATGAGAAAAGAACATACTGTTGTGCTTTCCCATTCTAGATATAATTATGCTCTCAATTATATAATGATAAACAGAAAGCTGAGATAGACTCACCCAGTAGATAACTGGAAGAGACCTCCATAGTTAGAGACCAGGCCTTTCGTCGTCCTCTGTGATTTCACAGCGGGCGCCATCATGTAAAGCAAAGTGACATCATGTACCATCATAGTGTAAAGAACCGGGTAACAGGGTTTATTTAAATTAATGATCCCGCTATTTTAACCTACATAGTAATAATGTAGCATCTTTTAGCAGGAAAGATTTGTTGATAGGGAAAAGGAACAGAGGATCAGCAACGAGCTTGTGTTGATAGTTTCTCAAACAAAAATGCATTTCTATAAATGATCGGTCATGCATAAACACTTGAAGATTTCATTCTAATAAAACATCTATATTAGCAGTGCAGGTAATCCACTTTATTTTTAAATACACATGAATGCACCATGTAGTGCACATTATTAACTAATTGTTATGCATAAGTTAACCAAATCCTGGTGTACTCATCTAGATAGGTAAGATCCAAGTAAGATACTTTATAGGAATACACTCTACTCATGTTCCGTGTTAAGACCATGTTTGATTGTCCTCATCTTGCAGATGAGTTTGGATTCTTGTTGGCAAAACTTTATTTTTATTATCCTCTGTTTCCACCCGCCCCCTTCTTTTTCCCTTTTTCCTGATGCTTACATTTTCTCATAATCATTGTGTACTTGTTGTTATGTAACTACATGGTTTTATTTTCTTACAAGTGTAAACATTGAGGAGCCCAACCTTGATCAGGACCACAACATTGTTGAAACACTTGTCGGCTTTTGGGCATTGAATCTTTGACTTTTGGACATTTGGATACTTACCTTTTCAAAATCAAATATTGCTCTAATTATAAGCGCTGTTTCCCACTGTTTTGTCAAGAAAATCAATCTTCTCAAACACAGCCAGACCATACTATTGAAGTCTTATGTGTTTTTAAAATTCTATAATTTAATGGACATGCGCAAGGATTTAGGGTGTATCTTTATAGCTCTTTAATTGCTTATAGGCTATGCGCTAGGCCTATATACCCCTTCCCAAGCAGCTGTTTACCCATATTTCATTCTGTTAGTGCAGCTGACTGATTTTGCCCATGTTTTCTTGTACACTAATACCACAATCCACAAATCAATTGGAAATCCAGAAAGGTAACTTTCCAAGGTCAACCCTGTCCAACCACATGATCCCACCCTCATGCCCTAGAGTTACCCCAAGGTCTTGAACTGTCCAAATACCAACCACCCTGGAGGAGCATCCTCCTAAGTGCCAGGAACAATCAGACACTTTTGATCCAATAGAAGTTGATAAGCCTCCACCCCACCACCCATACGATTATAAAATGTACTTATTACTAGGGGCTCAAATATCGTACAGTCAGACATATGCTCTGTGAGGGGCCAGTAATGTCAGATTCACAACAAAGTTTAGTTTTCTCAAAATTTGACATTTTTATTTTAAACAAAAATGTAATATAAACCCCAACTAAATCTACTCTAACATGGAGTTCCCTACCTATTCTAAGATCTAAAGAAACACCTCCTTGCATGCACAAAACAAACCCTCAAACAAAACAACAGAAACATTCAAAATAACATATAAAAACATAAATAAAAAGGGTTACCAAATTTCTATTTTTTATTGTTTTATTTATGGTTGGTTTATTCAAAATCTTTCATATTTCATAGTTCAGAACTCCATTAAAATCATAACATAGAGGAATATATTTCCAAATTAATACATATTATCACATGAATACATTGAATAAAAGTTTACAAGGAGGAATCACGTGTTATACATTTAAAAAAACCTATCTAAAAGATGTATCACTGCGAAAATTAGGGGATATGTTTCACCCAGTGACAGCATATTCCACCATTGCTTTACTGTCGAAGTATTTGCTTCAGTAACATGTCTGTCTAAATAGCGCGTTCTCATAGAAGTCAGCCCAGTACATCATAGCACAATGTGCTTCATTGTTTCAATTGTGTCTAACTTTAAGCAGAATCTACAGGAAGAGTCATCCATGTCGGGAAACTTGCGCATGGCCAACACCTTCGTCGTCGGATATAAATTAAAATGCAAACTCATGAATGTATTTTGCTGATATGAGTTCGGGACCTTAGATACTTTTAGGGTATGTTAACGCATCTCTGTTCGTTTTGGAAATTTAGTGATAACCTATAACATTGTCTACTATCTTGCGTTTGTATCCAATCCTGTTGCCAAAATTTAGCTTTAACTTCAGGATTTATTATCAGTGTCCAAAGTTGCTCCCAAGTAATTCAAGTTATTCATGCATTTTGACTTCGAGATCCCCAATAGTCAATTTGTTTTCTTACTACGCAAACTTTTTAATATTTCAAACAGAGGAGTATCTGCCATAGTGCATTTCCGGAATAGGCAAAGCGTCTTCCAAAGTGCAATTGAATAGAGTGATAACAAACTTAGTTCATATCTAATAGATGAAATTGGTAGCCCCTTTGGAAGGCAGAGAATCTTCCTCCAGAAAGCACCCTCTAATTTCTCGCAGATTTGCCATGAAAGACTCAAACCTGCTTCAGCTCCATAAGGCAGGATCATAAAAACCTTTTGTTTAAAAATAGTTAGGACTGGTAGAAATGTAAATTTGCCATATCTTGCATACAAAACCAATCCTTCAGCTGTTAGAGGTTTCACTTTAAATCTTAAATCTTGAGCCTGTGGATTGTCATGTATGCTATTGTTTATACAAACCCCTAGGTACACAATTGAGTTTACGCGTTCTAACCTTGCTTGACCCAGGGACCACTTAAAGGAGCATTTTTGTTTACCCCCTTAGTGAGCTCCAGATCATTATTTTAGATTTTTTTACATTTATCCTTAGGTCGTTTCTTGTCATGTACTCTTGCAAAGCCTTTAATCTGTGCTGCAAGCCTATGGGGGTTTGGTCGATAAGGACAAAATGGTCCAAAAAGAGCATCCACGGTAAAGCATTTCCATTTATTTTCAGTGGAATTGCTTTAACATTTGCCAAGCTGCTATGTATGTCAGATAAATATAGATTAAATAAGACAGGAGCTAGGGTACATCCCTGTTTCAAACCCCTATATGTATTGATTTTCTTTTTTACTAAAGTCCAGCCGAGTTCAATCTGACCTGTAGTGTAGTCGATGAGTACAGTGCTTTGATTGCACTTTGCAAGTCTAAGGGACAATTCCATGATGCCAACTTTTTTCCACAATCTATCTCTGTTAACGCTGTCAAAAGCTTGTTCCAGATCTATGAAGGGCAAAAATATTTTGTACCAGATTTGACAGCTCATATTTTTAACACATTCTACAGAAAGAGATTTAGACTGGTTCCCACACCCTTACCAAAACCCTATTGGCGTGGATTTGTCGGACTTCTGAAGTCACCCATTCAATCAAATGTCACAAGATCACAGAGGCAAAGAGTTTACCCTAGGTATTTCCAAGAGGGCAATGGGACGGTAATTTTTTGGGTCCAACCTATCATCCTTTTTTAATATGGGTACTATTAGCACTGATTTCCAAGAATTGTGTATCACTCGCGCCCTAATCACCTGGGTAGACAATAGAAATAGGAAATCAGCCCAAGTAGCACAGGCTTCCCTTAACATACTGTTAGCAAGACCATCCGGTCCCAGAGCTCGAGAGGAGCTCAGTTTTGACATTAGGCCCTCTATATCCTCTTTTCCAAAGGGGAAGGTCCATTCAACAGTAGACGAAAGATCCATCCACTCTTTAACAGATGCAATTGGGCCAAATAAAGTTTCAATATGAAAAACCAAGCAATCTTCTGGTACTATAGTAGACATTAATGAGGCTTGTGAGGTTCCATTTTATTAATTAACTCTCAAATGTGGCAAGTGTTTTTTTTACAGATTGCCTTTAACATTATTTCAGCCTCATATTGTGATCGCTGAATTTTAAATGAAATCAGCCAATTTGTATAATGCTGTTTCCTTTTCTATATCGGGACTTCTCGAAGCCCCTTCAGTAGTAAAGTAAGGGTTCCATGTAATAATGTCGCCACAAAAACCTTTTCCTGGCGATATTATTTACGGCGACCATACATATGGGGATAATATTACCTGATACCAAAGTAAGATTCCTAATAGCAGCATGTAACAATTTCCTTTCTTTGAACAATTTCTTTTCATATGTATGTTTAAATCGAAATTCTGGTTTCTCGTGTCCTTTGTTGACTACCTTGAAGTCACAAAGTATCAAGGCATAGTCCAAACCTGATTTATGATGATCTAATTTCTTCTCATACTTAGATAAAATCCTAATTATGTCATGGGGTTTAATGATCAGCCTGTTTCTACCTTCAGAACCCAGGAGGTTTTCACTGCCTTTTTCTTCACAATGTCTTTCCCCCCTTTTCCATATCATCTTCAAAAGGGAATGAACACTATGCCTACTCGGAACAACCAGAAACATTTCTATCAAAGGGAGCAAGTTGCTAGACACAAATAAAAAGTCTAGGAATGCAGTGTAGTCACTCTGGGACCAGGTTGGCTTCCCCCAGGATATCTCTCTTAGTTTAACCATTGAGCATGTGAAGTCCCTCTCCTTCATTTCTCGCAGCCATAATGCTGCCATTTCTTGAAGCGGGGGGTGGGGGGGCGGGCCTTGAGACAAAACTAGTGGTATATCTTTCTCGTCCATACGCCATATATTTAGATCTCCACATGTAATAAAGAAAGGATCTTCCCACTGAAGGTAAGAGTCATCAATTAGATCTGTTAGACAATCCACAAAGTTGGCTGAGATTGTCATCGTAGGGTTCCAATATAGGTTAAGTATCACCCCCACTTTACTTCCTCGATCTATGCCTTTGGTCAATACTCAGGACTAACATTTGGATAAAGGGTTCAGATTCCTTATTTGTATAACAGTGAACCCCTGACCATTTTTTACCAAAGTCAATAAACCTGAATATGGTCTACCCCGAGCCCCTTTGATCGCCACATTTAAATAAGCAGAGAAACCATAACATATTGGAGTGTATCGAAACAAGCCAGGTTTCCTGCAGGTCCAAGATATCATAGCGATCCACTGCCAGTGCTTCTTCATTAAAAAGCTGTGCAGAGCCCTGGGTATTCCAAGAGCCAACTATCACATCCATATAAGTTTCCACAGCCTCATATTAATGATTATTAGGTCCGGCAATCGCTCCAGCTAGCCATCCCCAATCCTTGTTGTCAAATGCCACTGGGACACATCCAGTTCTTCAATTACCTCCCTCTCTTGTCCCTTTACACTGAGAAAAGTCAATCTTAGAGTGCAGGCACTCTCTACTCTCTCCTTTATTCCTATGCAGCTTTCCCTCAGGAATCCTCTCGTTAATCGGGCTTCCGTCGTTGGCTTCTCAACCTTTCTTTTATCGAGTCTAAAGGAAGTTTCTTCAATAAACAATCGTTACCATTCCGATCTTTATGATATCATATGATATGGCATTTATAACACGGCTATACAATGGTGTTTCAAGGCGCGACGAGGAAAGGGAGGGGGGATCAGAGGGAAGACAGAGACAGTGATCTTACTAGGCGCGGTGACATTGAGATTGGTCAAGTGCATGAGAAGGGGAAGGGGAAAAGTGCAGGGGGCAGGGGGCAGGGCAGTGCATGGGAATGACAGAAAATAAATAGAATAAATAAGCGATAGGTAATAGTGCGGCCAGCTGGTGGCAAGTGAAAGGGTAAGAGCAGACATCAGGTGTCAAGAGCTGGTAAGGGGCTGTAGGGATACAGCAAACAGTACCCAAGTGCGGGGGATGCCAGGGAGGCAGTGCAGGGGTGCAACTGGCAGGGGAGGGGACCTGGGCCCGAGATCAGAGGGTAGCCAGGTGACCAGTGCAGTTTCAACCAGGAGTTCAGCAGGGGAGAGGAGGAGAGAAAGCAGAAGCAAAGAGGAAGGTTTTGAGGTGCTTCCGGAACCAGAGATGGTTCTCCTCAAGTTTCAGGGCAGCTGTTCCAGAGGGAGGCCCCCAGCCAAAGAAAGAGATCTACCACCACCTTGTTGCTTGGAGAAGCGACTGACCTTGAGGGAGTTGGAGGCGGATGAGCGAATAGCTCGAGTAGGAAGATATTTAGGAAGAGAGAGTTGAAGGTATTGAGGCCCCAGCCCCCAGTAGGCCTTGCGGACAATGCAGAGGGTTTTGAACTTAATCCTTGCTGCCACTGGGAGCCAGTGCAGAGATTTCAGTCCTGGAGAGATATGATGCCTGGGCTTGAGGCCAAGGATAAGTCTTGCAGTCCTGTTCTGGATGAGTTGCAGAGGGCGGAGAGTAGAAGCAGTCAGATTTAGAAAGAGGCTGTTGCAGTAGTCCAGCCTAGAGAGAACCATAGCTCTGGAGACAGTGAGCTTCTGGGGGAAGGTGAGGAAAGGAAGAATACCCCTGAGGAGGTGCAGCTGTTAGTGTGACTTCTTAGAGACATCAAAGATGTGAGGAGAGAAGGAGAGTGTGGAGTCGAAGATGACACTGAGGTTTTTAGCCTCACATGTGGGAGCAGAAAGAAGGCCAAGAGAGGCCGGCCAGAGAGTGACAGGAAAGGAAGGAGCAGGTGTGCTGATGAGGAGAATCTCAGTCTTACTGGTATGAAGGCAGAGATCATTGGCAGCACACCACTCCTCGATAGCAGACAGACAGTCAGAGATGTGCGAAGGAGAAGAAGAGGCAGAAGGGAGCCTGAAAATGAGTTGAGTGTCATCCTTATAGCATTGAAAGTTGGGGCAGAGAGAGGCAATGGGGTGGGCAAGAAGTTCCAGGTGTTGGTTAAACAGCCAGGGAGAGAGGTTACACCCCTGGGGAACACCACAGGTAGAGATAGAGATAGAGGAGAGGAAGGACCCAAGTTGGACCTGGGAGGGTCGATCAGAGCGGAAAGAGGTCAGCCAAGCCAGGGCCTGATCGGTGATACCCAGGTTATCACGGAGACGGTTGAGTACAATGGCATGGTTGACCGTGTCAAAGGCAGAAGAGAGATCAAGTAAGATAAGGACACAGGGGGTGTTGGAATCGAGGTTGGAGAGCAGGTCTTCACGGATGTTCAGGAGAACAGTTTCTGTGCTTCTGGCAGCTATGAAGCCAGACTGGTGGTCATGGAGACAACCAACAGATTTAGTGTAAAGATTACGCTGAGAGATGACCAACTTTTACAGGAGTTTGCCCAGGAAAGGAGTGATGGAGATTGGGCGATAGTTACCCGGGCAGGAAGGGTCCGCAGTGAGTTTCTTAAGAAGAAGGTGCACAAGGGAGTGCTTCAGGTGGGAAGGGAAGACACCAGTGGCAAAGGAGTGATTGCAGAAGTCAGCCAGAGCATGGGGCAAGGTGTCAATGTGGTCCTTGATGGTTTTTTAAGAACAGGGGTGAACCTGTTTTGACAAGACGTTCATAGATTGGACTTGTCTGGAAACCTTGTCTGGGGAGAACTAGGGAAAGGCAGAGAAGGAGGGAGGAGAGGTGGCTGAAGAAGAAGGGCCAGAGGAAGAGAAGAGGGAGTAGAGGGGGCAGGGGGAAAGAAAGAGAGACAGCACAGGATGTCCTGAGTTTTTTAGATGAAATGAGAAGCCAGGGCAGTGCAGAGGGCCTGGGAGGGGACAGGAAAGGTAGAGACTGCAGGAGGATTGGCCAGCTCCTTGTAGATTTTAAAAAGTTCGACCAAGTTGTTAGATGCCGCAGAGACGCAGACTTGGATTTGGGCTCTCTTCTTGGTGCAGACAGAGAGCCGGTATTGCCTTTGGAGCAGACGGCAGGCCAGTTTGTCAGAGGATGTACCGGAAGCATGCCACTTCCTCTCAGCCACCCTGCACTGGTGTTTAAGGGTGACGAGGTCTGAATTGTACCAGGAGTTGCACTTGGTTTTGGGCTTCAATCAAATCCTCATGACAGGGGCAAGAACACCGAGAGTATCAGATATAGCAGAGTGGAGCATGGAGAGGGCTGTGTCAGGGTGTGAGTCAGCAACTGACATACGCTTCATGGGTCGGACAACCGAGAAGGTGGGTGACAGTGCTGGAATTGGCTTGGCCTGAGGGGTGGAGAGAGTGAGCAGGGAGGAAAGGAGAAAGTGATCACTCAAGGAGAGAGGAGTGGTGAGAGGGATAGAAAGGGGAAAGTCTGTAGAGATCAGAGCATCCAGAGTGTGCCCTGCTGAGTGAGTCGGCCAGGGGGGAGGATAGAGAGTGAGAGAGAGTCACAGAGGTCGCGAAAGAGTCCAGAGAAAGGACAGGAAGCATCCAGGTGGATGTTAAAGTCTCCAAGAAGGAGGAGTTGAGTGGTCGAGACCAGGAGGGAGGAGGAAAGGTCAGCCCACTTAGAGAGGAAGGAGGAGATCTCACCAGGTGGCCGATAGATGGTAGCCACAGTAAGGGAATGGCCAGGAGAGAGAGAGAGAGAGAGAGAGAGAGAGAGAGAGAGAGAGAGCCTGCAGACGAGGCATTCGAAAGAGGAGTAGGCCTGCGTAGGAATGACAGAGGCACAAATCCACTCAGGGAAGATCAGGGCTACACCCCCTCCGGAACAGTCGGACCTGGATATGGAGAAGATCTTGTAGCCGTCCGGGAGGAGAGTGTCAAAGCTTGTTACAGAGCTGGCCGTGAACCATGTCTCGGTGAGACTGAGGACATCGAGGTCAAGTTCTTCCAGGAGGCGGCCGATGTCAGAGGAGTGGTTGACAGCTGAGCGAAAGTTGAAAGTCGAAATATGGAGAAGGTTGCCATCCTTGAAAGACTTCCAGCATGGGTACAAATCAGAGGTATGCCCTGTGGAGGAGTAGGAGAAGCCAGAGGGGAGGCAGAAGAGGAAGGAAGAGAGATCAAGGTAGTCAAGGAGGAGACAGCAGGGGGAGGCAAGGAATCCATGGAAGGAAGAGAGGGGACAGCAGGAGATGGAATTAAATTGATGAGGAGCAGGAAGCGTCTATCAAAGAGGAGAAGGTTGGCCTTAGGGCCTTGAACCAAGACGGTACCATTCATGTAAACATTTATGATGACCTTAAAGGAGTCTAAGGCGGACAGTAGGGCCTCCCATCGGGTGCCACTATTAATGGGAGAAGAAGAGAGAGGAGAAAGCACAGAGACCATAGGAAGAGTCCATAGGTCTGGCGAGGGAACGACAAAGAGGATGTTGGTCAAGGTTTGCCTAGAGACGGCACTGGTAAAGGTGTCAGCAACAGGGAGGCCTGGGTTGAAGACCAGAATGTCCTTTTTAAACCTCTTCCTACCAGATTTAGTGAGGAGAGCAGGATAGTCAATAGAGAAGCAGTTAGAAAAGATAGGAGAGGCTGAGAGTGCCATGGAGTAGGAGGGTAGAGGAGAGAAGAGGAAGGGGGGTGGGGGAAACACTAGGGAGGGGCGCAAGCAGACAAGACAGAGAGATACGAGACAATAGTAGACAATTGGACAAGATGGTGGGCGCTCAGACAATGGTAGAAGTTTGATAGATGAATGCTATGCTAGGAAGTCCAAACCACAGAATGGCACTACTTTCACAATTCAATTTTAAACCAGGAGTCTGAGAGTCCCATATAGGGGAACAAAGCCTAGGTTCCACAGTGCAATTTAAAATACTTTCACAATGCAATGTTAAATACTTTCACAATGTAATTTTAACCAGAAGAAAAACACACCTAAGTCTGAGAATCCTGTATAGGGGAAAAAGGCCTAGGTTCCACATTGCAATTTTAAATACTTTCACAATGCAATTTTAAATACTTTCACAATGAAATTTTAACCAGGAGAAAAGTCTGAGAGTTTAATAAGTGGCACGGTATCAAGGGTAGAGTGAAGGCTCCACTCCTGACCAGGAGGAATAGCTGTAGCTATTGGCTGCTTGCTTTGAAGTTACATATTCCCTTAATTCAAAACCCAGAGATAGCAGTGCTGGCACAGCTTCCAAGAGTGTAGTCTTAACCATATTTGATTTTAGATGGGGTATGACCCAATCCGTTCACGATCCCTTTACAAATTCCATCACCTGTATGTCATCAGAGTTCATGAAACATCGTTTTGGACTATGGTGAAATAATCGTAAAACATTATTCCAATTCAAAATTAGACCATCTTGAGAACACAGTATTCTCACTATCACAGGTTTCTTGTCAAGTTGTATCTCAGTCTGATTGAAAATGTCCACCCTTTTGTTATTTGCCCCCTCTTCAAATTCGACCTCTTTGTATTCTGCGTCATTGCAGTTGGATGACAAATTCATCAACATATTTATTTCTACAATTTCATCTTGATTATGTGGACTTCTTTCTCCCTGCTCAGACTGGTTCCCTTGAAGTTGTTATTTTATTATTTTAGGATCTTTTTTACAGTCTATTATTATTTTGCAGGACACACTTAATTGATCGGAAGTGGTATGCTCATGAATGGGAGGAGTTCTTAAATTGCGCAGAAAGTTACGCAAATCATTAGATTTTAGTTCCTTTCTCATTTGCATACATTTTTCTTTTTTTTCTTCTTTTGCTGTTCATTTACCTTGGAGACAATTAACCGTTGCTCTTGTGTCTACAAAAGATTGGGAAATCATTATTGGAGGGGACCTGGTCAACTAACGGTTCTACCATAGCCATGGGAGGTGATGTTTCAGCAACCAGCACTGTCATGCATGACCCCTGATGAGATGCCTCTCCGTCTTCATCCAATCCTGGCCAGCATCCATCATTCCGTTGAATACCTGGATATTAGTAACCACTGGTATTGATGGGAAAGCGTATTTTGTCAGTGTAGATATAAAAAAGGGGTCAGCCTGATGTGTGTGGGCAACAACACGTTCCAACCACGGCTCCGCAGATGGATTTAGGTTAGACGGTTGAGTAGCAGCCGTGGTGAGTACATTTCCGTCAGTGTTCCCCCTTTATTAACAGCTCGTAGCCACTTGAAAGATTCAAGTAATGCCCCCATCAAAATGCTTTTATCAGCGGCTTCTCCACTCGCCAGATCACACAATCTTCCCTGCCATTCTGAGGTAAGATTCGCCTCATGATCTATTCTAGTTTGCAGGGTTGCAGTAAAAGATTCCAAGTACATCAATTTCGAGTGCATCAGGGCGAGGATGGTAGCTTGATCTTTAAAGCTTTCATTTATGGACTCATAAAGTTTCATAAAGGGTGGCAAGGAAATTGTTAGTGCTGACATAATGTTATTTTGAAGTTGAAATGCCGGTATGGCAGATTAATGCATCCGCTGTGTATTTAAATTTGGAGAGAATACAAAGTCCCTCGCAGTTGACGCCAACAAAGAAGAGGAAACCCGAAATGCTGGTACAGGCTCATAGCTTAATTGCTGAAAGCTAGCATTCTGGGTTGTTGGCGCTTTTGGATCAGACAGGTTTGAAGTTGACAGAGTTGGCAATGCTGAGTCCACTGGTGTGAATAAGGCTTGATTGATGAACTCTAGTTGTACAGAGGTAGGGTGTAATTTAGACACTTCAGAGGGAGTCCCCAGCCTTCCCTGTAGCTCGAGCCTCACTTTGATTTCTGCAATGTCACAAGATAGACGAGCAGCCAATATAGACGAGGGGCCCACCATACCACTGGTGGAAGGAGTGTTATGTTCAACAGCTTGTAGATCAGGGGCCCACAAAGAGTCAGCTGATGTGTTCCTGGAAAAGCAACTTGCTGTTGCAAGTGTAAATGGGGGGGGGGAGTGTAAAGATGACAGGTTTAGTTAAATCATTAATGTCACCTCCCTCTCCCTTCGCAATGGCTACCAAGCACGGAGCAGCTGAAAGTAGATCATTATCGCCCTCCTTCAGTTACCACCGGAGGCAGCATGCCGTCATTATCTAAATCACCGCCCAACCCTTCTCCAGACAATCTATCAGCTTGCAACAGTTTGGCATCTGTTAAGTCCTGGGTGGCAATGGAAACAACAGACACGTTTGTAGCAAGCGGGTCAAGCGAATCAAGCCGTGGGAACAAGTCTTTATCAGGCTACAGGTGGGCAGCCATTCTCACCTCTGTTTCCAACAGGGAAGCTGAAAATACCAGGTTAAGCAGTCGCTTCTGGCATCTCATGCGTGGAGCAACAGGATCCATTTCGATTACAATCACAATTACGCTCAGTCAGGAATAATCCCAGGTTTTCCCTGATCAGCCTTACTTCAGCCTGACTAAAGCACGACTTAACTCTCCTCGCTGAACTCATGCGCCGATGCTAGTTGCCCGGCTCCACTTTTAAGGGATGTATCAGTTCTTAAAGGAACAGCAGGCTAAGGCAGGCAATACAGCAATCACTATTGTAGTGAGCCCACAGCACATCTGTATTCCTTAGTGTCTGAAGCAAGACTGAACTCACCTCGTGACCAAATAACCAGTGTCTTGGATGACCTCTATCTGTCCTGTGAAAATCTGGCACCCTCAGAAATGCCCCAAAGTAAATTTCCTCCAAGAAAAATAAAGTTTTATATGAAGTCTTGAAAAGTTCCAAAGAAACAAAAGTTCGCACAAACAAAATTCCACTGGTAAAACGTCCTTCTTTCCTTGATGAAAATATCCCTTTCCAAGTTTCACAAAGAAGACAACAGCACCAATGGTGTAATGGTGTTACTGGATAGCCTCCTTCAAGGAAAGAATGGATAACGTTCATGACAAAGGTTTTACTTCTGTTTAGCAAGCACTTTTCTTCTTGCAACGTCGGCAGTGTTTTTATATACCACTTTGGCAGGTGCCTCTTCTCAGGGTTTGCTCTCTCTACAGCAATTCCCTCTCTTTCTGATACTGCGAGGGTAAACTCTTGTCTCACAGTGTACTTCTGCTGCTACTACAAAATAATAGTGTTCTGACAAAAGTATTGACAACCACAGTTTTACTGCTGCTACTGCGACTTAGAGTTTTAGCAAGAAAGGGCAGCCTCTTTGCCTTCCTTTCTGTCTTGCAGCTACCACAAAATCTGTCTAAGTTTTCCAGGCTGCCTCTTCTTAGCTTGAACAGTCTCAGTTCTACAGATTTAGAATGAGTTTCTTTAACAAGTACCCAGCTTCCTTCCCCAGCTTCATATGCACCTTTGTGTCTCCAATAGTTACCCCAAAGCTGTACTGCCACTCTTCCAGCCTTGGGTAACCTTGTCAACCCTGTATCTGAGGAGAAAAGGTTTTTGACAGCTTCAACAACTTTATAACAGTGAGATGCAGTTCTTAATTGTGCTGGTTTCACTTTAAATGGATTTGGTCTTCTGGATTGGGTAGTACTTGTTCTTCTCTTAGCTTCAGCAACTACTACAACTGCTACATTAGTGTTCAGTCTGTTACAAGCATTCTGTTTCTCAACGTTTTCTACTTTCTGGGATTCTATAGGGTTTCAGATGTACCACTCGTCCTGGAGGAGTGCCGATGTAATGATATGCTCCTTTCACTCTACCGGGTCCAGTTCTAAATACATCAGGACATTGCACCAACAAATCTAATCCATCCTGTTTTTGAGTTTGAGGCAATTTGGGGGATATTAATTGATTCTCCTGATTTTCCTCAGATAACAAGCTAGTAAGCATGATAGAAGTGTCTGCACATGTAGGTTATTTCCATTCTTTGAGCAGATTGATATGATAGATGGGTTCCATGTGATAACTAATGAAATAATAATGAAAACGTTTAAAACTAATTATAAATAACAAAGAAATTGCAATATTCGCCTCTTTTTAAAGCCCACTGTTTCCCTAGCCTTGTTACCCCACCCAATCCCTTACCCCAGCAGATATATATTTTAACAAAATATTTGATCTTTTTTAGTTATTTATTATTCGTTATAAAAGTTATTTGTTATTTTCATTTCGTTATAATCTCTGTATACAGATAAATGAGCATTTTAATTTTCCTTTCAGGCTGTGAGATTTTATAATTATAAGGCCCCATCTGTTCCATACTTTGTCAAATCTGGTTTAGGACCGTGTTCCTGTGCCCCAAATCAAGAGTCAATCCAAGTGGGCGCTGGACATGAATCTAGACATAAAAGATGCAATCTGGAGTGCTATCTGCGCACAAACCTGTGAGGTCTCTTACAACTCCCGGTTCGGTTTAATACAACTTAAAGTGCTGCACAGGTACCAATACGACCCGACTCAATTGAAACTCTTCTGTCAGGCAAATATAGGCTGCTGCCCCAGGTGTGGGGAATATGATGCTGGTTATTTTCACATGGTTGTTCAAAACTTGATGGATACTGGAAGGCTGTCTGTGCTATTCTTTCTGATATGACTGGTGCCAGGCTTGAGGCTACTCCCATGTAATGCCTCTTTCATGTATTTGAGGAGTTGGCAGGGCATAGGCGCAAACTTGTTAATCTCTGCTTATTGCTAGCGGTACAATATCTTTTGCTGCATTGGTTAAAACCCACTACACAGTCGACTGATCGTGACTGTTGCCTGGGCCTGTAATATGGAGGACTAATGGGCTTTGGTCAGGCTTCCATACCATTATTTACGAATCAGCCCAAACTGCTGGACCACAAGTCCTAAAAATGCTTGCAGTATCTTGTGTTCCAGTGAATGTAACTAGTCAGGGTCCTCAGCCATTTACGCACCTGGTGTAGAAATCTGTGTCCAAGCATCATCACCCGCCATTTATTGTTTTCTACAGTTAACCATCTTACTAGGCATGATTGGAACAACAGTTATATTCCCACACATAAAACCCTACATTCAATTACAGAAATCCACTTGATTGGTTTGAAACAATAGCTACCTTCTAAATGAGAGGTTTGAAATGTAAGTAAGATTAAATGTGCAGTTAAAAAAGCAATGCAGGATCTTGCTAGACAGTTGTAGGCTGCCTGCTTGAGCAAGTGTGCTACCTTACTTAGAGGTGTGAATGGCCCTCAATATCCCTGGTCATTTCTGCGTTCATGGCCGTTGGGCATAAATCATTGTCCAGAGCAAGCAAACAAATCCTGACTGAGCCGCCTTCAGTGCAGCGCCTCAGAATGCTAATTGCTAAATACCCCCAGCCTGTTCCTACCCCCTTAGTGTCCCCCTCCATCCACCGGGTCCCAGTGGTGGTTAACGATTATTTTTTTATTGCGTATAGTTAAAATACATACACCTTTTTGATAAAAAAAAGAAAAAAGGAAGGAAACCTCACACCACTGACAAGGCCTCCTTTCTAGCAGGGCTGTAATGACCCACCGGGAGTTTCCCCGGTAGGCCTCGGGTCATTGGGCCGCTTTCCTTGGGGATTCAAAATTAAACTATCACTCGCCATTCGGTGATATGCATCCATAAAGGGCAGCCTGGGTGTGGCCGTTCACTGCATGATTTGTTTACCTGCCAGGCCCGCCCCTGACCTTGGATTTTGGGGCTTGTGCTCTCGTCGCACTAGGGCGCGTGCGCATTGAAACCGCAGGTGCACTAGTATGCTCTGTGCTGTCGAGTCGCATGCGCAGGTGTTGCTGGGCCCGTGATTGAACCTGCCACTGCCACCTGCAAGACACTGCCGACAGACAGCGAGTGCTGTGCTGGTACCGGGCCCATGCTGTGTGCTGTGCCTGTGTTCACTGTGTGCTCTGAGGCTGTGGCTGGGGCTGAGAGCGACTGAGGGCAGTAGCCAGACCTGAAAGGTAAGGGATTATTTGCACGTGTGTGCCCCTCTCCATTTTGCCAAGTGCTTCTGACCCTCTCTCTCACCCTATGCGGTAAGCCTTTTCCAATGTGCTGTAATATTTGCTAGCAATCATGCTACGATGTTTTCCTGTGTTGCAATCCTGGTTGCAAGTGCTGAACGTTTTTCTTACTGTGATGCCATGGACTGTAATATTCTCCACCTCTGCTGCAATGTGTTCCCCCTCTGCTGTAATCATTTACTGGACGGGGTCGTGTAACATGTTCTCCATAAGCTCTAACATTCCCCTCCCTGTGCTTTAATGTTCCCTGCCTGAGCTATACTGTAAAACAACACCCTGTTTACCTAATCTCTGTTCCTTGTGTGGTGATCCCCCAGCCCCGAACTGAATGGGGATGGTTATCGGGGTGTAGTGGGAATACTTGCAACCCATAGACCTATTAAAATACACTTCAGCTCTGCTATGCAAGACCAAACTAAACTGCTAATCCAGTACTGCCACTCACACCCACCTCTACAAGTGTACCTTACCGTGACCTAAAGAAGCCCCTACCTATGTCATTATAGAGGTTGACACACCGCACCGCTCTTCCCGATCCTGACCTCCCACACCCCCGCAATTCCAGTAAGTTAGAGCCATACACCGCTCTGCCAGTGTGCCTCAGCTCCGACCTCCATTGACGCCTGCTGTTCCATTACAGCAACTAACGCAAAGCTCATCTGACTGTCACTACTACTCCAGCCTTAACAGCAGTAACCCCTTTGCCTCTATTACAGCTATTCAAAAACTGTGCTAATGGACCTAAATCCTAGCCAGCAGCAAGCACTGTTGTTCCATAACAGTGGCTCACATAAAGCTCTACCAAGGAACCTCATTCCTGGTTAGCTGCAACCTTTGTTGTTCCATTACAGTGGCTCACACACAGATCTGCCAATGAACCCTCAATCCTGGCCTGCAACACCTCCCGTTGTTCCATTATAGTCAGTGGATCCTTCACATGCAGCTCTACCAGTGTAACTCAGCCCTGGCTAGAAGCAACCCCCATTCTTCCATCACACTCACTCCCACAAAGCTCTGCCAATGGACCTCAATCCTGGCCAGCCGCTGTCTGATCTTTCATGCTTGTGGTAGGTGGTGAGGTATGCATGCCCCCGGAGTTGGCCCTGATAGCCAGGTTTAAGGTAATGCTGTTTCTGGACAGGGAGGAGTTTGTGTGTGGTTGGGGGTTGTTCAAGCACCCCCCTCCGCCAACCCCTTATCTTATTCGGTTGTATTTTGGGGGCCTTAACATGGCATCTCTGCTTCTAGGCCCCTCTGTCGCTGCAAGAACAATAACACATTCCAGTGATTCCAGACATTCTCTGGCTGCGGAGGGGGGGTGCAGGGCGTGCTGATGACGGTTCGGGCCCGCATTTGGCACTTAACAAAGTGCTTACCCCCTTGTGCTGTAACATTCTCGGCGGGGGTAGTGTGCTCTGCCAGTGCTGTGCTCTTCCAGCCACGTGCTGTAATATTCTCACTGTCTGCTGCACCACCCACTTCCCGCTGTAACATTGGCCTCTTCTGCTGGTACAGTTGCTCCCTGTGGTTTGCATCTCTCTTCCTGCACTTTAACACCCCACCCTGTGTGCTGTAATATATCAGTGTGTTGTGATTTCCCAAAAACACTTGCACTAAATCTCTCCTTGCTCAGCAATCATCGGCTAGTACATTATGCCGTGCCCACCCCCTTGCTCCCCACACTCTCTGTCCTCCCCTCCATCTCCCAAATCCTCTGGACTCCGATGGTAATTTCATATCTACCCGGCTTATTCATGGTGCCTGCCTGCCTGTGCAGTTGTCTTCTCGCTGCGCTGAGCACCCCACCCCACAGCTTTTGCATGCTGTGTAATCCTCTAGCCCACGCTGCTCGATGGTTCCCATGGTGTGTAAAACCGCAGGCCCATTCTGTAATATTTCTTCCATATTATGTAATCCCTTAGCCCTGCACAAAGCCAGCCCTGTGCTGTAGCATGACCTACCCATTAATAAACAAACAAAAATGGGTGCCCTGATGGACTGGCAGCAGAACGGGCAAAAGTGATGTTAGGAACACACAAATGGGACTGCTGCCGTTGTTAGTACTAGTGTGGTTATTGATTTTTAACCACCCATGAGATGATATGTATTTGCGCCAAAATCGTCCAGCCCTGTGCTGTAATATTTCACCCTCTGCTTTAACAATCACATTTGCAATCACACCCACATGCCATGAGATTCATCTGCTGTAATATTAACTACACACTCTCTTATCCTCATCTCTATGCTGTTTTTTTATTAGTTTGGGCTTCTAGATGGCGCTTGCACCAGATATAAACCAAAACAGTTGCATTAAAGTATAGATGGGGAGAAATCAGCTATGTGGAGGGACACCCAACGTGCAGGTATTGTTTGGTTATTTGCCCACCCATTGACTGGCCATGATAATCCCTATAGCTATTGCCACCCAGTTCCCAACCCTCCCTGCCAAAAACACCTCCTCCAGAGAACTCTTTGACTTTGCTTTAATCAAGCCTTACCATCAAACGTTGCACTCATAGTACCAGCCAGTGTTTTGTAGAAGCAGCTGTCTGAGAGTTAATGCCTTAATTGGAGTAGTAAACTCACTACTGGTGTAATAAAAATGTCTTCACCAGGTCTGCTTTTAGCCACTCGATTTATAAGCACTATGCATGCCCTTCATTTAAGTCCTGTTAAAAATAAACATTGGTAAAGCCAACAGTTGTAGCTTGTGTTTAAGTATTAGGCATTTGCAAGGCACTGCTAATAGGTGCCCAGGTACTCACACCGTTTTGCACCTGCTACCATAAATGGCCAGTTAATACCAATACGGAGGTGCTTGGAAAGTGCTCTTCCCATGCCTACACAAACTGTTGGCATTGCCAATGCTTGTTTTCAATATGATGGAATCAACCAGCCCTATTTTGCAATAGTGACCCTTGGTGCAGTAATATTTTCTTGTGCGCTAAAATTGCTCGCTCGTGCAGCGAATTATGTGGCCACTTTGATCACATTTTCCAGGGCCTCTTTTGGTTTCCAGTCTGGCCCTGCTTTCTAGGGGGCGGGGGGCAGGGGCTGGCCTTAGGGGGGCTGGCCCCCCTGCCCTCCCTGCTGGACCCGGGCCTGGCCATACTATGAGTTATAGCGGTAAGGTGGCACCACCTTCCTGTCAAAACTCATTGAATTTACCACTAACCGTCAATTGGGAAAAAATCCCAATGGAGTCCTATGGACTCCAAAAATGGGGACTTACACCAACGAGTCCCCACTCGTAATTCCCTGATAAATCCAGGGGACCCAATGGCAGTAACAATAAATGAGTTTGGCAACAAATCAGCAGATTTACTGCCAAACTCGTAATGAGCCCCCACAGTCTTTAGAGGCAATATTTGATATGTTTTTACTAATGTTATTTTGGGTATTATTCGGAACGCACTAAAATCCAGGAAGCACTGAAGGGCTGTATATCGGTAGGGGCTAAAAGAGGATTGCAGAGGGGACACAGAGCCTCATCACAAGTTTTGCAGTAATCCAACAGTAACTCTGCAGAGTTACCACCAAACCCTGTACACTTTACAGCCACTAGGTCCTGTGGCATTACCAGTGTAAATCCCCTTTATTGATACCATAGGAACACATTGGCATTTTTGCTGGATTTACTGTGAGCAGTGATAGCGTGCTCCTCTGAGCTTTGGCAGGAAGGAGAAAGTTTTACCTCCAGTGTTTATGTGAGGGCAAAACTTCCACCTTGCTGCCAAACTCCCGGTACCGCAGTGCAGCAATTCAGAGATAAAGTGGTGGATTGTAAATGACTGCCACTTTACCACCATTTTAACGACACTTCCGTACATGTAGTGAGTCCCTCAGTCCTTATAACGTAGCATGTATTCCCTACCATTTAGGGTAGCTGGGGATATTTTTTATTTACAGGTAGTGGGGAATATGCAACATGTGATAAAGCCAAACTCAATTACTGTTACAGCATGTGGTAATGGTTTGCATGCTTTACAGCCACGCAGACTGACTAGTTCATCTTCATTTTGGAGGCCATTTTGAATGCCCTTAGCACTCCATTGGAGTATATGGGCCTCATTACGAGTTTGGAGGTAGCCATGGAGCTATTAGCTCCATTACCGGGTTCCGGTAATGGGGATTTACTGGGTCATTCCGACATAGGAGGACCCGGTAAGTCCTCCTTGCAGGAACCATTCCCCATTCCCATTTGAGCCCCCATAGAGCTCAATGGGAATGGGGAGGGAGGTAACAACGGGCACATGATTTACTGGGTCATTCCGACATAGGAGGACCCGGTAAGTCCTCCTTGCAGGAACCATTCCCCATTCCCATTTGAGCCCCCATAGAGCTCAATGGGAATGGGGAGGGAGGTAACAACGGGCACATTACAAGTGTCCCGTTGTTGCCTCCCTCTTCCCCTCGCGGGATCCGGAAAAGACATCTGGTTTTACCGGACGTCTGATCCGAGTCCCGCAAAGGGAACCTCGTAATACGCGCTTCCGTAATGAAGGGGGCCGGTCACGTACCGGCCCCCTTCATTACGGGAGCGCAAGCCTCGTAATGAGGCCCTATGAGTCAGTAATATTGCATGGAGGGAATAGCATCACTCACAAGTTGGCAATATTTAGCACACAATTACAACACCGGCGCTAAACCATGGCTCTATTAGCACCATGGTTGGTGCCGGTGTTTTAACGGGTCTGCCATGGTTCAATGGGGAATTACCACCCCATTCCAAGGTTGGCGGGGTGGTAATTCCCCATTGAACCATGGCCCTTCTCCATTCCCATTTTCGCCCCATAGGGCTCAATGGGACTGGGGAAGGCGCTAAGTACGGTACCGCAAATTGAGGTACCGTACTTAGCACCAAGGTCCCTTTGCGGGTCCCTACTTTAACGGCTGGTGTAGACCAGCCGTTAAGGTCGGGTCCCGCAAAGGGACCTCGTAGTAAGGTGCTAATGGGTTAACGGCGCCGCAGCCTTTTACGGTGCCGTTAATCCATTAGCGCCAGGGTCATAATGAGGCCCATGGGCTGAAAACCCCATAATAGACTGGAGCAGTAAAACAGGCAGTATTCCTATCCTCGCAAACAGGGACATTGCGAGGCACTGGAACAGAAGTACCGTAGCTAAGATATCAGTTTGGCGGGAGGACAGGGATCAGGTCATGTCGTGGTACTGGGGTATAAAAATAGAGGATGTCCAAACAAGTACCAGAAAGCGCGGGGGCGAAGAGAGCAGTACCATGCATGAGTCAGGCGACATTGGGAGCGGGGAAGGGTTATAAATTGTTTAAAGAGCGACCTACTTGTTGATATGGGCGAGGTGGAGGTAGCTGCTTCATTACATTTAAAATGATGATTCTTACACTGCAATGATTCTCATATACATTCTATTTTGATGTATAGAGATAGACCTGGGTGACATGTATTGCCCAGCTAAAACATTGTCCTCTGTATGACATGTTATGTTGATATTCTAGTTAAATGCAAATAAAAAGTAGCGTAAAAAGGGTTTTATTCCAATATACCATCAGTTTTACCATCACGGCACAACTCGTATCATCATCAGCGACGATGTCGGTTGGTCCAACTGGTAGAAAATGCACCCAGTTTATAATTGAGGCAATAACACAGAAGAAATAACTTTAGGCCCCAGGCCCTGTCTGTTTCTCCACTGATGTGGCAAAAATTGATCTGTGCCTATGGGTAACAGTCCTTCTTAAACCTTGTAAATCTATGACAAAAATACAGGCTTGATTTCTAAGTCATGGCAAGAAGCCATAGTGGTCACTCAAAATGGGGGTTGGGAGGAAAGGGGTTACTACCTGCAATCTCTCTCTTAGAATCATACCAGAACAGTGTTTTATAAGGCTGACACCCATGGCCGGCAAGCTGAAAGGTTGCACCTCAGCGCAGCACCGCCTCCCACCATATCAAGCCAGTTCAAATGATACTGTAGGGTTTGGGGCAAGCGTCATTGTTGGTGAGCATGGCAGAGGCGTGGAACACTTTGGATTTTGCCATCAGTGAGTGGGTAATCCTTTGGGGAGGCCGACCTCAATATGACTTCAGCGTGCAGGACTACACGAACACTGTATTGTGGGTATGGGCGAGGCTTTGGGGAGGGAGGTGCGGGTGACACTATTGGGAACAGTTCCAACTTGAAAACCTTCATACATGTAAAGTCAATCGCATTTTTGTCCTGGAAGATTGGGTTATATTATTCAATATTCGTACTGCGTCCATCACCTCAGTAGTGGTCTTATGACACCTGACCTTGTTCAAGAGGTGACATATTGTGCCTTGACAGGGTGTGACCAGACGTTGCCCTCTGATTCTGAAAGAAAACGTGTTGGGTGCAGGGAGGGAATGGGGGGGGGGGTTAGGGGAGGTGTTATATGGGGTAACCCGAGGGCCTCTCACTTCTTACCATCTGTCTCACCCTTTCCACCGTCATCCCTCAAGGCATACAAAATTATTAAAAGCAATAAGGGAGCATCGGGGTCTTCAAGTCGGACCGCAGGCTCCAAACAGGACATCAGAGGAAAATACTTCACGTGAGCACAGTCTTGCCAGGTATTCTTCACAGTGTTTCTCGGAGCCAGGACAGATAGGCAGGGAAATCAGAAGCAGCAGTGCTTAGATGCCAGGAAAACACACATTCAGACCCAAGACAGTAATGGAGAACGGCGTGGGCAACATGTCAGGGGCGCCTCATTCCAAAATGGCGCCGCCCTATCTTTTGCCTCGTCCCACTATGCCACAGCAAGCCATTAGAACACCTTTAAGCACACATGGGTAGGGTGAGGGCCCAGTGCCCCCATCTAATCCAACATTTCCATTGCAAATAGAAACCAGGTATCCCCGGCAAGAATCTAATTTCCCCAATTCCCTTATGAACCGTCCAAGATATAAAAGAAGACGGGGCAGACCTGCCGTGAGGGAGCTTGGAAGGAGGCTGATAGCAAGGAGGTGTATGAAGCAAGTCAGGAAGAAGGAGGAGAAATAGATTGCAAGTGAAAGCACAAAGGTGTAGGAGAGGAATATCAGAGTCTAAAAGGAAGAGAGAGTGCAAGGGAGATGACACGTTTCTGAAGGGGGCAATATCAGAGAGGAGATGAAAGGAAGGGGTGCAGCGAGAGGACGAAGTTAATGGCGGGACAGGAAGAGAGAGGAGAAGGAGAGCTGAAACAGGAGGACAGTGGAGGAGTGGAAAGAGGCAGGAAGGAGGAGGAAATCAAAGATGGGAAGAGGTAGGAGATAGAAGAGGGTCATAGAGGAAGATGACAGCGGTCCAAAGCCGATGACCAGTATTGGCCAAGCCAAGATAGCCAAAATCTATAGGGGTGCTTAGAAGCAAGTGGTGAAAGCCGTTGCGCCCGAGCTGGGGTGCAGCCAGAGTACAGTTACTAAAGAAGTGCCATGCCTTATTGATTTGGGCCCAGCGATTTGTAGAGTCAAAAGCCTGAAGACCTAGATAGAAGAAAAAAAGATAGAGAGGGAGAGGACGAGATCGAGAGACAGACAACCAGGGAGAGAGAGAGAGGCAGAGAGAGAGAGAGAGAGAGAGAGAGAGAGAGAGAGAGAGCGAAAGAGCGAGAGAGCGAGAGAGAGTGGCTAGCCAGAAGCCATAATCCAGACTCTGGTCGAACTGGCAAGCCCATCAAAGAATATGAATAACACTTACTCTCTATGAGTTAGAAATAGAAGGGCTCATTGGTAAACTACAATAGGTGGGCTCTGTGAGAAATGCAGCCAGGAGGGCTGCTTAAGAATTCGAGTCAGGGGGACGCTTAAGAAGCTGAGTTTGTTATGGGTCCTGCTGGAAAGCCTGAGCCTATCCCAGGCTGTTGAAAAGCTGAGCCTCTGGTTTGGCTCCTGTGGGAAATCTGATTCTGTGGTGGGCTCTTGAGTGACTAAAGCCAATGGCTGGCTTAAAACAAAGCATATTGCCCTTGACTGAAATTGTGGGGTTAATAAAACTGAAGTCTAAAAACATACCAGGGACAGATAAGGAAAAAAGTCAAGTACAGTGAATAAAATGGAAAGTAAGTGTGGCTCCCCTTTCTTCCACCCAATACTGACAAATGTATATACTACCCGTACATATGGATTGTTGGTATGAAAAAGCAAGAAAAAATCAGTGAAAAAGGTTGGATAAGGGTGAAAGGGTCAGAAGGTAAAGGGAGAGGTTGGACAATAGGGGGTCATTCGGTCATTCTCTTCTTCCTTGCAAATGTCCACTACAGGCTTTGAAGGGGTTCCAGAACCGTTCTTCTCACGGTCTCCGGGCTTAAAGAGGTCACCATCACCAGCACCCTTCTTCCCGCCATCTTCTGCTTGAGCTCTCCTCTCTCCCTGTGGTGTCTCAGGTTAAAGGCGTTGGCTTTCCGGCACAAGGTAGTGCCACATAGGAGGAACTCTTTGTCACCCTATAGGCTGACCCCCAGATGCTTCCCAACCTCCACACTATCAACAATCTCCCAATGACACACTTCAAAAACCTCCCCCTGATAAGCTTCACCAACCTCTTTCTGTTTCCCAATCTCCTTCTCAATATCACCAATCACCTTTTTACCCACACGCTTGTTACCCTCTGGATTCTCTGAGAGGTGAGGAAAAACAGGTTGCAAAACTGGCATACAGCTGAAGAAATGAACGGTTGTCTGACAACAAGCGACCAAAGCCTAGACGGGACCAACATGCACCAGCGACCACTGTGGAAAGGTCTTGGTTTCTGAGAACCTTAAGAAACTGAATGACTTTCTAGAAGTCCTTCAGGGCGCTAAATCCTGAACGGGAACCGTTATAGAGTAGGACACTTGGGCCCTCATTCCAACCCAGGCGTTAAGGGTTTAACGGCGCCGTCGGCGCCGTTAACCCTTAACGCCTGATTTCCACCTTAACGCCTGCTTTTAGCAGGCGCTAAGCGTCCTTGGCGCTAATTACGGCACCGTAATTCACTGTGCCGTAATTAGCGCCTTCCCCACTCCCATTATGCCCTATGGGGCAAAAATGGGAATGGGGAAGGGTAAATGGGGATTGGGGATTTACCGCCCCACTCACCTTGGAATGGGGCGGTAAATCCGCCATCCACCATGGTGTAAACAGAGTTTACACCATGGTGGTAAAGTAGGGAACTTACCACCTGGTTTGGAATGAGGGTGTTGGACTTAGAACCACGGTTCTAATGTAGATGGTGATTTTCTTTGAACATTTCCTTTCACCTGTTCTGTTCTACTGGGACTTCATACAATGGCGATGCATCGCATCCTTGTTTTGTTTGACCTGTATCTTTGCTCCAAACCCTGTGTTTAGAATTGGATACAATATTGGTTGGAACGCCTATATCCTGTCCTTCATTATCTGTTACGTGTCTTGCACGAGCAAGACCATGTGAAAGTTGGTAAAATTTAGAATGCGAATGTGCCACGTTTGTCACTTAATATCTTGCCTTGCTGGGTAAAGGATGTACCAGTGGTTTGTCTTTCCCATCCTACCTGTGTACCTGCCAATTAAACATATCTTCTGAAGGTACTCCTAAGACTCCTGACTCATCATGTATGGTTAAGCTCAGTAGAACAGGAAACTATTTGAGTCTTGAGTCATTCGTTGATCCTTTGGCATGTAGCACATGCAGTCATTAGCAACAGATTTAGGTTTCAGGAAAGGCAGGTGTTAATTCAGATGTGTAATTATAATCGTAGAGTCTGAGAACACACACCTTTGATAGGCTGTGTCACCATTAAGAGACTTTAACCTTAATTACACTATATGAGGAATAGTCTGTGGAATCAAAATCACTTGTAATTAACAAAAGGCTACTAATTGTGCTGGCATTAATGGAACTGGTCATCTTATTTAAACAGTGCCACATTACATTTTGTTTCAAAATAACAAAACACGGGATAATACAATTGTTAGGAGATTCTTTTCAGAAACACTACTGGCGTAGGGTTGTGGGAAGCCAAACTTAATGGACCTGCAAAGGTTTCGCACAAAATCTGAACCAAACTCTCGCTTGGTAACGAGGCTGAGCAGTCAGGCTGAGACTAAGGGGGTTAGAGTGTTGGTGTAAAGTAACAAACCATCAATCAAGTTAGTATAAAAATGTTCTGTTTCTTTAGCAACGCATATCCATACATTAAAGATATGATAAGTAAAGCAATATATACACATAAACATTCACAGTTTGGTGTCCGAAAAGGGTACATGCATACCACTCTTTAGAATTCACAGTGTCAATAGCAACTGTGTAGCAATAGCATAAAATGCAGGGGGTGCACGATAGACAATATATCATAGGCCTTATAAGGTTATAAGGCAAAACAACACTCAATACTAATCTAAAGAAGTCCACGCCCTATTCTAAGACCACAGTTCAGCAGTATTTAAGGTAAGTGACCAGGTTTTGGCTACTCCAAGGTAGTTTGCAAAATCAGTCATAGTTCTCCCATCATGTGATAACAGTCAGGTCTGCCTTGTGGGCTAGGAGCAGCTCCCTAGCCAAGACATTCAGAGGGACCCCAGGCAGGATGCCTCGTCTCAATTTCCACCACCAGAAGCTTGGCCCAGATAGCTAAGGATAAGGTCTTGCCACCTGTTACAATGATTTAGGAGCAGGGTGAGTGTCAAAACAGATGAGCAAGCCAGCCCCTGGAACCCCGATCAAGGCAAACAATAACCCAGGTAAGAGAGGGTCATTGTGGACGACTGCTCTAACTGTTGGTTTCAGTGTGGCGGACTAGAGGTTGCAGGAACCGAGTAGACTTTGGATGACAACTATGACAGCTGAGTCCAGCGATTTGATTGTTCAGTCTCTGCTAAAGACCTTAGCTTGGCTGTAGTTGTAGGAAGACATCTATGACAACTCCCACGATGTTGGAGGACCCCTAAAACACATCCGGTACAATGACCAGTTGAAATGAACCTGCACATGGATGGCAGGCAAAAGGATGGGGAAAAGGGACACAGGCTGCCACAGGGCTCCCCCTGACTGGTTGTGGGAAGCAACAGCCGAGTAGTCAGCTTCTAGTCTCACAACGAGGATGCACTGCATGATTCACAGCTGTCCTAGCAATGGGAAAAGCTGTGCTCCAGACACAGCACCACCATTCCTCAGATCTACAGCAGGATGACCTAGGCAATGCAGGACTCAGAAGGGGTTAGGTCCACCAGTTCAAGGGAGGAAGGTGCTGTGTAAGGTTTCCCTTGTCAAGTGAACAGCAGAGCTGTGTGTTGCTGTGAATAACTTAGTCACTGGTGGTTCTAGCAGCAGTCCTCCTGTGTCCAATTTCGGCCATTCACCTTCGGATACTTGAATCCAGTAGTCAACTGCAGACTGGCTCCAGATCCATAACTGATATTCGAAATGCTCAGGTCTATCAAAGGACCTACTACGGTCAAACACTTGGTCATCTGTCCAACCAGCTGAGGCACAACCATGACCTCACACAGGGTCCAGAATGTGTTTTGAGGCTGTTTGCAGCTCATTCCCAGCCTGAACCGGATCCCAGAAGACAATGGGGCTACTTCCCGGGCTCTGGCAAGAGCCTGTGATGTAGATGCCCACATATGGATAAATCCTACTATCCCTACCCCGGCCTCGAGAAAGACAGCCAAAAAGGCAGTGAAGCAAAAAGGCAGGAGTTCAAAAAACATGCCAAGCCATTGTAGGCACTGTGGTGCACAATATATTGATAACCATGAATAAAGAGATGCACAGGTATGCACCCGAAAAAATAAGTATAAAGGTACCACTGCTTTAGCATGTCAGCACTAAACACAAATTGAGAAAAACACCCCATACTTCAAATGGAATGGTGCAAGGTTTTCCTGCACTACTCTCCTTAAGGGAGGTAGAAGTACTACAGTAGACTTAAATGGGGGACAGAGTCCCCTGCATTGGAAGCTCTAATGACTGACCAGTGTCCTGTAATGAAGACCCATGCGCGACCTTGGGGACATCCAGAGAAGTGATTACGGGGGGGTGAGTGGGGCGTGTGCCACCCCAAGTTAGAGATTGATGGGCCCAGGGTAGTATGGGGAGGATCCCTATGTCACCCTCCCTTAGTCCTGTTGTGTGGCAAGGAGGTTTATAGTCATAATGTCGAAAAAAAAATGTCGACAGACAAAAATGTCGAAAAAAAAATGTCGAAAATAATAATGTCGACATCCTATACTTATAATGTAAAAAGTCATTTTTTCGAAAAAAAAATGTCGAAATTTTTTTTTTGACATTATGACTATAAACCCTTAAAACTATCAACACCTCACCCAACACCCCCCTGCCACCCCCCCCCACACCCCCCCAACCACCCTTTCACCCCTCATACTCAACACATACCAATTATATATTTATTTATTTATTTATTCAATAAATAAATAACCTAAAAAAGAATCATTTACTATGGGGGGGTCCCCCCTCAACCCCCCCCCTCACCCAACACCCCCCTGCCACCCCCCCCCACACCCCCCAACCACCCTTTCACCCCTCATACTCAACACATAACAATTATATATGTATTTATTTATTTAGTCAATAATTAAATAAATAAAAATAGTATCATTTACTATGGGGGGTCCCCCCCCAACCCCCTCTCACCCAACACCCCCCTGCAACCCCCCCACACCCCCCCAACCACCCCTCATACTCAACACATCTTATATATATATATTTATTTATTTATTCATACAATAAATTAAATTTCGAAAAAATATCGAAAAATGTCGACATTTTTGTTTGTCGACATTATTGTTTTTCGACATTTATTTGTCGACATTTTGACTGTCGACATTTTGACTGTCGACATTATGACTGCACAACGGCAAGGAACAGTGACAAGGACAACCTTACAACAGACAGTGCCCCTTTAAGGGAGTTGAGGAAGGGCAGTCTGCAGAACACGCAGCGGTTGAACGCTTGGCTCCCCTGGTGTGGGTGAAGGAAACCCATATAAATCTACAGCGGCAAAGAGAGGGACCAGAATTAAGGAAGGGATCTCAAAAGACCTGCAGCCAACCATTGCACAAGGCCTCCAATCTCATTAAGTTAAGAACAGATAGGCTAAGGGTGTCTATCCTTGTGACAGGTGCACTGTGGGTCAATCGAGAGAGGGCCACCAAAGAGGTGGTACTAGCCATCCTCAAATCCCACATTAGAACTGGATGACCTCCTCCGGCAGAGAGTCCCCCGAGCTAATCCTTAACCAGCTACCTGAAGTATCATAACTGAGTTCCCTTTCATCGGAGAAAGGCTGGAAGGCTGGGCCAGGGTGTGGCAGGCTGAGCGAGGACTGCCCACAGGTAGGGACAAGCTTTTTCCAATCCCCATATCGGGAAGTAGGCCATCTCCGGGGGCAGAGTACAAAAGCCTATCCCTATTCCCTCTAACACAACTGTTTCTGCTTGAACCAGGGTGAGGCTGGGAGGGAAGGCCAGTGCCTTTTAAAAGCCCACAAGCTCAGTCTGGTGGTATGGGAGTTTGGGAGTTTGGAGACAGAGTCGGAGAGAAGAGTTGTGCATATAGAGAGCACCCGGAGGAAGTTGGATGAAGAATGAAGATTGGAGGAGAGACTGTGGTCTTGAGAGACAAGAGGAGGAGAAGAAGGTAGCTAATATGGAGTTTGTTGATAGTGAGAAGGAGGTTGGAATCAATCAGGAGGTGGTTGGTCATAGTAAGTGTAAGATTGGGAAGGTTGAGGTTGGGGAAGATCAGGAGAAGGTTGATAGATAGTGTCAAGATGAGGTTGCTGGTGTTAAAGAGGAGGTTAAAGAAGACTATCAAGGAGTTGGACAAATGTCAGGAAGAAGTTGGAGAAATGACAGGCAGAGGTTGGAGCACCTCAGAAGAGGTTTGGCCTGTGGTAGACGTGAGGTGGAGAACCTTTCAGAACTTGATAGGAAGAGGTTGGAGAGGGGGTTAGAATGGGAATGGAAGACAGAAGTGTTTGAAGAAAGTCAAGATTTAGTGGAATGAGGAACCCTTATAAATAGTCAGCTAAAGAAGGTTCTGGAGGGCCTGGTTGGACCTAGAGAGGTGCTAGAAGTGCAGGTGGAACACACTCTAGGTAGGAGCTTATCAGAACAACATAGAGGCCAGGTGTGGGAGAGACACAGGTCTAGGGAGCTCTGCCTCTACAGAGGCAAAGAGACCCTCCTCTGTGGCTCTACCAGAGGCCAGAAGGCTAACTCCTCCAAGAACCTTAGACACTGCAGGGAGGGAATAGCACAGGATGGGAAGTGTAGCGAAGAAGGGTGCAAGGACCTCTATAAGCGCAAGGACATTGAGTAGACGGTTTATGAAAGCCCTATAAAACCTGCAATGGACATTTGTGAGGAATAAGGGTGCAGAAGGGAATTAAGCACCACTTTTGTTCACGCACCACCTAACTTGTTATGAGGCCATGGGTGAGAGAAACCCTAAAAGCCTGGGACTGAGAAGATACCCTAACGGGAGGACCTTGGAGTCTTGTCCTAGACTCTCTCAGGAGAGAGGAGAGAGAAACTGGACAAGAAGCCCTAACCCAGGAAATGTACAAACTCAGGCGTTAAGTGACCAGAGATTTTGAGGTATTTCCCTTTTATTGTTTTGGCCCATCCTGTGTACGTTTATCTCAAATAAATAGCATTTACCTAAATGTTTGTGTTGGAGTACTTCTTATCTCTATCACCCTTGTGACAAGTGGTGTGAGAAGAGGGGTCCCCACACTTAGGCCGGTAAGCTGACCCTGATACAGTGACAAACCTTTTCCATCCCTTCACCTTCGACCTCTGCAGGTTTTTCTGGATTCTTCAGGTCCGAGGTGCACAAACCAAAAACCAACTGACCCACTAACAACCAAGACTCTGACTACCTTACTGCACAGATTCTCAGCACAAAGACTTTGAGAAAGAGTTCCTAGGGGTTTTCAGAATCCAGACCACCCCATAACACATGACAGGCAGGATTCTGGTACCAAGGCCAAAGTACATACATCTTACCAAGCAGTACTTCCCAGTCGCCTGTGGTTCCCCTTCTAGAAAGGAGGGAGGAGATGTGGAGCCTCTCATGTCCCCTCAAAGTAACAAACACCTTTAGACAGCCAACACTTCACCCGGCTCAAGATGCATTCCACCAGAAGAATGACAACTGCAACTGGCCTTCCATCAGAAGGGTGGTCCAGACCATCACCACTGTCTTGGACAAGTTAGTTTCTGGGCAATTGGCCCTGATGGAACAGCTTCAGACACAAACATTGGTAATACCTTCTCACTTCTACAGTAGTATTGTGAAGGGGAAGACCAGACACCTTTATCGCACAATGTTGAACATGTCGCAGCAGTGTGAGATGCTATAACACCAGATTGCCACACCAAGTTGCACCCCTACTAAACCAAGAATTAAAAGCTGGGTACCAGTTGTTAAATGCCTACGGGAACACTGATTATGGCACCCTGCCGTATGCATCCTATAAGGGGTGGGAATGGATGCCAAGTACCATCGCCATGTCCTTCATGAAGCCAAGCTGCTCACCTAAGACACCCAATGCTAGATATCTTACATAATCTAGTTCATGGTCAAGAAGTAGCATGGAAGGAAGAACATCAAGGAGTTCCAGGAAGAAGTGATCCTCAAGTAGTTTATGACCTACTTGCCAGCCTGCGTGCAACAACATGATCAGCAGTTTGACCAGCCCTCATTGGGTCTAGCCATACAGATAGGCACATGCTACCAGTGAGTGCAGCAATGGAAACCAGCTGGAGCAGAACCCCAAATGAAGACGTCTGGCTCCAAATCTGCCTAACTGTCATGATGCCTACCCCCAGGCATCCGGACCAAGCCCGTCAGCCCCGGGAGCAGGCATCTAGACATTTAATAAAACCTCAGCAGCCCCGGCTAGAGGCTATCTGGGTTCAGTCCTGGCGCCCTACGCGCCAGGCTCATAGTAGGAATCAGTCCTGGCGCCTAAGGCGCCAGGCTCATAGTCATTACTTACCTCAGGCAGACCATGCTGCAAATGACTCCAATCCAACATGAATCCTGAAAGGGACTATTTTTCTACAGGGACTATTTTTTACTCTGGTGTGGTTCTAGGGACTTCTTACCTGGGACTACTTTTGAGGCTATTTAAACCACACCCAACCAGCAACACATGCTTTGCGTTATTCTGCATCCAGCAGCGTAACACTCACCGTGCCTGCAGCCTGCATCCAGTCTTCTGCCACGCCCGCCTCGAATCCGGAGCTCCTAAAACAAAGAGGAAAGAAAGGGACAAGGTTAGAAAACAAACTTATTTCTATTCCACACCTGATTCTGGATCCATCTTGTCTCCGGACCTGTAAAGAGCATCATTTCTGCACGCGCCGCACCTCCAGCTGCAGCGCCGCGCCATACTCACCAGTCTTCACAGCATCCTTCGGGTCCGCGCGGCCTCCATCCTTTCTTCGCCGAACTACAGCACCTAGGAGACAAAAGAAAACCACAAGGTGAGCCGAGGGAACCAACAAATATAATTCTTACCACCACAGACTTACCTGATTTACCACCGGAGGCATCCTTTTGTGACTCTCCATATTTTCACGTTCTGCATCTGTAAAGAGAGACAAAACAACACGTTTTCCTAGTGCAACATTTACCGGACAGCGCCGGGTAACACAGACTCTTACCTGAGCGCCACCAGCTGCCACAAGAGCATCTTTTCACGAGCCAGCGGCAAGACAAGAAAGGAAGGGGGGGAACAAGAGTGAACATCGGACATATTGAACTCTATGAACTTAATACTTACTGGTCCTCACCAGGAACCTCAGAGTCAATTCTCTGCGGAACTCTCCCGAGCCTTCAAACCAGTGAAGTAACTGGAATTGACGCGCACCTGCAAATCCACGCAGGATGGAGAGCTCATCTTTCAAGAATATAAGGTGAGATTGCTGTGAGGGTATTTCGGAGGTGATTAGTTGGGGAGGACTGTGGGGGTGCCATCACTTGAATCCACAAGTGGCTAAATCGATCTCTCCACTTTCAGGAGAATATTTCTATGGGTTAAGCAGACAAGATTAGGAGGGCAGATCCAGTCAGTCATCGCTGCACTGCGCATCACGTGGGTGGAGACCGCAGCTGTCCGGGTCCGACCGACGCCCCTGTGGGAGCCAGGTGAGCCTAACACTAACAAAGAATTGGGGAATACCAGAGAACCCCGATTTCCAACAGACATCAAACCCAGAATCAGCACCAAGCCCATTGGCAAAACTAGTTAGTCCTACCACACTGAAGATTCCAGCACCAACTGAAGACGAATGACCTGATATTAGATCTGTGCGCAACCTCAATAGTTGCCTCAATATTTTCCCACCATGCCACGTTGCCAAAGAGAAGATACCGAAGAAGCTACCAGACCTCTTGATTCAAGCCTGAGCACCAGTGTACCCATACCACCAAAGAGGTTCAAATCTTGGCTCAAGCAAGACCCGGTAGCTTCTGTTATTCCCCATTTATGCTGGAAGGACAACAAGTCTGGGCTATGCTCAACTCTGGGAGAACCAAAACAGCCAACCCTTCAAACCTGGTCCTGACCAATCAGGTAAACCCACAATGCCTGGTACTGTTGTCTATCTACATAAGGACTACAACGTCTCGCCTAAAGCACTGCTAAAGTTCAGTGTGGCCAATGAGTAGTATGAAGTGGAAATGGGTGTTCTCCCAGGGTTGCTGAAAGAGATTATCCTAGGCAGATATTCTATGCACTTCCACGCATGGTTCAAGCGTGTCCAGCTGGAAGAATGATCTGCTCTGGAGTAGGACTTGGTCAGTTTGTTGGGGGAACCCCACTGATTATGGGGTTGCCTTGTGACATCCTGGCTGAAGAATCCCCTCCTCACCACCCCCCGAAGCAACATACTCACTTTAGGACCAACTAGAAAGGGGTGCAAGAGAAGAGGGTGAGTTGTGAGACTAAGTCGGATGCCTGACTTTCAGGAGGGCTCAAAGGGTGCTGGGTGTCTCCCAAAGACAGAGGATGATGGGCATGAAGGTGGCATTGGGAGGACCCCCTGTTTACCCTCCCTCAGCCCACATACTATGGCAGGTGATAGTGTCAAAGGAAACCTTACTCTAGACACAACACCTTTAGGGAAGTCAAGGAGCGGCAGTCCTACAGAGCCAGCAGCGCCTGCACACCCAGATCCTCCTGTATGGATGCAGGAATCCCACATAAATATACAGAGGGAAAGAGAGGGACCAGAATCAGGACAGGAAGCATGACAGCCAGGCAGCCAATCAATACATAATGCCTTTACTCTTACACAGTTAAGAACAGACAGGCTAAGGTTGTACACACCCTGGGGGTAGGGTTATGGCATGATAGCAGAGTCAGAACTGTCAAGCAGGAGCTGGAGATCCTTCAGAACTTGAGAAGGAGAGTTTGGAGAGGAGATTGGAGATGAGAGTGGGAGACAGAGATAGTTGTAGGAAGTCAAGAAGAAGTGGAGCAAGGAACCCCAATAGTTAATGAGTTTGGGAAGGTTCTGGGAGAACTGATTGGCCCTAGACAGGTGCTAGAGGTGTGAGGATGAAAGAGAAGTTGGCAGGGGACTTACTGGGGGGAGGTCGAAGAGATGAAGAAGGGTCCGGCAAACAAGCCCCAAGGTAGGATAGACAGACAGGTCTGGAGAGCTCAGCTTCTAGGGAGACAGTGAAATCCTCCTACATAGCGCTATCTGATGCCGGAAGGCCAACTCCTCTTAGAACCTGAGATACCACAGTAAGAGAGGAGAGCTCAAGCCAGAGGATGAAGATGTAGAGAAGAACGGTGCAGGGACATCTTTATGCTTGGGAACTGTGATGAATCTGGGAAATTCGCCCCTTCTTAACAGGGGTGAGCCACTCCTTTTGAGGCTAGGGAGGTGAGCCCACTCTGTAAAACCCTCCCTAGGGGTTTGAGAAACCGGGACCACACTGGGAGTAACTCCCCTCTAGGGGACATGGACTCCCTTTCCTATCCGGAACTCCTTATACAGAATGCCCTGTCTACCTATATGGGAATCGAAATGACTGATGTTTCAGTTGATCTGCATCCAAAACACACGAACATTACTTCCCTAATGCTGGCTCAAGGTAATGCTGGAATCTTCATGACCTCAGCAGCTGATGGAGAACAACACACCCCTTTTAAGTACGGCAGCGAGAATAAATAGATGAGGAACCTTGAATGCAGAGAGATGAATCCAACACAGAGGCGATCTTCTGGCGTGAGAACATCGTGGAGGGGCAGAGCCATGCTACTCTGTGGAGCTACTAGTGGCATGGAGGAATCAAGAGACGCTGGGAACCTGGCATTGGAAAGAGCAACATTGCCGAGACAGAGATGGAAGGAAGATCATCTTACCTGGTGGCATGACTATGCTACAGCTGTGGTGGGCTTGGGGCCGGCGAACAGACGCAGAGACCAGCAGGAAATGGAGGAACAAATCTTCCACTCTCAGGCCAAGGACCACTGAGTGTGCTACGACAGATAGGATACAGGAAACAAACCCTTATGAGACAGCAATGCAAAAGAGAGGGGTGAACCGCCACTTCCCTGCTGAGACGTCACTCCAATGGAGCACAGCCAATGACAATAAAGATACCAGGGTTGCTCAGGGTGGAGGGAGGCAAGCGGAACAAAGCAAGAAGAGAGGAAATGATAAGGAGGGTTACTGGAGCCCTACAATTCAGAATGGTCAAGATTGGCAGAGGCCAAAGTAACAATCACTAATGTTAAACACGCTAGAGAGCCCGAGGGGGCTGGAGACCCGTAGAGAATTAAATGGCATTTTTCAAACTGTGAGAAGAAGGGAACATGCAGGGCGCAATCAGTCTGTCCAAGACATAAAATGAGTGGAAAAGAAATGACCAAGTTGGTGGCAAAGGAATAAGGGAATCACCCCTCCTCTCCAAAAACTTGAGAGATTTAATTTGTATAAAGATTTACAACTTCTTTTGAGAAGCCTAATGGGAGAGCTGTTGCCCTTTATTTCGTGAATTGTGAAAAAAATTGTTTTGAACTGTGACCAATACTCCGAGAGAGATCCAAGTAATATTGGCCGGATGAAGCCAGAACTAAGAGGCTATTGTCAGGCAATAGGTTTCTAACCCTGTATTGATCGTACAAGGCGGACAATAATCGCTATGCAGATCTTAATCTCTTCCGTGTACATGTAGCGATTCGGTTGTCCAGGCAACTGAAGCGCATGCACTTGTGGTTTTTAAACTAGCTGACTCAGTGTTGCTTAGAAAGCAGAGCACCATGTTGAAATGATTAACGCCTCATATGTGCATGTGTGTATGTGGTGTTTGTCATCTGATGGTGTTATCAAATGCCAAATAGTAAAAGAAATGCACTTAACTGCTAAATCTGGATGACTTATTGTGATAGATAAGTATAGAATGATTTAGTGCCGTGATGCGCTGCATCTGGATGGTAAATATAGTACAATTGATTGAATACCAGGGAACAGTTAAAGCATTAAAATAATGTACATGTTGCTGTCATCTGAGAGTATTGGCAGTTAAAGGTGACAACTAAGTTCCCAATCCATGTTCATCACACAAAGTGACATGGAATCTAGGCGATCTATCCAGTAAATCTCCCTCTGCAGCAATAGTCTGTTTAGGTTGCCTCCTCTTCCCGTGTGCATACGTGTTCCAAAATGATAAATCTGATTTGTGCAATTGAGAGTCTTTTTTAATAGAATGTTGTGCTACAGGCAATGCCATTCTTATATTAGATTCATGTTCTGACCAACAAGTTTGTGCCTTCCTCGCTGTCAGACCAACATAATAGAGTCCACAAGGGCATCTTATCTCATAAATTACGTTTTTAGTGTCACAGGTTGAAGTGTGATGTACGCTGATTTTGTATCCTTTGTGGGGATGAGTGATAGTGCTGCCTCTGATTAGATTGTGACAATTGTTACACAGAAGTGTGCCTTTATAATTAAGGTCTTTCTCCATTTTGCTGGCAAAGTCTGCTTTAATGAGAGGATCTCTTATTGATTTGCTCTTACTGTAAGCAAATAAGGGTGGATTCGGTAAAAGTTTTGCAAGAGTCGGATCCAGTAACAAAGTGTTCCAATTGTTCCTGACAATTTTTGTAATCTGAGTACTCTGCTGTGAATAAGTTGTTACATATATTAAATTGTGAGCAGTGTCACGCTGTTGGTTGTAACGCATCAGACCTGGTGATATTTTCTGCTTTTTCTGCACAACTGTTGATCGATTCCAGATTGTATCCACGTTTTAGAAAGTTCTCTAAAAGTTCTTCCGCCTTGTTGATGTAATCCTGGTTGTCAGAGATGATGCGCCTGTATCTAAGGAATTGGCTCAGTGAGATACTTACAATCTTTTTCTTCGTATGGAAACTTGTTTCATATAAGCTATTTCTGTCCGTAAGTTTGGTGAATACAGTGGTTTGTAGTTCACCGGATTTGGTGCACACTTCTTCATCTAGAAATCTGATTGAAGTCTTACTGGTTTTGTTGGTGAACTTGATCCTAGGGGCCATGGAGTCCATACATTCAAAGAATTCTAATAATTCTTCCTGTGAGCCATCCCAGATACCAAAGAGATCGTCAATGTATCTGACTAAGAATTTGAGAAGTGTTTTCCATTTGTAATTATGGAGATCATGGGTTTCCTCTAAGTATGCCATGTACGTATTTGCATAACTCTGGGCTATAGCTGCACCCATTCAAGTGCCAGAAATGTGCACAAAATATCTGTCATCAAACATAAAGAAATTGTTATTCAGATGAATAGTCAATCAGTTTTACAACTTTCATTCGAGGTCAAGAATAGCCATTCCATGGCTTCCAGACCCTCATGATGTGGGATGTTAGTATAGAGATTGACACATAAATGGTGAATAGAATATTAACATTTGCTTCAAAAGATAACCCTTGCAATTTATTGAGAAATTGATTAGTATCTTTGATGTATGTTTTAAATCCATGTGTCAAGGGTTGTATTGCCCGATCAATGTTTTGTGCCAGAGGTCCAAGTAAACTGTTATTGGCAGCTATTATTGGTCTTCCAGGTGGACTTTGTATGTTTTAATCAACCTTCGGAAGGGAATAGATTTCGGGCATGGATGGATATAAAATGGTCAAAAAATTCTTAGTGCGATGTGTAATTAGCTCATCTGCGATTGCTTCCTCCAAGACCATTTGGATGATATTACGTACTTGTTCAGTGGGGTCAGTAAACACCTCTAAATGAGTATCTTGGTTTGCAAGTTGATTTTCAATCTCTGTCTTGTAATACCTTGTATTCATGAGTACCAGTGCACCGCCTTGTCCACAGGTTTGATGATAAGTTCAGGGTTCTTCCAGAGCCGGTCCAGAGCCGGTCCAACACTTTCGATTCACGATGAGTGAAATTACATCGTGAACGTTTTCTAAAGTTACGTTTTTGAAAATCCTTGAGCACTTGCTTTTGAAAAAAATAAAAGTGCTTTTAGGTTTCATTTCAAGAAATGTAGGTTCTTCACTGTTGTTTGCAAATTCACAAGTTTCAAAGAAGATTTTAAGTTTCATATTTGGTGTAAGTTTGAAAAAATTGTTTTTTTCTTTTAGGAGTGAACTGCTATGATGTGGGACAAATGAAATTCCTTTCTGTAGAGTAGCTCATTTGTTAGTCTGTGACTGGTGATGTTAATTACTAAATCTTCTTTGGAGGGAAGTTTACTTTCTTGTGGGTTTTTTCTTCGTGCCTCGTCTTGTTTTCCGTGGTCTAAAAAAGAGGAAATAGATCCAGAAACAGGAAACCAGGCTGCTGTGGTCCCACCTTATTACTGCGCCAGAAAAAAATTATGCTGGAGACTAAGTCCAATTGCTGTTGTGTGATAAGAAAGTTTAATTGATCTGCCCTATGGATTACACGTGTTTCGGCAAGGTGCCTTTCTCAAATCAGGGCTTATCCAACTTTATTTCTCTTGATCATTACTGGAAGTGTAATAACGGGGATCAATCCCAACTGCAAATATCATTGCTGCGTCCCGCGTTCAAGCGAAGTTGAACGCGGGACACGGCAATGATATTTGCAGTTGGGATTGATCCCCGTTATTACACTTCCAGTAATGATCAAGAGAAATAAAGTTGGATATGCCCTAATTTGAGAAAGGCACCTTGCCGAAACACGTGTAATCCATAGGGCAGATCAATTAAACTTTCTTATCACACAACAGCAATTGGACTTAGTCTCCAGCATAATTTTTTTCTGGTGCAGTAATAAGGTGTGACCACAGCAGCCTGGTTTCCTAATTAAACAAACGGAGTTGAGGAACTCGAAGTCTCAGTTCTATGGCACACCAATGCGACAGTGCACATTTATGCATTGAATCAGGTCGCGGGGGTTCTAAGTGATATCAATGCAAAAGTTCCTTCAAAATCTGTCCTAGATCCAGAAACAGGTTTGGGAGTTTTAGATGAAGTAGCAACTTCTTCATCGTCTTGGATGACTAATTCTTGTTCAGTTTCTGGAATTTCTGATTCACCACTTGATGCATCAGAAGAGGAAACACCCGGCTCAGGTGTTCTTTCATTCTTAGTGAATGGAATTCTGCCACTTCGTGATGCGTCTCTTTGGTGTTAGTACTCTTTCCACGTATAAACAATATCTAGTTTGTAATCTAAAGTGTCTCATCTAAACTTCCTGATTGTTCTGGATTCAATTTCTTTTTTGTAACTTTCCATTTTGATATTAATATCTTGCAAAACAGATGTTAATTCGTGATTAAAAATTCAAGTGTTGTCTTGGTTAGTTCAAGGTCTGCTTCAATTAATCCAAGTGATTTTGAAAGTTTCTCAATGGTTAGTATAATTAAATCGGGGGGACATTTATTTAGGATAAGTCGCCATCTCTTCACAAACTCTGGGTTTTCTTTATATAGTGTCAGCTTGAGGTCAATTCTGAGACACAGGTCAGTAACCTAACTTTATTGGTCAGTTAGTTTGGTCAATTAATTATGAAGAATCAGTATTCTTGACACATTTTTATTTGTATTTATTACAGAACCCCATCAATATCTTATACCTGATGAAGGCCATGAATGCCCGAAACAGGTTGTGTTACACACGAGAAAACACACTGAGTGCACACCACCTAGCCTTAGTGACCCCTTTTCTTCTCTAAAAGATATTTGATTTTGCTTAAGTTGTAACAACCTGGGAAATCAATTACCTTTATGAATGTATTGTACTTACAACATTTGATTTGTTAATTAATTGAAATACCCCTGATTGTATGCTAAATGTGCAAAAAACATTCTGATTCTTTATATATGTTTTTGAATATTGAACCACCACGTGATGTTATCATTAAATTTGTTTACACTACTGAAATTGTTTTAGGCATTGCTTTGCCCTAAGTGTGCCCTGATTTTGTCCCACAAACACTGAGGGACCTCCCACTTGTATGTCACGATCTTGTAACCAAGATCTAATTTGGGAGCACCTAAATTGTGAAGAAATCTTGTTTTGAATTGCCACAACAACTTTCCCTTAGTTTCCTAAACAAAAGGAGTGCACCTCTACACCCTTCCTTTCATATGCTTGAATAATAGGATAAAGTCATGGATATCTGAGGCTGATTTGCCTAGCAACCTAGTGTTGAGGAGGGCAACTTTAAGAGTGAACCCGTTAAGCAGTATAGGTTGAATAGGACCATTCATCGGTTTTGGAGCATGAGTATCATAGGATGGGACCAGAACCTTATCATATGTAAGCTCAGGGGAAGTGACAGAGTTTGTAAATGGGGCCTCATTTTCCTTTCCTCCGTGAGAGTGCACTCATTACCAGTTGTAAGTACCTTCTCCAGAGTATGTGATGTGGGTGTGGTTAACAAGAGTCCCGTGGGTCTCTTCAAGGGTGAAAGCCTAGAGGGGGTGTGATAATTTTCCCTCGCCCCGGCGGCAGTGGAGAGTTTTCCATTAATGGGGCTACATACAAAACCCAGGCATGCATGGGATAATGCGGGTGTGTGTGAATCCATACCTGTGTGGGGAACGTACATTGGAAGAGCTCCTGCTCCAAGACAGCAGGACGGCCAGCACCAGCTATGTCAAGACGGACTAGCAAAGACTGGCTAGACTCTGACATGCATGTAAAGTCAAAAAGTATGCATGCGTACTACAATTTCCCTGGGAATTGTAGTTTGCGGCATGACAACATTCATATTACCACGCTTACAATAATACCAGCGGGCTGCACTGGGTGAAAGAGTTCAAGGCAGACAACAAACTATATAGCGGTAGAAGAAAGCAGTAAATGAATATCAGCTAAAAAGGATACATCTATAAAATTCGAACCTCTGTGACATGATTTTTTTTAAACCCTAAAAATGATCAACCCGACATTTAAGTGCAAATAAAACACTAAGTGCAAGCGAGCAGAATAAAGAAAGTTAAACGTAAAAAGGAGCACCATTTTGTTACAGGCTCCGGAGAAGCAGAAAAAGGCTTTACATTTTGCATTATATGGGTAGAAAATAATGCATAATCTCAGTCGAGTATTATGGATGAGAACATTTCAGCAAGAGATGGGGACCCCCTGTTAGCAAAACCCAGTGTAATCCAAAGGTTAATGTTATGTTGAGGGGTGCCACCATAATTGGGATGAGACATCATGTGAACAGGAGCATAATTGCACCTGCCAAACTAACATTCTCTACTGTTAGATCGAGATCCTTAATATTATCTCTAAAAAGGTTCAGGCTAAACTGCTTAGTGTTCTGGAAGGAGTAAATATGAGGACAACGTAGGTGTGGTCTTCACTCCATACCAGAAGGTAGTGGAATATCTTAATGAGAGTTGAGGACAACTAGAGTGAAAGTGAGACATAGTTGCTTGAGGGTCCATAAGAAGAAATTACGCAATCCAAAACAATCTTTAAATTTCCATCTCTGTAGAACATTAGCAGACCCTTATGTTAATAGGACCAGAATTACCATTAAGATGTCAAAAAACTAAGAAGAAAATGATTTGCCTGAGAAAATAAGAGATATTCCTCCTTTGGTCGAAATTGATGGCAAACATCGAGAAACACCATTTGCAAGCCTTTTGATCACTAGTAGCAATTGAAAGAGTGAGGGCAGAGGGTAGTGCCGGCAAGCCTTGTGGCTGATGGTAGATGGATACAAAGGAAACACAAATACACAGAGCTATAGGTGCAATTGTGTCCCTGAAAGCATCCAGGGCCCAGGAGCCAGATGGCTTGCCTGTGTCTGCAGTTTAAGCTAATCCAGCAGAATGGTCCATGAGTCTTAACCCACTTTTTAAAGGGGTGGGGCAATAAGGAAGAAATAATACCTGTATATAAAAAGGGAGAGCAAATTGACATGACAATCACAGATTAATTGCCCTAATAGATATTGGGAGCAAAATATTAGAAATATTGCTAATTAAAGAAATATCTAACTGGGCAGATGTAAATTTGATTGTGCCATGGTCTCAGATGAGTTACAGGGAAAGCTACAATACAAGGCATGAATGCGCAGCTTTTGAGAAAACAGGTATTGAAAAAGAGACGAATTAAGGATTAATGATGAGAAGATGGAGGTAATGACTTTTTGGCTAAGACCAAAACAGAGGAATTGGTATATAAAAGGATAAACACTTGAGACTGTCAATAGGGTTACCTATTTGGGACTTCAATTTGCCTCCACACATAGATGAATACAACATTACTTCCGGGTATCAAAGGATGGGTGAAAGAGGTAACAAATGGGAGAAACTAGTTTGACAATATAATGGGGTCTACCTCAGTGAAATTGATGATATTGGCATTTGAGGGCAACATTTCTCCATGATCTTATGTTCAGGCCACTCCTGTAATGCAGATGATCGCTTTCAGGTGAACTGCGTGATGTTTTTACTGCAGAAGTGTTTTTCTGCATCTATCCCAGCTGTTGCCTATACAGCCAACATGTCTTGAACTAGGTGTGGTTTTAAATAAAGCAAAATAAAAAGTAAAATAAAATCTGGCCCCAACAGAATCAATGTTACATAAACAATAGACACAAAACCTCTGTGAATTTCTGAACTTAAAAAAGAGTCATTTGTAATCAGTATCATAGATATGAAAGTGAACTAAAATTAATAATAACACAAAGGGTTTAACATGGAATGGTAAGCTACCACCTTACCTTATATAGCTTCCGATAATGATGTTTAGGCTTAAGATCTTGTCGTATCGCCTTGGCCAAGCCCTTGTTTTTGGATGCTTGGATGCAAGAAAGCAGGTCCATATAACAGAATGAAAGTGTCGGTTCTTTGAAGTTGGAATAGAAAATCTGATGCACTTATTGTTTGCATCTAAAGCGAAGAAAGAAGAGGAGGTTGATAAGTCTGTTTTTAAGATCAACAACGAGGACAGGCAAAGTGAGTCCTAAATATTTCATGCAATCCCCAAATAACAGGATGTGCATCAACTTGGTAAAATCCAGTGATGGTTTTAAATTCTCAATACTTCAATTCTGAATACTGATGAACTCCAGGATTCGATAGCGAATTAAATATGACGACACTCTGTAGGTGGAATGTAATAATGACCCTGAAGTACAACAGGAAGTATAGTGTTCATTGTTACTGTAACACACTTAAGGGAGAAAAGTATGTGATGTCCTGATGCTTTATTTAATTTATTTTTAATTCCGAGGTGATACACAATGTTGGCATTGTTTCTGGTTAAATGTCACTATTCACCTCGAAACACTGCTGCATTTTTAAGATTAAATATGAAGTTTAATGTTTTTTAATACTAGGAATGCAGGAAATAATTTTTAATGTAAAATGAGAAGTGAAAAGAGGAAGTAAATATGAACATGTAAAAGTTAACATATAAAAACTCTGTTAGTGAAGGTGGAAGCAGTTTGATCTCTTTGTTCCTGTCTAATCATATTTTAAACAGTGTTAGATCAAGTAAATCATTTGGTGTAAGGATTGTTTTTATGTGCAATAAATCTCAGGACGGTTTTGTAATGTCTAGTCAGACAAAGAAATAAACAGAAACTGAACTGTACGAAGAGTGAGGTGTAAATTGAGAAAAAGAACTTCAGAGAAAGAAGTGCCTTGGAATTAAATGTGAGGAATAAACTGATGTCCAGGGAGTGAAGTGTAGCAAACAAATGTGAAGAGTGGAGAATGAAGTACAAATAATTAAGTTTAAGGTATACATTTCAGGAAAGAACTTCAGAAAACAAAGTGCAGTGAAAAGCAAAGTGTGAAAAATTAAGGTGAAAGAAAGACATGCACAGAACAAAGTGCAGAGAGTGAAAGGAAGACAATTAAGGGCTGAGAACTAAGTGCAGTTCTCTAAGTGCTGCAAGTGCTTATGAACCATTTTGTAAATTATTTCTGTGTTTACTTTACAATATTTTAATTGCACATAAGACTCTTCTCAACCGACCAATAGAGTTGATCAACAAACCATACCAAATTGCCCGCTTGACAACCTCTAACTTTCTCAGATCACTGTTTGAGCATTTCTCCGTAGAACTCTTCCCACCTACCCCTCTCAATGTGTTCCTCACCTATCTTCTTACTGGAATTCTCAACTTCTTCCTTTCTGATATACACCTCTTATTAAACCTCCTACGCAAAAAAGTCCTGAATGCGCTCGTGGTTGATTTTTAGTCCTTCCCAAAACCCACTGGATTCTACTATTTATCAGTGGACCCTGCTCTCTCGCTAAAAACATCCCATCCACTCCTGTGGCAAGTACATTGACCTGATTTTCCTCTATCTTCCTTAGCCACTCTGCTCAACATTAAACTATCTCCTTTTGACCCCTTCCTATCGCACTACTGCATCTCTTGTCAACCCTCTGCCCCCAACCCTACCCTACTTCCTGCATCACCAATCGCAAATATAAACCCAACTCTCTTCTTCCCCTGCTCTGGCTCTATTAATCCCTGTTTCAAAGTCAGTTCCTCTCTGTGAGCTGTTGCTCAACTCCACGCCATCTAGGCTGAGAAGACTTTTGCAGACTAAGTTGGCAATAGCCACTCCTTTTGAACACTACTATTCTGTGTGCTCCTTCACTCCACATCACGCTGCTCCAACCCTAGATCACCCTTCTTATCCAACAACTGAGGGCTAGCATGCAACTCCACCTTACACGCAAACAAACCTTGTTCTGTCAAGCCTGGGGCATATGGGGCTTCGTCTGTTAAATTGATAGTAGTGCCACCATACAAGTGCATGCGACTAGGAACGTGCAGAAAGCATAAGCCAATTGAGAGACTGTGTCAGCAGGTGGGAATCCAGGAAAGTCCACTGTTATGTAGCTTGGGATAAGCGATATGATATGATAGTTATTTATAACGTGCTTAATACCCAGAGGTTTCTAAGCGTGGACCCAGGGATCGAACCTGTGGTGCTCTGTGTCGTCTTGCTTTCAAGGCGAGCATGTTGCCCCTAAGCTATCCTCCCGAGGCCAGTGGACGAGTGGACACTGTGAGGAGCATCAGGCAAATAGACAGTGCAGAAACATTGAGCCAATTAATAGGCAGCATGGGCAGATGGAGGACCAGGAAAACACAGTGTTAGAACCCTAGCGACCCACCTTTATAAAGACAATGAAAGGAGCTTGGACCCGTGAGCAAGCTACGTGATACTGGAAGCCTGCATATGGCCAGTCAGTGAGCGCAACTTGCGTGCCCCTGGACAGGCAGGATGAGGAGCTGGTGGCACGCATTGATCAGATAGGGGCTAATTTTCCATGAGGCATTATGTAAAATTAATGCATAAAAGTCATGCTTAAAACTTGATGCATTCATTTTACATTACCTCTAATTTTCATGCATTTGTATGGCGGAGAGAGGGCACAGACCGTCATTTACGGTTCCCTTCCTTTGTGCCATTCAAATGGGACAGCATTTACGCCAGCATGACATTTTTATGCTGGTGTAAATGCTGTGGATTCCTAGGGAATCCACCAGCTTTTTTGAAAAAGCAGGCCGATTCCATAGGACTCCGTTGTAAACCCTGCTGGCCATGCGTTAGTGGGAGGCAGTGTTTGCTCATTTTGCACTGCAGAGTGCAAAAGGGAGTCTAAATGTGATTTCATCTCCACTTTACACCTCCCTTTTGCACTCGAGCGTGTAAGTGATTAAAATTACACTGAGGAAATCTTCTTGCACCTAAGTGCAAATGTAACAGACTCCCTCTGCATAAAGTTCAATGATTTAGAAAAGGAGCCCCGAAGTGTGTCAGGAAGCAGGTGTAACATGGTTTTACATGGAGTAGATATTGGGGCAGATGGTTTGAGGAACTCGGAGCACTAGAACAAGCAGCAGGAGACTGGGGTATCTGGACAGACAGGAAGTCATTTTCTTAAAGGAGCAAAAAGAAAGCGTGAAAGGCATGCACACAACGTTTGCATCTGCTTTTCAGTTTACTCCACATTTTCATTAACGTGGTTGGGGAGCGGTGGCATGAAACAGAATTTCTGTTTCCTCCCCCGTATCCGCTCCATTAAACAAATCCACATCCAGTTACACCATCATAATAAGCTCATCCTGATGCAAATGCATTGCATTCCTATGGAATCCGATGGCTTTCTACACCAGCAAAGGTTAGACGAACTCCATAAGAATCCATTGTAAATGCTGCCTGCCATGCGTGTAAAAAAAAAAAAAAAGGACTAAAGCGACATCCCTTAATGTACAGGAGCTGGGGACAAACTAGCAACAATATACTAACACAAGGACTCCTGACACACTTGTATGTATTCATGAATTGTAAATTGAACTCCTACTCCATTCGGTGCAGCACTATATCACACACTATTCTGTTTATAATGCAGTTGTTTTGTAAAAAAAAATATGTATTATTATTTAATAATAGATTTTTTTTTACAAAACAACTGCATTACCGAATGGAGTAGGAGTACAATTTACAATTCATGAATGAATACAAGTGTGCCTGTGTCAGGAGCCTTTTTGTTAGCATGTATATGCCATGTGTAAAAAGCATGCAGCATTTTTTAATGTGCACCGTAAGTGCAAAAAGAAGGTGGAAATGTGATTCTGCCATTTTTACTCCTTTTGCAGTTTTTTTAGGGCATATGGCAAATGGGGGACCCGTTTGCACACAAGTGCAAACATAACAGGTTCCCTTTTATTAGGACCTGGAAAATGACCTCCACTGTTAGGTGCTGACTGCCCCCAAGCGCATGATGTAAAGACCTTGGGGCTCAGTTTCCAGGTCCCTGCAAAGTGCCCGGAGAGGGCCGCCTAATATGTGCAAACGGGTCTGGCCTGCACAATTTTTGACATTTGAACTGTATAGTGCAAAAGAGAGGTGTAAACTTCAGGCGAAATCGCCTGTACCCTCCCTTTCGCACTGCCAGGCAGAGTTTGCAATGGCTTTCCTAGGAATCCATAGCATTTACCCCAGCATAAAATGCCATGCTGGCGTAAATGATGGAGTATTTGTCTAGCGAAGTGGATGGGGTGGCAGAAACGTAAATTACGTTATGTGCACCCTCTCTGCCATACACATTTGAGGATGAGGTGTGAAGTGAAAATGCATGCGTAAATGTTTTACGCTACGCTGCAGCAAAAATGAGCGCCCTTGCAATGCAGCAGGAGTCTTATTCCCGGATCTTATTCCACTGCCAGCCTGAAAAGCAGAGTTCCTGCGGCCTTGTAAATGAGATGGGCGTGGGAAGGAACCTGGGGCGCAGGCAGCACAAGAGATAAACAAATGTTCTTCTTTAAACGTCTCTCTCCTCGTGGCATATGTACCGCTCAACACCCTTAAACGTACAGAATGTACCAATGCGTAACCATCTTCATAATGGCTGACGTTTTGAGTGCAGACTCGACACCCGAGCGTTCACTGCCAGCCAAAGATGCCCTGCAGGGTGCCGCCTCCTCACATCTGGTGCCAGGCCCTTGTTATGAGCTGCAAGTTCCATTATCCGAACGTGGATCTGATTTACTTAAACATGTGCAGAGATTCGAGGAGCGGTAGGTTGCCCCGCAGCAGGACCCCACCCTGACGTCTCTCTTCGAGCTGGGCACTTGGGAAACAAGCTGCAACATGGCGGAGGCGATGCTTTGGCTTCCAGTGGCGGGTTCGTTCTCTGGCTTTCGGGGCATATCCAGTTAAAATAATGATGTACTTTCTAATTCACCACACTGCTAACGGGAGGGGTTGGGTTCAGCCCTCGTTCAGCCTTTTCCCCCAACGTATTTAAATTATTCAGTATTTGTTTACCCTGCACAGGAGCACGGCTTTGCACGGCAACTGGCACGCTACAAGCTGACCAATGTATTTGCCCATAAGTGGGTAATTGGTGCAGTATTTTGAGCCTCCCCACTGTGGTGGCCAACCTCCCGGCCCGGCCACATATAATGTTGGGGTCACCTGACAACCATAAAGCATGCTGCGGTCACGCAGCATCTGGACAGCAGGGAGCACCCTGGAACGTGTGGATCACCGGACACTTTACCACACTAATAGGGGTCACCCCAACGATGGGAGCCTCGGCACTGGGGGCACCAAGGCCAGGTCTCCAGGACAGGCCGAGACCATGCGGCGAGGGCCAGAAAGAAAGTACAAAGACACGAGTTGCCGCTTCCTGGGTCTCTGCTGCACTGCCCCTTGAGTGCCAGGAGAGCCCCTTTTATTAGAGAGGCGTCATGACGATGTCATGACGCTCTCTAACACTAGAACACTCACTAGACCCACACACAACATCCCTCCTTTATTATAACAAAAGAAAAATCAGCCCCCAATCCAAAATAACGACCCTAGACTGGGTCTAACTTGGTGCATTCTAGTCCGCGCACCCATTCTGATCCTACATCATCACTGCAAACATAAGGTGCATTCCAGTCCCAGCACCACCTAATAACTAATCAAAACCTTGAACTTTAAACATTGCAATCAAACAGGTGTTTGTTTGTTTGTTTGTTTTATTCACCTATAATGCGCACCAGACCCGAAGGTAGCCGGGAGCAGCAGTACAGAAAATGCAAAGCTTAAATTACAGGGTAGGGTCATGGGTTGCATACAATGTACAAAAACACAGAATACAATCAATCGCGGGTAGGCGGCAATGGCACTTACACATAAGGTACATGCAAAATTAATACAAAATACAGATAAAGACAGTATGTATATATAGGTATTAGATGAACGTTAGCTCATCGGCCAGGTGGGCAGAGTGAGGGGGTCCATAGGATCAGAGGAGAACAGGATAGTGATGTGTATATGCTAGGGATGTGAGAGGATAAGTGGGCGCCAATGGGCTAGTCATTGGCAGACCTCAGCAGTTTAATGTAGTTAGTTATGAATTTCGGAAAGGGCTGCTCCTCACGTAGAGGGTTAGGCAGTGAGTTCCATAATTGTGCCGCTTGAACCTGGAAGCTGCTGCCCCCCGCCCTAGATAGTCTGAATCTTGGAATGATGAGGCTATTGGCAGTTGAGGTTCTTGCAGGGCGCGTGTGGTTTCTTTTTGTGAGTTTATTACAGAGATAGCTCGGTGCAACATTGTTCAGGGCTTTGTGAACCAAGGATACAACTTTTAAGTGGATTTTGTTTTGGGTGGACAGCCAGTTGTTTTGACGCCTGATCTTTGAAATATGTAATCCATTAGGCACACCGAGGGCGGCTCGTAGGGCATTGTTTTGGAGAATTTGAATTAGGTGGGTGTTGGATTTATTTGCTCCAATGTAGAGGGCATTACAATAGTCGAGCCTCGAGATGATTAGTGCTCTCGCTAGGATAAGGCAGTTGTTGTCAGAAAGAAAGTGCTTGCCTGCTCTAATAAGTTTGCATGTGTAGGCGGTGGCTGAGGCCAATGACTTCACCTGCTTGTTGAAAGAGAGGGTAGCATCCAGATAGAAGCCGAGTGTTTTCACGTCTTTAAATACATTGATGATATTCCCATCAATTTCAAATGAGGTATAGTCCTGGCTAAGTTTTTTGATGTTGGAGTGCGTCCCTAGGATGATCAACTCTGTTTTATCATCGTTCAGGCATAGACCGTGGGTAGCCATCCATGCCTGGACGATGATATACACCCTGTTCACCAAGGCCAAATCCTTGTTCTAATCCCCGGAAAGTGGGAGGAGAATCTGGGTATCATCTGCATAGTTAGTGTAGGTGATACCGAGATGGTCCAGATCATCAAAAAGGGGCTTAGTGAATATGTTGTAAAGAGTCGGGGAGACACACGAGCCCTGAGGAACTCCGCACCGGATGGGGATTGGGTCAGCCGCTGCCGATAGGGAGAACACCCTCATGGTCCTGTCACTAAGAAAGGATTCAATCCAAGTTATGGCCTCTCTGGAGAAATGTGCGGCAGAGTCTAAATGGCTGCAAAGTACCCCATGGTCCACAAGGTCGAATGCCGCCGAGAGGTCCAGCAGCAAGAGGAGAGCCATTTTTCCCTTGGTGTGTTCCAGTCCGCACACCACGGGGCCCGACAGCGGACTGTTCCAACTCAGAATCTTCCAGGATCCAACTGGCCATTAGTGCTGCTGCAGGACAGGAAGAATATATGTTCTTCATCTTCCTCCTCCCCCACATCATACCGCATTCTCCTTTGGTCTTCTGCCACTTGGACCGCAGCCACTCAGGGGCTCCTTCCCCCCTTCGACTCACTCCCCCCCGATGTCCCCACCATGCTGGCTGGTGTCGGAGCGAGGCACACCCGTGCAAAGTGATCCACCTTCCCGCACCTCCCACAGATGTGTCCTTTAGCAGGGCAGTCATGCGGGTGTGGAAGATCCCACCCGCACTGATGGCATATTGTGGCACAGGGGTCTCTCCTTAGCCAATCTCCCCTCCTCATCAGCTTCCCTCCTTGCCACTTGCCGACAGCTGACACCTCCACCAGCTTGATCCGCTGAATGGGGGCCTCCAGCTTGAGGTGTTGTCTGGATGAGTCCATGACTGAGTCCACACCTCTGCCAGCTCCTGGGCACGGCCAAGGTCTAGTATCCATTCGAGGGTTAGCGCTGGGTCCCTCAGGACTTGCTTGCACAGCTTTGAAGAACTGCAGCCGTAGATGATCTGCGCCCTGATCTCGTCCTCCTCAAAATTGCCCAGGGCACAGGACAGTGCAATGCCGTGCAGCTTCCTGTGAAATGCATCGATGCTCTCCCCTTCCTCTTGCCTTGTGCACCTCTTCCTGAACCATTCGTAGTCCCTGTTGACCATGGGCCTGAACTACTCGTTCAGGGCTGCGATTGCCGCATCATAGGACTGATCCACGGGCCTTTATGTCTTGAACAGCCACTGGACGGCCAGTCCGACAGAGTACAGGAGGGTGGGCCTTTGGCCTTGTCCTTCATTTCCATCGCCTCAAAGTATAGCTCCAGGTTCTCTACCCAGGTTGTCCACAGGGGTCCCAGACTGGCAGGCGCACCCACCATGTCAAAGTGAGGTAGTGGTGCGAGCTGTCCTCGACATGCCCCCTCGTCGTCCGACATGAGGAACGCTGGGCGGGATGCCGGATGTGACCACTGCTGGTGAGGCTTAGGGTGTGTTCACAGTCAACGGGCCTCGGGTGGCTTGACCCCTGTGGAAGTCTTTTAAAGGCGCACAAGCACTCCTTGAGGGGCTGCTACCTTCAGTTGGCAACAGACTGGTGAAAATGATCCAGTGACTGTCCCTTGACACTGTTGAGTCTGGGTCCCAGAGGGCGCACAAGCACTCTACGGGGAGCCGCTACCCTTGGGGAAGTCTGGGCACGAGTGGAAGACCTTGGAGGGTTTATGACACCCTGTGTCCCCCAAATCACCGGGCACCCAGGCCCTGCAGCACTCTCCAGGGGAGGACTTTCCTCCTCCGTGTTGTCTCGCTGTTTTAGAGTGGAGGAGGACAAACGTTCTTTTCTTTTGGCCCGTTGTGGGATCGGGAAGAGTAGGACCAAACGTTATCTTCCCCTTATTTCCTGTTGCTCATGGGTCACCCCTTGCACCTCTCTGGGACCAACAGCCTCACGTGTTCGCCTCAATTCACTGCGCATGGTCCGGATCCGCGTGCCATGCACCTTTTTCTTTGTCTACAGGGCTTGCTGTGTTGAGGACACGCCCCCTTCCGCCGACACTGCGGGCACTATTATACTTGAATGCTGTCATCCAGCCTCTTGATGATTTTCACCCTTCTGCAGGGACCGGGTCCCGATGGGGTTGTTCATATTCCCCACTCTGGGTGGGATGTTGGAGTTGCTCACCGCCGCAGGCCCGGCTGGTTAAGCTCCGCCCCTTTTCTTTTTTTGGGGCCACAGTCCACACGCGGTAGGCACCGGCACAGAACCAAGCCCCCCTGGATGAGCGGCGGCTCCCGGCCCCCACAGCTGTCCCTGCAGGCACCAGGCGATCTGTGCCTTAACAACAGCACAAGGTCCCTGGGCCACCTGAGGAAGCGAAAGCACCTCCTCCTCACACCGCGGCCGACGCCACAGGACAATGGGCGCCACGGGCCTTCGGTAGCCCACACACGTACCGGTGTGCAGGGTCTGACTGTCCTCATCACCAATGTGGTGGCCTGCCTCCGGTCGCCGGGACGGGCCACATCTAATGTTGGGGGCACACACTAATGGGGATCACCCCAACGATGGGAGCCTCGGCCCTGGGGGCACCCAGGCCAGGTCTCCAGAACAGGCCGTGACCATGCGGCGAGGGACAGAAAAAAAGTACACAGACATGAGTTGCCACTTCCTGGGGCTCTGATGCACTGCCCTCTGCGTGCCAGAAGAGCCCCTTTTATTAAAGAGGCGTCATGACGCTCTCTCACACTAGAACACTAGACCCTCACACAACACCCACCAGTGTCGTACCACAAAACGGCAAATAATATTGAGGGTAACCCAGAATGAAGGGGACATTTGCAAATAATATTGGAGCCCTAAGCTTTACGGCATTTCAAGTAGCACCAATTTCAAGGCACTTTGTTTGCACTCCAATCTGCCGGGGTGCCCGTTCCACCCTGTGCCCCACCAGAGGTAGAAGTAAAACAATTAGTAGAACTGTGGTCCATTGTGGTGGTTTGGTTTGTGAGCACGAGCAGCGGATGTTTTAAGGTGCTGTGTAGGGGACAGCTAGACCTGCACGAAAAGCGTGGGATGGGCCACAGAAGGGGTCCTTCTGCATTGTTTATCACATTGTACTCCACAGCAAAAGAAAAGTGCAAGGGAGGTGGCCATTTAAAAACATGTTTCAATGAAAACCCTGATAAATGTAAGACTGTCCAACAGCTCCACACGCTTTCAATGGATAATACAATAGTTCAAGTGTAAACTAGTAGGATAGTGGTCTCTGTTTTCCCTCAAAAAAACTATTCAGTGGTAGGAAGGGAAGCCCTGACCTTTTAATGTAACACAATACTTCAGACAAATCCGCCTGGGATGGTGCTGGGAGTGGTTGCGTTGGTGTGAGCAACAAATATACACATTTGACATCTAAAAAATAAAAGGTGGGGGAACCTAAAAACAAAACGATACAGATATACGCCATTACTTTTGGCCATTAAGGCTCTGCTAGGGTTTTTCAAGAAGAACAAAATAGGTGTGATGAATAGGCGCCCTTCCACTAGCACAGCATACGCTCAACAGGCAGCTCTGTATCAGGGTTTGCACATTGTTCTAATGCTTATCAGCTCAATAAAAGTCCAAGTCAAGTGATTATTCTTAAGCGGGCAATCAAGGAAAATTAAGATGTATGCTGTAGCTTCAAAAGAACAGTTCCGGAACTGTAAAAATTGTTGTATAAAGTAGTGGAACTACAAACAGCACAAAAATAAAAGTTCACTTGGACAATTGCTCTCCTCACGCCAGAGATCGATCAATTTACTTGAACAGAGTTCCTTAAAGGCCCCACTCTTGGTTCATGGTGTGAGGCATAGACTAATCCAGAAGGAAGCCTGAAAAGTTTAAAGCAAGGCAGTAATTCCGAAAAGGTAATACAGCTAAAGGAAGACTGTGTGCCGCCCTGTCAGAGCAAAAGGTCTCCTCAACTTAATCAAGCAAAGACATTCTGCTAAATCCGCCTTTAGTACTTGACACTGTTCAGTCCCCACTGATCAAGAGTCTGCTTACATAGGCCTTCCAGATTCTGACTTGGGCGTTCGCCATCAAGGCGTCCACCACTAGCTTGTATCACACAGGAAAGGAGCAGGCTAGAGTGAAGAAAGAAACGATAATCTGTCCATAAGGGGGCTATATCCCACCAAGTTAAATATCGTTCTTGCTTGGTTTACTCAAATGACAAAGAACTAACAACCACTGTGGATCAGGTTACCTCGTTGATTATCTCTCATGTAAGGCCTCATTCAGTGTTTGGCAGTATGGAAGGGTCAGCACAAGTTAGAGTCATGGACACCCTTCAGTTCATAGCCCCTATGTGTAGTGCTCTTAGACCCCATTGGAGATCGCTACATTACCACATGCAGTATTTTTGCATATGTTAATAATGGTTTTGTGTGGAGGAAATTTACTCCCCACAAAACCAATACGTTTTGGTGAACATCAATTTTGAAAACGAGTTTTGCAGGAAAAGTGTCAGTAATCCGGCTACCAGCACATTTGTATCTCACGGGCTAACTGGAAATGAGGCTCCTTCATGTAAAGCTCGCATTCTAGAGCTTAAATAAATGTTTTAAGCAGTTGTCCAAGTGTACGAAAAGAAGTAGGGGAACTTTGATCCCTGCTAGCCCACCTCACTTCCCACAAACCCCATCAGCACGCACCCTCCCACACGCAATCCAAACCCCCAAACCTAAGAACACCTGTTTTTTAATGAAATGATCAGTGCAGCGCAACGAAGTGCAAGTTTGAACTTCTTTCCACAATTTTATTTTAAAATGAAACCATTCCGGAACGGTTACTTTTTAAAAATGAAAGTATAGGAACAGTAAGACCTAAACAAAAAAGTAGAGGAGCACCGCTCCTGCCCACTTCGATCATTGGTTTTAAGTCAAGATGGATGATCACGAGGCCAACACAATTGTCAATGTTTTAAAATAAATTGCTTGACTTCAATGAGTTTTCCCATTTTAGTCAAATTTGATATGCAAACTACACTGTCCGACTATGTCATATTTATTTTTGTATAAATTCACTTTTAATTCTGCTTGCACTCTTTAGGGAAATGCAACTTGTTTTAACATGTCTACATCTACAAAGTTATCCGTGTAATTACTTAAAAGGCCCAAGTACTTAAACTGTCATTGAAAAACCCTTGAGGGAAATGGCGTTCCTGCGACTTGTCAGTTTTTGCTGATATATACGTTTATTTACCACACTTCTTCCAAGTATCCGACAGTTAAAATGCGCATTAAATGTTTTAAGGACAAATTGACTTAAAGCACACTGATTTAGCCTCTTTTTCACAAACAGCTAAATTTTAAGAAAGAGCTACTATCTCACTGAAAGTGCTGGTTGATTGATATTTATTTTAGGTTGGAAAGGGAACCCGTTCTTTACAAATAAAACATAAGACATAATCCATAAAATAATATGGGTGTGAAAATATTAGAAAGGTGTGTGAACGCCACCCTGCGGTTCCCAACAAACAAACTTTTGTGGTTAGGCATACTGTTGTCATAGTGTCCTAATTTGCTCCAGTTGATACAGTACTGGTGTGTTTTAGATGACTACACTTCTGGATAAGTTTCACATTTCTCTAAAGAAAAGGACATATCCTTGAATAATTAGTAAATCTGAAACAATACACCTATTTAATGTACTGTTAGCTGATTTGTCTAAAAACATGTTTATATACAAGAGCTAATTTATTGCGATATTAATTTCCCAAAGTTAAAAAAAAAACAGGTGTACAATTGAACATATCATTCTAAAAGTTACTTGCTAATCTGAAATTGTCCACCATGTGTTTCACGCTCTGTCATTTATGGCCCAAGCATGTGGTTTATCAAGGCCTCTTTACATTAGTGCACTTATAATATTACAAAAAACAGAGAAATTGGCCATTAGTATGCTATGATGTACTACTACACATGTTTTATGAAAAAAATATAACCAAACTAACTTTGTTCAATTTTGAACAATGTTCAGAACAATTCGTAATATTACTTTTTTGTGTTTGATACTTAATTAAGATTAGTTTTCGGGTATCTGCAATAAAAAGAATCCGAGAAGGGTGTTTCAAGTGATGATGTAAACGGAGAAATAGGTCCATCTTATAATGTGGAGGGTGTGTATATTGCATTCTCCTGAGATGTTCTCCCTTGTCCCCAGAGGGGAGGTCTATTCCCATGAGATCCTCCTGCTGAGTACCACCCCCAGGGGGACTATTGGGCAGCAGACTCACCCCCCTGGCCTCATGGGAAGGGGCTCCCCTTAGGGGAGAAGTGACTACATCTCAGGATTTATCACAGTCCCAACCGGCATTGTCCTCTGTCTTTGTTAGGGGGTGGGGGGAATCGCAAGGTAACATTTTCTTTGAAAAGAGACAAATGAAGATTTCACAGAGGGAGCATGCAGCTCACTCAGTCTCCTGTCTAATGCTAAGGGCTCTAAGAAAACTCTTAATTATCAAAAGGTATGAAGGACAAGAATGTAGAGTCTCAAAGGAAGAGCCTCTAAGAAAAGAGAGTACCAAATTCAATACAAAACGAGCCCTACAAGTTATTTTGATTGGAACATCTTCACAAGCCCCCTAAGGATCACAATAGGTATGCCAAAGTAAGAGCCTTGCTCTGGCATCCTTTTAAATACAAAAACCACCGCAAAGTAGTCCTTAACCATGCCCATCTGTACACTCCTCCTCGCAAGAAACAAAAGAAGCAGCAGAACCAGGGAAGGCATGCAAGCAAGAGAATCCCGATTCCTCTCTCCGCAATATGCACCACATTTCTTCCAATGACAGTCATAGATTGACTAAGTTGCTGGGCTTCGGGCAGAGCAGAGAACCTGCATGATGTCTTATGGCAAGTCCCGCTCCACCTATTTTAGTGACTCAGTGAGCAGGCATTGAGGTTTATAATGCTGAGATTAAGATGTCGAATTTAATCCACCGATTGGGCGAGGTCGGCTCTCTTCAGGTTGCTTCGAGGAGGACAAATGGCCATGTAGAGGAGCTCTGGATACCACGTTCTCGGAGCCCCGTCGGTGGCAGTTAGGATCATTGTGGTACCAAATCTCTGCAGCCTCCTCATAACTTGCAGGATGCCTGGAATCAGTGAAAATGCATAGAAGAGATGGAAATTCGACCATGGAACGCATCCCTGCATGCCCCTCAAGGATTATGTCTGTTGGAAGTACAGCTCACACTTCCTGTTGACACTGGAGATGAAGAGGTCCACTTGAGGGGTTCCCCAAAGTACAAAGATTTACGCAAGAATTTCCTGGCACAGATCCCACTAATGGGAAACAGAAGCGAGCCTGCTCTGGGCAGATGGGTTGCAAAGTGAAGAATGGTGTTCTCCAAAGCCCTGAACTATTGCTGCATCACTTTCCTGCACATGCATAGTGACTCTATAACCCCATCTCTTGTTGAGCCAATACACGGTCACTATGTTGTCCGCCAGGAACATAATACTTTCCCCCTGTATCGAAGGAAAGCAGGACGTCAGGGCAATGAGGATTATGTGCAGCTCCAGCAGGTTCATTTTCAGCCTACCTCTAACAAGGAGCAAGTCCCGCTCACCCTGAGAACCCACAGGTGAACACCCCAGCCTTTCAGAGAAGTATCTGTCACTCCTGTCGCTTTTGGCTAAAGTTGCTAGAAAGGCTCTCCTGCCTTGAAGTTGCCCCTTTGGGCCCACCATGCTAGATCCTGCATATGGCTGAAACCTGAAGGAGGTCCGACATGCAGCCCGGGAAATGGGACAGCTGTGACCAAAATAGCAACCTTACCCACAGCTGGGCAGCAGGAAAAGGCAGGATGCCATCAGGTCCACAAGCTGAGTAAAGGCTGAGACTTGCAGGAAGTCTCAGTTCTGGAATTCCTCGACCATCCATGAGATATTTCAGACCATGTACTTGGGAGATAAATCCTTTCTAGAGTGAGTGTCCAAGACTTCTCTGATTAATTGGAGCTCCATAGAAGGTGTTATCTGAGACATCTTGAAGTTTGGAAAGAAACCCAGGCTGTGAAGGAGTTAGCAATTTAAGTGCAGGTACACAACTGCCTGCTCCAGATAGCGAGCCTTGACGAAGTAGTCGTACAAGAAGGGGGAAGATGTGGATCTTCTCCCTCCTGAGCCGAGCTGCCACCACCACCATCAGCTTGATGAAGTTAAGACCCTTGGGATAGATCTTAACCTGAAAGGCATTATGCAGAATTGGTAATGCACATCACCAAGCGTGGACCTCAGGTATTTGAATGATTTGGCACATGAAACTAAGCATCCTGAACATCTAGGGACACCATAAAGTCTGGGAAATCTAGGGCCTGTAAGATCTGGGCCAATGTCACCATCTTGAACTTGTCTTTCCTCAGAAACCTGTTCAGAAGTCTGAGGTCCATGATAGGATGCGTGCCCCAGTCCTTTTTGGGGTAACAAATGGGCTGAATGTCCTCCAACAGAGAGGTATCTGGGGAGGTTATGCTCTATGGATAGGGAGTGGTTTGGGTGTTCCTTGAGGGGAAGCAGACAGTACCTTTGAGCTACTACTTGCAGAAACCAGGTGTGCCACTCTCTCTAGAACCCTGACATTCTTCCTCCCACAGGTGCAGAATAAGCAGAGGAAAACTCAGTGGCTTTTGAGTCAATATCGCGGATGGCAAGACAGATCCTTAGGTCTGGTTCTTTTGGGTCCCTTGCCCTCTCTGTGATTGGGTGAAATGCCTTTGGATGCCCTTTGTGGTCCCAAAGTGTGTTTTGAGTTTATGGGCATAAGACAAAAAGGTTCTCAAGGCACAGCCCCTGCTAAAAGAGGAAAAAGAAAGGGGAAATGAAGAAGTCTGGGTCTGCTGAACTGCGAGAGCCAGTAAATTCGCTAGCACTTTCAAATCCTTCAATAGTTTTACCTGTACAACAGAAGTGAAGCCTAAGGTTCTCACCCAAGAGCACCTCTGCATCACAGATGTAGTTCCCACGGTATGGGCCAGAGAGTGTCTACAACTCTGCCTGTAGGGCTTGGCATGCTGCTTCCGTCATCTGCCACAGTAACATTAAAGCAATCCATTATCTCTCCCCCTGGTCTATGAGCACCTTCCATAAGAAAGGAGTTTACTTGTCAAGTGTTAATAGCATACAAGTCTACGCTTCATGCCCTAAAACATTTCTTCACAAACGCGCCGAGCCTCTTGTTCTCACGATTAAGTAGGGAGAGCTGGGAAGGTTGAGAACTTTTACTTCTGACATAGCAGTCTGCACCATAAGGCTCTCACGGGAGGCATGCTTTGATAAATAAAGCATGTCCACAGAGAGCAGATTTTATGTCCAAGCCACATCTTTGCTTACCGTTGATGCAGAGCATGGATTTTGCCACAATATAAATACTGGGTCAGTAACTGCTAGATTAAAAGGCAGGGCGATCACCCTCTGAGGCCTTTTCCCAAGGATGTCTGTCTGTTTGATTGCTGGATGAATTTGTATGGAGCTCTGAGACCCGAAGGCTCAACCACTTTCTGTATCATCTGACCGAACGCTACTCTGTGATGGCTATATGGAAATGTGTCTGCAATATCAAGACTCAGGATTGTGTCCAGCCCGCTTGCATCCTGGTCTGCTGCCAGTGCCAAAAGAGAATATCGGCTCCGCTGAGGGCGGATCCATGAGAAATTCCTGAAAGTTCCAATCCGAAAGGCACAGGATCTCCATCATCAAAAATGTTTTGCATGATCTCGAAGTATCGAGTCATCAAAGCCGGTGCCAAAAGATTGGAATCCTTAGACAGTGCATGGAAGTGCACCTTACTCTCTGCTGGTTTTTCCACCATTTTCCTTTTTTCGGGGCAGGAGTCTTCCGACATATGCATGCTGCTCTATCTATGTGCCTTGGCAGCCTAAAACGGACAGTGGGACTCTTCACCCATCTAGTGTGAAAGTTGAGGCCATTGATGTAAACACCTTAGAAAAGATATCTAGCATCTTTTGTTAGAGAGCCTCCAAGGTCTCAGCTGATTCAGAAGAGTCTTCCTAGCTCTCGTTTCGGCAAGGCTGATGCTTCTTTCTCTATTTGCGCACAGAAGGATGAGGAGTGGCGGAGCCCTCTCCTAGATTGTGATTTTTTTAATGTTGGTTTCTGGTCCTCCATTTCCAGAGAGGGGTCATTCTCAGCCATGGGGAGTTACGACACCCTGCCCTCCTCCGAAGAACAGATTTTGTAGAGGGCTTCCAGGGACTTCACTAAGGGCAGCTTAAAGCCATCAGCTCGATTCCCTAACAAATTACCTTCGGGTTCATGGCCTGGCAGACATTATGGTTGGCCCCCAAGCACCTGAGCCAGATGGTTTTGTGGTGATTATCAACAGCTTAGAGATGCAGTCCCTGCACCGCTTAGATCCAGAGGCCTTTGGTGAACACAACATGGTGAAGAAAATTGAAGTGGCACAGGAAAAAGATCTCTGAGGAGGAAAACATTCCTGATAGAGCATGTGGAGAAAAGGGAACTGAGCTCATGGAACATGGTGTGTCCTTTGAGTAGTCTGGACGCTGTCACTTCCGGAGCTGAGGATTAGACTGTCGGGTGAGCCGGCGCGGGGGCACACATTGCCCACCTCCTGTAGAATAGTTTCTGAAGCCAGCTATGACCGGCAAAACATATTGAGGATGAGGAATCTTTGGGAGGGCGCAATCAATTAGAGCTGAATTTACAAGTAATACATACTGAACAGAACAGCAAGCTCATGCCATACATGGGAAAGTGAATCAAAGGTGAACAGCAGGATATTTTATCACAGGTGACCTAGACCCACCAGGCACTTGCAAACTAAACCAATGGAGTAGAACATTCTAAAGCCTACCCCAGCATGACCTGGAAGGTGCTTAGATAAAGAAATTCCTTGAGTATGCTGGATCCGCTTGAGCAACCTCTCAATCAGAGCCCAGACAGTAAAGACTAGAAAAAGTGTGTACTGACTTCCACTTGGCTGCTTCACATATCTTTGCTGTTTGAATGTTTCTCAGAAGTGCAGCAGTAGCAGTCTTGCCTCATGTGGAAGGATTTCTAGGTCTACCAAAAAAATAGTTGGTAAATACGTGAAAGTATCAATCTAGATGAGGACTGTTAAGAATCAGTAAACCTGTGAAGCTAGAACCATGGTTTGTCTCTTCTCAGCACAAGGTAGCTTTGGAAACTCTCTCCAAGCACCCCACGTAAAATCTTTTCCAGTTGAATGCATATGATTTTCTAATTGATGGGCGACAAGTTTCATTCAGGATCGTCATGTATTCATCAGGAATGTTCAGGTGCCCACACTTCTAAGAAGTAAGTTGCCAAGTGATCAAGTTCAGAGATAGAAGGTTGGAGTGTAGAATGCTGCCATTTATTCAAGTAAAGAAATCCTGCCTGCACAGCAGAGTCCACTGTGGTTCCACGAAAAGGTAGAGCAGGTCGGAGTACAACCAATGGTGGGACCATGCTGGGGCAATGAGGATTGTTGTGTTATTGGACTCCCTCAACCTCAGAATAACCTTTGGAAGGAGAGTATGTGGGGGAAAGATATACAGAGAAATATCTGACCAGCTGAACATAGGGGCTCCTGGAGGCGAATATAGGGCCTTTTGTATTGCACATGGTGGAAAACAAGCTGATCTGCAGCTTTCATGATTTTGCATCCACGTCTCCATCTTGTAGCAACCTTTCATTTGCACCCTGGAGCAATCTGCTCAGGAGGTCTACTTGCACATTCCGAATCCCTGGAAGGTGTATTACAGTGATGTACAGGTTCCTCGCTAGAAGACATTTCCAGGTGGTCTGAGCCTCGTTTGAGAGGGTCCTGGATCTCGTGCCTATCTAATTGTTTGGATAAACATTGTTTTGTATTATCTTTCTGGATTTGGATTGAGGGCAACTGTATTCAGGGCAGGAAAGCTTTCAGGACCAGATGTACTGCTGTACATCCAACACATGTATCAGATATGCTCTTCTTCTTTGAAAAGATGCCATGTGTGATCAGATGGTCTACAAGTGCGCTCCAGCACTCCAGAGATCCGTCATTATGGATTGAACGATTTAACAATGAAAATAATAGCAATATATAGTGCTTGGGGTTAGGGAGAATTCTCAGAAACGTGCTGATCCCCTTCTACCTTAGAGAGCCCCACCTCTTTTTGCTGGACTTTAGGACTTTTAATTTCTAACCTGGAGAGAGTGAGACCCTTTTCCTACTTTCTCATGTATTTTTCTTTGTTTTGGACGCTGTGTTTCTTTTGACTTTGGAGCCTGACAAACACCATAGGCATCATCTTTACATTGTGACACACAGCACCTTCAGTGCAGTGGCACAGGGAAGTCTCTTAGATTTCCCAAAGGTTTAAATATATTCTCTTGGTGAAACTTCTGTTTCCAAGAGCAGTGAAGTGAAATGGACTTTAGTTACATTGTGTAACATTCTAGACCCAGTACACACTATCTTACAATGGGGTGCTCGAGGGGTTACTACGTATCCCCTCTGTTTAGTTTCTCATGTAACATTATGTTACCCTTTCTACAATATATGACTGGTGGCGGTGGTTTACTTTTTCCTACCATTGTGTGTTTCTACCGCGGGCTACAATTGCAGCTGCAGTACCCATGGGTGCCCATTTTGTCAAAATGGCCCTGGTCTTCTTTTTTCACTTCTTGTTGGAAAGGTCCTTCTTGAGATTTGCTCTGGGCGCCAACCAGGTTTGGTCCCTTTGTTCATTTTGTCTTGGGCGGGATTCACGAGTGAAGCCTGCCTCTGGCTCCAGCGTGTCTGGCAGGGCAGGAAGCGAGGGAGGTGCCCGGAACTCCCTGTGCTTAGTCTCCTTGGTTACAGGAATTAACCCAAGGGTGATTGGCTGGAGGGCTATCCTCGGCGGACAGTCCCCTTGCTGTGTGATTGACAGCTAGGCTGCGAATTAATGGGAGAAACCTGCATAAAAGGCGAGGCTTCTTGCTTGGAAGGCAGAGTCAACCACTGGACGAAGGAATCCGGAGAAGAACTTGGAAGAGACGCCCGCTGCAACTCCTGGAATGTTGGTTTGCCTGGTGAAGCCCTGATGCAGTGCTGAAGCTCAGAATTTGCCTTGATTAGAGAAGACCTGCAAAGGACGACTCCTCCCCTTGGGTTGGTGGGACCAATCGACCCCAAGACGAGCTCATCTGGACATCCTCTCGGAGTTTGCTGTACTTCCACAGCTGCTGCAGGAACCGAGTGCCAGGGAGAGGAACACCAGAATCAAGAGAGTGTCTTTAAGTCAGACCCGAGCTCAAGGAAGATCCTCCGGACTCCCATGAAGAAGGACTGACCAACCCTGAGCCACCTCAACAGAGTGCTGGACCCCAGATGCGAGGAAAGTCCATAGTGGTATCCGAGAATCGCGGTGGTGCTATTTGCGAGAGTCGCGAGGAGCTGAAACCGCAAAGTGCTGCTGATTTGAAGTTTGTCTGTTGCTGCTGCCGACTTCCATTCATAGTGCAGGAGTCCCCAGATGTCCTCCCTCTTGTCCGCATGACTGAGGCCCATGAACAACAGGATCTGCAGACCTACACAGGAACAGAAGCCTGCTGGAAGCAGTTTTTCTTCTAACCAAAGGTACTGTAAAACTAAGAAGACTTACCTCTTGACATGTAACCATGCTATCCTCAGTTGAGACTTGCCATGGTTGCATTTGCAGAGTTGCTTACAGCTTTGCCCCTCACAAGCCTCCCAGCTTGTGGCCCTACAGTGATTTCATTTTATACAAAAACTTCTAAAACATTGTGCCAGACTTTTTACCTACCTGCAAGAAGTGCTTCAGCTCACCTAGACTTTTGCTCAACTAACATTGTCTCTCCTGGCTCCCTGAAAGACTCTTCTTACCTCTGACTTTGTGCTTTGCCTTCCCCCAGGAAAGGGTTAATTTACTTTGCATTGAACGGTTCAAAAAGGACTTACCTGCTTAAGAATATTTGTTAACCATTGTTTTATTCCCTTATCTTTTCCTTATTTAACACAACCTCAGTATTGCTCTAAGTGTGCCAGTCATATATTAATGTCCACAGTGTCCTAGCTATTTATGTCACCTCAGGGTGTAGGAAGAATCTGTGTGCCATCCCAAATGGGTATTGGCTGATTTAAATAAACTGAGAGAGTGCGATTATGTAGTGTATTTCTGTGTTACTTATATATTGCTCACATCTAAAGAAGGCTTATTCAATTGACTTTTAAATAAACTAATACTTGTTTAATCAAGAAACATTGAGTGTAAGTGTTTATTTGGATACTTGTCACTGTGAATCTCTGTGTAACACCCTTACTACTCACATTGACCCCTCTTGAGATACGCCTGGCTGCTCAGTCACTCTACCAACTTGTGTAGTACATGCTTATACCAAAGGCTGGGTTACCTATTGCTAAGAGGTCAAGGCTGGTGCAGTCTCCCCACAGGGTACTGCATAAAATCTTGCCTAACACTTGGCAAATCTCTTTGCATAAAACATTTTCATATACAATTGGTACATATTTAACAACTGTGAAGGCATCATGAAGCAAGACACAGACAACAGATTCAAAGTTCAAAATGAAAATAGTTTTTTAAATCAAAGGTCAGGATTGTTGAAGGCTTAACTTGCCCTATGCTAAGGTGGGGTTTCGCTACCTGAACAAAACTAAGGAAAGTCTGAGTCAGAAAGTTCAACTTAAAAGTCTGCCTGTGTCCAAAACCTATCCTTGCCCTCACCACTAAAGCTAAACAATGTGTAGGGATGTCAATAACAAAAGAAATAGTGATTAACACAAAGTTCTGAGCTTCTTCCAGCTCCTAGCTTCCTTTTCAGCTCCCGTTCCCCAAGTTCAAGAAAATACCATACATTTCTCAAGTTTACCTTTCCCAAGTTTAAACAGTTCCACAGAACTTTGTGGTTCACACTTCACCAAGGTCAAGGCAACACAGTTCCCAAGGAAAGGGTCTTGGGGGCTCCATCCTCAAGAAAATATTGCAGTTCGTGAAGCCTCAGTGTTCCCTTCCCCCAAGACTCCAACGTATCAACTTATATTTGGTTTCAGTCTTTCAAAGTTCAACACCATTTCAGGTCAACTTGACACTCCTGAATTGCATTAACATCCTTGTTTTGTTTCACAATGTCTTTGCCTTTCACAATTGAGGGTTCTCTGGTCTAGGCGCGGCTGTCAGACCACACGGTTCACCCACCACAGGTTGCGCCTAGGTTCTTCAGCCACACAGGTTCTTCTGTATGTGTGCCTGGGTCTAGCTTCTCCTAGTCGGCCTCTTGGCTTTATGTGCAGGTTCACACTCTTGGCTTTTCCACAATGTGTCACACATCCCCTGCCAGTCTTTGGTCTTGCTGCACTGTATTCATTCATAAAGATTACTTTGTGGTGGTCTTATTTATCCCCCACCTTTCTGTCATATTCTTTCACACTTGGACTCTTATTTCGTGTGTAGGCTTTAAATGGGCAATTTCCCTTTAACTTTCATCGGTTCGTAGCTTTGCCTACAAGGGTTTCATTCAGTTCAGTAGTCAATATTATGATCAATCTTTCGGCTTTTGTAAAGAGCGTGTTCTGTTGTTCCCTTCAATTAGCTAAATAACACTTTCACTGACAAGAGATACAAAGACACAGTTTCCTAGTTCTGGAAATTCTCACACAAGACTGGTCTTTCAATTGCTGTGTGAAGTAAACACGTGTGCAATGGTCTGCTACTTAGTTTCAGCTCGCGTGTCGGTTCAGACAATGGCAATCGTTTTAACAATACTGCAGCGTTACCTTTCAGCATTTGCGTGCATGGCGATACGGGATTTCGGGGCTCAGAGAAACTCACTGGCCTCTTTCAAGTGGTTCAGTTGCACGGAGACCCTCGATGCAAAATGCTGCTGCTTCTGGATTCCCACTGGGACTTCAGACTGCCTCTTCGACCCCTCTGAACGTCGTGTCGGAATCGGCAAGCACTTTCATCACAGTTTCACACTTAACTGCTTTCTGCTGTGCGACCTCTGCCACACGGAGTACGAGCTTCTTGGCCACTCACTGGATAGGATTCAAGCATCCAAGAATCCTCATTCCTGGCGCGCTCTGCTCCAGACGGCTTACTTGGTCTGCCACAGCCTTTGCTGCTACCACGCCTCCTCTGCTTTATATTGCTCACACCTGACGCTGCAACACATTACAGGTCCCCTTTTCTTCTTTCCAGCCCATTGTCGTTCCTAGCCTTCTCTCAGCTCTCACACAGGTCTCTCTCCGTGGTGTGCAGCCCACCTCTTATACTCCATAGGAGTATTAAGGGTCCACAGGAGTGGGCCAGTCATTTTAATTTCCCAACCTTTAGGCATCCTATTTGTGGGACATGCCTGATCTTCCCCAATGCTACTGTTTCATAGTTTTCTTCTTCGTCTCAGTACCAGAGTGGTGAAAATACCCATTGGTGTTCACTAAACCTAGTCGCTTCTTCCTCGTCCCAGTACTGTAATCGGTCAAATGTGGGGAGATGACGGGAGATGTCTTACAGTAGCCAATAAAGGTCGGGGAGGGTTAGGTTGGTTTTCAGAGGGAAACACCACTCCCAATCCCCAAGGACCCTCCACCCAGGTGATCTTCCCTCGCTTCTCCACCCCCAGAATCAGGATCCAGAAGCAATGGCCTTTTCCTGGCCACCTGAGAAGAGAATCCAGAGGGAGTAGAAGTGGGGACACTCTCCGGTTTCTCACACAACCCGAGAGAGATGAAAGGGTGAGTTGGCCTTGCCGGGATGTAAACCAGTCTCCACACACAGACCTCAGCAGCGAATGCTTCACCGCCAGCTATCATTTTACCAGTTTGCACTTGTTTTGCTCCATGCTTCTTTTCTTTTGGAACAGAGGCCTCTGCAGGTGTTAAAAGCGTTGTTTTTCTTGTTGGTGGTGGTGGTCATACAAAGTAAGGTTTAAGTTACTTACCTGTAATTATTGTTCTCCAGCATGGATCTGGCATGGATTCACATGCTCATGAATATTTCCCTTCAGGCTTGGAATCCTCAGTAAAAGAAAAAACAGTTTCATTTTAAAACTGTATTTCTAGTCTAAACCAATCACTGTCCCCTGGGTCATAGTGCCCCCATCCAATTACAGTCCTCTCCCTAAGCTCCACCCCTGGTGGCCATCTTCAGATTTGGGGCCTCATCACGAGTTTGGCCTGAGCCCTTAAATCACGAGTTGGACGGAAAATGGCATTTTTACCGCCAGCTTTTTGCTGGAGGTAAAAATGTCAATTTTCGGGCTATTCAACGCTATCTACACCAGCGCTAAAAGCACCACCCAACCCCATTGAGTCCAATGGACCCAATGGGTAATGGGGACTCACCACTCCCCCACAGCTCGGGATCCGGTGCAAATTGCGCCGGCCCGAGCTGCAGTAACGCAAATAGTGTTGGGTGGTATCCAGGCGCAATTATCACCTTGGTAAGCACATAAGGTGGCAGTATTAACCAAGAAGAGCCACAGAGGGGAAGGAGGGAGGGTTTGCATGTGAATCCCTGCCAGACCCATGCTGTAGAACAATAGTTACAGGGAAGTGACTTAAACGTTCTCCAGCATGGGGTCTGGCTTAGATTCACATGCTCATGAATAACGATTACACAGCAGTACATAAACACAACCACAGAAGGTGGCAAGGCTCAACAGAAGCAGTAAACACTCACCTTTGGAACAGATTGCGCAGCACTGCCTGGCCAGCTCAGGACTCTCCCTAGAATCCCTTTCGACGCAGTAGAACCTTGTGAAGGTGTGCATGGACTTCCATGTAGCAGCCCTGCAGATGTCGAGCAGGGGCAAACCAGAGAGAAACGCAGTCGTAACTGCGATGGCTCTGAAGGAGTGGGATCTTAGCTGGCCCGACAGCAGCCGCTAAAGCCAGTTGATGACAGTACATGATGTAACCGGAGAGCCACCTGGAAATCGAAGCCTTTGATAAGGCCTTTCCGTGATTCACACGTCCAAAATTGACAAACAGATGAGAAGTTTTCTGAAAACTCTTTGTGCATGCCACGTAAAACTTCAAGGCATGAGCAACATCCAGCAAATGCAAGGCCCTCTCCGCTGGCGACGATGGATTCGGGAAGTAGACAGGCAACACCAATGGCTTTTTGAGGTGGAACTCTGGCGGTGCCTTTGGCATAAAAGTGGGGTGTGTAGACAGTACCACCCTTGAAGGGTGAAATGACAGGTATGGCTGCTTACACGACAGGGCCGGAATCTCCCAGCCTGCCTGGCCGAGGTGATCAGCACAAAGAAAGCAGTCTTCCACGATAGAAACTTGCGCGGTGCTCAACGCATCAACGCCCCAATGAGTTTAGTCAAGACCACATTGAGTTCCCAAGCTGGGGCAGGAGACTTCAATGGTGAAAAATTCCTGAAGAGGCCTTTGAGGAACTCCTTGATGAGTCTGTGTGATATGTAACAGGATATGGTGGCCAGGTGCACCTTGATAGAGGTGTTTGCTGGTCTAGCCTTGGCCAAGGGAAGCAGGTGTGGTAGGAGCTGCAGGGCTTTGACACGCACAGGGGTAATCTTCTGTGCCCGGCACGACACAGAGAAACGCTTCCAATTATGGCCATAGCACATCAATGTTGAAGAGGATCTGCAGGAGCCAGGCCCTGAGGTTCAGTGATACTGGGTCATGGTGAAGAATCGCCCCTCCCTCTCTGGAGAGGAGACCGGGAAGTAGTGGCAGCCTGATGGACGGAGCCGCAGATAGACGTAGCAGGTCTGGATACCGGATTTGCCACGGCCATGCCGGAGCAACAAATATCATCCTGCAGTGACACTGTCTCAGTGTGTTCATCACTTGTCGCAGGAGTGGGAATGGAGGAAAAGCGTATTGGAAAAGTCTGTCCCACGGGAACGAGAACGCATCCCGCATGCCCTCAGCTACGAGAACCTGCTGGCGAACTTCTGACACTTGGAATTCATCGCAGTCGCAAAAAGGTAGATCTGGGGTTGGCCCCGTTTGTGGAATAGAAGATCTACATGGTCCTGGTAAAACACACACTCATGGCAATAACGTAGGTCCCTGCTGAGCGAGTCTGCAATGGTGTTCTTGGTGCCCGCCAGTTGAAAAGGAATGAGAAACATGTCCTGACAAATGGCTCAGTGCCACAGATCCTGGGCCTCCCTGTGGAAAGCTGGAGAGCGTGTTCCACCCTGCTTCTGGATGTAGAACATGGTGGTGGTATTGTCAGTGAAGATCTTTACCACCTTGCCCCTCAACGACGGAAGCAAGGACTTGAGGCCCCAGAAGACGGCCAAAAGTTCCAGGACGTTGATGTGAAGAGTCTTTTCTTCTGGCAGCAAAAGGCCTCTGGCATGCAACTGTCCGGTGTGGGCTCCCCAACATTCCATGGAAGCATCTGTGGTGACCGTATCCTGGTACGGAGGTACTTGGAATGGAGCCCCTTCTGAAAGATGAGGGTGCACCCCCCACAACTGTATCACCAAATGGAACACCTTGTTGAGGGTGATCTTGTCTGCCAGGGTCCTGAGACCTGCAGCCAGCTTGCATCCAGAAACTCCTGGAGAGGTCTCATCTGCAGTCTGCAAAGGCGGGCGAGATTGATGCACAAGGACATCATGACCAGAGCGACTTGACAGCTCACACTGTAGCTGACCGTGCCCCCGACAGGCACTGTACCTTCTCCAGGACAGCTACAACCCTCGCTTCTGAGGGCGATGCCAGACATATTAATGTGTTGAGTCGGGAGCCCAGAAACAGATAAAGGGAAGGTATGGTATCACAAGTATTGACACTGACACAATGGATACAATTTGTAAAACCTTTATTGAAAATGTTGGGGTTGGAGAAACTCCTATTCTGCCCATAACTAAGATGGGAGTAGCCTCGACCATCAAACGATAAACAAAACAGTCCTAGTAGAGTCGGTCAAGTCAAATGGCCTATGCTAACAAAAACCTAATGCCTGCCCTATCTCTTGTACAAAAAGTGTAAAAAGGACAAAATGTATGCAAAAGGAAAAGTCTGTGTTCAAATGATAATGTGGCTGAACCAGCTCTCCTCCCCACGTTAGGCCTCACCGGGTAAGGCGATCCTTGTAGGCAGGATGACACACTATGGCTCGGCTTCCAACACAGCACACAGTTCAAAAATCATGGATTGAGGCCTGCCCCGACTTTCACGTTTAAAGTTCCTTTCTCTGACTTTCAAAATAATGCTTCAACCAAAACGTTGACAAAGGTCCCCCTCTGCCATGCTCAGACTTTTCACCACACAGTTCTTGCAGGTCCCCCTCTGCCAGGCTCTGACGTCTCACGAAACAGTTCACACAAAGTTGCAAGGTGGCTCCCTTCCCCAAGCTTAATATACTTTGGGTCTCCCTCAATCGGGCTCGGACCACTTTCAGATGTCAAAGTCTTTCGAATGTGCGTGGCTTTCGTTACAGGCAGGACCACTTTGACTCAACATTCACTATTTACTTTCACTCTTGCTGTTTCTTTGCCCTTTAGCTTCAAACAATGCACCTTTCACAGAGACTTTTGAATGGGTTACTTCCTTTCACCGGACCACTCAGTTACTTACTATCGCAGATCTTGCAGCTGTATTTTACTTTAAAGTTCATTCACGGGTATGCCTTTGTTCGCGTCTCATCCATACGCATGCAGCCTTCACTTGTGATATGATGTTGCTACTTCAATCACTTTAACAAACACTGATCTCTCAGGTCGTTTGCCAACTCACTGGCTGTTTGTGCTTCTTTCTTTTCTTGTTTTGCGTTTTCTGATTTTCGAGTCAAGGTTAATACCACAGACTTGACCTCGCCTCCCCAACTCTGCCGTTCACTGCGGAGGGTCACTGGCGTCCTTGAAACAATGTTCATGTGATCTGGCCTGCTCTACGTGCCTTTCGCAGTCTGTCGGATGCAACGACCCCCATTAGGGAAGCCTTGGGGTTTTCGGCCCGCTGCCCTCGTCCCTTGGTCCGTTGCTCTGCTCCAGTAGGTGTGCCTTCATCCCAGAGGTTATGCTCGTTCTCGTGTTCTACCTTGCTCAGTGTGTCTTTAGGTTTTGCCTTTTATTCGTGGGATTAGAGCTAATTGGTATAAGGTGTATGCACTTAGTCTGATTAACGGGGCATGTCCAGTACGATGTGAGAGAGTTGGTCTGGTTACTCTCAGTCACCCTCTTCCTCGACCCAGTGTTTGTGTAAAAAGGGGGTGGGGGTTGGGACATCAGAAAATCCCCAAAAATAGGATGGGGTAGATGGACAAAAAAGGGAGTAATACCGCAACTCACCATCGGCTATCTCACGCCCACTCCCCGAAGACCCTTCACCCAAGTGATCCTCCTGCACTGGTCCACCTCCAGGGTCAGGGTTCAAAGGCGATGGCGGTGCCCTGGCCACCTGAGAGAGGGCTCCCTGGGGATAAGTGGGTGAGACACCCTCTGGTTTCTCACACAGAGTGTTCTACAATGGCTCCAAGCAAGACTTTGGATAATTTATGGAAAATCCCAGATTGGTCAGCAGACAGATGGTCCTCGTCATGTGTCCGCTCACCAACGCATGGGAGCGGGATCGGGCGAGCCAATCATCCAGATAAGGGTAGACGTGAAAGCCCTCGAAACAAAGGTGCACCGCCACCAGAGCCAGGCACTTTGTAAACACCCATGGGGCTGACTTCAGGCCAAAGGGGAGCGCCTTGAACGGATAGTGCCATCCCTGTACATGAACCGCAGGAATTTGCGGGGTTTCCTGTGGATTGGGATGTGGAAGTAGTAGTCCTCCAGATCCAGCGACGCTTGAAGTTTCCTTGTTCCAGCTAGTCGAACACATGCTGCAACGCGACCATCCTGAACTTCTGGTACTTCAAGTACTTGTTGAAGCGTCTACAGGTTAAAATTATCCCTTGCCTTTTCCTTGATGATGCAGAATATAAAACTGCGTTTAACCAAGTTGCCACCAAATGTAGCCATGATTTACTTGTTTTAACGATTACAACGGCACAACGAGTAAGTTCTAAAATTGCTGACTCACTAGGTGAGCAGGAGACGTTTTTTTAAATAACAACCTGATTACAGAGGCTAAACAAAAACTTGAAATTGTAAAGCAGACATTTGAGGAATTTAAGATGGCTACAATTACAAAAAAGACGAACAAATTGAAAAAATATATTTCTAACCTCAAAAAAGAAGTAGTGTATCCCTATTTAGCTGACGATTTTATTTATCAGTCTAGTTGGAAATTTACCTCTGGACAACATTTTGATAAAGGAAGGAAGAAGTGGGTTACTTTTTCGGATACCTCTTCCAGTAACTCTGGAGGGGATGGAGGGAACAACCAATCAGGGCCCAGTTTTGAATCTGGCGGTCAACCTTTTCAAGGAAGGTCCTGCGGTCGACGTGGCCGCAGGATGTTCCAACAAGGCCAGGCAACACAGAATATATACAATGTTCAAATAAAGAACCCTGACCAGCGGGAATTCCAGACCCGAAACAGTGCATACCAATGGTAAATGTACCCTTACCTGTCTTTAACCTATCTCCACGAAATATGAGTAATACAGAAAAGTCAGTATTACAACAAGGCCTCTCATTTGTACCCACACAAACCCCAAGTGCCATGCAATTGACCATTGAGGTAAAACAATTCTTGCACAAAGTAAGACTAAAAACCTTCTTCGTCAATAAGGACATTGACCTTGAACAGGACACAATTGGTATGGCTGTATCATCCACCTTTACCCCAAATGCCTCAGATGTACCAGCTGAAGTAATGGCTTTTGAAAAACTGGTCCTAAAAGATCTTGATAGGATCGTTTCCTCACATCATCATGCCTTTTATCCCAATCTAACTCACGATGAGGTTACGGCCATTGAGACACTGCCCAAGATCAATCAATAGTGATAAAAGCTGCTGATAAAGGCATAGGGGTTGTGGTGACTAATGCAAGGAAATATGGCCAATTGGCCGTTCCTGGCCACTATCTAAAACTTAGTCAAAATGCTTCAGAATCTATCAGATTAAAAATATTGAAATTGAGTGAAAGGGGCCTAGAAGAGGGGATCCTATCAAAAAAAGAAAGGTTTTGCATTCGATCCATCAAAACAACTTTTGGTCACAATGGACATAGAGGCATTATACACCAATATTCCTCAAGAAGAAACAATATGCACTATAGAGACCATGCTAAATAGACGTCAATACGCCATAAGGTTCCAACTGATTTTTTGTTTGCATGTGCAGGGTTGGTGTTGGTAAACAGCTTCTTTACACGTTCAAGGACGATTCTTTTTTGCAGCGCAAAAGTATGGCTATGGGCTGCACCTTTGCTCCTAACTTGGCCATTATTTATTTTTATGGCATTGATCGAAGAACAGCTGATCCTTAATGATGTAAATTCTTTTCTCCAATCAATTCTTTTATATCATCGTAATATTGACGATATTTTTTGGTTTTTGTTATTTTTATTAAGCATTTTTCAATCAAACATAGATACCATAGAAACCAACAGGAAGCATTAAACAGTCTTCTGAGCAAACCAACAACATTCATTCTGGAGTATTACCCACAAAGCTTTGAACCAGTCTTTTATAGGCCTCCAGGAAGGGAGCCCACTCCATTTCTCTGCTCGGTGCGAGGTCATGTAGGATCCCAGTTACGTTTTCCATGTCATAAAGGTCTTTGGCTTTTCTAGCCCAGGTTGCCTCAGTCAGAAGAGCGGCTAACTTCCAGCCTATGATGATGCATGCCCTCGCTGCCAGCAACAAGAAGTGAGTCATGTGAGGCACCCTTTTCCACTAGTCATCTTGCTGTTATAGGCCACATAGGACCAGCCTGGAGTCCAAATCTCGGGGATCCCTTCAATCTTTCTGATCCAGGCCAGGACCGCCTTCCTATACGCTTCAGACTTTGGGCAAACCCACCAAATGTGCCAGTAGTCAGCCTAGTAACCACAGCCTCTCCAGCACACGGGGCTCATCTGATCAAACATTTTCGAGAGTCTTATGGGGTCGAATTGCCACCTATGTAACAGTTTTATACTGTGGAGTTTCTACTGGGCTGGATCGATGTTTTGTGTGCTGATCTGCACATTATGGACCACAGAGTGTCTGTCATCCTGGGTCTCATGTCTTTCTTCCATCTTTTACAGAGGGCCTCTGTTTTGGTGCCCCTCACATCGAGGAATGCCATGTATAGTCTTGAGATGAGACCCTTAGTGTGGGCAGATTCACTAAGGATTGTTTCCAAGAGGGCGAGGTCTCTCATGAGCTTGTCCTTCCATTCCGCAGATGTTAGCGTCCCCTTTAGTTGCAGGATTTAAACACAACTAAAGGCCTAATTCGCAGACCTGCCTCCAATTCCTGCAGTTGTATGCAGCCCTTTGGCTTTATTAGCTGGCCCACCCTTTCGAGTCCTGCCTCGTACCATCCATGGAACCATTGTGGATCGCTGATATTGTTCTGGATCGGTGGGGCCCATTGACAACTCATGGGGGATGGCCATGTCATGAGTCCCTTCATTTCTCCCTTATTCCACCACAGCCGCAAGAGAGCTCCCATTGCAAAGTGTTTGACACCGCTGTCTGGGAAGGATTTCCTTGAAGCCCATAGCCATTCTCCTAGTGATACCGGTCTCATTCTATAGTTTTTGATAGCTACCCATTGTTTTTGCTTATCTCACCCCAGATGAGGGACTAGGGCTCTGAGCTGGGCTGCTCGATAGTAGGTGTACCTGTCCCTCCCGCTTCCTTTGGTTGGGTCAGCATGGCGTACGATATCCTCTGCTTTTTACCCTGCCACAGGAACTTAAGGATCATACCCTTTATTTTTACGAAGTGAGATCCGAGCATGGCGACCGGGAGCATTTCATATTGATATAGCAGTTTGGGAAGCACTACCATTTTTATGGCGTTCAAACGCCCCAGCCATGATATTGTCAGTTTGGTCCATGTCTCTAGGTCTTTAGCTATTTCTAGTAGTAGAGGGGGCAGATTGGACTAGTAGAGCTTCTACGTAGTCCTTGAGATGTTTATCCCCAAATATCTAAGACTTTGATATGTGGTCGGTATCCCACTCGTGGTTGTGGTGTTTCGACCCTGGTGGTCCTGGGCCTTGTAGAGGAAGAGTGTTGATTTGTCTGCATTGACTTTTATCCCCGCCCATTGGCCAAATTCTTGAATCATTTGCAGGACTTTCGGTATATCACTCTGTGGGTTTGCCAAGTATAGGAGGATATCGTCCGCAAACATCACCAGTTTATACTCAACATCCCCTATATTCCTCTAATTACTCTCTCTCATCTGGTGTTGCTGCCTAATGGTTCCATGGACAGGGTGTATAAGATCAGCGAGAGGGGGCACCCTTGTCTGGTCCCCCTGAATAGAACGATCTCCCCAGAGATTTTATTATTCACGACGACCCTTCCCTTTGGGTTCCTGTACAAGGCCTGGATCCCTCTTATGAGAGTCTCCCCGAATCCCATGTTCTTCAACACTGCCCACAGGAACTCCCACTCAACCCTGTCGAATGCTTTTTTGGAGTCCATGCTCAGGAGAGCCTGGCTTCCTTCCATTCCCCAGTGTGTTCCATTATATCGAGGGTTTTCCGCATAGCATCTGCTCCCTGCCTGTCCTTTATGAAGCCCACCTGGTCCGGGTGCACCAGCCAGGGCATGATTTCCTCCATGCGGGTGGCAAGAACCCTGGTGTATACTTTTGCGTCAGGGAGATATTGGTCTGTATAATTTGCAGAACGCGGGGTCCCTTCCTGCCTTGGGGATTACCACTATATGTGCTGTTGAGAATGATTGCGGGGCATGGCCCGACTGCCTTATGTGGTTGAACAACGTGGACAGATGAGGGGAGAGGGTGTCTGCAAACCGTTTGTAGAATTCCATGGTGAAACCATCCTCTCCCAGGGCCCCTCCTGCCGGGAGTCTTTTTATGGCTGCCTCCGCTTCATCCGGTGTGTTGTCAGATTCCAAGCGGGCTTGTTCAGAGTCTTTAAGGTGAGTCAGACCTGCTGCTTCTATGTATTCCTCCATCTCTCTCCCTGCTCTGTCCCCCTCCAAGCTGTAAAGGTCTTCATATAATTTAGCAAATGAATCGGCTATTTCTTTTGGTGAGCGCACCCGTGCCTCCTCCTCTGTTTGAATTACTTGCACCCATCACTCTGCTCTTTGGGCCCGGAGTCTGCAGGCTAACATTTTATCTGCCTTGTCCCCCTTTTCATAAAAGGTCTGTTTCAGGAACCTTAACTTTCTAATTACTTCTCCCGTCCCCAGGGCCTTCAGGTCTTCCCGTTTCCTTTTGAGGGTTGTTAGGTGGTCCTCCCGGTATGAGCCCTGGTTATGCAACATCCCCTCAAGCTCTATGATCTCGCCCCTTAGTTTATCTTCCAGAATTGTACGTTCCTTCTTACGCCTCGCCCCTTCTCTTATGAGATGGCCCCTCCACACCGCCTTACCCGCCTCCCACATTGTGTTCGCATCCACCTCCCTGTTGTTGTTAATTTGAAAATAGTCATCTATTGCTATACCCAACTCCTGTGCATACATTTTGTCTCGCCACAGAGAGTCGTTGCATCTCCACCTGGTATCTCTGTGACCAACCCCCTCCAGCTCTAGGACTGCTATGACCATATCGTGGTCCGACCATGCTACTAGGCGTATTATACTGTCATGGATCCTGGATCTGTTTTCTATGTCGATCAGCAAATAGTCAATCCTCGTGAAGGTGTTGTGCACCTCTGATTTGAAGGTATATCCCCTTTTTCGCGGGTTGCAGGTACTCCAGACATCTACCAACCCCTCCTCATCCAGGGTGGCCTCAAACCTACTGGGTTCCTCCCTTGGGCGCTCTTAGTCTGGGCCCTTGTCTGTTGTCTATCCATTTGGAGATCCGCCCAGGTGTTGAAATCCCCCCCACAATGGCCAACTCTTCCCCTGCCCTCTGAGGGATGCCAGAGCATTCTGATTAAATGGTCCACGGCCTTGAATGGGCGCATACACTGCCACTAATGCTATCCGAGAGGTTTCCCATTCACCCCGGAGCACCAAGCTTCTGCCTTCCGCCAATGGTTCAACTATTGGGTTCTCCAGCCTGAGTCGCTTACTAAGAAGGACCCCACTCCGCCCTTTTTTTGGTCTCCCGATGCCCAAAAAGTTTGTCCCGCCGTTCTTCCCCTCAGTTCTCTTTCCTCCCCTGCTTTGAGTCTGGTATCATGTATGAAAAGGACAACTAACTCTCCTCTTTCAAATTTTCTTACAAGTAGGGATCTCTTGGTCAATGAGTTGAGTCCCTTCATATTCAAAGGGTCCACCCTTAAGGAGGACCTCCCAGACTGAGCGTTAGTATCCCTTGATGCCACTATGCTGTGTCCTATTCCTGCAGGTTGTAGCGCTTGCTCCTGACCAATTGCTGTTGGTGATTCCTTGCTCTCTCTGTTTCCCGGTTGGGTTTGCTGTAACGTTTGCTCCCCCCACCCTCTCCAGTGACAATAACCAAAACGAACCCTATTAACGGAACCACAGCCCTAACAAAGAGCTCAGGTCCCATGATTTGAGACACCCTCCTAAAACTGAATGCCACCAGGGTTTAAACTTTGTCCGCCCCTTGGGTTTCAACTGAATGTTCTGTAATGCCTTACCCTTCTGTTTCCGTGTTAATCCTTATGTGATCTTGTGTTATTCTCAGTGTTTGTGTTTGACTGTCTCATGTGGTCCCATATTCCCTACCTTTTCAAGGTAGCTTCGGTGGTGATGCAGGGTTTAGTTTGAAGTATTTCCTTCCCATTTTGGCCCTTCTTTGCCGGCAGGGTGTTGTTACTTGCTCCTCCGTCTGCGAAGGTGGGGCAGCTTGTGTGGCTGTGGGGCCCCTGGCGCCTACCTGATCCGTTAGGCTGCTCAGGACTTGTTTGGCTTCTTCCGGCATGGTGACTCTATAGTCCTCCCCTTTGAATTCAAATGTTAGGTCAAACGCATAGTGCCATCTGTATTGGACTGCCTGGTCCGTGAGCCACATCGTGAGTGGCCTGCATGCTCTTCTTCTTGCTAGTGTGAAACTAGAGAGGTCCTGGAATATTTTTATTCTGGAGCCTTGAAACTCAATGTCCTGCTTCTGTTTCGCCCTGATAAGGATTTCTGACTTCTCTTTGTATTTCAGGAATTTTACCACAATTGAGCGAGGGCTCCCTCCAAAACCTCTGCCCCCCCCAACCCCCGTGAGCTCTTTCAATTGACACTGGTTTTCCTCCCTTGTCCTCGAACAGGAGGTTTATGTTGTCCTGGACTTTCCTTTCGACCTGCTGTGGGGTCTCCCCATTCTTCTCCGCAAGCCCCAGGATTCGCAGGTTGAACCTCCTTTCCCTGTTCTCCATGTCGTCCATGTTAAGTGTCGTCTCCTCCTCTCGCAATTCAATGTCTGTCATTCTAGCATTGAGATTCATTTCTAGGAGGTCGACATTAATCTGGCTGTTCTCTAGGTTCTCCATTTTTCCCTCTATTCGCTCTACTTGCCCCCTTATTTCTGAGATCGATGTCTGGGTGTCTGATTGGAGCGCCATCATTTCCGCCATGATCCCGGCGATGTCATCCTTAGTGGCGGCCGTGGCCATTGTTGATGTGTCACTCAGCTGAGACTTTCGCTCACCCTGTGTCGGTCTTCTGTATTGCCGTAGTCTGTCAATGGGCCCCTTAGATGAGGCGCCTCAGCTGTGTTTTCCCTCCTCCATGGCACTTGTCTTTGTGGCGCTGTGCTAGAGTCCCGGCGGTTGCAAGGTAGTTTTCAGGCTTTTTCTCTATCTCAGTCGGGCCCAAGTCTCGCTATTGGGTGTCTCTTCTTCTAGGTTAGCTGTTAGTCGCACTTCTGAGAGGACTTGTGCTGTATGCGAGGTGGGGTACCGGGCCTTCAGCGGCGTGGGTAGCTCTTCTTCTCTTTCACCTGTGCCTGTCCTGGGGAGCACTCACCTCTGCTGACCGCTGCATCTCGTGTGGGAGCCCTCGAAGCATCCAGTGTGGTGCTCTCTTAGTTATTCCCTCTTGCTCTATTTCGTTTCCCCTTCTTGGGAGTGGCCGTATTTTCCCTAGCCAAATGGGACTCCCACTTCTCAGCTCGTATGCCAACGTGGGTCCCAGGAGTCGGGATACCCCAGCTAGTCCCCTTGCAACCAACCTCCTGTCAACCCCAAGCTCTTATGATTCTCGATTGTCCCCCCCCCCCGGCCTCCGTCAGTGCTCGCTGCTTCGCCTCCTTCTCTGCGGTTTACCTGGCAGGAGTGTTGGGATCGCGCACACCCACCCCGGGCTTTCCTTAATGATCCCTCCGGATTGGGCCTTAACTTTTCAGCTTCCCGTGGGGGTGGGGGTCGGCTCCCGCTGGGTCCCCGTGCTCCTCAGTTGCTTGTGGGCCGGTTTGGCTTCTCCACTAGATGTGCCCCAAAAAACCTCCTTCCCGCGGCCTCTTATGTTACGCAGGGCTCCCGGTGTGCAGTCTCGCTGAGCGGTGCCCTGCCGTGCGGCATATCTCCCCAGGGCACTTTCCAGTGACTGTGTCACACTGCGCCACGAGGCTTCTCAGGCTATTTTTACATTTGTAGCTTCGCTATTCAGGCTCCTTGCCTCGGTCATCTCTGGTTCGGCGGCACGGAGGCTGAGGGCTCTCCCGAAGATTCTTTCCTGCTGGTCAGCGCAGAGCCCCACTGCTAAGCCTCCCTTTCTCCCCCGCTGCTCCAGCGGCTTCCTGACCTTTTATCCTTACAATCCTCCTTTCGGCCGCCGATGGGTTCTCCCTTTACACATGAGATCTGCCCAGGTGCGGGATCTCTGCCTGTTCCTCACCCCCACGCTACTGGTGTTGCATGTTCGGGGTGCCTCCCTGCTGAGATCACAGCGTTGCTTGCTGGCAGGAGCTGTTCCTTTCTTTCAACGTAAACTTGCTCACCGAGGCTTATCTACGGGCTCCGATGGTGTATTTTGGATTTCCATAGCGTGGGCATCCCAGTGCCCCCCGACTCACCAGGTCCCCAGTTTTTTGGGTCCCGCCAAACCCCCCCTCCCTGTCGTTTCTGCCCCTCCATATCCTAGCTCCATTTCCCCCCAGAGGCAGACTTCCCAGCCCTGTTCATCCGTACCCCGTCTCCTGTCCCCCAGCTTTTGGTCTTTGCCCCCCCCCTTTCCTTCCTTTACTTGGGACTGTCTTCCTCCCCTCTGTTCCCTCTATTCCCCTTGCCGCCCTGTCTTGGATCCCCCACCTCCCTCCCCCTCATGCCCCCTCCTTCCGTGAAGACTTCCCCTTGCTGTTATTTTGTCACCGTTACCTGACCCCCGTAGTCTCCTCTTGTTCCCCCCCCGACCGACTTCCCTTGATGTCCTTGTTTGTGAGTTTGTTATTCGTTCCCCCACAACCCCCCCCCGCAATTTTGGGCTTGGAATTGGCTCCCAAGTCCCCTACGTCCCTCCCCTTTTTTCCCAGGGCCTCCCCCGAGCCTATTACTCTTGGGGCGCCGTAAATCTAATCTGTTGGCTGGTCATTCCCCTATGGGTCTGCCAGTGCTTCGTTAAAGGGATCGCAATGTAGCTCCGCTGGGCGACCTGTAAAACAAAAGACAATTCATTACAAACATTTTGTTTTTGGGAGGGTGGGTGGGAAACAAAAACACGATCCGGTGAGGCAGGAAACCGAGGGAGAATGTGATGGGGTCTGAACAAACCCGTGCCTTTATGGGGCCTGCTTCTCCCTCGGTTCCCCGCCCCTCACGTTTCGCGCGCTCCCGTCCTCTTCCGGGGGCGGGCTAACGTGTTCCCCCCCCATCCCTGTCCTCTGACCTGTTTGAGTCGTGGGGGGGAGGAGGTAGGCTGGGCAACCCCCACTAAGGGGCGGCGCCCGCCATGCCACCTTCGCTGGCGCGTTCGCCCGCCATAGCGTGGGCATCCCAGTGCCTTGTCCTCCCCCCTCCTCCATGCCTGGCCCCTCACTCCCCCCCCCTGTCCTCCCCTCATGCAACCCGGCATATGTCATACATCACATGTTGGAAAAAACAACTCGGACACTTTGTAAAGTTGGAAGATTAAAATGCCTCAGCAGCATTATTTTGCATAAAGTCTTGGAGTTATCTTACAGGCGATCCGTAATTCACCACCACAGGTATACTACTCTGTGTGCGGCTACCTAGGTATCCCTTGCCCTCCCCCCCTCTCCATTACTGTCCTTGTCCGGTGAACGCCTCAGGTTGAACCCGGCCCTTGCTAATAACCTCTCTCTACCCCCGGCCGTTTGTAGATTTCCCATGACCAAGTTTTTTCATATGCCCCCCCTTTTGCTCTAGGTCTTTGTTGGGAATGCCCTGCCCCCCCCCACCTACCCCGACACTTACCCCGTGTCCTGGGTCTGGGTCTAGGTAAAACCGGCAGCCACGCGGTGCCTCGCTAGTATTCAGGTTCCTATACCGGCACCACCACAAGTGCCCCAACGTTACACATATCCCACATCCATTGTTAAGGCCGACACCGCCCTCCGGTGCCGGCCCACACCTTTCTGCCTGCCTATATGGTCATCGCTTTGCGATGCCCGTCTATTTTGAGTCGTTTCTACTCTACTCTGTCCCCCCCTTCGTCCCCCGATTGCCGCTTGTACTGGAAGCCCAATCCTATCTATGCTGCCCCCCATGTCTCCCTTCCGTCTTGCCGAGCCCCTGAGAACTTCCCAGTCCCTCTCCCCCAAGGCCTCCCTGTGAAGTCTGACCCAGTGCCCCCCTGCCATAGTAATATCTCTTCCGGGTACCCTATCCCTTCTCCTTCCTTCCTTTCCCAAGCTTGCTCCCCGACTCACCAGGTCCCCAGTTTTTTGGGTCCCGCCAAACTCCCCTTCCCTGTCGTTTCTGCCCCTCCATATCCTAGCTCCATTTCCCCCCAGAGGCAGACTTCCCAGCCCTGTTCATCCGTACCCTGTCTCCTGTCCCCCCAGCTTTTGGTCTTTGCCCCCCCCTTTCCTTCCTTTACTTGGGACTGTCTTCCTCCCCTCTGTTCCCTCTATTCCCCTTGCCGCCCTGTCTTGGATCCCCCACCTCCCTCCCCCTCATGCCCCAGTAAAACCGGCAGCCACGCGGTGCCTCGCTAGTATTCAGGTTCCTATACCGGCACCACCACAAGTGCCCCAACGTTACACATATCCCACATCCGTTGTTAAGGCCGACACCGCCCTCCGGTGCCGGCCCAAACCTTTTTGCCTGCCTATATGGTCATCGCTTTGCGATGCCCGTCTATTTTGAGTCGTTTCTACTCTACTCTGTCCCCCCCTTCGTCCCCCGATTGCTGCTTGTACTGGAAGCCCAATCCTATCTATGCTGCCCCCCATGTCTCCCTTCCGTCTTGCCGAGCCCCTGAGAACTTCCCAGTCCCTCTCCCCCAAGGCCTCCCTGTGAAGTCTGACCCAGTGCCCCCCTGCCATAGTAATATCACTTCCGGGTACCCTATCCCTTCTCCTTCCTTCCTTTCCCAAGCTTGCTCCCCGACTCACCAGGTCCCCAGTTTTTTGGGTCCCGCCAAACCCCCCCTCCCTGTCGTTTCTGCCCCTCCATATCCTAGCTCCATTTCCCTCCAGAGGCAGACTTCCCAGCCCTGTTCATCCGTACCCCGTCTCCTGTCCCCCCAGCTTTTGGTCTTTGCCCCCCCTTTCCTTCCTTTATTTGGGACTGTCTTCCTCCCCTCTGTTCCCTCTATTCCCCTTGCCGCCCTGTCTTGGATCCCCCACCTCCCTCCCCCTCATGCCCCCCTCCTTCCATGAAGACTTCCCCTTGCTGATATTTTGTCACCGTTACGTGACCCCCCGTAGTCTCCTCTTGTTCCCCCCCCCGACTGACTTCCCTTGATGTCCTTGTTTGTGAGTTTGTTATTCATTCCCCCACCCCCCGCCCCGCAATTTTGGGCTTGTAATTGGCTCCCAAGTCCCCTACGTCCCTCCCCTTTTTCCCAGGGCCTCCCCTGAGCCTATTACTGTTGGGGCGCCGTAAATCTAATCTGTTGGCTGGTCATTCCCCTATGGGTCTGCCAGTGCTTCGTTAAAGGGATTGACCTGTGACACCTCCAAGACTCTCTGCTGGCTGCCGGCGGCGGAGAGTTCCCCCCAGCATGCACAGGGCACTCCCCTCCTAGTATTCGTTTTGCTTTAGCATGCCCCCGCGCCTCCACCTCTGCTCGTTCGTGTGGATGTTTGGGAGATGGGGGGTGGTAAGAGGAGGAATTACCTCCCCTTTACTCCCTACCCCCCACCCACGCCCTTTCGATCAGTACCCCCTCACGTGCATCATCTGCGCTCTAACCCTTGCAACCCCCAATTCGCAGTGTCCGGTACTGCCTCCCTTGCTCCCCGTTGCACCGGACCGAGCACCCCACTCCCCAGCAACTCTCTGCTCAGGGTGTGGGGGCTCAAAGCGAATGTGTGATGCTTCGTGTTACCATCCGGGACCTGCTGCCCAGGTCCCTCGTAAGGATGTAACGGTATGACGTTTAACATACCGTGAACCCCTTAATTGAACAATAATAACCGTCCCGTTGATTATACCGTTATAACGGCCATTGCAATAGAAACCACATGCTGCATTCCTCCACTCATACTTAATATAACTGCATATAAAGGCCCGCCCGCACGTACAGCCTGTGCAACGTGTTCCTGACTCTGGGGTGCCATGTGAGGCCCACACCGCAACGTACCGTTACCATAACGTAACCATCAGCATTGGGCCTTAGCATTTTGATGTTCCCCGCACCTCCTTGCAAACCTAATCTAACACCCTGGTCCCTGCCGCCCCCCCCCAGCTGTATTACTGTATTTACTTAAATAGACGTATCTTAGTCCCAGAGGACCCATAGGAGCAGAATACGATACTGCCGGGTCGCAGGTGCTCGCGCGGGACCTTCCTTTGAAGTATGATTGCTTCATGATGAACGACTTTATAGAAGTTACATTAGCGAATGATCAAAGATCTATTAACCATAGATGCCACGATTAAATACGCGATGCCCTTGCATATAGTTTGTTTGCACATTGATTAGCTTCCTTACCATGTGAATTTATAGTGGATTGGAAATTAGTTCCCGTGACCTCTCTACTGCCCCCTTCAGGCGATGCCTCTCCATTAATCCGCACTTTGCCCCTGCGGCACGTTACTTTGTGATACTTACTTGTTGGTTTATTTGAACGGTCTTGCCCAACCGATCATGCTTGGATGTGTTATTGGTGCTCTACCCTTGCCCCCCCCCAATTCGCGATGTCCAGTTCTGTATCCCTTAATATTGTGCCCCCCTTACTCTCTGTTTCGCCGGACCGAGCCCCCCAATCCCCAGCCACTCTCTGCACGGGGTGAGGGGGCACGAAGCGAATGTGTGGTGCTCCGTGTGGTCTTACCCCCAACACTGGTCAAAACTATTAGCCGCACAGTGAAGTAACTCGTCATCAGTGCCATGGAAGTGGTTTAAAATTGAATTCATATATAAAGAAATTGCGCTGTTTTAAAATATTATTTTGTCCATTTCCTTTGGTTGGAGGTCAACCTAATTCAGTCGTAACACTTACCCACAAAGCATTGCAAGCTCTTTGTCCCCCCACCTCTGACCCTCGTCTTCCCCCATGACATAACATTTTCCTATCCTACAAAGCCACGCGCCCCCTGAATGATCACCATGACAAGTAATTCACCACAAGCCCTGCGCCGCGCCGAGTTTGATAATTTTAATTCTCGTACTCCCTCTGGGCGCTAAACCGGGCCTTGATGCTGCCTTGAGGACCCCCTTCTGTCCTTGCATGCAACTACCAGCGCCTTCCTCAGCCTATGCGTCCGAAGCCACAAGATCCTTGTAGCCACTCCAACAAGGTTCCCCCCCGACCCCATCTTTTACAATCCCCCCTTGCCCCCACATTTCACCCCAAATGCGATAACGCCCGCCCCTCTATTCTCCATTCCTTCTTTGGGCCCTCTGCTAGCGCCGCATCAACGTCTTGTACCCGCCATTTGACCTATACCTCTACACAAATTGGGAATTCTTGGTATTCTGACATTCCTAAATTAAAGAATGGCGCATCCTAATCTTTAATACAACTATTGTGCGCCCATAATATCATACTTAAATGCTGCCTTTAGTCGAACCTATGAAAACGTGGCGCGGCAGCCTAAAACCGTGAAAACATGCCGCCCATACTCGACTTTAGTACCCATGGCGCGGCGGCCATTGGTTTGGGCTCATGAAAGAAACACCATGCTAGGTCCCCCCAGTAACTTCCCTACAACACACAATTAAAACACGTGGCGCGGCGGCCAGCCATCGCCATTGAAAAGAACGTGTTGCACTACCTCTGCACGGACATACTGGCTTTGCTTTAAACGCCTGGCGCGGCGGCCATAGAAATTGGAAACGACCTGCTGCATTCAACCACCACCGGAACACCATGCTTTGGCTTAGTAGCACGTGGCACGGCGGCCCTCGCAATAACAACAACATATCACATACTCCAATGCATAGTTAAAGTTACTGCCTACAAGGGGGCCCGCCCGTACGCACGGACTATGAAACATATTCCTGACGGGGGGGTGGCCGAGTATAGCCTAGGCCGTGTGAGTCTGACACACATAACATATTGTTGCCACAACTTTGTTACCCCGGTGAGCACCATGGATCAAGACTGCCTAAACAATAGCTCCCCACTATCCTGGTCTGCCCATAGCCCCCGATGCGACTGCGGTACCCGTACCCTCCACAACACGTTAATGCTCACCCACACACGCGTCTATCTTGGTATTACCAATGCCGTCCTCTGTTCTACCCAGTACCCTTCTATTTGATCCCCCACACCCTTTTTGCAATCTGACCCACTGTACTACAAATTCCCTAATCCCTTTCACATACTGGCCCATCTGGTCACTGGGTTAAACTGTCCCCTTGTCCCCCCCTTTACACCGTGATGCCCCCACCGATACCCCTCCCTCTCCTTGCTTCGCAGCCGCCCTGCTACCTTGCACATTAGCCAGCTCTCCCCGCCACCCACGACGCGCTGCAGTCCGTCCTAACGGCCGACAGGGCTAACACGAAGCTAAAATTCCTATGCGTTACCTTATCACCCCCGACCGGAACCGACAACAGCTGCCCTGGAACTCTTGGAGCAACCTTCCTTGCACCGACTGGTCACCTTCCCCTGGATCCGGCCGGAACCTGTGCTATGGGGCAAGAAGGGGGAGGGGTGCCTCCCTTGCCTGTGCCCCCCAACCTCACCATCCTGCAGTCCTTGCTCCCCCACCCCTCAACCCACCCCTGCTCCCAGCCACTCTGCGCCCCCATAACCATTGGGTCAGACTGCCCCCCGGCACCGTGGTGATCTACTCCCCCGACCGACGCTGAAATAACCTCCCGGCTGTGGCATCCCCCATGCACCGTGCACCGTCTTAATGGAGCTTCCTGCAGTGGAACCCCCCACTCCGCCCGCGACCGTCCGCAATCCAGACCACAAATCACCCTCGCTCTTGGCCCCTGCATTATTATTATTATTTTTTTTTTTTTTTGTTTTTTTCTTCCCCCTTGCATTCGCTAACCTCACCACCTGCATCTACCGGCACAACGTTAGTAGCCCGAGGCCTAAGTCCGCCCCCATGCATCAACTACATATCCTCTGCATCACATGCACCTATTCCCCATATTCATTACCGCCGCCCGCAAGGCTGTTCCCTAAGGCAGTACCCTCACCGACCCTACTACTAGACCCACCGCCAACTTCTTTAAATAACCAGCGCCCAGCCGCACAACAAACACCCGCGAACCCCCTTACCTTCCTATCTCCGTCCAAGGCCGTACCTTTTCTTCCACTGTTCAGCGACACAAAAACCCTCCGGCTGGAACGGGGCCCTCTTTCCGGAACAAAGAAACAGCTCCTGCACACCGGAAACTCTCCTCCAGACTCCTTGGAAACGCCACACCACGATATCCACTCTGCAACATAATAGGCCACCCACTGGAAACTTTCCTCCTTGTACTCCTGCAACAAAACAAAAACACGATCCGGTGAGGCAGGAAACCGAGGGAGAATGTGATGGGGTCTGAACAAACCCGTGCCTTTATGGGGCCTGCTTCTCCCTCGGTTCCCTGCCCCTCACGTTTTGCGCGCTCCCGTCCTCTTCCGGGGGCGGGCTAACGTTTCCCCCCCCATCCCCGCCCCCTGACCTGTTTGAGTCGTGGGGGGGAGGAGGTAGGCTGGGCAACCCCCACTAAGGGGCGGCGCCCGCCATGCCACCTTCGCTGGCGCGTTCGCCCGCCATAGTCACCGTTAGCTTCTGTTCCTGCTTGCCAGTCTTTGCCACGACTGGTTGCTTCTCTCGTTCCCACTGTCCGCCAGTCTCTGGGGCTCTGTGGGGGGATAGGATGATTTTGGGAACACAGTTACAGACCGGTTTCTCACCCCTCGGTGAGTCGTTTCACCTTCCCACGCAGTTCCGCAACACGGAGATGGTCATTTTTTATCGGTTTTCGTTTCAGAATCTGCTCTTATTCATCTCTCATAACCCCACGGGGCTCGGAGCCATGCTTCAGGCAGCCATTGTCTTCTGCGCCCCCTGGTGGTCCTCAATATCGACAATATTTTAATTATTTGGAATGACACCACAGAGAACCTAAGCCAATTTGTGGAGTGGATGAACCAGATCAATTTGAACCTACATTTTACTCATGATTACTCCCCATCGAGAATACCCTTTTTGGATCTGTTAATATTTCATTAAGAAGGTAGCCTCCAGGCAGAATTATTCAGGAAAGCTACTGAGAGAAACACCACTCTACATTTTGGTAGCCAACATCCTAAAAGTCTGCTTTGCAATTTACCATATGGCATGTTTTTGCGTTTGCGATGGAATTGCACAGACATTTCTAAATTCAGTGCCCATGCAGATATATTACAGACACGATTGGCGGATCGGGGATACCTTAAAAAATGGGTTTCATACTGCAGGAAAAGGATGAGATTTACAGATCGAGACAGCTTGCTTCTGCCTAAAACTAATGCCACTTCAATAGACCGGCTGGTTTGCTCAACCACGTTTTGCCAACACAGTAGGGCAATCTCGGGAACAATCCTAAGAAAACTGGAGAGTGCTGAGCAAAATAGGATTCAAGATGGATAATCCTTTGTTTGCTTTCAAAAAAAGTAAAAACCTAAAACAGAAGCTTACAATGGCATGTCGCGCAACAACCCCCAATGGCCATCACACCCAAGTGATTGGACACTATCATTGAACCTCATGTGTAGCATGTAGATATTCAATGAAAATACAAACATTTGAACATGAGGGCAAAGTGTGGCAACCATGTGCTTTGACAGCCTGTAAATGTAAGAATGCGGTGTACGCTGTCCTATGTCCATGCAAAAAGATCTATATTGGCAGGACATCAAGCGAAGTCCACCTAAGAATTAACAAACCTCGCTCGAAAATCCCCACAAGGACATTGAATGCTCCTTTGGTTATTTGTTTTTTGTAAATGGGACACAAACTAGAGGAATTGAGGTAGTTCTGTGTGGATAAAATCCAAGCGACAACTGTGGCCCACAGAACACAAACATTGGTTTACAAAGAACAGCTTTGGATTTTTAACCCAAGAACATTTGAGAGAGATCTAAACTCCATGCAAGAATGGGAATTTAGAACATAATTGTGTCCAGCTACCACACTGTGGAGTGCAGCCAAAATGTGGTGGTTGGCAGCTAAGCCGAGTGGTTCTGTCAGAACCATCAATATACTTTGGTACAACTGGAGTATAGAATGTCTTCATCCTTCTTGGATACACCAGGGTGAAAGACAAAATGGCTAAGATTGTAACATGGGTAGATGAGATTTAGGCATCAGAACACTTTCCCCACTTTTCCACTGCAAACACAAACTGTAGTATATAGATTATTATATGGACAAATGAGGCACTTGTAATAACAACATGCAGCTGTCATAATGAAAAATGGTTTGCGGCCTGTTTGCACACTGCCCTTGTAGTACACAAATTGCCACAATGGTAGATGAGATTTAGGCTTTTGAACACCCGCCTTCTTTACCGCAACAACATAAAATAGTATGTGGATTGTTACATGGACAGATGAGGCACTGGTAACAAAAACAGGCAGCGTTTGCAATGAGCAATGGCCTGCGCTTTGCATGTACATTGCTTTGGTAGTATACACATTAATATATGAAACATCGTGCTGGTAGCACAATATGATTGATAAACATACACATGCACTAATACATGTTGATAACAATAATACGCATTTTCTCAAAATGATCATGTGCTTAGCTTTGTGTATGCAATCATCTTTAACACCTCTATCTTTATTGATGTAGGTTGCGGACTTGCCTGTACCAACATGGCCGCCATAATAATTGGTGGATGCCTTTAAAAGTATCAGCATCTTTCATAAGCTGCAGAGACGAGATTACTCAATACTAAATCATATGACCCACATGTTCACATGACAGGATGGTCTTTAAATAACATGGACTAGACGCGGCAAATGCAGTAAGAACCAGGAGGTAGAAAGGAGCGTTGGAATGATACGGATCACCCACAGTAATGGGTAAGTGGTGTTCTTGAATTACTAAAGTCCTGTTGCTTAACCTCGCAGTTTAGAGCTGTGCTACAATTGAATAGATGGAATTTCGCTGGATACATTTGTGCCACCACTGAGCGGCCATTGAGCTGCTGTAACTATGTTGTTCAAATTACGAGTACTTCTTCATTGGGTATCAAGGACAGCCATGTGTGACAATGCCATGCATGTCCATTATTGTAATTATATTGTTTAGATTAAAATGTGCGTTTACACTTATTGATTTTTGAGCACCAGCGGACTCAACTTTAGTGAGCGCTTATACATAATAAATGAGCGCAGCACTTCATTGTGGTGTTGCTAGGCAACAATTGAAATTGTGCTGCCTGTAACAGGCATATGCTCACTCACTGTGCCATAGGCAGCCAATTCGAAAAGCACAATAAAATATAACTGACATTTTTAAGTCAAGTAAAGCAAGCTTTGCCACTTCATTACTTCTCAAATGTAATCTGGAACATCTCCAGTGCCTGTGTGTGAATTTGACAATGTCTGCACTGTTTGGTCATTCAAGTTTGAGTTAGGAGTAGCAATCATGGCTGCTGTGTAAATTTAAAACACATGTGCTAGCAACTCAAGATTTAATGGCGAGTCCTCAAACCAATACTATAAATACCATTTGTTTAAGATATTGAGAAGAGCCATTGATGGTGTTTCTTGTCTAAGTGGCATCAGATTGATTGCCTCAGTTACATAGTTATGATTGAAAACCGATGCCCCTGATGTTGGGTAAATAAACCTTTTTCTTCAACTTTTCTCACCAAATAGGCCTGGTGAGCTCACACAATGGGATGTGGTGTCAGGTCTGCTGTCAGTGATGTGATCGCTCTGTGGGGCACAGCTTGGCTTTTGTGGCACCTCAGGTTTTCTCAGACACTTCTGTAATGCATTAGATGTTTCTGAGCACATGGATTAAGGTTGACAAATGGTATTCATGGGGTATAAATGTTAATAGTATATATGCTCTATACAGGATTATGATCTATTTTATATATTAATGTTTAGGACTATCGTGTGCTCCCTGATGAAGACGTGGCTAATTTGCCGTGAATATACATCGAAACCGGTTGGTCTTGTTTCAAAAGCCTGGAAATGGGATCATGAAAATTAATTAATACCCACCGCAGAAAGAGAAGAAAAATTGGCATTAATCGCAATGATGTTCAAAAATATATTTTTTGTGTGTGTGAATGGGATGAATGAATGCAGATATGGATATTCTTGTTCAGACTAAGGTTTTATGCCTAGTGTGGATTTTAAGAGACAATTGGATGCGATTTTCCGGCATTAAATTGTTGCTTTTTGATTTATTCTTGATTTGTTAAATATAATTAAATACATTTTCTACTTGGTAAATTGTATCCTCTGGATTTTCGTCTTTCTGTAAAAAAAGTGGCCGAACATGGCCATGGCACGAGATTTTTTGCTTGTCCTTTGGCCATCTTGCCTTTTAGCCTTCTTCCTGGCCTCTGAGGCCAGGAAAACCCTTGTATGGACTTCCAGTGCCTGTGAAAGCTGAGGCTTGTGGCTGGCTACTGGAAGGCTATGTGTGTTTGCTACCAGGAAGTGGGCTGGGACTGTCTGTCCCAATCTACATACCGGTGCCAGTTTGTCTGGGTGGAATGAATGAGTTTTGGCACCGGTGGTCCTGATTAGACCACTGCTGTGGAGTGTGTGTGGGGCAGATCTATCATTGACTAATGGGTGCTGCTGCTCTTATCTAGCTGTTTGGATAGGAAGAGGACCCCTGCACCCACTCTAGAGAGATCCTGGAAGAAAGTGAAGGAGCCAAGATTCCTGTCTAGCTACAAGACATGCAAGGAGACCGTGGACCCTTCGGAAGAAGGTTTGGGGAACAACTTCTGCTGCTGCCCTGGTAGACTCCTCTCCTGTAGAAGATCTCTAACAGCCCTGCAAAGGAGATGCGACCCTTGGAGCGAAGGGAACATCCATTCTTGACGTCAGCTCGGAGTCCTACTAATAAGAGCTTTTGGAAGTGCTCCACAACCAACCTGTGGCTGACTAGTTCTGAGTTTGGACTACCGTGCTGCAGACGTTGCCATTCTGAGTTGAGGCCTGGAACTTGGGGGATCCTCATCTTGTGCTACAAGGCTTACCTTTGCAAACAGTCGTGGTCCTAGCATCAAGGGTCCCAAGATAGGAGGGAAGGTCTGACTGCGACAATGAGTCCCTTTACCTTGCTGTGCATTGGTGGCTGTCATCCAAAGTTGCTTACCTGCATCCATTGCTGCCCTCAGAGGGGCCCTGCATCGAGTTTTGCTACATTCTTCCAATGTTCTTGCACCAGCATCAGACACCAACCGGAGATCTGCTCGAACATGCAACCACTGGGTATCAAGGGCTGACGCTGATGGCGGGAAAAGCGACCTCAGACCTTCTGCAATCGACCTGCCAAGTCTCATGAAGAATCAGAGTTCAGGGGGTGTCATGATGCCCGCTCCCGGGGAGCCGGTTCAAGCCCTGCGTCCCCGAAAGCGGACATCCAGTCCCCAAGGAAGGACCCAGCAACCCCATATAGGGGCCCTTTGGACAGTGTCCTGGCGCCTATGGCGCAAGGCTCATAAAAGACATCAGTCCTGGCGCCATAGGCGCCAGGCTCATTATGGGAGTGCTTGGGTGCACTTACCTGATGCAGACCATGCTGCAGGATCCCGGCCTCCTTGAGGCCTGAAAGGAACTACTTTACCTGTGGGACTAATTTACCATCCGGGCGTGGTCGGGGAAGGATACATACCTGATTGGAGGAAGGATACATACCTGGAACTTCTTCCAAGGCTATTTAAACCCCACCCGAACAGCCACAAGTGCTTCGCGTTGTTCTGCATCTAGCAGATGGACGCTCACCGTGTCTGCTCCTGCATCCTGACTTCTGCCACGTCTGCCAGCATCCTGGATAACCTGCAAAGGAAGAGAAGAAGAGAACAGAAGAAGGAAAAGTCCTTAGCTGCTAAATCCGCATCCCGGAGACATCTCGCCGACAATCCTGAAAAGGAAGACTTTTATTTAAAAGCTCATCGCGTCGATCGCTGCAGCGCCGCATTCCACTCACCTTTACAGGGCGCCTCCATGTTCAGCAGCGATCATCCGGATTCGCAGTCACGCCCCAGCGCCTAGGGAGAAAAAGACCAGAACAAAAGATGAGAGAGAGAAGGGAATAAGGAAAGCTAAATCTCCATGTTAAGACTTACCTGTTGATTCATTCCCTCTTCATTTTGGGTCCGCGCCGCATCCTGGCATTTCCGGACCCCGGCCCCTAAGGGGAAAAAGAGACATCAGCGTTAATGAGCGAATGAAAAGACATTACCAAAAAACACTCATTAAAGACTTACCTGATTTCTACAAGGATTTCACCTCTCATCTCGGGTCGGTGCCTGTTCCCCGGCATTCCGTATCCCGGCCCCTATGGGGAAAAAGACACTAGCATTAGTACATTAATGAATGGACACAAGGGGAACCTCTTATCAAAAAACTTACCTGGAAGCCAAGCAAGTTTGGTTCTCACCAATCCGAAAATCCAGTCAAGTAACTGGATACCAACGCGCCCCTGCATCAGAAGCAGGATGGAGAGCTCGTCCTTCCAGACCCTAAGGTGAGACGCTACAAGGAATCACGGAAGGGTTTCGAGGAGGGTGAGAGGGGAAAGTGGGAGGCAGATTGCATTACCCCGCAGACAGTTAATCCCCTATTTTCGCCTACAGAAGGATACTTCTGCGAGCCAGACAAGCCAGATTTGGGGGCCCAGTCCAGTCCGTCTTCCGAACCCAGCGCATCACCTTAGAAGAGGTCACAGCAGCGCGAACCAGGCCAGCGCCTCCGTGGGAGTCAGGTGAGCATTACAGGGGGTGAGTTAGAGCGATACTTACGTGCCCCCTAAAATCCCTTTAAAAGTTTGCTAACTTTTACAAAACCTTTCTAATACTTTTTGGGAACATGTTTGTTAGCTAGTTTAACTTGTCCCATGACACTTGGAACTGTTCACTGGGCCCCAAACACCCTACCTTCATTTTGTTCCAGCTTCACAAACTAGGTGAAAACCTTGCTGAACTTTTGGGTACAAGCCCCCAGACAACTTAGGGTTGGACTTCTGAAATTATGGTTGATTCTTTGTAGTGCAAATACGTACTTGTACCTTTCGTTCCAGGGGTTGGATATGGAATTTTGCCCTACACCATTAATTGTATATATGTATCTAAGGTTTAGTATTGTGTGATAATATTACCTGTTAGTAGTCACTTTTCACTGGGTGTTTTGGCCATAAGTTAAGTATTTTTATATCTGATTGTCTAAGTGTAATCTTTGACTGCTACACTGTGTGTACTCATGGTGGACCCCTTACAGGCTCACCACCTCTTGAGACTTAACCTAGACCACTCATCACTGCTACCTTGAACTGGTATGGCTACAGCTCCCAGAGTTGTCCCCGTCACAGTATAGGTTGGCTTTCTATACATCGGTCCACCAGGCCAGAGTATAGAAAACCAGTCCTAACAAATTGGTGTACAGGTCTCTCCACTTAACATTTAGGTGTTTACTGAGTGAGTATCAGTATTGGGTAACTCAGTGTTGTGCACTGGTGGAGTGTCTGGATAACACTTACACAGTACACCATGATATTCGATTGCCTTGTAGTTGACAGTTGTCTACTAGATTAGGATAACATGGAAACAATGACTTTAACTACTTTAAGTTCTTCAAAAGTGGATCAATTGAAAAAGTGTTTTAATGAAGAGGCATGACAGGCGCTGGCACTAAACCTGACCTAATTGTAAACATTCTAGATTTTGAGAAGAGTAGGGGTGTACCTGCCCTAACTAGTGGTACTGCTAGTGGCGCTGGGGCTCCAGCTACTAATGTTGAGGATGAGGAGGGAGAGGGTGAATTCTCTGGACTTTATTCTGTCACAACCTCAGCGGCAGAGGCAATTTTTAAAAAAGGAGAAGCTCAGGCTTAAGAAAAAAGAGCTTGAGTTTAACTTGTTAGGTTAGACTTTGAAAGACTTGAGAGGCAGAGTGACAGAAATCATCAGAGGGAGCTTGCCAAGTTTCAGGCTTTGCAAGGTTCTTCCAGAGGTTCTGGAGTTGGTTCTGGCTGCTCTCCGTATCCAAGATAGCCAAAAGATCTGGTCAATGTGTATGAGGAGAAGAGTGAAATCATTGATTGGCTTGTAACTGTTGAGTATGCATATGAAGTACAAGGATTGAGTGATGCTGATAGGATTGCATGGTTGCTCAGTAGACGGCCCCATTCTGGATGTAGTGCCCTTATGGAAATGTCAAAAGGCAAGATTTAGCAAAACTTAAGCAACCTCTCATCTTAAAGTTTGGCAGGACTCCTTCCCAATAATTGAGGAGGTTTAGAGCGTATAAGAAAAAAGAATGTATGACTTGTGCTACTTTTGTTACAGATTCTTTAAAGAACTTGTGTGGCTGAGTAGAGGGTTATCCGGTAACCACCTTTGAGGGCATGATTAATTTGGTCATGCTTGAGCATATTTCTGCCTCTTGTTCCCCAGAGCTTAAGCAGCATGTGGCTGACTCTAAGGAGTTAAATCCTAAGAGGTTAGCCATTGCTGCTGACTTATGGGTCTCCCATAGAGCGTCCCATTACGACAAGCCTGCTTCAGGTAAGCAGGAGGAGGGAAAGAATCAGAAAGAGAAAGAGGGTGGGGTTACTAATACAACATTGTCCAAGAAGGCCCACTGAATGTTTAATAAGGTGAAGTTACAAGAGTTAGGTCAGGGTAGTGGGGCTAATTCTACCTAAGCATGAGAGTGGTTTCTCTAAGCCTCCCTATGTTTCAAGACCCAGTGGGACTCGGTACACTTGAGGAGCCAGAGACCACAAGAAGGGGGACCCCAGGTGTAAGGATAAAACCGTGAGTGTCCACTATGCAAGTCTGGGCCTCTCTCAGTATGAGGAAAAAGAGATTACAGGTGTGTCCTTCCCTTTAGATTCCTTCCACACAGGTGAAGAGTCCAAAGGTAGATTAGATTATTTGGAAAATATTAGTGCTAGAGCTTCTGCTCCCCTCCCACTCCTGTCCCTTAGTCATAATTATTGTGAGGATAGTGTTCAGGTAGCAGGTTTAAGTACATCTACTGTTAGGAACACTGGGCCCAGTCAAAGAACAGTTGGCCCAGTCCTTCTGATGTAGCTTCCTCAATGTTAATCCCACAGGTTCTGGCCAGAGATCCTTTGGGGGATACTCAATTGACTGGTAGGCCCTCTCTCAATGTTCCAGTAGCACCTGTCATTGAAGCTGTGAATAGAGAAATGGTCAGGGCATCTGTCTATATTAGGAGAGTGGTTCCTAGAGAGGTATGGGTGAGCTTAGTCATCAAGACTTAGGTCCTGATAGACCCTCACCAGACCCTTCAAACATTTGGTCTCAGAATCAAGCTGCCTTAGCCAAGCCTAAGGGAAAACCTAGGCCTAAGGGGAACCCGATGGCCAGAGGAGTCGGAGGCAGAGGGAAGGAGAATATTCCACCTGCAATACCTACAACATCTGTTGAGGTAGTTGGTAGAGTCCCTATTCCAGTTTGGAAGGACTCCCAGAAACGCTTGTACCTATAGGAATCCTGAGCTACCTAGCATTCTGGTAGAGGATATCCCCAGGGGAGAGAAACATATGTGCCAACAGAAAAGAAAACCATCATGGTTAGGCCTCTGGAGAAAGGCCTGCTTCCAAAGGAAGGTCTCCCCTCCAGTGAAGCAAATAATCCAACAGGAATTTGTGTTACTAAAAGGTAAGCTCACAGAGCCCACCAGAGAAAACCTTGAGAGTTTGGAGGTTTCTCAAGTTGTGAGGCCCTTCCACCTGCAGTTGGTGTGTGACATTCCCTTTGTGGTTGATCCTAGTATCAGGATACCACCAGAGTGGTCTAACACACATTCCTGCTGGCCCATGATGGGGGTCTCAGAAGAAAACCAATGAAGGAGTATCACTATCTGTCACCAGGTTGACAGGTGTGAGACAGGCATTCAGTTACTCCAGAGTTCACGTTTAGGAGTAAACTCATTGTTACCAGAGACAAGGCCTAATTTAATTAGCCTTTTGACTCTGGAGGCCTCAGGCAATAGGCAGGGCTGGAAATCAAAAGTGGCCCCGCAAAATGTTTTCAAAATGGCCCCATATTTTGCCAAAGGAGCGAGCACAGCGAGTGAGTCCAACTCTTCTCAGAGGTGATTGGGCGTTTCACACAAGGAAAGGCTGAATACAATGGGCCTCATTGGGAGTTTGGCGGTAGCCGTGCCCTTCATAAGGGCACAGCTACCACCAAATTTGCTACCGGCACTGGCACCCGCGAATGGGCCACTACCGGCCCATTACGAGTTGAATGGGCCCGTAATTGCCCATTCGCGGGTGCCGGTATGGCTGGGCTCCCGATCCCCATTCTGCCCTATAGGGCACCGTTTATAACCAGGCGTGCAGAGCGGCACCCGCGAGCAGAACTCGTAATGTGGCGGAATGGTAACAATGGCGCTGATAGCACTACTAGCGCCGTTGTTGCCTTATTGCCACATTCGTAATGAGGCCCAATTTGTCAAAATGAGTGCATTTAAAAAACACAGGTTTCAAATATATAGGAGCTCATTGTGCTCCAGCATGGTATTTGGTCGCAGGGGGCCTTTGCATGTAGACATTGGCACACTAGAGTGCAAATATGCAGTGCAAAAGGTGGCGTACACTTGGAAAATGGCAGCCTGACAAATGGAAACAATACAAGTAGGCATTTACAGCTGCTATGCTAGTCAGATCATGCCTGTAAACGTCACTGATGCTGTGTCCAAACGCAATGTGGCGTTTTGCTGATATGGTCAAACAATCTGGCTCCACCACTGTTCTGTGCACTAGTTATAAGAAACGACTGCATTGCATGTAAAGGTACTTCACAAATAAGCTCTACAATAAAAAAATAACATCAGGGGCTAGCAGGACTGCCAACTGTGCTTCCCAGGAGTGATATGGAAGAAGAGTGTAATGTAATTTGTGAAACTAAGAGAAACAAAGATACAGGTTCAAATCCTGGCAGGTCAGTCAGGCATGCAAGGTTGCTACATGTAGTACCAACATCATCAAATACAAGAAGTACTTTCTAAATAGTTCACACTAATGTACCTGAGGCCCTCGAGCAGAAAAAAAACGTCATTGACCCCCCCAGCCCCCAGCCCCCAGTTGCATTTGAAATTCCATTAAGGAATGTGCCCTTTCATGAAATTGCCATGAGTAAGCCAACAAATAACTTTATAATGTACAAGGTATGAATGGTCACCTACTATTATTATATATTGAGCAACAACAATGTAGACTAGTAAACCATGACATGAGTGAAGCTTTTTGTAATAGCGTACACACCGCATTGCAAACTGAATCTTTTTACCAGATAAGGAAAGTCACAATTATATTAATGACTTGGCCTAGGATCACATACTTGTGTGCAATCGCTGCCGCTGTCTAATGTTGACTGCTGTCAGAATGGTGAATAAGATTCTGGCCATAACAGTTGCCGTTATTACCAACCAACTTAATGGTACTCAATTTCTCTGTCTGGAGAAAGATGAAGGACTAAGTATGACCTACTGGGTTTTAAACCTGAGGACTGCAGGTTGGCCCCATATTTGGAGGCAACAGAAAGGCCCACTGAGCAATCCTCCCACGTGCAGTATGACGTCATTGTTTGCAGACAAGATATGTCTGATATATACTTTCTGGCTGTCCATTGTGCCAACAGAGAAAGCAAATACCAACATAAAACAAAGCAGACCTCAGTGGATCGACTGCCAGCTGCATATCTTTGTTGCATGTTCGAAGACACACATTTTCACTGAGACAGTCATCCTCTTGAAGTCTGGGGAAAGAGTACCTAGGGGCCACCTAGTATTATTATGCTAAAAAGGAAATCTGTAATGTGTCTGTTTTTATTATTACACATTCTTGCAGATTACAAGGCTTTCACCTTTTCACTGAGGTCGAAGGTTGCCCAGGTTCAGTGAAAACAAGGCTGAAGTTCCTTCACACTAGCTGACCTGAGACAGTCCCCTGCCATCATGTCCAGCTGATGATCTGCACTGTTTCTATTTTAAAACTGCGGTTAATGCTGCAGAGAAGATCATCAATGTAAGTGTGTACAATTAGACCTCTAAATCGAGCTAGACGGAGAGGCCTTTCAACAAGTTCAAAGGGCGTCCCCGCCTGCCAGCGTCATCGCTTGATCCCCATTTCTATGAGTGGGAGTGGGAGTGGGAGTGGGAGCTTTCCCTGTCAGACATCATTCAACAACACACTGCACCTTGTAGAGCGATAGAAGAGGTGCCTCTGATTTGGTTCCATGTCATTTCATCGAATTCTATTTTTTTGGGGGGGGTCACCCCACCCCCATCCCCTTTAATTGTTTTGCTATCCTCAAACACCCACACCCCAAATATATGTTTGTCTAAACCCCCCTAAATCTTTGATGAGTTTTTTTCGTTAAATAAACTGCGTTAAAAAACTCAGCGAAAAACACATCACGCTATGAAAGGACGTCGTACCCTTTTAAAAGGGATAAGTTGCTGTGCAGCCATTCTTAAGCACATTATTAAGTTGTAAGTGTAGATACAAAGAGGAAGATAACCGCGTACCTGCGCATCTTACCACCCATGTCGCAGCATATGCCTGTCCTCTTGCCAAAGCCATGTCCTTTTTAACATTTTAAAAAGAGCAGGACATATATAGTGAACTTCTAGCTGGTGAACTACAGAAAATGTGTGCTGTGGTTGCAGGTCTGTCAATCCCAAGAGGACACAAGGGAAGCTTTGACCAGATGCTCATAATCTACCGTACAGTACTGGTGCCAGTACAGAGTGCGGGTGGATAGTATGTAGATTAAGTGCTTACTTGGTGCTCGGAAGACTATGGGTAAAACATTTAGGGCCTCATCACGAGTTGGGCTGTATTCCCGGCTGTAATACCGCCGACTGTAATAGCCCTAGCACCGACCGGTCCGGCTGTATTACCGCCGGATCATGCGATGGGTGTTAACGGTAAATCCCCATTCCCAATTGGGTCCATTGGATTCAATGGGGGATTTTCAGCGCTAATTATGCGGGCTAATACAGCTGGCGGTAATACAGCCGAAAACAGGGGATTTTCACCTCCAGAGAAAGGCTGGTGGTAAAACAGCCCATTTAGCGCCCAACTCGTGATAGGGCCAGCCCTTAAATGCGGCTGTTATACCGTTACCACCTCATTTAAGGGCTACAGCCCAACTCGTGATGAGGCCCTTAGTCTACTCTCTACCCATTTCCGAGTACCATGCAAATGGCAGCCGTACGTTGTGGATTGTTATTATTATCCATCTTAGTAATACAATGTAATAAGCCTTGGCACAGTGAATGAAGCACATGACCTAGGCTAAGTGTATATCACTGAAAACGGGTATGGCCAACTTCTAATGCATGTACATTCAGAGTGCACACAGGTCTCAAGCCAGCATTGTGCCCACCCCCTAACATATGTAGTATACACTCTGTGAACAGACATGCCTCTAATTACAAATGGGCTTCACAGAATTCAGCAGCATGTCCAATACCTACTACATGTGCACTGTAGGTCAATGGGGCCAGGCAGCACCGTGCACATGCCACAGGTATACACTTCAAGTACAGCTAAAAAGTCTCAATGTAGAGACAACAGCGCCCATCCTGTATTGCGCATAAAATCCGAGTACACCCAATTGGTCTCATTGAAGACGAAACTGTCCCTAATCAACACTGAATGCGTTTTGATTAAGCCAGCACTATGTGTACTCATCAATATGCGTATACACTAAACCCGAGTCAGCACAGAGCAAATATGGCTGCCATTTGCCCTCTAACCACAGCAGGCAGGCATAAAGGCTTGAACTGTTTAGCATACACAAAGGCGCAATTAACCAAACGTATTTCAGGATTCAGATCTTTTGCCCAGCTTCATTTAATAGAGGATAATAACATACGTTTGTAGAGGCTACCCTCTTTATGCCTGACATCAGTGGATATATCGTATCCGCAGCTATGTTTCACTAGCAAAGAAGAGTGCATTAATATGGTGAATGTACAGTTCCCCCTGCAAATGCAAGCAGGATCCGAGGGCACTAAATGCACCTTGGTGTGAGCCTCTTCCCTATCATGGATAGAAAGTGTCAGAGGCCGCACTTAACAATGGACTGCTGCCTGCTTTCCAGGGGTTTAATAAACGGCTTGCTTCAAGTGAGGAACGAGAGCACAATGATCTATCTTTTCTGGAGCATGAGGGAGGGCTAGTAGAAAGTGGACCCCGCATTGCACCAAGTGAGGAAAGAGAGCACAATGATCTATCTTTTCTGGAGCATGAGGAAGGGCTAGTAGAAAGTGGACCCCGCATTGCACCAAGTGAGGAAAGAGAGCACAATGATCTATCTTTTCTGGAGCATGAGGAAGGGCTAGTAGAAAGTGGACCCCGCATTGCACCAAGTGAGGAAAGAGAGCACAATGATCTATCTTTACTGGAGCATGAGGAAGGGCTAGTAGAAAGTGGACCCCGCATTGCACCAAGTGAGGAAAGAGAGCACAATGATCTATCTTTTCTGGAGCATGAGGAAGGGCTAGTAGAAAGTGGACCCCGCATTGCACCAAGTGAGGAAAGAGAGCACAATGATCTATCTTTACTGGAGCATGAGGAAGGGCTAGTGGAAAGTGGACCCCGCATTGCACCAAGTGAGGAAAGAGAGCACAATGATCTATCTTTCCTGGAGCATGAGGAAGGGCTAGTAGAAAGTGGACCCCGCATTGCACCAAGTGAGGAAAGAGAGCACAATGATCTATCTTTTCTGGAGCATGAGGATGGGCTAGTAGAAAGTGGACCCCGCATTGCACCAAGTGAGGAAAGAGAGCACAATGATCTATCTTTTCTGGAGCATGAAGAAGGGCTAGTAGAAAGTGGACCACGCATTGCACCAAGTGAGGAAAGAGAGCACAATGATCTTTCTTTTCTGGAGCATGAGGAAGGGCTAGTAGAAAGTGGACCCCGCATTGCACCAAAGAGCCATGCTCGACTGCCTGTCTGCATCCGGCTACATGCCACTGCTTAATGAAGGATGATGCCACACAAACAGCCAGAGGACCAGAATGACAAAACGTCTGGCAACATCTATAACTTATCTGGTCACTGCCTGACCTTGTTCTTGAGCCCTGTTTTCTTAATTCCCCGACTCCTTACTTGGTCATTCTGATCTCTGCCTCCCTCCTTTTCTTATGTCTTATTTGGTCATTCTGATCTCTGCCTCCCTCCTTTTCTTTTGTCTTACTTGGTCATTCTGATCTCTGCCTCCCTCCTTTTCTTTTGTCTTACTTGGTCATTCTGATCTCTGCCTCCCTCCTTTTCTTTTGTCTTACTTGGTCATTCTGATCTCTGCCTCCCTCCTTTTCTTTTGTCTTACTTGGTCATCCTTGGTCTCTCCCTCACTTCTTACCTTGTCCACGGTTCTACTCCATGTTACTGCATCTTTAGTTTGTCCCCCAACTATATCTCGTCCTTGCATGGCATGTATTCCGACTCTCTCCCTCGTCCCCCTTCTCCTTCCTCCCTTTGTTTGCGCCCCACTTCTCACGATCAATTCTCTTTCACCGTACCTTCCATTTTGTGTCCGTCTTTTTTTTCTCTTCCTCCTTCTAGTTCCTTTTTCTGTCTCGCCCGCGCCCCTGTCCTTTTCTCGTTTTTTCTTCTACCTTACATTTTCTGCCTGTGTGCATCGCCTAACTTAATTATTGGGATATTTATTGAGCTTTGTGAGGGAATGGAGCGCTTTAAAAGTCAACAGGGGAAGGAAATGGTGGTGAGGGAAGCTCAGATACAAGGGAGTGGTGAGTTGGCGAGGGCTGGGGTGGTCAATTTGGCAGCAAGGGATTGGTTGTACAAGAAATCGGGAGAGGAAACATATCACACAGTCTCAGGTTATGCATGGAGTGGAGGGTGCGTGGACCTAAGTGTTAGGAAAGTTTGGACAGAGCACATATATTTTGTGTAATCAGCGAAATTGGTGCTAACGAGCATACAAAGAGGTAAGCACACAGCCCTGTTCGGGCTATTTGTTGATATTGTATTAATAACACAGATCATATCAGTTAAATAATACTATGCAAAACGTGGAAGTGCCAAAAATGAACAGTGTCCTTGGTTGCACACCATTAAAACACAGCATGCTTAGATATTTTATGGTAAATAAAAAGCTTTGTCTTCCCAGCAGCAAGCACGGACACTGCTGTACACTAGCAGTACTCAATAAGGTGGTCTAGCATTTTCCCTATCGTACTGTGACCAATGTTTTTAAAGCACAATAAAGGTCAAGCCCACACACTATAGTTAGCATCTCGCCTCACAGCTACTAAACAGCTTCACATTTCATAACAAGCTGTAACAAGCGCACACCAAGAAACTACCAACATAGAAGCTAGATTCACACTGCCTGAAGGCAAATAGCACTGTTTCCATTTGTACAGATTTAAATCGGGAGAGGAGCTTGGGCAAGAAACTCTGTAAATGACCACATATTGCCGATTGGGACATTATATGGTTGGGTGCATGAAACGGGTCAATTAACTTCGTAGTTCACAAATACCAGAACTCCCTTTTCAACATGAACACAGACCACATAGCAAGAGGCAAAATATGTCTTAGTGTAAAAAGAAAATGTTTTTTATGGTCTATGCTATTGAACTTTTCAATGTTTAAATAGACACTTGTTCTAATTTCGGTACGACGTTCTTTCATCATCAGGCATTTCAAAGCCTGCAGTTTAAAAGTGTTTGACAGTTCATCGAATTTAATTTCATTCTCTGTTCTACCACAAAACCAAAACAATTTCCAATGTCGCCTGTACCATACTCGTGATAAAGTGTAGAAGGGTCCCCATTATTACAACTATTGGGTTCGGTTCAAAATCTAAAAATCATACCTGGGCTGCTAGACCATCGAGCTAGAAAGCAAAAATAAAGTGTTTTGCGATATAGAAGTCCCTGCGCAAAAGGTCCCACATCCCTATCAACTCCAATTCTAAACAGCAGCGTCACTCTAAATGCTATCACCATGCCGTCAAGACACTAGTAGTCGAGGACTGGATTAATGATGTGATTGGTCCTTATGGAAATCCTTTGTTGATTTGTATGGTAGTGTGGCGCAAGATGGTGAATGTGATGTATTACTTTTTTTAGTTGGGTGTTTGGTGTTATTTGTACATTTTTTATTTGTGGGTTTGTGTCCGATGTCTCTTTTGGTCCTGTCCTCTTGTCTGTATGTCATGGGAATTAGTAAAAAAAATGTATGCGAATATTATTTTTTTACAATGAGCTTTGATAACTCAATGTATACATTTAATTCTCATTTGGTTTTTGTTTATTGTTTATACTATTCTTTTTAATATGTATCTTTTTGAGAAATGATTGATGTATTGGGGTTTATGGGAAGGTTTAAAGGTTTTGTTGTTCTACTCTTCTTGTGTTATTATCCTTCCATGTATGAATTTGATTGAAAACAATAAATAAAGATGATACAAATAAAAAAAAAGACACTAGTGCAAACCGCTTTGGTAAGCAAACATTTGGTGCTTTAACTTTGTGCATTTTTTTCAATGGGAATCAATCTTTTGTAGTGCATTAAGTGTTTTGTATTATTGGAACTTTGTAAATGACATCCAGGAATGCAATGACATGTTTTTGCAATACCGTTTACTGGTTTGCCTCCCCCTCCGTGATAACGTTTCCAATGAGTGTGTCTTTTGTTTATGTGTGAAAACTGAGCTGTGCAATGGAGTAATGCATAATAGTAAATTCAACACATTTGTTTTTAGGAGACATTTGCTTGCAGATTCGTGCATTACAATAAAGTATAGTTATCGGTAAAAGCAAAATGGCCACATACTATTATGTAAATTCATAACTCGAAGACTAATGTAATTTTGAAATGCATGGAATCAAGACAGCTACAGCATGTACACCTGCCTTCATTAATTGATTATACTAATATGCTTACATTCTTTCCCCAATACCCGCCCGCTTTCAGTCATGGTCACTTCACGACACTTGCCCACCCTCTCATTTCTATTATTCTCCTTTCTGTACATTGCACTCTTCGTTTCTGAAAATTAACTCTTTTTTGTGTGTGTCTATTCTATCTCCTTCCCTCTGGCTTGAACACTATGCAGCTAAACCCACTCCCAATCGACCTTGCCCCGTACACATTCGTAACGCCAGACTAGGCTATCGAACTACTCGCGCCACACAGCAACCTCCTAATCACCCCTCAGTACATAAACAACCGTCCACCCCCAGGACACCCCACTCATACACATCCTCTGTGGATTTACACATTACCACTTATGAATTCACAGCCACCAGCACTAGTCATAACCCCAAAGACATTACTCTCAAAGGCGCCCTCATCAATGCCAGGTCGCTTACTGCCCACGCTCTTGATATTGCAGATCTCATATCCACCCAAGTCCTAGACTACCTCGCTATCACAGAGACCTGGCTGCATGCTGCATCAGGACCCCTTCTTTCGCTTGCCATCCCTAGTCAATATACCAACATTAGATGCAATTGCATCACTAACCGATCTAAAGGTGGTGGCGTAGCCTTTCATCCACAAAAAATCCCTAAACATGAGAATGATACCTAATCTACAAATCCCATCAGCCAAACTCCTGTCAGTTAAACTTCCTATCTCACATAATCAAACCGCTACTTTATATACCACCAGGGCCCATCACCACCTTTGCAGACAATATTACTTCCTTAATATCCGTCAAAAGTAAGACTAACTCGCAAATTATCCTGCTAGGCGATTTCAACCTGGGCCTCCTGGACCCTAACGATTCCAATGCCCTAGAAATTGCCAACTCCCTTACCAATCTAGGTTTCACTCACTGTATCCTCAAACCTACTCATGAAAAAGGAAGAATTCTTGATTGGTTAGCTGATATAAACTGCACTCTCACCTCTATAGTCAACTCACCTTGTCCCTGGTACGATCATTACACCATTACATTCAACATCGCAGCAAGTTATCAGCGCCCCAGTCCTAAACTGGCACCACCGACTTGTACCAGAAACAAAAGAGACATAACTAGAGAAAGCCTTCTCCCTCACATCCTACCATCCCTCAACAAAGCACTAATATCTTGCTCTGACCGGACTGTCCTAGTCGATACGTACAACACCATCCTCAAAGCACTGGATTCTATAGCCCCTAGCAAAACTAGGAAAGCCAAACCTCATGCGCACCTCAATTAGTGGTTCACTCCACACCTGCAGACGTTGCGCAAAGAAAAAAGAAACTCAGAAGCCCGATGGAAAAGGCACCCAACTGAGGCGAACAAGGATAGCCTTATTTTTTTTTTTTTTTTATTTGTGTTTGGTTCCTTTACAAAACAAGTTTTGCAGAACCTTTACAAAACAAAATACAAACAAACGTAAAAAAAATAAAACCATAAAATAGTCACATATACATCATATAATATTACATAGTCATCTAAAACACGTTTATACAAAATCTAAGTACATTTAAGAAAGGTGGATAGGTGTTTACCCAGTTTACTTCCTCCTTATGGTTAAAATTTTAGCAACTCATTTTCAAATATTTACAAAAACTCACTAATTCGAATATTAACGGTTTGTGCGTGCCTGACATCATGCGTGCCCAAAGAAATTGCATGCAATCCTCAAATTCAGTATTCACAAATTTAGAGAACCGTTTGGTCCTCATTACTTTGAAATGTGGACATTCTAAAATGAGATGTTTCAAAGATTCAATCGGTTCTTTACAGAGAGGAAATCAACATTTCAATACCTTAGGGTCACCGTACTTGGACAGTACAGTGTCAGTTCTCTCCCTGGTATGATATAAATTCCTTCTATATCGAATATATGCTTGACGCGTATGATTACATGGGAATAAAAGTACATGATCAAAACACGGTGTGCGTTTTTTAAGGAAGGCGCCATACTCTTTATACAACTTGTATGTTGCTATACTTTCTATTGTACACCTCCAGTCGCATTCATAGAGCTTCTTTTTAGCAAACACCGGATGCTGATAAACATCATTTATCGTAACACATAGAGAATTCAAAATGCATTGCATATTCATATGATATTTTTTAAAAGAAGCAGAGGAGGCAGAGGTCAACAACACATTCAAATCCACGTACAAAGAGTTTTTCAAGGGAAAACAGATCTTTGCATACCCAGATAGTTGGCGCCACTTCCAACGCAAGGATAAGGCAACCAAACCAAACTCGTGGCGTAGCACAGCATTAGGTATACTCATTGGAAGATGCATAGCAGATTTTAACAGTGTTCCCTGCAAAGTGTCCAAAACTACGGCAATGTCGCTTAGACACATATCAGTAGCATAGAGAATGACAGTTTCTATTTTCAGAGTTAGAAATTCCAACATTGGTGTTAACGAAAATTTACAGTATTTTGCGTAAATCATTCTTAATTGTGATAGTAAAGGACGTGATTTGTTTTTAATTAGTTCCGTCCAATATTTGGTAGAATTTTGGGCAGCTATGTTATAGCCCAAATATATCGCACTCGGGGAGCAATACATTTGAGTTTGCATAATCTCCCAATGAAATCCTTTACTATTTTGCTTGTTGCCAAATTTTAGAATAACTGTCTTTGCAGGGTTTGGCGTGAGGTTGTGTGCGACTGCAAATTCTTGGAAAAGCCCAAGTTTAGTTTGCAGTCCAGCCGGCGTAGGATCAAAAATTACGATATCGTCTGCAAATGCCATCCATTTCAGCTTTAGGGAACCCATTTTCGCAGAAAACAAGTTATTATGATCCCATTGCTTATCCAGGTCAGATATATACAGATTAAACAAAGTAGCCGCTACCTTGCACCCTTGCTTAAGGCCAATATACGTCCTGATGGGTACAGTTGTTCTACCGTCTGCAGTGATTTTTATTTTGTATGAAGTATTTGTATGTAGTTTAATAAGCCAGTAAAGTAGTGATAGAGGTATTCCCATCAATCTCAATTTTTGCCATAAGAGGTTACGAACCACTGTGTCAAAGGCTGATGTCATGTCTATCATTGTCATATATATAGTTTGTGAGTTCTTTCCTTTTGTACCTGCGATAAGATGGGACATAACAGCAGCATTCAACGCGGTGCTCATGCCTTTTCTAAAACCTATCTGATATTTCGAATAAAGACAATTATCTTCAATGATCTTTTCAAGATCATATAAGAGCAGAATAGCGAACAATTTCGCCTCTGTGTCTATCAAAGAGATAGGTCTATAATTTGACGGTAGAGAGGAATCACCCTTTTTAAATATTGGGACAATGTTAGCTAAAGTCCACGAGAAGGGAATTTGACCAGTGGTGATAATAGAGTCAAATTTCATTTTCAAAATTTCTGTCCAAAACTCTGGATCGGCTTTGTAGAGACAGGGAGGAAGGCCACCTGGGCCTGCACATTCAGAGTATGAAATTTTTGATATTGCCCATTTTATATCATTCCGGGTCCATTTCAACCGAGTAATCTTGCTATAGCACAGTTGTACATTTGGAAGAGACTCAAATCTCATTGGAATACAATATTTAGTCGTTATGTAGTCGGACCATACTCTATCAGATACACAACAGAATGATTCAGGTAGAATTATTTTATCATCGTTTTTCATCATGCGCCAAATTCTTCTTGTATCATGCAAGGAGATTGCCCTAATGAGGTCACAGTTCTCTCTATTGTATTTGCATATTCGTGCATGTTTTAATTTACTCTTAAATTCCTTTAGAATTAGTGACCGCATAAATCGCCCTTGCTGCACTCCCAGTCCAGTTGTTTTCAGTTGTCTAAGTGCCTTGTTTTTCACACGTTTAAGGATCTTGCAATTGAAATCAAATGGGTGGGGATGCGTGCTCCCAGCATGACTTCTACTAAAAATGAACAAAGCATTCGCTATTACCTCCGTATAACAATTTATAAATGGAGTTAGAGATTTGTTATTGGGAAATTGAAATGAGTTCATCAGATTAGATACATGGTCAACAAATTGGTGACATAATTCTTGGTTCCATCTAATGGAAGTTTGTGGACGATCAATCTCTATAAATGCTAAAGCCGGTACAATATTTAGTTGATTGCAATCCCATTTCAAGTTACATGTAATGCGTGCATGATCACTGGTTAGAATGCTGCTGCATTGTGAGGATGAAATAAGAGTATACAGAGCTCGGGTGACAAAGATAAAATCAATTGTTGATGATTTAGATCCACGGGCCCATGTGAGTTGCGAGTCAACGTCATTATTTGTTACCATGTCCATGTCCCAATTTTCCAATAACTCTCTAAATTGAGCACCCCTACCTCGTGACAGATGTGTTGGTTTGAGTGTTCCACATTCGCTCAAATTCCTACAGTCACAATTAAAATCGCCTCCAATAATGACTTCTAACGATTGATACTTCCTGGCTATAATCCCTAAACATTCATCTAGTTCGTCTAGCATTGCCTCAATCAAGTGTCCAGCAGGATTCCAATATAGGCAAATGATAGACGCGATCTTCTTAGGTAGGTTGTTCCCTATGAGTACACCCAACAGATTTGCAGATTCCCATATCCATTCTGACTGAAGATTTACTGAGTTATTAATAGCTATTGCAAGGCCGCCGCTAGGGCGTCCTAAACGCTGCCTCTCTGCATTCTTGCAGTAAGTAGTGAACCCTGGTATAGTAAATATAGTCAATTTCATTGTCTCCTGTAACATTAATACTGTTGGTTGTTCATTGGGTGATAATGATACATGCCAATTCATGAAGTTAGCATGACCACGAGTATTCCAAGACAGAACTTTGAGCATACCCCGTTCCGCTTGCTATGCTAAACCAGATGGCGTTTTGGTTTCCAACAAAGCAGCAATCATAGGTTCCAACCACGGAATGCCTTTTGTTACCGCTACACGCGATATCAATGCATGTAAGTCTCCATCAACTTTACTTGTACTTTGTTGGACATCAGTGCCGCTCAATGCTTTCGTAGCAACTACAGGATCAATATAAGCCAAGAACTCATTAGCTGTAGATTCCCGTTTGAAATTATGTAGACTTAAACCTTGATTTTTAAACTCATCGTGATTGTGCCAAAGTAACTTCAATATTGTTTCGGAGCTCAAGTAACATACTGCTCTACAATTGTCAGTCTGGGCTATGGACACTCTCATGATGTCTTCAGATTTGACCATTCTTAGTTGAGGGATGCGCGAAAAAAGCGATAGTATAAATGATCGATGAATGCGCTTCCCCGCTGTTGACTCCCTATTCCCTTCAATCCCCACCAGGTAAAGGCTATTTCTATCTTCAGATGGTTTCTCAGTTTGCTTTTCCTCATTCTGCATAAGGGCAGATCTAGGGGTCATTTGGGATCCTGTTATTGGAGCTGCCTTGTTTTCATTTTCTATTTTTAAATCGTTGATATATAAGAACTTTCTCAATATTTCTAATATCTTTTCATGAGATTTTGTGAGGTTCGAGGGCAGATCTAGGGGTCATTTGGGATCCTATTATTGGAGCTGCCTTGTTTTCATTTTCTATTTTTAAGTCGTTGATATATAGGAACTTTCTCAATATTTCTAATATCTCTTCATGAGATTTTGTGAGGTTCTTTTGTTCAGTACATATGGGAGGCAATGCATCCACATCGGAAGTCGTCTTTATGGATGTTTTGTTACTAAACCTATCCGCTTCCCGGAATCGCGAATGCTTTGTTCATTTTTAGTAGAAGTCATACTGGGAGCACGCACCCCCACCCATTTGATTTCAATTGTAAGATCCTTAAACGTGTGAAAAACAAGGCACTTAAACAACTGAAAACAACTGGACTGGGAGTGCAGCAAGGGCGATTTATGCGGTCACTAATTCTAAAGGAATTTAAGAGTAAATTAAAACATGCACAAATATGCAAATACAATAGAGAGAACTGTGACCTCATTAGGGCAAACTCCTTGCATGATACAAGAAGAATTTGGCGCATGATGAAAAACGATGATAAAAGAATTCTACCTGAATCATTCTGTTGTATATCTGATAGAGTATGGTCCGACTACATAACGACTAAATATTGTATTCCAATGAGATTTGAGTCTCTTCCAAATGTACAACTGTGCGATAGCCTTATTATAGCGTCACCCAACTATAAAGAGGCTATTCACTTAGCCAAGAAGGAGAAGTACAACAAACGCATCTTGCAAGCCAAATCGAATACTAAAGAGCTCTTCAAGATTCTCAAAGAACTTGAAACTCCTGCCTCTCCTCCTGATATCTGTAGCAAAGACAGTACATGGTGCTTAAACATAGAGAAAGCACATCTAGACAAAATCTCAACACTCCAGTCCAAAATCATTTTTTTAAAAAGTAGTCTTCAGTCCAATACCCTGCTCAACTCCCTCCTCAACAAAACCAAACCCACGCTTCAAACTGCTGAACCATTCAGATTTTCACCTTTAACAACCCTAGAAATTGAAAACATCATCAACAATCTTAAGCCCTCTAATTGCCAGGGCGACACTTGCCCAGCTCCCATCATAAAGGGAGCTTCCCATGAACTAGCATCCTTCATCACAGCTTTAATAAACTCATCCTTCAACTCGGCTACTGTGCCAGACAACCTGAAGAATGCATGGGTCATCACTCTCCTTAAAAAACCATCACTAGACCCAAGTATGCCCACTAACTAAAGGCCTATTACAACTGTACCATTTCTGCTAAAAATCTTAGACCGAGCCGCTTACCTACAGATCCAGGAATATCTGGAACGCAACAACCTCCTCAGCCGTAGGCAATCAGGCTTCCGTCCTAAGCACGGAATGGAAACAGCACTATTAGACTTAAAAACGCAAATTGACGACTTGAAAGATAATGGTAAAATTGCCCTCCTTCTGTTACTGGATCTTTCAGCCGCCTTCGACCTGGTCAACCACCAAATCTTGTATCGACATTTTGAAGTGGCAGCGCATTTCCCAGACAAAGCCACCACATGGATCAGATCTTTCCTGGCCAATCGTTCCATGAGGGTTTTCTCCCCCTCAGCATCGGCAGAACCTTCACCAGTATTTTGTGGTGTTCCCCAAGGCTCTTGTGTTTCACCCACATTTTACAATGTGTTCACAAAACCACTCTTTGATATCCTTGACTATCTGGGTGTCACCTACACCAATTATGCGGATGACACCCAGATACTCATCCCCATCACTGGCAACCACGCAGCCGACTCCAAAATACTAAATGAGATATACCTAGTAATCCAGGCTTGGATGGCCCAACCCGAACTCGATCTTAATAATGACAAGACAGAGCTCCTTATCCTGGGCTCTACTAATACACTCAACAGACTAGATAGCTCGTTCAAATCATTTGTCATTGATGGCAATACCATTAAGGTTACCAATGACACCAAAACTCTTGGCATTTAACTTGATAACGCCCTCTCACTCTCGAGACAAACTACTGCTGTCATCTCAGCATTAGCATATACATGCAAACTTATCACTGCATGTTGCCCATTCATCAATACAGCAAATTGCAGCATCCTTTCTAGAACCCTAATCATGTCTAAGATAGATTACTGTAACGCTCTCTATCTTGGGACCAGTCACCGTAATCTCAGTAAACTTCAGGTTACCCAAAACAACGCCATAAGAGCCACCCTGAACTTCCCAAGAAACCAACATATATCGGACACCCGACGCAGCTTGCATTGGCTATCTGTTCCCCAAAGAATCGCCCTCAAATCCCTGGCCCTCATTCACAAATATCTGTCCGACAACACACCCCCATATCTAGCCACCAGGTTCTCAAGACATACCTCCAGTTGACCACAAAGAATAGCACAAACTCACTGCCTCTCCATCCCCAGATTCAAACTACAGAAATCAGGCGGGGCTAGCTTCCCTGTATTGGCAGTGAAACTCTGGAACTCGATGCCCACCTCTCTCAGACTTGAACCTGCCTTTGGCATATTTTAGAGAAACACCAAAGCTTGGCTCTTAGATCAAGATGTAGACAACCGTTCAACACTTCCTTACTAACCTACACCAGCACACTCTAGAATTGCTATACTTGACTGCATATACTTTATACTCTGAATTTTATCACAAATATTTATGCTATATCTGCAAATACTAATTGTTTTATGTTAACCTGTCCTTTGACCTACCTGTAAATATCTGATGTCAATCAATCATGCCTTATAACCGATTTGTATGTATGTCCTACTGTGGAATCTAAGATATGTGCCCAGATGCCCTAGGGCCATATATAAATACAATACAATTCTGCCACTCCCCTCTCTCACACGTACCCTCTGTGGTCCCACACCTTTCTCTTTAGGATCCCCTCTCTCTTTGTTCACTCTGCACTCTCATCACGTGTCTCTCTTTCAGTCCCTCTCACACTTTCATTTGGACTTTAGCTCAAGTCGCTGTGTGTCTCTCCTGTCTTTGCTCCCTTCCCACTCTTTGTTCAAGCTCACTTCCCAACATGTATGCCCTCCCGCTCACCTTTTGGGGGCGTGGCTTGCTGGGTGGGCGTGGCCTAAAGAAGAGCATGTAAAAATGAACAGCGGTGTTCTCTCTACATAACTAAGTGCATACTGCAACACTGCTGGTAGAACCAAAACATGTGGTCCTGGGAAAATCATTTAATCACACTGTTGAGGGTGAGGCTTTTTAAAAAGAGCGAAAGTTGACTGTTTTTAATATAAAATACAAGCAGTCTTTGCATTCAGGGAGGGGGGCCTACCAGTGCTTAAAGTGGGCCGGGCCCTGCCGGGGCTGGGCCCCGGCAGTCTCCAAAAAGTGGGACTTAGCCGGGGCCCTGCCGGGGCCCCGTCCTACCGCAACATTGGCGGGATGCATTATCCCGTCGCGGCCTGAGCCGCGACGGGAGATGCGCCTGCCATGAAGTCAGGCGAGCTGACAGAAGTGGCAGCCAGCCACAGCGACGCGGTGACTGGCTGCCACTTCCGTCAGTCATAGTAACTGCCTTTGGTGACCCCTCGCACGAGAGGTCACCAGAGGCAGTTACTGTGCCTTTGTTTCCCCAGGTCGCCGAGGCGTCTTTAACCCTCGGCGAACCTGGGGATTCCTTGACGTTTATAAAAGATGGCTTGGAAAGTACACATTTCAAGCCATCTTTTATAAAGTTTTGCCGACGGACAATTTTGTCCGTAGTCAAAGCTTTATAAAAGATGGCTTGAATTGTGTACTTTCAAAGCCATCTTTTATAAACCCGAAATCTTTAAAAAAAAAGATGGCCTGGACAACTAGGCAAACCGTAGGGTATACACACAAATATATATATAAATGTTATATATTTGTGTGCGTACCTTACTATGGTTTGTGTACTTTGCAAGCCATCTTTTATAAACGTAGAAATATGTTACATATCTCTATGTTTAGAAAAGATGGCTTGCATAGTACACAAACCATAGAAAGGTGCGCACACAAATATATAACATTTATATATATTTGTGTGTATACCCTACGATTTGCGTACTTTTTAGGCCACGCCCCTCCCACAAGCTACGCCCCCAAATGAGGGCCCCTCCCTCGATTTCTTACCCCACTTAAAGCCCTGGGGCCTACCAACAACTTTTTTACTGAGGGGGCTCTACATAAAAAAGTTTGTATACCACTGCCCTTGCACAATGCGGCTAGGGCATGGTTGCAGAGCACAGCGCCTGCACGTGGATGTGCTGCCGACAAGGTAAGGTGACAGGTGCAAGATGTTGGCTACGAAAGCTCACTAGGGGGGCCCTCATATTCCCCCACCCCAACAAGCAAACAGAAAGGTTTACATATGGTTTTGTTTTTAAATGCACTGGGGTGTCCTCTGGAGTGAAGGGCGCCATGCCTGCTCGCAGGGGGCGTTGTGTAAGAAATAAGAGACGGTTATGAGTGTGTGAGGAAGAGAGGGTGGGAGCAGGGGGGAGCGGGGCAAAGGCGGTGTGTGTGTTTGGGCCTGTAAAAATAACAATGCTGGAGCTTATAAACATCTGCTTGCCCCCCAAAAAAGGTAATATTACCCATGCAAGCGGAAAGTTTGCGTTGCAGACAAAGTCACTTCACACGAAATCGAGTTCACGGAACACCAGCCGGGTGAAATGCCACTTGCATCACATGGTCAAAGCCCTCATTCCTGAAGCACGCCACAGACTTTACCAGCCGGGTGAAATGCCACTTGCATCACATGGTCAAAGCCCTCATTCCTGAAGCACGCCACAGACTTTACCAGCCGGGAGAAATGCCACTTGCATCACATGGTCAAAGCCCTCATTCCTGAAGCACGCCACAGACTTTACCAGCCGGGAGAAATGCCACTTGCATCACATGGTCAAAGCCCTCATTCCTGAAGCACGCCACAGACTTTACCAGCCGGGTGAAATGCCACTTGCATCACATGGTCAAAGCCCTCATTCCTGAAGCACGCCACAGACTTTACCAGCCGGGAGAAATGCCACTTGCATCACATGGTCAAAGCCCTCATTCCTGAAGCACGCCACAGACTTTACCAGCCGGGAGAAATGCCACTTGCATCACATGGTCAAAGCCCTCATTCCTGAAGCACGCCACAGACTTTACCAGCCGGGAGAAATGCCACTTGCATCACATGGTCAAAGCCCTCATTCCTGAAGCACGCCACAGACTTTACCAGCCGGGAGAAATGCCACTTGCATCACATGGTCAAAGCCCTCATTCCTGAAGCACGCCACAGACTTTACCAGCCGGGTGAAATGCCACTTGCATCACATGGTCAAAGCCCTCATTCCTGAAGCACGCCACAGACTTTACCAGCCGGGTGAAATGCCACTTGCATCACATGGTCAAAGCCCTCATTCCTGAAGCACGCCACAGACTTTACCAGCCGGGAGAAATGCCACTTGCATCACATGGTCAAAGCCCTCATTCCTGAAGCACGCCACAGACTTTACCAGCCGGGAGAAATGCCACTTGCATCACATGGTCAAAGCCCTCATTCCTGAAGCATGCCACAGACTTTACCAGCCGGGAGAAATGCCACTTGCATCACATGGTCAAAGCCCTCATTCCTGAAGCACGCCACAGACTTTACCAGCCGGGAGAAATGCCACTTGCATCACATGGTCAAAGCCCTCATTCCTGAAGCACGCCACAGACTTTACCAGCCGGGAGAAATGCCACTTGCATCACATGGTCAAAGCCCTCATTCCTGAAGCACGCCACAGACTTTACCAGCCGGGTGAAATGCCACTTGCATCACATGGTCAAAGCCCTCATTCCTGAAGCACGCCACAGACTTTACCAGCCGGGTGAAATGCCACTTGCATCACATGGTCAAAGCCCTCATTCCTGAAGCACGCCACAGACTTTACCAGCCGGGAGAAATGCCACTTGCATCACATGGTCAAAGCCCTCATTCCTGAAGCACGCCACAGACTTTATTGGAAGTGAAAGTTGTCAGAAGCAAATACATGTTATTGGACTAGTCACCCCAACTAGACTCAGTAACCCCCAACCACACATCGATTAGCCACACCAAGGCTTTATTTTGATCCCTCATTAAATGAAGCAGTTAATACCTAGATTTCAAACACTGCACTACGTGCTTATTTCGTGTCATACTTTAGTTGTATGGAAGGGTTTCTGGCGGTTACTTTTGCAGAGCTTCCCGTTTGCTAGAACGATAACCCTCTCCAATTACTGGACCTGAAAAACCGAGTTGTCCAAACAAGAACAGACATTTGCCTAAACAAGAAGCTTGTTGAGGAGAAAAGGCCATTTTATGACATTAAATTGACAATGTTTTGATGGCGAGGATGCTTCAAACTATAAACGACCATACTTTAAAACACTTCCACACACTAAGTTTGTTCCACAACATCAAAATTGAAAACTGCAACAGACTAAATATTTATAAGTAGCTGCTGGATTTTTTTTCTTTTCAAGTCCAAAACCAAGCTGTGGCATAGAAGGCTGGGCACCTTTTCAGTCCTGTCATGGGGTTAATAGGTCAAACATGAACACCCTTTTGTCTACACTCCTGTTGTGCCTGTTACTCTCAGCCCTACGCTCTAAATGGCACAGCAGGGAGTGGAGACAAAAGGGTGTTAATAGTGGGTGAGAAGCTGTGCGTTTCCTGAGCTGTGACTATCACAAGTGCCAGCCAGCCACAGCTTCGCGCAAACTAGTTTGAGCGAAACTGTGACTGCCCTGCACTTCTGTCAGTCACATCTTCCTGACTTGATGACGGCGGGCTCATCTCCCGTCGCGGCTGCGGCCGTGGCGGGGCAATGACCCGCCATCAAGTGGTGGGACCGGAGGGCCCCGGCCCACTTAAATAATGGACTCCTCGCCCTTTGTTCAATGTGCCTTTGCACGCTCACACATCTCTCTCTGTCCCTGACTCCGGTTCAATGATGTCTTGTTTCAGCAGGGATTGAATTTCGTCTCCCACGTGCCTATGGATGTTGAGAGGGATGACCCTGTAGTGTTGGGCTGTCAGTGGAATATGTGGATTTATATGTAGCTTGATCTGTTTGTCTTTTAGTTTCCCCAAAAATTCCTTACTCTGGCCTTTTAATTATAGCAATAATGCTGGACAATATTCTGTGGCGATGCTGTTTCCAATGGCATGGACGTATCCTCTCCTACGGTCCCCGCTGGATGAGGATGACTGAGTCTCGTCGCCTTTGTGGCGATTCATCCAGATATCTGATTTTTTGTCTCGGTTTTCTTCATTGGGAGTTGTGCCTGCTCCTGTAGTGACTAGAGTGGTCTCTCTTTTCCTCCAGCCATCTGTCGTTGCATGAGGGCTCTCGTGATGTGCTGTGGGAGCGGCACCTGCTGGCAGTAGGTGACCGTCGCACGTAGGGTCGTGGGCTTTCCCACCTTGAGTGGCGGTCATCTTGCCTTCTGGAGTCTCTGCCGGTTTCTGCTGGTTGATAGAATTTAATGTTCCTACAGACCGAGTGGAAGGGGTTTGCACCTCTGCATTTGTCACAATGCTGACCTATGGCCGGGCAGGGACCAACATGTGGGAATTTGAAACCGCACCTGTAACATTTCTTCTGTTTCCCCATGTCTCCTGGCGTGCGAATGGGGCACACCGTTGCTGCTGAGGCGAACTGCGTAATTTTGATGTTGCCCAGGGACTCTGTCTGCAGTGTTAAAGCAGAATCATCTCTTGCTAGCTGTAAAATTTCCAGCAATCTGTTTTTCTGGAGTAGTTTCTTGCGGAAATCAGGAGATTCACAGCCAGCTATTGCCTGTGATTTGAGTGCTTCATCTGTCGAGTATCGATCAAAATCACAATATTTTGCTCGTTTTCTCAGTCTCATTACAAAATTGTCCATGTTTTCACCTCTTTCTTGGGTGATGGTGTGAAAGATATGTCTCGTAATCTGCATTTCTCTGTGTTGCTTTCTGGCAGCTCAAATACAATGTCTCTTACCACCGGGCCAAGAAAATGCATTAAAATTCCCCTTAGGCGGTGTTCCTCACACACCCCTGATGCATCAATGTATATCTGCAGTTCTTTAAGCCATCTGGCCCATCTGGGCGCCAAGCTACTCGTGTCAGAAATGCCATCTGTGCTCAGGGTGGCGAGGTGTGGAGCTGGACTGGGGGCTCTGCAGACTGCTGTCTGTCTCATTACTGGAAATGATGGCAGGTGAGGTATACAGATTCTCACCTTGAGGTTTGGTTGGTTGGTGTCTTCAGTGTTCAGTGCTGCTCTAGATAGGTCAGCTTAAACTGCAGCTGTGGAGCGTCTTATCTGAGTGTCTAGAGCATTGGTAGGGTGTAATAATTGCAGTGTCAATAGGGGACCATACTGCTTGCAATGTTTTGCTTTTGTAGTGTCGCTCACACTTGGGAAGACGGAGCGTGGTTATGTCGGATTGACACGTTTCCTCCTTGGCGGTGCAATTCAGTTAGTTGCGAGCGGTTTCTGCGCAGGAGCGTTACCTCCGTGGCGGTGTGATTGTAACATGGGAAAGCAGGGCCTGCTTGTGCAGCTTGTGCGGGTTGGCGGGTCGCACAGTGCGCTTGTGGCAGTGCGCTGTCATATGCAGCATCGGCTCTGACTACATGTGCTGCACACATGTGAAGTTGCTCTGCAATGTGCAGTTGGGGTTGTCCACCGTGGCAGTGCAGTATGTCTGCAGAATTCAGCTTGTACACTGTCTGTGGCGTGGAACGTTTGGCCACGCGTTGTCTCAGGCCGCTGGTAAGTCCGGGTGTCAACCTCCCGTACTGCCGGTCTGAGGCTGCGGATATTTCAAAGGCGGCGATGCGCCGGATTCACAGCAGGAACGGTAGCCTTGTCGCCATTGTTAAATATTGGCCCGCAATGATAATACGACAATAAATCAATTGCCATGCATAAGACACAGAGCCGAGAGTTGTAGTGTTGTAGTGTGTAACTCATTTACTTATCAGGTGTGAACTGCCTCCCTGGTGGAAGCCCCGCCCCCATAACACGTGGGTCACAGCCCACTTAAGCATGATAACAGAAAGGAGACACATCTTCTCATGGTGCTCATAACAACAGAAATGGGACATTGCAACATCCCTATTTTTTAAATATTGTTTTCACACGTAAGTGACCACTCTACACTTTCACTCTGTGAACCAAATTCTAACTTACCCTCACCCAGAATCTCTGCCTGCATACGGCCTGAACCCCGGGTCTTATTGTCCCCTCTCTCTCGTCCCTCCCCTTATTCTGTCTCTGTTTATTCTTCGGGACCTGACTTGTCTCGGGTTTTAGTCCACGCCCATTATGCACTGCACTGGCTGAGCCTAAAGCTATTGGGGGAAATGTGTGCTTGTGATGTTGAGCTGTTGTTGTTGGACACCGGGCCCATGCAACAAAGCAGTGAAGAGAGTGGTTGTACTGCTGGGGGCAGTATTGTTAATGCAATTGTTTCGATTGTGGCCAGTGGTCGGCAGATCTGTTATTGCTGAAGGAAAGTTGCTGGCCAATATATCTCTATTCTAAATGCTGTTTTGTATACGATTTGTAAACGGCACGCAAGCTGCAATGTGGTGGTCACAGCTATGCTACAGGGCTGTTTTCAGAACTCATCTCAGCGGTGCCAAGACAAGGCCGCCTGCTATGACATGGAGGGAAGGACCGGACCGTACTCCAAGTTCTGAGGCAGAAACCAGGCACAAAGAAATGTGCATCATGTCTAGTTCAGAATGTTTTTGCAGGGCCTTCCATGATTCTGAATGTCAGAGAGGAGTGTGTGGCAAGAAAAAGGTCTGCACATGTGGTGCCAATGTCCTCGATGCACAAACAGAATGCCGGGTAAAATAAACCACACCCTGGCTGTCCCCCTCATTCACACCAGTGCAAATGCATTTTTTCACAAGACTAAGTCAGACTGACATGCACCACATCACCTGACCTGCGCCCCTGCAGGTTAGGACAAGGAGTATACCTCTTAGAGAGAGTCATTCTCAGTCTAAGGTTGCATTTATCTATGCACCCTTTACCCCCAAAAAAGAGGCCCATCGTGTGTCAGAGAGGCGTGGCCTACTGGGAAAACCCCTGGCATTCCGCTTACTCAGTCCAGGCCTGGCAATCAGTGGCGTCGCTAGAGGAGGTATGGGGGGGCACGGTCCCCCCACTGAAATCCTATGCCCCCCCACACCTAAGGCGAGCGGTGACCGTGTTCTCTGTTTGTGGTGTTATTTGTGACACTCACTAAAGCAAATGTCTGCATATCACACAGCAAATACCCTTTTGTCTCAAAGCTAGCAGTGATCTTGGTATGCATTCTGGCATCGGTATGATGAGCACGAGCCACTTCTCAGGTGTTCCTGCCAGGCTTTTGCACAGAGAGCTCCATAGTGTGCAGAGCAGCTTGCAGCCCCTCCCATCAGAATGTAGCCACGAAACTGCTAATGATGGGGCATTAGTCACTGAATGGTTTCATGCCTACATTCTGATGGGAGGGGATGTGCAGTGGGGTGTGGGTAGTTGGTGTGCACAAAAGCCTCTCTGCAGGAGTGTGTGATGTCACACATTACCTTTCATAGGTGCCCTACACCTTTGTCTGTGCCTCCTTACTTTTGTCTGTGGCCCCCTCTGTGTCCCTCCTAAATTTGATTCCTGGTGATGCCAATGCTGGCAATAGGTGACAATTGGTGATTGCTGATCACAATCCCATATGTTCTTGTGCCACCCCAGTAAGAATGACTGCCAAGTCAGTCATTGACACCTTACTAAATGACAGTCCGAGATGTAGCTCCTCTGCTGTGCTCAGTAATGGTCAGACCCAGTGGAGGGAGAGAGAAGTGACCTGTCAAGTGTCACTTAGCTGTCATCCACAGGAAGGTGGTCTGAGAGAGAGAACTCTCAGAAATCGCCCCAGTTTGATTGGAGCCTTCAGTGAGCACCAGAGAAGGAGGTGGGACCTTCTCCTGTCAAACTTACTTTGTAAATGCCTGAACACCTGTGAGTGGTCTGGGTCTTATAGCTTGGCAAGGAGAACTATTCAGTGGGCCTTGGTGAACCTGGGACTAGCGTGGAGGATTCTTTCTTGAGAGATAGAGTTGGAGCCCTGCTTATGGTTATAGAAAGGGAGCCAGAGCAATCTTCACGCCTCCCTGCCCTGTGCCAAAACAGCCCTTCTAATGGTTTCAGTGAGGATGACCTAATGTCTTCTCAACTGACCCCACATCACCAAGATGAGCTGGAGATATTGCTGAAGCAGTCTCCCTCTTTGTCGTCACTGATACCCGTGATAACAGGTTGGTGTAAACCAGACTGTATTATGGGAGTTGGTGAACCCACCAGGTTTTGGTGTTGTGGTGGTTCAGACCAAACAAGAAGCTCCGACAGGTGCTGTGAGATCCATCCTGTGTTGTAACAAAGAGTGTTGAGCACTCAAGCTGACCAGAGTGCAGTTCTGAGGATCTGGAGGAACATACATCCAGTTTGGGATTCTGTATACACTAGAACTCAATATTCTGTCCCCAAGACAGATACACACTCCTCACTAATAGGTAATAACTTGCTGGATCAGCTATGTACTGCTAAAGTAGTCTTATTGATCCCTCCGCAGGGTATGGAAACATATCCCTGGCAGTTTATGCTAAGAAGGGGACAGCAGTTTCGGCCTTTTAGATCCTTACTCCAATGTATTGACTTCTGGATTGGTGGCAGCAACTGACACCCGTCAAATGGGATTAGACCGTTCTGAATGGGGAAAAGGATCTCAGCAATGACATGGCAGATTCAACCCCCTACTTGGAAGCAGCTGGAAAAACTTAAGAGACTGGGTGTCAGGACCTTCATCAGGCCAACTTGTTCTGCGAGACAACCAAGTGTCAACCTGAACAGGAGCCATTGGCCTTCCTTCAGCATACCTTTGGTGTAAGTGGAGGCAAGATGCAACCTCTCATAAGTGATATACATGATGTACATAACTGGGCAACCCCCACTACCCAAGCACAAGTGAGGACTTTTCTTGGCCTCACTGGGAAACACAGGATTAAAGTGGCAGACTATGGAAATATAGCTGTCCCTCTGACTTCCCCCCACAACTGCAAGGGGACCTAAAGAATTATTATGGACCCTTGAGTGTTCGAAGGCCTTCACTGACATGAAAGATTCCTGAGGTCAGGCCCTTGGTTTAAGGGCACCTAATTGGAAGAGACCTTTCATAGTGCAGACAGATGCCTATGCCACTGGAATAGTTGGAAAACGTTCACAGCTTGATGACAAAGGTGAAGAACAACGTATACATCATATCAGCCACCAGTTTAGAAGTGGAGAACTCTGGGAGCCCAACATGGAGAAAATATGCTTTTCCATTATATGGTGCCTTAGGAAGTTGAGGTCCTACCTCTATGGGACTCACTTCATTCTGTATGCTCACCCTAAGCCTTTGAAGTGGTTGGTGGATATTAAGGGAGACAATCCAAAGTGGCTCAGGTGGTTCATGAGTCTACTGGCTTTGAATTTCACTATTGGGCTTAGGCCAGATCCCACATTTAGCAGTTCTGATGGGCTGTCCAACTGGGATAACCGACTGGAACAGAGTACCCATCTAGGGGTGGATTAGTTCCCCCTGTCGCTAGTCTGGTGGGAGAGTGTTAGGAAAGATGCCTCTATACTGCACCTTTCCTTCCATTTCTATGAACCCCAAACTTTTTGATTTTATTTTTGAATTTGACCTGTTCTTTTTACAGTGCAGTGAAGCCTTAAGCTTCAGGCTGTCAGTACTGAGAAACAGTGTTTCCCTTAGTTCAGTTACTTTGTTACTACTTTTAGTAACTTGTTATCACTTGTGGTAACTTTTTATCATTATAAAATGCATCTTACAATGCAGTACAATGGGATACACTTTTTGTTTTACCCTAGACTAATGCTCAGAGAATTTTGGTTATTCTAGGCGTGCTTAATGGACAGGCTAGTGGCAGCAGTTACTTTTTCCTATTTTTTGGGAGTTTTAGACTTACCGGATTTACCACATTCAGCTACTAACTGTGGCTAGTGGCCAAACATGGCCACGCCACGAGAGTTTTTGCTTCTCCTTTGGCCATCTTGTATTTTAGCTTTCTTCCTGGCTTGTGAGGTCAGGAAAATCCTTATATTGACTTCCAGTGCCTGGGAAAGCAGAGTCTTTTGGCGGGCTACTGGAGGGCTATGTGTGTTTGCTGCCAGGAAGTGGACTGGGACTGTCTGGTCCCAATTCACATACTGGTGCCAGTGTGTCTTGGTGAAATGAATGAGTTTTGTCGCCAGTGGTCCTGATTGGGCCACTGCTGGGGTGCCTGTGCGTGTGGGGCCGATCTATTGTTGGCTAGTGGGGGTTTCTGCTCTTACCTGGCTTTTTGAATAAGAAGAAGACCCCTGCACCCACTATAGAGAGATTCTGGAAGAAACACACGGAGCCAAAATTCCTGTCCTCCTACAAGACTTGCAAGGAGACCGTTGACCCATGGTAAGGCGCTAGGGCGACCAACTTCTGCTGCTGCCCTGGTAGAGCCGTCCTTTAGAAGATCTCTAGCAGTCCTGCGAAGGAGCTGTGACCCTTGGAGTGGAGGGAACACCCATTCTCGACCTCAGCTCGGAGTCCTATGAATAAGAGCCTTCCGAAGTACTCCAGGACCGCCTGTGTCTGACCAGCTCTGAGTTTGGGCTACCGTGCTGCAGATTTCGCCATTCTGATTTGAGGCCTGGAACTTGGGTGATCCTCAGCTTGTGCTGCAAGACTTAATTCTATGAAATGTCATAGTCCTAACACACAGGCAACCAGAGCTAGGAGGAAATGTCTGACTGTGACAAGTGAGTCCCTTGGCGTCACTGTGCATGGGTGGCCATCTTCCGAAATTGCTTACCTGTGTCCATTCCTGCCCTGAGAGGGGCTCTGCATAGAGTTTTGCTGCATTCTTCCACTGAGAGTCGTTGCACCACCATCAGACACTGACCGGAGATCTGTTTGAACCTGCAACCCCTGGGGATCAAATGCTGAGGCTGACGGCAGGAAAAAAGACCTTGGGCCTTCTTCAACCAACCTCATGGAGAATCGGACTACAGGGGGTGAGTTATAGCGTTACTTACCTGCCGTCCAAACTCCCTTTAAACGTTTGCTAACTTTTACAAACAATTTGTAATACTTTGGCTTTGCCATAGCTTGCTCACACAAGCACTCTGAAAGTTGGGAACACACTTGTTAGCTAGTTTAACTTGTCCACCGACACTTGGAACTGTTCACTGGACCCCACACACCGTACCTTCATTTTTTCCAGCTTCACAACTAGGTGGAATCTTTGCTGAACCTTTGGGCACAAGGCCCCAGACAACTTAGGGTTGGAGATTTGAAGTTAAGGTTGATTCTCTGTGGACTTGTAGTGCAAATACTTACCTGTACCTTTCTTTTCAGGGGTTTGATATGTATTTTGCTCTACACAAGTAATTGTAAATATGTATCTACTTTTTAATATTGTGTGATAATATTACCTGTTAGTAGTCATTTTTCACTGTTTGTTTTGGCCATAAGTAAAAAAGTATCTTAATACTAGATTGTCTAAGTGTAATCTTTGACTGCTTCACTGTGCATACTCATTGTGGACCCCTTACAAGCTGACCATCTCTTGAGACTTAGCTTAGACCACTTGTCACTGCTACCTTGAACTGGTTTGGCTACAGCACCCAGAGTTGTCCCTGCCCCGGGAGGATAGCTCAGTGGCAACGTGCTCGCCTTGGAAGCAAGACAACATGGAGCAACCCAGGTTCGATCCCCGGGTCCACGCTTAGAAACCTCTGGGTATTAAGCACGTTATAAATAACCCATCATATCATATCACAATATAGGTTGGCCTTCTATTCATCTGTCCAGCAGGCCAGTGTATAGAAAATAAGTCCTAACAGAAGCCACTTACCCTTCCAGGAACAGCGCGAGAGCTTCTACTTTCTTGTTGTCATGTAGGAAATCCAGAATAGGGCCCAGTTTATACCATAGTTGCCCGTCATAGCGGGACAAAACTACCAGGGCATTAGCGTCTTTAATGGCAGCAATGTGTATGATCCGTTTCCCCGTCACGTCCATTTTTGTCCCCTTCTGGTCCGGGGGCACCATGGACGAAGGGTTCGCCAACCGTTTTCTGGCATCGGCTGTCATGATGCCTACCCCCGGAGCACCAGGCCAGGCCCAGCACCCCCGGGAGCAGGCATCATGTCCCCGGGTAAAAGCCCAGCGGCCCCTTATAGGGGCTCTTTGGACTCTGACCTGGCGCCTTTGGCGCCAGGCTCATGTTGGACATCAGTCCTGGCGCCATAGGAAAAGTGTTTGGTGCACTTACCTGATGCAGACCAGGCTGCATACTCACCTGATGCAGACCATGCTGCATGAAGACCCAAGCCAAATGAGGCTAGGGAGGGACTATTTTACTGAAGGGACTATTTTGTTACTTGGGTGGGGCTGTGGAAGAATACTTACCTAGGACTTCTTCCAAGGCTATTTAAGCCACGCCCGGACAGCCACACGTGCTTCGCGTTGTTCTGCATCCCAGCAGCTGAACGCTCACCGTGTCTGCTCCTGCACCTGGACTCCAGCCACGCCCGCCTCGAACCTGGAACACCTGTAAGGAAAGAAGAGAAGAGAAAGGTGAAAACCAAGAACTTTCTTCAAACTTCTTACCTGCATCCGGAATCTTCACGCCAGCATTCTTGAAGAAAGACTTCCATTTAAAAGCATCGCGTTGCTCGCTGCAGTGCCGCGCTTCACTCACCTGTCCTCGAGACATCTCCCGGCTCCATCGCGGCTATCAGCACCGGTCGCCACATCTCTGCACCTAAGGGAGAGAAGAAGAGACAAAAGGTGAGCAGAGGGAACACAGGAGGAGAGCCGAATTTTCAGCCATAATACTTACCGGCTTTTCTTGGTGAACCATTCCACATTTCGAGTCGGCGCCGCTTCGTTGGCAGGTACCGCACCCCGGCCCCTATGGGGAAAGGACAAAAGACATTACTGGGGAATTATAAAGGCATTTAGAGGGTTCGCTCTCATCACGAACTCACCTGATTTTACCATCGGCAATTTAACCTCTCAACGCATCGCCTTCGTTCTGCACCTGAAATAAAAGACAGATCACAGGTTAGGAAGACAACATAAAAAGAGGCTCACACTTGAACTTTTGAATCTTCATACTTACGGCGTATCGCTCAGAAAAGTCAAGTGGATTTTGCCAGCGCCATTCTGAAAACCAGTGAAGTAACTGGACGAACGCGCGCCCCTGCCCCAGAAGCAGGATGGAGAGTTCATCCTTCCAAACCATAAGGTGAGCTTAAACCGCGGGTTTTGGAGGAAGTCAGAGAAGAACGAAGGGGGAAAGGGGGGAGCAAGTACACTATTCTGCAGACAGTTAATCCCCTTTCTCATCTGCAGAAGGATATTCCTACGGCCAGACAAGCAAGATTTGGGGGTCCTGTTCAATCGGTGGTCCGAGTTCTGCGCATCACGCTTGAAGAGGCCACAGCAACCCAGACAAGACCAGCGCCTCCGTGGGAGCCAGGTGAGCATTACAGAACGCGAAGCCTTCCTACAAATTCCCACCCAGGCGCTATGGAAACTTCTGAGACTGACCAGTTGGCCCAACTACTGGGGGAATTACGGGCCGAAGTACACGCCGCTCGTCAAGAGACTAATGCTCTCAGGAGGGAAGTGATTGTAACAAAGGAAAGAGCTGATGACCTGGCTAGACAGCTTTTGCAAGGTCAAGCTGGACAAACTCCTTTACCCGGTTCCGGGGGGAACCCCGCTCCTGTGCTTTCCAGTAACCCGGTGCAGATTAATCTACCTGGAAACATGCCGCTGGCCCCACCCGAACGCTTTGCTGGGGACCCCAAACGATTCGCCGTATTCATGAATCAGTGTTGTTTGCATTTCCTATGCAGACCTGGGGCCTTCCCTAATGACCAGACCAATGTAGCCTTTGTATTGTCATATCTCAGCGGCAGTGCTGCCGATTGGTCAGTTCCACTGGTAACTCAAGATGACCCGATTCTTCGTGATTTTCAAGGATTTCAAGCAAGCATGGAAAGGTTATTTACTCGTCACTCCCAGGGGCAGGCTCTGGATGACGAACTTCTATCTCTGCGACAGGGCAATCAAGACCTCCTATCCTACATTGCAACCTTTAATAGACTACTTGTGGAAACTGGGTGGCCAGAGGATAAAAGAATCATGTTATTTTAACGAGGTCTACGCGGAGAACTTAAAGATGTCCTGGCCCAAGTTGTAAATCCGCCCCAAGAATGCTCAGAATATATAGACTTAGTGGTCGAATTGGATCACAGACTGCAAAACAGAAAAGCAGATCGGTCCAAGTTTGACACCCGGGTGTTGATCAAGACCCACGCTAACCTCAAGGGGGCTGAAGCCTCTGAGCCAATGCAAATCGGAGGGGTTAAAGGACCTCTAACTCAAAAGGAACGTGAAAGAAGACGGCAGATGCAATTATGTCATGTCTTTATTGTGGGTCCTCTGGACACTTTCTACAAGATTGCCTGGCAAAGCCGCCCAAGAAGGTGGTAGGAGTCGCTGATAAAATCATGAGAACTCTGTATCGGGAAACGACCACGCCCGACAAGCGTAGGGGTCCGCTTGCCGAGCTTGAAAACTAACTCTCAGACCTCGCATTTCATTGTGCCAATGGTCCTCGTAGATCCGGAACAGCCTAAGCGGTTGCATGCAATAAAGGCATACATCGATAGTGGGGCTATAGGAAACTATGTGGATCGTGAATTGGTCTCCAGGATTAACCTCCCTCTGCGTCCTAAAACCAGCAAAGACGTCATCACCACAGTTGATGGAACCGAAATTGCCTCTGGACCAGTAACACATTCCACAGCTGAGGTGACACTTGTAGGTCCAGACGGCCATCGGGAGGCAGTTGTGTTTGATGTAATCAAGGCTCCACAGTTTCAGGTTATTCTCAGAATCCCTTGGTTAGAGACACATAATCCTCGAATTGATTGGCGAGCAAAGAGAATAACCTTCCCGGATTGTGCACAAACCTGCTACCCAGAAAATCTGAAGATCAGTCTAGCATCAGTAACCTCTGTCTCCATGCAACTACCTCCGGATTACCAAGACTTTCAGGACATCTTCCAAAAGGAACAGGCCAACACGTTACCTCCTCACAGATCGTACGATTGCCAAATCGATCTGGTGCCCGGTGCACAACCCCCTTGTAGCAGGATTTATGCCCTTACTGAACCGAAGAATCTGCATTTGAGACAATATTTAGATCAATACCTAGCCAATGGTTTCATTCGCCCGTCAAAGTCTCCGGCATCCTCGGCTTTGTTCTTCGTGCCAAAAAAAGAAGGCGACCTTAGACCTTGTATCGATTACCGCGCATTGAACCAGATAACTGCTAAAAATCGTTACCCTCTGCCCTTGATCCCTGAACTCCTTGACCAGGTGAAGGACGCTTGCGTATACACCAAGTTAGATCTCCGGGGGGCTTATCATCTTGTACGAGTAAAAGAAGGCGACGAATGGAAAACGGCCTTCCGTACAAAATATGGACTATTCGAATACCAGGTGATGCCCTTCGGGTTGTGCAACGCGCCTGCTGCCTTCCAATTCTTCATGAACGATGTCCTTCGGGAACTCATCGATGTCTGTGTTGTCGTGTATATCGATGACATTCTGGTGTACTCCTCTTCGGAATCAGATCACAGAAAACATGTCAGGGCCGTCCTAGAGAAATTGCGCCAGCACAAACTGTTTGCAAAGCTGGAAAAATGCGTTTTCCATACCACCGAGGTTGAGTTTCTTGGATTCATCCTGACACCTAAAGGGGTCCGAATGGACTCACGGAAAGTGGATGCCATCCTCAAATGGCCATCACCTAGTTCGGTGAAAGGTGTCCAAAGCATGCTTGGTTTTGCCAATTTTTATCGCAGGTTTATCCCGGAATTTTCACGTGTGGTGCAACCCATCACTGCACTCTTGCGGAAAAATAAACGCTTTGAATGGACCGAGGAAGCTGAACAGGCCTTTCAGGAATTGAAAGCTAAATTTACGTCCGCACCTATTTTGAAACACTCGCGTCCCGATCTCCCATATGTAGTCGAAACCGGCACGTCCAGTTTAGCCATGGGAGCTGTCCTGTCTCAGAGGGACCCCGAAACCAACCAACTGCACCCCACAGCATTTTGGTCCAGAAAGTTCTCGCCGCCGGAGATAAATTATGCAATCACCGATAAGGAATTATTAGCCATTAAGTCCGCCTTTAAGGCTTGGCGGCATTATCTTCTTGGCGCCAGGCATACCATCACCGTGATCACTGATCACCGAAATTTACAATATTTAAAAACTGCCAAGGCTCAGTCTTCACGACAGCTCTGATGGGCTTTGTTTTTTGCTGAGTTCCATTTTGTAATCACTTACCGTCCCGGCTGTAAGAATGGCAAAGCGGACGCGCTATCTCGAATTGGAATGGGAGAAATGGACACAAACTCAGAACCTGTGCCGACAATTCCCGAACAAAGAATTTTGGGGATAACCACTTTACAAACCCTTGAAGACATTCAAGCACGGGTAAAACAATTCCTGGACTCTTCAGCCTTGCAGGATTGGATCGTAGGGGGTCTTACTTTTCAGTCAACGATAGCTTACCTTACTTCCAAGGACGCTTATTTTTGCCAGAAAAGGAATTGCAAGAACTGGTTATTTCCCGTCATCATGATACTCCGATGGAAGGACATCCTGGCATTACCAAAACAGAGGAAAAAATTAAACGACAATTCTGGTGGCCTTCGTGGCGAAAGGATATTAAATCTTAAGTGATGTCCTGTGGAGTTTGCACCCAAAACAAAGGTAAAAAAACAAAACCCGCCGGTCTTCTTCAACCCTTAGACATTCCACCAACACCTTGGCACACCTTGTCACTAGATTTTATCACAGACCTGCCCTCTTGTAATGGATACAATACTATTCTGGTTGTGGTGGATTTATTTTCCAAGATGGCCCATTTTATTCCGTTGAAAGGATTACCTTCAGCTTTTGTTCTTGCCAAGGAATTCCTCGAAAATATCATCCGTTTGCATGGATTCCCGTCCATACTAGTCTCCGATCGGGGAAGCCAGTTTATTTCTCATTTTTGGAAAAAGTGTTGTCAACTGGCACAAATCGACGTAAGACTCTCAACCAGCCACCACCCACAGACCGATGGTCAGACGGAGAGAACGAACCAGACCCTTGAACAATATCTACGATGTATGTTGCACCAATCGGAGGGTAATTGGAAGGATATTTTATGGGTGGCTGTATATGCATACAATAACTCGATACACTCTGGAACTGGTCAGAGCCCCTTTTATACCCTATATGGACATCACCCTCGTACTTCAGACTTGGACTCACCTTTGAGCCTTGAAATGCCCGCAGTGGACCATTTGCATTCTACGATTACTCAAGCCTTCAAGGATGCAACTGCACACTTACAACATGCGAAAGGGAAATACAAAAAGAATGCGGATCTGCATCGAAGAGAGGCGCCTCCATACCAAATAGGGGATCAAGTATGGTTGGCTACCAAACACTTATCGCTCAAGGGACCTCAGACTTTTAATCCAAGGTATTTAGGCCCTTACTCGATCAAAGCTATAATTAACCCAGTGGCAGTCAAGCTAGATCTACCAGCTAACATGCGGATTCACCCCGTTTTTCATGTGTCACTTTTGAGACCAGTGCAACCAGGAACCAGATTAATAAAGCCACCAGAACCAATCCAGATAGATGGGGAGCCTGAATTCGAGGTGAAGAACATTTTGGATTCTAAGATCTCAAAATCAAAACTTTTCTATCTAATTGATTGGAAGGGGTACGGGCCTCAGGAAAGGTCTTGGGAACCCAGCGACCACGTACATGCACCTCGGCTAGTAAAAAGGTTCCATCGGAATTTCCCAAACAAACCGAAACCTCCAGAGGGAACGACCTTGGGAGGGGGTTTGGGGGGGAGTGCTGTCATGATGCCTACCCCCGGAGCACCAGGCCTGGCCCAGCACCCCCGGGAGCAGGCATCATGCCCCCGGGTAAAAGCCCAGCGGCCCCTTATAGGGGCTCTTTGGACTCTGTCCTGGCGCCTTTGGCGCCAGGCTCATGTTGGACATCAGTCCTGGCGCCATAGGGGCAAGGCTCATAAAGGAAAGTGTTTGGTGCACTTACCTGATGCAGACCATGCTGCATACTCACCTGATGCAGACCATGCTGCATGAAGACCCAAGCCAAATGAGGCTAGGGAGGGACTATTTTACTGAAGAGACTATTTTGTTACTTGGGTGGGGCTGTGGAAGAATACTTACCTAGGACTTCTTCCAAGGCTATTTAAGCCACGCCCGGACAGCCACACGTGCTTCGCGTTGTTCAGCATCCCAGCAGCTGAACGCTCACCGTGTCTGCTCCTGCACCTGGACTCCAGCCACGCCCGCCTCAAACCTGGAACACCTGTAAGGAAAGAAGAGAAGAGAAAGGTGAAAGCCAAGAACCTATTCAAACTTCTTACCTGCATCCGGAATCTTCACGCCAGCATTCTTGAAGAAAGACTTCTATTTAAAAGCATTGCGTTGCTCGCTGCAGCGCCGCGCTTCACTCACCTGTCCTCGAGACATCTCCCGGCTCCATCGCGGCTGTCAGCACCGGTCGCCACATCTCTGCACCTAGGGGAGAGAAGAAGAGACAAAAGGTGAGCAGAGGGAACACAGGAGGAAAGCCTAATTTTCAGCCATAATATTTACCGGCTTTTCTTGGTGAACCATTCCACATTTCGGGTCGGCGCCGCTTCGTTGGCAGGTACCGCACCCCGGCCCCTATGGGGAAAGGACAAAAGACATTGCTGGGGAATTATAAAGACATTTAGAGAGGTCGCTCTCATCACTAACTCACCTGATTTTACCATCGGCAATTTAACCCCTCAACGCATCGCCTTCGTTCTGCACCTGAAATAAAGGACAGATCACAGGTTAGGAAGACAACATAAAAAGAGGCTCACACTTGAACTTTTGAATCTTCATACTTACGGCGTATCGCTCAGAAAAGTCAAGTGGATTTTGCCAGCGCCATTCTGAAAACCAGTGAAGTAACTGGACGAACGCGCGCCCCTGCACCAGAAGCAGGATGGAGAGTTCATCCTTCCAAACCATAAGGTGAGCTTAAACCGAGGGTTTTGGAGGAAGTCAGAGAAGAACGAAGGGGGAAAGAGGGGAGCAAGCACATTATTCTGCAGACAGTTAATCCCCTTTCTCATCTGCAGAAGGATATTCCTACGGGCCAGACAAGCAAGATTTGGGGGTCTTGTTCAATCGGTGGTCCGAGTTCTGCGCATCACGCTTGAAGAGGCCACAGCAACCCAGACAAGACCAGCGCCTCCGTGAGAGCCAGGTGAGCGTTACATCGATTGAGGGCACTGAGTCGGGTGAAGGCTGAGACTTCAGGCACTTAGGGGCCAAGGTCCAGGACCCTGTATTTCTTCTTGAGGCTATCCCGCTTGGGCGTCACAGTGCTCAGGGACTTATTCAGGGCCAATCCCTCCTCCCAGATATCGTCCAGAAAGGGGACGGACATGATGGTCTTCCGCCTGGACTCACGTCTCTGGTAAAGGAATCCTTCCTTTTTAGTCTCCTCAGGTACCAGATGAAACAAACCAGACGGGGGCCCTGGACACCATGGCGTGAAACGAGCCGACCTGGTCCGGTGGAGAGGCCATGTGGGTTTCATCCACGCCCAACGTTTCCCCTTCTGCTGGTACAACGTCATCTGCCTCGTTGGTATCCATGTCCGTAGCTGCCGTATCCGTGCTTGTGTCCATGTGCATTGCCGGATCCCCAGTCAGAGTCAAATCCTGAGGGGGGGGGGCGGAGGTGTCGGTAGACGCCTTGGGCACGGTACGTCCTTTGCCATGTGTTTGCACCAGGATTGACTTCTTGTCTGCGGACTGGACGGGCTCCTAGACAGTGCCGGGCCTGGTGTGGGAGGCAGTCTCTGCTGGATTTCTGAGACCAGCATGTGCTGTGTTGTCACTATGTCCAAGGACATGTCCCTTGGTTGAGGTGTGAAATGAACGAGTGGTGGAGGTGTAGGACTGTGCGTCTTCTTCAACGAGGCAGTGAACCGAGCTCCCTCAGTGGGGACATCCCCTCCTCCCCCCACTGAAATGGGTCCATGACCCCCTTTCTGGTCTGAATAATGTTCAGGCAGATCATCCTCACCCTCGTCCAAGCTGGTATAAATCTGCACCTGCTTCTCCGGGACAGCCCGCAGGCCCGTACCCTTCTTAGGGTCAGCAGGAGCCTGACCCCTTGCCCTCTCGGAGACTTCTGGGGCGGAGTGGCCAGGGGAGCTGTCGCCATTCTAGGGGCCCTTGCAGGTGCTGCAGCAGCTGCCTCACACCTTGTTGGTAGTGACACTTGAGGAGCAGCTGTCATCGTGACCATGGTTACTACCTCCGTGGCCAGCTCCCCCTTTGACGAAGAAGTTATGCCCATCGAAGAGATTGTCGATGTGGCTGTGGGTGTCGTTGACAAAGTTGTTCTGGGTGGCTGTGCTGCCGATAATGAAGGCGTCGCTGACGGGAGCAGAGTGGGGCCACCTTTCGATCTTTCCTTCGATGTCTTATCTGCAGATGGTAAGCAGAGTTTTGATGGAGTCAAGGACTTTCTCTAAGAGGGAGCACCCCTCACCGGTAGGCTCACCATAGAAGTAGATGGTGACGGCAACCTTGTCGTTCCCTTGCTGGGACCTGCAACTGCAGCAAACCCAGTGGGATTAACGTCATGCAGCCTGTCCTTCTTTTGGACCCCCAGGAGCGGGGCGTCCTCAAAGGACCTTAACCTCTACTCCGAGGGATTTCAATTCCTGGGACAGGCCTGTCCTGGGCGAAGCATGACCATGCCCTGAAGCAGAGTCACAGGCCTTACCCGACTTCAACCAAGCCGCCGGCTTACTGTAGCAGTCTTTCTTCAACTTTTTCGAAAATCCCCAGCAGACCTCACTTCCCACCTCATCATGGTCTGGATGCAGGCCATACAGACATTTATGGTGTCAATCTTCGATATACACATTCCTCAATCCACACTTCAAGATGAGAATGAACTTTTCTTCCGGCATGGTGAAAAGGCGTGAAGTAGGCCCAACCCTGGGCATTCTTAAAACTTGATGAAAATCTGTGACGTAGTATGATCTTCGCTGATAGTGGGTTCCTGCTGTCGGTAGTCGACCTGCGGTCGACAGATGAGACAAAAATCGGTCAAAATGTACTCAAGATTTGTTGGAAAACACTAGAAATATGAAAACATAGCTCAGAGAGCAACAAGAGGACCACCACCACTGAAGCGTGCGCTACAAATCTGAAGATAGCCACCAGGGGTGAAGCTTAGGGAGAGGTCTGTCATTGTATGGGGGCTACTGACCCCAAGGACAGTGATTGGTTTAGAGGAGAAATACAGTTTTAAAGCTAAAGTAAAACTTTTTTCTTTTACCGAGGATTTCCCGCCCGATGACAGGGAATATTCATGAGCATATGAATCAATGCCAGACCCCAAGCTGCAGAAATACCATATATGGCTCTGGCACTGTGTTAGGACTGCCGTTCCCTAGTTTGGAACTGCCCCCTCCTCTTGCTAGCTGATTTGTCCCTGTCCCTGATGGTGGCTGTCTGTGTGAAAATCTATGTATCAAGGGGAGAGGTGAAGCTGCAATAGATTCCAAATACTTCAGTATATATCAGCAATAAACTTAAGAACCAATTATTTTGAAAAGTAGAACCATTATTTTTGATAAATGGTTAAAAATTCATTATTCATATAACATTTGTGTAGAATATCAGAACGAACAATTGAGATTATTTCCTATGCAAAGCAACGGAAAACTAATCTGCCGGAGTGAATCATCACAATATCTATTCCGATAATTCTCACACTGTCTAAAAATCCCCAAAAAACCCCACCAAGTGACATAGTTAACTAATATACGCATAAAGAAAACCTAAATCAAACAAATTGTTAGACTTTCTCCCTGCTAAATTACTAACTGCAGTGGACTATCCCAACATGTTTCTGTCCCAAGACATTAGTATCAGACATTCTTCAGGGGAAAAGATTTTGCAAAAACTGCATAAATTTGATGTAGCAGCAGGTTCATTTAAACCAGGTGTCTGTAATTGCGACTCATCTTCACAAATCAATTCTGAATTCAATATGATGTCAATATGTGCCTGTTTTCACTGGTTTTGTCTACCCATGTACTCATGTTCATGAATTCTCACACCATGAGCAAGAAGAACTGTACTGACGGAAGAGAGGCTGTTTGCTGAGCCAAGGACATAGTGCTAAAACAGGGGGTGCCACCTGAGGTGAAGACAAAGCACCTGACATGACGTGGGTGCACAATCACCCAGCACCCAGCACAAGAAAAGTGACGGCAGAGAATTGTGCAAAATACCATGGTATTGGATGGAGCAGAAAGTGCATGGCATTTGAATCCAGGCACTAAGGGCCTGATTCACAGGAGCATTTTATAATGGCACAATCCCATAGAAAAATGTTCTGTGAATCAGGCCCTTAGAGTCCAACAAGTTGACCTGGTGCAGGTAATGTTTTGGGACTGCAGAGGTGAAAGACTGCCTGAACTCAGCGCTCTGTTGGGAAATAACATTTGTTTTATGGGTGACTGGGTGTGGAAGCCAGTACACCAGGGCATAATTCATCCAGAGGTGGAGGTGTGCGTATGCCTGGGTGTCACCACTGCGCAGTGGATTCACATCGTAGCTGTTTGAGAGCTCATCCGTGGGGGCTGGCAGAGTGGGACGCAGTGTTTGGGCTGCGTGAGGTGAGTTGGCGGAAACGTGTGTGCGGCCATGACATGCCAAGGACTGAGCCCTGAAAAAGAATTGTCCGGAGATGTGTTTTAATGAGCTGATGGGGCGAAGGGAGGAAGCATATTCTATGGCAAGACAGGAGGCTCATATTATGCATTACAATCTTTACTCTGAAACCACAGCAACAAAGATTTTTTTTTTTACAAACAAAAAAGTTTGAAAACAGAACTAAACAGAGTTCAATGTCAATGTAGGGGGGGACTCCCCAATCCATTATGGAGGACAGGTCATGCCCTGCAGGAGACCAATGAGCAGGGACCCTCCTATATATGTCCTTTACTCCAGTCCCAACTCCTCTTTCTTTGCTGCTGACACCACAGTTAAGTCACTCCTTTTAGTTGTGTCTTGCATGTTAGTCAGTCGTAGACCTTAATAGTACATTAAGGCCTTAAATTATATAATGTAAACGTATTTTGTGAATATATTTAGGTTACCTTTATTATGTAAGCGAAGTTTTACTGATTGGATACATTGTATCTGAGAGGCTGCGTGCGACCGTTGCTTTTATTTATATGTGTCTTTTTGTAGAATGTGTTCTCGCATTGGGCTTATAAGTTTGGATGCTGCCCCCTGCAAGTAAAGTAACTTGCGTGATATTCGTTACAATGGTAACAAACGTTTCATGATGTTTTAAAAATGAATATAGAATGTGAAGTACGCTCGCGCTTGTAAACCTCTGGGTATTAAGAGCGTAATAAGTGACTTCTGCTTCAGACCCGGCGCGCACAAGTTTCTGTTTCTTTGTCTTTCATTTTGAGCCTCTTTGATTTACGAGGCGGATGTCCTTGTGATCCCGTTGCGCGCCGGGCATGAAAGAAGCTGCTAAGCTTCAGGCAGGCGCGCACGGGTTTCTTTTTCTTGAAGGAAGCGGGCCTCCTTGTTTGTTTATTTTTGGGAAATGCCTGGGAGTTCCAGGTGCTGTAGAGGGCTTGCCTGCACTATTGTAGTTCTGCCACGCACCAGTCTGACAGAAGCTGCTAAAGCTTCAGACCTGGCGCGCACGGACTTCTGTGTTTATTTTGGAAAGCCTGAGTGTAAAGAGACTCCTGGGAATACCAGGTGCTGTAGCCTAGTGGGCTTGCCTGCCCTTTATGGTCCCGCACCAGCTCTGTGTTTTCTTTTCAGTGAATAGGTTTCTTGAAGGTAGCAAAAGCTTCTGTTTCACTCCAGAAGCTGGATATCTCAAAAATGAAGCTGCATGTTTTCCATGCAGGAGGACCTGGGTTTGTTTCCCGTTATATCCAGTACATATTTTCTTTATATATATATTTTTTAAAGTTGATATATTTTAATTCCATATTTTAAACAATGATGTTTTTTAACATTTATTTGGCAATAACCTGCCCGCTCAAGAGCCTGATGCGCTGCTAGTCTGTAGCTTTGCTTAAGCGCTGCATATGGCATAGGTGATTACCTTCACTCTAGGTGTGCCAAAAACCTGCTCGGTAGCAGGCTTTGCCTGTGTTCTACTGCGTGGGCGCCCCTTGTGTACTGCTTGTTACCACACCCTTCTAGGGTGAGCAGTTAGAGGTACACTTGCTCAGTGTACTCTTTTGCTAAACAATATGTTTATGCTGTGCCTGGAGCACATTAACATTTTTCCTATTGGCGGTAGCCCGGATGGCCCAGTAAGCATCAGCTTGGTTATAAGGGGCTGGGGTTCGGACCCCGATTGGGGTGTAACCCCACTTCCTAGGGCCTTTTATATTATTTATTTATATTATTTATTTAGTACTTCAAAGAAAAGAGTGCGTGGAAGTAGTTGTTAACAGACCCATAGGGGGGCCCTACCTTCCTCTAGCCATCACTCAGGTGTTACCTTTGTCTTTTTAGTAAAATTATGTCGGCCTTTACAGTAGTTAGTTACAGGACAACTCAGTCCATTTCCTTAGGCATTTCTTTCCCAATAACAATTGCTCCTTCAGTCCCTATTTTCCCTTATACAATATTTGGTGATCTCTACTCGCCTTCATAAGGCGTCAAAATATTAGACAAACAATCCTGATATCCTTCTTGGTCCAAACAAAAGGGAAAGACCCCAAAAAAGGAGGGGTCGATGAAGACTGGAAGGATGGTAACCGTTTTAATTTAGATTACTGAGTTTTCTCTCGACAAGCTGAAGAGGGAAATAACCCCTAATGTCCCTATTGAGGGCTGCAGAGCTTGATGTGCAGATGGGGTTTGCCTGCTCGGCAACACCAAGTCCACTCCTTAAAGGGTGGCGTGATTTCCCTTACTATTGTCCCAATATGACATTCATTATGCAATTTTAACTATTGGACGGGGACAAGGTCAACTCAAGGGTAACTGTTCAGTCTTGTTGCAAGACAATGTTGAGCAACCCAGGTTCTGACCCTGACGCAGTGTTTGGGAAACACTTGCTAGTATCAGAGGGGAAAGTTACCAAATAATAACATTCTGGAGCCGCACCTATAGCTTTCCTCCCAAGGCTTTGGCTGTTTCCGCTAATACGTCTAGCATTGTGTATGCAATTTCCCGCCTGCTCGAGGAGTACAAGCCCAGTTTTTTATCCTCAAGGGAGCTGTTTATTTCTATTTTATTTTTTCCTACAGTGCACTGAATAGAGTGCTTGCTTTGACATCTGTGCAGAGCCTGCTGACGCAGGTTTCGAATCCTGGAAGGGTCTAAATTAGCCTTTCATCCTTCCGTGATCAATAAATAAACACCAGACACACCCCACATCGTGGGTAGTAGTAATAAGCAGCGCTCAGATACCTGAGGGTTCGTAGCACTGTTTTAGTGATTTTTTCACTATGTGCAATGTGCTTCTTTTCCTGTCCCCTGATCTCCGGAGATGCCAGTCGGCCTTGCATGCATACAGAGGTCCAGGCCTCAATGTTGATGGGAGGGGTGGTCCCAGTATTGCTTCACAGCCTTTCGTTTTCTGGGCTTGATGATATCCCAAAGTTATTACCCCCCCTCCTCCCCACCACCCTTTCACGGGGGATTGCATCATAATGTTACACCTCTAGGAGGAACACCTGATGGTTTCTGTTTTTCCTTCAACAGGAGTTCTGGCTCATGACCAGTGCAGAGCTCGCACTGGGCATTTCCTTCCTGTCTGTTTGCTTTCCTTTGCACCAATTTCCTGGTTTTTCAATAAGTTAAGCGGAGCCGCTGCGGGCTCTCCCCTTCTACGGTCATGGGGGTTGGTTATAAGTGCAAGAGTGTATTTATTTTAGAGGTGTGAGCAGGGCTTCAGTGGGGACCTCAGAGTTTGCATCCTTCTCCTTCTGGGGTTTTCTTTCCTTAGATAAGTGGAGGAGGTTTTATCTCCTTTGGGAAGGCACAATATCCCTCGGTGGGATAGAGGGGTCTGGGAGTGCTGCTCATCTTCCATCCAAGTTATTATGGCCTTTCTATCACAGAGAGTGTCAACGACTCAGCGTTAGCCATCCCCGTAGGTGTCTTGTCATTGCGATTGCCTGAAGCAGCAAGACACTTCGTTAGTGACTGGGTTCACTTAGCCGCCTTCGTGGCAGGTAGACCTTTTGGGTTCTCACAGGAGATTGTTCTGCAATACAGTGCCAGCACAGTGTGCTGGGGGTGTCAAGATAGTTCAGATTTACTAAGATAGAGGTTAGTTTTCCTCCGGTAAGCAACTTCATATTAACTGTTTAGTGATCAGTTTCTTTGCAGTTTAGAGTCTTTCTCAAGACTATGGACTTTGGTGGATGCTCCTTCGGTTAGTTTATGCTCCTCTAGGGGATTTAGCAACCATGGGGGAGGGGCTAAGGTCCAAGCATCTGGCACGTATAGCAGGGGGTTCAAGCATCGCTATAATGGGAGCGATGGGATGTAAGATAAGCTTCTCTTTTCCAAGTTCTGGCTCTTACAGGTCAGGGTTTTTGTAAGTATCTTTCTATTGTCATTGTAGCAGAGTCCTTCTTTGAGGGCTCAGGGGGTATGAGGGTCTCCGGTTTTACGGTCCTGCAGATTTACCTCTTCCTGGTGTTTTCAAAGACTTTTGGGAATATCTCTTGTCATCAGTGTCCCCTGGTTGGGCTCTTCTTAGTTAGGAGGTTATTTTAGCAGTTATCTGCTGGGTTTCAGGTGTGGCCCCTCTCTTCCATCCCGCTTCTGCTTCCAGAAAATGTGAAACTTTTTCTGGGTTTGGAAAGGTTACTGGTATACAGGTGTTACATATGACTAGACACAATTGTGTAGTTGAGGACAGGACTTGGAGTACATACTTCTGGGTGCACAAGGCCCTCACGTCTATTGCATTTTAGTTCCACCTAAACTGGTTGTCCTATAACATGTTAATAAAATGTCCCTTTCACTCCCGCTTTGGCCTTCTGTGGAGATTTGCCTTCACAGCTCCAGGGTAGTAATGTGATATGTCCTGTTTCTAATATGATATCTTTTATCAACACATGGGATGTAGCCTGCAAAGCTTTCACCCCTTTGGGGGGTAATTTCTTTATCTCCAGGAGAACTAAGTGTTTAACTTCTTACGTTTACTATCTAGGTTACCATTGGATGGTATGACTTTAAGTGTTTTAAATCTTTGATGTTGACAACAGAGGGGGTTATTACTCCTATGCTTTTTCCTACATATTTCTGTGGGAAGACTATTGTCTGGTGTCCCTCTCCCCCCCTCTTTTTAACCAATTGGTTTTGGGGGCCTGTGAGGAACGCTGGAATTGGCACATCTTCCTAGTTCTTTGCAGTTAAACCTGCTAATGCTTATAGGACAGTTATTGGAGCAGCTTAGCCTGGGGTAATACTTTTTGCAATCAGTTGATTGGTCATAACAGAAACATTTAAAACACTACTTCTTCTCCTATTGTTATTGTATTGTCACTATTGTATTGATCATGTTGTAATTAATGTGATGCAAGGGCTTCAAACTTGCATAATATGAGCCTCCTGTCTTGACATAGAATGACTAATCCCCCTCAGTAGTGTGAGTACGGGGTTTAGATACTATTAAAGACAAGGAGGTGAGTATTATCCCACCCACCCACCCTGGATATGATATGATGTGGCATTTAGAGTGCACCTATACACAGGGGTTTCAAGGGAGAACATTTTGGTTTGTTGTTCTTCCCATCCACCCACCCTTCTTTGTTTGTTGTTCTTACAGCTTCAGGCTGAGAGGTTCTTCTGTCCTCATAATTTATCATCTGGTCTGTGCAGTGGACATTTGCTTCAAGACAGCTACAGAAAGCGGAGTTGGGACTGGAGTAAAGGACGTACATAGAGGAGGGTCCCTGCTCATTGGTCTCCTGCAGGGCATGACATGTCCTCCATGATGGATTGGGGAGTCCACCCTTACATTCACATTGAACTCTGTTTAGTTCTGTTTTCAAACCTTTTTGTTTGTAAAAGTTGTTTTTTCTTTGCTGCTGTGGTTTCAGAGTAAGGATTGTAATGCATAATACTTGCCTCTTTGTCTTTAATAGAATCTAAACACCTACTCACTCTAGTGAGGGGGATTAGTCAGTGTAGTCACTCAGTGTTGGAGCTTGTGGTGTGGGGACAGTTCGGGCAGTCGCTCATCAGGAGCTCTTGTCCCCTTGCTGTCCCCTCTGGAAAATGGTGACATCATCAGGCCACTATGGGGTCTGGTACCAACATTCCAGAGCTCAGAGGCTAGTCGGTGCAGATGAACGCAAATACAGTGTTCAAAGGAACGTACCCAGCAGGGTGGCTGCAATGCTGCATAGCAGATGGAATTCAAGCGTGTTCATTCGTCGTTATATTTCACTTCAAGTGCACATTGGTTTGGGGCGTGTTTTAAAAACGCAGGTTTGGAAGCAAAGGGACAACGTTGTTTTACTGTATTGAGCTTCTATTTCAGGTGCGCATTTAGGGCATATTTAAGTGCACATTCAAAATGTATTTTAAAACTTACTAGGATCAGAGATTTAATGCGTGTCTTATAGTCGCAGAAGAAATTCAACATCTACCGGCATGCCATAGTTAACTTCAAGTGTGATGTTTGGGCTCACAATGTTGGAAGGATGTCTGATTTGACCTTTGGTACAGTTAATTCAATGTTCGGCATCCTTAGGGGTTATGTTGCACAGAAGCAACAAGGATTTTTAGCACGTTTTAAAGTAAAACTTGCTTTTGAGGTATGGAATGATGGGTTGGTGTAATAGTGTCAAACGCTGATTGTTAGTCTTAACATATTTTGAGTAATTTGCAGCTCCTAGGTTGCGTAATGCAACATGAACTTTTAGCTGTTTAGAAGTTCATCAGGTGTTATGTTGGCTGAATGCAACAATAATTTTATGATGCTAGCACAATGTGGTGTGAGGAGATGCTGAATGTGATGATACGTTTGTGGGAGACTTAGGATGTTATAAGTAAAATATAATGTTCAGGATTTGCACACTTATGTTACAAATGCAACAAGGACTTTTCTGAGAGTTAATGTGGTTGTGCTGTGGTGTTTTAGTAAAATACGGAATATTAATTTTAACATATTTTGAGGAATTTGCAGCATTGTAGCTATGCGGCACCCAGCCTGCTGTGTTAGGGTTGATGTACTGGGTGTACTCGCTGACCTGCAACGTCAATACAAGGGATTGTGCGTTATCCTGATGAATGGTGGGGGATATATGGCTAGTGTGGGTGGGACTCCCCCCACATTGTAGCCATGGTTAAGTGGCGTGGGTTCATGTGAGGAACACTGGGACCTTATTGTGGTAACTTGTAGTGACTTACTGGATTGCTGAGTGAGCCACGTCTGGATCGGGTTGGTCCCCCGAAGATTTTCCATTGGGAAAGGTTGTGTCCACTGGTGTGAGAGCGGTGTGCTGTGAATGCTTGTCCGGTTGGACACACCAGTGGTTTGGGTGACCCCATTCTGAGAATGCTACTTTCTTTCCCTATACTGTACAGCGGTGACAGAATACCTCCTTCTTAACCAACGCTGTAGGTATACCTAGGGTGACCAGACATCCCGGTTTTGCCGGGACTGTGCCGGGATTTGGTGTATTGTCCTCCTTTGTCATGATTATGTTTCCATTGGAAACTGCAGTGGTCCCAGTTTTTGGTAGTAGGTCTTCATGGCTGGCAGCAGGAATGCACAATCGCACACAGACCAAATGCTGCATTTTATAACTTGATATAGTGTTCCTTTGTGATAAATTAATTATAATATGTGTTTATTTAAACAGCAACACTTAAACCCCCTTCACCTCATAACGCTACTTTAGTGTAGTGCCTTGACAGCCATTTTGAAGAGTTAGTCTACTTTTATATTAGTTGACCTGTCCCGGTTTTTTACTTTTTAAATATTGTCACCCTAGGTATACCTAATCTGGTGTAGGTGACAAGATCTTCATCTGCAATTGCCACTTGGTATTTTGGTTGCTGTGGGGTTTTTGTCTGTGGACATCAAAGGGCCTTGTGAGTTTGGCCAACTCACCAAATCACGACTGTGGCATTGTGGTTTTGTGAGGGAACCTACTTGATGGTTACACAGTGTGTGTGTGGATTTGCTGTGTCACTAATTGGATGGGTGTGTGTTTCTGTGTGTGTCGCCTAGTGAGTGAGGTGTGTACATATGGGTACAGCGTCTGTCGGTTTCTTCCACCCACTAAACAAGCTTGTTGGGAAGTTATTGCCTGATGTGGCAGGCGTTCACACAGTGCCCACTGTGGAGCAGTCATTTCTCAAGAGTGGCAGCCTTGAGGCTCATCTGTGGCAGGGATGAGCAGAAGGAGTATTGTGTATCCTGGTGGTTCTGGATGTTTTGCGTTGGTATTAGTTGTGCGCACTCAGGAGTGGTCAGTTCTCAAAGGTGGCAACTTTGAGGCTCTTATGTGGCAAGGATGAGCATATGGAGTTAGTTTTCCTGAGTTAGTTCTGTTGATAGCATTGTGGTGAGGGCCCTACCCATGTGCGTTATTTACGCTTGGTTGGATACTTAGTTCAAATTTCGTCAAGTGGATGCAGTGTGTGTTGCATCCCTGTGTATGTGTGTGTGTGTATGTGTGTGTGTGTGTGTGTGTGTGTATGTAAGGAAACATTTCTCCAAGTGCAATTTTCCCTCCATATTATGGACCCCCCCAAACTTTTTGCTTTTGTTTGGCTGACCTAAGCTGACTTTTTCCAGTGGAGCCATGCCTTCAGCTGCACTCCCCTGGGCGTTTGCCCATTTTTTATAGGGAAACTGACACGTCCTTCTGACTGTCAGTACTGGGAAAGTATGTTTCCCTTAGTCTTTGACTCTGTTGCCATTTCTTGGTAACTTTTATCTGTGCGCCAAGTACATTACTGTACCGCGCACAGGGGTCTTTTCACTTCGATGGCCCTAGACACTCTCTAAGGATTTTTGGTGGTCAGACAAGTATGCCTAGGAAGAACTGGTGGCAGCAGCTTACTTTACTGGCATTTTTACTTCTTTTTATAGTACCATACCTCATTTATTGCGCGTGGACCCTAACGGTGGCCAGTGCCGAAAGTGGCCGTGCCACAAAGCGTTTTGTTCTGTCCTTTGGCCATCTTGTCTGTAGCCTTCACCCAGGACTTCCTTATTTGGGCATGCAGTCTCCTGCAAAAACCGCATCTTTTGCATGTTACGTGTGCAAGTTCTCAGAAAGAGGACTGGGACTGTCTGGCCCCAATCCACACTACTGGTGCCAGGATGTCTGGTATGCCTGAATGACTGAGACCAGTGTGGCCCATGATTGGCCCACATCTGATTTGCACGCAAGAGAGAAGATCTTCCATTGGTTATCCCAGATTTGAGCGCAAAACGAATCTTGGATAAGAGAACGGGCTCTGCATCCATTCCAGGTTGAGCTACTGTAGTTCACTCCAAACTACAGAAGGAGCCTGAAATGCTACCTGTGGAACCGCCAGAGACGCACTGTAAGGTTTGGCACCCTGGGTCCGATGATCAGATCCATTCTTTTGCTATCAATCTTAGAAGGCCTGCAAGGGCGCTTCGACCCTTGAAGTAGCGGGAACTACTCTCAGCACCTCCTGATCTCCTGCCAAAAGAGCCTTCTCAGAAGTGTTCCTGTGCTGTTCAGCGAACGGACCAGATCTACTCCAGGACATTGCATAGGAGCGTTGCCGTCCTGAGTTGCGACTCGAGAGTCGCTAGCTTGTGTTCCTGGGCCCTCTCCCACCAAATTTTGTAGTCCTGGCTCTGGGTCGCGAACAAAGAGAGTGTGCCATGCTGAAAGTCTTTATGATTCCTGCGTCACTATGTTGTGGTAGTGGTCCCTGTAGGTGCTTTGCCTATCTGCCCTAATGTGTCTTGAAGCCTGCTGCATTGGAATTTTCTTCCTCTCTTCTAAGTGAGCTGAGAAAAGGCTACTGTCGATCGTCCTGTCCCGCAGCCGCTGAAAGCCGGATCGCAGAGAAACTGCAGAGCTCGAACATACAAGTGACCTCGACTAACCTGGCAAAGTTAAGTCCGACGTGTGCCAAAGGGCGTTGAGTACTTGCTTCACTTACCTGTGACCCATGGCACAATCGATACATTTTTACGCACAGGAATCCCTTAAAAGATCCTCACGTGCCTGGGCTAGCTGGCACTCCCTAGCTATTACCGAACGTCGAAAGTCACTCTACCTGCAAGGGTAGACCCTCCTTGAACAAAGGGACCTTATTCTTCATCACCTCAAGCCCCTTCCTGAACTGCTACAGCCCCATCAAGAGGTATCGTTTTCGCTCTTCATCACGATCACACGCTGTAAAAGTGCTGCTGTACTTTTGAGTGCAGGGCTCCCCGCTTCGTAAGATTGGACTGCATAAGTTAGGCTTTGGATTGTGAAGATCACCCAATGCAATAATTGTGTTAACCCCTCTTGCGTTACAGTTTGTGGATGTGTTTTCCCCCATCTTGCATTAGGCTAAAAGCAATTGTATATATGTAATCTAGTGATAAGCTTGTGGGGTAATTGTTTCTTAATACTGTGGTTATTCGCGTTTGATTATAAGGCCTATAATAAATGTATATGTATTTTTGATATACACCTGTCTAAGAGTAATCTGTGGCACGTGACTGTGTGTGCTCATTGTGTGCTTCTGATCACTCTCACCCCACCACCTGAGACATAGTCTTGACCGCCGCCAAGCTATCTTGATTGGTCTGGCTTGCCCAGAAGTTTCTCCTGTAACACTAAACTAGGGTGGCCTAAACATCTCCCCACCAGGTCAGAGTTTGGAAATCCATCTTAACAGTGTACTGTAGGTTTGTGAGTTGGATTTGGGTGGGCCGTTCATTTGGTTTATTGGAAGGGAAGGAGGTGTTTGGATCTGCCTTTCCCTTGTTTGGAGCTGCCTCCTCCTCTTTCTAGATGATGTATCCCTGTCCCTCATGGTTTCTGTGTGTGTGAGGTCATCAGTGGAATGTCTGGTTCAGTGTTGTAATGTCTTGGTATGCTTGGGAGTTCCTGTGTTACAGTTACCATGATGTAGACTGGGTGGTGGGAGCCAGTGGTTTCCTTTCCCCAGCGTCCTTCATATCTCTTATAATTGATGTACCTGATGACACCTGACTTGAAGACTATGAATAAAGAAGCTTGCCTAACCTACCTACTGCCTCCAGTGTATTTTCAATTATATCAGGCTGTCTTGTTGTGGATATACCCTTGGGGTTGGACCTGTATGAATGGTGTCTGAAGTGAACTCACATTCTGTGTTGTGGGTGTCTGGTATTGGTTGTACAATAAAATGCCTGAGATAGCCCTGACTGAAATTGGAGTGTGCTGAAAGGCTTCTTGAGTGGGCATCTTGAGTTGAAGAAGTCCAGTTGTATCGCCCAGGGTCCGAGGAGTGTTTGTGACGGCTGGAAGACAGATTGCTGTCTATCGCCCAGAAGATGGGGGTACCCTGGCATAGTGCTGCTTAACACCTGAAGCTGAGAAAGTTCCACCTGATTAATCCTTCAAGGGACATCCCTTATACAACATCTGACCACTTTTTCCCTCCGAAGAAGATTCCAGTTTGCTGTGTGCAGAGGAAGGTCCACCAGTGGGTTTCCTGCCACCAAAATCTGACAAAGATGTCCTGAGTGTCCAGCCTTAGTGAAAGTCCATAGTCCAGTCCACTAGTCAAGTCCAGGTCACCAGAAGCCATCCAGAGGTCCGTGCTGCGGCTGCAGCACTAAAGATCAAAAAGACAGTGAACCTCAACATCATGAAACCTGACACCTACTTCTGCCAGTGCACCCATCACCACCGAAAGGTATCCAAGGTCACGAGGGGTCTTACCTTCTTCAGCCAGGCCTTCCCGCAGTCCAAAGCAAGTTTCACCTTCCTAGGACTTCCATGAGCAGAGTAACCACCGTCCAAAGGAGAGCACAGCAAAGACTGCAACTGCTTCCTTTCCGAAAGCACCTGGTTCCTCTTTTACACTTGGCCTCGGCATCCCAGCGACTCCTTCTTGCAAAGGGGATCCATCCTTCAAGGGTCCCGTCGAGTGAAGCCAAGAAACTATGCCACGTTGCCTGTCAAGGCACCAAAGGTGCTGTGACGCGGAAGAGCGTCTTCCAGCCTCAGCAGTTGTCCAGGGGTCCCAGAGCCATCTTGGATCCTGTTCTCCTCTGGCCTCTTAGGTATATTGGTGTGGTAGAACCTGTAAAAAGAAAACAGAGCATTATGAGATTATGAAGATCTCTGTTGGAATATGCTGTATGGTAAACTCAATGCATTGAAATTGGCTATTGTGAAATTCTTGGCCGAAATCTGTAACTTGCCTGCAGCCAAATAACCTCTACAATCGTAACAAATGTAAAAAGGAAAACTTGTTTGAAGAGATAATTTTTTTATGAATGTATGCAAATGATCTACGTTTAAAGATAGGAATGGTACAATATTAGTTTGAATGTATATTTTGTGTTAAAATTGGGGTTTTAATTGTTTTTAACTATTTTTGAATTTCTTCCTTTTTTAAAAAAAATGTATTTTGTGTTCTTCTTTGTAAATGTTTATATTCTGTAAACCAAATACAGATAAAAAAAAATAAAAAAAACAGAGCATTATTGAACATTTTTGGACTGGGCTGTAAAAGACAAGATAAGGTACCTCCTAACTTTTCCATTACTGTTTACCCTGGTTACCTAGGTGGGGGGATCCTCAGACAGCATTGCTATTTGAGTCTCATGAAAGTATACTACCTATGTTCTGAAGCTAACCTGCCTTTCTTCTTTGATCTATGAAAGTACACCTTACTTAAGAATTCACATGCCTGTTTAAAATTGTCAGCAGTTGGTGCATTTTTACTGAATTTGAGTCTAGTGTGGTACCAAATAGGGGTTACATTTATTTGCCATTATTTGAATAGAATGCCCTGATACAAAGTGTTATTATTTATATGTATATATTTTACTGAACCTTAATTCATATAAATAAGCTGTTTTGTCCACTAACATTGTGTGAACATTCCTTGGTGGGGGCGTGGGGACTTAAGACCAGCCTGCATCACCTCCTGAGAGCTTAAGCCTTGATTGCTCGTCCAAGCTGCCACATAGAGAACCTTGGCTGTGGTGCTCTGTGCCTCTGGTCCAACCATATAGAGGGCAGAAGAACAGACACCCCCCTCCAGTCTTTACAGTAGCACCTTGAACTGATAGTTCTGGCCTGCCACTGTGAGCCGGAGGAACTGCCTATGGCGCTGTTGAATTGCAATGTGGAAGTATGCATCCTAAATGTCCACTCAAGACAGGAAGCCTCAATCCTGAAGTTGAGTGAGGATGTGTTGTAGTGTAACCATCCTGAAATTCTGTGAACGGATGAATTTGTTCAATATACTAAGGTTAAGAATTGGTATCCAACTGCCTGACTACTTCTGTACCAGGAAATATCTGGAATAGATGCTGCGTGCCCCACTAGCCCCCACTGGCTGCGAGAAAGGCATTCAAAGACTTTGCTTTGATGCATAGAACAATGGTGTTCCACCTTCTTCGCTGGAGGTAGGCTTTGAAATTCCAGGGTGTGTTCATGCTGGATTGAGGAAAGTACCCATTTGTCCGTTAACCACTCAGTTAAGGATGTGGGAAAGAGACCCTCCCACAGGGGTCTGGAAGTAGGGGGATGGGCGGGTTTGCCGCCTGGTCAGGCCTGCTTACCGGCTTGACCGCTTGTCTGTGAGGAGCTGAGTCACAGCTGTTTACTCATGTAGGACTGCGATTTGTTCCTGTAAGTGTCTCTGAATGGATACGTGTTGGATCGATAAGACTGACTGATAAGACGGTCTTTAATCTCAGTTAGATCTCAAAAACCAAGACTTTCCAGACCGAAAGTACTGCTGGCATTTCTGCAGGATACTCAAAGACCGTCAGTGTCAGCCTTGAGGGCCTGGACAGGGTTGTCCTTTTTGCCTAAGAGATCCTTTCTGTCAAAAGCCATATTGACGATTTTAGATGTAATTTCCAGACAAAGGTTGGTAGCCTTTAAACATCCCTGGTGGATAAGCACCACACTGTTACCCATTTGCCGGAACCTGGTATTGGCGATGCCGACTGCAACTGAGATGGCGTTGTCGTAAAGGAACCTCACCCTCACAAAGAAGCTTAAAAGTTTCCTTCTCGTCCAGCTAGAAATCCAGAATAAAGCCCAGCTGTTACACCAATTCGCTGCTGTAGTGGGAACGAATGGCCAAGGAGCTGGCAACTTTAATTATCATGGTCAGAGTGGAAAAAATGTGCTTACCAAAAGTGTCTAACTGCCTGCCTTCTTTGTCAGTTGGAACAGCACACAGGAAGAAGGGGTGGCAGAGCATTTGAGCAGCCGCAGAGACCACAGAATCCGGGCTGGGGTTGTAGACATTTGTAACACTGTCTGGGACTCTGTATTTCTTCTCAAACCTGTCCTTTTTCGCAGTGGCCATAAAGGAATTTTTCATAGCTAGTAGACCATCCTCCCAGATGTCATTGAGCACAGGGACAGGGACAACTGTCTTGCATGCCTGTTTCCTGCTCTGGTACAGGAAGGCTGCCCTCCTCTGTTCTTCAAGCAGAAGATCAATCAAACATTCCAGTAGCCTAGGAGATAAGAGAATGAAAAGTACCAGTCTCATCAGGTGGGGTAATCTCTGATGAGTGGCTAACCGGGTTCACCATCTGCTGGTACAAGGTCATGAAAGTCATATGAGTGAATGTTCCACCCTGAGAGGACGTTGCCCTCAGTCTCAGAATCGGAGATATCAACAGAAGGGCGCAAATGTAACAAAGAAATGTAGCTGCAGCATCTAGGAGGAGCTGGGGGAGCAGGGAATTCTCGTGGAGGTGGCCTACAATTCTGACACCAGAGTCTGCAGAATAGACAAGATGTCCAGTGATTGAGAATGCCTCAAGTAGCCAGAGCACGAAGAGTATGTGGCGGCTGCATGATTAGCAGTTGCACTGGCACAGTGATGAAGTGATGAAAGGACTTCCTCCTCATCGTCATCCGGAAAAAAAACTTCCAGGCCCTCAAAATCAGTGTCTCTGACATGTTCTAATATGTCCTCATGGGGCACCTAAGAAAGGCCAGGTGGAACATAAGCAGCCAGGGTAAACAGAGGCTACTTGCATCAAGGAGAGTCAAAAGAAATGCATGGGGCCCGTGGTCGGGCGTCTGAAGAGAAATAGCAGAAGATTTCATGAGCAACGAAGAGGACGTCTTGGATGATTTCAGACTTCTTTTTGTCATTGATGAGGTGGAAGTCTTGCTTGTTGAAGTATTGGTGAAAAAGCTCTTGTTGACGAGACGGTCAACGGATTGGTCGACGAGGACGCAAAGTAGATGGATGTAGACTTGATGTGCTTAGTCACTCTCGATAAATGGAGTGTGTATAGAGTTGTTTTCGTGGATGAGTGTCGCAGACGCCAAGGGATCATCTGAGCCATCGACAAAGCCGTCACTGCGGCCTTCTTGGACTTAGGTGTTTTACGTGGTGGCTTAGGTAAGTCGAGTGCCACATCCTGGGCAGATTGAGCGTGGGTGGCATTTTCTCTCCTCTCCCTCTTCCCACAGGAAGCCTCCTCATGGGACCTCGACCTCTTTGAAGATGGAGCACTCTCTTGGGGCCTGCTATGGCACAGCAAACAGAGAGGAGGCCAGAGTAGACTTGTCAAGTCGTCAACCTTCTGTGCCAGTCCCAGAGGGTCTTCTTGGAGAGTAAATGGCAGATGGATCCTTATGAACTGGGTGATCTCCGGTGCTTTAAGATGAGTAGCAGTACCCTTGAGATGGATGGGGATGCAGACTTTATTCATAAATCAATAATCGAAACGACCCAGGTAGCTGGCAAAAGATAACTGTTTTAATATCAATTATCTAAAACAGGGAGTACAACGGACATCAACGGACGTCTCAGCGCAAATTCTCTCAATGCTTTTAAAGAAAAAACACTCATTTATAGCACAAAATCATCATAGGTGACATTTAACCTACGTATTACTAACGTCATCCTACGTCACAAACTACAAAAACCTATTGGAGAAAGTGATAGGGTCTAAGGGAATAGCTAAGTATACATTCTATACTAGTATGGGACAGTGAGTGAAAGTAACTGGTTTCTTAACATGAGGTGGGGCAACTAAGTCCTCCCTTCAAAATGGCCACTATGAACGTCACTAAATACACAAAGTCCCATTGGTTCTACAAACCATAGGACCCTTAATTACGTGGTCCCCTACAATTGGTTGGCATTCTAACCTCCGTCGGTACTTTTCCACCTACGTCTCGCAGCACACAGATTGGACTTGCAGGTGCTGGTGAGCTTGTCTCAAACATAGCTTCCCATCAATTAGCATATACATCTTTCATCACCTCAGTGGTCTGCTGGCAATTAAGACTTTTAACTTGTCCTTGGGAGTGTTCATCCTTCCACGTGACTGAAGATCAATTGACTTCAAGCTTCTTCTGTGTTAAAATACTATTTTCTAATAGATCTCTGACGTCTTAATTGTTTTGTTCCTGCCTTCTGCACAGGAGCTGTTCTTTCACACGATTTTGTATCCAATGTCAGCTCACCCCAACCTGATAAGACCTTGGCTTCTTGGCTTGGCTTCATGGCTCATCCAACCTCGCCTTTCTGAGATCCACTTTGTAATTTATTTATTTTCTTACTGCGACACACTGGAAAAAAAAGGCCTTCCTTTCTTAGCCCAGCTTTGCTATAACACGTACTGGAAACATCCATCCTTTACTCACTTATGCATATATGTATATGTTGGCGCATGCCGCAATCTATTCACTATAAAGCTAGCCTCAAGAATACTTTGGGCCTCATTACACGGATGGCGGTAGGGATTTAACGGTACCGGTAAAACACTGGTACCGGTAAATCCTTACCACCTTACTACGAGGTCCCTTTGCAGGTTGGGGGATTTAACGCCTGCTTTTCGCAGGTGTTAAAATCCAACCCGCTAAGGGACCTCGGAGCTAATTACGGCACCACAAAATTGCGGTGCCGTAATTAGCGCCTTCCCCATTCCCATAGAGCCCTATGGGGCAGAAATGGGAATGGGGAAGGGCAATGGTGGAAGGGGGATTTACCGCCCCTCCAACCTTGGAATGGGGCGGTAAATCCCCTTTCCGCCAAGGCGGTGCCGGTATTTTACCGGCATGAGCCATGGCGCTAATAGCGCCATGGCTCACCGCCTACCGTGTAATGAGGCCCTTTGTCTGCTTGCGTTTCTTTGCATCTGTACATGGTAAAACAGCTTGACATCTTCATTTCTGTGGCATAAACTTCTTCACCTTGGTCCAAGATGTCACTTATCCTTAATACTCTCTTAATGCTTTATAGAATATCTGCATTCTCTTGCCTCTGCATCTCTTCTATGTACGTCAGCATGACATCACCATTCGCTTGGTCATTCATTTGCTCTGCATCTTCTGGGATTTCATTCAAATGGCCATCATATTTTCTCATATGAAAGGATGGTTTTCTCAATGGGAATCTTGCTTCCAGGATTCTCTTTGGTATTGGTATACTTATTGGTACCGCACGTTTCTCACTCTCTGGCTCCCAACATATAGGCGCTGTGGGTGACGTGGTTGAGGTGCGGGTGCTTGGCTCCTTCTCTACACTGCCCCCTCTGGGCGATTCATCGACCACTCTCCCATCACCCTTCACATCTAGACATCCTTGTCTGAAAAAATGCTTCTTAGGGATCCTTATCTTTATGACTCCCTTCAGGCATCCAGCTGATTTCACATGCTCATCCTTGTTCCATGTCATGAGCGTGCACTGTCCACTTGGGCTACAATAGATCCATCTTCCCACATACTTCTTATGGTTCTTTGGATACAGGAATTTCGTTCCCTCAGGTGCATAGAAACTGGCCTTCACTAAGTCTCTGATCTCTTCATCAGTCAAGTCTCTGGCCTTCCAGCCTGATTCGACATCGATCATGATTTTCATCCCTTTGGCTTTCTTTGCTGTCTTCTTGCATTGTGTAATTATTATCTTGATTACACAGAATCCAAGCAGCACCAACACGATCAGGGCTCCAAGTAACCTGAACATATTTGCCATCCATTGTGGAACCCATGAAAAGAGCAATCTAATAGCTTCTACTTCATCTATTATCTGGACATGTAGCTTTGTTAGCATCTCTAAGGCCTCTGACAAGGTTCAATTTTCGTCATCATGAGCAGGTATGAATGTGAAACATGATTCTCAGATTTTTTTGCATAAACACCTCCATCCATAGCTGTGATCATGTCCACGACGTATCTGTTCTGGAGAGTCATCAGGCGTATGGCTCTCATCTCCTCTCTGATAGCATTGAATACCTTTATGATTGTATTGATTGTTTGCAGCAATTCCCATCTGGTAATCTGCAGCCATTTGGTATTTGCTCCAACCTGGATTCTCAGCATGAAGATCAATGTGAATACTGATGAAGTCTGGCTGAACAGTCTGTGTTCATACGGGATATAGTCAAAAGCTTCTATTGACTTAGCAGAGAAATAAATTTCCCTATTCATTCGATTGTTCTGCTCCATAGATCTCTTCTTCCTTAGGTGTGCATCTGCCTTAGGGAAACTGTCAATATTCAGAAAATTTTTAGGAATCACCAATGCTGGAACATGAACATTCACCAAAGTGCATATTCCTCCCCAATCTTTAGGCAATCTCATATAAGCTTTGGCCCCACAGGCCCAAAAGTGATCCACGATAACTGCTGTTCCAAGATTCATCTTTGGTGCATCAAAGAACCGACTACAGGTCTGATTCTCTCCGACTTGTCTCGTGCCATTGTTTCTGAAGCACAGCTTTGAACTTTTCAAAGGCACTATCTGCAAGGGTCCTCCTCTGTCTTCTACCCAGGTCAATAGTTTAGCAAGTTTCAATCATAATGGATTGCACAGCACCTGTGCAATCCAAACAGTTGGTTCAGGACAATCCTATACCATTCAGGCTCTGCAGATAACCAATCCTTCTTCCCAGCCATCTGGTGATAACTCTGTTCCCCAAATCTGCATCTGGCCTCTGTTTTTCCATCTACAAATTTCTTCTGCAGATTTTCCTGGACTCTCAAGTCTTCTGTTTACTTCCCATCTGATTCCAGCTCCTTTCACTCCTTTCACTCCAGGTTTTTCATATCTGATCACATGAGTCTTAGTATGCACCCTATTTCTTGTCCTCGTGTCCTGGACATAGTCATCTTCATCTTGATCTGTCCATTCAGTTGCCCATTTGAGATAGGCATCTCAACCCATGAACTAGACTCTAATGCCGCAAAGTGCTATGTGTAATAGACAATGTGCTGTCTGGACATCTAGTTCGAAAACTATGAAGATTTTAGACTTCCCCATGCTATAAGGCAGGAGTGCACATACAAAGCATTCCTCCTTTGAGGTGCTCCTTCCCACTTCCTTAATACGCTGATACCATATCTTATTCCCCAAATGTGCTGTACTGTCCAGGTAGTCACTTAGCTCATTATCATCCTCCCCAGCACTTCTCTTAGGTCTGGTTCTTTTCTTACAAGCTTCTTTAACCATCTCATGTAACATGTTAGCATAGTTCTTCTTTACTAGACCAATTATAGACACATTTGTCAGTGACCTCGGTGTGTTTACATGTACTACCTGTGTAGACGAAAGCTCCAGAAGTTTCATCCTATCAACAAAATATTTAGGCATAAAAATGTAAGATCTCCATATGTGACCACTTCCTAAAAGGTAACCCAGGTCTATTCATCACAGGACTCGTGTGTACCTCTTAAGTAGGAATAATCACATACGGTCTCAGCTGCTTTGTAGTTGCCACATTGGTACCTTTCTCTTGTACAGGAGGTTACACAGGAGTCTTTGCTCCACTTACGTCTATGTAATAAGATGTGCGCACTGTAAGTGAGAGCAATATCACTTTGAACAAAATGCAAACATAAATCATGCAAAGATATGCCCACTTGCAGCAATGGCTTTTTATACATCGTGGACGTCTATCAGGATCTGGCATGATGATATTGCTACTAATGCTGCCCATTTTTCTTTTTTAAGAAGGAAAAATATTTTTTAATGGGCCAACATTATGCACTACTTCTAGAAGCTGCTGGATCAGCTCTGTAAATCTCCTTGATTAGTAGACTGTTTACTGGATGATGAATACAAATTCCCAATGAATGCCACAAATTGGCCTTTCACCAGACGACATGATGATTCTTTATCAGCATGAAACAAAAGTTCTTTAACCAGTAGACCTTGGATCTGTCCCTCGAAAGAAAGTCTCATTCAGTTTTTAGTGTTCTTGCAGAGTACCCATTTACTTGTATGATATCTTCATTAAGCACTGCATTGTTTCTTGGGTCTCTCAGGAACGTTCGAAGATCGGTTGGTCTTCCAACAAGGTGCGGGCACTCCTCAATCAGATAGTAGAATACTAAACTGACCAGTCTGTGTGCATTATCCAGTGATAGGAGCATTTGGTTTCTGTCAGAACAGTGAACCTTGATAGGGTAAAGCGCCTGGTGACCGAAGAGGAGCTGTTGAACCCATAGTGCAGTAGTTTGTTTCTTCCCACCAATGTATCACTCAGTCGTGCATAAAAACAGTCTGAGCATTCAATTGGTTGAAAGATGTTTGAAGAAGGATCAGGACACTCTGGAACCCCCGATGACTGCAACTTCCTTCAAGGTGCTTGACAACTGCACAGGACAAGCTGGAACCCCACTGGCTGTCAGTAGGGTAATATGCATAACATGTCAAACATGAATAACGACAGCAGATTGGAACTAATCAGCCTCTGGAATAATACAAGAGCTTAAGTAAGACAAGGATAAACAAAAGAGCGAGCAACTAGAAAAAGAACAAGAGGTGAGATTTCTTACTTGAAAATCCGTGAGAAGAGATGGAACAAAGAAAGCGTGATGTAGTTGATCTAGACGGATCCAAAGGGAAAGTCCAAGAAGAACGCAGCCTCACAGGTGCTGTGGTGTTTCTTGGGTCCAACATAAAATCCTATTCCCGCCGGCACGTGTACGCATAGGGTGTTCTGCGAGTTCCCAAGAGTGCTGTAGGCAGTCTCTAGTCCAGCACCAGTTTCCTATTCCCGCCGGCACGCGTACGCCTAGGAAGTTATGCGAAGTCCCAAATGTGCTGTAGGTAGTCTCTAGTCCAGCACAAGTTTCCTATTCCCGCCGGCACGCATACGCCTAGGGTGAAAAATCCATCTTCTTTGAGACGAGAGTTGAACAATCCAAACAACGAATCTGAGAGCGGTCCGGGTCAAAATCCAAGTAAGCAGGCAAAGTGAAACAGGAGACATGAATCTGAGCCAAAAAGGAAGTCCGGGTCGTAGCAGCAGGTCGAAGCAGAAATTCCGTGGGCAAGACAAGAGCAAATCCAATAAACAGGCAAAAGGTCGAGAAGGAGCAAGATCCAGGATAACGAAAGCGCCATTGTTGTGTTCTGAGGAAAACGATCAGAAGCACCGAAGCAGCAAACGGGGCGGCCCTAAATTTGCGTGGCCACAACGCGGGAGTCACGTGAACGGGAAACCGGAGAAACACGTGACTGCAGACGTACTAGCAGCCAGCGTCACCATGGCAACCCCCAATGCCTTTGAAACAAGCCTTTAAAGGAACGGAAACGATTAATGTTGTTCCTAGCTATTTTGACCCCCGAAAGTCTGTCGGGTAAGCGAGAACGACCACTAGAAATCTGTGTTCTGACACTTTCTCCCTACTGAACTCAGGAAGCTGGAAAATCTGCTCAATAATAGCTATGAGCAATCTCCTCACGATTGGACCATTCTTAGCATCTTGCAAGAAAACATGAACACTAGTAGTTCTCCCTACAAGCGCAGGGTATGGGCGCAATATGAACACGAAAACTGCAGGAATGTCATTGGACACCACCATGCATGCCTCTGAACAGGAGGCCTCTAAACAGGAACTCAGTGAAAAAACAAATCTGGGTACTGCTCTATCTTCCAGTTGTCGAAAAGGAACTCCAGATTTGGCATATCCTTTTCTTTTCAATCAAGGCTTAAACATGTCTCAGTCCAATGTCAACCAACTCCAGTGGCTCAAGAACACAATAACTTCCCTTAACTCTTTTTTGAATGACTGAAAAGAGTGTCCCGAAATAAGCCACAGTCCAATGAACTCTTTATCTTTATTCAACAGCTTCTGCGTCCTTCTTCCTCACCATAGATCTAGTCTGCACATGCTGTGGTTCTTCCCCGATGCTTGCTTCCCATGGGTGTGAGGGCGAAGGGGGCTCTCCAGCATAAACTTTTACATCACCAAGGAAAATCCAAGCATGTCTGCCTTGTACTTTGACTGCAGACGGCATGACGTCCTCAACTATGAAAGGGCCGTTGAAGCGAGGTTCGTGCCACCTTCTAGTGAAAGTGCAGATTAGGACTGCATCTCTGGGGAAAAGTTTTGGAAAACATAGGGCCTCATTACGAGTCCGCCAGTCCAGACTTAACGTTGCCGGTATAACCATACCGGCACCGTTTCTAGATCAGCAAATTCCGACCTACGATCCCGGAAATACCACCACCATAAACCCATAAACCTCCACCGTAGAGTTAAGGCACCCGTAAACTGCGTCGGCAGGGAAACCCCCCAGTTACCGGCAATACGTAACACCATGCGCATTACGGGTATCACGGACATGGAAACACTGCCACAAAAATGGCGGAAAACCAGTGGACACGGTGGCGGTATCGCCGCCACCGCGAACATGATGTTAAACAGTGCCTGGTGAGCTGAATCAGGCCACAGGTGCACCAAATGAGCCCAGCTGGACCCAGCAGGCCACTGGGAGCCTACAAAAGGCCCACACCCAGGCCAACTCCAAACACAACTTTGCAGGCAGCAGCTGTAGCAGCATTGGGAATGGGGCTATTGAACCTACAGGCAGCACTGCACATAGTGGCAGTGATGGTGCAGAGTTGGATGAGGCAGAGGCGGAGGAGGCGCAAGCGTTAGTTAGCAAACCCTGCAGCCATGCCAAACCCAATTGTGCAGGAAGCATGACCCTGCAGGCAGCCTGCAATACCCCGCATCAGGGCCTCACCCTGGAACCTGACCCCAGGACAGATTCACACATTATACCGGCTGGACCATCCAACAATCATGTACATCACCACCATGATTGAGGACGACACATCAGCAGCCACATTGGCATTTCGACTGCAATCCCCGCCCCTCCTGAAGGTGGTGTCGGTACTGCATTTTCTTGGCATCGGAACTTATCAGCACACAGTTGGTGAGCTGCACGGGCTCTCACAACCCTGTTTTTCAAAAATATTGGCACAGGTACTGGATGCCCTGCTGCGCCATGTGTCAGACACATCGCCCTACCCCATACCCTTGCCTAGGTCATTGCCACCAAGTTGGCCTTTCATGCCATTGCAGCCATGCCAAATTGCATAGGTGCAGTAGACTGCACCCACATAGAGCTGACAGTACCACGTACAATGGAGATGGTGTACCACAATAGAAAACTATACCACTCACTGAATGTACAGATGGTATGTGACGCCAGACAAGTGATAACACATATCTGCACGCGTTTCCCGGGCTCAACACATGACTCAATGGTCCTGCGGAATTTGACATTGCCAGGGTACATGGAACGCTACGCTGGACAAAGCTCTGTGGAAGGGGTGGGGTGTGTCTAGGGCAAAGACCTTTGTGAGTGGGGTGCTACAACTGCACATGCATCACCCTCCGGCCCATGTAATGGACAGTCAGCACAACCCACACATCACAAAGCTACACATGACAGGTTGCCACAGTGTGCCCGTACACACCCTGCCAAATGAGACACACAACCAATACTACCACAAGGCCATACAACTTGAGCCACTCAATACAGCCACCCACACTATGCACCATGCCCCCCCAATGCACCTGATGCCTGCACATGAGACATCCTGCATCAACCACATCATCACAGTCTATTCATGGACTCCTCCATGTGTGTACATCACTGCACAATGCCATACTTACCAAGCACTATTGTCCGCAAAGGCAATTACATATGCACACCATTTCGTTGGGCAATGTCCAAATGCCAACGTCAACAACAATGACCCAGGAATGGTAATCACCCACCAGTCAGACCACTGCTTGGCCCATATGGATGCATGAATCATGACACAAGATTGCACTGCATCTGATCAAGACAGGATCACACAAACACTGACATGTCCCCCACATTTACATCCCATGTAGGTGATGCCGGATATGCACTCACACCATGCATGATGCCTGTATGGAGGTCAAGGAACAGGCACGAAGAGGCACACAACAGGACAGATGTCCTCACACGTGGCATGATTGAGAGGACATTTGGCCTACTGAAGGCCAGGTTCCGCTGCTTGAGCAGATCTGGTGGATCACTGTTCTACAACCTAGTGAAGACGGGTAAAATTGGGTTCGCGTGTGCCATGCTGCACAATCTGTGCATGCGCAGGAACATTCCGCTGCCCCCAGACACAGAGGATGATGATGGAGTTGAAGATGGTGATGGGGATGGTGACGGGGATGGGATGGCTCCACTCCCTCCCGGGGTGCACAAGATGGCCACTGAGCACGGGATATACTCATTTTCATTTACTTTTGAGAGACTGCACATTGACAGCATTGCATGGATATGACGATGCCGGTGAATAAATGGATTGACTGCAAATGAAATGATGGATGTCCACTCAATATTGAATTTTTGAAAGGTGATATATTGTAAACAAAACAGGAAAGAAGGTGCACTGAATAGGGAAGTTGAACACCCGTGCCCACCCACCACCCAAACGTACCTACCCCCAAAAAGGCCCCAAACTACTAACCCCCTAATGGACCTCTCCCACCACCCAAACGTACCCACCCCCAACCAAGCCCCAAACTACTAACCCCTTAATGGACCTCCCCCACCACCCAAACGTACCCATCCCCAACCAGGCCCCAAACTACTAACACCCTAATGGACCTCCCCCACCACCCAAACGTACCCACCCACATACACCCATCGTGTCCCCGAACGTCATGTCTATCGCCATCCCCACATGGCACTATTTGCGGGGGCGCTTATGCGCAGGAGTGTCCTTGCCAGCGGGTCCAGTCAGCCAACTAGAGCGCCTCCGTGGGCTGGCAGTGGCAGAGCTTGATGGGGTGGTGCTGGCTGAGGTGACTGCTGGTGTGACTGTGGGCAAACGTCCTTGAATCGCCTGCTGGGCAACCAACATTGACTCGGCTATACTGGATTGCACACTGTTGCCTTCCCTGACATGGCGTGCAAGGGTGACGATGGTGGTGGAAAAATGTCCAATGGCCCTGGAGAGCTGACACACCAACGTCGCATTGCTCTCACACTGCAGCCTCGCCTCCTCCCGCTGCCGCATGGCCTCTTCATGCTGCAGCCTGGCCTCCTCCAGCTGCCTTTCCACGAGCTGCATCAGGGTGGCCTGCTGTTCCTCAATGCGCTGCATGCGGGTACTGAGCTCAGCCATGGAGGGCGTTGGGGAGCACATGGGGCTGTGCAGTGTTTGGGGGCTGAACTGTAGGCCATGGATGGATGACAGCTCATCTGTGTTGTCCCTCTCACCCTGTTGTACAACTTCGGCCTCCATGGCCGGGGCACTGCCATCACTCGATGCAGCCTCCTCAGCAGTGCAGATGGTCTTCAGGATGGCATCCGGGGCCATGGGGGGTACCTGCATAGGGATGGTGGTGTCCGCTGGTGCTTGTGTGCCCGATGCAGCTTGTGCTTGTGTGCCCGATGCAGCTGGTGCTTGTGTGCCTGATGTAGCTGGTGCTTGTGTGCCAGAGCAGCTAGCATCATCCTCCTGGGCAGGAGTGCTGCGTTGGGCGCGTGCAGTTGGCCGCTGCATCACCTGGTGGCCGTTGTGGCTGTCACTTGACATGGCTGTGGGGATACAGAGGGCATGCGGTTAGTTGTGTGATGTTACTTGATGTGTCCATCACATGCATCAAACTGAACGATCCGTGTCCACTTGCATGTACACACTTATGACTGTTGATGCACTCAGGTGTGTGTGTCTCTGCTTTCACTCAGCACGCACCGTGTGCATGTCCTGGGGACATGCATTGGGGGTGTGTTACTTGTCATCTGGGTTGTCAGTGGGTCCATTGGGTCACTCCTGCCTGGTGGGGGGTGGTCAGTGGGCCTATTGAGTCACTCCTGCCCTGGCTGGGGGGGGTTGTCAGTGGGTCCATTGTGTCACTCCGGCCCTGGCTAGTGGGGAGGTTGACAGTGGGTCCATTGGGTCACTCCTGCCCTGGCTGGGGGGGTGGTCAGTGGGTCCATTGGGTCCCTCCTGCCCTGGCTGGGGGGTGGTCAGTGGGTCCATTGGGGCACTCCTGCCCTGGCTGGGGGGGTCAGTGGGTCCATTGGGTCACTCCTGCCCTGGCTGGGGGCGTGGGGGTGGTCAGTGGGTCCATTGGGTCACACCTGGTGTGCATTCACACTTATAGCTTTGTACCTTGTGCACTTATCAGCATCTGCAGGTGGGCTCACTCCTGCCTCTGCGTCTCCGATGCGTGGATGCCCTTGAGGTGCAGGACACTGCTGCAGCGCTCCTCCCACGACTGCAACTTGAGAGGGGATGCAGGGCCTCCACCGGTGCCAGTGCTGTGCAGCGATGAGGTTGCGCACCCTGAGCCTGAGGTCATCCCACCTCTTATGGCAGTCCTTCACAGTGCGTGTCATCACCCTGACTGCTGTGCACTTGCGTGATGCTTCGGCCCACACCTCCTTGCTGCGTTGCTGGGTAGCGCGCCGCTGGTCTCCGCTGAAGAGCATTTCTGCATGCTCCACAATGTGTTCCACCAATACTGTCAGCTCGGCCTCACTGAAGCGCTGCGTTCGCTTTCTATGTGCTGGGATCCTGGATGCCATGGTGGTAGATGTATTCTCAGTCTCAGGGAGGTGTTCTGACTTGTGGTGTCTGAGGATGGCAGTGGATTGTGCTTTATATAATGGCCGCCTCTCTGTTTCCGTTTTCTTCGCGGTCATGGTATTTCCGCTTCCGGTGATTCTGTGTCTGCGACGGCAGGGGCGGACATGGGTTTTGCACCGCTTTTTGTGATGGTATGTCCGTGTGCGTGGGTGTTACATGATGACGGTAACACCGTTTACGTCTTGGTGTGTTGCGCACACGACCCACAAGTTGTATTCTGTTGTTCATTCTGCAACCTTGCAGTCGCGGAAACAGTGTCACCGTCGTCACAGAATCACGGGATTCCGGACTCGTAATGATGCCCATAACTCTTTCATTCCACTTGTTGAAGCATCTTCTTCTGTGTTCTGCGTGGCCCCACACCCTTTTCACTTGAGCTGATCTGAAATGACAGCGATACTTGAAGTCATACAAATCAGGTAACTCCTTTGCTAACAATTCTGCATTTGACTGGGCATCACTTCTAACCCTAGCCGGAGGTGTGAGAGGTGTCATCATTTGTCTCCCTGTCACTATTTTGTGCAGAGTAAGATGGTGGTCTGACCCTGGCTGATTTCTCAACGCATACAATGCCAGTGGAAGGCAATGCAACCATCCTTTTTTCAAGATAAGTTTCAATGTTGCCTATTCTTTCTTTATGCAAGCTGTCAAGTCTCTCACAGACACCTTTCGCTTGCGGGTGATAAACCGATTTAACTTGTGTTTTATGCCAACCAACAAGCTTATTTGCTCAAAGCCTGTGTAAACAAAATGAAGGCCATTATCTGATCTCAATATTTCACATATTCCCCATCTGGGAAACAATTCTCGTACTAGAAATTTTGCTGCACAGGTGGAGTCTGAGTGTGTACACGGTCCAGCCTCAATCTACCTCGAGAAAGGACATACCACTACGATCATACATATATATCCATTACATACTTGCAGCATGTGGATATGGAAATGCTGAAAGCGGCCACTAGGTCTAGGAATAACTCCCCTAATTGTGCACAATGTGTGCCCAGCAGTAAACTTTTGAAATACGATAGAATTTACTACATAAAATGCAACGTGTTCTACCAAATTTGGAATGAACCAATGCTCTGCAATAGTTACAGCGAGGTTCTCTCTAGTTGTGTGCGTAGGGTAGGGTAGCTGGTCCTACGCCACCCTTAATAAGGCTATAGGCATCACTGGTCTACCAGTACTGTCTTGTCACCACATCGCTTCTGAGGATTTTAAATAACACCCTCTCCGTGTCCATAAATCCTTCTCATCTTGGGGTACTTCCCCGTGGATATCTATCAATTGAGTTCTAGACAGGGTATTATAACAGTCAAACACACTCATCATTACCACCATGCTTTCATTCACGTTCGGTGTGTCAAATGACAATGTCATCTGAACATGCAACACGTTTGGCTTCCTCGTCTGCTGCTTGATTTCCACATGAAATAAAATCTGCCCTTTTAGTGTGAGCTGCGCATTGAGCGACTGTGATGGCTACTGGGAGTTGTAGTGCTTTAATAAACCTGTCCAATAGGGCTGCGTGTTGCACTGGAGTGCCGTCCGCTCAGAGGTAGCCCCTCCATTTCCAAGGGGCTAGCCCTGCGTGCACCGTCGACATCACATAGGCGGAGTCACTGTACACTGTTACTTTCTAGTCTGCGTGTTTCTCGAGTGTGACTATCAGCGCCACTATTTCTGCAGCCTGTGCCGAAAAGTGAGGCGGTAGTCGTGGTCAGTTTTAGTACCTGAAACGCCCCATTAGTGGTGTGCTTTACAACAGCGGCACCTGTATATCTTTGTCCATCATTTTGATCAATTCTCGAAGAACCATCAATAAAAAGAATCTCCCCAACTGCCACCACATTTACTTTTACCCTCGGGATTTCATCATAGAACTCCTCATAGTTCAAACAATCATGTGCATGTTTGTCCTCTGCCAGTGGTTCACCTATAAACATGGCAGGATTCACTATTCTGCATCAGACTATTTTAATCACTGGATTCGATATGGCTACTTCAAAGGCAGAAGCACTTTGAGATGCCAACGTGCCCTTAGGTTTCTCCAAAATGGCAAATAATGCATGTTCAACAAATAACGTCATGCAACATCCCATCACTATACTAGCAGCCTTCTCAATGGCGAAGGCGGTGACTGCCAAAGATTGTTTGCAAGGAAAGTGATTCCTCATCGCTGGGTCTAGAATCCCATTATAATATGCAAGGGGTTTGTACCACAACGTAGTTCTCTGCGTGAGGACTGCTTTCATAACTGTGCCATCTGTGTGCAAAAACAAAAAGAATTCCTCAGCATAATTAGGAATCCCTAAAACTGGAGCTGTGCAAATTGCCTTTTTCAATTAATCAAACCCTTCTTTCATTTCCTCAGTCCAAACTATTTTCTCTTGATTTGCCTGTGCTTTCTTCAGAGCTTGCAAAAAGGGCCTTATGTATGAACTGTAATCAAAGACCCATGCTCTCACATAGTTACATAGCCCCAAAAATCTCTGCATATGCTTTATCGTCTCTGGTTTTACTGTTTTCAAAATATCCTCAGCTCTCTCTCTCTCAGGAGTAACCTTCTTTCCTTCATGCAAATTAACTGGCCAATGTACAACACTTCTTGTTGCCATCACTGTAACTTCACTCTGTCGACTTGATATCCTTTGTCAGCAAGAATAATCATTAGCTGAACAGAATCGCGTCTGCACTTTTCCTCTGAGGTGCTACAGACCAATATGTCATCCACGTACTGCAACACAACACTTTCTAAATCAATATTGCTTAAGTCCATCCGTAGGACCCTATTGAAAATCGATGGAGACTCACAGTACCCCTGGGGTAAACGAGTGCTTTTCAGACGTGTTTGTCTGAACATAGATAACATCAGATCTTGCAAGTCTTTATGCAACGGGATTGAGAAAAATGCATTTTTCACGTCAATTACAGTGAAATATTATGCCTCAACAGTGGTATTACATAAGATTGTCGCAGGATTAGGAACTAGAGGGAACTCGGCCTCTACAATCTGGTTAATCAGTCTTAATTCTTGAATTATATGCCATGACCCTGCTTTTCAATCAAACATTTTATTAAAGGATTCATAGAAAACATATTGACATTGGCATAATATTATGTAATCACACAATTTGACAGGGATAACACCCTGCATGTCCGGGTGGCTGCAAGTTGACGGAGGGTCTAGTTATAGTCACTTTCCCCATGGGGCACTACGGCCATTGATGAGTATACTCCAGATCCCCCTTGTTGCCAGGGCAAGCCTCATTGGAGCCAGCGCGTTAGAGGGGGCCTTCTGGTGAGGCATGGGTATTTTTCGACATTGTCCATGAATGGCGCCCAGGTGCTCAAGAAATAGTTCAGGTTTCCTGTCCGAATCACCGTTACTTTTTCAGCCACCACAACTTCCCAACACTTTGACCACCATAAAGGGACCGAGGGGCCATCCACATTTTTCCAGAGCCTGGCCATTGCAACTTTCGCGGCTAATAGGAGATGTGTGCCGATCCGCAATGTCTGCCCGATAGTGGATAATCTCGTCCCCCAGGAGCATAATTCCAGGATCCCACGGGATTGCCAGCCTGGTGATTGCCCTAATGTGGTCAGTCACCTCCCTCCAATATTACTCAGCCTTAGGGCAAGACCATACTAGGTGGAATAAGGAGCCATTAGCAGCACACCCTCTCCAACAGCTTGGGGGAATTTCGAGAACTTCGGGATTGGCCTTGTTTAGCTGAGATGGGGTAACATAATATCTGTAACAAAATGTGTAGCCCCCTTCCCTATTGGAGATGCATTGTGTGCTCTTATGAAGTCTGGTCCAGATCTTACCCTATTCCTCAATCTCTATCTCTTGGCCAAGGTCTCTCTCCCAGTCTAGCATGTACTTTTCCTTCTTTTCAGGGTTCGTTCTATCTAACAGACGATAAAGTGTTGAGACCCTGCCCTTAGGGACGGTGGTTAGAGAAATCTCCAGAGCAGTCCCTTCTCTCTGACCGTTCTGTGGGAGACCCAATGTCGAAGTTGGGCCTAGTGGAACCTCTCGTTCTCCCCTACCCCAAACTTCTCTTTACACCGTTTGAATGAGATAGGGGAGCCACCCTCTAATAGATCTGACAGCTTCCCTAGCCCTCCCTCCCTTCCTCCCTGCTGCAAAACCGAGTGGGGGATTACCCGGGGAGAAATCAAGATTATTCCAAACACGGGTGAGTGGTCCCCTGGGGCCCCTATCACCCCATTTTCATGCTGCTGTCTTCCAAATGTGAGCAGACACAATTGTTGCTGAAAGGGGACCCTGATTTGCGTGTGCTTTTATTGGAGGCAGATGAGGGAGCTCTGATGGGGCCACAGGGCACCAGGCTTCTTCCAACTGATTCCACAAAGGTTGATCAATGGGCTGGGCCTATGTGTATGCATGGGAGCGTTGTGCTGTGTGTGCGTATCTAGTTACATCTGGGACTCCCATTCCCCCTAGCACTATCCCCCGGAGCATAATCCTTTTAGCTATTCTGGCTTCCCCCCACCCCAGACACATTTTTGGATGTTTCTCTGCAGGACGATCAGCTCGCTTGCTGGGATATTTACTGGGAGCGCCGCGCAATTCATTTTTACTGCAGCGATACGTCTGAACCAGGAGATTTCTTGTGACTCCCACTGCTTCAGATCTCACCGGAATTCTTCCAGAAGTTGGGGAAAGTTACACGAATAGAGGTGGGAAATGTCCTTAGGGATCCGATTGTAGATTCCGCCCATGGGATCCAGTGGTCGAAGTGTACGAAAAAAAGTAGTGGAACTATGTTCCGTACTGGCCTGCACTACTCCCCACAAACCCTATCGCCATGCCCCCTCCCATGCATAATACAAACCCCAAAACCCATGTTCCTGCTGTTTAGGGGAACGCTCAGTGCAGTGCACTGAAAGTGCAAGTTTCAACTTCTTCCTACACTTTTATTTTAAAATGAAAACATTCCGGAATGGTTTCTTTTTAAAATAAAAGTATAGGAACGGTAAAACTTAATTAAAAGAAGTATAGGAGCACAGCTCCCGACCGCTCCCGCTCACTTCGACCACTGATGGGATCAGTAATGTGGGACTAAGGGCTGGCTTTTAATTTTTGGTGAGATTTATTCCTAGCGCTGTGGACTTGCCTAGATTCACTTTGAACCCGGAGACCCGGCCAAATTCCTCCATTTCCTCCTATAGGGGCCCCAGGGATGAGTTCAATGCTGTCGCTGTGATGAGCACGTCATCTGCATATAGAGCAAGCTTGTACTCATGTTTCCCCACTGTGAGCCCTTTTATTTTTGGGTTTTACCGAATCCTGTTTGAGAATGGCTCCATAGATAAGGCAAAAATCAATGGCGATAGAGGGCAGCCTTGCCTGGTGCCTCTAGTTATATTGATCACCTCGTATCTAGCCCAGTTGACGCAGAGCTGTGTGGTGGGGTTATGATAATTAGCCATTACCCATCTTGAGATATTCGGGCCGAACCAAAAGTGTGCTGAAACCTTACTAATATACCCCCAGTCCACCAGATCAAAAGCTTTATGCGCGTCCAATGATAGTACTGCCATTTCCTCACCAGTCCTGGACGCACTCTCTATTAAGATCTATAGTCCGTCTGATATTGTCTTGCGTTCCCCTTCCCGGGATGAACCCCGTTTGATCGTGGGTGACTATGTCTGGGAGATGCGATCTTAGCCTTGTCGCCAAGACTTTCGAGAAAATGTTCCCGTCATTATTCATAAGGGCTATAGGTCTGTAAGAAGAAGCTTGGTTCGGGTCTTTCTCCGGTTTTTGGACTAAAATCGTTAACAACTCGGTGCCCAAAGACGTATTTTTTAGAGATTTAATAGCCTTCATGACTTCCTCCGATGTGATTGGATTTTCTAGGGCTGCCAGGGAGGCTGCGGGCTGTGGTTTGCTGGAGGGTAAGTAGTTGGGCAGATCCTCGTGGAAAGCGGGAGGGCCAGACATTACTGCTCTGTGGTGATTCACCAACTCTTCCATTTTGTCCAGAATAAACAGTTCTACCATTTGCTCCGATAAGACTCAGAATATTATTCCTGCTGTGAACTCTTCTCAGTTTATACGCAAGGACTTTGTTCGCTTTATTGCCTTTACTATAATAAAATTGTTTAGTGTAGGCTAACGATTTGGCAGTGCGATCAGCCCAGTGCATTTTGAGTGCCGTTTTAGCTCTCTTCCATGCTCGCTCGGTTTTCTGGGATCTACGGGACTGCAGCTCCTTTTCCAGCGATACTATCTCGCTCTCTAATTTGGCTGCAGCAATTTTCAAGATCCTCTTTTGCTCTGCCGCTGCGCTAATGAGGGTACCTCTAATCATTGCCTTCATGGCGTCCCAAATAATATCTAAGGCTGTGCCAGTGTCAGGCTGAGATTTTAAGCTTTGAGTCCGCAGAAGCTGCTAAACCCCTGACAATCCCCCTGAAGCGAAACACCCAGAACTAATCCTTTAAACAGTTCTGCATGTAGAACCTCCAAGGGAAAGGAGGAAGTGGATAAAATAAAAAAACCACCAGGTTGCATGTAGCACTAGGCCTAGACTTTGAACCTGCAGATGGAACAAGAGCATACAAAACATCCTGCATTTAATTCTACATGTGTCTACTTTCTTTCCAAAAACAATTAGACTGAAAACCATACCTGGTACTTCTTAGTGAGACCCTTGAGAAGTTTAATATACTTGCAGATGATTTAACCTTTCAATCTGTTCTGCTGTCACCCAAGACTTCAGTGGCTGCCCAAGGAGAAAACTTCTGCTAAATCTCCTTCTGTCTTTCCAGGATGCAGTTCTAAACAGTGAAGCCTGAGTATTGTTCCTTAGAGGCTAGCTGTGCTCAATTCTACCTGCCTTCCCCGACTCTCAAGGGTCCATGTAAATTGATGAGCTACTCCAGTGAGGAGTTTGACAAGTTCTAGCCAACTGTTTAGCACAAAGAGCTTAGGAGAAACAAACAGAGTCTGTGGTTGGTGCTTTGAAATCACAAATGAAAACTGACTTGTCTCCCTTAAACGATGCTGGTTACTGCACACGCGCGTTGAAGACTCTCAGGAGAAACAACCTGTGCACACGCGCAATATTCAGGATTTGAGACGCGCTGCACCCGTGCTGATGATCACTACTCCTTTTTAAAGGGCAGTCGTGCAGTATTCCTTAAAATTGTGACGCTCTCCACCCATGTTGAAGAACACTAATCCTTCAAGTTTGTGCATGCGTGAGACCAGAAGGATGTCGTGGACCCGCACACACGCACTCCAAAGTCTAGTGACAGGCTGATCCGCACACACGCGAAGCCCACACTGTTGAACACTGGGAACATGAATGGAAAATCCAAAAAAATCAGAGAAGCGCCTCCACATAAGATGAACGGTGACTCCCTCTCCCCACGCGCTCTAGCCGTCACGCGACGGGCTTTTCAGGCAACAGCTCACGCTCAATATTTGGAACAGGATTCACAATTAAACAAGTTTTTTGACAGTCTGAAGAGTTAACTTGTCAATTAAAATCGAAAAGTCTGTATCCATGCGCTTGCTTTTTAAAAGATGAGTTGTACTAGCTAATTGACTCATTACGTGGAATCTCCGAAATATTTACTACTAAAGTTTCCAATCTCCAAAAGAAAGTCCTTTCACGTATATTTAACTATAAACGCTAAATCCCTGCACCTATTTACAGGAAAGATTCTTCAAACATGAAAGTCACTTATGTCAAGTTTTCAGGATGTATCACAGCTTCCAAGACTTGTCTCTTGGTTGACAAGATGCTGCACTGCACTCCAAAATCTTCCAATGGCTCACTGAAGACCAAAATCCCTAAAGGCCCAAACAAAAACTGGAGCTGCTTAGTTAGATGCCCTCTCGGCTGGGCATCAGAAAATGAAAGGCAGTTTAGAATGGTCATTGCCAGCCCATCTGCCTACTACAGCCAATCAGGACTTTTGCTGGGAGCCTCCATCTTGGCTAGGGACACTCTCCAAGCCCTGCTAAGGAAAGTTAAGGCCAAACCAACCACATAACATAATCCTTCCCACTAACTCCCCAAACTCCCCTGAATTTCACGTGCTGTACCTGACAGCCAGGAGTTGTATTCTCAGTGAAGTAGTTAATGAGGGTTTCACCGGTTTCCCTTTTTATGCTTTCGTCCAGGAGAATAGTGTCATACAGCTTCCATAATCTTTGGGAGGGTGAAGGGGTCCTGTTATGCTAAGATTTGCAGAGACTGGGGCATAGTCTAAGATTGTTCGATGTGGATGGCTATATTTTCCAGGCTTGGGTAGATGGCACCCGAGACAAGGAGGAGGTCCATACGCGAGAAGCCCCTATGTGCGTGAGAGTAGTGAGTGTAGTCCATCGACCCGCTGTTATGCAGTCTCCATGCATCTATAGTCTCTGTTTCCCTAAGGAGGCTAGCCAGGGAAAGGGCGTCTATGTAATCTGTCCTGGTCGGGGGGAGAGTTTTGTCTACCAGGGGATCTGGAACCAGGTTAAAGTCCCTACCCATAATCAGGACCCCCTCTGCGAAGTACAGAATCGTTGCGATCTGGTTGGCAAGAAACTTGTCCTTGGCAGCGTTGGGGCAATAAACCAAGATTATGGTAATGGGGTGCTCCACGAGGTGTCCCTTCACCAAGAGAAATCTCCCACCTGGGTCCCTTTTGACTGTGATGTTTGTTAGGGGAACCCTCTCGCTCAGCAGGATTGCTACCCCTTGCTTTTTCTCTCCAGATGTGGCAAAGAACCCCTTTTTGTACCTTCTGAATTTAATGCGCTTTTCATCGGCATGCAGTAGTTGAGTCTCCTGGAGCAGAACCACATTTCCCTCCAATAGCCACAGTTTGTGCTCCACCGACCTGTGTTTCCCTGGGTAGTTAAGGCCTTGGACATTCCAAGTGAAGATTCTGATTTCTTTCTCATCCTCTGGTAGGGCTAATAGGGGTTAGCACCCAACTCGTGATGAGGCCCAATGTGTTGCATTTAGTAGCTGAATGTAGGAGGTGAGGTAAGCTTCTACCAACACTCTCCAAACTAACCCTGTCCCTTCCCCTGACCCTCCCCCGAACCCGCTCAAACTTACCAACCGGTAGGATAAAACACATCCCACCTAATAGGGCAACTGGTGGTGCTCCAGCACCGAGCAACTGAGGCCAACCGGGCCCAACGCAACATATATAGGAGTGGCAACATCTCTGCTGCAGCAGAAGGAGGTGCAGTGGGCAACGGAATTTTCCCAAGAGGCTGACCAGACTTAGCCAGATCCCTCAGCCCTCCCTCCACCCTAAGGCCTACCCCGCTTCAGGGCCCACATCACTTACACCCCTGAGATGGTGGAACGAGAACTTGTGTGGGTGAACCCCCACAGTCTCCCAATGGGGATACTCCAACCGTAAGAAGAACAGCGACGGAAGTAATCAGTCCGGCATGGGGGGCTTCGGGGCTTCCGAGAGGGGCCATGGACCCTGCGTCTTCTGCTGACCCTCATCCATGACGCTCCCGACTGTTTCTTGGGGGGGGGCTCTGGGGGACATCCTCTGCTTCTGACGCTCCACTTCCTCCACGGACGCCTAAACATATTTCAGCCTCTCTCAGTGAGTGGATCTGGTGGTGGGATCCCTCCCAAGTAAATTTCACCGATGTCGGGAATCCCCAGCGGTACGGGATACCTTTGTCCGCAGCCATTCCGTTAATACCTTAAGGCCCTTTCGCTTCTGAAGTGTTGAGTTTGCTAGATCTTGGTAAAGCCAGATAGTCGAGCCTCTGAAGTTGATTTGTTGCATCAATCTAGCTTCCTTCATGATCTCCTTAACTTTGTAGAAGTGGATCCTTGCCAAAACGTCCGGCAGAGAGGTGGTAGATTGCCTCGGGACCATTCTCTGGACACGGTCCAGCTCAAGCGGGGTGCCGTCTAGGAGTTTTATGATGAATCTAAATAGATCCGACACATATCCCTCCAGGCCTGAGTCCAGGACAGTTGTTGGAATGCCCCTGAGGCAAATGTTGTTGCTCCTCAATCTATTTTCAGCATCCTCCTGTTTCGCCTCCAGCAGTTCGCACCTTGCCTTTAGGGTACCGATTCTGTCCTGCCCTCGTTCCCATTCGATTTCTGGTCACACCACTCATTTTCCAACTCTGCCGTGCGGGATTCTACATCCGCCACTCTTTTGTCCAGGAGTTTGATCTTCTTCAAGACCTATTCAGTGCCCTTCTAGATATCCTTAGTCAGGGCTTCAAGCAGGTCTTTAAAGTCTGATTTAGTGGCAGACTGTGGCCGACTGGATATGGCCGGTTCCGGAGGATGATTCCTGTGGCATGTCCCCCTTCTTCACCTTTTCCGAGGTGGAGCTGCTCATGAACACCGCTATGTCTGCCTGTTTGGTTAATTTGCCGCTTTTTGCCATTTGGCCTGGTGAATGCGGATGACTGGAGATGTGATGAGCCCAGTTGTGCTTCGTTCACTCTTCTCCCTTGCCAGAGCTCAGGGGGGGTCCAAAAGGAGGCTCCCAATGTGGGGGTGTGGACGTGCATGGGGATAGGTGACCAAATTCACTTATGAGGACCGTAGAGAGCACACACCGTTGTGTTATTGGGAGGCTTCACTCCCTGATAGACCAGTGCCAGGCCCACCAGGTCAAACTGGGCTAAGCACTATGGTGTGGGGCCTGCAGATGGTCAAACACTCCTTCAGGATGGAGGTCCACAGGATTGCGCTGCAGGGTGCCCGCGGTGAAATTGATGGGAGGCACCCCGCCAACCTGGAGCGAGTCACGGTCGCCGGCACTCACCTAATGTCCTCCAGCCTGCACTGATGTCCCGCCAGGATTGGGGCAGCACGGTGCTGCTGGCGCTTCAAAAGGTGTGCCTCAGAGGCCTTTCCTCCTCAGATATCCCCAGGAGCACACATTCCACCGGCCTCCACAGCAGAGGATGTTCTTCGGGTCTCAAGGTCCCCCAGATGCCAGGTTCAGCTGGTGGGTCATAGGCTTGGGGGGGCCCCGAGGTTCAAGCCACGTAGCTGGGCGCAAATCCAGCCGCCTCCTCCCACTGGCAGAGCGCGTGATGATGCCAGCAGAGCTTATGGGGAGAGGGTGGAGGCCAGCTCGCAGGAGGGGATCCAACGTTGCGGCGAATCCAGGAGGCACAGGGAGCTTGTCCAAGGGCTGGGCGATCCGGACACCAGGCTGGGCTAGGCAGAAGGTTGCAAGCTGTTGCAGAGTGCGCTGCAAGCCTAGTGGGTCCGCGCAGTGGGAGGGAGAGCCACTGACCCGGTGGGGAAGGCAGGAGGAATCCTCGTTGGCTCAAGCACTCGGAGACAGGCTTCGGTCGTTGCTGCACAAGAGGGAGGAAGCCCGAGCCTGCAAGCTGTCACGGGCTGCCCTCCGGCAGCCAAGTCCTTCCATAGACATCATCACGCTTGGAAGGCTCCTCCAGTTCCGCGGCAACGACGAACCAGCCATGGTGAGGGGTGCTGCACTCCCGACTGAGGCAGCAGAAAGAGGCATCAAACAGCTCCAGCGGCTGAAGGTGGGTGTCAAATCTTGCCTTCTGGGTGAGTCAGATTGAGCATATTGGGCAAGTGGGATCCTTGCAGCTGAGGTACACCGGCGCTCTCCAGTCAGTCGCGCCAGGTCATGGATGCCGCTCTGTCTGGCCTCCTCTCTTAAAGTGTGCCAGTGGAGGATATGTGCACGGTTTTCCTTGCCGTGTTGGGCGGGAATGCTCCCCTGCTGTTTTCTCTGCAGTCAGAGCGGCACATCACTAGATCCTGCAGCCGACTCATGTCCCGTAGCATAGGGATGTCATCTTCCCAGTTCAGCACCAAACCGGACCGCGGAGCCAGAGTAAATCCGCTCAATGTCTGGAGCACCTCAGGAGCTTCTACGGAGCCATGCTTCACGCAGCGGCTCCACGCCACGCCCCCACTTTCCATATTTTTAATCAGATAGATCGCAGTATTACATGGTGACTCTGACATCACTAGGATGGCTAGTTCCATCGAGATATAGGATACCGTCATGCTCGAGGTAAAATTGCTCTTGGTTTCAATTTAATCTTCACTTCAAAGCCTCCTTCAACAGGCCTACGTCATAGGGGCCTGCCGTCCATAATGAAGCTGGCACTTTCGCAATGTCTTCCTCAAAATACTTGGGACTTTTTTCTGCTAATATCATTTTCTGAGGAACCTCTCGTTTAATTGCTCTCACCCAATAAGTAATACTCATCTCAAATATGACTTCATCATCTGATGGGTGATCTCTAAACAGTGACGTCAGTCATTCTGTAACCTTCCCCAATGGCAATCACTGAGCACCATCGTCTGCCATCATGATCATTCCATCAAGCAAAGCCATTTCTCCTTGCACCATGGCTGCTTGTAATTCTAAACGAAAGATTTGTCCTTCCGCTTCATCCATAGGTATCTTTGGCCTGAATAAAAACTCATCAGGTATTCTCATAGTCCTGCCCACTAAACCTGGCAGCCCTGTTAACAAAATTCGTACACCATAGCGAAACACTTCTGGTTCTAAGGGCATTCCTCATATGGCCACTTGTCCTGCAAATGCCACAATAAATTCACTAACATTTAAACAGTGCATTCCTAGTGTTGAACACACTATGCCTTCATCAGTGAATGAAATCGTCATGTTTAACTTGGTCATTAAATCTCGACCCAATATATTAACAGGTGTCTGCCTTGAATATAGCAATGACATCGACATGTGACAATCTCCTATAAAGACTGGAATGAAAAATTCTTGCCTCCTATACTGACATCAACCCTCGGCTACTCTTGAGGATTGGGCATCATCGATAGTATTGAACACATCAAGTCTCCCAGTGAGCTGTCCTATTGTGGATACAGTCTCACCCATGTACCTGTAAAAGGATTCCCTCCATCGACAGTGACAACCCCTACACTAGGAGTCATTAACTGTCCTGTGCTCGTGCTTTGCTGTATCTGCATGGACGAATGCTGTGACTGCCCTTGTGGCAGATTCATTGTTGCCTGTTGTGTCTGTAAATCTTGCTGCACTCTCTGCGCTTGTGTTTGCTGCACTGTTTGATTCTGAGCAAACCCATCTCCATTCTGCTGCGAAAATGCATGCGAGTGAAGTCCCCCCTCTCAAAAATTGATTATTCTGTACGAATCCTTGACTTCTACATGTGCGAGCAAAATGACCTGTCATACCACATGTCCAACATATAGGCAGAGGTCTCCCCATCTGTCCTCCCTGCATGCCTTGATTATCATTCTGCATGTTCTGGAACCCACTTTGATTGTTCTGAAAGTTCCCTGATTATTCTGAAAACCTCTTCCTCGAAAACCTCCCCTTCCCCATGGTATAAACCCATTATTACCTTGGCCAAACTGCCTTTGGTTATTAATTTGTGGCATGTTTGTTGCAAGCTCGATCCATCTCCACCCTTCAATGGCGCACTTGGAGAGTTTTTTCTGCACTTACTTTGCCTCTTTCCCTTTCCTAATATTGTCTTTTTTGCTATTCTTTTCTTGCAAGAGTCTGCAATAATGTGCAATGGTCGCTGTATCTCTGACCACGGTTTGGCTTCCGTATCCACTAGCTTCTGAAGCTGCTTCTGTACTGGTTCTGGCAACACCTCACATAATATATGATAGAACACAGGTATAGATTTCCCTCAAGACTCGCGTGTCTCCAAGCTCCACTGCTCTTGGAAATTCTGAATGTAAACAAGCGGATCGTCCCCTTCCTGGATCTTTTTAGTCATTATATTTCCCATATCTGACGTGTCCAGATACAGCACTCTAAGCGCTTTCCAAACTGCTGCTCTGCAATTATTGAACTGTGTTCCATCATGAGCAGTGTTTACCGTGGTAACACTAGAATATCCTGCTCTTGAACAAACGTTATCAGCCCTCTCCCCAAGGATAGCGATTAGGAGACCCTTAATGTCCCCTATAGCTAACATATTACCTCCTGTCATTTTCTCTAATTCATGTATCCATTTCCCAGCGCCAGAAGTTGAACTCAGGAGTTTGCACCTCAAATTATCCTTGTCCATCTGCGGCCAAGGTTTGTACTGTGGTGTGTCCCCCTCCCTTCTCTAACAACGGGAACTGTGAATCCCCAAACTCACTCTCATATCCTATTGTTCGTCTATCCAGAGCAGGGACAACAGCTCTGCACCGCCGTCTTCCTGGCAGTGACCTTAACCTGCTTACATAAGGTGGCGAGTCCCCCTCTGACCATGGGACCTCCTTTAGGTAGTTCGAGCTGCATCAATGATTCTGATGCCCGAAAATATAGGTAGGTCTAAATCTGACCATCTTACTTCCTTATCCATTGAAAAACAACCCTCCGGTCCATATGCGTTACCTCCCTCCTCCCCACGAAGGCTTCTCTGTCTTCGTCTGACATCTCCTGTACCCAACTCGTGTGACCTCTCTCTTCTTCGTCTCTATCCAGAGTAAGTCTATCTAGAGACATCTCTTTTGGCTCGATACTACATGAAGCAACCTCTTTATTGTACAACTGTGTACTCTCAAGTCGATCATTTTTGCCCTTTCCTTTCAATTCTTTCTTAGTTTTCATGTCATGATAGAATTTATCGATTGCGTCCCAATGCTTCTAGAGTCAAACTCATCCTCCAGATTTGCCCTAGACGGACGTGGTATTGGCTCGTGTTCTGGGAAGAACTCTTCTCAATCTTCCCATGACACTACTGGATCAGGATCCATTACCTCCTTCTCCATGCGATCAAGATCGCTTCCTCTCTGCCTTCTCTTTGTTCTATTTCATTGTCAAACTCTCTTTGCTTCCTCTCGTACCCTGTCTTCCTCTCTTCTTTTCGTATCTCTTCTCTCATTTGCCCTTTGTATTGCTTCATCTCTTCATCTTTGCATTATTTTATCCCTTAATTTCTGTTCTTCTTCTTCCATTTTTTTCCTTTCTAGTCTGTTCGGCTCTTCAATTGCTCTCTTTCTTTTGTCATATTTTTGTTGCGCCTTCGCTCTTTCCGGTTTCTTTAATTGCTCATCTTGATACAATTGTTCCCGTCTTTGTCTATCCTTTCTTTTTGCCCCATCATCTTTCAATCTTTCTTCCCTTTCTTTATCCTTTTTACCCTGCTCATCTCGATTTTCCCTTTGCCTTACATCCTCGATGCCTTTACCATCGAGTTTGAGCAAAATCTAACCACCCATCCATTCGTCCTGTATAAGCGCCAACTCATCCATCTTATCCTTTTCTCCTTTCAATCTCTTTATTTCTCATCCTATATCTAAAGATGTACTTGGTCGAAAGCATTTCTCCTTATCGTGTCTCTCTTTGTCCCTCGGACCTAAGAGATTACATCTCTCTCAGTATTTTTCTCTTGGCACTCGTCACTGCTTTGTGCAGGCGACTCATATGCTGGGTTGCTATAGCCTGTTGTTGCCTTTAGCTCCCTCAATGGGTAGAGCTTGTCATTTTTCTGAATCAATGTGTTCTGACCGCGGTTGAATTTACCGCGACCGGAATGTTTGCATGAGAAAGGTGCAAGCTACCAAAAGTTTGCATCTTTCTCATGCGAACATACCCACACCCCCACCCACAACACACCCATGACACCCCACCACCCACACCCTCTACACACCCACATGCAGCACCAGTTCCCTTTCAATTCCGTGATTGGGAACTGGCGCTGCAGGGTCCTTTTCTTTTTTTTCTTTTATATGGGGCTGCAGGGGTTTCCCCCGCAATCCCCGCTCACTATACTATTTTTAAACTTACCTGCAATGCTAGCACCAAAAGTTCGAACTTCTGGTGTTTGAACTTTTGGTGCTAGCATTTGTAGAACTTTTTGTGCATGCAACTGTTTAGATAAAGTCTTTTTGTACAAAACCATCTTTGTTACGATCACTGTCTGCTTCAGGTGCGGCGGGTGGAGCAGAAGGCTCCTCACCCCCCTCTTGTAAATTGTAATTGTAAATGGTTATTTATAACGCGCTTAATACCCAGAGGTTTCTAAGCGCGGACCAGGGGATCAAACCTGTGTTGCTGCATGTCGTCTTGCTTCCAAGGCGAGCACGCTGCCACTGAGCTATCCTTCCGAGATACATTAAGTATTGAAATCTACAGGAGGTGGGTCTTCTCTCTCCTCCTCGTACATTTTCCAGAGCTCTAAGCTCGATAGTCGCTTGTCTAACTTTTTTCCGGTATATACAGCATGCAAATATGTCATCATATGCTGCAGGACTACGTTCTATAGTGATCCCCCTTGTGGCCATGGCATGAACATTTTATCTGCGGTTCCTTTAACCCATTCTGCACTGTACTGTCCAAGTTAAGGCGCGTGTTTCGGCAGCTGCTTGCAAAGGTGTATAAGCGGAGTAATATCCTCCATTTTGACACGTCACTCTTTGACCGTCAATACTCACCGTGCACCAATCGTCGCAGGCTCCAAACCCTCTATATCACGATTTTTACTTTAATCTTCTAAAAATGTCATCAATTCAAGTTCATTAAATACAGGCTTAATTTTTTTTAACTCTCGTGTGTCTCCTTTTTACGTTTATCAATCTTGTCTATTATTTTGTCATCATTACACAAACACATAAAATAAAACAGACAAACATACTCGGCCGGCCACTTGTATCTTAGCCTTTTTCCTTAAGACTTACCCTGCCTCTAAAAATACTCCTACGGAGTTTGATCAGCCCTCCTTAAACCCGTGTTTAACTGGGTTTGTCTAATACGTCATCCGCTACGGGACCCTACGTGCTGTTCCTTCTGTTACATTCTTTAAAACGCAGGTATCTAGGCATACTCTTATCGTGGCCTCTCCTCACAATAGTTCTTAATTGCTTGGCCTCTCCTCAAGTCAATTTACTCTATATTTAACACTCATTATTCTCAAGTTGCTTTACCTCAGCCTCCCTCCGTTACTTGTTTTCCCCTTATCACTTTCTCCACTCACTGCCCATACACAATTTGGCCACCTCACTCAGTTTTACTCAGCATTCGTATGTTCGACTTCCGACTCTCGGGATCGCCCGCCTCATTATCACCTCTTCAACTTTTCATTCGTTCAGCTTCCTGTAGACACCGGGAGGGGATTCTGTAGAAACCAGGGGACCCGTCTCACCCTAGCTTGCAAGCTTAAATATTTTAACTAATACTCCTATCTACAGGGAGCTTCACGTCCTTTCAGCCGAATGGCAGAGGTCATGCGATATTGCCTTGACCCCAAAGCTTACTTATCTCGATGGGTATCTAACCATCCTGGTTCTGCTACCATGTGAACTGGGTGATCTTCAGCCCTTTAAGATGAGTAGCAGTACCCTTGAGATGGATGGGGATGCAGACTTTATTCATACATCAATAATAGAAACAACTCAGGTAGTTGGCAAAAGTTAAGTGTTTTAATGTCAATTATTTAAAACAGGGAGTACAACGGATGTCTCAGCGCAAATTCTCTCAATACTTTTAAAGAAAAAACTCTAATTTATAGCAAAAAAATTATCATAGGTGACGTTTAACCTATGCATTACTAACGTCATCCTGCGTGACAAACTACAAAAAACTATTGGAGAAAGTGATAGGGTCTAAGGGAATATCTAAGTGTACATTCTATACTAGTAAGGGACAGTGAGTGAAAGTAATTGGTTTCTTAACATCAGGTGGGGCAACTAAGCCCTCCCTTCAATGTGGCCACTATGAACCTCACTAAATGCACAGCGTCCCATTGGTTCTACAAACTATAGGACCCTTAATTACGTGGTCCCCTACAATTAGTTGGAACTCTAACCTTCGTCAGTACTTTTCCACCTATGTCTAGCAGCATGCAGACTGGACTTCCAGACGTTGGCAAGCTCGTCTCAAGCAGAGCTTCCACCAATTAGCATATACATCTATCATCACCTAAGTGGTCTGCTGGCAATTAAGACTTTGAACTTGTCCTTGGGAGTGTTGTTAGCTCTGGAGAATTCAGGGGAGTGAAGGCACGCTCTGCCCTCATGCCTAGGTGTGATAGTCCTGTTCGTCCAGCTTCATCCTTCCACGTGACTGGAGACCATGATTTCAAGCTTCTGGTGTATTAAAATACTATTTTCTAATAGATGTCTGACGTCTTCCTTGTTTTGTTCCTGCCTTCTGCACAGGAACTGTTCTTTCACACGATTTTGTATCCAATGTCAGCTCACCCCAACCTGATAAGACCGTGGCTTCTTGGCTTGGCTTAATGGCTCTTTCAACCTCACCTTTCTGAGATTCACTTTGTAATTAATTTGTTTTCTTACTGAGACACACTGGAAAAAAGGCACTTCCTTTTTTAGCCCAGCTCTGCTATAACACATAGTGGAAACAGCCATCCTTTACTTACTCATGCTTATATGTATATGTTGGCGCATGTTGCAATCTATTCACTATAAAGCTAGCCTCAAGAATACTTTGTCTTCTTGTGTTTCTTTGCATCTGTACATGTGTAAAACAGCTTGACATCTTAATCATTTATGTGGAATAAGATTCTTCACCTTGGTCCCAAGATGTCACTTATCCTTGATACTCTCTTGATGCGTTATAGAATATCTGCATTTCTTCTATGTACGTCAGCTCGAATCTGCATGACGTCACCATTCGTCTTGGTCATTCATTTCCTCTGCTTCTTCCATGATTTCATTCAAATGGCCATCATATTTTCTCATATGCAAGTATGGATTTCTCAATGGGAATCTTGCTTCCAGGATTCTCTTTGGTATCAGTATTCTTATTGGTACCGCACGTGTCTCACACTCAGGCTTCCAACATATAGGCTCTATGGGTGGCGTGGTTGAGGTGGGGGTACTTGGCTCCTTCTCTACACTTGGTTGACACTGTGTTATGGGTACAGACAGTAGATGCATTCTACATCCTGGTCACCCACGTAGATATTCTTCAAGTCGCAGGTGGAGCAGCCTTGAAGAAGTTTTTCTTAGCCTTTGGTTCAGGAGCAGCCATGGTGGTGTGAAGAGGAAGCCTCCAACAGGCCTCAACCCTGAAGTGGCAAAGATTTGCCAAATAGGGGAGCCCCAGGCATGTAGAAACACTCCCAACCACCACAATAGGACAAAAATATACAGGCTTTCGAAAATGTCCACATTTTGATGATAGCCGTAGAAAAAAGTGTGTAGTTCGTCGAATGAAGAAGAGAACTTTCAGAGGACTCCCAACACTTAAACGTGTGGTAAAAAAAACTGAAGATGTTTTCCAGGGGTGGAGCTAAGGGTGTCTTTGGCTGCTGGCCAATATGACCCAAAACCACTCTAAGAGAATACTAAAGTGACTGCAGTTTCAAATTTAAATGTTAACTGCCTTAATGTTACTGAAGATTCCCAGCCGGATGACTGGGAATATTGAAACAGCTTGTTAATCTATGAAAGATACCAATTCTGGAGTACTATCTCTCCAGTGCTTAACTCTCAGCATTCAGGAAGTCACAAATTCACAAAATCCTATCTGTGGTGCACACTGCAGTGCTCGGAAACCCATGGAGAAGAGTCCTTTTATATAGCAAGAAAAGTTGTAAATGTATATAAACACTTGCTACTATCAACAGTTGCAGAGTAAATGTTTTCCTTTAAGGGAAAGGAAAGCTTTCTTTTCAAATGTTAAAGGTTTGGATCTGCTAAGTTTCAGGCTCTCTTAGCTGGGAAGGGGTGTACTAGTGGTATCCTGCAAAGTCTCCAAAGGACCAAAAGCTGTTTGGCTTGAGGCCAAAGCAGTCAGGACTGGGATGCCCAACCAGGCCCGTGGGGAGGTGTAGGTCTAGACTCCCCAGGCAGACAGGAGGGGGTGCACTGTGAGTGTCCCCTGCCATGGGGAACAAGATGGGGAGACCATGGGATCCTCTGAAAACCACCCCAAGGCTCAGCATCGCTGGCTTGGGGTGCTGAGTCACCACCTTGGTGGTCCCCAGAAGCATGTAGGCGACCTTGATGCGGAACCCCACATGTATTCCAGTGGATGAAAATGGGGAAACCATGAGCCAGAGAGGTTACATTTCATTATTATTTTTAATATGACATGTTTTATGGATGTTATACAAGAGAGTTTTCTCTATTATTTCACTAAGTGTTGGAAGATCTCACAAATGGGTGGATATATTCAGCACTTATGAATATCACTGAAAATCTCATAGTGAAGAAGAATTAAGTACACCAGTAGATCCAAAGCAGTTATTGACGCTTATACGATCCTAGGAACTTCATGACACAGCATGCATCATGTACAATCGGATCCCTTCATGAGAAGGTTTGCAGTCGTATTGTTTCCCCTGGCTTGCTTTTTTATATCATTTATTTTATTTTAATTACTTAATGCGAACTAGGTTTCTCTGGTAACATCATTTTGGCTTTTTATTGCAATCTTGGGTAGTTTCTCCTTATATTTTATTATTTTCTTTCTTTTAATTTCTTTTGGTTCCTTGTATTACCGCGCTACTCACAGGTGAGGGTGCCTGTCCTCACACAGACTCCCTGGACTCGTACTGGTTGATGTTTTTTAGTCCTATTTTTGTTTGTTTCTTCCACACACAGGGACTTGCCCAGTCCATGATCTAGTTCTACTGGGGACAGGCCCGGATAAGACACTTACTGGCTTTTAAGCCATAGCATCTCTTCATGAGAATGTTTACAGTCATGGTGCTCCCACTGACTTGCGTTTTTATTTCATTTCTTTTAACTAGGAACAAGTTACTTATACATGTAATTTCTGTTCTCTAGCATGGGTCTGACATGTATTCACATGCTCATGAATATTTCCTGTCGTCATGCTGGGAATCCGTAGTAAAAAAGGAAAAAACTGTTTTGCTTTAGCCTGCAAACTGCATTTCTCCTCTAAACCAATCACTGTCCTTTGGATCACGCTGCCCACATCCAATGGCAGTCGTCTCCCTAAACCATCTGGCCATCTTCAGATTTGGGATAGCACGTAAAGTGGCAATATGAACGAAGAAGAGCCACAGAGGGGAAGGAAGGAGGGTTCACATGTGAATCCATGCCAGAAGCATGCTGGAGAATTGGAGTCACAGGGAAGTAACTTGTTCCTTCTCCAGCATGGGGTATGGCATGGATTCACATGCTCATGAATACGATTACACAGCAGCACATATACACAACCATGGGAGGTGGTAAGGCTCAACAGAAGCAACACATTTACCCCTTGAACAGACTCCCCTCACGCAAATAGGTTGTGAAGCACCACTTGGCCGACCCAGGACTCCTCCCTGGAATCCCTGTTGATGCAGTAGAACCTTGTGAAAGTGTGCGTAGATCTCCACATAGCAACCCTGCAGATGTCGAGCAGAGGCACACCAGAAAGAAATGGTGGTGTTGCTGCGATAGCTCTGGTGGAATGGGTTCTCAGTTGGCCTGGTAAAGGCCTGTTGGCCAGATGATCACAGTGCATGATACAGCCGGAGAGCCACCTGGAGGTGGAAGCTTTAGACAAGGACTTCCCGTGATTCGCAGGTCCAAAATTGACGGACAAATGTGAAGTCTTCTGAAAATCCTTTGTGCGTGCCACATAACACTTCAAGGCAGAGCAACGTCCAGCAAATGCAATGCCTTCTCAGCGGGCGACAAAGGATTCGGGAAGAAGAGTGTTAGAAGCAAAGGCTTGCTGAGATGGAATTCAGAAGAAACCTTTGGCATAAAAGATGGATGGGCCCTTAGTAACACCCTCGTAGCATTGAAAGACAAATAGGGTTGCTTACAGGAGAGTGCCTGAATCTCCCCGACCCGGCGGGCAAAGGTCATGGCGACTACGAAAGCAGTCGTCCATGAAAGGAACTTCAGAGGGGCCAGATGCAAAGGTTTGAAAGGAGGCCCCATCAGCTTAGTAAACACAATGTGGAGCTCCCAAGCCGGAGCAGGAGACTTCACTGGTGGAAATGTCCTGAAAAGGCCCTTGAGGAACTCCTTGACAAGCCTTTGTGACCACAGCGAGGGCTTGCCCGGAGTCCGTGTATACTTGGATATGGCTACCAGGCGCACCTTGATGGAGGCGTGAACCATACCAGCGTTGGCAAACGAAAGCAGGTATGGAAGGAGCTGTAATCCGCAAAGGCGTAATCTTCAGAGTCCTGCACCACACTGTAATCGCTTCCATTTGTGGCCCTAACAAGGCAGCAAAGATGAAGCCCTGGTCTTAGCCAGGATTTTCTTTCAGTCCAGCGGCAGAGCGTGATGGTCAAACTCTATGGCTGCAGGAGCCAGACCATGAGGAACAGTGATGCTGGGTCATGATGCAGCATCGATCGGCCATCTCTGGCGAGCTCGTCGGGCAGTGGAGGCAGCCAGATGGACAGTGCCACTGACAGACAGAGCAGGTCCAGGAACTAGATCTGCTGTGGCCACGCTGGAGCAATGAAGATCATCCTGCAATGATAATGTCTGAGTGTGTTGATCACACATAGCATGAGCGGGATTGGAGGGACGACATACAGGGAGAGCCCCTCCCCTGGGAACGAGAAGGCATCCCCCAGGCTCCCCGGGTTGATCGAACCTGCTGACAAACCTCTGGCACTTGAGTTGGCCGCCGTCGCAAAGAGGTCAATCTAGGGTTGACCACACTTGCTGAAGAGACAGGATACTTGTGCCTGCCAAAGCTCCCATTCGTGGCAGGACCACAGCACCATGCTGAGAGTGTCTGGGATGGTGTTTTTGATGCCTGCCAGTGAAAGAAGAGGAGTAACATGTTGGGAAGAATGGCCCAGTGCCACAGGGCTTGGGCCTCCCTGGAAAGCGCTGGAGGGCGCGTCCCTCCTTGCTTCCGGATGTAGAACATGTTGGTGGTGTTGTCTGTAAAGATGTGCCCCACCTTCCCCTTCAACTGAGGTAGGAACAACTTGAGGGCCCAGAAGACTGCACAGAGTTCCAGGAAGTTGATATGGAGGTCCTTCTCTTCTGGGAGCCAGAGTCCCCTGGTATGGGACTGTCTTGTGTGGGCCCCCCTCCCTTCCAGGGAGGAGTCTGTGGTGACCATGGCCTTGAATGTAGGCATCTGGAAAAGAGACCCTTTCATGAGATGTAGCCATACTCCCCACCATCGTAGAGCTTGCCGAAACTCCCGGTTGAGAACGACCTTGTCCATCCAAGTGCCTGTGATCTGCAGCCACCGTGCATCCATGAACTCTTGAAGAGGCCTCATCTGGAGCCTGCAGAATGGGACAAGGTGAATGCAGGAGGACATCATGCCTAACGACGACTTGATGGCTTGCACTGTTGCGTTCTGCGCCTACGACAGGTGCTGCACTCTCCCAAGGATGGCAGTCACCTTCTGCTTCGAAGGCGTCACCAAGCATGTGACCGGGGTGAAGCGGGCAACCAGGAACAAAGCTGGGATGGCTCCAAGCAGAACTTCGGATAGTTGATGAAGAACCCAAGATCCGTCAGAAGGCGAATGGTCTCCGTAGTGTGCTGGATTTTCAGCGTGTGAGAGCGGGCACAGATCAGCCAGTTGTCTAGATATGGGTAGACATGAATCTCCTTGAGGCATAGATGTGCTGCCACCAGAGCAAAAAACTTTGCGAACACTCTAGGTGCTGACTTCAGGTCGAAGGGCGGGGCCTTGAAGGGAGAGTGCTGCACCTGGACCTCAAACCGTAGGAACTTCCGATGTTTGAGTGAATGGGGACGGGAAAGTAGGCGTCCTCCAGGTCCAAAATCCCCAGGCAATCCTCTTCCTCCAGCTGACCGAGCACGTGCTGCAACGTGACCATCCTGAACTTTTGGGATTTCAAGTACTTGTTGAGGCATCTTAAGCCTAGGATTGGCCATTATCTTCCGGACTTCTTCCGTATCAGAAAGTATCTGGAGTACACTTTGGAGCCCCCAAGGCGCGGGGGCACGGGCTCGATCACCCACTTCTTAATACGGCCTGAACCTCCTCCAGCAGCTGTGCCATTTGCAGTTCTTGACGCGCCGCAGGAGGAATTTGAGGACACCTGTCTTGGAACTCCAAGGTGTGTGCCTGACTAAGAATGTCCCGCACCCATTTGTCCATGGTGATGGCCTTCCACTCGTTGACCAAATTCGCTAGTCGGCCTCCCACTGAACTTCCCTCTTGAGGATGAAAAGGACGACCTTTGCTGTTGCAATCCTACCAGCGAGCATGCCATCTCTGTCTTAATCATCCGGAAAGATTTCGTCCACAGTCTTGCCAAAAAGGTTGTCCCCATCAAGGGGCATATCCACCACCTTGGACTGAACATCCGCCCTGAAGTTGGTGGTTTACAGCCACCCCTGTCGGTGAAGGGACACCCTGTTGCCCATCTGGTGGAATCCAGTATCTGGGATGTCCAAGGCCACTGTGATGCATGGTCTGATGCCACTTTAAACTCCTGGAACAGGGCCAGGGCTTCAACCTTCTTGTTCTCCAGCAGGAAGTCCAAAATAGGTCCAAGCTTATACCACAGCTCCCTGTTGTAGCAGGATCAGATGGCCATGGCATTAGCAATTTTGATGGTGGAGGCCGCAGTGAAAAAGATGCGCTTGCCCATTGCATCCAGTTTGTTCCCCTCTTGGTCAGGAGGCAACATGGCCGAAGAAGATGAAGATTAGCTGAGTGCTTCCTGGTGGCGACTTAGACCACAGAGTTAGTAGATGGCTGTGATCTCAAGCACCTGGGGGCCGAGTCTGGGTCCCTGTACTTCTTCTCCAGTCTATCTCATCTGGGAGGCGCTGTACTCAGCGTCTTCCTAAAGGCCAAACCTTTGTCCCAGACATCATTCAAAAGATGAATGGACATGACGGTCTTCCGCCTGGACTCCCAGTGTTGGAAGAGGAACCTCTCCTCTTTTATCCACTCTGGCACCAAATTAAACAGGGTTGAGGCCTTCAATATCATGGCGAAGCCCTGGCAGGCTCATTGGCACCCAGCAGCTCCCCGTCTGCTGGTACATAGTCATCTGAGTAATCGGTATGAGTCGCAGTTGTGGCCTTCAATGACATGTCCCTGGGTGCCGGATAACTGGTGGAAGGAACAGCCGGCAACGGCTCAGGATGATCGGCCTCCTTGAGCTAAATTGCAAACCGGTTCATCCCATGAAGATCCCTCCAAGGACAGTCTCACTGCCGCCCTCATGGTCCAAGTAGTAGTCCTCGGGCAAGTTGTTATTGTTGGAGCTCATGCAGATGCACATATGCTCCCTTGATGCATCCTTTGGCCTCTCCGGGGACACTCTCCCCTGCCTGGCACCCGCTCACTATTTCACCGATTCTTTGGCTACAGAAGCAGTACGCCATGGTGGTAAGGTCACTCGTGGGGTTGCTATTGTCATGATCGTAAAGACCACCTTAGTTGCTAGGCTTTCTTTCAAAGAAGTTGTGATGGTTATCGACGAGGTGGATGACAAAGCTTTCGTCGATGGTGTCGTTGACGGGGGACGAGAGGAGCAACCCGAGGACCTCTCCTTTGCAGGCTTGTCTGAAAACAGTAAACAAAGCTTGAAAGGGGTTAAGGACTTCCTCTTGGAGGGACCACCCCTCACTGGCAGGTCTGCCATGGATGTAAAAGGCAACAGTGATCGTGTACTTCCCGAACTGGTACCCGCGGCCGCAGAAAACCCAGTAGGTTCCATAGCATGCAGCTTGGTCTTCTTTTGGACGCCAGTGGATGGAGCGTCCTCAAAGGACCTCAGCCTCTTCTCTGAGTGAGTTTGTTCATGGGACCGGCCGGTCCTGGATTAGGCATGACATAAAATCCAGTCGAAAGAATGTTACCAGAGGTAAGTAACTTGTTCTTCAAATTGATTGCGTCCTCCCACGTATTCCTCATCTTTAGATAGCCTCTCAAAGCAGTATGAAAATGGAGGCGGGAGTTCGAATTTTCAGAAATTATTAATACATTTCAGTGTTCGGCATGAATGGAGTGGTGGTCTGCCTTTCCAAATCCTGCCTCCTGGCCTGAAGTAGAGCCTAGACAATAGTACTTTGTGAAGGCATGAACAGACGACCAAGTGGCTGCGCACAGATGTCCTTAATCGGCACCTCTCTTTGTAAGGCACAAGTAGTCACTCCCCTTGTAGATTGAGCTCATAAACTACTAGTCTATAACATTCTCTGATACATAGAATTATCCACCTGGCTAATGTCTGTTTACTAACTGCCAGACCAAATTTATGTCTGGTGTAATCAACAAAAAGTTAGTAGTCATGCCTTAGCTTAGCAAGACGTGAGATGTCGACACACAGAGTTCCTTTAGGGTCTAGTCTGTGCAGTCTTGCTTACTCCTTTCTAAGGTGTGGAGGAGTGTAAAAAGCTGGCAATACAATTTTGTTCCGAAATATGAACATCTGAAACCACTTTCGGTAAAAGGGCAGGTCTAAATCTCAACACAACTTTGTCTTTGTAAAAGATTGTGAAAAGTGGTTTACATGATAAAGCATGTCATTTGCTCGCCCTGCGGGCGGATGTTAAAGCAGTTAACAGGATTGTCTTCAGTGTAAGTAGCCACAAAGGGCAAGAGTGAAAAGGCTCAAAAGGAGCACACATGAGGAACATTAATACTAGATTTATATCCCAGACAGGGACCACAAATGGGACCGGAGGGAACACATTTGTGAGACCCTTTAAAATTGAATGATCTTAAGGTAAGAAGTTTCTTTAGGCGTGTGCTTAAAAATCAAAAGCGCCAGTAGCCAATCTGGAGGCCCCAAATTAGCTAGATGCTCTAGGAATGACAACACCATAGGTGTGTTGCATTGACAAGGATCCACATTCTTCTCTCTTCAACAGCTGCAGGACTTGTTCCAACTGCAGCGATACAGAGACTTTATTGCTGGCCTTCTAGCCAAAAGCAAAATCTCCATCACATCTTCCAGTAGGTCCCAATCCTTGTATCTCAACTTCTCAGAAACCATGCGTTAAGGTTGAGTCCTGACCTCTGGATCGAGACCCCGACTGTCCTCTTGCAAGAGGAGGTCCTCTCTTTGTGGAAGACTAATTGGAGGGTAGAAGGCCGTGTCCAGAAGGTCCGGGTACCACGTTCTCCTGGCCCAATCCAGAGCAATTAGCACCATGGATTTCCCCAACTTTCTCAACCTCCTGATGACTTGAACAACAGGGACTGGAGGAAACACATACAGGAGTGGGAACTCTCAGTTTACTATGAAATTCCTTGGAGCAGAACAGTTTGCGCTTCCTGTTGACAATGAATGCGAACAGATCTACCTGAGGGGCTCCCCAAAGGGCGAAGATCTCTTGAAGGACTTTCTGAGCTTGTTCCCACTCGTGGGAGAATGTGCTCGGCCTGCTCAGAGCATCCGCCGTGTTCTCCTATCCGGCTAGGTGAACTGCAGATAAGGAGATTCCTGCTTGAATTGCCCAAAACCAGAGCTGCATTGCCTCTCTGTACAGTGGTAGTGACCCTACACCACCTCTCTTGGTGAGGTAGTACATGGCCACTGTGTTGTCTGTCATTATCAAGACATTCTTTCCCTGTACAGAGGGCAGAAAGGCCTTCAGTGCTAGTCTGATTGCACTCAGCCCCAAAATATTGAGGTGTAGTTTGGACTCTGATGGAGGCGAACGACTGCTGACCGTCGGATCGTTGGCATGGGCTTCATAACCCGTGAGTGAGGCGTCCGTAACTACTGTTATCTCTGGCCATGGCTGCCAAAAAGGTTCCCCCTTCAGAATGTTGTCCTTGCAGGCCCATCAAAGGAGATCCTGTTTGACCCTGCTCGGAACCTCAAGTAGATCAGACATCTCATCCGAAAACGGAGACCACTGGGACCTGAGGGCCCATTGGAGGGATTGCATCCTCGGCAAGCTTCTGGCACCAGGAAAATGCAGGATGCTGTAAGGTCGGGCAACCTCAAAAAGTCGAAGGACACTGGGCATTCTGAAATTTGGTGACCATCTGCTGAATGTGATGAGCCCTCACCTCGGGTGGCGAGACTTTCCCAGAGGATGCATCCAGGACTGCTCTGATGAACTGGAGCTTTTGAAGAGGTATCATGTGGGACATCTTGAAATTGAGGGAGAAGGCCTGTGTTTCGAGAGAGCGACAGGGGATGCTGAGATGTTCCAGGACCTGTTTGAGAGAACAGGCCAAGATCGGCCAATCGTCCAGGTAGGGGTAGACGTGAATCACCCCCCTCATGAGACTCACTGCCACCACCATCAACTTGGTGAAAACCCTCAGGCGGAGGTCAGCCTGAATGGCCGAACTCAAAACTGATCATAAGAACCACCAACTGCGAAGCTCAGGTACTTTCTGTGCTTGTTATGGATAGGCACATAAAAGTAAGCATCCTGAAGGTCCAATGACACCATCCAATCCTGAAGCTGGAGGGCCTGAAGGATCTGAGAAAGGGTAACCATTTTGAACTTGTCATTCCTGAGGAACTTGTTCAAGCATCTCAAGTCCACAATGGGTCTCAATCCTCCATACGTCTTGGGGATCAAAGAGTAAGTGGAGTACCACCCCTTGTTCCTCTCCATCACAGGTACTGGTTCTATAGCACCTTTCTCTAGCAGTCTCAACATTTCCTGCAAGAAGAACGGATCCAGAGTTTTGTAAGAGTGGCTCCCCGGTGGATGATCCAGAGGCCTTCTTAAAAAGGGGAGGCAATAACCCTGGGCCACTGTTTGCAATACCCAAGCATCTGAAGTAATGCCTCACCATTCTTCCAGAAGCTGAGTGTGTCTGCCTCCCACTGCAGTCTTGTGGATTAAGGCCTCAGAGTGGTTTTGAGGCAGCTGAAGCAGCGGCTGAGGGTAAAGAAGCCGTTGCTTGACACCTCTTCCTCGTCCACGACAGGGGAATTTCCTTTGTCCTCTGACTGACCAGCCTGCTCGCTCTTCCAAATGACGAGTAGTGAAAGGAACTACCCCTCCAAGCCTGTGAAGTGGGGTACGAAGGTTGTGGTTGTCTGATGGTGGGGCAGATTGGCTTGGCTGCGCTTTTGAGGTCTGTAATTTTTCTAGGCTCTTGTCAGCCTTACTGCCAAATAGTTGAGTGCCGTCAAAGAGCATGTTGAGAAGCCTAGACTGCACATCAGGCGCAAACCCAGACTTCCTCAACCATGAAAATCTGCATATCACAGTGTTCGCCTTCATGGCTCTGTTAATACTATTGGCAGAGTCCAAACCTGATTGGAGAGACTCACCTATTGCATCTTTCCCATACTTCACGTTTAGAAAGCGCTCTCTCTCCTCTCCTTCAGGGATATATTCTGATGCCATAAAGATGCAATCTCACAGGTTGTTGGTAAATATAGCAATATTACAAGTGGCATTGACTGACTTCAAAGCCATTCCGCTAGCTGAAAATACTTTTGAAACGCTTGTCATCTCTGTCCGGTGGTATTGTGGGATATGCTGCCTGCCTTGAGGTGGAAGTTGCAGCTTGTACCACCAGGCTTTCCAGAGTAGGGTGTTTGGACACATATTCTGGGTCGCTGCTAGAAGGTCTATACTTCTTTGTAAAGTTTTTATTTGCAGCCGGACTGGTCTACAGTGCTTTTCAATTAGCCTTTACCCTTTTTTGAAGGGCTAAATGAAAAGGCAACACAGGGTCTTTTTGGGGACCCTTATCTAAGGTGTCCCTGAGGTCATCAACTTGTTGTTCAAAAGGTGGAGCTGGTCGTCCCCACCCCAGAAATTCTGTAACTTTGCCCATATACTGTCTGTAAGACGTCTCTGAGTGATCTGATGGATCAGGTTTCCCAAAATCTAATTCTGGCTAAGTGTCAAGGCCACTTGTTTGTAAATAGTCATATCAATCCCTCATCCTTGATTCCTCGGATATGAGGGCCTAAGGAACATTGGGTGTGCCATATTGTAACCCAAAAGGTGGTGTGTCCTGATCAGAGGGCTCATGTTCTTCGTAAATCGAGGATAGGGACATGAAAAAGCCTTTCTTTGGAAGAGGCATGAAGGTTTTCTCAATTTTCTTTGAAGGCCTCCAGGGGATGGAATTGGTTTTGAAGGACTCGACCTGTGACCCGGAGGGGTCTTTGAAGGACAAGGGCTGGGCCTGTCCTCGACTTGAGGCCTCGAGGGCTCTTGATAGGTCGGTGGATTTTCACTGGGCTCGAGGGTGCGCAAGGTTTAGCCTTTTCTCCTCGTCGGCCTTGGAAAGCGCAATAGGGTCATGGCTCTTTACCTTTTACCTTGAGGGGGCTGGTGCCACCTTCTCGAATACCTTTAACATCTCCTGCCTAAAAGCCTCCCATTCAGCTGTAGTTGTCGACTTACCCGGGCAGGCTACCCTGCATTCAGGCGAGGAGTCTGAGGACGAGGAACTTTGGCGTCTTTTCTTCTGTTTTTTCAAAGAAGAGGAATGGTGAGAACTGCTTTGTGAGCGGGAGCGTTTCTTTGACCATTTCCTCAACAGAGAGTCATCTCTCGAAACATCCGAAGAACGCCTTTTTGATGGAGTCGTGGATGGGGATTTTAGTGGCGGCCTGCATGCTGAGAGTTTTCCTTTGCGTTCCTTCAACAGACAGCCATTCTGTGATCGACGCCAAGACACCATAAACAAATCCGATGTAGATCAGTTATCGGCATCTTAGATCCAGTCGACACATTTCTTGAACCCGGTATTCGGGGTAGAAGACAACATTTTCGAGTTGTGACAAAGTTTAGTGAGAAACAAGACGTGCCGTATCCAAAGCAAAAGCTATTGCGTGAAAAACTGAACTGAACTAACGGGCGCAGTGCATGCTATTTATTCTATAGATGACCGTCAACCTCGAAAAGAGACAGAGGCCCTTGAGGGACATCCAGTCGACAACGCACACCGTCCTCTGCCAAATTTGTTTTCCCGAAGCAGCCGACGCTGGAAGGGAGATCGCTAAAGATGGGGAATACATGGGAGAATACAATCTATTCAAAATGCAGTTTTCAGGCTAAATCTTTTTTACTGAGGATTCCCAGCTGGATGACAGAGAATATTCATGAACATGTGAAACCATGCCAGACCCCATGCTTGAGAACTTAATGCAAATTATGTTTCGCTGGCAACACCATTTCTGGCTTTTTATTGCACTCTCAGCTAGTTTATTATATTTGATGAATTTCTTTCATTTAATTTTCTTTACTTGTATTACTGAGCTACTCGCAGGTGAGGGTGCCTTGCCTCACTTACACGGACTCCTGTGGTTAATACCGAGCTGATTTCTTTAGTCCTATTTTTTTTTCTTTCTTTCACACACAGCTGCCTGGCCAGTCCGCTCTCTAGTTCTACAGGAGACAAGCCCGGATAGGACTACTGTGATACCATGTGTAACATTAATGGCAGGCGCCAGCGAACGCATATCGGTAAAACGCAGCGGGAGCTCCCCAAAGTCTCGCCAGTCAAGCCCACCGATGCGCATATGGGCTTCGTCGGTGCTATGGGCAGTTGAGAATACACAGACTATTGAATTTTTACCTGTATGCAAGCCCACTCATGTTACATAGGGTAAATGAACTCTTTGTGCTTTGGCCCCGGGTGACACACTGGACTCCCTTCTGGGTCATTTCTTCTGCTGGACTCTGCACCGCACATGCTGATTCCAAATTATTTGGGCTTCTCTCCAACGCCTGCTCTTTAGTTGAACATCAGTATGATGTGTTTGATTTGTTAGTCACACACAAGCTTGATTTCATGGCCGTTTGAGAAACTTGGATTTCTGATTCTTCCATCCGTGACTTAATTCATGCTATTGCACCGTCATATGCTATTCTACACGCTTATCGTATTGCCCCCAACACCACCATGATGGTGGTGTAGCGTTTATAAAAAAAGTGGTATCTGCAATGCTCTGTTATTTCACTTGCACAGGGCCTTAAACCTCCATTTTGTTCAGTATGTCAATGGCCCTATGCCTGTGAAGGGCCACACTTTATACTTGAAATGTGGTGCTACTGGCATTGTTAGGGTTCATCCAGCTCTTCCCTGGGTCAGATTACTTTTTGGTGCCTTTTACCTTATGTGGTCTACATCCCTGTAAAACACTGCATTAAGAAACTTGTTCTTGTCATGATTGAAGACAAGTTGATCTGACCACATTGTCTTCTTACATCTGTGAACAGCTTAATTCTCCCTCTTTTTCATCCAGGACTACTAACCCCCTTATAGCGCTTCAGGATGCACTTTCCAATGCTGCAAACATGGTTGCACCATTAAAAACGCATCCAAAACCACATAAGTGCTCTGCCCCTTGGTATACCCCTTCACTTAGGGCATTTAAACTGCTTTACAAACAAGCTGAACACACATGGCGTTCCGCTCATCATCCAGCGGACAAAGTTGCTCTTAAAGCTTTCCGTCTTAAGCATCACGTTGCCATTAAAGAGGTGAAACATTTTTTTTTTTTACCAACCGGGTTCAAGCAGCACTGAATACACCCAAGGAATCAGGAATCGTCTTCGGTGGTAAAAGTGCTTTCATCTTCAGATAGGATTTCCACCCCAGTTCGGCCCATGCAGTCACTTTGCTACTTTTAATATTAAGACCAATGTTTCAGCCTCTAGGCCTGTAGAGCCACACTCTACCCCTACTTCGGCTTTGTCTTCTCCAGCCCATCATATATCTTTTTCTCAATTTGATGAGGTAAATTATAAATTACTCATCGTAGTGACTAACGTACTCTTAGTCCATAGTCCCCTTTCCTCCTTACTGTATGGACGTCCCTTCCAAGGGACGGGAAACTGAACCTTTTTCACCAGAAAAAAACCTTCTTCCCCTTTAAATTTAGAGGCGCGTGGGGGCACAGCCCAGGGAGCATGCACTGCCCTGACTCTGCCCTCTGGCGCCACACCTCAGTCCCCATTGACACGTCGACAATAGATTTAACATTGCCTAATGACACCAGTATTATTAGGGGGGAGGTTGGTGGGACGTATGGAGGAAAGGGGACTATCGACTAAGAATACCTTAGTTACTACAGTGAGTAACTTATAATTACTCTTCCGTCCCCTTTCCTCCATACTGAATGGGCAATTACAACTGATTGTAGCCTCAGGGTGGAGAGGAGACCCTCCTTAAGCAAATCGTTTCGTGAGAACCGCCTGTCCGAAAGCCGCATCTGATCTAGAGCTGGCATCCAAACAGTAAAGCTTGCAGAAAGCCGAGGGAGAGGCCCAAGTGGCCGCCCTGCTTATGACTTGCCAAGGGACATGGCGCTGGAATGCGATGGCCGTTGCTTTGGACCTGACTGCGTGGGCATGCATGTTGGCCGGGAGCAGCTTGTGCTGGCCCTCGTACACTTTCTTGATGGCAGAGACCATCCAGTGGGATATGGAGGCATTGGAGGCCTGATAGCCTGGCCTCGAGCCTCCGAAAGTGACAGAGTGTCCGACTTGCGGAAGCCTTTGGTCCTGTCCAAGTAGAATTTTAGGGCACGCCTGCCATCCAGGCAGTGCAGCACTCTGTGCTTCATCCTTGGGATCGGGAAAGAACATAGGGTGGACTATTTCTTTGTTCAAGTGAAATGCAGATGGAACCTTGGGTAGAAATACCGGGTGCGTCCGCATGACTACCTTGTCTTTGTGAAAGGTGGTATATGGTTCAGAGGCGAGCCGAGGTAAGACCGTCTAGTAAGGCCATCTTGATGGTGACCAGCCTAATGTCCACGGACGCCATTGGCTCGAATGGTTTGTGTGCCAGGGCGCCCAAGACTATGTTAACGTCCCACATAGGGTGCAGTCTCTTGACGGGCGGGTAGAGCCTAGCGAGACTAGTCAGATGTTTGACTATAGGGTTGGAGGAGGAAAAGATGCCTTCTTCCAAGTTCCTGTAAGCCCCGATGGCTGCAAGGTATGTGGGGCAGGTGTCCACTTGTACGGCCGAATGAGCGAGGTGCGCCGAAAAGGAGAGCACATTGTCCAAACTGCAGGCCAAGGGGTCGATTCCCTTGGAGTCTGCCCAGTGGTAGAATCTGGTCCATTTGCGCCCCTGGCGCCCTGTATGATCTCCAGATTGGTCTGTGAAAGGCTAAGGTGTATAAGTGTTACCTGCTCAGGTACCACACTGTGAGGGCTAGTTTTTCTGGCACGGGTGGATGATTCTGCCCCCTGCTGCACCAGAAGATGTGCTGGGCCTGTCGGAAGGTGTATGGGGGGCACCTCCGAGAGGCTGAGTAGTTCCAAAAACCATGGTCTGGCCAGCCACTATGGAGCTATCATAATGATGAGGAGTCAGTGAGACTCCTTCAACTTGCAAATTACCCTGTGGATCAGGGAAGTAGGCGGAAAGGTGAAATGCGTCGCCCAGAGAGCCGGGGCCCTGACCCTTCCAGGATGCGAACTGGGGCCACTTCTTGTTGTGCCAGGTGGCAAAGAGATCCACTTGGGGGTGACCCCACTTGTTGAAGATCTCCTGAATAATGAGGTTGTTTAGCTGCCACTCGTAATTGTCCACTCCCAGTCTGCTGTGCCTGTCCGCCTCCAGGTTGGATTCCCCCGGGAGGTGGACTGCCAAGAGGTAAATTCTGTTTGCCAAGTCCCATTCCCACATGCTGATCACCAGTCTGCACAGAGGAGGGGATCTGGTGCCTCTCTGCTTGTTGACGTAGTACATGCTGGTCAAGTTGTCTGTCTGGATGAGGACAACCTTGCCCTTGATAAGTGGTAGGAATGCTCTGAGCGCTAGCCAGACGGCGTTCAGCTCCAACCAATTGATATGGTATTCCTGCTCCTGTCGAGTCCAGGTGCTGTGCACCGAGAGATCGTCCAGGGTGGCTCCCCAGCCCTCGAACGAGGAGTCTGTGGTGATGGTGGCCTGCATAGAGGGCGGCCGAAAGGGCTTTCCTGTCTGTAGGTTGCAGTCCATGGACCACCAAGTTAGGTCCGGGTGGAGAGATGGAGGAACATTGATCATCTCAGATTGCGAGCCCCGCTCCTGATTCCATGAGGCCGCGAAGTGCTGGTGAATCCTTCTCATCCTTAGTCTCGTGTGTGGCATGGCTAACAGAACTGCCGCGGTTTATAGACATAATTTCGAAATCAAAAATTTCGAAAGTCAAAAAGTCAAAAAAAAAATGTCGAAAAAAATAATGTCGAATTTATTTTTTATGACGTTTTTTTTCGAAATGGGGGGGTTCCCCCCCAACCCCTGTTTTTTCTTTTTTTTTTGTTTTTACCTATTTTTTTATATAAACTAGAGCCCAAAAAAAAATATCGAAAAAAAAAATAATTTGACTTTTTTTCCGACATTTTTGATTCGACATTCGAAATTTTGTATTCGATATTATGACTGGACACCAACTGCCGCTAGTAGAGCCAGGAGATGTTGGTACCACCATGCCGGGGTCACCTCTCTGCTGAGGAAGTGGGCGGTGGTCCTCTTGATGGCTGAGATCTTGTCTTCCGGCAGGAAAAACCTCTTGGAGCACGTGTCCCAAATGAGTCCCAGGAATGTCAGTCTTCGAAGGCTGCAGCTGTGACTTCTTGAAGTTGAGCGAGAAGCCAAGTCGTGCAGTCTGTTCATAAGGGCATGAGAAGAGTGGTGAACCGCTTCCGGAGATGTAGCCCTGACGAGCCAGTCATCGAGGTATGGGTAGATGTGGAGGCCCTGCGCTCTGAGGAGGGCTGCTACAACGTTCATGAGTCTGGTAAAGACCCTGGGCGCCGAGTTGAGGCCAAACGGAAGGACTTGGTATTGGAAATGGTAGCCCATGATCCTGAACCGTAGGAAAGAACAATGGTCATGCCAAATCAGGACATGTATGTACGCGTCCTTCAGGTCCAGGAAGCACATCCAGTCTCCCCTGTCCAATGTCTCCGCTATAAAAGCTGCCATAACCATCTTGAATTCTTGCAGGGCTTAGGAAAGCTTGAGAGTGGAAAGGTCCAGCACAACTCTCAGGCCTGCCTGTTGTTCTTCTGAATGGCGAAAATCCTGGAATAGAAGCCGAAGCCTCGCTGGGAGGCTGGACCTTCCTCCACTGCCTGGCACTCTACGAGCGACCGGATCTCTGCCAAAAGAGTTGCTGTCCCAACATGTAGGAGTGGAAGGGAGGAGGGAGGAGAGGCTGGGATTGGTAGGCGGTACCCCGTGGATCCTATGGAGAGAATCCTGGGGTCCGCAAAATTCTGACACCAGAATTGTGCATGGAGAGCAAGCCTGCCCCACCGGAGACACGTGGACCCAAAGGGTCGTGTCATGCCTTCTTTCCCACTGAGGCTGAGGAGGGGGACTGGAAAAAGCCCTTATTCCCCCCGCCCTCCCTTTTTGTTGTTTGGCGCTGGTTCTGAGATGGCGAGCGGTCCGGCTGCCTGGATCTGCGTTCCTGGAAGCCACGGAAACCTCCGTATGTACGACCCTTCTCCGAGTGCTGCTGAGATTGGGGGTACGATTTGGGGGTGGTCTTTGTAAGAATTGATAAAGACTTTGCCGTTTGTGAGCTGTTCTTTTTGTCCAGCTCTTCGTCCTTAGAGGAGTGGAAGAGCCCCCCACTCCCTCGAACAGTAGATCTAGAATGCGCTCCTGGACATCCGGGTTGAATTTCGTTGCCCGGAGCCAGGCTGTTCTCATGTCCATGGCAATGCAGATGGCACGGCATGAGGTATCGATTTACTCCACTGTGGATTCCATGAGGTCATGCACCACGAGCTTGGCTTCCGCTAGCCCCGCCTTGAAGCGTGATTGGCATTGGGTGGGGGGTTCTGGGAGGAAGTACGCAATTTCCCGCCATAACCGTTGGTTGGCAGCAGCCAGCATGGCATCTGCGTTGGCCTGATGCAGGTGCAAGGAGGCATTGGAGTAGATCTTCTTGCCGTACACCTCCAAGATCTTCTCCTCCGTGCCCAGAAGCGCCACAGAGCAGGAGGCTGAGGACAACTGAGGCTTGGAGTATAGTGATGCTGCAGCGATCACCGAGGAGTGTGGCTGAGGATGGATCGAGAGAAAGAGTGTATCCCCCTCTATCTGCCTGTACTTGGTGTCTAGGCATCGATTGACCGGCTGGACCGAGTGGGGCTTGAGCCAACCCTTTTTGGCCAGGGAGACTAAATCGGTTTGCAGCGGAATCCCTGTGTTGGTAAAGAGGTGTTTTGTGAGGACTTCAGCCAGAACCCCCTCTGCCGGCTGTTCGTCCTCGGGCTGGGGGAGGTCAAGGTATTCCACCAAGCCAGCAAGACGTTCATGAAAGGCTCTGGCTGAGGATGGTGTGTCTGGATGATCCTCCTCGTCTGTATCCTGCGGATCTGGAGGATCTTGTGGAGGAGGAGGGGTAGAAGGTGCCAGAGGTTGGGGTACAGGGACCGCCGCCAGAGGCTGCGAAGTTGGCTCAGGAGCCGGAGGAGGCAGCTGCACCGGGTCCTGGGGGCCCGATGGAAGCGCCTGTGGTGCCGTTAGCATGGCGGGGAGGACTTCCCTGACTGCGTCTTTGATGATAATCCCTATCTGAGAAGACCTCATGAGGCCGAGAAACTTCTCGAAGAGCACCTCCTCACTTGCCAAGGAGGTGGCAGGGGTACCAACGGTGTAGCAGGGGGGCTGCTGGGGCTGCTGCATACACTGTCCATATGGACGCAAAGGAACGTTGCCCTGTGCAAATGAAGGGTAGACTGTAGGCCACGTACCTGGTTGAATCCAGTCCCACCATGACACTCGTTCTTCCCCGAATTCGTGGAATGGCGTCGGACAGATGCCCCTTTCTGGTGCGGCAGCCATTTTGTCGAGCTGCCTGCCACGTGTATGCAACGTGTTGCTCAGCCTGCTGGGCCTTGCCTCGTCCAAGACTCTTGCATGTGTATCATGAGGCCTACACTGCTCCCCGGGCCTCGGCCCGGTAGGTGTGACACCCTCGACCGGGGGTCGGTAGAGCTGCATTTAGGTGCCCCCTCAGACGTATTGCCGATGTTAGGGCGTAGCACCTCAGCCATTGTGCTGGTACAAGGACGTAGTTCCTTAGGTGTAGACCCGGTACAAGAACCTTCCAGTCCCTCGACACTGTACCCGGGAGGATCTAAGGACCCCTCGACCCGAAGGCCGGTAGCTGTAGCAGCCTCGGGGCAGGTGCCGGTAGAAGGACCTGGCCGGTCCCTCCCACGCGGGAGAGTCCCTGGGAAGGAGTCTCCCTTGCGGGGTGCAGTGGAAAATATAGGCCCTACCTTGGGCCTGGTTCGATGCTTCACGAAGTTCTTGAGATCCTCTGGAGGCGACTTCTGGAAGAGCTCCCTCCACCTGGCAAGTCTGTTCTTCGGCGCCTTCGAAGACAGCGAGTCGCACGCTGAACATGATTGCCAACTGAGGTCTGAGCCAAGGCAACATAGGCAGAGGGCATGGGGATCTAAAGTTGGGAAGAGCATGTTGCAGGATGGACACATGCTGAACCATGTGGAAGTCGACATGCGCCGGGGAGGAGCGTGATGCCTGAGGACAGAGTACCTGAATGATAGATAAGACAAAAAGAAAAGACAAAGAGAAGAAGGATCCGTGTGTGGAATTAAATGGTCAAAGCAAAACCCAGGAGCGCTGGTGAATTCGGCCTATTCCCATCGGCGCGGAAAAGGGGACTGAGGTGTGGTGCCAGAGGGCGGAGTCAGGGCAGTGCATGCTCCCTGGGTCGCGCCCCCACACACCTCTAAATTTAAAAGGGAAGAAGGTTTTTTCTGGTGAAAAAAGTTCAGTCTCCCGTCCCTTGGAAGGGACGCCCATACAGTATAGAGGAAAGGGGATGGGACATAAGAACACAGATGGATCTCTCACTGAAGTGCTTTTACTGCTTAAATCCTGCTCCCCATTGGACCTGATTCCTTTGCATGTCCTTAAGGCAATCAGTTCTTAATTAGTCCCAGTCATGACGCCTGCAATACATTTAACTCATGGAGTGCTTCCTACTGCTCTTAAGCATGCATTAGTCATTCCCTTCCTTAAGAAGCCCACTCTCTACCCCACATTGAATGCCAACTTTTCCTTCTTAGATGTCTAATAAAGGTCATTGAGGCCATAGTTATGTCACACCTTAGGAACTTCCTCAAGGATTCCCTGATCCTTGACCCTTTCCAATCTGGATTCCACCCACTTATGGGGATCAAATCAGTAATTGTTTCTGTAATTGATTACATTACCATGGTTAGAGACCAGGGCAGTGTTGGTCTCCCAATATTATTAGAACTTTCGGATCCATTTGATACTATTGACCACACCGTATTGTCTCAATGACTTAAAAAGGTTGGTATTTCAGGTATAGCTCTGATGGTTTACATCTTTGTCAGACCACTTCCAGTCGATTTCTTTACTGCCTTTTAGATCCAAGCCATCCCCCCTTACCTGTGGAGTCCCTCAGGGTTTGGGGCATTGCCCCCCTGCACTTTAATATTTATGATTGACCGCTCGCCAGCGTAATCCATTCCTATAAAGAATGTCCTGGTTACCTTGCAAAGTAAGTATTTGGACCCATGTTTGTAGAAGGATCTCACTGTGGTTTTAAACATGAGAGTTGTTTAATGACATTGACAATAAAGCTTAGACATATTCGTCTGTTAAGTGAATGTCAGCCGACACGCGTTTCAACCCGAGGGTCTTTCTCAAGGCTGAGTTTTAATACAATACATACAGTTTCATTTCACAAAGGTGCCCGTGTTGTTCATGTGTTAAGGATTCAAAGATCGTTATAAGTGGTGAGTTATGACAATGTGTGTGTGATATGGGTTAAATTTGGTTATGAAGTTAAATTAGTTGCATTAAGCCAAAGTATCATAACAGTTGGTCAGCGCGGCGAGGAGGAAAAGGAGAAACAAGAGGAGACAAGAGTGGAAGGAAGAAAAAGGGAAAATAATTCAGAACAGTTTCTTAGCTTATAAAGGTCAAATTATGTTGTAATTGGAAAAGGAAAGTGGCATCTTACCAAGTTGGGTAAGGTTCTTGAAGGGAAAATCCCTGTGGTTCATAAAGCCATTGGCTGGTAGAAAATCAATTGGTATTGAATGTTGTTGGGCTGAGAAAAAGAGAAATAATAATTGATGTGTGGGTCAGAAATTAACAGTGTAGTATTTGCTGCAAAAGGCAGCATTAGACTAATGTTCCATGTTCTGTCTAATACCGTTTTGTTTTGAGAGGAATTGTTTTCCAAGTGTGCTATTTGGAGGCAATTAAAGGCGTTGCATTGATTGCTGGTGAGGGGGATATAAGCTTGCCAAGAGAATCCTAAGCTTACTGTAAATTTGATGGTCGTATGGCACGTAAAGAGTTTGCATTGTAAAATGGTATTGAATAACAATAAGTTTTGCACGAGGTTTAGTGAGACTCTGAAAAGTCGTGAGGGGTTTAAAATAAGATCATAGTAGTGGAGATCCAATTGTAGGCGTAAAGAGGATTTAACTTATGTACCCATATAGTAGAATCTAGTGTTCAAGACAGGAATTGCATCTCATATTGTGGCATAATTTGCGATTCGTGCTGAAAAATCATGCAGGTTTGTACAGACTTACCTGATGCCTGTGTGCGGCTCACTCCGTCGTTAATGCCGACGGTGAGCAGCTCTCAGGTATAGGGATCGGCATTGTTGCACGGGCTGCGTGCGCAGCCCCCTAGTGTGCAAACTAATCCCTTACGCATGCGCGCATGTGTAGGGATCAGCGTCCATGGTGACAATGCATTCCGCGGCTGGAACCGCTGTGTGCATGTGCCAAAACAAAGTCCTGCACCATCGCACATGCGCGCAATGACTTTCCGATGGAAATAGTGATCAATTGGATGTTGGGCAATTAGAAGTAATTGTTTGTAGTGCCAACCATGGGAATAGCGTTGTATACTAAATTGGTGGAGTCTTGAAGGGGTTTTGTGCTCTATTGTTACTACATTCCATAAAATCAATGGACAGATCGCTGGTGGGGGGTTGGAGTGATCCTAAGCTCTTGTGTCACTTGGATCCAAATATCAAGGGACAGAATGTGGTGGGGGTCCCTATGGTGTGTCAGAGCCAACCTGGTAATTGACGTGGTATGGTGGCCTAGGGGTATGCTGTGTGTAAAAAACACAGTCTGAAATACAAGGGCAAGGGAGGGCAGGGAATAACCTAAACTATTAACAGGGTTGTGTAACAATGAACAAATGGGTGAAATTTTAAGGCGGCCTAATCCGTAAACCATGTCTAGCGGAAATAAAATCTACTTTTTTTCTCTTTTCCGTAAATCCCCACAGGGTTAATAACCCCAGTGGGAGTGCAATCCTCGGTCATGGGGTCTACTGGTACTTCCAGGCATGTTAGGCTATACAGGTGCCCAAAGTTTAGAAAAGTGAGGTAGGAAAGACAGCGGAGAACAGAAAAAGGAGCATTAATGCCCTTGTGTTTACAAAAAGACATTAAAATCTTGATCTGAGTTTAGGCCATTTTTGATGCATTTGAAGTGGCAGATCAGTTTCTCTTCCTCTTGTCATAGTTTCCGCTCTGTCACCGCCTCTTGGTCCACATTTGATTGTTCTGAGTCCTATGGAGAGGATCTGTCTTTTATCATCCATCTGGTGTTGTGTCTGCCAATGGTTGGCCAGGGCATTTTAGAGTCTTACAAGTGGATGCTGTTGAGGTGTTCTCGTATTCTGATCCTAGAACCAACTATTGATACTTTATTTTTTATTTATTTTCATTTTTGTAACGCACCACATGCCCATGGGCCTCAGGGCGCACATGAAGACAAAACAAGAACAGACGAACACCAAACTTATGTGACTTATCTGACTTATCGCTTAATGCAACTAATTTAACTTCTTCATGACCAAATTTAACCCCTATCAAAAACACATTGTCACAACTCACCACTTATCACGATCTTTGGACCCTCAACATAGGCACCTTGGTGAAATGAAACTATGTATTGTATAAAAACTCAGCCTTGAGAAAGACCCTCAGGGGTTGAAACACGTGTCGGCTGATAATCACTTAACAGACAAATATGTCTAAGCTTTATTTTCAATGTAAATAAAGAACTCTCATGTTGAAAACAACAGCAATAACACACGAGATCCTTCTATAAACAAGGGTCCAAATACTTACTTTGCAAGGTAACCAGGACATTCTTTTTAAAATTTCCCCTCCAAGAGGCATTGAGTTTGCCTCTTCCAACCTGTGACCTTGCAGAAACTAACGGATTTGAAGAGACCTACACAAGGAGCATAGCAAAAGGAGTGTTCATTATCTAGAACCCAGTTTTCTTACTTTAATCCATTCCTATGGCTGCCGTTTCCATTCATAAGTGGATGACACTCCACTTATCCTTAGAGTAGACAAACATCCTCGGGAGACAGCTGGGTGCCCTAAAGCGTGTCTGGCATCCATAGGGGATTGGATGAATGCCAATTGGCTTAAATTGCAAACGGACTGAGCTATTAGCTGAGCTGACCTACTGTACACCTTCTTTGGACCACTGACTTCTGGCCTTCAAATGTAGGGACTTTACCTACACCGGCTGACTCCATGAAAAATCTTGGTTTCAAAAATTGCTTTATCTTTGTCAACATATTTTCAGGTCAGTGCCACATGCAAGGCAGGATTTTTAAATTGAGAACTTTTTTTTGAAGGGCTACCTTTTCTTCCAGAAACCTTTCGGGTCCCTCTCGTCTCTTTGGCTTTAGTGGGCACTCTTTACTACGATAGTGAGGCTCTTCTCGCCACGCCTAAATATTCCATTAAGAAGCTGCAAACCCCTCAAAATGCTGCAGTCCGGCTGGTTGTCTGCCTACTAAAATACGCCCATATCTCACCTACTCTGGCCCAGCTTCATTGGCAGTAGGATCAAATTTAAGGCTTTATGTTTGACACATCGAGCCCTCCATAATTTGTGTTACCTCGGTGCAAAGTCCAGTGACTGTACTGTGCTATCCTGTCTTGCCGTCTGATCTGTTCCACCTCCTCTGCCTTCACCATCACCCTCCTCCCCCAAATCTTTCTCTCCCTCTCATCATCTTCCTCTGCCACATCACTTATGGCGCTCTCCGTTTCACCTATCTTTTCCAACTGCTTCTCCATTGACTATCCTCCCCTTCTCACTAAGTCTGGCAGGAAGAAGTTCAAAAACGAGATCTTGGTCCCTCACCCTGGTCTCCCTATCGCTGACACCTACACCAGCGCTTCCTTCAGACAGACCCTCACCGACATCCTCTTTGTCGTTCCTTCGCCGGACCTATGGACTCTTCACATGGTCTCTGTGCTTTCCCCCCTTTCTCTTCTTCTCCCATTAATGGTGGTCCTGGCCTCCTTCCACTCCTCCAAGGTCATCATTAATGTCTACCTGAATGGCACCATCTTGGGCCAAGGCCCCCAGGCAACCCCCTCCTCTTTGATAAACGCTTCCATCTCATCAACTTCCTTCCTTCCCCTGCTGTTCCTTCTCTCCCATCTCCAACTTCCATGCCTTCCACCTTCTCCCTGGCTACTTTTGCCTCTCCTCCCTCCTTTTCTGGCCACCCTCAGGCTCCCTCTACACCTCCGCAGGGCGTACCTATGATTTGTACCCCTCCCCAGAAGTCTTTCAAGGTTGGCAACCTTCTCCATCTTGCCACTCTTAACTCTCGCTCAGCTGTCAAACACTCCTCTGGCATCTGCCGCCTCCTTGAAGAACTCGACCTTGATGTCTTCAGTCTCACAGAGAAATGATTCACGGCCAGCTCTGTCATGAGTTTTGACACTCTCCTCTCCCTGATGGCTACAAGATACTCTCCACGCCCAGATCCAACCTTCCGGGTGGGGGTGTAGCCTTGATCTTCCCAAAGTGGTTTCCTGCCTCTGTGATCCCTACGCAGGCCCACTCCTTCGAATGCCTTGTCTGCAGGCTTTCTCTCTCCTGGCTACTCTCACCATTGCTACTATCAGCCACCTGGTCAGACTACTACCCCTTTCCTCTCCGAGTGGGCTGAGCTCGCCTCCTACCATCGACCACTCAACTCCTCCTTGGAGACCTCAACATCCACCTGGATGCTTCCTGTCCTTCCTCTGGACTCGTTTGCAACCTCTGCAACTCTCTCCCTTTCTATTCTTCCCTTTGGCCCAACTCACTCTGCAGGGCACACTCTTGATGTTCACATCTCCACCGACCTACTCCTAATCCTCTCACCACTCCTTTCTCCTGGAGCGATCACTTTCTCCTTTCCTCCCATCTCCCCCTCCCTACCCGGCAGGCCAAGCCAGCTCCAGCACTGCCACCTACCTTCTTGGTTATCAGGCCCATGAAGCATGTGTCAGTTGAGGCTTTTGCTGCCCCCCTCCTCCACCTCTGGCTGGCTCCCATCCTGACACTGCCCTTTCAAAGCTCCACCCTGCTATCTCAGATACTCTTGATTTTCTTGCCTCTTTCATGAGGATCCACTTGAAGCCCAAAGCCAAGTGCAACTCTTGGTATGACTCAGACCTCGTCACCCTTAAACGAAAGTGTAGGGTGGCTGAGAGGAAATGGCAGGCTTCTTGTGCATCCTCTGACAAACTGGCCTGCCGCCTGCTCCAAAGGCAATACCGGCTCTCTGTCCACACCAAGAAGAGAGCCCACATCCAAGCCTGAGTCTCTGCAGCATCTGCAAGCAGCTGGCCAATCCTGCTGCAGTCGCTACTTCTCCTGTCCACTCCCAGGCCCTCTGCACGGCGCTGGCCTCTCATTTTATCTCTAAAACCCAGGACATCCTGTCCACCCTCTCATCATCCCCTCCTCTTCCAGTGTCTCTCTCCGCTACCTCTGACCCCCTGGCAGCCCCTCTCCTCCCTCTTTCTCTTCCTTTTCTCTTTTTTCCCTTGACAACATACTAGACAAGTCCGATCTATGAAAGTCTTGTCAAAACAGGTTATTCCCTGTTCATCCAAAACCATCAAGGACCATGTTGACACCCTCGCTCCTGCCCTGGCCGACTTCTGCAACCACTTCTTCTCCACTCGAGCCTTCTCCTCCCCCCTAAAGCACTCCCTTGTGCACCCTCTTCTCAAGAAACCCACTCCTTTCCTGGGTAACCTCCTGGAAAAGCTGGCCATCTGCCAGTTTATCCTCCACACCGATTCTGTCGGCTGCCTCCATGACCATCAGTCTGGCTTCAGAGCAGCCAGAAGCACAGAAACTGCTCTCCTGAACATCTGTGAAAAACTGCCTCATCCTACTCTATCGCTCTTCTGCCTTTGATACGGTCAACCATGCCATCCTGCTCAACTGACTGATTGACCAGGCCCTGGCCTAGCTGGCTTCTTTCCTCTCTGACCGTCCCTCCCAGGTCCAACTTGGATCCTTTCTTTCCTCTATCTCACTCTCTACTTGGGGTGTTCCCCAGGAGTCTAACCTCTCTCCGTGGCTCTTCAAACAATACCTGACACCCCATGGCCACCGCATTGCTATTCTCTGCTCCAACTTTCAATGCTATGCAGATGACACTCTGCTCGTTTTCAGACTCATCTGCCACCTTTCCTCTACTTCTCCCAGAGGCTCACTGTCTCCAGAGCTCTGGTTCTCTCTAGGCTGGACTACTGCAACAGCCTCTTTCTAAATCTGCCTGCTACCACTCTTTGCCCTCTGCAACTCATCGAAAACAGGACTGTGAGACTTGTCCTTGGCCTCAAGCCCAGGGATCGCATCTCTCCGGCCCTGAAATCTCTTCATTGGCTCCCAGTGGCTGCAAGGATCAAGTTCAAGACCCTCTGCATTGTCCACAAGGCCTTCTGGGGCCGAAATACTTTCAACTCTACCTTCGGCAATACCTTCCTACTCGACCTCTTCGCTCCTCTACCTCCAACTCCCTCACAGTCAGTCGCTTCTCAAAGCAACAAGTTGGTGGTAGATCTCTTTCTTCGGCTGGGGCCTCCCTCTGGAACTGCCACTCTGAAACTTGAGAACCATCTTCGGTTCCGGAAAGCACCTCAAGACCTTCCTCTTTGCTTATGCCTTCTCTCTTCCTCTCCCCTGCTGATCTCTTCTGTTTATGAACTGGGCACCTGGCTACCTTCTGCAATCGGGCGCAGATCACTGCCCACCCAGCTGCATACCTGCACTGCCTCCTGGCAACCCTCTGCACTTCGGTCTGTATCTGCAACCCTACAGTCCCCTTACCCACGCTCATTTTACACTCGTTGTCTGCGCTTAATTCTTGCACGTGCCTCCTGCTGTCCGCACTTCCTGTTGTTTTGATCTCGTGTTCAGCAGTTACCACTCCGCCCCTTCCCCTTGCATTGCCCCCTTCGCTCTCCCGTGCACTTGCAAGTTCTCAATGTCACTGGGCCTAGTAAGATCACTTTTTCCCCCTTGTGCTCCCCCTTGCCTCGTCACGCCCTGAAACACTTTTGTATGGGCGCGATATAAATAAAATATACCATAAATAGGGCACTTCTTTTCTCCAAGCGAAAACCATTCCTTAGCTTCCTACCAGAAATATCGGCTCTGCGAATCTTGGCCATCTAAGCTGTGCCCCAGTTTTAAAAGAAGTCGGTCAGCGGCAGAGCTTTCTCAATCATGGCCCCTCTGCTGTGGAACACCCCTTTCCCTAGCAGTGAGACTGATGGGAAGAACACAATCAGTTCCGGAAACATCTGAAGGCCTTTCTCTTTCCTGGGTAAGCTCTTGTCCCTGCATGTCTTTCTCTGGCCAGTTCCTTAGTAAGCACCAGGATACCTTAGGGTGGCAGAGGGCTCTACAAGAAACTATCATATCATACGAGAAACATGCGCACACACGAACAATACTGGCAACGGCTCATGGTCCAGACTTTGCTTCATGGAATTCTGAATGCGCTCCTGGATGTAATCAAGAGTATATATTTGGGAGCCAAAAGTACTGCCTTTTCATTACATTGAAGTTGTAGAATCTAGACGTTGGACCACAGGGCAAACAAGTTAGCTAAACCAAACCAATACATTACTGTAGCTGACAGACATGCCCATCTACCCCTAGTCACATCTGCTGCAAATTCAGTCCAAAATGTCATCCAGGGAAGGCATTCTAATATTTAGGGGAAGGACACAGTATGATCAAAGTCAGCTGGCACAAGGACCATGTCGACCTCAGAGAAACTCAAACCATACTTGGTGTGCTCTCTTGCCCATTTATACTCATGAGGTACAGGCGCATCAGGAGTTACACAATGGCCAAGAGATCAGTGGTGCATGGAAGAAAGGCAGTCCTCATGGTAACATTGCAGTACTCGAAGATGTAAATCGTCTTAAGACAAATGTTTAACTCCCTGGCCGGTGGGGCATTTCAACACTGGGGACGGGTTGCACATTTAAGTGTATGAAGTGCATAAACTGACTGGACAGACAATCAGTGTATCTTGTTTTCTTATTTATTTTAGTATTATACAGTTCAACAGATAGTCAACTTTTAATACTATTCACAGGTAAATTCATATACATCATTAAAATCAATAATCCTTAAAATGTCTTCAATTATTTTCCATAATTTCATCAAATAAAAAATACAAGCTTCATCATTTACAGACATACATGTTTCCCATATATCATTGATAACAGCTTGCTCATGATTAGCCCAGGCCAGTAAATACTTCCTTCTTACAGCTTCAAAAGTGGGACTATCCAGCAAAAGAAGTTTAGCTGTCTCAATGGTCTTGTCATCACATAGTCAACACATTTTTGCCCCCTCAAAATGCCAGTATGTGTTCCTGTTATTTCAAAGGTTTGTACACTGTCGAATTGAATTCTTAAGTAAGACCAAACAAAATGGTTCCCAAGAAAAATGTTTACATAGGAAGGGACACCAACATAGCCAAGAATATACATAATATATAATTCAGCATTCAATTTACCAGCCAGGTCCACCAAATGTTGCTCTCTGCTATATTCGCTTGATATCATGTGAATCCTGTTCTTGAACCCTAGATATGGTAGTGTAAATACACTGTTGGAAGATCTGCTGATCCATATTTTAGCGTGATCAGCAAGTATTAAAATGATACTCGATTTCATGTAGTGTCTCTTATAAAAACGTCTCCAGACACCAACGTAATGGTTCAGGGGTAGCATTCATAATTTTCCAATACATACGTAAACAGCTTTGGTCAATTTTAGTTGATATGTTCACGATATTATATTCCAACATGATATACTCAGCTGGAATGTTCTTGTTTAGTCGCAGAAGTCTCAGAAGTATGCATCCCTCTAGTAATTCTAATTTAGTTCTGCTTAGACCCCAAAGTTCAATCCCATAGAGTATGACGGGTAACACCTTAGTTAAATACAACTTAATGATGGTTCCAACAGTGCACCCTCCTGCCCTATAGGTTTTGCCCTGCACTACAGGTTAATGAATTAATAGCCCCTGTGACCTTTGCCATCTTAAGTTGGACATGTTGTAGGTGTAATACTCCATCTAGTCTGGGGTCAACTATTACTTCCAAATATTTATAGGAGCCTACCATCTCTATTGGTTCTCCTTTTAACATCCGGGCCCGCTTACTGCACCTTTTAACAGAGTCATTTTTGTGGGTAAATACAATGTTTGTCTTCGTAATATTTATCTTCAGTGAGTTGATCACCACATATTTGTATAGCTGATGCAGCAAAGCCTGAAACCTTTGAGAAGTTAAATCCAGCATAGCCAGGTCACTGGCATATGCAAACGACTATACACCCACATTGGTCAACTTAGGCAGAACGGAGCTGGTGTTGTCAATTCCATCACCCATAAATTGAACAGTGTGGGTGCAAGTATGTAGCCCTGTTTTAGACCATAGCAAGTGTCAGTCCACTTAGTCATTCCCCGAGAGCAGTTCATTCTTACTCCATCAACAGTACTGAAGGCTGCACTATAGTCCACAAATGCTACATAGACATGCAGTTTTCTTATTAGCCATGCCCGTTCCATAAGAGTGATCAAAGATAGTCCATTACCAGTCGTTCTATTGCCCCTCATAAATACGGTTTGTTTAAAAAGGTATGATGTTATGTTCCAGAATCTAATTTGTAAGCTCCCAAGTAATATTTTGGCAAATAGTTATGCGGGGTCATCAAGCATTGCCAAAAATCGATAGCTATATGGGCCAAGCTTGATCCTTTTTTGTGTACTGGCAATATAGTGCTTTCCCTCCAGGTTGATGGGAGTAGCTAGGTTCTGCCCATCAAAATAAAGAGCCAATGTAAGGCACCAGCCCACACATTCGGATTGTTCTTAATCAGCGAACTACAAGCGCCGTCGGGGCCTGGTGCTCTAGATGACTTGCACGTTCCTATAATGCCAATGATATCCACTTGCTCCAAGTGGTAGTCCTATCGTGCATCCAAATTAAGATCACCCAGAGCAAAAGTATTAGAAATTACACTCCATGTTAACTCAATGCACCTCACCCAGTCTTCTTCCAACACCTCACAGATCACGGGGCTATAGCCTCCGTCTGAATGAATGATTTTCCAGAACATTTTGGAGTAATCTACTATACACCAGATTGTGCCACTTCCCGCTTTCAAGCGTATATTTATGTTTCTTTCACCAGAGTTGATACGATGGGCGATATTTCTTTGTCAGTAATGCATGATTCTCTGGTTTGTGTAAATCACGGGAAATCCTCCCAAATTATAATTTAAGCTATCTTTTTCTTTTCCTCAAGGCAATGTCAAAGTGGTGCCTATGCACCAACCTGCCATCGTTTGCACCCCGATTTTGGAGTCTTCTCAGCCTTGTAGTTATGTTTGAACTTATCTTCTCAACACTGCTTTCATATCTAACTAATCTCCTCTATGCCGTTGCTAGTGGGATCTGATCGAATTGCATTAATTCACATGCAGCGGTAAGCCTGTGAGCAAGTCATTTGTTAACTCACCAGCCAATAGATTGTTGGGAGCCCACGTAATACGATTAAATTGCAGATTAAGAATAAACACACCTTGTTCTCTTATCAGGGAGAGGCATAATCCAAATCAGGGCGCAAATGAGAGGAGGGTCACTCTTCCCGATGTATAACACACCCATCTGCAACTGGTGATGTAGCCTGTGTAGCAAAGACGCGATCAATAATACTGGAACTACAGGAAGAGAGCCACGTATCCTGAGGAGGGGAATCAGATTTAGCCCAACTCAATCCACATTTACACCCCATTGACAACCGTCCTTTAGCACAAGGAGATCAGTGACATATCATCCCGGTTTCAGCAGACAGGGTGTCTCTAGGAATCTTAGCATTAAAATCACCACATACTACCACGAGTAAAGTAGCCATGGTAGACAATAGTAGTGATTCCAAGGTCCCAAAAATATTACTATGTTCTATTACTGATTGGGGTGGGGGCTCCTATACGGTGATAATCATGATTTCAGGCCAACATAGTCCTTGATCATTGTCTCCGCCTGATCATATTTTGCCCACTATAAAGGTAGTTGGAATCAATATTTACCTCAGTAAGGTGAAATGGATATTTAACCACCAATTTAAGTCCACCCTTCGGCCTTCCTCTTCCAACAGTCCCCCCCTCAGTAAATAGATGTGTTCCATGAGAGCAAAAAGGGTATTGGTTAGGAGTGGGAAGACATTTTTGTCCGCAGTGTTTCAAGCAGCCATTCACAACCGTCGTCATCTCTACTTAAACGTGTTTTGCAGCTCGTCAATCGTCGGCTACTGGTTTGAGTCGGTATAGTGGCATTATCTGCGTGTTTCCCGGCATGTGGTGTGTCAATTGGCTCCCAAACAATTCCTATGCTAATGCTGATCACTTGTTACACCTTGTCGACTAGTTTAGAGATTTAATGTCTTTCAGTGTCAAGATCGCTTACTTCAATACTTGTGCAATCATATCCCAACTTCAATGATGCAATATCATTCTGCATGATATAGCCAATGAATTCCTCTGCTTTAAAGTATATATACGATATTGCTATGTTTAAGTCTTCCCCGATGTCGACAATGTGTATCATTGTTACTGATGAAATGAAGAGGAATGACAATATATCAATTCTAAGAATCTTGTTCTATTTATATAATGTACATCATTAGTGCCAAATAGGCTTCTAACTTTTGCCTTCCTTTTTCCCCATTTTGCTTCACCTCATCTGAATTTTGACTTTAAGTAGTTTTTATTTGCATTATTTGTTCTTTTCGTTATGGAATAGGTTACTTACCTGTTCTCCAGCATGGGTCTAGCATAGATTCACATGCTCATGAATAATCCCCGTCGTCAGGCTGGGAATCCTCGGAAAAAAGAAAAGCCGTTTTGCTTTAGCCTGAAACTGTATTTCTCCTCTAAACCAATCACTGTCCTTTGGGTCATACTGACCCCATCCAATGACAGTCATCTCCCTGAGCTCCACCCCATGGTGGCCATCTTCGGATTTGGTAGAGCTTGTAAAGTGACACGCTACAGAGGGGAAGGAAGTTGGTATTTGAATCCATGCCAGACCCATGATGGAGAACAGGAGCTACAGGTAAGTAACTTATTCCTTCTCCAGCATGGGGTCTGGCATGGATTCACATGCTCATGAATAAGATTAAACAGCAGTACATATACAAAACCACGGTAGGCTGCAAGGCTCAACAGAAGCAATACACCTAACCCTGGAACAGACTCACCTCAAACAAGTTGAGTAGCACCGCTTGGCCGACCCGGGGCTCCTCCCTGGAATCCCCGTCAACGCAGTAGAATCTCGTTAAGTTGTGGGTGGATCTACAGGTAGCAGCCTTGCAGATGTCGAGCAGGCAAACACCAGAGAGAAACGCTGTTGTTGCTGCGATGGCTCTTGTGGAATGGGCTCTTGACCGGCCTGGAAGAGGACTGTTGGCCAGACGATTACAGTGCATGATGCAGCTGGAGAGCCATCTGCATATGGAAGCCTTAGACAGCCTTCCCGTGATTCACAGGTCCAGAACTCATTAAAAGTAGAGAATTCTTCTGAAAGTCTTTTGTGCATACCACATAAAACGTCAAGGCACAGGCAACGTCCGGCAAATGCAACGTCCTTTCCGCTGGCGTAGAAGGATTCAGGAAAAGACTGGCAGAAACAATGGCTTGTTGAGGTGGAATTCTGAAGGAACCTTCAGTATAAAGATGGGGTGGGTCCGCAGCACCACCCTCGTAGCATGGAAAGGCAAGTGCGATGCTTGCAAAAGAGGGCCTGGATCCCCCCGACCCACCTGGCAAGTTGATCACTACAAGGAAAGAAGTCTTCCATGAGAGAAACTTCAGTGGGGCCTGATACATTGGTACACATGGGGGCCCCATAAACTTCATCAAGACCACGTTGAGCTCCCAAGCCGAACGGGAGCCTTCACTGGTGGCAAAGTTCTGAAGAAGCCATTGAGGAACTCTGTGACAAGCCTGTGCGACCACAGGGAGGGCTTAACAGGTGTCCAGGTGCAATGGGATATGGCAGCCAGGTACACACCTTGATAGAGATGCGATCCAAGCCAGCCTTGGCCAGGGACAGCAGGTATGTAAAGAGCAGCAGAGCTGTGTCACGCAGCGGCGTAATCTTCTGAGACCTGCACCATAATGCGAAGTATTTCCATTTATGGTGGTAGCTCTGGCCTTGGTCAGGATCTTTTTTTCATTTCAGCAGCAGGAAATAATGCCCAAATCCTAGGGTTGCAGGAGCCAGGTCGTGAGGCTCAGCGATGCCGGGTCGTGGTGCAGTATCACCCCGTCTTCCCTGGTGAGAAGATCTGGAAGTGGAGGCAGCCGGATGGACGGAGCCACTGACAGACGGAGCAGGTCCAGGTATCAGATTTGTTGAGGCCACGCCGGGGTGATGAGTATCACCCTGCAATGACACTGTATGAGTGTGTTGATCACTCATAGCAGGAGCGGAAATGGAGGGAAAGTGTACAGGAAGAGCCTCTATCAAGGGAACGAGCAGGCATCCCCAGCCAGGCTCCTCGGCTGAGGGAACCTGCTGGCGAACCTCTGGCACTTGGAGTTGGCTGCTATCATGAAGAGGTCGATCTGGGGTTGACCTCACTTGCCGAAGAGAAGAGACACTTGATCCTGACAAAGTTCCTGTTCGTGGAAAGACCGCACATCCCTGCTGACCGAGTCTGCAATGGTGCTCTTGGTGTCTGCTGGTGAAATGGGACGAGGAACAAATCCTGAAGAATGGCACAGTGCCGAAGGTTCTGGGCTTCCAAGGAGAGCGCCAGGGAGCTTGCCCCGCCCTGTTTCAAGATGTAGAACATGTGATGGTGTTGTCTGTGAAGATTCTCGTCACCTTCCCTTTCAGCAACGGCAAGAATGATTTGAGGGCCAGAGTTCCAGGACGTTGATGTGAAGGTGCTTTTCCTCTGGCAGCCAGAGGCCTCTGGCATGCAACTGTCCGGTGTGGGCCCTCCATCCCTCCACAGAGGCATCCGTGGTGACCGTCTCCTGGTATGGTGACATATGAAAAGGAGTGCTTCCATGAGATGTGGGAAACCTCTACACCATCATAGAGCTTAGCGAAACTCCTGGGTGGGACTAATCTTGTCTAAGATCCCAATACCTGCAGCTATCATGCTTTCAGAAACTCGTGAAGAGGCCTTATCTGCAGCCTGCAGAAGCGGACACGGTGGGTCTGGAGGACATCATGCCCAACAGCGATTTGATGGCTCGTATTGTCGCGGAGTGCGCCGATGACAGGTGCTGTACTTTCCCCCAGGATGGCCGCCACACTCTCCTCCGGGTGATAGCCCGGCATGCAACCGTGTTGAGACGGGCGCCCAGGAAGAGAGTGATCTGCGATGGCTCCACGCAGGACTTTAGGTAATTGATGGAGAATCCAAGCTCTGTCAGCAGATGAATGGTCTCCTTCGTGTGCTGGTTTGCCAGTGTGTGCGAGCGGGAGCAGATGAGCCAATCCAGATCAGGATAGATGTGGATGCCCTTGAGATATAGATGTGCCAACACCAGAGCCAAGCACTTCGTGAACATCCAAGATCCCGATGTCAGGCCGAAGGGCACGGCCTTGGACTGATGGTGCTGTCACTGGACCACACATCGCAGGAACTTTCAATGCTTTCGGTGGATGGGGACTTGAAAATAAGCGTCTTCTATATCCAACGTCGCCAGGAAGTCCCCTTCTTCTGGCTGGCAGAGCCCATGCTGCAAAGTGACCATTCCGAACTTCTGGGACCTTAAGTACCTGTTGAGGCGCATTAAGTCTAGGATCGGCCACCATCCTCCTGACATTTTCCATTCCAGAAAGTATCTGAAGTACACTCCAGAGCCCCCGGGGGATGGGCTATATCACCTCTTTTCTTAACATGGCCTGAACCTCCGGGAACAGCTGGGCCATGTGTAGTTCTTGACGTGCCACAAGATGAATGCAAAGACACCTGTGTTTGAATTCCAAGGTGTGCCCCTGACGAAGAACATCCAGCACCCATTTGTCTGTGGTGGTGGTTTTCCACCTGTCGACAAAAATTGCTAGTTGGGCTCCCACTGGGGTGTGCAAGTGGGGGCCCGGATCCATGGCCAGATCAGGCCGGCTTTGACATTTGCGTACTGGCCTGCGGATGATGACGACACTGGCCTCTGCTGCCGTGAGCCTGTGAGCAGCCTCTGTAGGCTTCCTGGGCTGTGGAACGGTTGGGGGCCGTTATACCCCTTGGAGGACCTGCTGGACTTCCTACTTGAGGATAGAAAGGACGACAACCTCCTTTGCTGCAATGTTCCCAACGAGCGCGCCATCTCTGAATCCTTCTTAATCGTCTGCAGAGACTAGTCTACTGTGTGTGGCGGCTCCACTGTCGCAGGGGTCAAAGTCTGATGCAGCAGCTGACGTCATGGGCCAGACTGGTGCCTTGATTTATGCCTTGGCCTGGAAGAGGGGCTTTGGTTTGGAACAGGTACAGGAGCAGACGGCAGCCTTTGTTGTATCTCCAATACCAGAGTGTGCAGGGTAGTAAGGATATCTAATGATATGTCCCTGGGGCTACCTAAGGTATGAGAGGAACAGCCGGCAACAGCTCTGGACTGAAGCGCCTCCTTGGGCTCGACTGCGATCCAAGTTCGCCTTGCAAAGACCCCTCCATGGACATGGTATTGTGGCCCCCTTAGTGGTCTGAGTAGTAGTCCTCAGGCAAGTTGTCGTCAGAGCTTGTGTAGATGTGCACAGGCTCCTTTAGAGGATCTCTGCCTCGTTGGAGATCCTCCCCCCTGCCTGGGCGGAAGCTCTGTGGGTGGTAGATGCTCCTTGGCCTTATCCGACTACTTTGGGAGAGTGGCGATGGTGGGCACCACCACTTTCACAGGGGCGTCTGTCAATGTCGTAGGCAGTACCGCCTAAGCCATATGCTGTGGCGGCAGGGCCACTTATGGGGTTATCGTGATCTTAGAGACCACCGTTGTTGCCAGGTCTCCTTTCAACAAAGTCATGATGGTCGTCGACGGGGTGATCGACTAAGTGGATGCCGGTGCTCTCGTCAACGGGGTCGGGGACTTAAGTGGATGCCTTGGACAACAAAACAGTTGTCGACAAAGTCATCATCCACTGTGTCGCTGACGGGGCGAGAGGAGCCACCCGAGGAATTCTCCTTTGTAGTCTTGCCCGAGGACAGCAGTCGAGGCTTTGAAGGGGTTCAAGGACTTCCTCGTGGAAGGGGCATCCCTAACTGGCAGGCTTGACGTAGATGGCATCTACAACTGACCGTCCCGAGCTGGGACCTGCAGCCACGGCAAACCCAGCTAAACCCGTAGCAAGGTGTTTAGCCTTCTTTTGGACCCCCAGCCTCAAAGGACCTTGACCTCTTTTCAGAGGGAGTTCGCTCATGGGCCCGGCCAGTCCTGGATGAGCATGACCGTGCTCAGAGGCCTTCCCCAACTTGAGCCAAGCCGTTAACCTGCTGTAACATCCTTTCTCGTCTTCAAACCACGGCCAATCTCGCATCCCTCCTCATCGTGGTCCGGATGCAGACGATACAAGCACTTCTGGTGATCTTCGACAGACATTTCTTAGACCACATTTCGTGGATATCTCAAAGAGACTGCTCTTCTCCTCAGACATGATTGGAAGGCACAAAGTAAGCCCAAGCCTGGGCCTTCCGAAAACTTCAAAGAGAAGATCTGCAATGAAAATGATCTTCGCGGACAACGGATCCCTGCTGCGTAGTCAACTGATGGTCGAACGATGGAACAAAGTCGGTAAAAACACTAATTTCTATTGAAAAACTCAAAATATCAAGAAATGTTGCATAGCAAGATGAGAGAACTCCCAAAACTGAAATGTACAGCAAAAATCTGAAGAGGGCCACCAAGGGCGGAGCTTCGGTAGACGACTGTCATTGGATGGGGGTAGTATGACCCAAAGGACAGTGATTGGTTTAGAGGAGAAATGCAGTTTTCAGGCTAAAGCGAAACAGCTTTTCTTTTTGCAGAGGATTCCGAGCCTGACGACTGAGAATATTCATGAGCATGTGAATCTATGCCAAACCCTATGCTGGAGAAGATTGTCTGTGTACATCATTACATTTCTTTTCTTGAGGGTTTTCTATTGGATGAAACAAACCCTCAAGAACTTCCAAAAGGTCATGTCTGCACTCTTTACTCTTAGCCATATTCTTTCATCTAGGTGAAGAGCAGCTACCAATTTTTTGTACCGGCAAGTACGCACAAATATCTTCGTACCCTGCTACTATTTTGGTGATTTTTTCCCCCCACCATCTCCCCTTTACAATGCATGCCTTGAGTTATTTACACGTGTCTCAGCGTTATTTATACTACAGCGGACCCTGTTATTACGTGTGTTGTCAATCTCCTTATTTTTATTTCATTTAGAACGTCCACTTCCATCCTCAACAACCCCCTCTTCCTCTATAATAAGAGAAGAATGCAGGAAGGCACCCTTTAGTTTCAAATATGTCCTTCCAGTGGCATGCCAATGTGGAGGTGGTATCAGGGGAATGTAAGTGTAGTGTACTGACCCATAAGTGGTAGAGACAAATTTGCAGGGTGGCACAAGCCCCGAGTGAATAATGGAAATCTGGTAGGGCTTGACACAGGAGAGGTGCAAGAATGTCCAGCTCTGCACATGAGATTATTCAACACTTGCCAGCTCTATATAGGAAAGAATGCAAAGCATTGAGGGTATGCAAAACGTCCTCGAAAGCAAGACTTTTGCTTCAGAAAATGGCCTTTTACTTGTAGGACAGTGATACTTCATAAATAGCTTAACCAACCCAAGACAGGAGCAAAGGGCTTACATTTGATCTAATTTGCAAACCCACAGTGCTTTGCTGATGTGGCTCTAAACTGGAGGTGAACTTCCAGCGATGGTTACTAGGTGGCGTTATGGCATGTGTGACTTCTCTTAAATGGCAAATTCTACTTCTACATTGGAAGGTTTCCTTTTTCCAATCCCTTGGAAACCCACCATAACTATATCTATATATATCTATATCTATATCTATATATGTATACAATTCACAAAGAGTTTTCAATGGAATTTTCCCATTGAAAAACGCTATTGTGAATCAGGCCCATATTATATACACGCTAAACAAACATTTCTATGGAGCAAACTGCAAAAGAGCAGCAACTGCAACTTCAAATGAGCATATTTAATTTCCATCTTGGCAAACCTGTATAATGCTGATGTTTTCATAGTTAAAAAAAACGACATACAGTTGTCTATTTTAATTATTAAATGACCCTCCATTGGTGCAAAAAGGGGATACACTGATTTGCCAACTGAAATCAGATGAAGCCAGAATGTTAAACTAGTCGGCAACTGGACCCTATATTTGCTCAGGTCAAGTTAGTAGACATTTATTTTAAAGAGTCTATTTGAAAATTACACAAATAATTAACAAGCTTCACAAATATGTACATCCATATATAAATATGGTGAGCACAAAGTATAATTGCAGCTTTCGTTCCTCCCCCTAATTTTATTGACTACAACTCCCAGAATGCAAAGAAATGCGTCAGGTAACTTGTCTGCCACAGCAACAGGCATCAACACTGCTCTTTGTAAAAGTGATAATGTGTAATAAGTCCTTCTGTGATTAATGCACAATACATTTTGAAAAAAATTAGAAAGCTGGGTGATGTGACAGCCTCACATTTAGGCCCATCCCAGAGACACAAAACTCATTAAATGCACAACCGGCGTAATAGCTCAGAGTGGTGAATGCTTCTTCTGTGTTGGCGATATAGCTCATTGTGTCAAGTCCATGGCCCAGAATCATATCGGATCCCACCAGGCGATGGAAGCGTGATTATTTTAATCACCCCAAACAAACCTTTTTCCGTCACAGACTGGTGGCACACCAGAAATCCTAGCGGTCTTTCATTGAGCCCCCAGAGACTCGGAGAAAGACTCGAAAACACAGAGAGATAGACATGCACACGCACGCACACATACATACTGCAGCCAGCATGGGTAAATGGTGTGAGCAACAGGTATTGAGAGACAGTTCAGAAGAGTGCGCTTTACTTGTTAAAATAAAACAGGTAAATATTTATTGTTACAGTTATTAAAATCGGTGTCATAAATGTACAGAGTCAGACCATCAGCAGTGGGAGAAGGATTTCATTTTAATATCGAATATCAATAGTTTTCATTATACACACAGACAGCCATTGCCATCGCCATACCGGAGCAAATTAAACAAGATAAAACCAGAGGCCAAAATCCTCAAATCACTCAAGAAAAACTATCTGAAAAGAAAGGGCGAGGGATGCAGAATCCACCAAGAGGCAAAAACTGCATTAGCGGAAGTCAGGATGACAGAAGAAAATGCACACGAGGCTCTCTGTTCGATGCTCAGGGGATTGAGTTCAAAAGATCCTTGAGAAAATCTTCAGGGTCTGTGATTTCAGATAAAAGGCCTAAAAAAAAAAGAGCAGACAAAAGAGTTAGTCAGAGACTGACTGGCCCCCCTAAGACCAACCTCCAGCTCCTCTGAAACCAGACCTGTTTACATGCAGAAGTAACAATGCTGCAGTGTGTGCAGCCCACAAGCCAATGGACCAGCCATGTTAAGGCTCGACCTTCCCCTGTCTGCGGCAGCCCACCAGCGCCTAACAAAAGATTTCTTACAAACAGCTGCTGAAACTAGTGGTGATAACGTATGGGGAGACTTGAGAGGCGTATGTACTTTCCTGCTTGCTACTCCTGGCTGGTAAGCCCGAAGGCTGTAGGCATACCCCGAGCAGCTAACGATGGCGAGCTCAGGCAGCACACTGGGATAAAAGGAAATGGGGGTTTAACCGCACAGGCCAGAGCATGCTATAGTTGGACCAGAACAAACAGGTTAGGTCGGATATGCGGCAGGCTTCGACTTGGCCTGCTTGCATTTGGGAGACAGTGGCATGTCGGATGATCACCAAAGCCCTGGTGGGCCTGCTTGACCATGCTGATGATCTATGGTGGAAATGGAAAATAATTGGTGGAGGATCCCACAAGGGCCAGGGTGGGGGCGGAGTTTGGAAGCGGGCTTAAGGGGGGCGGAGCTGGCAGTTGACCTCTGATCAAAGGAAATGAACAAAATAATAGTTTATAACGGCACTATTTCTTTCATGCTGCTTCTTTTCCGAACTATTTATCAATTCCACTTTAAACCACTTCCATGGCACTGGTGAGGAGTTACTTCACTATGCAGATAATAGTTTTCACCAGTGTTGCTGAGTAAATATTCTTTAAAATGCACAATTTGCATCATTCCATTTTATTTAAAAAAACCTTCCCCTTGGGTACTATTCAAACACAGTGATTTCTGTTTTCCTTTGCTTGAACCACAACCAGCATAGCTCCTGCAGTTCCCCTCTGAAAGCAGGTGGGTGGCTGTATCGTGTGCAATGTTAATAGGGGTATTTATTTGTGCAATGTTTGTCGGATACCTGTATATTTATTTATGCAATGTTTGTGGTATACATGTATACGACAAACATTGCATAAATAAATAATCTGTGTCCATGTGTCCGACAAACATTGTATAAATAAATAAACCAGCTCGTGGCTGAGGACTGTAACTTCCTCTTGTGACCTCTTGCATGGGGTCACCAGAGGAAGTTTCAGTTTGCTTGTGGGCACTTTTTTTTCCTCTTCTCCCCAGCGCAGGGCAGGGGGTTTGGGGTGGCTGACTCTGGCCGGATCCCGAGATTTGGCTACACATCTGGTGCCGGATCTCGGATCCAGCGAGAGCCGGCCCAATGACCAGCGTTGTCTGTGGGTCAATATGTCCACAAAGGTGCGAAAGGGGTTAGGGGGTGACAACTTTCACAAGAGTTCCAGTAGGGACTCAGACGGAGGGCAAATGTGTCAGTGCTATCCTTCAAATACTCGCATACAATCTTCCAAGGGGAGGGCTGAGAAGCAAGAGGGAGAGTGTGTTTGGGTAAGGAACTGAACACGCTCAGTCATCTGAAGACTTTGCAGCAAACAAGGCTGTACTCCCTGGATGAGTTTCACACAGCTGTATACTGCACAACCATACACAAGACAAATCAGCGACGATAGGACACTTATCCTGGCTAGAGAATGGGAGTGTAATGTCGTCCCCAGAGCCACCTTGCATTCATTGAGAAAACTGACGCTAAGTAACCCTGGTCCAAGCAAGAGGAAAGATGTATAACTAACCGGCAGCATCCAGGAACTCGGACATAGAATCAACAGGCATGAACTCGTCTTGGAAGGTTTTCAGAGCCTTGTCACAGGCTTCGTAGATAGGCATGTCATTGTGACGGATGAAGTCTGCCAGAGAGTAGGACCAGCCTCCCTCTGTGTTACTGGTGGGCACCTTCTGCAAAAACAAAGCAGTTGTGAGAACACAGCATCACACTCTCAGAGTGTCAATGTAATGACACTGGGCCATCAGAGGCCAGGAACAGCATATTTTTGCACCTCAATGAAGATCCCACTCCAAAGCATGCATCCTGCTAAAGTAAAACCAAAAATCTCACAAACATGCAGGTGGCACGGAGGATGGTATAAAGCTAGGGTAGCTAGCACAGGCTAGTGGAACCTTGGATGGGCAATTGCCATACAAGATGAAGGGATGAATTGTAATCCAGGAGGAGCAGATCTAAAACAAGAATGGAGAATGATCATAAAGCACCTTGGGTAATACCAAATAAGTGGCAAGCAAATACTGTTCAGATCTTTATTTGGATCTCAAAAATAAAGCTAAGTACTGAAGAGGCTTTCATGTTAGCTGTCGAACAGTGCTGAAACATCTGGAGACAAGCACAGTGGCTTGCTACCATGTGTAGGGAGAACATCAGTGGCAGGGGATGGATCATCAATGTGGTATTAAGGAAGAATGTGGGGGCAGCCTGTGGCACATGGGAACACAAACGCTCAGCCACCATACAGCAATCCCTCTTTATAAGCGGAACATTTTAAAAAATCGGATTTTTCTACAAGTGTAGCGTACATTTGAGAATACACGAATCAGAATTCCAGCGCTTTATTAAATACCCACAAACGGTCCTGAACAATGACTTCTGAAGTCACAAAAAACACGCAGACTCATTTTTCACTGGATTAAAAATAAAATGATGTGCTTCTAGGTAGGGATGCGCGTGCTTTGGTTTACCGTTTGAAAAAAATAACTAGTAACTTGTATTCTTTCTTTATACCATATACTCCCAGAAAGAGAAGGCCCCCGTTGTAACATAAATCAACCAATTTTACTAAACCTGCAGAGCGGTGGATCAAAACATTCTCTTTAACAGACCTACAATTTGGAAAATGAATGGGTCCGAGTTCAGGAATCTGCACTGAGATGGTGTTGGAGTTTAGGTCATTACAGTGGGTGTGTTTTAAAGGTCAGGACAGCACTGTGAGCCACAAGCTTCACTGCAATGCACTTAGTGTGACTGGATCAGGGAACTTAACTAAGCACATCAACATGACATCATCGGCCACAGCTTACACTGGCAAGTTGATCAGAGCCTGTAGACCTCTACTATCCACCACTAGCTGCCTTACGCTGGCGAGAGCGCTCATACAATCCAAACTTGATTATTGCAACAGTCTTTATCTAGGAGTGAACAAAACTATCTTAAACAAACTACAGATTATGCAAAATAACGCGCTCAGAGCCGCACTGAATATTCCTAAGAGAGCATATATCAGAAACGAGAAAGTACCACAGGTAGCTCTCTATACAGGACAAAATTGCCCTAAAAACTATGTGCCTCACTCATAAAGCTCTTAACCACCAAGCTCCCTCCCACCTCACAGATAAATTCACATGGAAGGTATCCAATAGAACCACCAGATCTTCCAACACACCATGTCTGGTGGTGCCCAGATTTAATCTAAAAAGAGTCGGAGGTTCCAGCTTCCCAGTATTAGCTGCCCAGCTCTGGAACTCTCTCCCACAGAATATTCAAACCATTCAGACCTTCAACAATTTCATAAGTCAGGCTATTACCTGGATACTAAATAAAACATAAAATAACAGTTCCTGATACCACTAACTATTAGGTGATCGGCTCATACGACTGCTCTGACCAAATGTATAACATGTATGTATAATGTGCAATTTGTATATATTTACCATTGTAACCTTACTATGTATGTTCAAACTTTTTTTTTTTTAATGCATATAATTGTCAACCTATGCCTTGTAACCATTACTATCCTTAGCGCCCCATTACCTCCGGGTCAGGTGCGCAATATAAATAAAATACACAAACAAACAAATAAACAAAACAGTACTCTGTGTGATAAGGCACTGGACGCAGTAGGGACCAGGGACAATGCTGTGTGGGACAGAATTCTGGGCACAACTGGGTTTGGGCAGTGTTGCGAGAAACAGGATTTTGGACGCTACATTGGCTGCAATAGGAGTGAGCGCATGACGTGGCATGACTCAGTTTGTGCCATGTTGGATGAATCTGGGATGCCGTGGTTGTGACAAGCTTTAGGCCACAATGTTGAGCGAATCATGGATTAAGGCACTAAATTGGGTGTGAGAGTGATCAGGGCAGCACAGGATATTACAGACACATTGCTTCGGCAACAGGGATCAGTGAACACAATAGGCATCAAAGTGGTGTACTTGAAATATCAAGGTGCTATTCAGGGTATTTCATGGGGCCTGGCTCGAGCATATCCGTATTTGGGGGCACTGCGGTGGGTGTGTCAGGGTTCAGGGCATGACAATGAATATGCTGTCTGTTGCGTTTAAAGACACTGCACTCTGTGTAATGTGGTCCAGGGTGCTGCACAAGGTGCATTAGTGCTCAGTCCCTTCCAGCGTACAAGGCAGTATGCTGGGTATAGCGCGGCTAAGGGTAATGCATTCAGTGTTAAAGTAGACTGTAGTGGGTGCGACAGATGCTGGGATCTCTGCTGAGGGTATCATGGTTCAGTGCCATGCAATAAGCATTACTTCTTTAAGGGGTTGACCTACGTGCGACATGGTGGACCAGGGAATAGCGTGGGGGAGACAGAGAACACAAGTGGGTCGTTGGGATCAGGGCAGGGCAATGAGTGTGCTGGGTTCACGACACTGCCCCTTGAAGTTGTCAGGGTGCCTCTATGCTTCGAGAACAGCATTGAATTTGTCTGGGTTCATGGCACTCGTCATGCTCGTGTCCAGCACATTATATGTCATAAGCCAGAACTCAGGGTGCTGCACTGGGTTTGCCAGATAGTGGATAGATCTGAGCGAGACAAACAGGGAAGAGGACACTCAACCAGGTGTGACAGCATTCAAAGCACATAATGCAGCTGTGAAAGTGATCAGTGCATTGCGTCCTGGTGTTGGTGTCCTGTACGGATGACTGATTTAGTGTCAGTGTCTATGGTCCCACGCAGACAATGCTTACCTTAAACATGCCATAAATGAGATCTACCAGGGCCCAGAAGAGCAGACTTGAGCGATATACAGAGTACTCCTTCATCACCCGCTCAGTCAGCCTAAAAAAAAAAAAAGCAGAGTTATCATCACTGCAGACCAGAGACACAAGCGACTAACCATCACACTTTGCAGCATTGGACAGTCAAGTCTTACCTTCTACTTTGGTTTAAGCAAATGGTAACCGAAAAAAATAAAACTATCAAAGAACAGACCATCCTTCAGAAACCAGAGGGTGCGATATCAACTCTAGTACAAGAAGGGGCGGTCAAATAACACATGTTGCACTTTTAAACTAATACAATCAACCAAAGTAACTTAAGCCAGAGGACCTGCAAGTCAGCAGTCCTAATATTCCCAGTACTCCTATTCCTGAAGATCATCTTTCCTCAAACATATGGAGTGTGATTCTTTTTCAAAAAAGTCCCGTGTGCCTCAGTACAAAAACTAAAAACCCCAGCACAAGCACAACACGGATCTCCTCTCTCCACATTCGTCCGCTTTGCTCGATAATGAAGAGCAGAGGAATTACTTAGTTTGGAAAGTTTATTACTCTTAATCTCCAGCCTTTATTCCTTCAAACCCACGAGAAGAATCAGGAGGATGAAACTTGTACGTGAATTGGAGCTAAGAAGAGCTAAGTTGTCTAGAAAGGGCTATGGCAAAAAGGATGAACAGGGCCCGACCAAAGAGATTGCTGAAGTCAGATTTTCTTTTTCAATTCAATGCAGAGATAGAAACCTATAACCTGTTGGATAGACCTTTGCTACTTTTCTCTGAAGCATTGACCCACTTAAGGTTTTTATTGTCTAAAGTGAGCATACACCAATGGGCATAGGCTACCATTGCAAATGTAACAGATGCAAATGTCTGAAGTTATTGAAGACTAAACAAGGAGATAGATCTGATTGGGTACATAAGGAGGATACATACCATAATCCACAAGCTCTAGTAAAGACATATACCTATAGTGCAAGTAATGAATTTGCAACACTGAGCACTTTGAATTCTTAATTCATACATAAAAAGGTTCTGAGACAATTCCTCATCTGAGAGGTTTACAAGGATAGATGTAGACATTAAATAATACATTGACTACGTTGAACTGTTGGAAAAATAGTCTTGATATAGATGCAATATACTCCAAAAAGGGCACGGAAATCAGATTGAAACAATTTTGATAATTGTTGCGAGGATTTGGAAGACGGGTGTAGGTGGTACACCTGGGCAGTGATAAGCACACCTCTCCAGCATTCACAGAGACAGCAGCAGATGTGTTTCTGTTTCTGGTTGCCTGCTTTGCCAGACATTGATGACGGAGTTGGAAAGGGTGCCAATATGAAATGCCTGAAACAGAGATGCTAATGCTAGAAAATATGTTTGTAGAGCTATATAAAAATGTTTACATGTCAAAAAGATCCAAAGAAACCTTAAGAATGCATTATTTAATTAAGGAAGCGCAAAGTACATGGATAATAATGCAATAGGTACAAAATAGAGAGTGAACAAAAACATTAAGAACTGAATTGCTCTAAGAGAAACTTAAAATGCGGATAACGCTGAAAACAAAACACATGTAAGATGTTAAAATTGTATGTGGAAAAATAAAGCATTTCCCCAGGCTTCCTTTTTCTGAAATACCATCTAGGTTGGAACCAGAAGTAAATAATGTTACCACTAGAGTAAGCGTGTATATGTGATGGCTGCAGAAAGTGAACTACCCCTAATGGTGGCCCCATGTGGACATTTGAAAACATTACATTTGATACTATTGACCCACCAGATTTTCCACTTATAATGGGAACTACTAGGCTCCATATCCATAATTCATTAGTTGCTGGGGTGAAACAAAGAATCTCACTAACATCTTTATGGCGCAATAAAGCATTGTTGGCCAACACCTCTGCAACAAATGGTTAACGTGTAGTGTTTCATAAAAAAACAATTCTGTATCCCCCTTCTAGTCACATTTTATTAATCCGATATTATGAGGGTACCTTTGTGCTTGTGCATGTGGATGATGTTTTGGTATTCTGCAATTTGTTACAAGGTCACTGCAAATGGTGACGTTTCAAATAGCGTGACTCTGTGCAAAGCGAGACAAGTATGTAATTTTTTTTAGGCTTCAGAGTCTCCTTGATTGGCACGCAATAGATGAATGATAGATAAAAGTGGTAGTGCGTGGACTCTCTAAGCTCTGAAAGAAGTGCAGAGAATGTGGCCTTTGCAAATTGTTTATGTAAGATTTACTAGTTTCTAGGACAGTTAAACCTATTTCCGTGCTTCTGAGCTCACTAAGAGGAAGGTTGGTTTGCTTAGGGAGAAAAACTCGAGAAACCTATTATAAACATAAAATACAATATTTAATTGAGCCATCATACATCATTCTAATGACACATTGAGCGTGATTGGATTCGTCTTTTCCAAAAGAGACATCTATTGAGCACACATTCTTTGCACAAGGATGGTCCTTAAACATACACAATTATGGTTCTATGTTGTTTTATTGAGTAAATTGGGTCACCCTGTATCCGCCGTTTCAACGCCATGATGCCTCCTTGGTGGTTTGCGTTTAACAAGTGCTGTACCATACAATACCAAATTGATCATTTACTCCAAAAATATTACTTTCTTTTTCCTTTTTAAATGGGGCTCAATACTACTACACCACCACCTACACAACCTACACCTACCCTCTACCCCTTTAAACTCACATCTACATTTACTTCCCCCACAAATTAATTTTGTCAAAGTTAATTACCATGGAGTAATTTACTTTGATGAAACAACAGCACACCCACAATTATACAATCTCTGACAGAGAGCCGCTTTGCTGTTCAGGTAGGCCCTTGTCCAGTACCATATTATTTCGTAGGTACGTAATTCTCCATAGTTACTTGGGCGTATCAACATTATTTTCAACACCAATAAAATGTTCTAACTTGGTGCGTGCCCATGTGCTGCGGAAGTTCGCCCCGGTCTGGGGATTGCTTCCAGACTATGCCTCAGACAAGCGACCCTCTGTATAAGTAGAGTTGGTAAGTCACTGAGACTTGTGGAGGGACTAGCTTTGTTCAGACGACTGTGTGCTGCCACTTCTAGGGCAATGTTCACTCTACTGTAATTCAGCCTTTAAAATGGTCAGTGGCAACAAAGTCTTGGATTTAACACTGGAAATCTGCCCTCAACAGGGTCCACCTTAGGCATTAATGAGTGAAAGACTATGGCAATATTTCTTGGAGTAAAAGCTTGCTAGTTATACGGAGGCCAGAATTACTATATTGCTCATGGTCCTTCACTCGGCATGACGTGGAATAGGACAGTTTATCATTTGGCATGAATTGAACAGGTACTGTACGACGTTACAGTGAGATGTATCATGGAGTTTGTGGAGGGTTGCGGCACTTGATGCACGAAGAGACATTGCACCAGACAAACGATCTCTTCCTGATACTGTTAAGTCTCCTAGTCTTTTTGCTTTGATGTTGACGCCACCATATCATCAGGCACATGCTGTAGTTTCATGATGATGGATCCAGGTATGATGCTTTTAAAGACTATTCCCGAGAGTCAAAAACAACCTACATGAGGATTCACATTTCTAACCTCGTCACCTTCTAAAAAACAGTCTGAAGGGAGCAGTCATTCGTTTGCATAAGATCAGCACACTGGAAATGGAAAAGAAGATGGTCAATGTTAGGTAGAATTTCATTTCTGTGCATAATTCTCCCCACTTGTGAGTCCCCCAGCACTTTTTGCTGGACTTGCATTTTTTTTTATCAATTCTCACGAGTGAGTGGGGCCCTTTTTCCAAACTCGCTCAGTCTTTTACTCTACCTGTCGAAACCCTTTTCAACCCTTTTGCTTGTACCTATTTGGAGTCATGCTTTCCTCCAACTTTTAAGGCATCTGCAAAATATTAAAGCATCACACAGCACTTTCTGTGCAGTTTGCTGGGAGCTCTTTGAGCTGCCTTTTTATTATCCTTGTGATAACTACTGTTATCCAGGGTAGGGAAATACTTTTTATCCTACTTTACTTTTATTTTGTGCAATCAGTACACCCCACCTTATGTGGAATGCTGAGGGGACACAATGTATCCATTTTTCCACTTCTTCTGTAACTTTCTAGCTACAGTGATAAGTTCACCTGAGTGGCTGGTGGCAGTGGATATTTTCTACCGATTTTTACAAGCAGGCCGCTGTTGCAGCTGTGTAAAGGGACACATGGTTCACCATTGAACGAAAATGGTGCTGTCGTCTTTTTTCACCAACTCTTGATGACTTTCTTTAGCCTTCATCTATCGATGTGGGTGGGGGGAGGTCCCGCTAGGTATTTTCTCTTTGGCGGGCTTCCTTGCAAAAGCCTGATAAGGCTCTCTTTGTGCATGAAAATACAGGAAGTGAGGCTGGTGACCGAAACCCCCCTGGTCTTTGTCCTGATGTGAGGCTGCCTGGATCCAGTAGGTGGGCCTAACCAGTCTCGAGACAATCTGCATTTTGAGCCATCCCTCGCAGAGCTGTGACCATCCTGGGCTGCAATTCCCCAACACCCTGGGGCCTGGACATATTTGGGGGCATCCTCCTGGGCTTAAAAGGACTCTTTCTCACTCTCAGACATCTCCCCTTTCAAGTCGTGGACCGAGAAAATGAGAAGTCTTCCGTGTGATAACCGTCACTGAACAAAAGCCGGTGTTAAATCCCAACAAGCCAGTATCATGATCATCTGCTGGGTGTCCCATCGCAAGAAGCTGACCGGCTACTCCCTCCAAAAGTTCCTTCTTCAGCCTCCATGCCAAGATTCCGAACAGGAGCTGCTGTCACCTCACCTTAGGGACCCGCCGGCGGCATTGTCTTCTTTCTTCTGAGAAAGTACTGGCCCAATCCGAGGAGCTTACTTGGGTGTTTGATTCCTGAGACACACTGGGGTGGACAATCCAACTGTGTTCTCCCAGACCTAAGGAAACTGGTCCTTTAGGTTAAAAACCTTCACAGGGTCTACCTGACCACCATGAACTATCTTTGAACTAAACATTTTACTTGTAACGTTGAAGATTCCTGATAATTTGACACCTTTGACAGCGCCTGCCTTCCTTCGGTCTTCCGCCCATGGGCCCCGGTCACCCAGTGTCCCACCCGACTTAGAGACTCTCATTCCCAGAGGGCTGGACTTTCTGAAGTATAGACACCCTAAAAGTAATTACCAGTATCTGTGTTGCTTACTCTAAATGTTGGTTAAAGATTTGATTTGATAACTTGAATGATACTCTAACTACTGTTATGAATCTGGTAATGTCATTAGTCCTTTCCCAGGGAAAGTCACTTCCCATGTCGCCAGGGAAAGGCGGAACCTGCCTGATCCTGACCCATGGGATAGCTATCCGCGGGAGGACCACGTAGGGGAGGCCAAACTCCATGGAGACCGGAAAATACTGAATCTGAATAATCCTTCAGCTGTAATTCTTTACAACATTTCTGTATGTCTTATTGTGATGTAGATGGAGAATTACTGGGTTCTCCTGACCAAGAACATTATTTACCCCCAACCCCCAGTTTAGTACTGAGATATGAGAAAGAGGGATGGACTAATGAGGAGGACCGGAAGTGGTAAACCAACGCTGCGTTCTAGTCTTCGGAAAGGGGAAATTACTTACCATAATGATTTTTCTATGGATTCTTCTCCCACAGATTCCTCATCTGATCGGTATCCTCATCCAGCTCTGCTGCGCAGAAACATTTTCAACAGAGGCTGTAGTAGACCTTGACTCGGCTGCTGATCCGTCTTGCTCAGTGCTCGATCGTCGGATATATATATATATATATATATATATATATATATATATATATATATATATATATATATATATAGGATACATTACTCACCGTAATCGTATTTCTGATGCTTGTATCTGCTTAGATTCACATGCTGTGCATAGGCCGACATCTAGTGGAAGCTGCGGAGTATTACAGTTTGTTTTTCGAAAGTCGAAAATGGGCGTCGACACAGGCGTGCCAGTAATACTATCCCTAGTGTGACGTCCACTGTACCCAAGATCCCTCACGCGTGTAGGATCCTCAGATTGTATTTTTTCTGACATGAGGAAGCATGAGGAGTAGCGTGAGTACAGATAATCCAAGCAGATAGACAGAAAGGTAAGACTACAAGCAATCATGCGCCTTCTCTCGGAGGGGAGGAAGGGTGGGTCGCATGTGAATCTAAGCAGATACAAGCATCAGAAATACGATTACGGTGAGTAATGTATCCCTTCTGAGGCTTGTGGAATCTGCTTAGATCACATGCTGTGCATAGATTAGCGAGCAGTACCAGAAGAAGGAGGTGGGATGTGAGAAGGGTCATGAGCAAACAGGTGTCTTAGAACCGCTTGTCCCACTTGTGTATCTGTCTTGGAATGAGTGTCAATGCAGTAATGCTGAGTAAAAGTGTGAATAGAGCTCCAAGTAGCCGCTTTGCAAATGGTGTCGAGGGGAACATTTGCAATGAAAGCCAGAGTGGCACCAAAGCCTCTAGTAGAGTGGGCCCTTGGCGTAAAAGGCAGAGTCTTTTCAGAAAGAGAGTAACACAGCTGTATACAGTTGATAATCCACTTCGAGATAGCGCCCTTAGAGACGCGATCCCCCTCTCTGCCTGTAGCTACGGAGACAAACAGTTGATCTGTTTTCCTTAGCGGTCTGGTTTTATTTACATAGTATAGGACCGCCCTACGCACATCTAGGGTGTGTAGTTTCACCTCAGCCGAGCTTTGCGGGTTTTGGAAGAAAGCCGGAAGCTCGATGGACTGGTTTACATGGAACTTGGATATGAATTTAGGTGAGAACCTAGGGTGTGTGCGTAAAACCAGCTTGTCCTTGTGGATAGTAAAGAAAGGATCTTGCACTGACAGAGCCTGAATTTCACTGACCCTTCTTATGGAGGTAATGGCTACTAAGAAGGCCGTTTTATAAGTCAGGTGTTTGAGACTACTTTTATGCATGGGTTCGAATGGGGGTCCCATGAGTTTAGCTAGCACCACGTTGAGGTCCCATCCTGGCGGTGGGTTCGAAATAGGAGGGTGAAGTCTCTTTACTCCTTCCATGAAGGCTTTAACCACTGGTACTTTCCACCACGAGACTTTGTTATGGGATGTGGTGTAAGCCGAGAGGGCTGCCAGGTGTACTTTCAGCGAGTTAAAAACCAACCCTGCATCCAGCAGGTGGAGCATGTACGTCACAACGTTGGAAGGAGTGCAATCAACCGGGTTGATTTGTTTATTCTGGCACCAGATAACAAATCTTTTCCACTTATCAAAGTAACAGTGCCTTGTATTTGGTTTCCTGGACTCCTTTAGAATGTCCATACACCTCTGTGGTAATTTGAGATGTCCAAACTCTATGACTTCAGGAGCCATGCTGCTAGGTTCATAGAGTTGGGTTCCTGATGCACTGTTTGACCCTGTTGCTGGGACAGTAGGTTGTGCCAGGCTGGGAGTCTGATGGGTTCGCACACCGCCATCCTGCGTAGGTGTGGAAACCATGGTTGTCTCGCCCACATGGGAGCAACTAGGATGAGCGTCATCGATTCCTTGTTCATCTTGTACACCACCTTCCTGATGAGAGGAGTTGGTGGAAAAGCGTACGCAAACATCCCTGACCAGTTCATCCACAGGGCGTTCCCTTGGGAGTCTGGCTGGGGGAACCTGGATGCAAATCCTGGGCATTGTTTGTTTTCGCTTGTGGCGAATAGGTCTATAGTGGGGAAACCCCACTGAGAGAAGAGATCTTCTACTACGTCTCTGTGAAGGACCCATTCGTGTTCTTCTGGGAGGGAGTCTCTGCTTAGAGCATCCGCTAGGGAATTGAGCTCCCCTGGAACATGTTGCGATGACAGGAAGATGTTCCGTCTGAGTGCCCATATCCATATTTTCTGGGCAAGCTTGGACAGATTTGGCGAACGAGTCCCCCCTTGCTTGTTCAGATAGAACATGGCTGTCGTGCTGTCCGTCCTGATCTGCACCGACAAGTTCAGTAGATGGGGCTCGAACGCCCTTAGCGCTCGGAATACTGCCAGAAGCTCTAGCATATTGATGTGGTTCTTGGCTGCTGAGTGAGACCAGAGACCCCGAGCTGTGTGGTGGAGATGGTGAGCTCCCCACCCAGTCAGGCATGCATCTGTAGTCACCACGGCTTGTACTTCGGGATCGTAGAAGGGTTTCCCCTTTGCGAGATTCTCTCTTGTCCACCAGTGTAGGCTTTGTACGAGTGTTGGCGAAACGACCACTAGATCGTCCCAATGACCACTTGCCTGAGACCACTGTTTCGCCAACCATTCCTGCATGGTAATGCATGACGCCATCATGCCCAGTAACCGCATAGCTTTGCGTACTGTTATCTGTTGACCTGACTGATAATGCGGAATTTGCAGAAGTATATTCCGAATTCTCTCTTCCGAAGGGAAGGTCAATCCTTTCTGAGTATCTAGGATAGCTCCTAGAAACTGTTTTGAGGTGCTTGGCACCAGACTTGACTTTTTCTCGTTGATGGAGAAGCCTAATTCGTGGAGGAGGTCGATAGTCCTCTGAATGTTTGACCTGCAAATTCCTGGGGTTTCCCCCGTTATGAGCCAGTCGTCCAGATAAGGGTACACCGGGATTGCTTCCCTGCGTAGGTGTGCAGCCGCCACCGCCAGTACCTTGGTGAATACCCTTGGTGCTGAAGCTATCCCGAAGGGCAGTACCTTGAATTGGTAGTGGCGACTGTCCACCTTGAAGCGCAAGTACTTTCTGTGCGCTGGGAGCATGGAAATATGAAAATAAGCATCTTTCATATCCAAGGTTGCCATGTAATCCCCCTTTTTTAGGAGGGGGATTACCTCTTGTAGCGTGGTCATACGGAATTTTTGGGGCTTGACATACTTGTTGGCAGGCCGTAAGTCCAATACTGGGCGCATTGTCAAATCTTTCTTTGGCACAAGGAAGTAAGTTGAATAGATACCCTTGTTTACCTGGTGTCCTGGGACGAGTTCTATCGCGTCCTTTTCTAGCAGAATGGCGATCTCCTCGAGAAGGATCTTTTGATGCTCTAGGGAGTGCACTCTTTGTCGTGGAGGATGATTCCGGGGACGCTGCAGTAGTTCTATACAATATCCTGCGGATACTGTTGACAGCACCCATCTGTCTGAGGTGATCCCTTCCCAAGCCTGGGTGAAGGTGGAAATGCGTCCCCCTACTGGGGTTGCGTGGCAAGGGACCCTGAACTGAGCGTCACTGTTTTGGTGGAGGCGTGCCACCTCCCTTGTTGGGGCTGCCTCTGCCTCTTCCACGACCTCTCTTGTTACCCCTGCCGTAACTATGGGTAGACTGCTGGTTGTTATTCCATTGTATACCCTGTCCCTGGGCATAGTTGCCTCTTTGTGAATTTTGGCCGCGTGGGCGACGAAAATTATTGTTCCCCCTCTGGTTAGGGGGTTTGTTGGTAAGCTGGCCAAGGGATTTGAGAGTCTCATATTCATCTTTGGCATTTTTAAGTGCGTCTTCGACCGCTTTCCCAAACAATAGGTCGGGTTCCACTGAGGGTCGACGTTGGGGTGGGGAAGGAAATGAATAAGAATTATAATTATAATAACAGCAAAAGTATGGCTAAGGCCAGGGAACTCCGCAAGATGCTTCCGACCAGTATGGCGGAAAAAAACAATCTGAGGATCCTACACGCGTGAGGGATCTTGGGTACAGTGGACGTCACACTAGGGATAGTATTACTGGCACGCCTGTGTCGACGCCCATTTTCGACTTTCGAAAAACAAACTGTAATACTCCACAGCTTCCACTAGATGTCGGCCTATGCACAGCATGTGATCTAAGCAGATTCCACAAGCCTCAGAAATATATATATATATATATAGATATATATATACACACACACATATACACACTCAGACAGGAAAGACATTTTTTTATTTTTTTGTAAAAAGAAAAAAGCGGCTAGCCAGATAGAAGCAGTCACCTCAGAGCCATTACCAGGCATACCTTTGCTTAGACAGAAGCGCAAAGCCATAGGAACTTTCGGAGTGGGGATGGATGGGTGGAGCGATGAGGAATCTGCGGGAGAAGAATCCATAGAAAAATAATTTTGGTAAGTAATTTCTCCTTCAATGGATTGCTTTTCTCCCCCAGATTCCTCATTCAATAAGACTCCCCAAGCAGTTAGGATGACAGAGGTGGGCAGAAAGTGTCATAGTAGCAGATTTTGTAGCACTTCCCTACCAAAACATGCATCCGTCCCATGGGCAACGTCCCGAAAACCGTGCCTGGTAAATGTCTGCAAGAATGACCACGTGGCAGAACGACAAATGTCCCTAATGGGGGCTCCCCTCTGTAAGGCTGTAGAAGCAAAGACTCCTCTTTTTGGAGTATGGCCCGATTCCAGAAAGAAGCTCTTTACCAGCTGATTGATAGCACTCTGTGAAGCAAAGGATAATCCATTGTGAAAGAGTCTGCATTGTTATGGGTGTACCCTTGCAAGACAGAGAATGGGCCACAAACAGCTCGTCAGATTTTCAGAAATCTGATGTCCTAGGGATGTAAAAGCTCATGGCTCTTTAAGAATCTAAACCGTGGAACCATTCCTCCTCTTTAGAGGGTGCCGTGGAGGGTAGAAAACGGGTAAATCTATGACAGAGGTGGAACTCAGAAACCACTTTCAGGAGAAAGCCAAGCCTGACCTTAAGGGAAACCTTTTCCCAAAAAAAAACCTAGAATTGGGGGGGCTTGCAGCACACTACCTGCAACTCAAATCTTCTCCACCTGCACGCGTATCGAGATCGTGTAGACTGTCTGCATGCAGCCAGCCACACCCTGAGTACCTCCTTCGAGAGGTCCCAGTCATCCTACCTCATCCTCTCAAGAGCCGCGTATGTAGGTTGAGAGACTCGGGGGCCGGTGGAGTATCCAACCTTCCGACTGGGTCAGGAGATCCGGGCGCCGAGGCAACCATTGGGGTGGACAGATGGACAGATCCAAGAGATTGTTGTACCACGTTCTCCTCACCCAGTCAGGGGGGATCAAGATCATGGTCGCTCGAAACCTCTTCAACCTCCTGAGAACCCATGGAATGATGGGAATCAGGGAAGGGGAAGCGTAGTGGAGAGGGAAGGTCCAATCCACCAGAAACGTGTCCCCCAGTGCACTGTTCGCTAGGAATTCCCGCGAGCAAAACTGTCTGCACTTTATGTTGGACTCTGTGGCAAACAGATCCACTGCTGGGGTCCCCAGAGAGAGAAGACCTCTTCCAGGACTTCCTGGCACACTTTCCACTCATGTGAAACCGTGCTCTGCCTGCTTGGAGCATCGGCGAAACGGTTCTCTGACACCGCCAGGTTAACTGCCCAGACTGAGATCTGGTTCTTCAGCAACCAGAACCACAGTTGCATCGCCTCTCTGCAGGGGGGAAGGGAGTGCACCCCACTTTGTTTGTTCAGGTAGTGCATGGCCACTGTGCTGTCCAAACTAGGACATGTTTCCCCTTGAGAGACGGGGCAAAATCCCTCAGCGCTAGCCTGATGGCTCGCAATTTCAGCCTGTTGATGTGCCATCTGGCTTCAGTTGCTTACCAATGGCCACTCACCTGCAAATCTTCGCAGTGAGCGCCCCAACCCTTCAGAGATGCATCCGTGACCGCCTCAGGCCAAGGAGGTCAGAAAGGTTCCCCTGTCAAAAGATTGCCACGGTCGGTCCACCAGTTGAGGTAGTGGACCACTTGGCTGGACACCTTGAGAGGATCCGTGAATGCTCAGAGGTACTGTGGCTTACTTTCACCTAGCTTTCCTCCTTAGGTATGAGCTGCGCAGGAAAGTGTGTACAGTTAAATTCCCCATCATGGTATGTTCATTCTCCAGCATGGGGTCTGGCATGGATTCACATTGAAGGCATCACATGCGCAACCTGGCCTCTGGCACCAGAAAAATGCAGGAGGCCATGATACTGAAGAGGTGGAAGAAGGAAGCTGCTGATAAGGTGGAGTGATTCTGGAACAAGTGTACCATCTGTGCTATGTTGCTGACTGTAGCCTCGGGAAGGAATGTCTTCCCCAGCCGGGTGTCTAGGACTGCTCCGATCAACTGGAGCCTTTGGACTGGCGTCAAATGGGACTTCAAGTTCAGGGAGAAGCCCATCCTTTGCAGTAGAGGAAAGGTGTCCTCTAGATGAGACAAGACCTGCCCCACTCACTTCCCTCAGATCAGCCAGTCATCCAGGTATGGAACTACATGTACCCTGGATCTCCTGAGGTGAGACGCAACTACCGCCATGAGCTTGGTGAAGTCCTGTGGCGCCAAGGTCAACCCAAAAGGAAGCACTTTGAACTGATAGTTCTTGCCCCCATGGGGAACCTTAAGAACTTCCTGTGCTTTTGGTGTATCTGCATATAAAAAGAAGTGTCCTGTAGGTCTATTGACACTAGCCAGTCCTTGGGTTCGAGAGCATGGAGAATCTCTCTCTACGTCACCATCCGGAATTTGTCTTTCCTCAAGAACTTGTTCAAGGCCCTGAGGTCCAGGATGGGACGGAGACCTCCTCCCTTCTTGGGCACCAGAAAATATTGGGAATACCAACCAGACCCTCTCTGATCAAGAGTTACCTCTTCCACTGCACCCTTTGACGACAGGGCTTTCAGTTATTCCTGGAGCTCTTGCCCCGGTTAGAATCGGGGAGGTGGAGGTCTGTCTGGAAGCCTCTTTAGAAAAGGCAAACAATAACCCCACCGAATCAACTGCAGGGCTTATGCATCGGAGGTTCTTTCCTGCCACTGGGGCCAATGCCCTGCCAGCCATCCACCAACCAGTGCATCGTGGGAGGGGAATATCAAAGGGGTTTAGAGGGCGCGGGTGAGCCTGCCACTGTTGCTGCTTGCTGGACTCTAGAGGCCCCTCTGCCCATTACGGGACAAGAGAAGCACCTCTGCCCTTGCCTGGCTTGTGGGAGCTTCACCATCCTGCCATAGGGTGCATGACATCTATAGTCTCTGCCCCTGGAGGCAAAGCTGAAGGCAGGCTTGGCTGGCTGTGCTGCCAGGCCCAATGATTTAGCAGCCAACTTGGATTCCTTAAATTTCTCTAAGAATTAGTCTGCTTTCTGACCAAAAAGCATGTCACCTTCAAAGGGCATGTCAAGCAGTCTGTTCTGAACATTCAGAGCGAAGCCAGATGTTTTTAGATAGGCTTGGCGTCCCATCACTACTGCTGAACCCATTGGTCTGCCAACGCTACGTCCAGGATGCTTGGCTAGCTCCTTCCCATCCTCCCCCAGCTGTAAAAAGCCATCCTGCATGGCGCCCTCAGGGGCGTATTCAGCAGCATGTTCCACAGCCTTCCATTCGCCAAAGGAGGACATGGCGAATCCACAAGCTAGGTTAGTTGCTTTGAATACCATGCTGCCAGAGGTGAACACCTTTCTGGCCAATGCATCCGATTTCTTTCCTTCTCTGTCCGTAGGTAGACTGGAAGTAGATGCCACAGGTCTGGTGGACATAGTGGCAGCCTGTATAACCAACCCTTCCAGGGAAGGGTGTGTGGCAAGGAAAGAAGGGACTCGTCTTGCCAGCCTAAACTTCCCTGTAAAATTGGAATTCACAGCAGGAATAGTACAAGGGTGCTGCCATAAGGAGGCTAAAGGGTCCACAAGGGCTGGGTTGAATGCTCAACTGTGGGACCCTCATCCAAAATGTTAGTAAGCTCATACCCCTGAAGAGGTGAGGTGGACGCCTTTAACTCAAGGGTATCAACAACCCTGTGAACCAGATCCCTGAACTTGACATTAGCTTGGGTATAGGGCTGGTTCTGTTAACTCAAGGTCTGGGGTAGTATCCAGACCACTGGCGTCTTGTAGACCATGAGCTAGGGCCAATAAATCGGCCTTGTCGTGGACAAAAAAAAATCAACGCCACCGGCTCTCGTCTAAACGAGATCAACTGGCTCATCAACGCCAAGTATGAATTGCATCGAGTCATAGAAAACCCGAAATAGACAGCGGCACAAATGAACCACCACCGACTGTCGGCACCGAGGGCTTGAGGATAGGTTTCGAAGCCGAAGCTTTCAATGGCAAAGGTTATTTCGGCGCCGTGGGCCTCAGCTTTACGGCCCTCGGGTGACTTATGCAGGGACGTCATTTAGGGGTCTCATTCTTTTTTTAATGCAAGTTACTGGGCTGTGGCAAGAGCCATGTGGCTCTTTGCTTCTTGAGTGGGTGGCTGTCTTACTCAGGCCTCTTAAAAAAAGAACCGGGGTTCCACAAGTCTAACACTTTCAGCAGTGACCCTGCATAAGAAAGAATAGGAAAACCAAATAATGTGTTTTCCTGTAATTCTAAACAATAATTGCTAGACTCATTAAAGATTTATTTCAGACACACTTCAGGAGGCGAGTATATGATTTAGTCTGTTCTTAAACACCTCAACTCTGCCTTTCATCCTTCTGAGGTCGATAAATGAGTACCAACACAGGTTGGGTGATATTGTATGTATATTTTTTCTATATGAAGTGCTTAAGCGTAAGTGCTATATAACACATCAATATAATTTTGCCACGGACGTCTGCTTGCATTCACAGTAATTTGGTAAAGTAGGCCTATACACACTGATCTTAAAGATCTATTCTTGTATGAAATGTATATCACATTATAGTGATATCGTAACCATATTTTTCGTAGTGTACTTAGGAACAATGCTATGTGATGCCACCTCCTGTTTTGTCAATGGGTGAAAGGTCGTGTTCCATTGCTTCCCATGATATCCCTTTGGGGTGGGGTCAATTGACATCACTTCCAGTCATGTCATCAGAGGTCAAGGATCATGTGATGTCACTTCCACTACCCCTGGCATTTTGATGAAATTACGTCCTTGGACTTATGCCTGGTATGCATGACGCCCGAAGGAGTGTTCGACGTTGATGCTGTTTACGGAATGGCTGGCTTGGAGTCGGGAGCACCAAGCCCCAATTTTGCCGCCAAAGCTTGCTGGTCGGGGGCCGAAGCTGCACCTACAGAAGTCTGTTGCCTACACATAACCATGGAAGTCTTAAAGCTTTCCCACTCTTCCCGAGTGGTCGGCCCGGCTGTGGGTTTACCTCGATCCGACGACGAGCTGGACTTGCGTCGATGGCAGTGATGCTGCTTCTTCTGCGAGGATGACTAGGAATGGCTCCTGGAGTGGGACCGTTTCTTAGTCTTCTTGCAATGCCGTTCTTTCCCTTTGTCGAGAGTGTGCTCCTTCGTCTCAGTCTCCGAAGATCAAACGAGTTTCCTGTCTCAGGTAGGGACTTGGGCTGCATCTTTGCGCACGACACGCAGGGCTCTGTGTCGTGAGCAACATCTAGGCACCACAGACACACGTTGTGGGGGTCAGTTACCAACATTTTGGCCTCACAATCGTGGCATTGCTTGAAGCCCCAGACTCTGTGAGACGACACTGCGTCGAGGATTTCTGAGAAAACATACCACTAGGTACAAAATAAAAACCTGAAACTCGAGTCGTGTTCCCAATGCAGCGTGCAAGCACGCAGAAAAAAGAAAACTGAAGCATGAGGCGTAGTGACGTGCTATATATACGACACCTGAGCCGACGATCGAGAGGGGAAGGATGGAGGGTTTGCATTTGAATCCATTACAGGTAAGTGACTTAAGCCTTCTCCAGCATGGGGGCTGGCATGGATTCACATGCTCATGAATAACGATTACACAGTAGCACATATACACAACCACGGGAGGTGGCAACGCTCAGCAGAAGCAATAAAACACTCCCCTCTGGAACAGACTCAACTCAAACAAACAGGTTGCGTAGCACCACTTGGCCGACTCAGGACTCCTCGCTGGAATCCCCGTCGACGCAGTAGAACATTGTGAAGGTGTGCGTGGACCTCCACGTACCAGCCCTGCAGAGGTCAAGAAGGGGCACACCAGATAGAAACACTGTTATTGCTGCAATGGCTTTGGTGGAGCGGGCTCTCAGCCAGACTTGCAGCGGCCTGCTAGCTAGTCGGTGACAGTGCATGATGCAACCGGAGAGCCACCTAGAGATGGAAGCCTTTGATAAGGCCTTTCTGTAATTTACAGAACCAAAGTTGAACTGAGAAGTCTTCCGAAAATGCTTGATACTTGCCACGTAGAACTTCAAGGCACGCGCAACATCAAGCAATTGCAAGGCCCTTTCCACTGGCGATGACGGATTCAGGAAGAAGACCGGTAACTTTATTTTTTTTTTTTTATTTTTTTATTGTAATTTCTAGTTTTTTTACAAACTTTTATTACACTGGTCAACTTTCTTCATGAATTTCTTCACTTCACATCTTCTTCCTTATTAATTTCATGGACTGAAAGCTTTTAATTTAACATTTTTTCCAGAAAGTTTATAGCTGCACAGGTCAAGTGAATTGAGGACCCACTTAAAATTCGCGTCCACAAATCGTCCATATTGTCAGTTGGTGGGGCGAACTTCAGCAGGTATAAGCTTCTTACATCTTTAAGCAGCTGACATTCAGTAAGTATGTGTTTTGTCGTTTCCAGGTTGTTAGCGCAGAACCTACATTTAGGATCTTTTACATTGTCAATGTGGCGGACAAAGCAGGCTTGCCTGGTCTTGTAGATGTTTGTTCTTAGTCGTAAGAAAGCGTCTCTGTGATATCTAGACGGGAATTTACTCAAGTACTTAGGCAATTGGTCCATTTTGTTCAAGGTTAGGCTCATATCCAGGGTAGTCTTTAGACCTTGATATTTTTCTAAGTTGTCGATCCAGAGCCATTCTCTCACTTTTTTCTTGGCAGTCAGAGGACGTTCCAGGAGCATCTCCATAGTGATATTTGCGGCCTGCATGATTGCTTTTACTTTCCCGAACCACAGGTCTTGTAATGTTTCTGTGTTACAGTTTTTAGAAGGTATGAACAGTTCAAATGCTGGTTGTGGATTCATCATTGACATCTTTCGCAACAGTGCCATCGATTTCCAAATGACGGCTCCGTGCAAGGGCTCCAAGCCTAATTCATAACGAATTACTATCGTTGATAAGTATTTGGGCAGTCTTAGTACGCGTCGCCAGAACAGGCCTTCTAGTTTAGACCAGATCTTATAGTCAATGTTCCAGCCTGACTCTGTTCCAAACGTAATTGCTGGTATTAACTTTTGTAGGTAGAAAGATCGTACCGGGATCAAGGAAAATTTTCCATATTGTGAATTGATTTTAGCTCCTTGGAGAGCTAGTGTTTTAATTTTTTTTTCGATTTCTGTAACCCAACTCCATTCTCTTATTGAGGTGCTAAAGGGTATGCCCAAATAGCGGATCTCATTCACTTCCTCAATCTTGACGTTGTTTATTGTCCAATTGAAGTTCTTGTTTCTCTGGCCCTCAACAAGGCCAAATTTCAGTATCTTGGATTTTTCCACATTGATCCTCAGATCATTTTCGACCATGTAAATGTTCAACGTATTTAATAGCCTCTGTAGGCCTATTTGTGTCTTGTCGATCAAGACCAGATCGTCTGCGTAAATCAAACAGCTTACAGGATTTCCGTTGACTCTAGGGGGGAAACAAAGCGTTTTGGCTAGTGTTCCTGACACATCCGCAATATAGAGTTTAAATAATGCCGCTGCCAACGGGCAGCCCTGCTTCACTCCCTTATTTGTGGTAATTGGTTGAGAAAGGTTGCCATTTTCATTTAGTCGTATTCTTATCGTGGTTGACTTATGCAGGGCCTTTATGGGATTTAGTATGTTATCGGGGCAATTCCATCTTTCCAGCTTTCCCCAAAGCCTTGCTCGATCTATTCCATCAAAAGCTTGTTGCAAGTCGATAAATGCCAGGAACAATTTTTCTTTCTTTCGCAAGGCTTCTAGTTTCAAGAGGTTCAGTATGGAAAGGTTGTTTTCTGTGCCAACTCCCTTAGTGAAGCCAGTTTGTCTTACATCGTTTAACCCAGACTGGCAGGCCCAAGCTGAAATCTTTTCCTGTAAAAAGGAGGCAAATACCTTTCCAATAGTGTCTAATAAAGCAATAGGTCGATAATTGCTAGGGATGTCCCTGCTGCCTTTCTTATAAATCGGGACAATTATTGCCTCAGACCAAGATGATGGAATTTTCTTGGCTTTTGATATTGTCGTGAACAGTTCAGCTATGAATTTGGCCCATTCACGAGAGTGATGTTTTAGCATAATATTCGTGATGCCGTCCGGGCCAGCTGCTCTGGAGTTTTTTAGCTTAGCTATAGCGTGAGCTATATCATCCACCGTCTCTGTTGTGTCCCAGCACGGGGCAACAGAGTTGTTTTCTTCATCTGGTGATTGCAGGTTGCAGAAAAATACTTTCTGGAAGTGGGTCACCCAGGCACCTTCCGGGACTCCGTTCGCCATTATTGCAGCTTGATTTTGATGATCGTGATTTAAAATTTTCCAGATGTCGCTGGTGTTGTGTGTTCTTATCAAGGAGAGCATCGTCTCGCCGCGTTCTTGGTCTCGCTGGTTTGCAAATGCTATTAGCCAATTTCGATACCTTTGTTTGCGTTGTTTGATTTCTTGTGCTCTGTTGGTGCCAGCTCTTGATCGTAGTTCTTTTAAGTCTTTTCTCAATTTCTTTTTTTCACTATTCAACCTGTTACTCCACGTGTGTTTGTGGTTTAGTACTGGAAGAGGCGGTCTTAAGAGGTGCGTGCTCAAGTTTAGAAGAATTGCCGGGTAGTTGGTGAATTCGGAGCTTCCTTTATTTTTTGACTGGAACGTAGACGTTAGTTGCTGTATTTGTTTGGTATTCAGTCTTAGTCTATTTCTGCCAGAATTTACTTCTAGGTTGGTGCAAGCCGTTCCACTCATGCGTTTACACTTTGGTTGCCAGGACATTTTCAGAGGGTAGTGGTCACTGGTCGTTGTCGGTGTTATCTGCAGATGCGTTATTGTGTGCATCAGATTTTCTGAGACCCAAATGTAGTCTAATGTTTTCTTTATCCCCATGTTTAGCCACGTAGTTTGTGGTGGGCAATCGCCGGGGACGTTTCCGTTGACCATGGTACAGTCCCTGGATTCCATGGCATCAGACCAACGTGCTCTTCTGGAAGAATCCCTGCTTTCTTCGTGTGCGCGGGGGTTGTTTTTCTGTTGGTTTGCATTAAACCAAGAAGTGTTTAGATCACCGCACACAATGATCCAAAGATTTTGGAGACTCCTCACGTTTTTATCAATTATTGTTGTTATTGATTGAATGAATGTTCCTGCCGAGATTTTTGCTGGGTTCCAGTATACATTAAGTAACAGTAAGTATAGAGATGTATTATGCTCTTTTCCTGTTCCACTACTTTTCCTTTCAAGCAGGGTCGATTGGACGTAATTGTTTGGGTTAGATGAGTCCACCACTTCCCAACTTGTTCCTGTTTTTATCATCGTCAATAGCCCCGAGAAAGGACGACCTTTCGTGCCTTTGCCTGCAGAATTTATTAGGATCTGGTATCCATCTTTTACCGGGGGTTGACGCATCCAAGTTTCCTGTAGGCAAATTATAAAATTGTCTGATAGATCCACCGGAAAGTTGTTATATAGATGGCTAAAACCTCTGGTGTTCCATGAGATCAAGGTGTTAACGGAATCTCGTTCATCATTACCTAGTTAATGTTTTTTGCCGGAATGGTAAGTGGGCCTTATATTCGTAGCAGACATTGAGTTTGGATTCGGGTACTTGCAAGTCAAGTCGTGCCGATTTCTCGCGGGGCTCTTTGAGACTCGCATTTCTGCGCCATCTACTCCTTTTTGTCTTGTCGGTTGGTGATCCTCCGAGATCTCAAACCCAAGGCTTAGTATGTCGTCCCTTGCGCCTATCAATAGCCTTCTGACTGCTTGAGAGCTGACATGAAGTAATACATTATCAACTGGAGCTTCTGAGATATATTCAACAATTTGTATGTCTTCAGATGCGATTGTCCTTAACAATGGCACTGAATGCAGCAGGCGCATGACGTTTCCACGGTTCAAATTTACATCGATATCGTCGCTCAGCACATTTGCCAGTTTGATTTTTTTTGGTAATGTGCGATTTTGTGCGTTGTTGTCAGTCTTTGATTTAAATTCTCCGATTTTTTTATTGTAGGCAGCTGTGCACTTTGGATTTAATTCGGTGACTCGCTTTCCCGTGCAATTTCGGAGGTGAACCGTCTTTCCTTCATCCTTTTGGTTATCAAACGTCATGGGAGTCGTAGCACAGTTCCCTCCCATTTTTTGGCAAGGAGGTAGTGTTAGTTTCGACCTGTTTTGATGACTGTGGGTTTGGACTTCTTGAGAACTCATTCTTTGTTCTTTAAGAGTGACGTGGGATTTACAGCTGCCTGTTTCACTTTCATCATATGAGTAAGTTGACAAATTACATAGTTCAAGTCCATCGCTGGTCGAATCACGGCTAGAGTCTGAGGCGACTCTCCTTCGTTTGTTTGAATTTGATCTTGATGGTTTAGACGCTGTCCTTGTGTCTTTTTCATTTGCAGTCGAGTCGCTGAGTGTTTTTTTCTTTTCATTTTCCTTATCGTATTCTTTTGGTGGTTCCACGGTGGTAAATAACGATAATTTATTAGTCGTTTTCCCTAGGGGTTTTTCACTTGAAGATGCCTTAAGTTTAGGAGGAGTTGTTAAATTTCTTATGAATTTCCTCGAATTTGTAGTTTGCTTCCTAACAGCTGTATTTTTTGTCTTTTCTTTCCTCTTTGTGTGTGGTGCATTTCTTGCTGCCTCTCCTTGTCCTTCGACTTGGATGGTGCCTAGATTCTTTCTACTCTGGAGGTTTTTTGCTCCCCCGAGAAAAATGCCGAAAGACGCCTTTGAGTTGGAACAGCTTGGTATCATGGGTGGCAGGTCCCAAATGCTCGGTGGAACTAGGCTTTTTAAGCCATCACTTGATAATTTTCCATCGTGCGGAATAGGGATCCCTAATCCATGGGAGTGACTTTGCGCTGGATTGGCACTGTTTATGACCATTTCTTTCGTTTTTGTGACTTCCTTTATTGCGCTTATGTCGGGACTCTCCTGGTGGAGTGTACCGAGTAAGGCGCAGGCTCGAATGTTATTGTCAGTTGGTAATCCTTGTGAAATGGATGGCTCTCCAGGGCTTGTGTCTGGCCGAGAGTCACTTCCTGGGTTTCCTGGAATTGGAAGTACTGAATTCTGATTCATGAAGACCTTTTTCATGAAGTTAGACAAATCGTCCATTTGGGTCCTGGCTTCGTTTGAATTTTTTTCAATTAGCCGAACTATTCCTTTGAATCCATCTTCCATCTCATTGTGTTCATTTATCCTTTGCTGTTGTTGAGTAGTAAAGTTGAGTTCCATCAATGATAGTTTTTCAGCTAATTGTCCAATGGTTGCTCCATTGGTATGTAATGCTTCATTGACACTTTCGTATAATTTTATGAAAGGTAGTAGGGCTTGCGATGTCGCAGCTAGCACGTTGTTGTGTATCTGTATGGCTGCTGCGACGGACAAATTTGCTTTGGCTTCTGTAATTGACTCCATCAGACTTGCCTTCTTGTCCTTGCAGTGGCAAGTCATTTCTCGATGTTCTGGTTGTCTGGGCGAAAGTTGCTTCCCACAGCGTGATTCTGGAGTTTTTCCCATGTGTGTGATTAGAGGAGTGGAACAGGTTGGAGCATTGCCATCTTTTTTTGTCAAATACTTGACACATGGTGTTACCCCTCGTGACTTTTCGGGACATCCATCGCCGAAATCGTGGGGTCGATAAGATCCTGAAGTGTCCTTCTCCCATCTTGGCAAGATGCCAACTTCGTTCTCCTTTTGCACCTGATGTCTTATTTTTTTTAGGTGATTCCCACACCCTAGTTCCATGGCACTACGTTGTTCTGAGGTCATAATTTCTCTGGCACATAGGCCGTGACTATATTTGTCTTTAGAGAAACTTTTGACTAGCTTCTCTTTCATGGATTCGTAGTCGGCTTCTAGCCTCGTTGAGAGTCTGGCTTCTCGGCCAGATAAGTCAAGTTCGTTTGTATTCGATGTTATCGTTTTCTTTTTCGTTGTAGACACTGAGGTGTCAATATTTATTGTGTCCACATTCGATGTTATATTGCTCGCTAACTGGGTGATTAGTAGATGACTCGTCTGAGTCGGTGACAGTGGTTCTGAGTTGGCTTCAGTTTGGTCTGAGACCTGCTTCCGGAAGTGGAATCTTAACGTTTTGATACTTTTTTGGCTGCTAGGTGCGTCCGAATTCAAGAGTTCAGCATCTGTCACATCAAACGGAGAATAAAATAAGTCTTCGCGTTCCTCATTGAGCTCGTCTTGTATGCCACATTGTGGTTGTATTTTTCTTGAGGCTTCACAGTTTGTTTTAGAGACAGAATGAACATCTCCTTCAGTCTTTGATGTGATATCATGTTTGTTCATAGGGTTTACAGAGTATTCCTCTCTGCCCGTGGCGAGTGATGTATCGGATTGGATGTTACATTTGCGCCCATCTACGTTGTTAGTTGGAGGCTTTGCCTCGGATTGTCCCGCTGAAGCGGCAGCTTCTATGACTAGGCTAAGCTTGTCATTTGACGATGCAGACTGTATGCAAGCCCCCCTCGGGGGTCGTGCCCTCAGCTCTTCGACGGATTGTGTTTGTTGTGCTTTAGTCACGTCAGAGGACGGAGGGGGGGTTTGAGAGGGCTCGCGATGTTCAGGCGTTAAATGATCTAGACTCGCCGGACCCCGTGTAGCGGGGCTCAACGGGATAGACTCAGGTCCCTCCTTCCCCGCACCCAGGCTACATAGATTATGAGCTGCCTCAGGCTCGGCCACCAGAATGTTTTCCTCTGAATCGGCGGTCGGCGTGATCTGAGGCATTTCCCTCCCAGCACAATAATTTGTTTGTTTTACTTTTAAACGGGCTTGGGAACGTGTGTCCATAGTCAAAAGGTCTTACCTGACAGCTGGCTACCTGCCGCGGACTGCAGCTGATTGAGACTCCGCGCGCGCTCGGCGCTTACCAGACCTTTTTATGGTACGTTAAGTGTTTTACTGAGGTCGAGATCTGAAGTTCTTATGCGCACCTCCGCGCAACAGCCGCTTAACAGCCCAAGGCCTTTACCCCTGTCGGGCTTAACGCCGCAAGGGTGCCTCGCTGATGTTTAAATAGCTCTGAAGGGTCACGTGATCCTCCACGTGACTGCCACAAGCCACGCCTCCTCCAGGAAGCGTGGAACGGGAAGAGCTGAGACTGCTCGCAGTGCCGTGCAGGTCCTTGGGAAAGATAGCGCTCTGGGAGCAGCGTTCAAACTCGGTTCAAGGTTCTGCACAAGTGCAGGATTCGCGCCGCTCGGGCGCCTCGCTGATGTTTAAATAGCTCTGAAGGGTCACGTGATCCTCCACGTGACTGCCACAAGCCACGCCTCCTCCAGGAAGCGTGGAACGGGAAGAGCTGAGACTGCTCGCAGTGCCGTGCAGGTCCTTGGGAAAGATAGCGCTCTGGGAGCAGCGTTCAAACTCGGTTCAAGGTTCTGCACAAGTGCAGGATTCGCGCCGCTCGGGCGCCTCGCTGATGTTTAAATAGCTCTGAAGGGTCACGTGATCCTCCACGTGACTGCCGCAAGCCACGCCTCCTCCAGGAAGCGTGGAACGGGAAGAGCTGAGACTGCTCGCAGTGCCGTGCAGGTCCTTGGGAAAGATAGCGCTCTGGGAGCAGCGTTCAAACTCGGTTCAAGGTTCTGCACAAGTGCAGGATTCGCGCCGCTCGGGCGCCTCGCTGATGTTTAAATAGCTCTGAAGGGTCACGTGATCCTCCACGTGACTGCCGCAAGCCACGCCTCCTCCAGGAAGCGTGGAACGGGAAGAGCTGAGACTGCTCGCAGTGCCGTGCAGGTCCTTGGGAAAGATAGCGCTCTGGGAGCAGCGTTCAAACTCGGTTCAAGGTTCTGCACAAGTGAAGAAGACCGGTAACACCAAATGTTCGTTAAGGATACATTCTGACGCTCAGGTTCTTGTGGCAAAAATGAAAGATTTAATGACGATACTAGCGAAACGCCGCATAGCGATGGCATGGAACAAGAGAGAAGGCCCTTCGAAGGAAGGATGGTGGGCCGACCTACAAAAATGGGCAATAGCGGAGACGGCAGTCTGGGCGAGAGCTACACAAAAGGGAGAGAGCAACAGCGGAGCCAGATTACAAGCATGGAACTCCCTGGTGCAAGACCTGCTTGGCAGTGGAGGCGATGACGATACGACTGACAGTAGCGATCCAGGGGACACAGAAAACGACGAAATTGAACCGCCCACGTCGGGAGGCACTACATAACTCACAATGGAGAGAACTAAGGGGAAGGAAAAGAAGAGGTTGTGACCTGTGCGGACTCTGAACAGTGCAACTCCAACTGGGAAAGACCAGCAAACACACGCAAAGACAAGGCCAAGGGAAATTTCCGAGGAAAGGAGAGAGGCCACTGGGAGACTGGCCCCTCAGCCACGAACTTGACAACGACCGGCGCCGGCCCCGAGGCGGCAAAGGACCAAGAACATAATGCGGCTGCCTTTAGGGAGAGGGAGGGGGGAGGGAGGGGGGAAAGACAATGGGAGAGGGACTTTCGTTTCTGTTTTTTGTTTGTTCTCTCCCATCCCTTTTATGTTGTAAAACCAATAAAAAGAAGTTAAAAAAAAAAAAAAAAGGATACATTCTGACGGTACCTTTGGCATAAAGGTGGAGTCCATACGCAGTACCACCCTTGAAGCGTGGAAAGCCAAGTAAGGCTGCTTGCAAGACAGGTCCTGCATCTCCCAGGCCTGCCTAGCTGAGGTGATGGCCACGCGGAATGCCGTCTTCCACGAGAAAAACTTGAGTGGGACTTAATGCACAGGTTCAAAAGGAGCTCCTATGAGCTTAGTTAGCACTACATTGAACTCCAACCCAGAGCAGGAGCCTTCACCGGTGGAAAAGTCCTGAAGAGTCCTTTGAGGAACTCTTGGACGAGTCTGTGCGACCACAGCGAAGGTCTAACTGGAGACCTGGTGTACCTGGATATGGCGGCGAGATGCACCTTGATAGAGGCGTGACCCAATCCTGCCTTGGGCAAGTAAAGCAAGTTTGGTATAAGTTGCAGGGCTGTGACACGCAGGGGAGTAATCTTCTGAGTCCGGCACCACACAGAAAAGTGCTTCCATTTATGGACCTAGCACTTCAATGTTTACGAGGCTCTGCCCCTGGCCAGGATGTCCTTAGATTCTGTGGGTAAAGCATAACCTCCAAACTCTAGGGCTGCAGGAGCCATGCCTCAGGTTCAGCGACTAAGGGTCGTGGTGCAGAATCGCCTCCCCTTCTCTGCTGAGAAGGTCCGGGAACTGAGGCAGCGTGATGGATGGGGCCCTGACAGACGCAGGAGATTCGGGTACCAGATTTGTCGCAGCCACACTGGGGCAACAATTATTATCCTGCAGTGGCACTGGGAGTGTGTTGATCACACGTAAGAGGAGTCGGAACAGAGGAAGGGTGTACAGGAACTGTACCTCCCATGGGAACGAGAACGCATTTGCCATGCTTCTCGACTGAGGGAACCTGCTGGCGAACTTCTGGCACTTGCAGTTTGCCGCCTTTGCAAAGAGATCGATCAGAGCTGGCCCCATTTGTCAAACAGAAGGTCCATCTGATCCTGGCGAAATTCCCACTCGTGGCAAGAACGCAGCTCCCCACTGTGCGAGTCCGCAATGGTGTAATTGACACTCGCCAGGTGAAAAGGGATGAGGAACATGTCCCGACGAATGGCCCAGCGCCACAGGTCCAGGGCCTCCTTGGAGAGTGCTGGAGAGCGGGTCCCTCCTTGCTTCCAGTTGTAGAAAATGGTGGTGTTGTCTGAAGAGCCTCACCACTTTGCCCTTTTAACGACGGCAGAAAGGACTTGAGGGCCCAGAATACAGCCCAAGTTCCAGGATGTTGATGTGAAGAACCTTTTCTTCCTGTTGCCAGAGCCCTCTGGCGTGCAACTGTCTGGTGTGGGCTCCCCAGCCTTCTAGAGAGGTGTCCGTGGTGACCGTCTCTTGGTAAGGCAGGACTTGAAACGGAGTCCCTTGGATGAGATGCAGCCGTACACCCCACCACTGCATCGCCCGACAGAATCCCTTGTTGAGGCAGATCTTGTCTGCAAAGGTCTCCGATACCTGCATCCACCTCGCATCCAGGAACTCCTGGAGAGCCCTCATCTGAAATCTGCTGAGGCGGACATGGCTAATGCAGGACAACATCATGCCCAGCAGCGACTTCATGCGCCACACTGTTGCCGTCTGCTTAGATGACAAGCACTGTACTTTCCCTTATATGGTTACAACCCTCTTCTTTGAGTGGGACGCCAAACACATTACTGTGTTGAGCTGGGCACCTAGAAACTGCGCTTTCCGAGATGGCGTCAAGCAGGACTTTGGATAGTTTATGAAGAACCCCAACTCTGTCAGCAGATGTATGCTCCTTGATATGTGCTTGCTCGCAGCACGTGTGAGCGGGATCAAACAAGGCAATCGTCCAGGTAAGGGTATACGTGGATGCCCTGCAGACGAAGATGCGCCACCATCGGGGTTAGGCACTCTGTAAAGACCCTCTAAGCTGATTTTAGGCCGAAGGGCAGAGCCTTGAACTGGTAGTGCTGACCCCGAACCACGAATAGTAGGAATTTGCAGAGTTTCTTGTGAACGGGGATGTGGAAGTAGGCATACACCAGATCCAACTATGTCAGAAAATCCCCTTCCTACAGCTGGCTGAGCACGTGTTGCAAAGTGACCATCCAGAACTTTTGGGACTTTAAGTACTTGTTGAGCCGATCCAGATCCAGGAATGGCCTCAAATCCCCTGTTATCTTTCAAACCAGAAAGTATCTGGAATATACTCACGAGCCCCTCAGGGGCTGGGGGACGGGTTCCATTGCCCTCATCTGTAAAATGGCATGCACCTCTCGCAGAAGCTGTGGGCCGTGTTCTTGCTGTGGCACCAGTGGAATACGAGGACACCTGCATTGGAACTCCAAGGTGTGCCTCTGTCCGAGAGTGTCTAGCACTCATCTGTCAGTGGTGATCATCTTCCACGCGCTGACAAACTTCACCAACCGGCCCCCCACTTGGGTGCATAAGTGGGGGCCTGAGGTCATGGCCAACGCAGTCCTCTACTGCCTTGAAAGCAACCCCTGTATGCTTGAGTGGAGGAGCGTGAAGGCTGTCCATACGGGGTAGACGAAAGGAAGATATCCAACATTGTTGCAGCATTCCCAGGGAGCACGCAGTCTCTGTGTCAGTCTTTATGGCTTGTAAAGACTCATCGACAGGCTTGCCGAAGAGGCCCTCACAGTCGAACGGCATATTCACCACCGTAGCCTGAACGTCCTGGCAGCAGAGGTTTGATACCTTTAACCAGCCTTGTCGACGAAGGGACACACTGTTTTGCATCTGGCAGAATCCTGTGTCCGCAATGTCCACCGCCACTGTAATGGCGTGGTCCGAGGCCACTTTCCCTTCTCGAAAAAGTTCCAGTGCCTCAGCCTTCTTTTCCTCGTGCAGGAAGTTTAGTATAGGTCCCAGCTTGTGCCATAGTTCCCGGTTAAAATGGCTAGGGCATTAGGTGCCTTGATGGTAGAGGCTGCTTTGTAGATTATTCTCTTGTCCATTGCGTCCAGCTTCTTCCCCTCCTGGTCCAGGGGTACCATGGCTGCCAACAATGGGTTTGCTGAGCACTTCCTGGCTGCGGCCCAGGACTTGGGATAATTTATGGAAAATACCAGATCAGTAAGCAGACGGACCGTCCTCGTTCACCAATGAGTGGAAGCTGGATCGAACAAGCCAATCATCCAGATAAGTGTAGACGTGGATGCCCCCCAGGACGAAGGTGTGCTGCCACCGGAGCTAAGCACTTTGTAATGACCCTTGGGGCCGATGTCAGGCGAAGGGGAGTGCCTTGAACTGATAGTGTTGTTGCTGTACCATGAACTGCAGGAATTTGCATGTTTCTGGTGGATTAGGATGTGGAAGTAGGCGTCCTCCAGATCCAGCGACACCATGAAGTCGCCTTGTTCCAGCTGGCTGAGCACGGGCTGCAACGTGACCATCCTGAACTTCAGGTACTGGTTGAGGCGTTCAATGTCCAGGATCAGCCGACACCCTACCGTCTTCTTCCAGAACAGAAAGTATCTGGAGTACACACCGGAAGCAGTGGGGGACGGCCCTATAAACCCCTTTTTTAAACATGGTTGGACCTCTTGCAGCAGCTGCGCCATGTGCTGCTCTTCTCGAGCCACGGGGGGAATACGGTGACACCTTCGTTGGAACTCCAAGGTGTGCCCCTGTTAGAGAGCGTCCAGAACCCATCTGTCTGTGGTGATGGTCTTCCACGCGCCGACGAACCTCGCTAGCCGTCCTCCCACTGGGGTGCACAAGTGGGGGCCCAAGTCCACGGCCGGTTCAGGCCTGTTTCGGTGTTAGGGCCCTGCTCTACGGGTGGCGTTGATGCTGTCCTCCGCTGCCGTATGCCTATGAGCAACCTCTGTATGCTTCTTGCATCATGGAGCAGGAAGGTTGTCGATAAGGGGTGTTATATGCCTTGGAGGACCTGCCAGACTTTCCTCTAGAGGAATGAAAGGACGACCACCGTTTCTGTAGGGTACCCAGTGAATATGCCATTTCCGTGTCTGTTTTGATCACCTGCAGAGACTCGTCGACTGTCTTGCCAAAAAGGTTCTCACCATCAAATGGCATATGCAATACTTTGGACCGAACGTCTGGTCTGAAGTTGGTGGCTTTGAGCCATCCCTGCCGCTGAAGAGACACACCATTACCCATTTACCGGAACGCTGTTTCTGTGTTTCTGCAATTTCTACTGCCACTGTAATGGCATGGGCCTAGGCCACTTCCTCTTCCTGGAAAGCTTGCACCTTCTTATCAGGTAGGAAGTCCAGAATAGGACTCCGCTTTTACCATAGCTCCCGGTCATAGAGGGACAAAATGGCCAAGGCGTTAGCTGCTTTAATGATGCTGGCAGCAGTGTAGATGATTCTCTTTCCCATCACGTCCAGCTACTTTCCCTCGTGGTCCAGGGGCACCAAGGATGAAGATGACTGGTTTGCCAATCATTTTGTAGCTGCGGCCGACACCTCAGGCACTTGGGGTCCGACTCTGGTGCTCGGGGTTTTCATTAGTGCCAAGCCCTCCTCCAAGATATTGTCTAGCAAGGGGACTGACATGATGGTCTTGCATCTGAACTCCAGAAGTTGGTAAAGGAATCTTTCCTTTTTAGTCTCCTCCGGCACCAGATGTAACAGCTCCGAGGCCCTGGACATCATAGCATGATAAGAGCAAACCTGATGCAGTGGAGAGGCCCTGTGAGGTTCATCTGCGCCCAACAGTTCCCCGTCTGCTGGTATGAAGTCATCTGCCTCGTCTGTGTCAATAGCTGTAACTGCTGTATCCATTCCCATGTCCGTGTGCGTTGCTGGATACCCAGTCAGAATAAAATCCTGTGGCGGAGGTGTCGGTTGACGCCTTGGGTCAGGTAGGTACCTTGCCTTGCTTTGCGCCAGGGTGCACTCCCAGGCTGCCATCTTGTAGGGCTCCTAGACGGTGCAGGGCCCGGTGTGGGATTTCCGAGACCAGCATGTGCAGCATTGTTAATATGTCCAAGGACATGTCCCTCGGCTGAGGTGTGAAAGGAACAAGTGGTGGAGGTTCTGGACTGATGCATATTGAATCTCTGTGGGGACCTCCTCCCCATTCGTGGTCCAAATAATCTTCGGACAGGTTATCCTCACCCTCGTCCAAGCTGGTATAAATCTGCACAGGCTTCTCCGGGGCAGCCTGCGGGTCCGTACCCTTCTTAGGGACGGCAGGAGCTTTAGCCCTTCCCCTCTCAGCCAGGAGACCTGTCCCCATACCAGGGGCGTTTGCAGGTGCCACTGCAGTCGCCTGACGCCTTGGTGGCAGTGTCACTTGAGGAGCAGCTGTCACCGTGACCGTGGACACCACTTCGTGGCCAGTCACGCCTTCGACAAAGAAATTACAGCCATCGACGGGCTGGTAGGAGCCTTTGTCGACATGGTTGTTGACGTGGATGACAAAGCTTTTCTGGCTGGTTGAGCAGCTGATGATGATGATGGCATCTCCGAGGGGGAATGCGAAGGGCCACCTTTTGATCTTTCCTTCGAGGTCTTCTACGCCGCTGGTAAGCAGAGTTTTGACTGAGTCAAGGACTTTCTCTTAGAGAGGGCACCCCTCACTTGTAGGCTCGCCGTATAAGTAGTTGGTGACGGAGACCTTGTTGTTCCCGTGCTGGGGCAGCCTGGCCTACAGGTGGGGCGTTCTCAAAGGACCTCAACCTCTTTCCCGAGGGCGTACGTTCGTGGGACCAGCCGGTCCTGGGGGAAGCCTGACCATGGATTAGTCTGGTTGTAGAGGTGCACACTGCTGTTACTTGACTATAATTAAAGTAAATAGCTAGAGGTAAATGTCTATCAACCTTCTGGTTCTCCCAGTTGAGATCTATGCTACTAGATCCAAAGTATTGAGAAGAGGGAAAAGGTACCTCGAGACAACTCGGGGTACAAACAGGGGCATGACTTTTAACAACTATATGAGTTGCAAAACCAATTATTCGATGGTGCTTTTATAAATTAAGGAATACTTCAACACCAGGTAAATTCTAAAAAGTCATTGGGCCTCATTCCGAGGTGGGTGGTAAGGGATACCGGGCAGCAGCAAGGAGACAGGTGACGGTAATCCCTTTCGGCCCAATTCCGAGGTCCCTTAGCAGGAACCGCAAGGGACATGTGGTCGGACCACACGTCCCTTACGGGTCCCTTTAGAGGACAAGGGCGCTAATTACCAGGCCCGTAATTAGCGCCTTCCCCATTCCCATTGAGCCCTATGAGGGCTATTAATATTTAATATTTATTAAATTGTTTTTGGGATCTAACCCAGTTACATTTTGTATCAGGTCTAATTTGACTGGGAACTGGATTGCGCGTCTTGCCATCCCCCTTTTTTTGTTTCTTAAAAAGGTTAGTGTTTGTACAGCGGTCAACAGTGGGTTGTTCAAAAAACTGCTTTAACATGGGGTAAGGTCACAACCTGTACAGATCATAGGCTAGCGATACAACGAGCACAAACTGTAGCAGAGTATCAGTTGTATATGCTCAGAAACGGTTCCGTCTGTAGCAGAAAGGAAGTCTATCTGTAGCTCGAGTTATAATTGCTCAAGAAGACCACAGTCTGCATCACAGCATGGGAGAGACAGGGGTTCATGTAGTGCAACATTGCCACAGTGGGAAGAGGTCCAGTGTGCATCTGTACATATTTTACATATTTCAGAAGACACATCTGTTTTAATGTTCCATATTAAAGATGCCGGTAGAGAAGGATCTATGGAGGAAGGCTTTTCGCCAAAGTGAATGCTATTTGATGAAATAAGCAGCACAAAACTCATTGCCTGCCTTGTGACACAGGCAGCCCCTGCAATTGTTTCACTCACTGTCCTTTAATCTCGCTCAACCCCACTTTCGTGGATACGTTGACATCTGTATTTTCGTTGTAATGTGTCATTTCTTTCACTATGTGCATAATTTCTGGTCTAAATTTGGAAACAAATATACATTTCAGTACATCGCAATGGTTGCTCTCTAGAAACTGTAACCTCGCAGAAGCTCTGGTCTTACCTGCTTGCACCACCAGGGGACACCACTCGGGCATGGACAGCAACAAGCAGCCTCCTCAGCACCTCCATACGAATAGTTTTCCACTTCTCTGGAGGCCAGATGTGAAGAGCAAGCACTGTATAATAGTGAGGTCCATCCACTTCAAAGGCACTCTCCACCCACTTTTCCTTCGGCTGCTCCATGAAGGTCTGGAGGTTCTTCTCCTCTCTGGATGTTGCTCTGGTTCTGGAATGGAAAACCAGACATTAAATAACTTGTTTTTGGACTCTTCCTCAAAATCCATAGAGGTCTTCCTAGTGACCCTCCCACAGATACATATAAACAACACGATTAAGTGGGACACTAAATGGGTGGTTTATAGAGCCCTTTTGCTAAATTAATTTCCAGTCAGTGCAGTTTTTAACACTGAAACAGCAAAGTTTTCAACTTACTACGAAACACTGACTGAAAAGAAGTAGCCTGTAGATTACACAGAGGTTTGTTCTGTTATCTAGGACCCCAGCACGGGAATGGGCCTATTACGCCTCGAGTTGGATTCCTTTTTGGCACTTTGCAACAGGAATAAGGAACAAGTTACTTACCTGTAACTGTTGTTCTCCAGCATGGGTCTGGCATGGATTCACATGCTCATGAATATTCCCCGTCGTCAGGCTGGGAATCCTCGGTAAAGAAAAAACCAGTATCAGTTTCGTTTCTGATCTGTCTTTCGTAGTAATAACCAATCACTGGTCTCTGCGTCATACTGACCACAGCCAATGACTGCCCTCTACCTAAGCACCGCCTCTGGCAGCCATCTTCAGATTTGGAAGCACGTGAAGTGGCAGTATGACCAAGTGAAGAGCCGCAGAGGGGTAGGCGGGAGGGTTCGCATGTGAATCCATGCCAGACCCATGCTGGAGAACAACAGTTACAGGTAAGTAACTTGTTCCTTCTCCAGCATGGGGTCTGGCATGGATTCACATGCTCATGAATAAAGAATACATAGCAGTACACACATGCACAACCACGGGAGGTGGCAAAGGCTCAACATTAAGCATCACATCAACTCAACATTAAGCATCTTACCTCCTCACCAGGCTCACCTCAGGCGAACAGGTTGCGCAGCACTGCTTGGCCGACCCTGGACTCCTCCCTGGAATCCCGGTCGACGCAGTAGAATTTCGTGAAGGTGTGCGTCGACCTCCACGTAGCAGCCCTGCATATGTCCAGCAGGGGCACACCAGATAGGAACGCCGTGGTAGCTGCGATCGCTCTGGTGGAATGGGCTCTCGGACGGCCAGGCAGAGGTCGGTTTGCCAACCGGTGACAGTACATGATACAGCCGGAGAGCCATCTGGAGATGGAAGCCTTCGAGAGAGCCTTCCCCTGATTGACAGGTCCAAAGTTCACAAAGAGTTGTGACGTCTTCCGAAAACCTTTCGTGCGGTCCACGTAGAACTTCAGCGCTCTAGCTACATCCAGCGAGTGCAAAGTCCTCTCAGCCGGCGACGAAGGCGACGGGAAGAACACAGGTAACACCAAGGGTTCGTTGAGATGAAAGTCCGACGGTACCTTGGGCATGAAGGAGGGGTGCGTCCTGAGCACTACCCTCGTGTCGTGGAAAGTCAAGTACGGGGCCTTGCAGGAAAGGGCCTGGATCTCTCCCACTCGTCGTGCGGAGGTGATGGCCACGAGAAAAGCTGTTTTCCACGATAGAAACTTCAACGGGGCCGAGTGCAGAGGCTCGAACGGAGGTCCCATGAGTTTGGTCAGCACCACGTTGAGCTCCCACGCCGGGGCCGGAGCCTTCACCGGCGGGAACGATCTGAACAGTCCCTTCATAAACTCTTTCACCAGACGATGAGACCACAAGGACGTCCGGCCCGTGGTTCTGGTGTATCGGGAGATCGCAGCAAGATGAATCTTGATGGACGCGTGAGCCAGACCAGCTTTGGCCAGCGTCAGCAGGTACGGCAGCACTTGGGGAGCCGTAATCCGTAGAGGGTTAATCTTCTGTGCGTGGCACCAGACAGAGAACCTCTTCCATTTGTGTCCGTAGCATTTAAGAGTCGAGGACGCCCTGGCCTTTGCAAGAACCTCTCTGCAATCGGCCGGTATGTCGTATCCTCCAAACTCTAGCGCCGCAGGAGCCAGGCCTGCAAGTTCAGCGACTTCGGGTCGTGGTGGAGGATGGCGCCTCCTTCCCTGGAGAGTAGATCCGCGTCCGCCGGCAGCTTGATTGGCGGGGACGCCGACAAGTCCAGAAGGTCCGGGAACCATATCTGCCTCGGCCACGCAGGTGCGACGAGGATCATCCTGCACCGTGACCTCTTGAGCTGGTTGACGAGCCGGATTAGCAGAGGCAAGGGAGGGAACGCGTAGAGGAACAGGCCCTCCCAGGGGAACGAGAAAGCATCGCCCATGCTCCTCGTCTGGGGAAACCTGCTGGCGAACCTCCGGCACTTGGTGTTCGTCGCCGTCGCGAACAGGTCGATCTGGGGTGTGCCCCACCGTCGGAAGAGGCGATCCACCAGATCCTGCCGTAGTTCCCACTCGTGGCACGAGCGCAGCTCCCTGCTGAGTGAGTCGGCGATGGTGTTTTTTATCCCTGCCAGATGAAACGGCACCAGAAGAATCCCTTGGGCGACGGCCCAATGCCACAGTTCCTGCGCCTCCTTGGACAGCGCTGGGGACCTGGTTCCGCCCTGTTTCCTGATGTAAAACATGGTGGTGGTGTTGTCGGTGAAGATCCTCACCACCTTGCCCTTGAGGGACGGAAGGAAGGACCTGAGGGCCCAAAACACTGCACGGAGCTCCAGGACGTTGATATGCAGGGACTTCTCCGTCGGGAGCCAGAGTCCCCTTGCGTGCAGATTTTCGGTGTGCGCTCCCCACCCTTCTAGGGAGGCATCCGTGGTCACAGTCACCTGGTGGGCTGGGGTCTGGAAGTCCATGCCCGCCGTCAGATGCGCGCGGGTGCCCCACCACCGTATCGCTCGTCGGAAACTCTCGTCGAGCTTGATCCTTTCCTCGAAGCTGCCCGTCGTCTGGATCCAGCGCGCATCCAGGAACTCTTGCAACGGGCGCATCCGGAGCCTGCACATGGGAATGAGGTAGATGCAGGAAGACATCATCCCGAGGAGGGACTTGATGGACCTCACCTTGGCCGCGTCGGCCACCAACATCCGTTGCACCTTGCCCAAGATGGTCCTGGTCCTCTCCTCCGACGGGGAGGCCAGAAGGGACACTGTGTCGAGCCTCGCTCCCAGAAACAGTGCGACTTGCGCGGGCACCAGGTGGGATTTGGCGTAGTTCACGGAGAATCCCAGGTCCGTGAGGAGTTGGACGGTCCTTGCCGTGTGGACCACGGCGAGCTCCCTCGTCTTGGCGCGGATGAGCCAGTCGTCCAGGTAGGGGTAGACGTGAATCCCCTCGCGGCGCAGCTGCGCCGCCACCGGTGCGAGGCACTTGGTGAAAACCCTGGGTGCCGACCGTAGTCCGAAGGGAAGGGCTTTGAACTGGTAATGACGCCCTTGGACCACGAATCTGAGGAATTTTCGGTGCCCCTTTAGGATGGGAATGTGGAAGTAGGCATCCTCCAAATCCAACGACGATAGGAAGTCTCCTTCCTCCAGCTGACCCAGGACGTGCTGGAGGGTGACCATCCGGAACTTCTGCGCCTTGATGAACTTGTTCAGGCGTCGCAGGTCCAGGATGGGGCGCCATCCTCCCGTCTTCTTCTTCACGAGGAAGTAACGCGAGTAGACTCCGGAGCCCCGAAGCCTCTTTGGGACGAGTTCGATGGCGCCCTTTCTGAGCATCGCCTTTACCTCCAGGAGAAGTTGAGGGACGTGAAGTTCTTTCCTGGCCACGGGGGGGACGCGCGGGCACCTTCTTTGAAACTCGAGCGCGTGGCCCCGGGCCAGGGCGTCCAGCACCCAACGGTCGGTGGAGATGGACTCCCACACGCTGACGAAGCCCGCCAGCCGGCCTCCCACCGGGGTGCTTCGGTGGGGGCCCGACCCCACGGCCGGTTCAATCCTGCTTGGACGCGGCCTTGCCGCCTTGGCCTCCTTGGCGACGACGGCGGGGTCCGCCAGACTTGCCTCGTCCTCTGTAGGCCTCTTGCGACGACGAGCGGGCCGCTTGACGGTAGGAAGCGAAACCGCCGCCGGAACCTTTGGAGGCGCCCTTGCCTCCGCCGCTCCGAAAGGGCGTCCGCCGTTGCTGCAGTACTCCAAGGGCCCGGGCCGTCTCAGTATCCGCCTTGATGGCCTGAAGGGAATCGTCCACTGTCTTCCCAAACAGGTTGTTCCCGTCGAAGGGCATGTCCAGGACCCTGGTCTGGACGTCCTGCCGAAAGTCCGTAGCCTTGAGCCATCCGCGACGTCGAAGGCAAACGCCGTTGCCCATCTGGCGGAACCCAGTGTCGGCGATGTCCGTCGCCACGGTGATGGCGTGGTCCGAGGCCACCTCACCTTCCTGCAGGATCTCAAGGGCCTCCGCCCTCTTGTCGTCCGGCAGAAAATCCAGCAGGGGAGCTATCTTGTACCAGAGTTCCCTGTCGTAGCGGGCCACGATAGCCAAGGCGTTGGCCGCTTTAATCGTCGTCGCCGCCGACGAGATGACTCTGCGTCCCATGGCATCCAATTTCTTTCCCTCGCCGTCCGGCGGGGAAGTCGACGTGGAGGCCGCACCCCCCCCCCGCTTTCTTCCTGGCTGCCGCGGAGACGACGGAGTCCGGGGTAGGCTGCGCCCGGAGGCATAGGGGGGCCGAGTCCGGGACCCGGTACTTTTTCTCGTACCGGTCTCTTTTCGCTGGCGTCGTGGAAGGGTTCTTGAGGAGGGAAAGGCTCTCATCCCAAATGTCGTCCAACAGAGGCACTGCGAGGACCGTCTTCCTCTTGGCCTCGCGCCGTTGGTAAAGGAAGCCTTCCTTTTTCTTCTCCTCAGGGCAGAGTTGGAAAAGCTCGGATGCCCTGGCGATCATTGAGTGGAACGATCCAATCTCGTCGGGTGGAGAAGCCCTGGTGGGAGGCGACGACGGAAAATCCTCGTCGCATGCCTCGTCGTCCGTACCCGTCGCTGCCGTGTCAGTCCCCGTATCATCCCCTCGGGTGGACGGGGAGGAGGGCTGGACGGGGCGCGACGGTTGAAAAGGAGGCGGTGGATGGATCCTTCTTTTCTTGGTAGGGGGAACACCAGAAGGTCCCGGTTCTGGATCCCCCGACGGGAGAGGTTCCTCCGTCGGTAACGGAAGTCTCGTCCTTATCTCGGAGCATAAGGACTGTATAGCCAACAAAATGGCCGCTGAGTTGTCTTGCGGCGCTGGCAGAGGGGAATCCGACGGGCGAGCAGGGGCCCCGTCGGTATCCTCGACGATGTCGTCGTCGTCGCCTGCGTCGGGGCCCATTCCGACGGGCTGGTCTTGTTCCACGCCTAGGCCGTGGCTTAAGACCTCGATCAGTTCCTCTTCTGAGGTTGAGGCCGAATCTACGACGACGCCCTGCCCCCCCTTCTTCCCCACGGAGGGTTTCACGGGGGTCCTATCGATGGGCACGAAAGAAGACTCCCTCCGAGGAGGCAGGGAGATTCTGGGCCCCGAGGCCGCCACCACTGGTGCAGCCTCCACAGGCTGGGCCAGGGCCGCCGCGACCGTTTCGATAGAGGGCTTGGTCGAATGGATCAAGGCCTTCACCACCTTAGGTGCGCTCACCGCCTTATCCTTGAGGGAGGGGGCACTGCCACGCTCCTCCTCTGCCTTAGAGCTCGACCGGGGTCTCTCCAGGAGCTTCGCCGGGTGCTCGGCCTTCCTCTTACCCGACCCAGAGCGTTGGCTCGTGGTTGATGGTGCCGGGGAGGGTGCGCCCTGCCTGGCGCCCGTAGAGCCCGACCGTTCGGCGCTCCCGGTGCCAGCGGACTCGCGGTGCTTGGCCTTATGTTGGGCCCCCGTCGCCGGGGCGCCCTCAAAGGTCTTAGAAGACCGCTCAGATTTCTTCTTCTTCTCGCCAGACGGGCTCTTACCCTCCAGCCAGCTGGCGAGACGTTGATGGCGGTCCTTCATGGTCCGTTCCGACATGTTGCCGCAAAACGCACAGTCCTTCTCCACGTGCGTCTTGTCCCCATGAAGGCAGTAAAGGCAGAAAGAGTGTTCGTCCTCCTTGAAGACGTTCTGCAGCTGGCATCCAGGGCAGGCCCTGAACAGCTTTCCGGGCGTCGAGCTTCCCTTCTCCTGGGCCATCTCCGAGACCGGGCCTGAGAAGCTTCTGGAGTCCTCCGAAGCGTAGCTCGACGAAATCTTCACCCTTGAGGGGCACAGATGAATCCGACACGGGTCCCCGTTGATCGGATGTAGGATCGGTGGAGCTTGAGGCTCTTTTGACCGAAAGAATCGAAGTTTTTTGTGAAAAAGCGCGAAAATAAAGCACTAACGCTCGAGAGCAATAGCACGAGGATCCCAACACATGAACGTGCGGTAAAAATCTGAAGATGGCTGCCAGAGGCGGTGCTTAGGTAGAGGGCAGTCATTGGCTGTGGTCAGTATGACGCAGAGACCAGTGATTGGTTATTACTACGAAAGACAGATCAGAAACGAAACTGATACTGGTTTTTTCTTTACCAAGGATTCCCAGCCTGACGACGGGGAATATTCATGAGCATGTGAATCCATGCCAGACCCCATGCTGGAGAAGTCTCTGGAATACATATCCAAACTTTGGATTAATTGAGTTAGAAGTTGGTTTGGCTATTTCAGGACTTCATGAGCGATACATCTGTGAACCAGACAGTATTTTAAAAGACATTGGTCACCGGTAGCTTGGTAAATTGAATATTTGTATTATGGCTTAATTTATACAACTTGCCTGCAGCATTTTAAGAGCAGCAATTATGACCCTCTGGAAGCTGGAGGTTGACCGTCTCGAATTTTAAGGGATTGTTCTTGGGAAACCCCCTTCACAGTGAACCAAGGTAGTAAAAAGTCTAGGAAACAAGCTCACCGAAAGAAGATAAATGAAGTGAAGATAAAAGGCAGCAGAAAATCCTCATGTAATTTTTGAGTTAATAGGAGGGTGAAAATTTGGATCTCATGAACACAGAGCAACACGATTCTTGTAAAAATTGAGGAGTTCAATATGGTTCTTGAGGATAGAGACAACAAGGTGTGAACCCCTATGGTAATTTTGAGTGGGATCTACAAAGATTATCTTGGTTTTATTTTTATGAAACTGCAACCAGCTTTCCTGTGGACATCTTGTGAAGAAGGCATAGTATCACAAGTAGACACTGACAATAGCTTCAAGATTCAAAACCTTTATTGGTGGTTTAAAAGGGGTTGGAAAACTCATATCTAGCTTTATAACTGAGCTGGGAGTATTCTCGACCATCAAACAAAAAGAAAATACAGTCCTAGTCAGTCCTTAGTCAAATTAAAATGGCCTATAATAATAAACCTAATGCCTGCCCTCTTTCTAATACAATAAATGTGTAAAAAGGAAAATCAGTGTTCAAAAGAAATGTTAATATGGCTGAGTAAACTCCCTTACCCACGTTTTGTTGCACAGGGTAAAAGGGCACATTTGGCCCTTACAATACACTCTGGCTTTGGACACAAGAATGCAGATCGTTTTGTGGACCAGGGCCCATTTGGCCTTCCACGAAAAGTCACTAGTTTATCTGGTGAACCTTTCGACTTTCTCTCACTCCAGACCAGGTCACCTTTTAGCTTGCAATACAGTTCAACAAACGTCTGTTTCCTTCTGGTTATCACAATTCAGTACAGGTTTCCCTCCACCAGGCTCAAACCTTTCAATCACAATGTATGGGGTTCCCTTCCACAAGCTTCAATCATATCTTCATAGGCTTCCCATGTCGGCCTCAAGTCTCTTTTCACTTTCCTTCCACTGTCGAAGACTTTTGAAACTGCAAGGCTTTTGTTCTTACCTCGGCATGACCACTTTGACCTCCTTTCCTCAAACGGCACTTTTTCTCTCCTACACCCAGGCCTCTTGGCAGATTCGTATACAGTACTTGTTTCAAAGTTCAAAGATATCTCTTACATTCAGGTTTCCCCCTGCCAGGATCAAACCTTGTTTTTCAGTTCCTTTTCACTTCAGCCTCCCCAGGCTTCTCACAATGATTCACACTGTGCCACTTCGTTCATGTTTCCCTTTTCATGTTGCCTTTCACTTTAAATCGTACTTTCATGAGGGGGGCGCTGTTGCGCATAGCTAAGATGGCCGCCTAGGTGAAGAGCTCCGGCTCGATCGAAATCCTTTAACTTAAAATCCTTCCAGGCCTGCGCTGGCCGTCGTGCTGCTACAGAATAGTGCAGGGGAAGGACCTCGGCAGACACCCTGCGAAGGCGGCGCGCGGAGACCCCGGGACGGCGGAGATATCATCGCCTACATCTGCAGCGCCTGGCGTGCCGTGACGCGGCCGCCTGTGGGCTCCAGGCGATTCTTACTCAAGCCCGAGGCTCGTAACAACGGGTCGGCCTGGTGGGGGAGGTGCAGCCCCCCGAAACACAAGTACTGCCCGTGGGCGGTGACATCCCGCTTCTTCTCCTTTAGCCTGCGCGGACGAAGGAGAGCGGACCTCCCCACACCGGACCTTGGGCGACAGGAGAAGGCAACGCTTGCCCCATTGGATCTTGGTCCCCCCCGCGGCTGAGCCCAGCTAGGACTGAGATGATGAAGTAAGTGGGCCGACCGGGGTGGCGGAAACACCGAGGGTCGACACTGTACATTGCTACGGAAGTGGGGGCGAGCGGTGCAGATTTGGGGGTGAGACCCCCACTATAGACCCTAATATAGAAGCACTCTCGAAGTGGAAATCCTACTTTTAAGGCCTCCCGGGAACAAACACTGGTTGTCACTGTAATGTGCTAACAACGTACAGCAAAACCGTTGCAGGCAGTCGTCGACAGCCAGCAACACACACACGTGGGAAAGCGCAGTCCGTCTTGGGATTCGCGGCGTCACCTAATGGGCCGCACTGAGAGGAAAGCTGCAGGGGTAAGAAAGACCGGCCCAATGGATTCCTACACAAGCTCCCAACAACAGGAGACACCAGGGGGTGCAACACAAACTTCAGAAGGCTCAAACGTAGACCCCTTGGACCGCTTGGCAACAATTGTGCAAAATGGGTTCATGGCCGTCAACGTGAAACTAGACGACATAGTGGCGACAATTGGCTCCTTGAAAGCGCGAGTGGAAAAGGAAAGTGCACGCATCTCGGAGGCAGAGAACAGGATAGGTGTGAACGAAGACGTGCTCACACAACACGGTTGTGATATAGCCCTACTCCAGACGGAGCTACGTAAGACGCAAAATAAATGCGAGGAACTTGAATCCAGGTCCCGCAGGAATAACATCCGGATTGTTGATATGGCGGAGTCGTTTGGCAAGGAGTGTGGAAGTTTTATTGAAATCCGTCTTGGGGAAGACTCCCTGTCAAGCCACTTCCTCGTCGAAAGGGCCCATCGTATCCTGGCACCAACCCCCAAACCGGGCGCTCCACCTCGAACCATCATTGCACGTCTCCTGAATTATAGGGACAGAGACACGATCCTTCGACTAGCAAGAGAAAAAGGGACACTACACCATGAAGACAACAGGATACACATCTACCCAGACTTTTCTGCAAATAACAGCGCAGATCCTACGAGCTGGTCAAAAAACAGCTACGGCTCCGCAATACTCCCTATGCCTTGATTTTTCCCGCGAAAATGAGGATCCAGCATGGGGGCAGAGCCCACCTTTTTGAAAACCCTGCAGAGGCGATGTCATATATTGAGGCCTCTATTCCGCTGCCCCCTAGAGATCGTGCAAGAGACCCAAATGCGAGACCCTGCCCAGGTGAAGGCAGAGGAGATCCGTCGGATGGATGATGCACCCCCCCTGCTAGCTGAAACAGTGTCGTCTCTGCTATACAGTCGACACAGCCGGACTGGACCAAAACCCGGTATAATCGAGCCGTAGAGTCTCCCGCATGGGCGGCCAGACAGCTAGGCATTGCTCTGCGACGAAGCTCCCTCAGGAAAGTTCCAATCAGTTTCTTGGGTTCATCGTCAAGTTGGGGTAGATGATGTGGGTGGAGGGCGGCAAGGGGCAAAAGGGGAAGTTTTTGTTGTTGCGATTGCCGCCCAGTCGAGGTTGAGGCTGGGAGGAATGTTTGCATAGTTGATGATTGCAGGTTTGTTGAAAAAAGGTCTCACAGATGCAGCCAACAACTCAGCTCTGATTGCACATACATTTATGGTTGTCATAATACAATACAATGCGTACACGTAGGAAATGGGTGAAGGGTTAAAGGTTAAACTGATGACATGGAATGTCCGAGGCCTAAACAACCCAATGAAAGCCAGAAAAGTGGGCAATTATGTTAGCAGGCACGGGCCCCATATCTTAATGCTACAGGAAACACATGCGCAGGGCACCATCAATGAGCAAATGTTGGTAAAATGGGGCAAGCAGCGCTATTACACGAACTACTCCTCACAATCCAGGGGGGTAAGCATTTTGATTCACAAATCGTTGGGGTTCATCGAGAAAGGCCACCTGGTGGACTCGACGGGCAGATATGTGATTGTTTGGGGGGAAATTGCTGGAGAACAGACAACCCTGGTAAATACGTATGGTCCCAATATTGAAGATCCAGACTTTTACTTACACTTATTTGAAATCCTTGTTAAACATGAAGCTACAACCACACTATGGGGGGGGGACTCTAATGTTGTACTGGACCAGACCTTGGACAGGTCCGCCAAGACGCCCAGGTCACCGTCTAGGACGGCACTCGCTTTGAAACAGATAATACAGCAGCTGTTCCTGCTAGATGCTTGGAGAGTGCTCCACCCAACAAGCAAGCGCTACACGTTTTATTCCTCCGTACATGACAGTGAATCACGCATCGATTATTGGTTTGTCCCCTCAAACATGACACATGCCCTGCAGAGCTGCGAAATCCTCCCCCGTACATTATCTGATCACTCTCCCGTGATCATGGAAATTACCCTCGGGCACGTCCCCAGGCAGGCTAGAAGGTGGAGAATGCCCATTGGTATATTAAAAGACCCAAACGTGGCGGAAGGCCTGCACACAGACATCGCCAATTTCTTCGCAGAAAACATAGGGACTGTTGAGCATGTTTCGACAGTCTGGGAAACTTTTAAGGTGTGGGTAAGAGGGGTCCTAATGTCCAAAACAACGGGCCTCCTGAGGGAGGTACGCCGAGACATGGAGAGGGTGGAGAGGGATCTGAACGTACTGGAGGAGACATATGGTTGGACACACGGAGGAGACAACCTTGCTGAAATACACAAATCTCTCAGGGAATTTGACAAACTGGCGGTAAGGGAAGTACATTATATAGCAGCCCCCTCAAGAGCTCGGAGATACGGGGAGGGGAACAAGGCAGGGAAATTGCTGGCCAGCCTCGTTAAGCAGGAATATCATGTGGCCCCGATTGCATCGATACACACAGCGGCAAATGTGATGGTAACAAGCGAACAGGGAATAAACAATGAATTTGTAGAATTCTACAAAACACTATATACGAATAAAGATAGGAAATCCCCTGACGAGATCAAAGCCTATTTGGCCACCTTGGAGCTCCCCAAACACACAGAAGAAAATAGGCTAATATTGGAGCAACCTGTCACGGCAGAGGAGCTCACTGAGGCGATTAAGGGGCTCACGTCTGGTAAGGCGCCGGGTTCGGACGGCCTGGGTGTGGAATTCTACAAGGAATTCCGGGAAGAACTGATCCCTGTTTTACTGGAGGTGTGGGGGGGAGGCCCTGGGTAAACGAACACTGCCGCAAACAATGCGCGAGGCCATAATCACGGTGTTGCCCAAACCTCGGCGTCCACCGCAAGATATGTCATCCTACAGACCCCTGTCCCTGATAAATGTGGATGCAAAATTTTTTGCCAAAGTGCTGGCAAATCGCATGCTACCTATCACGGCACTGCTAGTACATACAGATCAAAGCGGATTCATTCCCCAAAGGTCCACCGCCCTAAATTTGCATAGACTATTCAGCATAATGTCACAGATCAATCCGAACAAACAAGCAGTGGCAATCTCCCTCGACGCCGAGAAAGCGTTTGATTCGGTTTCCTGGGAGTATTTGTTCTTGGTACTGGAGGCATTTGGGGTTGGCCCATATTTCATTCAATACGTCAAATTGCTTTATACTGCTCCGTGTGCGAAAGTATACACGAATAGAACTATGTCTCAAGGGTTTGAACTGGGCAGAGGCACTAGGCAGGGGTGCCCTTTCTCCCCTATCCTTTTTGCTTTGACAATTGAACCCATGGCAGCGGCAATACGGTCGAGACATGGCAACAAGGGCATATCACTGAAGGGAGCTACCCAAATAATATCACTATATGCGGATGATTCACTACTCTATGTTCGAGGACCCGAAAAAAACATTGTCCCCATCATGACAGACATCAACGAGTTTGCAGAATACTCGGGATACACGGTCAATAGCTCCAAATCAGAAGTGTTCCCGCTCACCCCTCCACAAAATGCCCAGCTCGCATGTGTGGCCTTAAATGGGCTGAACAATACATCAGGTACCTTGGGGTCCTGGTCTCTCGTAATAAACAAACAAACATTATATATTGATAACTATGACCAGGCGCTACACACGCTTAACATCAAATTGCAGGTCTGGAGACGTCTCCTAATCTCACTGCACGGTAGAATTGCCATTCTTAAAATGATTGTACTTCCGAAACTATTATACCTTTTTGTAAATATCCCTATATGGCCGGGGAGGGAGTTCTTCTCTATACTTCGCTCTATGGCGGTGTCCTTTCTGTGGAACGGGAAGATGGCCAGAATCAGCTGGGAGAAGATGACAGAGCCGTATGAGAAGGGGGGAATAGCTGCACCAGACTTTGAGCTCTATTACACTGTGTCACAAGCACAATTTGCAAAGTACTGGTACGATGAATGTGACGACTCCCCTCATACGCAAATAGCAGTATGCACCACCGAGCCCACGAACATTAGGTCAGTGATTTTTAACACTGGGCACAAAGACTCTTGCGAATTTGATCCTGTGAGTTGTACGGTGAAAGCCTGGGGAGCAATACACAAAAAACTGAAAATAGAGACCCCGTATAACCCCGATGCACCCCTGTGGAAGTACCCTGGCCTCCCCCCCACATTCGATACCGACATACAGGAAACTTGGGACCCGGGCATGGAGATGAAAATAGGTGACATGTACATAGAGGGGAAGTTTGCGACCCTTGCGGAGTTCACTAGAGGCGTGGGAGGTGGGCAGCTCAAGACATTGCAGTATTACCATATAAAATCTGCATATCAAAGGCGTTGGCCGTCATTCCCAGACGAACCCCCTGCTCACCCATGCTTGCGGCTGGCTACTACACAGGGCGGGCTGGGAGTTTCCAAACTCTACAGGGCAATACAGACGCACTCCGTTGTGGTAAACCAGGTGAGGGAGAAATGGGAAACCGACATGAAAATGCCAATACCTGAAGAAAAGTGGGCAAGATACTGTGCGCTCACGAAAAGAGTCTCCCTTAATGCCGGGCTACGGCAAATACAGTTTAAAATTCTAAACAGGCTCACTATACCCCTGCTAGGATAGCTACATTCACGCCCGACGACCCAGGCAAGTGTCCCAAGTGTGGGACCCTGGCAGCAGGATCCTACCATATGTACTGGGAGTGTCCAGCCATGGCGCGGTTTTGGGAAGGGGTTGCGAATATGCTAAATGAAATCACGCCGATCCCCCCCGCACTTGACCCCACAAAAATACTTGTTCGGAGCTATTGGGAAATGTTGCGAAAAACTCAGAAGGCTATTTAATGTGTCATGTGTCATAGCTAAGCGATGCATATTGAAGGCATGGAAAAGCCCGGTCGCCCCCACAATGGAGGCCTTCCTACGGGAGTTAACTTACATAAATGAATGCGAGGAGCAGTACGTACTGACCCAACCGAGCATGAGCAGACCAAAAGACATCTGGGGCCCATTCAGGACGTACCTCTGCGATATGCTCTCAGACACTGAAACGAATATTTGAATGACAACTGTTAATTATTTCACGAAGGTATTGCTATGTATGTGACTGTATATTGTGTTTACTGTGTACCAATGCAACTGTTGAAACCGTTAATAAAAACATGTTTTAAAAAAAAAAGAAACGTACTTTTATTCACAGCACTGAGTCTTTCGACAATGCGAGCGCACCTTGCAGGACCACTCCGCTGATTCAGTATCTTCAACTTCAAGAACAGTCTTTAATAAAAGTTTGTTTAATTACTTCAGACTTCTAAGCAATCGCGCAACCTTTAACGTGTGCTGTGCACGGCCTGGCTTCTTTCATCACTCAACAGCCATGTGGTTGAAGTCTTCCCTGTAGTGATGCCTCCTCATCTCCTGCGAAGGCCGCCACCTGTAGATGCCAGGATCCTCTCACGCTTTGTTCTCGCCTTGGGAGGGGAGCGTGCTGCTTCCCACAGCACCTGGCAAGCGTCACCCTCTTCTCTCGTTCGCTGACTGCTCGAAACACTCTGTGGTCATAGGGCAATGCGGACGTATAGCTTATCTCCTTACAACTCGGCATCCCTGGTGATCAGCTTTCTTAATCTCACGCGTGTCACGGCCCTGCTTTAATAGCTCCAGAGAAAGTGCTCTGCCTGGTCTTCAGCCGCGCTCTGGAAGAACTGCTCCTTCTCTTGCATCGCTTTGTTCCAAGTGCGTCTCAGTGTTCCACCTTCTAACCATGTGTGGAGAGCTAATAGGTACTAGGTGTTTGTAATTAAGATCAAGTGCCTGATCTTATTAGTGGGACATGTCCAATGTAATGTATGGGTGGTACTCATTTCAGCCTCAGATCTCCTCTTCCTCGGCTCAGTGTATGTGTAGGAAAGTGGGCTGGGAGGGGAGAATCTGGGAAGTTCGAATATCCTATAAAATAGGATGGGACAGGGCTATTTGGAAAGGGAGGATACCACATCTTGCCATCGGGCGTTCTTCCCCCACCCCCCCCAAGGACCCCTCACCCAGGTGATCCTCCCGCACTTGCCGCCACCCCCCTCGCCCCCCGGGTCTGGATCCAAAGGTGATGGCCGTGCCCTGGCCACCCGAGTATAAAGACCGAGCAGAGCAAAATCAATGCAAGTTAATATTTTAATTCATCAGAGATTTTAGCTTTAAATATGGTAAAGGTGGTAAAAGCAAGAGTTAAATCTCACAGGCTGAAAAAAGGGAATCTGAGGAGTTAATACCTTTTAATAGGAAGCATGCTATTGTAAGTGCCAGGTAATTCAGAAATATATCCTATGGGCCGGGTGCCCCAGACAGAGAATACTGATCACAAGAGCACATTTTAATTGCCTCCCCCATCACGGCCGCCTGGCAGCCTAATATTGCCAATCAATAGTGCCTATTACGTAATGCTCCTTTGGAGGATCTGGCCCATTTCTTATTGTTTTGCCTGGCTATTCGGAGTTAAGAGAACTAGAACTTTAAGACCAATACTGCATGAACTTCGGTTCACCCAGTTCAGACCAGCACTGTTCTTCCTGACGTGGGCTGATTCTCCCAAGGTGGGCTGGGCACTCATAATTTTTTTATTTGTTTTTTATTGGAATTTGCATTTTTAAACAGGTAAACATTTCCCCTTTCCTCCTCCCTTTCCGTCTGCCCTTCCCTCGCCCCTTCAAATCCCAGAGCGGCTTCCCCATATCATGCGTTAGATACAAGGAAATTTCGATTTTTATCGTGTGATTAAAAGTCAATCACACAAAGTCCAAAATACAAATCTTCTGCAGGCACATTTGGATCCGATATCCATCTCTCAAGTATTGCAACAATACCCTACAGTCTGTACGAAATTGTTGTATGTCTCCTTGGATTGTCCAAGTAACCCATTCCATAGCAAAAATGTGCCAAATTTTAAATAACCATTCGTGATGGGTGGGAGCAGCCTCCTGCTTCCAGTTCCATGCTAATACCAATAAAGCTGCAAAACACAAACCATACATGTTTTGAAGCACGCCCTTCCTCTTGGTGCCTTATCCTTTGACCATAGGCCCAAAAGGAATTCCTCAATCCCCAAGGGTGTGTCTGTCCCTATCACCTCCTACATGGTCGCGCAAACATGACCCCAATACACTTTCAAGGCCGGACAAGACAACCAAATATGGTGCAAATCCCCCTTCCCTTTACTTTTCCGCCAGCATTCCTGGTATGTCTGCGGATACATAGATCTATATTTCTCCAGAGTATAATGCCATTGAGTTAGGGCCTTATACCACATCTCCCTAAACTGGATGGGCCGGGTAAGCTTTGGGATATTGCCCCATAACACCTCCCACTCATCCTCTAATATATGTTGGTATAGGGTTTGTTCCCATCTCCATATAAGACCACCTTTCCAGTGGACCACCTTCTGCTATTAACGCATAAAATGAGGAGATTAGATGTGAATCTCCTGCTTGAGTTGTTATATATTTTTTCGAATGCAGTAAGTTGCCTACACGCCGCTGATTTATTAAGGGGATGTACAACCCAATGTCGTAGTTGGTAATAGATAAGCCTGTCCTCTTCCTCAAGACTGAAAGATTGCTTACATTGCTCAAAGTTTTAACTTCTTTGCCTTCATCATCTCCCTTAAACATCCCACCTCACTCCATTTCCTAAATGCTTGTAGATCCCTGAATTGTTGAGATATGCCTCTGTTTTATCACCTCATCCCACACTCCCCCCCCCCCCCCACTAGTGCGGTGGCCCATGATGCCTTCATACTTGGAGGTCGGTTCTCTTTAACTACCCATACAACCGCATCAAGTGGAGCTCCCACCACTGCTTTATCCATGGAAACCCAAAGTTTACTTTCGTCCGCCGACAACCAAGATTTCAACACCCACAGTTGGGCCGCTCAGGAATACAATCTAAAATCGGGAACCGCCATTCCACCCCTATTCCTCATAGCCATTAAAGTTCACAGGGCCACCAGCGCTCTCTTATTTTGCCAAATAAACGTAGACAATAGGTGATTAAAGGACTTAAAACATTTCCTGGGGAGGGACACCGGCAAAGCCTGAAAAAAGGTAAAGAAGCATGGAGGGTCACCATTTTAATCAAGGCTATATGCCCCATACATGAGATATGTGGCAGATTCTATTGTTGTAAGTCGCTTTTGAGTGTGCTAAGTATTTGGGAATAATTCTCCTCTTATAATGAAGCCATTGATTTCGTAATATGAATCCCGAAGTATTTAATTTTGTCCACCGCCCATTGAAATGGAGTGCTCCCCCCTATTTGCCTTTCCCTTGACAGTGAGAAGTTTAATATCCCGGATTTGTTTGTATTCATTTTTAATCCCAAAACTTCCCCAAAGAGAGCTAGCTCTGAGGTTACCGCCTTTAGTGATTTCGCTGGATCTCGCAATGCCAATAACATGCCATTCGCAAATGCCATTATTTTGTGTTCCCTTCCCCCAAATTGGATACCTTTCACTCCCGAAGCTTCTCGGAGATGCTGTAAAAAGGGTTCCAGATGAATTGCATAGAGCAAAGGAGACAGTGGGCATTCCTGTTTAGTCCCCCTTTCCAATCAGATATAGCCAGACAGCTGTCTACTGATAGACAAACGCAGGATTGGAGTCTGACAATTGGCCTGTATCCTTCGCAGGTATCTTTCCCCAAACCCCATGCACTTAGTTTGAAACAAAAACGACCATTCCACCATGTTGAATGCCTTTTCGGCACCTAGAGTGGGAACAACAGCCGGAATCTCATGCCTCTCTACCTTTTTTATTACATGACAAATCCTTCTAATATTGTCAAAGGTTTGGCATTGCTTAATAAAACCCGGCAGGTGCTATTAAAACTTGGAATCTATCCTCTAGTCGTGAAGCTAAAATCTTAGTGTATATCTTAGCATCAATGTTAATTAACGCTATCCGATGATAGGCCCTGCACCGTGTTGGGTCTTTACCCAGTTTCGGGAAGATTACCAATTTAGCCTTGTCCATAGATGATGTAATGTGTCCAGTTCTTTCAAAGCAATTGTATAATTGTGTTAAATACGGTGCGAGAACTGGTTGGTATTTCTTATGATGGCCGTAAAGTCATCAGGACCCGGCGCCTTGTTTAGGGGAGCTTACCAATGGCTATACTGTCCTCCTCCTCTGTGATATCTTTCTCTAGTTCTTCTTTGTCCTCTTTCAACAACTTCGGGAGTGTTACATCAGTCAAATAAGAAGATTGTGATTCCGGGCTTTTCTGTGGAGTATAAAGCTCCATAAAAGAGTTCAAAGCATCCAATAATTTCCTCTGTATCGACCACTTCCTCCCCTTCCCGAATTTTCAAGATCGTTTGGGTTACCCACCTTTGTCTCAATTATCATGCTAGTAATCTCCCTGCCCTTTTCCCCTTGATATAATAGTGTTGTTTGGCTCTCAGAAGGGTCCTCTCAGCTTTTTTAGCCCTTAATATCTCGAATTACCTGCAAACTGCTCTATATGCTTTCAACGTTTCCCTCGTTGGGTAGTTACCCATTTTCGGCATAATATGTTAAAGTTGCGCCTCTAGGCTCTCCTCCAACTTAATTTAATCTCTCAGGGCTTTACATGAAATCATTTCCTCCCCTTATTACTGCCTTGAAGGCGTCACACCATATTCCCGGGAAGGTATCCTCTATAGCATTCTCTCTAAAGTAGCTTTAAATCTTCTCCCCTATCTTGGCTGAGGATAACATATCGGTCAGAATCCATTCTGGTAATACCCACTGCCATAGCCCCTTACGCTGAAATGTCATTTCTAACGAGGGGGAGCCCCAAGGTACATACCCTACGCCACTTCTATCCCTCACTGGATCCCAAGCTATATTCAAATCTCCTGTTAATATAACATATCCCTCCAGGAAGGTTTCTAGTGTCGCCAGTGTGGCCCTGAAGAAGCCATCTTGTCCGGAATTAGGTGCCTATACCGTTGCCACTGTGTATATCTCTGTCCCATTACAAAACTTGACGAATAAATATCTTCCTAGTTTATCCTCCCTGGAGCCCAAAATCACCATATCATGATTACTTCTAAATGCAATTAACACCCCAGCCTTTTTGTCCTTCACACTAGCTTCAACGATTTGTGGGTACTCCCTTAAGCCAGTCACAATCTATCTTTTTTACATATGTGGGTTTCTTGGAGCGCGAGAAAGTCTGCTATCTCACACCTCAAGAAATGCTCAAACTTACTTTGCCGGTGAATTCATCCCTCTAATATTTTATGATGTGACCTTAAAATCCATGGGTCTGTTCCAATTTTAGATAGTCCCTTACATTCCTTTGGGTCCTTTTCACAAACTCCCGTTGGGAAGTCCCCCTGGTCTCTTGACATTTGCCTCTTTCTGCATGGAAGCTCCATCTTTGGGCCACTGTATCGCCTGCCCTCTGACCCACCACCACTACCACCTCTCCTCCCAAACTCTGCAGCTCTCCCTCCCTTTCCCCCTCCCTGTATTGACCCAGGCCAGTCCATGGGTCCTAGTGACAACGGGTAGAGTCCCGACCATGTACCAGTAAACTAGCCTGTATCCTACCAACAGCGAAGAGATAAACTAACCCTCTCCCTTAGATCCCAAACAGGCCCCCAACACCAACCTCCCTCCTCGCCCAGCAATCACCCAAGCTCCACCCTCTGTGAATTCAAAGCAATAACATTCCTGTTCCCACTCACCAAATTACCTGGACCCCCCTCCATCACTACTCTGTGCCTGCCGTGTCCTTTGACTTCTCCCAGTCTCTCGAGGCATGTGCCTTTCCACTGTCTCGTTTTAGTTTGGACCATTCCCATCGCTGCCTCCACTGAGTAGAACGACTCCCCTCTTCCTGTGACCTGGTCTGCTCACTGCTCTCCGGTACCACCACATTGAAGCCTTCTTCACACATTACACAAATCTGCCTGCCTTTCCATGTAAATAGCAAGGCGAACAGGAAAGTCCATCAATATCAAACCTTTTCCTGATAATACTGGCGACTGGTACCATCTGCCTCCTTTTCATTAGAGTAAAGAAAGCTAAGTCCTGGAAAAGCTGCATCTCTGAGACATTAATTATCAACGATGTGTCTGCTTGTGCTGCCCTCAGAATCTCTTCCTTCTGCCCATAAAACGAAAAGGCTGCCAGAACATCCCTTGGTCGGGCGACCAGCTCTTTTCTCAACGGTCCCACTCTGTGGATTCTATCCAAATGAATTTCGGCCGAAGAGATCCCCAAAAGCAACTCAGCACAAAGGATTTGTATCGATTGTTTAAGCTCTTTATCCACCATTTCTTCCAAAACATTCTTTAGACAGATATTCAAGCACCTTGACCTGTTCTCGAGGTCTTTTCACTGAAGCTCTAAATTATGCGATAGCCGTGCCAATCGGTCTATTGCGTCATTGTTTTTCGGGGAGTCCTCCGATAGCTCCTGTAAGGTTCGTTCATTCATATATACTTGTTCCCCTAGCTTCAAAATGTCTCCTTTTATTTCTTGTACTATAGTTTTGATGGCTGTTTTCAGAGAGGAGATCTGTTCCTGTACAGATTCCTGAAGAGAGTCTTTAAGGTGCTGTTGATTGACTGCTAAACATTGCATTCATTCTTCCTTGGTGATCGCCATCTTATCCCAATGTTCAGGAGTTTCTTTGTCTGGTGGTCGTGACTGTGAAGAGTTTTTGCTCCCTCTGCTAGCAACTTGTGATTGTGCCCTGATCCCCTCCCGCCCCCCCCCCCTGGCGTTCGATGTGGGTTGTGTCGGCACAGCCTTATTCCGTCCCTTTCCCTTGGCTTTCGATATGTGCCTTGCCTTGAATTGACCCCTTGACAACCACACCGACAACCACACCGACCATCCAATCCGGACCATGTCCCAGGGTGAGTCAGTCCTTCTCTCCAAAGCCTCTGGTGAGGTCATCACTCATACCTGCCGTTACAGTCTCGTATTGCACCAGTGGGCACTCACATAGACAAGAACTGAATTCCGGTATTTCCTTGCCCCTGACACTGATCCACCAGGCAAAGCAAAGTCAATTACCACAGCAGTCTAATCAGCCAGGATGCCCACACGCCTCCTCACCTATAACTGAGCTGTGTGGGCTCCCTAGACAAGCGCCTTTCCAGAACACGGTAGAGCCTCGTTCCACTCACCTTCCAACTTACTGAGCAATATTATTGAGCATCAAGTGCTATAATAAGTCATGTGGGGGAGGCGTTTTGCCCTGACCCAATCCACAAGTGTTGATAAAGTTGAAAATAGCTCCCGCAGGGCAACCATACATAGTTCCTCCGGGAGGGAGCGGCACCCCTCTCTGTAGTCCGTTCGAGGGGTTTCAGCTGTCTTCAATGTCTCTATAGGCCCCCCTTCCCACCACACCAGTCTGTATATATCTCTCTATTGGCACTCTTAAGCACAGATATGAGATGAGTTTGGTTCACATGCTATGCTTCAGACCTCTCCCTGCCATGCCCCTGCTTTCCGCCAAAATCCACTCCTCCAGGCACCACTTGATAAGCTCCAACGTCCCTGGAACCGACTTTTCGAGTTAAGAGCTGCTCCGGGCCACAGCTGCCACGCCCCTCTCCTGCTCCGGTCGTTGGGAGGTCTTTTATGCCGGTGCCAGCTTCCTCCCGATCTAGACGGTGCGCCGCACGCTGTCCCAATGAGGGGAGGGAGAGAGGGGGCCAACTGTGCCTGTTAACTACAGTAGGGTGGGGCCCCTGCTTTATATTCCTTTGGATGGGGGAGAGTGACGAGCCGCGCCTAGCACATACTCCCCCTGTCGGCGGCCATTTTGCATTCCGGGCACTCATCGTTTTTAATACAAGCCTTACATAAAAGGATGTTTTTTAAAGAATGCATAGTAGATTTTATATGGGTTCTGCATTTGATTATAGATTTTGTGTTTCTTATTTGGTATATTATACTTCTGAATTGTCTGCAAAATCTGTGTATGTATCTATGTTTTTATGGAAAATATAACTTGTTACTGTTTGGATGTTAACCCAAAATCATACACTGGGGAGGAAGGGGGTAGGAGGAAGATCATGCACAATATTCAGCAATCAATTTGAAACAAGTGTTTGGGTCTTGGTGCATCTGAAAAGGGACACATTACTTACCGTAATCGTATTTCTGGTGCTTGCATCTGCTTAGATTTACATGCTCTACATAGTCCGACATCTAGTGGAAGTCGCAGAGTGTACAAGATTTGTTTTCGAAACTCGAAAATGGACGTCGACAGGACGTGATTAGTAATACTATCCCTAGTGTGACGTGTACTGTACCCAGGGTTCTTCACACGTCGAGGTCCCTCAGATTGTCTCTGACATGAGGTTGCATGAAGTATAGCGGGAGTACAGATGTGAAGCAGAAACAGAAAACCCAGAAAACATCTATCCGTCTTCTACTCCAGTAGGGGAGGAAGGGTGGGCGCATATGTGAATTTAAGCAGATAAAAGCGCCAAAAATACAATCACAGTGAGCAATGTATCCCTTCTGGATCTGGTAAAATCCCATGCTCAGCATAGATTAGCGAGCAGAATCTGGAGAAGGAGGTGGGAAGTTAGAAGGTACAGCGGCAAAGAGATGTTTTAGAGCCGCTTGTCCCACCTGCGAATCTGCTTTAGAATATGTGTCAATGCAGTAATGTCATGTGAACGTATGGATGGAACTCCATGTAGCAGCTTTGCATATGGCATCTAGAGGGATGTTTGCAATGAAAGCTAATGTAGCACCTGTACCTCTGGTACAGTGTGCCCTTGGTGTCAAAGGTAGACCCGTTTTGGATAGGGAATAGCAGAGTTGTATGCATTTAACTATCCATCTGGAGGCGGTGCCCTTTGATTTGTGATCGCCTTCTCTACCAGGCGCTATGGAAACAAAGTTTGTCTGTTTTACTTAGGGGTTTTGTTCACATAGTACAAGACCGCCCTCCGTACATCAAGTGTATGGAGGCTTCTTTCTGCTGAGTTTGATGGATTCTGAAAGAAGGTGGGAAGTTCTATGGACTGGTTTAGATGGAACTTTGAAATTAACTTAGGTGAAAACCTCGGATGTTTTCGGAGAACAACCTTGTCCTTGTGTATGATGAAAAAGCGGCCTTGACTGATAAAGCCTGTAGCTCATTGACTCGTTTTATGGCGGTGATAGCTACCAGGAATGCTGTTTTATAGTTAAGCTGCTTTGGGTTGGCCTTCTGCATAGGTTCGAAGGGTGGCCCAATGAGCTTGAAGAGCACAACATTGAGATCCCAACCCAGGGAAAGGTTGGAAATTGGGGTGTATAGCCTCTTTACCCCTTCCATGAATGCCTTGATGAAAGGGACTTTCCACTAGGACACCTTGCCGATAGGGCCGCCAGATGTACCTTTAAGGAACTGAATACCAGGCCAGAGTCTAGTAAGTTAAGCATGTAGTGTGGAATGTTAGTTGGAGAAAATGTTTTAAGGAGTTTAGTGATTGTGATGTGCACCATATCACAAATCATTTCCACCTATTAAAATAACAGTGCCTGGTGTTGGGTTTTCGTGCATATTTGAGGATATCCATACACCTTTGTGGAAAGGTTTAAGCGGCTAAACGCTACGAATTCAGGAGCCAAGCTGCCAAGTTCATTGATTGTGGGCGTGGGTGGAGGGATGCCCTCCTTGTGTTGTGTTGACATGGTGTACAGGCAAGGGAGCCTGATCGAGTTGCACATTGCCAGTTTGTGCAGATGTGGAAACCAAGGCTGTCTCGCCCACATAGGAGCAACCAGGATTAGGATTACTTGCTCCTGGTGCATCTTGTGCACTATCCTGCTCAGGAATGGTGTCGGTGGGGAAAAGCGTAAGCAAATCTCACAGGGCGGTCCCCTTGGACCCTGGCTGGGGAAACCTGGACATGAAGTCTGGGCATTGAGCGTTTAGCTTTGTGGTGAACAAGTGTAGTGGTGGTGACCCCATAGTGAGAATATTCCATTTAGGATATCTCTGTCGAGTTGCCCCTCATGTTCTTCTGGTAGGGGGTGTCTGCTTAACATGTCTGCCAGAGAATTGAGTTCCCCTGGAACATGTTGGGATGTTAGAAACATGCTACGCTTGAGTGCCCACCACATCTTCTGGGATAGTTTGGACAGACTTAGAGAGTGTGTGCCTCTCTACTTGTTCAGAACATGGTCGTGGTGCTGTCTGTGAGGGCCTGCACTGTCTGACCCTGGAGATGTTGCCAAAAAGCTTGAAGAGCTTTGAGGACTGACAAGAGCTCCTGAAAGTTGACATGTCTTTGGGCAGTAGCAAGTGTCCTCTGCCATGGGCTGTGTGGTGGAGGTAGTGTGCCCACCCCCAACCTGTGAGTGAGGAGACTAGTTATAATCGCTTGGGCTGGTGGAGCATGAAAAGGCTTTTCTTTTAACAGGTTGTCCTTGGACCACCAGCGAAGAGCCTGAACCAGTGTTAGCGAAACAACCACTAGATCTTCCCACTGTCCCCTTACCAGAGAACACTGTTTCGCTAACCATTCCTGCATTGGACTCATGCGCAGGCGCGCGTGAGGAACTAAATGAATGCAAGTGGCCACCATCCCTAGCAAGCGCATTACTTTGCATACTGCTATCTGGCGACTGACTTTGTATTGATGTACATGCAGCAGCATATTTCGTACTCTCCCGCTTGAGGGGAAAGCTTGCTCCTCTATTGAGTCTAGAATAGCCCCCAGAATTTGTTTCGTTTGGCTGAGGATTAGACTTCATTTCTTCTCATTGATGGAGAAGCCCAGATTGAAAAGAAGGTGTATAGTTTTTTGGTTATTTAGTCTGCAAATTTGAAGAGATGCCCCAGTGATCAGCCAGTCATCCAGATAAGGGTATACCGGGATGGACTTTCTGTGCAGGTGTACTGCGAGCACCTTGGTGAACACTCTTGGTGCTGAGGCGATGGCTAATGGAAGTACGCTGGACTGTTAGTGTACTCCTGCCATCTTGAAATGCAGTTTATTTTCTGTACGCAGGGTTCATTGAAATATGAAAGTATGCATCTTTCGTGTCCAATGTTGCCCCCTCCACCCCCCCGTTTCAGGAGTGGGACCACCTCCTGAAGCGTGGGCATGCAAAACTTCTGTGGATTGACATATTTGTTTGCGGGCGCAGATCTAGTACTGGGCGCATGGTAAGGTTTTTTTTTGGCACAAGGAAGTACTTTGAATAGATACCGTTGTATCCCTAGTTCGTCGGGACGATTTCTATTGCGTTCTTTTCGAGCAACGCCTTTATTTCCTCCAGCAGTATGGCTGTTTCTTCTGCTATTAGTTTCTTCCGTCTTGGCGGGCGGTAAGGTGATTTCTGTATCAACTCGATGCAGTACCTCCCTGCTACGGTGGACAACACCCATTTGTCCGATGTTATCCCCTCCCATGCGTGGGTGAACCAAGAGATTCGACCTACTGGAGTTGCATGGGAGGGGACCTGAAACGGCGTGTCATTGTTTGGGAAGGACTGAGCCTCTCCCAGGTGAGGTTCTGCCTCTGCCCCTTTTATTCCTTCTTTGAAAGCTGGATGAGGAACCTTGGTCTTGAGACTGGTTCCAAGACGAGGACTGTCCTCCCTTAGAGTAGCCCGAAGAACGTTGACTGCTCTGTCACCAAAATCTTTTTTAATTTGGGGAACCCTGTTGGAAATAAGGTCTGTTAGTCAGTTGCCCAAGGAACTTAAGGGTGTCATACTCGTCCTTGGCACGCTTTAGGGTGTCCTCTACAGCCTTCAAGAATAGGACATTTGGTTCTACTTAAATGCTCAGGAGGGTTGCTTGGGTCTCTAGCTTAAACCCGGACTGCCTAAGCCAGGCATGCCGCTTAATGAGGGTCCCTTCGGCTATGAATCATCCCGCGTTGTCCGACGCATCAAGGCTGTTTTTCAAGATGCAGCTTGAGACTGGTTTGCCTTCTGAAACAGTTTTAAGCAGTTGGGCCTTCAGTGGTTCTGGGACGGCCTGTAGTAGTAGTACAAGCTCGTCCCATTTGTGGCAGCCGTAACTAGCTAACAAGGTTGTATTGTTGGCAATTTTTGTCTGGTACGCTGCAGAGGAAGCTACCTTTCTCCCAAATGTATAAATATTTTTACTCTCCTTGTTTGGCAGGGCTTCTGCCAACGCAAGGGGAGTTCCTGCACTTTTTCTGGTGGAAGTAACCACCAAAGAATCCGGTTTGAGCTGGCCCCCAATGTATAGAGGGTCAGTGGGTGCTGGCCTGAACAACTTTTCTATTCTTGGGTTGACCGGTCTTGTAAGATGTTAAGGAGGGATGGTTGAATGCATCTCATATCGATGGCAAGAGAGGTATGAATTTTGTGGCTGCATTTTTGTCACCCAGGAAGTTTTACACAAAGTGCTTATCGACTTGTGTCCTCAGTGTCAATGTTGAAATGTTGCACCACTTTCAGTAACAATTAGTTATACTGTAGTTGGTTGTCAACTAGCGAGTCTGCAACCGGCTGGTCCTGATGGTCAGGTGACTGTACTACGTAAATGTCATCATCGTACTACTGGTCTTGATCCTGGCTATAGAGATCCCCCTGAAACCCTAGTTAGCCATAATAATATGGGTCTTGTGACGGGTCTTGATACTGAGAGCTGTCTTGGGGTGCCGAGGCCGGAGTGCCTAGAGCAGAGGTGTTGGGTTGTGGCTCAAGGCGGGATGTCTCGGCATGGAGTGGCTCTGCTGATACCCCTGGCTGCGAGGCCTCTCTGAGTTCTGTTAATTAATCTGGGTGTCCGTCCATAAAGTCCACGAAACAGGACGTTCGCCTTAAGAGCTTGTTAAATTGTTCTGGTGTAAAACGACATTCTGGTGGGAAGCATGACATGACAGGGCCCTGGGAAGGGGTGACATCTTTAGTAGGGGTGTTTTTTTAGGAAGACTGTCTTTATGGCGCATAGCCTCAGAGAGGCTGTCTAAGGGAGTGGAAGACTCTGTTTGGGTGACGTCCGAATTTTGTGTTTTTTCGGAGACCTTGCCTTTAGAAGAGAGGCCCTAACATGTTTTTGAATTAGCGCTTGTATTTTCGGCACTTTTTTTTAGGAGACGCCGAGATGCCTTTCGATGCCTGTTTTTTTTTGTCACGCGAAAGGAGGGACTTTTTATATGCAGTGTCCGACCCTGCATAGCGTGAGTGGCCCAGATTTTCGTCCACCGATCTTTTAGGGTTTTCGGCCAGAAAAGCTGACAATATTTACGGTGCTTTTCAACGTGATCGTGGTTGCACACACAGTGCGTGTCTTTCTACAAAAATTTACGACGGCAGGAGGGACAACATTTAAATGGGGTTTTGTCCATTATGTATAAACAGGGCAGTAGGGCAAAAAGAGAAATAGGGGGCTAATAGGATAAATATTCTCTAAAAGGAGTCAGTATAGAGAACCCCCTCCCCCCACTCTCTCCCTGCTATACTGGGCTGTTAGGACTGATTTTCTATACTCTGGCCTGGTGGACAGATGTATAGAAGGCCAACCTATATTGTGACGGGAACAACTCTGGGAAGCTGTAGCCAAACCAGTTAAGGTAGCAGTGACAGGCGGTCTAGGCTAAGTTCTTCAGAGGGTGTGAGCTTGTAAAGGGTCCATAATGAGGTCACACAATGGGAACCACAGATTACACTTAGACAGGATGTATCAAATACAGTTATTTATAGCCAAAACACACTATAGAAAAATGACTACAAACTTAGAATGCAGGAGAAAATGCAGGTAGGGTCTAGTGAAGGGTCCTTAGGGTTGGGGTTCCAGTTAGACTAATGCCCAAAAGAAGCCCCAACAGTCAGATATCTTGCACAAGTATGCATTGACAAAGCCAAAAGTGTTATACGCTTTATTATAAGCCTATAGACTTAGAATGGGAGTATAGGGGTAGGTTAGAAACTCTGTAACTTACCCCCTTACTCCGATTCTGCCCCAGATTTGGCAGAACAAAGTAAGAGTGTCCGACGTTGCTTTTCCTGCCAAAAGTCGCAGTCCTGGATTTCCTGGGGTTGCAGGTTCGAGCTGTTCTCCAGTTGGTGTCTTTTACTGCTGCAAGGACTCTCGGTCAAAGAATGCAGAAAAACTTGATGTAGCACCCCTCTCAGGACTGGACTCGGGTCAGGTAAGCAATTTTCGTACAGTGGTCACCGCACACAGTGACGCAAAAGGACTCAACTGCTGCGGTCAGACCTTCCCTCCTATTTCAGGTCCCATTGATGGCAGGATGCCGACATTTCCGAGGAAGTTGTGCTGCTGGGCCAGCTGAGGACCCCCCACGTTTCAGGCCGAATCTCGGTACGGTGATGCCAGCAGCACGGAAGCCCAAAAACAAAGCTGGTCAGCCACAAGAAGATTCCAGGGCACTTCCGAAAGGCTTCCTTTGGCAGGGCACTGAGCAGACGTTCCGAATGCATGGTCCCTCCACTCCAAGGGTCGTAGCTCATTCGCAGAACTACTAAAGATAAAGAGCACGGCAGGGCTCCTCCAGGACAGCAGCAAAAGTTGGTTGCCAGGCCTCCTTCAGTCGGGTCTCAGGTTTCTTCGCAGGTCTCACAGCTGCATAGGATACTCGGCTCCTTCAGGTTTCTCCAGGATTTCTGAAGAATGGGTGCAGGGGTCCTCTTCTTATCCTTAAAACCAGGTAAGAGCTGCTGACCTCACAAGCCAATAGCAAGACTAGCCCCCACAGACACCCCCAGCAGTGGTCCAATCAAGACCACTGATGAGAACATTCATGTATACCACTCAGACACACTGAACCCAGTTTGTCGATTGGAGTCAGACAGACCCAGCCCCCATCCCGCCAGCAAACACATGCAGCCCTCCAGTAGCCCTCCAGGGCACTTTTAAGTTCTTATAAGGATTTTCCTGGCCTCTCAGGCCAGAAAGAAGGCTAAAAGACAAGATGGCAAAAGAACAGGTGAAAAGTCTCGTGGCACAGCAATGTTTGACCAGTAGACGCAGTTAGTAGCCAAATGCGGTAAAGCTAAAACGAAAATTCCCAAAACATGGGGAAAAGTCACTGCTGCCACCAGCCTATTCTTTTAGCACACCTACAGGTAACCAAAAATCCTCTGAGTGTTAGTCTAGGGCTAAACAAAAATGCACTCCATTGTACTGCCGTGTAAGCTGCTGTGCACAATGATACAAAGTTACCACAAGTGACAGAAAAGTAAACAAAAGTCGTAACAAAGTAATATGACTAAGGGAAACAGTTTCTCTCAGTACTGACAGCCTGAAGGACATATCAGTTTCCCCATAACATATGAGCAAAGGCCAGTGTAGTGAATCTTAAGGCTACACTGCACTGCAAGAAGTACAGGTCAGAATCAAAAATAAAAGCTGAAAGTTGGGGGTTCCATAAAGATGGAAGGAAAGGTGCAGTAGAGCAATCTTTCCTAACATGGGCCGGAGCCCGAAGAGGCCCGCAAGGCCGCATCTGGATGTCAATCGATCAGTCGTTGACGCTGTGGGTGTTCGTCAGGATCCGTTGAGCGGGTGAGCAGTCGTGCGGCGAGGTGAACAATAAAGGAAAGGAAGACATTCTACCAATATGACTTTATTAAATCAAAGCCATCAGCCTAGAAGGGAACTTTGCATTTGTGACTGACTTCGATGGTGGAAAAAAACAATCTGAGGGACCTCGGCGCGTGAAGGACCATAGCTACAGTACACGTCACACTAGGGATGATATTACTAATCACGCCCTGTTGAAGTACGTTTTTTCGAGTTTCAAAATTAAATCTTGTAGTACTCTGAGACTACCACTAGATGTCGGACTATGCAGAGCATGTGATTAAGCAGATCCGCAAGCTCCAAAAGAACAAGTTACTTTCTTACCTGGTAACGTTCTTTCGATGGGATGGTCCGACGACGTATTCCATATCTATGACATGTAATCACCACAGCTGTGCTGCTTCCGAAACTTTTCGCCGTCTGCGTCCTGCGTCGATGACGTCGATGCGCCGTCGTCGAGGACCTCCTCCGACGTCATCCGATGTGATAAGTAGGACGCACGACGCCCATAGCCTCAGTTGTAGTTTTTTCCCCCAGAACGTGTGACATAAGTCAACTGCCAGTCAGACACAAAGCCTTGCGGAACGTAAGCTGCAATCGCAAAAGAAATTCTGCAGCGGGGAAGGCAGGGCGGGAGCGATATGGAATACGTCGTCGGACCATCCCATTGAAAGAACGTTACCAGGTAAGAAAGTAACTTGTTCTTCGAGGGGATTGGGTCCTCCGACGTATTCCATATCTATGACAGACTCCCAAAGCAGTACCAAAGCAAGGAGGAGGGAAAGAATTTAGAATCAAAATTTAGAATAGCCAATCAAATAGCAGAGCAAAGTACCGCCTTGCCAAAGGCCAGATCCTGTGCTCGAATGGAATCGAGGGAATAGTGACGTACAAATGTATGTACTGAAGCCCAGGTGGCTGCATCACAGATGTTGCAAATAGGAACACCCCTCTGCAGGGCAGTAGACGCAGCCATACCCCTGGTAGAATGGGCTCGCAAGCCAGCCGGTGAGTCCTTACCCGCCAAGCGGTAGCACTCTGAGATGGCCAAAATAATCCAGCGAGACAAAGTCTGTTTCATCACAGCTTGCCCCAAACGCTTTCCAGCGTAACCAATAAAGAGTTGATCATCCACTCTGACCCGGGACATGCGTGAAACATAAAAGCTTAAAGCTCTCCTAGGATCAAGCCTATGGAGCCTCTCCTCTTCCTTACCAGGATGCGGAGGAGGATAGAATGCCGGAAGAACAACCTTCTGGGCCAAATGAAATTCCGTCACTACCTTCGGAAGAAAAGAAGGACGAACTCTAAGGACAACCCTGTCCTTGTGAAATACAGTGAAGGGAGGCTTAACTGAAAGTGCCTGTAACTCACTCACTCTGCGAGCGGAAGTAACCGCAACTAAAAACACAGTTTTCAGAGTTAACAGCCTCAAAGGGCAAGAATGTAAAGGCTCAAACGGAGCACCCATAAGAAACTTAAGAACAAGGTTTAAATCCCAACCGGGCACCAGGAAAGGTGACGGAGGGAACACATTAGTGAGCCCTTTCAGGAACTGTGAAATCAAAGGGATTTTAAAGTAAGAACACTCTTCAGACGAGCGCTTAAAGATGGACAGCGCCGCCAGGTAACCCTTAACGGTACCCACTTGCAAGCCCCTGTGGGCCAAAGAAAGTAAAAAGGACAGAACCATGTGGATGTCACATGCAAAAGGATCCACATTCTGAACTCTGCACCAGTCGCAGAACTTACACCAATGGCAACGGTACAGAGACTTTGTTGCTGGCCTTCGGGCCGAAAGCAACACCTCCATCACGTCCTCAGGGAGGCATGACCTCTGGATGGAGAACCTGACCCCCCTCCCGTGAGAGCAGATCGTCTCGGTAGGGAAGACGACGTGGAGGGCAGATGGATAAGTCGAGAAGGTCCGGGTACCATGTCCTCCGAGCCCACGCCGGGGCAATGAGGATCATCCGGGAACCGAACTTCCGTAACCTCCGCAGCACTTGGGGGATGACGGGGAGTGGAGGAAACGCATACAGCAGCGGGAAGGACCACTCCACCACGAACGCGTCTCCTAAGGCTCCTTTTGGAGGAAATTCCCGCGAGCAAAACCTTTCGCACTTCCGGTTGACACTGGAGGCGAAGAGATCCACTTGAGGGGTCCCCCAAAGGGAGAAGATCTCCGGGAGAATCTCCTGAGCCAACTCCCACTCGTGAGAGATCGCGCTCTGCCTGCTCAGAGCGTCCGCCGTCACGTTTTCGGCTCCGGCCAGATGAACTGCCGAGATCGAAACTTCCTGCTGGATGGCCCAGAACACGAGCTGCATCGCCTCCCTGCACAGAGGAAGTGACCCTGCCCCCCCCTTTTTGTTGAGGTAGTGCATGGCCACTGTGTTGTCCGTCAGGATCAGGACATTCTTCCCTCGCACAGACGGCAGAAAAGCCTTCAGGGCTAGCCTGACGGCCCTCAGCTCCAACAGATTGATATGGAGTCTGGACTCCGACGGAGACCAACGACCGCTGACTGTCAGCCCGTTGGCATGAGCTCCCCATCCCGTGAGGGATGCATCCGTCACGATCGTCACCTCCGGCCAGGGAAGCCAAAATGGAGCCCCCCTCATCAAGTTGCCTTCGACGGCCCACCACAGAAGGTCCCGGGCGACCGAGGACGGCACCTGAATCGAGTCAGACATCCTGCCGGAGGTCTGCGACCATTGCGTCTTGAGTGCCCACTGCAAAGATCTCATCCGCAGGCGAGCCTCTGGCACCAGAAGAATGCAGGATGCCATGAGGCCGAGCAACCTCAAGAACTCGAACGCTGGGAGCGTCTGGGCATGCTGAAACTTGTGCACCATCTGCTGAATGTGAAGAGCCCTCACCTGGGGAGGAAAACACAGCCCCAGGGAAGTGTCGAGCACTGCTCCGATGTACTGGAGCCGCTGTGTTGGCGTCAAATGGGACTTCTTTAAATTGAGGGAGAAGCCCCGCCTGTGAAGGGAGCGAGAGGTGACCGACAGATGATCCAGGACTTGCTCGGGAGAGCTCCCCCTGATCAACCAATCGTCCAGGTAGGGGTAGACGTGAATCCCCCCTTGCCTGAGATGCGCTGCCACCACCACCATGAGCTTGGTGAAAACCCTCGGGGCGGAGGTCAATCCGAACGGCAGGACCCGAAACTGAAAGTGCGAGTCGCCAACCGCGAACCTCAGGTACTTCTTGTGCTTGGGATGGATCGGCACATGGAAGTAAGCATCCTTGAGGTCGAGTGACACCAACCAGTCCTGAAGCTGAAGGGCCTGGAGGACTTGAGAGATAGTAACCATCTTGAACTTGTCCTTCCTGAGGAGTTTGTTCAAACCGCGCAAGTCCATGATGGGTCTCAATCCCCCCTCTTTCTTCGAAACCAAAAAATAAGGGGAATACCATCCCTTGTTCCTCTCCGCTACAGGCACCAGTTCTATGGCGCCTTTCTCCAGCAGGGCTTGAATTTCCTGCGCAAGGAGCGGATCCGGACTCTGCAAAGAGAGGTTCCCCGGTGGATTGTCGCGAGGCCTGTGACGAAAGGGAAGACAGTAGCCGTGGGTTATGATCTCCAGAACCCACACATCTGAAGTAATGGCTTGCCACTCTACAAGATGCTGCGCCAGCCTTCCCCCAACCGGCGAACCATGGGACATGGCCTCACGTCTGAGTGGGAGCGGCTGCGGCGTTACCTGAGGGCAAAGAGGCAACTGCCCGAGCGGCCTTGGCACCACGGGTACCCTGTCGTCCATCTCTGGTACCCCTGCGTTGGCCTGTTTGACTGCCAGCTCCTCTCGCTTTACTGAAGGATGAGTAATAGCGAAAGGAACCACCCCTCCACTGCTGTCCCCTAGGACGAAAAGGCGGAGGTTGGCGAACTGCAGCGCCCAACGACTTCGCTGCAGCTTTTGAGGTCTCCAACCTCTCAAGGCTCTCGTCAGCCTTGCTGCCAAAAAGGTGTTCACCGTCAAAGGGCATGTTGAGGAGCCGGGACTGCACATCAGGAGCAAACCCGACTTCCGCAACCACGCAAATCTGCGTATCACGGTGCTCGCCTCCATGGACCTACTGACGCATTCAGCTAAGTCCAAACCCGACTGAACGGACTCACACATGGCATCCTTACCATCCTGGACCATAGCAAGGAAACCATCCCGTTCGTCCCCTTCGGGAATATGATCAGCCGCTAACGCAACACAGTTCCACAGAGTGTGCGTGAAACGCGACAAGGCACAAATGGAGTTGGCCGCCTGAAGCGCCATACCACCAGAAGAAAACACTTTCTTCGCCCAGCCATCAAAACGTTTGTCGTCCCTATCAGGAGGGATGGTAGGGTACGACGCCTGCTTCGCCGGGGCCGTGGCCGCCTGCACCACCAAACTCTCCGGAGTGGGGTGCCTGGTCAAGTAGCAGGGGTCGCCACTGGCTGGACGGTATTTTCGCGACAAGGATCTGCCCACCGCCGGGAGACTCTCCGGAGCAGTCCAAGCCGCCGCCACCCTTCTCTGTAAAGCCATATGGAACGGCAGAACCGGGTCAGTTGGGGGACCAACATCAAGGATGTCCGTCAGATCATCCTGCACAAATTCCCCTGGGGGAGCAGACCATCCCAAGTACTCAGAAACCCTAGCCATAAGGCGCCGGTACGAGGAATCAGCATGAGAGCCAGGCTCAGGCCTACAAAACTCCACCTGCGGAGAGGTGTCCAGTCCACTGGCATCATGCAGTGACTGTCTCAACTCGTCAAACTGACTATGGCCCGAGACAATTTCATCCGGAACCGGACTAGGAACCAGGCCATCAGAATCCTCATCCGCCTCTGAAATATAGTCCAGGTGGCGAAAAGAAGGCACTCGAGAGTGCTTGCTCTTAACCAGAGCCTTCCTAGGGGGTCCACCCGTGCCCTGGGGTACCTCCGACACGAAAGGCGTCGATGGCGTCGAGCGAATCGGCGCCAGCGTCGAGAGAACCGGCATCGGCGCCGAGAGGATCGGCGTCGAGGAAATCGGCGTCGACGTCAGATGCAGCGCCTCCAGAATCGGCGGCGTCGACACAGCCCTCGAGGCCGGAACCCCGAGCGTGTCCCTCGACGACCTGAGCGAGCCAGAGCCTCGAGAAAGCCTGTCGACGCCCTCGACGCCACAGACGTCGATGCCTTCTTGGAAGACCTCACAGGTGCACACGGTCTCGAACGCGTCGAGGACCGGGACCTGGAACGGGTACGTCGAGAACGAGTCCCCTTGTCCGAACGGGACCTCTCCCGTGACTCGTGCCGACCACTCTTGCGAGCGGTGTCTCTCGACCTCACACGACCGACCCCACTCGGGGGCGCGGACGGCTGAGTACCCTGCGACTCAAGAATCGCCAGCATCTTCTTCCCGAAGGAAGCCCATTCCTCCGGCGTCGCACGGCTGGAGGGGTAAGCGACGTGCCGGGCAGAGCCCTCCGAAGAGGACCTGGAAGACGACCGGTGTCGGCGCTTCCGAGAATGCCTCGAAGAGGCTGGGGAGTGGCGAGACCGACTCCTAGAAGGAGACCCACGAGACTTCCGACGATGACACGGAGAGTCACCCCTCGAATCATCCGTCGAAAGCCCCGCAGACTTCGACTTCCGGGGCTTGGACACCCGACCTACCGACAACTTCTTCTTACGTTCGCGTAAGGCTTTGGACGTGAGCGACTGGCAGTCGATACAGTCATCCGTGTCGTGGGCCTCCCCGAGGCACCAGAGGCAGGCGTTGTGCGAGTCCGTCACCGACATCTTGGACCCACACTCCCCGCACTTCTTGAAACCCGGACGCGGGGTCGAAGACGAAGTAGACATCTTCAGAAGGATTTTCACAAGCGAACAGGTTCGAAGAACCGAGAAGAACAGAACTCCAAAGAGTCGAGGCGTTTAAACCGAGAAACACGAAGCAACACGTTCGCGGAAAAAACGGAACTGAGGCTATGGGCGTCGTGCGTCCTACTTATCACATCGGATGACGTCGGACGAGGTCCTCGACGACGGCGCATCGACGCAGGACGCAGACGCCGAAAAGTTTCCGAAGCAGCACAGCTGTGGTGATTACATGTCATAGATATGGAATACGTCGGAGGACCCAATCCCCTCGAAATAAAATTTATATACCATTTCCTTTCCTGATACAAAGTCCCTGAAGGCCATAACAGTGCAGTATTGAAGACCTAAACATAGCTGGGAATCCTACTCTTTGTTGCAACAACCAAAATCAAGTAACAAGGGGCACAGCCAGGACAATGCCACTGGATCTGGCAGACAACTGTTCTTGGAAGCACTGGCATCTTTTAAAGCCGGTCTGTTGAGGCATTACTAGCTCAAAAACGACCTGGGTGGAGGCTGCTGGACCAGAGGGGGAAAAAAAGCCCCTACTTCCCCCAAAATGTTTACCCACAAAACAATGAAGTGTGAAGACGTGTGCCCAGAAAACTAACAAGCACCTCTCTGAGCTGCTTTCAATCTGGTCCAACGGAGAGACTGGGCTTGGGTATGGAAGCAGTTTATCAGCAGAGCCCATTTGGACACATATTGCCTCTGGTTGATGTAGCAACAATTTATTTCGCGAACTCAATGTTGCTTTAGAAGGTGATATGTTTTGGAGACTTAAGTAAGATAAAAAGTGAGACGTATTCTGACATTTGCTTTAATTTCGTTTGTTCATAGACAAGCGATTTGAAGTATAATGCCGTCTTATCTGATAGGCTCTCGGTAGGAAAATCAGGTAACCTTTTTGCACAGGGCTAACTGAGGAAAAAGGCTAGACACATGGTCAAAAGTTTGGCTTGGTAAGGAGTCTGAACAGTAGATGTTCCATGTCTGTTATGGTGATGTTGCCAAGAAGAGACATGTATTAAATCATCAGGAGCAAACCTAAATTATCAGCTTGATACCGGTTATCCCCAGTATAGGATGGAGAGAAGGTACAGAATAAGCCAATTTCTAACAAGTTTCATCTGTCAAAGAAGGAAGCTTATTAACTTGCATTATGATACAGGCAAGCTTGCTACAGTCTGTAAAGCCAAATTATGTGTTTGTTGTCCAATACTGGCTTACACACCTTCTACTCCCTAGTGAGGCTTCATGCAAGGCCTCACTAGGGAAAGTAAAGGATCAAGAGTAGGACTCGGACAAATTGGCATTATGGTGATTATTAAAGACTTTTATTGGTGAAATTAAAGAGAGGGTTGGGGAAATCCTACCCACCCCTAACTCTAGGAGGGGCTTCCCTGCCTAAACAAAATTAAGGACCGTCTGCATCAGAATGTCCAAAACAACAAGTTCTCCATCCTGTGTTCAAAATCCTAACCTAACCCTCACACCCTCGCTCAATATAACATGAAGGGGAAAAAGTCTTTTAGCTGATCACCTGCAGCTCCTTTCCAAAGTTTCGACAAAGTTCCAAAGTGAAAAGGAAACCAGCAAAGTTCTACCAGTTAAAAGGGATCTTCCCTTCCCCCGGATTTCTCTATGTTTTCAATGTTCTTCACTTTCACATTACCATTTTCCCACAATCTCAAGGGGATGACTCTTCCCCAGAGTTTGCTCCAGTTTACACAGTTCATCAACTCAAGATATACAATTCCTCGCTTGATCTCCTTTTGGGTTATACCATTCCACAATCTAAAGGGGTATGACCCTTCGCTTGAGATTTTCACAGCTCTGCAATTCACAGGCTCAAGGGTATGATTCTTCCCCTGATCATTCTTAGCTTTTTCACAGTTTACAGGTTTCACAATTCTCAGGCTCAAGGGGTATTGCCCCTTCCCCTGAGCTTTCTTGACTTTACCACAGTTCACGGACTTCACCTGCAAAAGGGGAGGGAGACTCCATTCCCGTAGATTCGCACATTTGGGGGAACTGCTTACCCCCTTTTTCCAAGTGCAGCAATCTTGTTTGGGTGCAGGTCCCAGACTTGCTGTATGCCCTGTTTACTCTCCTGGCAGAACTTTCTTAATTGGTTCAGTATTTGCGTGCAGGTCCCAGAGTCTCACTTCTCATCAGTAATCGCCTTCTCTTTTATGAATCTGTATTGGTGTATACCTCTGTAAAGCACTCCGTTGCTTCCCGAAGCTAGTAAATACCATAATAATAATATAGTTCAAGATTCTTTCATCATACTTTTCTTATATTGGGTAAGCGACCCCTCTTCATTTGTCTTAGTGTCTTTGCTCAATCACCCCAGAGTACCAGTTCCCTTGTTTGGGCTTACCAGGTTCATCAACGGTACACAGCACCCACCATGAAGCGCCCCGGCATCCCAACCATGCTCTCTGGGCTCACCGGTCTCCGCCGGCTGCTTGGACGTCCGTCGTGTCTTGCTTGCCGACTGGGAGGGCGTCCTGTCTGGTCTCTTGTTCCCACTTTGCCTCCACCTTCATCTGACAGCTCCTGCTGTTCGTGGCACAATCGCGGCAAACCTTCAGCTTCGGGACTTCCCCAGATGACACCTTCAGCAGCTTTTTTGCTCTGCAGCCTGCTCTCCTTCGGTGTCCCGACCGACATTGGCGGAAGTGAGTCCCTTTTTCACTCCACGTGTGGTGTTTTTAAATGCCCTGGCACCTGTTAATATTTTCGGACAACTAGAGCACAGCATTTGCTTTCCGGTTCTAGTCATCTTCATTACTCCAGTCCTCTTCCTCGTCTCAGTGTTATCAAGCAAAGGAGAATGTAAATACAGTTGGTGATTGGTCATGACTGGAGGTCCTACACCCACACTACAGTACATCATACGGGAATAGGGAGGCAAGTGGGTGTTACCATAGGGTAAAGAAACAAGGAAATGCCTGCTTTGACCTAGCAAGTCTACTTCACATCCCCAAAGGTCGTCTTCCCACATGAGGTCCTCCCGCAGCTAACCCCCCACACCAAGGTCAGAGACGGGCAGCTTCTGCGTTACCCTTTGTCACCGGGCAAGGCCCCTCATCCTGAAAGTGTGTCAGACGCACAGGCTGGTGGCAGCTTTACACTCGACGCCTGGAAATACTTGCGTTTAGGTGCCATACAAATGTCCAATAAAATATCAAATACTTTTTATTTGGCTGCACAGCTGCCTTTTCCACATCCCAAGGCCTTTAATCCATTGCTAGTGGCCATCTTCAGTACCTGCAGGATCTCTTTGCAGACCACCTGCCCTGGTACAATGTTGCCACCGCAAGAGTCAGTTTCTGACTTTGTGGGTCATCTTTGCTTCGTTTTGTCTCTGGGACCCTGTTCGTGAAACCTAGGTCTGGATCTCATTTGGTGAGGTCCTACATCTTTGCCAGCCCAAAGTTTGCCTCTTCTGCAGCTTCCAATGAATTCTGTTAACATGCACCTGCATTTTCGTAAAAATGTGCAGCCGACTACTGCTTGACCCTCGTTCACGGGTAATCTTTTCCAAACACTGTATACGTATCAGAATATTGTACTCTACTGTGAAATTGTGTCAATATCTTGTGTAGATTGTTGAACCCATGGGTGTAATTTTAGGGGGGGACGGGGGTGTTTGTCCCCCTCAACTTTCATGGCACACCATTTTGTCCCCACTCATTTGGCTGGGGCATCTTCAGAGGTCATGTCCTCCCCTCAACTTTTTCAGCAAAGTTACTCCACTGGTTGAACCAATCACTGTTTTATATGCTTGTTTTCTATTTACATCTGTAAATATAAACATTTGCTGAAGTTTGACTATAACTAAATAGTATATTTTTCTAGTATATATTGTGTGGTCCTTGCTTTTATTGCGTGCTTATGAGCTGCCAAATTGCACTTTATGACAACCCGTCTCGTAAGAGTGATGTCTGACTGCTTTGTCACACTACAAATGTGAGTGTCAGCAGTAACTTGTTGAAAATCTTTGCATACCACTACTGGAGGGCTATTCAAAGACCTCACTAGAGGATACATCAAAAATAGCCCCCAATGCATTCCATACATGGTCCTTGCTAATCTGAGCCCAAGAAGCCTGGGGCCAGGGAACCAAAAGCTAGATCTGGTGCTTATATGAATAGGATGTCTGGGATTTGTGGGTGACTCCACAGGTTTGCTTGAAAAGAAGCCCAGGCAAGTTTGCGAGGCCGCTCCCCCCCCAATGATTCAGTGGCTGCCAAATGTTTGAGAGGGTGCAATATTATGAATGGATTGGAGGCTGACTGCAAGGAAAGACATGGAAATCTGCACCTCCATCTAACTTCAATTCCTGGGAATAATCCTGAAGCAACAAGAGACCACTAGAAATCAAAAGGGGACCTTGTAGGAAAACTGTTGCGACAACCTGCTCAAGATCACACTGACGTTGAAGCGCTGCTATGATCGATGGATGCTGGTCTTCTACAAGACAAGATCATCGCTCCCTTCCATTGAATCTGTCGGAACAGCTGGGTCACAGGCCCCCTTCTGTTTCTAAAAGATGCCTTGCTGCTTGCCCTGCAATGCCTGACACAGAGGGAGGAGCACCTGATGATTGAGGGTGGATAACGTGTAAAGCTAAAGGACTACTTTTGAAAATAAATACATCTTAAACTTTAGGAACATTACACTCAGACTCCTCACACTCCAAGGAACCCACACCTCTAGGCTTACCTGACTTGCACAGCTGCCCCACAGTCTGAACTGCCCGACAAATGGACCTGGGTCATTGGCTACTTGACAGCTTTACTGCACCCCAGCATCAAGTCACCTTTGCCTCAGACCCAGTGTCCCTTTTGGTAACTTTAAAGTCTTTTCCATCACTGGAATCGTTACTGCCAAACCGGACACATTTTCACAAACATTTAGAAAGCTCACTGTTAATTTGTCATAGCCGTAACTGCTTACCTATTGTCATTATATTCTAAGCATTGAAACTTGGAGGAAAATATAATCTTTTTAGAATAAACATTGCCTTTTGGACACTAACCTCACTTTCTCAACCTTGCTCAGCCCAAGCTCAGGAGGTCCTGGCTATCCCTGGACTCTTCTCATGGCCCTAACTTGGTAGTGCCCTTTCTTAAAGAAGGTAAACTTGCTATATTCTAGTCATTAATAGCAATTCTGAACTGCTTTTTTGAACATTAAGATAAATATATATTAACTAATACAATGGTTAAACATTCTCTTATTGAATGTCGAAGTGTGATACTATTATTCACCCTTATTTCTCCCCTGACAGCTTGACCTTGGCTGTTCTGCGACATTTACCATTAGGAGTCAGATGGACTTGCGTAGGTCTTTCTCACACATTAAAAACAGGCCTCAAGAAACCCTCTTAATAGCTGAGCTACATAGGTTGCTCAAAAAAACTGCTTGTGCTCTGATAACTTTTGAAACATTTCCCTGCCATTAGTCCTTGAGAACCTGTGCCAGGGACACATGCAACAGTTTGCTTGGAGGCGGTTGGAGACACACAGAACATTCCCCCCTCCTCTTTCAGTTGGGATGTGTATGTATCACAAAGGGCAAAAAAGCTTACTTTATTATAACAGTCATATTTCAGGATGAAGACCCTCCTTTGAAGTATAGAAAGTGACCACTTTTTCCAGAAACAAGACAAAATTGATTTCCTGGAATTTCAGATAAAAAAAAAAAGAAAAATAGAAAAAGTTACCTTTTTCTTTCTTTTATGCATCTGGCAATGCAATACCCAAGAGGGAACCCTGACAAAATATCTTTGAATAGCTATGCAAACATGCCTGTATACACTGATAGATCCTAAAGATGTCAAAAGATTACCATCATTAACTAGAAGAAGAAAAACTAAAACCGAAGGCTCAGTTACAGCTTAAGTAAAAAAGGGCTAACTGCGCTAGAAGTAGAATCACTAATAAAAGCAAAGGAGGAGTGAGAATCCAAAGGGTTCAATGAAATATGCACACAAAATGCTACAGCAATCTGATTGATTGAAAACAATCTTCACAAGAGTCTTTGAATATCAGAACTATGCTGTGAAGAAATTGCGATGAGATGGAAGGAGCTGGTTGGGAGTATTTGACTGGAGCCTAGCAGTTAGTGGGGTTTTCCCATTGTGACATTGTCACCTTTAAGGTTTAAGCTTTACTGTGACAGAGCACCATGCAGAGAGTACTGTACATTAAAGCGACAACCCAAACGCAGGAATAAAGGGGCAAATGGGTAAAAAAGTATTTCTGATGATTAGACATGGTCAGAGTTAGGGGTTGGCCGTACCAACGTAAGATGCATTGACAAATTAAAGGCTTAAGAGAAAAAAACAGACTCTGGGGAAGCAAGCAATGAGTTTATCCAATAAAAATGTTTGGATACTATATGATTATAGGGAAAAATGCAGAGAAGAGACTCCCCAAATGGGATGCATGGTCAGAATATGGGGAAGGAACTAGTTGAAGTTCACCGTTGATGCTCTGCCACGTTGTCTATTCAGAGAGGATACAGAAGTGAAGCCTCCAGGCACATATAGCCAGACATTGTACCAGATTCAGCTGGCTGTTCCCAATATTTGCCCTCACTGGCTATTCTCAGGTGACCAGTTTCTAGGAACACCAAGCCATTGGAAGTTCAAAAAGCAGCTCCAGCCTTTGCTAGGAAAAGAAATTAAGACAGGTTATGATAAAAAGCAGATACTGACGTGTTGAGGACGTAAAGCACTGTGTGAATGATGTAGGGGATGAGGTGAATGTTGCTTTCTCGTCCTCCTCCACCAGTGTCAGCACTGAACGATTGTTCCATAGCAAAACGCAGGAAGAGCAGCTTCATGTCGTGTATGTTGAGCTGGTATGTGGGTTCCCGTTGTCCTGTACACTCCTGAAGGTAGGTGTTGTGCCTAGCATAGAAACAAACACAAACTTTAACAGCAATCATTAACAACTTCCTTTTCACTACACAGTTCTGTCAGGACCACATTTGTGAATGGCGTCCATTTATATAGATTACACATTGTGAAGAACCCCATACTATGTTTGCAAACCTTACCAAGAGGCAATCAGGAGAACATGTGCAGCCATTCATCCCATCCAAACATTGGAACAGAGCAAATGTTATCTACATGTATGCCAATCCAAAGAACCACCAATGACTGGCCTTACAACGTGGGGCTATGCTGCATGCAACTAGAAATAGTAACCAGAGACTGGGAGCAATTCAAGCACTGAACAAAACAAGGAATGACAAATGTTGCCATATTTAGCAAACAATACAAAAGGTAAGGTACCAATGACGGTTCTCCAGCGTCCTGTCAGTAATCTGTCCAAAGGTTTAAGTTACTTACCTGTAACTATTGTTCTCCAGCATGGGTCTGGCATGGGTTCACATGCTCATGAATATTCCCCGCCATCAGGCTGGGAATCCTTGGTAAAAGAAAAAACAGATCACTCTCACATAAACATGTTTTTTCTCCTATAAACCAATAACTGTCCTCTGGGCCATACTGCCCTATCCAATGACAGTCCTCTCCCCAAGCTCCACCCTTTGTGCAAAGTGATGGAAAAAATTGTGTGTGGCCGCCTGGTGCACTTTCTGGAGTCGGAGCAGCGACTGAGTGTGTTTCAGCATGGGTTCTGTAAATCTAGATCCGTGATGAATGCAGTTGTAGAGTTGTCAACAAATGTGGAGGAGGCATTGTCCTGTCGGGAAATGGTGGGGGCGATCTTTGTTGATATGGAGAAGGCGTATGATATGGTGTGGAGGGATGGGTTGCTATTTGTGTTGCGAAAGAAAGGTGTTGAGGGGAAGATGTTTTCCTGGATTAAGGATTTTCTGATGAATATGGTGTTTCGGGTGCGTGTTGGGAATGTGTTGTCCCGAGAGTTTTCGATGGAAAATGGGATGCCCAAGGGTAGTGTTATCAGTCTATTTGTTTTCTTGTAGCAGTGGATGCTCATATAGAGAGAGTTCGGGAGTGTGGTTGTCAGGTGGGATTTAATGCAGATGATGGAGCGATTTGGGTTAGGGGTAAGGTGAGTGGTATGATTCAAGGAAGGTTGCAGGAGGCTTTGGAGTTAATGGAAAGGGGGTGTCAGGATTAGGGTTTTAAGGTGTCCTCCTCTAAATCAGTGTGTAGTTGTTTAACAGGAGACGTGGTGGCGTCAGTTTGGATCTCAAGTACAGCGGGGATGTGTTGGTCCGGGTATCGGAATTCCGATATCTTGGTGTGCTTTTGGATGAGCGCCCGTCATTGAAGTTTCAAGCGGAAAAGACGGTGAAAAAGTGTAAACAGCGTCTTAATTTGTTGAAGGCGGTGTCGGGTCAGGACTGGGGGGGGAGGGCAGAGGAGTATGAGGATGTTGTATGTGGGGTTGGTCAGGAGTGTGCTGGAGTTCGGAGTTCAGCTGCAGTGCAGTTATAGTAAGACTCAGCTTAATGTGTTGGATGGTGTTCAGGCAAGGGCAATGAGAATTGTGACTGGGACTGTTAGGTCATCCCCCACAGAGGATGTGCAAGTGTTGGTAGGGATGTTGCCATTGGATTTCAGAAGGCAGGAGCTGAGTGCTAGGTATTGGTTGCTGTGTAAGTCCATCAGTGTGTGGCATCCTGTGAAGAAGTGTATGGTGGTTAATTGGATTGCATGTTTATAAGAGTGGGAGTTGGGAGAGGAAAGGGGGGGGACTTTTGGATTCCATGTGGACAGGCTGGAGAAACGATTGGGGGGTGAAGGGGTTGTGTATGGTGGAAGATGTGGCTAGAGTTGTAGGGCCGGTTTGGATGCAGCATGATCCAATTATCTGTTTGGATTTGGCCAAGGTGGTGATCAAGAAAGGTGGTGATCGAGGGGTGATTAAGAGATTGGTGGTTCAATATGTGGAGGGGAACGTTGGTGCTCAAGTATATACGAATGGTTCCAGGGATCCGGAGAGGAACAGGGTTGGTATGGCTTGCTATTTTCAGGAGGATGAGGAGTTTTGGGTGGGTAGGTTTTCGGATGATGTATCCGTCTGCACGGTTGAGTTGATGGCTGTTAATATGGCGGTGCTTCGGATTAAGGGGAAACAGTTGGCTAGGGTGGTGGTGTTTGTGGATTCGATGAGTGCGTTGTTGGCTATCAAGGAGGGGAATTGTGATAGGAGGGATATAGTTGTGCTCATTAGACGGCGATTGGAGGAGTGTGTTGCAGGGGGTACCGTGGTAGAGCTGGCTTGCGTTCCGAGTCATTGTGGGGTCTTGGGTAATGAGTTGGTTGATCGTATGCTGCGTATGGAGCCACGTTGCGGTGGGCGATGGATGTAAAAGTCCCATTGAGTGTGGCTGAGGTACAAGTGATGGTGCGTGGAAAAATTAAGGATATGTGGTAGGATCAATGGGATATGAGTTCAAAGGGACAGCAGTTGTATGCAGTGTGCAGGGAGGTGCACGTTCGGGCGTTTGAGGGGGGGGGGTAGAGTTGACACAAAGGGAGGAAACTATTTTGAATCGCCTTAGGGTGGGTCATGCAGGGTTGGCGGGATGGAAGTGTTTCATGGGTAGAGTTGCATCAGCGGCGTGTGAGGTTTCCGGGTGCCTGAAGAAGGTGTCTCATTATATGTTGGACTGTGTGAGGTTTGATGTGCAGCTGGAATTGCTCAGAGTCAGGATGAGCGGTAGTGGGGTGGTTGTACAGGGGTTATCCGATCTGTTCAGTTGGAAAAGAGGGGTGAAGGATGAACAGCATAGGTTTTTGCTTCAGTTTGTGCGGGAGACGGGGAAGTGGGATGAGATCTAGTGGAAGTGGATGGCTGATTGGTGCTAATTTTGGCGAACATCATCTTAATAGATGGAAATCGCCAGCATCAGGTTTCTGGAGGAGGAAGAGGAGGAGGAAGAGGAGTAGGAAGAAGAGGAAGAGGAGGAAGAAGAAGAAAGCTCCACCCCTGGTGGCCATCTTCAGATTTGGTAAGTACGTAAAGAGGCAGTATGAACCAAGAAGAGCAACAGAGGGGAAGGAGAGAGAGTTTGCATGTGAATCCATGCCAGACCCATGCCGGAGAACAATAGTTATAGGTAAGTGTAAGGATTGCATGGTATCAAGAATAGACAGACAAACGTGATCATAGTTCAAGGATGTTTATTAACTGTATGCAGGTTTGAAAAACACCTATACTAAACCAAAATATAAGATGGGAGCAAGCCTCGACCATCAAATGAAAATAAGGCAGTGCTTGTCACGTCTTGTCAAAATAAATGGCCTATACTAAAAAAAACGCTTGCCAAAACCTTACAACTAAATATAGAAAGTGTGTGGGATAGGGTTTTCAAAAGAAAGAAGTGTTCACAATTAATGTGTCAGGGTGTGTTTGCCAGGGGCTTCCTTCCCCATGTTTTGAGCACAGGATAAGGGTCTCCTGAGCGCAGCACAAACTCGAGCCTTCCCAGCACAAGTCTACAGTTCAGTTTCAGCTATCAGGTTCTAAGGGGACAAGTATTTTTACTCTGAGAAAGTATCTTGCCTTCTAAGGCCTGAAGTGTTCAGCAAACAAATTTCTGTTCCACGTATCTCTTGGGTGATGGGTTCATCGTTGGGAACCCTCTTCCTGGCGCAGACTACTCACCAAGTTCCTTTTCTCGATTAATTTAGGTCAGTGATTTCTCACCCTTGGGTCCCCCTCTCCGGGCGCAGACACCTCTGGAATCTCAGCCTCCCTCCGCTGGGTACTCTATGGCTTTCTTAGCATTCATGAACTTCACAAATCTTAATATCATTTTTAAACAGTTCTCATGGACATCCTTCTGCCGGGTTCCCCTTTGTCAACACACTGTTTCTTGGGACTTTAGACTTTGCCCCTCTTTATCGGCATCCCTTCTTCGGGTTCACTCTTGCCACTTCACATTCACTTTAGTGGGATTCGCTCCCCTTTTGCATTTCAAATTCTTTTCTCTTCTTGATGCAGGATTCACTTCCCTTGCTTTCTTAACAGTTTGTCAGTCAAAGACTTGATTGTACGGGGATTTTGCTACACCTCCTGTCTGACCACCTTGACCTGTCTTGGCGGCTCTCCTACGGCTTTTCTGGTATCAGTAGTTTCATTCAACACGGGATCAACCAGAGTCTCTCGAGTCAGCACCCACTCGGTGCCGGTCCCCTTTGCAATTGGTCTTCCTTTAACAATTTTACAGTTCTTTGAACTTTCCTTCACTATGAACCTTGGCGACATTCATTCAACACAGTTCGTCTTATCGTTTCACTCCTCGACTCAACGGCTGTGATGAAGCGCTTTGGCCGGTACCATAGTAGCAGGAGTTGTCCTTGCTCCGGCTTATCAGCATAGGCATGCTCTGTGTACGGTGGACATCTGCTGCAACACACTTGGGCTATTGTTTGCGGTCTTAAGTTGCCTCTTACGAAGGCTTTTCTTATCTGGGATGGAAAGGGCAAGGTCGCTTCCCTCCTGGTCACCCTCTTGATTCCCACCAACTTTCTCCTTCTAGTGAACTGCTGTGTCAGGATTTCTGTCTCTTCGTGCGGTCTGCTTTGCTTGTGTAATCTTGTGCTCCACCTTTTATCCCTGTGGGGAAAGTAAAGGGTCAGGTGTGTGTTATTCTGGTTAATTGCCCGACTCTGCCTGACCCTTGTGTCGGGACATGTCAGGTAAACAGCTTGCTGGTTAGTCTGTTGTCTTTTACAGTGTAGGAAAGTATTTGTGTCGTAAAAGGGGGTGGGGGTGAGAGTGTCAGTATTCTACAGGGTAGGATGGGGAAGAGGTGTTACAGGGAATTATAACCCTCGTACTGAAATGGTTGGTAAACTTAGAAGAACAAGCTGACATTACCAGGATTATTATCATGAAACGGACAGGGGGGTTTGTGGTATTGGTAGTGTCTTGTCAAGGTAGATTGGGTGCTTGGAAAGAAACATCAGAGGGATGTGGCGATTAATAATTGGGAGTATTCGGGCAGAGAACCGGAAAACAGGGATTCTGGGAGTTGTGGTTTTGAAGTGCAACAGGGTTTGGGCTCCTAGGGTATTTACCAGATATAGAGAGGTCGTTGGATTTGGGTAAGAGAGCCTTAATGGGAGCTAGAGATGATACAGCCCACGAAGGTCTCGGGGATCTCACCCTCCTCTCCTTTCCCAGTATAATAGCGCGCCTCACCTGGGATATTCCTCCAAGCACAACCATGGGTTCCCCAACCCAGCAGATCCTCCCTTGTTAGTCTACCCCTCAGGTTGGGATCTAAGAAGGGTAGTTCTTCTCTGGCCACCTGGATAAGGGATTCCCGGGGACAATTTGAGAGAATACCCTCAGGTTTCTCACATAAGTAACTTAAAACTTCTCCAGCCTGGGGTCTGGCAAGGATTCACATGCTCATGAATAAAGATTACACAGCAGTACATATACACAACCACAGGAGGTGGCAAGGCTCAACAGAAGCAATAACACAACTCTGGAACAGGCTCGCTTCAAACAAACAGGTTGCGTAGCACCGGTTGGCCGACTCAGGACTCCTCCCTGGAATCCCTGTCGACGCAGTAGAACCTCGTTAAGCTGTGCGTGGAAATCCAGGGGCACATAAGAGAGAAACGCTGTCGCTGCAAGGGCTTTAGTGGAGTGAGCTCTCGGCCAGCCTTGCAGAGGCCTGCTAGCCAGTCGATGACAGTGCATGATGCAGCAAGAGAGCCACCTGGAGATGGAAGCCTTTGATCAGGCCTTTCCATGATTTGCAGGTCCAAAGATGATGAACAACTGAGACGTCTTTCGAAACTTCTTCGTACATGCCACATAGAACTTCAAGGCACGAGCAACGTCCAGAAAATGCAAGGCCCTTTCCGCTGGCAACAACAGATTCGGGAAGAAGACGGGTAACACCCAAGGTTCGTTGAGGTGGAATTCATATGGTACCTTTGGCATAAAGGTGGGGTGTGTACGCAGTACCACCCTTGAAGCGTGGAAAGTCAAGTAGGGCTGCTTGCAAGACAGTGCCTGGATCTCCCCGACCTGTCTGGCCAAGGTGATAGCCACGAGGAATGCCGCCGTCCACGAGAGAGGCTTGAGTGGGACTAGATACATAGGTTCAAAAGGAGCTCACATGAGCTCCGTAAGAACTACATTGAGCTCCCAAGCCAGAGCAGGAGCCTTCACCGGTGGAAAAATTCTGATGAGTACCTTAAGGAACTTTGTGCCGAGCCTGTGCGACCACAGCAAAGGTCTACCCAGAGACCTGGTGTACCTGGATGTGGTGGGGAGAAGCACAGTGATAGACGCGTGAGCCAATCCCGTCTTGGCCAAAGAAAGCAAGTATGGTAGAAGTTGCGGGGCTGTGACATGCAGGGGGGTAATCTTCTTTGTCCGGCACCACACGGAAAAGAGCTTCCATTTGTGGCCATAGCACTTCAAGGTTGACGAGGCTCTGGCCCTGGCCAGTATGTCCTCAGATTCCACTAGTAAAGCATAACCTCCAAACTCTAGGGCTGCAGGAGCCATTCCTCGGGTTCAGCCACTACGGGTCGTGGTGCAGAATTAACAGTTTACTCACCGTAGGGACCACCTTACTCCTAGTCCATAGTCCCCTTTCCTCCATACTTGTGGGACAGGACCGGAGCACTTTGTAAAAAGCATCCACATTTTTCTAAAACTGTGTCCTTCCTCTCTTTCCTGCGCGGGGCCCGGCACGCGGCCATAACCCCGCCCACCTTGCCACCGCCCCGCGCATCGCCCCTCAGTCCTTTTCTTTGCCAGGTCAGAGAGCCATTACCAATACAGAGGAGCCTTATTAGAGGGGACGGCGGGCGTATGGAGGAAAGGGGACTATGGACTAGGAGTAAGGTGGTCACTACGATGAGTAGCCTGTTAATACTCCTACGTCCTGTCCCCTTTCCTCCATACTTGTGGGAAATTCCCAAGCACTCTTTACATGAACTACGGGTGGATGGAAATACCCCTTACTGAAAAAGGTTCTTCAGCACAGCCTGACCAAACTGAGCATCAGCTCTAGAACTCGTATTGAGGCAGTAATGCTTACAGAAAGCAGATGGAGAGGCCCAAGTAGCTGCCCTAGCAATGGACTCCCAAGGAACATACTTCTGAAAAGCAACCGCAGCTGCCTTGCCCCGCACCAGGTGTGCATGAATACCTTTAGGAGGTTTCAGCTTTTGGACAGTGAAAGACTCCGTGATACAGGCGGCAATCCACCTAGAGATAGTTGCCTTAGATGCCTGTTTGCCTTGAGGGTTGCCGAAAGTCACAAAAAGTTAAGAACTTCTAAGCTCGGAAGTCCTATCCAGGTAGAACTTCAGAGCTCTTCGGAAAAAAGACCGGTAGGGAGATCGATTGATTCAAATGGAATTCGGTCACCACCTTCGGCAGAAAAGCCGGATTAGTTCGAAGGACTACCTTCTCCTTGTGAAAGACCAAGAAAGGATGCTCCACCGACAATGCCTGGAGCTCACTCACTCTCCTTGCCGATGTGACGGCGACCAAAAAGGACACTTTCCAAGACAAGTACTTGAGGCCCACAGTAGCCATCGGCTCAAAGGGTTTATGGCACAGCGCCGTGAGGACAACATTCAGGTCCCATGGCGGGTGCGGATTACGAACTGGAGGGTAAAGGCGTGTTAAACCAGCAAAATGCCTCTTTACCACTGGGTTAGCCAGAGAGTACAAACACTGATCCATAGAGAGATAAGCAGAGACCGCTGACAGGTAAGTCCTGCATGACAGAACATGAACCCCTGACTCTGCTAGGGAGGACACGAAGGACAACAACGCGTCAACCGTGCCCCCCTTTGGATCCAATTTCTTCTCTAGACACCAATGACAGAACCTGAGCCATTTACTCTTGTACTGAGATCTGGTCGAAGGTTTTCTGGCTGCCTGGATAATACGCATGTTATCCGCAGACAAATTCAGATGCTCTAAAGACCTGAACTCGGGCACCAAGCCGCCAAGCTGAGCGATTGTGGGGAGGGGTGCCACAGCTGCTGCTCCCCCTGGTGGAGAAGATCGGGAGTTACCGGTAACCTGATCGGCGGATAAACCGACAGGTGTTGGAGTTCTGAGACCAAAACCTGGCCGGCCACCACGGGGCTATCAGTAGAAGAGAACAGTTCACTGAGTTCTTCAACTTGAACTAGAGGCAGAGGCGGGAAGGCGTAAGCTCTCATGTTGTGCCATGGAATCTCTAGAGCATCCCCCAGAGAGGAGGCTCCCAGCCCCCCTCTCGAGGCATACAGAGGAAGCTTCTTGTTCGTCGCCGTCGCGAAGAGATCCACCTGCGGTGTGCCCCAGCGCGAGAAAATCCCTGAGAGGACCTCCGCCTTCAACTCCCACTCGTAGCTGACCACTGTCCGCTGGCTGAGGGCATCTGCTGTGACATTCACCTGGCCCGGGATGTGCACTGCAAGCAGCCAGACACCATGAAGCACGGCCCACTCCCAAATCTGGATGGACAGGTCCACGAGGGGGGGAGCCTTCGTTCCCCCCCTGCTTGTTGATGTAATACATGGACACCACATTGTCCGTTCTTATGCGGACCACTCTGTTGACAATGAGCGGTCTGAACGCCTTGAGCGCCAAGAAAATCGCCAGAAGCTCCAAATGGTTTATGTGCAGGAGTTTGTCCTGAGGCGACCAGAGGTCTGAGACCTGAAGGAGATCTAACGCCGCACCCCACCCTAGGAGGGCGGAGTCCGTCGTGATCGTCACCATAGGGACGGGGTCCTGAAACCCCGCGCCCCCAGACAGATTTCTGAGAGATGACCACCAGTCCAGGTCTACTCTCATGGAATCCGGAATCATTATCCGCATGGAGTCTGGGTCCACTGCCTGACGCAATGAATTCCGAAGGGCCATCTGGGTCCATCTCATTTTGAGATGAGCAAGAGGAAGAGCCAGCACACACGAGGCCATGAGGCCCAGAAGCCTCTGCAACCACCAGGCCGACATGCTCTCCGACTGCGCAAACATCTGACACGTGGCCAACAGGTCCGCCATTCTGTCCCCGGTCAGGTATACTTTGCAGTCGATCGTGTTCCAATGAAAACCCAGAAAAAACAGGTCCTGAGAGACCGTCATGGAGGATTTCCGCCAGTTCACTGACAGCCCAAGATGGAACAGGAGCTGAAGGAGAGACTGGAGGTTGCCCGCTGCCGCCAGCGGACAAGGGCTGCGTAGAAGCCAATCGTCCAAATAAGGATACACAGGGATACCCTGAAGACGAAGATAGGCCGCAGTCACAGACATCTTCGTGAAGACACGCAGCGCCGAACTGAGGCCAAAAGGAAGCACCCGAAACTGGAAGTGCTCCTCTCCCAAAGAGAAACGGAGGTACCTCCTGTGTGGAGCCCAAATCAGGATATGCATGTACGCATCCTGAAGGTCCACCACGCTGAGCCAATCGTCCGCCTGCAACGAGGAGCAAATCTGGCCGGGCGTGATCATCTTGAATTTCTCTTGGGGTAAGGAAAGATTGAACTGGAAAAGGTCTAGGATGGTGCGCAGGCCAGCCTGGTTGGGTTTGGGCACCGTAAACAGCCGGGAGTAGAAGCCCTCCCCTCGCTCCCCAAGGGGAACGGGTTCCACAGCTCTGAGAAGCAGAAGTTTCTGAACCTCGGCCTTGAGGGAGGGTGAGCCCAACAGCTGAAAAGGAGGGTTGAGGGGTGGGGTAGGGGGTAAAGGTAAGCTGAAGCCCGCCCGAGCGAATGACAAGATCCATCTGTCTTCTGTGATGGTCTGCCACGCCTCCCAATGAGACGCGATGCGTCCTCCCACCGGGGTCTCGTGCGAGCACGGAAAAACCTCATTTGGCAGGTTTATCGGTGGCGGTGCCACCTGAACCTGATGAGGAGGCTGAGGATCGGGAGAAATACCGTGTACACTGTTTTCTACGGCGGTTATTTCCCGCAGGAGTGTCGACTCTGTGCGATTTGCGGTCGAGGAAGCACCTGAAACCAGAAAGTCGACTCTGCGATAACGGTCTCTGAGGTTTGAAAGGAGCCTTAACCAGAACAGACAATGATTTAGCCATCTGAGTGTTATCCTTGGTTTTGGTGAGCTCTACATCAGTAGAAGAATGAAAAAGCTCCTTACCATCGAATGGAAGGTCCAAAACCTTGTCTTGCACTTCCTTCGAAAACTTGGTGGCATGCAACCACGCTTGCCTCGAGGTATCAACCCCGAGCATCATGCCCCGAGCCGAGGTGTCTACGTGATGAGCCGCAGCCTTCAGCAGATCCTGGGAGAAGACCCTGGCATCGGAAAGGCCACCTCTGAAATCTTCTAACTTCTCGACCGGAATATGCTCCTCAAACTCCGACAGACCTTTCCACATCCGCATGTTAGCTCGCGCCAGATCAATTCAGCATTGGCCTGCCTGAGTTGCAAAGCCAAATTGGCAAAGATTTTCCTCCCTGGGGAGTCCAGGAGCTTGTCCTCCTTTCCCAAGACCTGAGTAGCCGTCGCGGAAGAGGATGCTGCAGGTCTGGACTGCAACGTGGCCGCAGCCACCACTGTGGAGGAGGGAGGCGGACAAGACGACAAGGCAACTTCCTCCGAAGAGTGCAGCCTGTACCTCGCGTCAATCTTTTTATTGACGAAAAGTCCTGAGTGTGGCTTCTCCCAGACTCTTCAGACCTCAGCCAAAACATCCTTCTGCAGGAAAAGGCTGGTACGCCCCAAAGGAGACAGGGTGAACGCCCCAGAAAGCACGCCCTCCTCGGGAACCGGGACATCTAAGAAATTCATCATGTCCAGTACCCGGTCATGAAAAGCTCTAACAGAGCGGGGAAGGTCCTCGTTGTCCTGCTCGCCTTGAGGGTCATCCGACAGGTCAGGATCCTGCTGAACCGTGTCAGGCACTGCCTTGTCCACTGGGGACAACGGTGGCAAAGGCGGAAGAGCAGGGGCAGGCACCACGGGCAAAGGAGGCGTCGGCGGAACCACCAGAGGAACGGGTGGAGCCGGAGGCGCTAGTGGACAAATTTCCTTAAAAAGCCCTTTGAAATACTCCCTCATGGGGTCGGTGCGCCTAAGCGCTTGAAATTTACCGAAAAAAAGCGTCCTCAGGAGATTGCTTTGGAACCTGAGGAGGCCTCTCATGAGGTGGGCAATTCCAGGGACGCAACAGAGAAGGGTGCCACACCGGGCCCTCCGCCGACGTATCCACATAAATCAAAGGGGCCGCCCCTGCAGGCAACAAAACATTGTGCGGAAGAGGCATCCGGGCGTTCCAATCATAAAGGGGCCGGTAAGGATACGCACAAGTGACCTTATGTTCACCCAAGGGACCGAACCCTACACCAGAGGCCGATTGCGTAGTTGTAGGGGTAGTACCCAAAATGGCCGCCGTGGTCGTGGCGGGAACGGCCGTCATTTTGTCTTCATCTGAGGGGAACTGCGGCACGTGAGGAGGTGAGGCAGGGGTCCCCGTCGATGGATCAGGGGATCTTAATTTTAGCCTTACATAAGGAACCTCGGCAGAGCCAGTACTATGAGGCCTGGAATGTTTCTGCGACATACCAACTGCCAACTGAGCCTTCGAAGGAAGGACCTCGGCACTGCCGGTAAAAGAAGAACCTTGCTTCTTTGCCCCCTCAACAGATCTGGTATCACCACAAGAGCGGGAACAGTGAGAAACCGCTTTCACCGACAGGGCCCTGCCTGGCCCCTCAGAACTGCTGGTAGCCTTAGCCTCTGTACGAGGGACCTCGGGCCTAGGCCCGGTAATAGCCTTATCGGCACGGGCCTCGAACATCCGTTCGGTAAACGCAAGTCCAACCAAGGCCTCGGGACGCACCCCAGTCTTATTCTTGAGGGAAGCCGAAAGAGAGGGCTCAGAGGGAGCTCCGGTACCCCATAACTCAGTAGAACTGGGTCTACAAACAGCCCCCACAGGATGGGCCTCGGAGCGTGCTCTGGTATCCACAGACCCCTTACGGAGACCCTCGGAGAAAACTCTGGTATAACTATTAGGCCCAACAGGCACCTCAGGGCAATCCCCGATAACAGAGCGATCAACACTCCTCCCGGCCCGGGAGGAGCCTGGAAAGGTATCCCCCGGCCGGGGTGCTCTGAAAAGTAAAGAACTTACAGGGTGTTTCTTCTTTTCGTCGATGAACGCCTGAAAATGCGAAGGAGGAGTTTGTCGGAACACCCCCTCCCACCGCTCCAACCGACGTTGAAGTGCCCGGTCCGAAAGGGAGTCGCAGTAAAAACAGGAGTCCCAACAGTTATCCGGACCCAAACTCTCTAAACAGGATGGGGATCCGCCCTCGCGAAGCGTCAGTGACACGATGAACAATCTGGACAGTCTAGTTTGAACGACAGACTAGTACACGATCGCTAGCGAGAGCCAGAGTCGAAAAAAGGGAAGAAAATCTTCCGAGGATGCAAGTGTGTCTAGTCCCGAACGAGTGGACAAAAGGACTGATGGGCGATGCTGGGGCGGAGCCAAGGTGGGCGGGGTTACGGCTGCGTGCCGGGCCCCACGCAAGAAAGAGGAAGGACACATTTTAGAAAACAATTTTTGGATGCTTTTTACCAAGTGCTCCGGTCCCGTCCCACAGGACAGAGAGATGTCCCATAAGTATGGAGGAAAGGGGACAGGACGTAGGAGTAACCCCTGTCCACCGCCACTGTAATGGCGTGTTCTGAGCCCACGTCCCTGTGCCTCAGCCTTCTTGCCTTGGGCAGGAAGTCTATAATAGGTCACAGCTTGTACCATAGTTCCCAATCATATCGGAACAAAATGACTAGGGCATTAGCTGCCTTGATAGTAGAGGCGCTGTGTACATTATTCTCTTGCCCTTTGCGTCCAGCTTCTTCCTCTCCTGGGACGGAGGTACCATGCCTGCCAACGATGGGTTTGCTGAGCACTCCCTGGCTGTGGCCGAGACCACTGAGTTAGGCGAAGGCTGAGATCTTAAGCATCTTAGAACTGAATCTGGTACACTGTACTTTTTCTCCAATCTGTCACGCTGGGGTGGGGCTGTACGCCCGTTCTTCATTAGCACCAGGCCATCCTCCCAGATATCATCCAGGAAAGGGATGGACAATATGTTTTCTTCTGGACTTGCGCCGTTGGTACAGGAACCCTTCTTTCTTAGTTTCCTCGGGTACTAACAAACAGTTCAGAGGCCCTGGAGAACATGAAATGAAAGGATCCAACTTCGTCTGGAGGGAAGGACCTATGGGGGCCCTCCGGGTGTGGTGTTTCCCCATCAGCCGAAATAAAGTTGTCCTTGCCTGTGCCTGTAGCCGTAGTAACCGTGCTCATGACTGTGTTGATGTCCGGAGCCGGGGCTCAGGCTGGAGTCAGGTTGCGACGCAGGTGTGGTGGCGGAGGAGTCGGATAACGTTGAGGACCAGCACCTCCCTTAAACTTTCTCTTCCAACGAGGAGGGCTCAACCTCGGGGGTTCCTGAGGGACCTGTGGTGGTGCAGGCCCTAGTGCAGTGGGCATCCTCTGCTGGATCTCTGAGACCAGTGTGTGCAGAGTCGTTAGAATATCCAGCAACACATCCCTCAGCTGAGGGGTGAAAGGAGCCAGTGGTGTAGGGTCAGGACTGAAGCACCTCTTTTTGCGTGCAACGGAAGAAGGCTCACAGACCTCAGATTCCCCCCCCCCCCCTTTGTGGTCTGTATAGTAGTCATCAGGCAAATCATACTTATATGTGGGGTGGACATAGCAGGTGCCACCTTTGCTGACTCGTTCTGCTTTGATGCTGTCGACATTGACTTCTTCAACAATGTGCTTGTGGTGGCCCTTGTCGACGGGGCCATCGTCAAATCGGTTGACTTGGAAGGCTGAGAGGTCTTCGTTTATTTTGACGGGTCCTCCCCAGACTTCTCCCTTCTCGGTTTGTCGATAAATGGAGTTTGGACGAGGGTTAAGGACTTTCTCTTAGAAGAGGCTCCTTTCGTCAGCAGGCTCGCTGCGGAGACTGATGGTGATCGCGCTCTGCCTGACTTGGGACCTGTATTAGCGGCAAACCCAGCAGAGCCAGCATTGCGGCACTTGGTCTTCTCTTGGACCGCCACGGGTGGGGTGTCTTCAAAGGATCTCAACCTCCTCCCAGAGGGAGTTCGCTCTTCGGACCAGCCGGTTCTGGAGGAGGCATAACTCGGCCTGGAGGCCGAGTCACGGGCCTTGTTCGATTTGAGCCATGCTGCCGGCCTGCTGTAGTGATCCTTTTTGGTTTTCTTTGAGAACCCACAGTACACCTCACATCCCACCTCATCATGGTACGGATGCAGGCCATATAAGCATTTAAGATGCCGATCTTCCACAAATACATTCCTTAATCCAGACTTTACGCAGAATTTGAAGAGTCCCCTGCTTTCCTCCTTCTCCTCAGACATGGTGGAAAGGCGCGAAGTAGGCCTCAGGCCGGGCCTTCTCTAAACTTCGTTGGACGATCCGACAGCTAGCTGTTCTTTGCTGAAAACGATTAGGCAAAAATAGGTCAAAATTATTCAATTTCTATGGAAAAATTTGAAATTGGGTGAAAATACTCAGAGAGCTAACGTGAGGACTCCCAACACTGAAGCGTGCAGTAAGAATCTGAAGATGGCCACGAGGGGTGGAGCTTGGGGAGAGGACCGTCATTGGATGGGGTAATATGACAGAGGACAGTGATTGGTTTAAAGGAGAAATACAGTTTTAAAGTGAAACATGTGTCTGCGGTTGCTGTTGGTACTCTTGTTCAGAAGAGAATTGCTTTGACGACAATGTCACAGCTTGGGGCCGGTGGTTACCAGGTGCCGCTTTTTTAAACATTTTGAGCATCTGCTCTTTAAAGGTTTCCCACTCGGCCTTGGATGTAGGTTCTGCCACCAACTTATCATGTACTTCCGGGCCTGTGTCGGTGGCGCCTTTTTTTATTTTTATGGGAGGAAGAAGAAGGAGTGGCTCAGAGAGAGTGACCTCTTTTTTGCTTTCCTCCGATGCCTATCCTCCTTTTCAGGAGTAAGCCCCTCCGTATCAGGCCCGACGACAGGGAGGTCGAGCGGGTCAGAGATTTAGATGGGGGCTGGCCTAACGTGAGTTCCACAGCCCTCTCCCATAGCGATTTTGGGTTCATCTCTGCACAGTCCTCAGTAACATGATCGAACACTGAGGAACCACACGCATATGTGTCCCTGATGGACATTTTGGAACTGCAGTGCATGCAGAGCTTGAAACCCGACACCTTGGAAGTGGACATATCGAAATCGCGAACAATGACGAATTTGTCAGTTGAAAAAGATTCTCATGAGAGAGTTGTTCCATGAGCAGTATGCTAAGCGCATGGAAAAAAGGAACTGAGGTACAGGGGCGAAGTGACGCAGTATATGTACGACAACTGACGTCCCGTCCGGAGCGGACTGCTGCATCGAGGCAAGACGGATCGACAGCCGAGTCGAAGTGCACTACGCCCCCCTGTCGAATGGTTATTCGAGCAGCTGACGCTGGAACAGATAACTATCTGACATGGAATCTGTGGGAGAAAGGCAGTCCATTGAAGGAAGTCCTTGTAACAAGCTACAGCTGGATCTGGGACTTGCAGAGGAAAGGCAAAGAAGCATGCTCCAAAGGCGGAAAACAGGTGATGAATCTTGAGAAGGACCGCTTACTGGCTGATACCATGCCTCAAAGGGTGGAAGGCACCGTGCAGAGGTCTTCCCCAATCACTAGAAGGTTGCGGTTCATGAAACTGGAGAGTTGGCTGAGCCAATGCAGGTTTTTGCAGCAGTCTTCCAGCGGCCTTCGTCTTCCGTTTCTGGGTCCAGCTGGTTTCCTTACATCCAGAATTTGGGCTTCAGGTGACCCCAGTACTCCAATAAGGATACTTGCAACATTCAAATGTGGGGCTCGGGGGGGCAGTCCAATACTGGACAGAGAGCCTCCCCAGAACTGGCCCAGCAACAGCCAAGCCCCTGGTGGAATGGGGATTGGGGACAGACAGCCCTGCTTCCCTACTTCCTGGCAGCTTACATACAGAGGAGAACCTGGGTGGGCTTTCTGCAAGAAGCCTGCCAAGTTGCATTAAGAAAGGGAATTCTCACCCATCTGGCAAGTTAGGACGGTCAGCAAACAGGTCATCTTTAAAGTAGTCATTACACGTGGAGAGGCCATTTTGAGTACATGCTCCTCTTAAGTGCATTATCACAGCTAAAAATGTATCACGCAACAGTGTGTCTGCAAAAAGGATAAAAATTTAACAACTACCACCAGCCTGTTCAGTGGATACTTGGAAATTAACAAAAAAGTTACTTAGAATAAAGAAAAACGGACACAGCATGCCCATAGCACTCCATGAAAGATGGCTTGTACTACAAGAGTATAAACATATATGTCATACAAAGGGAGAGGATGACTCCTACCCTGGTAGACACACGGGCTACCCAGTGGACCCAAAACAACATTGCAAAAGGTCTACCTGGCAGCACATCACATAGGGCATGGTGGCTGCAACCACAGGAAAACATGGATGCCAGAACATAGAGAATAGGTCTCCCTACAATGGAAACCTAAAAAGGGGGTCCTGTGGACCCAAAACGGAAGTGAATGCAGGAGACGTGAAGATAAAAAAGGTCTTGCTCTCCCTCAAGGTCATTGAAAATGTCGAGAGAGTCCAGCTGGGGCACAAGAAAGCAGAGGGAATGCTCAAAGAAGAGTGCACTATAGACAAAAAAAAGAAAATCTCCTTAACAGCAAGGAAGAGAGTTGGTCCATTATGAGACCATCATTCCTCTGTCTATGGCTGCGGTATTCAAACTGTGGAGTGCGCCCCTCTGGTGGGCTGCAGCCTCATGCCGAGGGGGGGCGCGCATCCACAGCCTGAAAAGTTGCAGGACAACAGATTAAGCAGCCCGCTGTGCCAGTGAGCGCTGCTCTGCAATGTGCGGCTGGCTGACCTCTTTTGACATGTATGACTGTGATGCGTTCGGAATATGAACAAAGGAATGCATATTCCAAACACAGCGTGTGAGATGCTCTGGAGTCACACACCCAGCACCCCTCATTATTTGAGTCGACAGCCTTTCAAGTGGGGCAATTTATAAGTGATGGCTCACTTGACAAGCCATTGTTTTTACACAGAATGTGCTTAACATTTCAGTGTTAACTGAACATGGGGAATTTTTATTCATAAAGGCCCGTACAAGTATCAGTTACCTGACCAAACCTATGCATTCTTCAAAGAAAATTAAAATCCCACAAATAGAAAGTTTAAAACTATTTTCTTTATTTTCATGTCTCTTTATTTGACACACCAAAACTTTTTTTTTTTATATATTATTACTTGTTAGTTTCTTATGGTGCATCCCTGGGAAGGTTCACTCATTTTCATGCTGAAGTGGCTGCTTTCGGACATGGACTAAATGCATCTGCTTAGCATCAAAGGTCTTTTAAGTTTCTAAACAAGCCAGACAGTGCCTAGCAAGCAACAGACGGAAACTCAATGTCACTTGGCACCTTAATGTGGTGCTCCCTTATGTAACAGCACATTTACCCGTTTTGTCTGATGTGCCCAATTTTGATACAAGAGCAAACTATACTGTTTTGTGTATGTGACTCTGACAAGCATGCCATACTGTGCGCCCACACTTAAACACATAAAGCAATCAAAGAAGTTGCCTCAAATTTTAAATCCACAAGGTCAAACGCCCTTTCTACACTGCCACACCATAATTTTTACTAGCTAGCTGCAGGCCAACACTAATAAGAGATGCGAATGCCAGCTCGGTCAGATAAAGCATGGGCCTGCTCTTTTTTGATGGAATAACCACTGAGGCCTGCTGAATGGTGAGGAGGTAGTGGCTGAGGAACTGTGGTCCTTTACCATGCACCAGAAGCTGGTTTTGTTTAAAACACTTCATCAGCTTATTACTGTTCAGGCTAAAGTTTGAAAGAGGTACAATCCTTTTGAATGAATTGTGTACTCCAACGTATTCCACATCTTTGACATGTAATGTCCACAGCTGTGCACTTCGGAAACTTTTTCAGCAGAGGGTGTCCTGCGTCGATGACGTTCGGTCGATGTCCCTCGAAAGCCTTCGTCGAGGGCAACGTCACCAGATGAAATAGGACGCACAGTGCCCGTAGCCTCAGTTCCTTTTTTTCTGCGAACGTGTTGCTTCGTGAAACTTGGCGTGCCTCGTGAGTTTCATCGTTGAGATGCCTTTTTCTTCAACCCCTCCGACTCTGCGGTCTGGCTTCAAGACCTTCCGGGACTAAGCATCGAAAATGTTGATCACTGACCCACATCGCATTTGTTTGTGGTGCCTTGGCGAGGCGCACGACACCGACGACTGTTCGAAAATGCCAGTCGCTGACTGCCAAGTCCTTGTGGGAGCGGAAGGGGAAGCTCCAGGTAGGTAGGGGATCTAAGCCTATTAAGTCCTGAAAATCTAAATCGTCCAACAGGGTTTTCACCGATGACTCGAGGGGCGACTCTCCGCGTCGGGAGGTGGCCCGGGGATCTCGGTCCCGGAATGGTTCCCGCCATTCTTCTTCCTGGTCCCGGCACTCTAGGAAGCGCTGTCACCGGTCGCCTTCCCCGTCCTCCTCAGAGGATGGTGCCTCGAGGAAAGTGGCATGCCCGACGAAGTCCTCAACTCCGGAGGAATGGGATGCCTTTAAGGAGCAGATGTTAGCGATATTTCAATCGCAGAGCACGGTTCTGGTCGCACCTTCTGATGAAGCCGGCAAGGAACAACGGTCTTGTACCGCGGCTTGCACGCCTTTGGGCTCGGTTCCGCGACGCGACTCGCACCAGGAACTTCCGAGGTCCCATCCATACAAGGCTCAGGACAGTCGTAAGAGACATGCCTCCAGGTCTCGGTCCTCGTCTCCAGCGAGACTGCTGCAACTTGCTATGGGCTCGAAGCCAGCGTCGACTAGGTTGGTGCCATGTCCGTCTGACTCGGACGTCGACGCTTTGCCGTCGTATCAGCCCACGGTGCCATCAGCACCAGTGTCGACGTTTTCGGCGCTCTCGACGTCAAAGCCTTCGGGTGTTTTTGCCCGTAATTTGCCATTGAAGTATCTGGATATCGAGGATTGACCTAGGAAGGTTACTATGAAGTCTGTGAGGCCAGTGTTGCACTCCAGGCCCTCTTCTGTCACCAGGCCAGGGTTTCAACTCCCTCTGGATGACATTTATGAAGAGGAAGAAAGGTCTGATTTTGAGGACCCTGTTAAATTTGATGTGGCTCCAGGTTTTTCTGGCGACAGTCAATTGGAGGAGTTGAGGCAAACCCTTCATGACGCCAGTGGGTTGGACACTTCTCCGGAAGTGGAATTTGGTAGGCCTGAGCCTGGGGCTCATGCTGAGCCTTCATACAGAAGGCGCATGGCTAGGGTCTCGGGAGTATCTGGGATGGTCCAGTCCTCCTGATGACTTTGTATAGGATGATCTAACTGACATCTTAGATCAAGGTCCATCTTCTGACCCGGTGTTGCCGTTTCATCTCACCTTACAGAAAAGGGTGGCAGCTGCTTGGCAGTCCCCGGAATCTCTTCCGGCTGTTAATACATCTTTGACAAAGCAGTGCCGCCCTTCTATTACCGACCCCAGCTATTTATCCACTCACCACACTCCCGAGAGTTTGGTGGTTCAGGCGGCTATGGCAATCTCGAGGCAGGCGGCATACCCTACCATCCCTCTGGATAAGGACAACAAGCGCTTCAAGAGTTGGGCTCAGAAGGTATTTTCTGCTGGGAGCATGGCCTTGAAATCGGCCAACTCCACTTGTGCCTTTGCAAGGTTCTCACACACTGGGGAACTGTGTTTCTTTAGCAGCTGAGCATATTCCCGAGGGGGAAGAAAAGGATGGTTTCCTTGCTCTCATGCAAGACGGCAAGGATGCCATGTGCGTATCCCTTCAGTCGGGTTTGGATATGGCCGACAGTGTCAGCCGACCCATGGCTGCGAGCACCGTTATACACAGATTTGCGTGGTTGCGGAAGTCGGGTTTTGCTCCGGATGTGCAGGCCCGTCTTCTAAACATGCCCTTTGATGGCGCACATTTGTTTGGCAGCAAGGCTGACGAGAGCCTTGAGAGGTTGCAGACATCAAAAGCTGCAGCTAAATCTTTAAGCGCAGGTGTGCGTCAACCTCTGCCTTTTCGTCCTAGGGAACAGCATTGGAGGGGAGGTTTTTTTTTTCCTTACTACTTCTCCTTTGGTAGAACGAGAGGGGCCGCCAGTCAAAGTGGCCAGCGAAAAAGTACCTGTGGTGGTTAGGGAAATCGTGGTGCCAAAGACGCTGCAGCAGCTGCTTCCAAACAGTCATGAGGCCATTTCCCATGGTTTGCCAGTTGGGGGCAGACTGTCTCAGCATCCCGAACAATGGCGGGCCATTACTTCAGATGCGCGGGTTCTGGATACCATAGTCTACGGCTACTGCCTTCCCTTCCTTCAGCGGCCTCACGACAATCCACTGAGGAAACTCTCTTTGAAGCTTCCGGATCCGCTCCTGTGCAGGAAATCTTAATCCTGCTGGAGAAAGGCGCTATAGAACTGGTGCCTGTAGCGAAGAGGAACAAGGGATGGTATTCCCCTTATTTTGTTATCCCAAAAAAAGCGGGGGCTTGAGACCCATCATGGACTTGCGTTGGTTGAACAAACCTCTCAGGAAGGACAAGTTCAGGATGCTTACTCTTTCTCAAGTGCTTCAGGCCCTTCAAATTCAGGATCGGTTGGTGTCTCTGGACCTACAGGATGCTTACTTTCATGTGCCGATTCATCCTAAGCACAGAAAGTACCTGAGGTTTGGGGCTGCCGACTCACACTTTCAGTTTCAGGTCCTGCAGTACGGATTGACCTCAGCCCGAGGGTCTTCACCCAGCTAATGGTGGTGGTGGCAGTGAACCTCAGGCGTGGGGGGATTCACGTCTACCCCTACCTGGATGACTGGCTCATCTGGGCGTGCTCTCCCGAGCAAGCGTTGGATCATCTCGGTCTCACCTGCTGCACCCTCCACAGGCTGCGCTTCTCCCTGAATTTCAAGAAGTCGCACCGACACCTTCCCAACAGCTCCAGTACATCGGGGCTGTGTTAGACACGTCCTTGGGGAAGTGCTTGCCTCCCAAGGTGAGGGCTCATCACATTGTGCAGATGGTGGACAAGTTTCAACATGCCCAGAGACTCCCGGCTTTCGAAATTCTTAAGGTTGCTTGGTCTCAGGGCATCCTGCATTTTTCTGGTGCCAGAGGCAAGGCTGCGGATGAGATCCCTGCAATGGGTCCTCAGGATGCAGTGGTCTCAGTTCTCTGGCAAGATGACAGATCCCGTTCAGATTCCACTCTCGGCCTCCTAGGATCTTCTGTGGTGGGCCAACGAAGGGAACCTGATGAGGGGGGAACCTTTTTGGCAACCGTGGCCAGAGGTGACTGTAGAGACGGACCCTTCCCTCACAGGTTTTTAATTGAGTCAGAAAGTGGTTCTCCCATCTTTCTATCCTCCTCCTCATCCTGGTAAGGAAGAGGAGCGACTCCATCGTTTGGATCCTAGGAGAGCTCTGAGCTTTTACATTTCTAGGATGACCAGGGTCAGAGTGGACTATCAACTCTTTGTAGGATATGCTGGATACCAATTGGGCCAGGCTGTTACCAAACAGACCTTGTCCTGGTGGATTATCCTCACCATTACGGAGTAATACCGGTTGGCGGGTAAGGACCATCCTGAAGGGTTGCAAGCTCATTCCACTAGGGGTGTGGCTACTTCCGCCGCCCTCCAGCGGGGTGTTCCTATTAGGAATATTTGGGATGCCGCTACTGGGGCTTCGCTTCATGCCTTTGTTAAGCATTATTCACTGGATACCATCCATGGTCAGGATATGGCCTTTGGTAAGGTGGTTTTTTATTCAGCAATCTGATTGGGTATTCTAAATTCTTTTAACCTCCATTTACTGGTACTGCTTTGGGAATCTGTCAAAGATGTGGAATACGTTGGAGGGCACAATCCATTCGAACAACAAGTTACTTACCAACTGGTAACTTTCTTTCGACTGAATGTTCCTCCAACGTATTCCACATCGCCCTCCCAGCCTGCCCCTCTGGAGAATTTCCTATGCGATTGCAGCTCACGTTTCCACAAGGCTATGTGCAGTCAAGCAGGCATGAGACTGGTGCCACATGTACCGAGGGAAAAAACTTAAACTGAGGTTATGGGCGCCGTGCATCCTATTTATAACATCTGGTGACGTCGCCCTCGACGGAGGCCTTTGACGGACATTGACCCGACGTCATCGACACAGGGCACCCTCTGCTGAAAAAGTTTCCGAAGTGCACAGCTGTGGACATTACATGTCAAAGATGCGGGATACGTTGGAGGAACATCCAGTCGAAAGAACATTACCAGTTGGTAAGTAACTTGTTCTCCTGTGTAGCCTTTCTGTGCATTGTTTATTTGGTCTCTCTTGTGTGGTATCCTGTCCTGTCTGTAGATATAATTCCCTAAAGATGTTTCTGTATTGGGGTTGGGCATACCCACACTGAGACCCAGCTCTTCCTCCTCTAAAAGTCTTCAGAAACAAGAAGCAAAAGAGCCCTTGTACCCCATTTGAGTGACTGATGTTGCAGCCATTTTATACTTGCATCCAAAAACTTAAGCTGTCCAAATGAGCATGTATGGTTCATGGTTACAGACATTTTAATGTTAGGGTGAGTATTGTGAACCATGATGTGAGCACCAAGCCATCCATCAGTTATGCATTTAGAGATTCACACATACAATCCTTTTATCAAAGACTTGTTTATCAAATGTAGAGCTCTCTGATCACTGTTATAGTTCTGAAATGCTCTGTGATTTAATGCAAAGTATACAGGAATCCTCATGTGTGCTATATGTCCCCTTTCCCACTCTCAGAGAGGTATTACCAGACTGTCCGTCTTGGAATGATAACCTATCAGAAAATAATTGATATGGTTAGTCTAGTATTGCCCCTTGCGAAATACAAGCGAGGTGGTCCGAAATGATCATCTGGCCAGGTCAGTGGGCCCTCAGACCCCGATAGGCTGTTCACTCCGCAGTGTGCCTGTACAGGCAAAGTTTGAAACTGCATTCAGGCAAGGACTTCCCTAAGAGCAGGTGACAGAAAAACCATTTACTTGGGCAGCAACAGCTGTGTTTTCACATTACAATTCTTCTGTAAAGTACTTCATTTACAATGTAATGAAACCAGCTTCATTTATATAGCAATTATGTATTCATATTGAGGAGGGGTTTTGTCGCACAACAGAGGTTAGTTAGGGAGTGACGTGCGCCTGTCAGTGGGGGTTCGCATTCTGATGTTTCGCCCTGGGCACCAAGTTGGCTAGAAACTGCCCTGATTACAGCACACAGCTTCTTTTGCAGGGATGACGAGCCCCTCCCATCCGAATGCAGAGTAGGAAATCACTAATGATGGCTCATTAGTGACATACTGCCCTACCTTCAGATGGGATGGATGGTGGGGGGAGCAACTGTCCCCATGTTGCCAGTCATAATTCATTTAGCGCAGCAATGTATTCAGTTCTCAGTTTTTTGTCCTAGTGCTTAAAATGTGCGCTTTACATTACAAGCTGTGTGCCGCAGACTGGTTCCACTCTAAGCGAAGGAGAAATGTGGACTGTGGGGACCCTGTACAAGTAAATAGAACAAAGACCCTATGGTCCTCATTTCTCCTGCGGCAGCAGTGGCCAAGGGAAGGCGCCTGGGAATTTCATCCTTTTGGCTGAAAGTAATCCTGGAGTATCCTACATTGGCATGGTCTGCTATGCAGTCCCTCTTACCCTTTGGGTCTTCCTACTTGTGCGAAATAGGATTTTCAGCATTGGCTGTACTGAAAACGAAATACTGCAAAAAGCTTGAAGTGGAGGACAACCTCAGAGTGGCAGTCTCAAAAATTAAGCCACACACGGACTCACTTTCTTCAGAGAGGCAAGCCCACCCTTCCCATTAGTACTTGCTCTGTAAAATCAAACTGCCTTCAGCTGAATAGACTAATAGGACTGAATTTTGAGAAAATAAAAGCTCTACTGGAGATTTTCGTGTTTACTTGCATGGTTTCTATGTTTGGATTGGAAGTGATTGTCCTACTGTCTTGGAATGTCTCCCAAACAACAGATCCCATCAGAATGGGGGGCGGGACGGGGGGAGGGGTCCCGAACAACTTATTTTTTGCTCAGTGGGGCCTTGGCATAAAAGGTTTGAAGACCACTGGTTTATGGGCAGGCCTCCTATCCTTTTTTTCTTCATGGACCCTCAACAGGAGTTGAGAGAAATAACATATATAAAAAGTGAAGCTTTAGCCAAATTCTGCATAGATTTGTATGAATGTAAATTTGCCATAATGAAAAATCACGAGCACCCTTCCAAATCAATATCTTTGCTGACAACTGGTTGTCTGTTGTGCTTTGTTCTTTTTGGGCCACATTTTAATAGGACAAAGTCTTCACTCACCTTGCCAAGCACGTGGCAAAAGCAGACTCTGGCACATGAGGCCCCCAGACTGGCAGAAGCCCATTGCATTTGGTGTTTGCATTCTGTAAGGCCGCACTCTCCCATTCTTCTCGTCCGCGCGCGAGTCTGCAGAGGCCAAACATGGACATAATATCAGGTAAACTGTTTATGTGTTCTATAAAGCACTAACGTAATCACTGTATTCTCAAGCCTTTGTCAGTGTGCGTGTGTGTGAGGGGTGGAACAGTTAACTTGCATACTGGAGAATTGAAATATGTTTAACATATTTAACAAATAAAAAATATCCGGAGGCATAATTATAGAGGATAGTTAAAGGAAGTAATTAATAGACGCAACTAACACGAGCAATTTGTAGCAAGGGTAAAAATTATTGACACTAAAAAGAAAAACGATAGAACTGAAGCAAAAATGAATGTATCAGTGTAAGGGTACTTCTATGGGCATGCATGAATATTTGTGCAAATGGGGCAAGGATTGGGTGGTTGGAGTGAGGCGGTGAGCTCTCCCACGACTCTTTAAAGATATGTACTACATCACCACCAATATCATGCAGATCACCTAAAGTTAATTCAATTTAATGTTTACTTCAGTCAGACAATCCAAAAAACAAACATGCATAAAACATGATAAACAATAAAAATGTACTTCACAGTTGCTGTAAGGTGGCATTCCTCATAATAAAGGTGAAGAAAAATATAATTACTTAAATTATCATTTTGTATACGTTTGTGGGTTTTCTAGAGAGCTACATTCATCTTTGGGCATTTTGGAGCTATGGACACTGACTAAAGTGTAAATCAAATGATAATAGACCTCCAGTACAACTATCGTCTGAAAAGCAAAAACATCATAATTTTCTGAATTTTAACAGATTGATCTCCACATGTAAATGTAAAGAAAGATTATCTAATGTGTTTGCTGTTGAACTGAAAATGATGTACCGCCTATTTTAACTTTTTGTGTCTATGGACGACTAATAGACCGCTCTGTTGTGATCTAAAATTGTATTCGCTGCATAAGTCATTGAAAGCAGATTACAGGTCTTGCGTTCCAGATCTTTTTGCGCGACAAAAATGTTTATTTAAAAGCCCCTCCAGCATAATGCTGGGATTCCTGGGATGATTGGTTAATATTTCAGAACATTCAGCAAGGTCCCAGCAACCACTTTCTGTATTCGCTGCAGGCGGTTCATAGGATTTTCAGAAGGGTCTAGATTGGACTCTATTATCAAAGTCTAGACTTGGTGATACCAAAGTGTTAACTGCCATCACTTGCGGAAAAAATGTCAGTAAGGAACCAGTTACTTACCTTTAACTCTTGTTCTCCAGCATTGGTCTTAAATTTATTCACATGCTATGAATATTCCCGGTCGTCAGGCTGAGAATCCTCAGTAAAATAAAGTTGTTTGCTTTAAGCTAAAATATGCATTGTCGCTTGTATAGCCTATTGCTGTCACTTTGGGTCATACTACAGCAACCAATGCCATTCGTCCTCCTTCATTCCACCCCTGTTGACCATCTTCAGATTTGGCCACGCACGTAAAGTGGCAGTAGGAACCAAGAAGAGCCATAGGGGGGGGGGGGGGGGGGGGGGGTTGTTATGTGAAATCATGCAAGACCCATGCTGGAGAACACAGGTTACAGGTAAGTAACGTGTTCCTTCTTCAGCATGGGGTCTTCCATAGATTCACATGCTATGAATACGATTACACAACAGTACAGTTACACAACCCCTTGAGGTGGCAAGGCTCAACAGAAGCAATACACTTACTCCTGGAACAGACTTACCTCATGAAAACAGGCTGCAAAGCACCGCTTGTCCGACAAGACTCCTCCCTGCAATCCCTGTTGACACAGTAGAATCTTGTGAAGGTGTCAGTAGCCCTCGACGTAGCAGCCCTGCAGATATCCAGCAGGGGAACACCACAGAGTAACGCCGTTGTAGATTCAATTGCTCTGGTGGAGTGGGTCTTTGTTCTGCCTGGCAACAGCCTGTTCGCCAGCCGATGGCAATGGATGATGCAGCTGCAGAGCCATCTGGAGGTGGATGATTTAGATAGGGCTTTCGCATGTCCCACAGGTCCAAAGTTTACGAAAAGGTGGGAAGTCCTTTGTGTGCGCAACATAGAATTTCAAGACATGTGCCATGCCCAGCAGTGTAAAGATCTTTCAGCCGGCGAAGAAGGGTTTGCAAGGAAAACTGGCAGTACCAAAGGCTTGTTTAAATGAAAGTCTGATGGGACCTTCGGCATAAAGGATGGATGAGTGCTTAGAACCACTTTCACGGGGTAGAACAACAATTATGGAGGCATATATGAGAGAGCCTGAATTTCCTGTATTTCACCAAAACTCCTGCCAGACGTGATCGCCATGAGGAAAGCGGTTTTCTAAGAAAGAAGCGTCCAGGGGCACCTTTGGGAGATATATCATTCTTATGCTTCATTCCCTCTCCTAGTGAAACCCCAAGCACTTTTTGCTTGACTTCTGGACCTTTTTCTTAAATCCCGAATGAGTGGAGCCTTTTCCCACTCATTCATTCTTATGGGATCTGTCGTTTGGAACTCGTTTGTTTGAGTTTTAGTGTCGTATGGAGTCTACTTTCCTCCATATGACATGCATTACCGTAATAGCATTTCTGATGATTGTATCTGCTTAGATTCACATGCTGTGCATATGGTCCAACATCCAGTGGTAACCGCAGAGTATTGCATCTCGTCTTTCCCTATCTTGACGTGTAGTGTACCCAAAATCCCTTACGCCCCAAAGTCCCTCCGATTGTATTTTTTCTGCCATGAGGGAGCCCAAGGCTATTGTGAGCGAGTACATAAAGAGAGAAAGTAGTAAGACGTCCATGTTCCTTCCACCAAGAGCGGGGAGGTAGGGAGGGCGCATGTGAATCTAAGCAGATACAATCATCAGAAATGCTATTATGGTGAGTAATGCATGTCTTCTGATGCTTGTTAATCTGTTTAGAATCAGAGGATGTGCATAGACTAGCGAGCAGTACCCGGAGTTGGAGGTGGGTTGCGAGAAGGAACAGTAGAGAAAAGATGTCTTAGTACTGCTTGTCCCACCTGAGAATCAGACCTAGAATGGGTGTCTAGGCAATAGTGTTTTGTAAAGGTGTGTACAGAACTCCAGGTTGCCGCTTTGCAAATGGACTCTAGGGGAACATTTGCAATGAATGCTATGGAAGCCCGAGTGCCCAGAGTAGAGTGTGCTCTAGGCTTGAAGGGCAGTTCTCTCTTAGCAAGAGCCTAACACAGTGTGATGATGCATTTGACAATCCACCTTGAGATAGCTGATTTAGAGACAGGATCCCCTTTTCTACCATCTGCCACTGAAACAAAAAATTGGTTTGTTTTCCTCAGTGGTTTCGTTCTTTCCAGGTAAAACATGACTGTCCTGCGCACATCTAGTGTGTATATGCTTCTTTCGGCCATGCTAGTGGGATTCTGGAAAAAGGTAGGTAGTTGGATCGATTGGTTCACAAGGAACTTCGAGATTAATTTAGGCGCAAATCTGGGATGAGTGCGCAGAACTACCTTATCCCTGTGGACTGTAACAAAAGGGTCTACAACAGAAAGGGCCTGTAGTTCGCTAACTCTTCTAATAGAAGTGATAGCCACTAGGAAGGCCGTCTTGAAAGTAAGGTCTTTTAGACTTGCTTTATGCATTGGCTCAAAGGGAGATCCCACGAGTCTGGTTAAAACCACATTTAGATCCCATCCAGGAGCTGGGTGAGAAATGGGGGATGAATCCTCTTAACCCCTTCCATAAAAGCTTTAATCACCGGTATTTTCAACCACAACACCTTCTGTTGTTACGTGGTGTAGGCTGAGAGAGCAGCAAGATGAACTTTTAGGGAATTGAAGACCAACCCTGTGTCTAGCAAATGGTTTAGGTACAGCACAATGTGTGTGGGTGAGCAATCGATGGGATGGACGCCCTTGGTATTACACGAGATGACAAATCGTTTCCATTTGCTGGAATAGCAATAGCGGGTGTTAGGTTTCCTCGCTTCCCTGAGAATGTCCACGCATCTCTGAGGGAGCTGAAGGTGTCCAAACTCTATGACCTCAGGAGCCAGGCTGCTGAGTTCAGAGTTTGTGGGCATGGGTGTAGGCTCTCCCTGCCCTGTCCTGAGACAACATGTTGTACGGGCAGGGTAGTTTTACTGGTGGGGAGAGGGACATTTCCATTAGATGGGCGAACCAGCGATGGCGGGCTCACATGTGGGCTACCAATATCATGGTGACTGGTTCCTGGTGCATCTTGTCCACTATCTTGTTGGGTAGGGGAGTCGGGGGCAGGGGAGGTGGAGTTGGGGGGGGAGGAAAGCATAAACAAATTTCCCTGACCATGTGACCATGCTATCCAGAGGGGTACCTGGAGGTGTAGTCTTGGCATTGGGCGTTCTCCTGAGTTGCGAACAGGTCGATCTCTGGGAAGCCCCATTCTGCGTATTCTATGGGCAGTGTGGGAAATCTCTGCTGAGCACGTCTGCCAGAAGATTGAGTTCCCCTGGAACGTGCTGGGACAACATAAACATCTTGTGTTGAAAGCACACATCCAAATGTTTTAGGATAGCTTGGATAGCACTGCAGGGGTGGTGAAGGTTTTCCCCTTCAAGAGGTTTTCCCTCGACCACCACTGCAGAGAGAGAACAAGGGCTGGCGAGACAACTACCAGATCTTCCCATTGTCCGCTGGCCTGACACCACTGGCTGTTGAGCCACTCTTGCATGGGACGCATGCGCAGTCGCGCGTGCGGAACCAAGCATATGCATGACGCCATCATGCCTAGCAAGCGCATGGCTTTGTGTACCGTCACCTCCCGACTGGATAGATATTGAGGGATCTCAAAAAGCATGTTCTGAACCCTCTCGTTGGAGGTTAAGGCGAGGTCGTCCTTCATCCGGATTAGAGCCCCCAGAAATTGTTTTACTTGATTGGGGACTACACTGGATTTTTTCTCGTTGATGGAGAATCCCAGACTGAACAGAAGGTCTACGGTCTTCTGGGTGTTTAAAAAACACGTGTTGTAAGAGTCCCATGTTATGAGCCAGTCGTCGAGGTAAGGGTAAACCGGGAAAGACAGTCTGCGCAGGTGTGCTGCCGCTACTGCCAGGACCTTTGTAAACACCATTGGTGCTGAGGCGATGCCGAAGGGGAGCACTTTGAATTGGTAATGCCTGTCCTCTATCATGAACCTTAGATATTTCCTGTGCGCTGTCAACATTCAAATATGAAAGTATGCATCTTTCATGTCCAATGTTGCCATGTGGTCCCCCTGTTTCAACAGTGGGATCACCTCCTGTAGCGTTACCATATGAAACTTTTGAGGTTTTATAAATTTGTTTGCTGGGTGCAGTCTAGAACAGGGCGCATGGTGAGGTCCTTTTTGGGTATAAGGATGTACACTGAATAAATGCCCTTGTTTACCTGAAGAATAGGGACGGCTTCTATGGCGTCCTTTCCCAGCAGCGCTTCCACCTCTTGATTCAGGATCTGCAGATGGTCCAGTGAGAGGCGGTGTGAGCGTGGCAGTCTGAACTGTGGTGGCAGTACCCGTGGGCGACCATCTTTATAAACCACTGGTCTGAAGTTATCCCCTCCCATGCCGTGAGGAAAGATGTTAAATGCCCCCCGACCGGGGTGACATGGGAGGGGACCTGGATCTGTTGGTCATTTCTGACCAGAGGCTGCGGCTCCTCTGGGATTGGGTCCTCTTCCTCTGCCTTTGCCGCGCCGCTGACCCCTAGTTGGGTAGTAGGCGGTGCTTCCTGATGTTTGTCCAGAGTTATAGTTTCCCGTGCTGTAGTTGTTCTGAGTTGCACAGGACTGCCCTCGAAAGAACCGACGAGAACCACCTCCCCTTTGGTGGGGGAATGTTTCTGAGTTATTTGTTGCAAGGATTTAAGAGTCTCATGCTCTTTCTTGGCTGTCTCCAGGGCATCACCGACCGCTTTCCCAAAGAGAATGGTCTCTTCTATGGGCTTGTTGATAAGAGCGGCCTGTGTTTCAGGCTTGAACCCTGAGTTGCGAAGCCAAGCATGCCGCTTGAGTAGAGTGCCCTGGGCCAGAGACCTACCTGCTGTCTCAGCAGTGTCCAGAGTATTCTTGATTACATTGTGATTTACCTGCCTGCCCTCGGCCACGATGGTGAGAAGCCTGGACCTAACGGGTTCAGGGACCTCTTGGAGACCTTCTTGTATAAGGTTCCATTTTGCGTCTGCATAACTGGCCAGCAGCGTGGTGTTATTCGCTATGCGTGTGGTGTCCGCAGCTGCCGAGGTAACGCGCTTACCTAGGGCGTACAACCTCTAGGGGTACTCCTGCCCGTTACCGGGTGGTAGTGACTACTAAGGAGTCGGGGGTGGCGTGGCCTTTAATATACTAAGGGTCTGAAAGAGCTGGCCGAAATAGTTTTTCCACTCTTGTGTTCACTGCCCGGGTCTGAGCTGGCATCACAAGGGAGGGGGCCAATCATCTTTTAACATAATTTAGGAGGGGAATGGTTTGGCTTGAGGGTGGGTTTCTCCTTGAGAATGTCCCCCACAAAGTCTTGTTCGTGTACTGCCTCCTAAGTAGTAATCTGAAAGTGATCTGCTGCCTTCCTTAAGATAGCATTGAAGGCCATTTGGTCCTCTACAGGCGAGGACTGGTGAGCCGGGGTGGATGGAGGAGAATCCAGGCAGAGAACATCAGTGTCTGATCTTGCGTGGGGAGCGTCCATGGCTTTGTTTCCACTTGCTGGGTTTCCTCCCAGTTGTCCCTGGCATCCGACTGGTCCTCAGTGTAGTCCTGCAGGAAGGAAGGGTCGTCTTCTTCGCTGTAGATGTCCTGGTAAGTGTCCATCTAGACCACATCTTCATGGTGGACAGGAACCGAGGGCTGAGAGTCAAGATTCTCTTGGAAACGTGAAGCTGATCTTAAAAGAGGGTCCTCTAAGGAGAAGAATACTCAGAAAGCGAGAATCCTTTCAAGACGATCCATGTACCCTTCAAATTTCTCCCTTGTCCACTTAGAGGACCCAGAAGGGCATAAAGGTGGAAAAACGTTTTCCAACCTTTGGTGTCGAAATTTGTCTCCAAGGGTTTTGGACAGAGGTTTCCGACTGTCCTCGTAGGTTTCGTGAGTATCAGGGCACCATGGAGTGTCTTTAGACTTGTCCGCGGCCTGCCCCATTCGTTTCGACAGTGTAGGTACCAGCCCAACTGCCTAAGTAATTATAGCGATACTGTCTTCAATCTCCGCTGAGGATTCAAAGGCCTATCGGTAGATTTACCTCCTTTCGCGGCGTTAGAGGGCCTAGCGGTAGATTTTTCACCTGGTGGCCTAGAAGTAGGTTTTGGGCTTACCGGGCCTTTAGCGACCGTCTGAGCGTTGAAAGACCGCACTTCGACATGTAAACCCGATTTATGGGTAGCACCCTTGTTTTTGGAGTGCCCAGTCGCAAGACGCTGCTGCGGATGCGGGGAAGGCAGGTGATCTACCCAATCAGAGGAATCCGCCGAAAGTTTTGATGGCCCTGTTGGCGCCTTCAACTTTTTCGATGGAACCGTTGAAATTGGTGGTGGGGTTGTGTGCTTAGTGTGTTGTGGTTTTTGTACGCCCCTGTCGCCGGGTGTTGTCCCTGAAGAGGGACTTGCGTCAGGCCTTGAAGGGTGGGGGACAGGCGTGGCGGACCTAGAAGTGTCCGCCTCAAGGTCTATAACATCCGATACGGATGTTTGGTCATCGGAGGTGCCCCCGACACTTTCAGCGGGTGTGGCAGTGGGGGAAGAGGGTTCAGCCCGCGACATACCGTACGCAGCCCACCACTTTACAGAGTGCTCCTTAAGGGTCTTAGGCTGAAGGAGTTTACAAGCCGCACACTGCTTCTCGTCGTGATCTAAGGGGAGGCAAGAATTACACGTTCTGTGTTAGTCTTTCCTCGGGTATCTGACCCTTGACTTGGGGCAGAATCAAAATGGAGTCCTTTCCATAGCGAAAGGTATAAACAAAGATGACCAGACCTAGAGGGCAAAGAGGGGGAAAGACATAATGAAAGATATGGCCACCACGACCCCACTCGCCCTACTGTGCAGGCCGGCCAGAGAGCTCGGCCACGTAGATGCCTCAGCCGCCGGATCTTAGGCGCCGAAATCCACCGACATAGAAACTTCCCGAAGTCATTGTTGAAGTTCTCAATCGCCGCCGAAGTGACTTAAGGGGGAACCAGAACTGCCGTGGCCATGCCGAAGCGATGAGTATCATCTTGCAATGACATTGAGTGTGTTGATCACATGTAGCAGGAGAGAGATTGGAGGGAAGGCATGCAGTAAGAGCCCCTTCCACTGGAACAAGTCTGCGCCCCACAGACCCCACTTCTGAGCGAACCTGCCGGCGAACCTCTGGTACTTGAGAGTTGGCCGCCGTCGTGAAGAGGTTGATCCAGGGTTGGCCCCAATTGCTGAAAGTAAAAGTCACTTGATTCTCACTGTAAAGACTGGAGGCGGGGTATCTGTACTTCAGCCCTATTCTTTGGTTGGGACAGAGGCACAGAGCACCCCAGCCAATGGTGCTCTATATGGTAGCTTGGATGAGCAACCAAGGCTTTAGCTCTCAGTAGGTGATGCATGCTGGTTCCTAAGAACAGTGAGTTTTCAAGCCCCCACAATGGAATGCCCAGACACTATGTTAGGTGATAACACAGATTCTTTATATAAAATAAAGTTCAGATAAATATAGGCATATAAACAATAACACTTTGTACTTTGGTTATACTATTCAAATAATGTAAATGTGATATAAACTATGTGATAACACATAATTAGAAGATGAACCAACTGCTGACAGTCTTTAAAAAGCATGTGAATTACTAAGCAAGGGTGACTGCATAGATTAAGGAGGAAAGGCGGGTTAGTTTCAGAACATAGGCAGTATACTTTCTTTGGCCTTAAATAGCGATACTGTGTGAGGATCTCCCCCACCTGGGCAACCTTTAAAGGAAAAGTTATAGTGTACCTTATCTTGTCTATTACGGCCTAGTCCAAAAATGTTCAATAATGTTCAGCTTTACTTCTACAGTTTCTACTACCGCAAAGTATCTGAGATGCCACAGGGGAACATGATCCAAGACAAATATGGGACCCCTGTATGATTCCTGAGGCTGGAAGATGCTCGTCCTCGCCACAGTACCCTTGATGCCTTGGAAGGAGAAGAGGTGGAGGCTCTTGGCTTCACTCAACATGACCCCTTGAGGATGGACCCCCTTTGCAAGAAGGAGTCGCTGGGATGTTGAGGCCAAGAAAAAAAGAGGAACACGACAGTGTCAGAAAGTCAGCCCTTTCGGTCTTCAACGTGGTCTCCGTTGGCGGGTCGCTATCCCGGCTGTGGGTGGCCCACGAAGGTGAAACTTGCTGTGAACTCAGAAAAGGCCAGGCTGAAGAAGACCCGGCCCTTGGGGACCTTGGATGCCTTTTTTCAGCAATGATGGGTGCAGTGGCAGAAGTAGTCGGGTTTCCAGATTTCACGGTTTATGTTCGTGCTGCAGGCACAGCACAGACCTCTGGCTGGCTTCTGGCGACCTGGACTCAACCACTGGATTGGACTGGACCATAGACCCTCACCAAGGCTGGACCCTCGAGATGTCTTTGGTTTTTGGTGGCGGGAAACCCACCGGCAGACCTGCCTTGGCACACAGCGAAATGGGATCTTCTTTGGCGGGAAAAAGTGGTCAGATGTCATGCCAGGGATGTCCTTGAAAGAATGTTTGATCAGGTGGAACTTTCGAAGCAATGGGTGTCAAGCAGCACTATGCCAGCGGACCCCATCTTTTGGGCGGTAGACGGCAATCTGGCTTCAGTCTGGCTTCCAGCGGTCATGAACACTGTTCCGGACCCTGGGCGACAAAGTTGGATTTCTTCAGATCTAGATCTCCAGGCACTCATCTTCTGGACTCACGAAGACACCCTTCTCCGGACGGCAGGTACACAGTGCTGGCTTCCAGGGTACTTCTGATGAAGGGTAGCCGGTGCACGATAGTACCTCGTAGCTCGGAAAGAGGTCACCTAACCAGGCGCTCTCTTGAATCAATCCTCGGAAGAACACAGCAACTTTTGTATTACATGGAGAAAATGCAGCCGCAACTTCTTCCTCCAGCTTGGCTCCAGGGAACAGCTTCTTCTTGCTTCAACTTCGACTTCAGCTTCTGAACAGGTTGGTGAGTGAGGGGTCCCTAGATATACACATTTGTTCCCCATTCATTCAGCCTGAGCCAAGAACAATCAGCCAATCATCCACAAGTGCATTCATGCAGGCAGGCAGGCAATCAGGCTCACAGGCATTCAGGCCATTCACCCAAACCAGACACCCATAGAACAGAATGGGGATTGGAGTATGCATTCACTCCAGTTTCAGTTAGGGCTGGCCGGTTTATAGTCATAATATCGAAAAAATAATGTCGAATTACAAAAATGTCGAAAAAAAAATGTCGAATTCAAAAATGTCGAAAACACATACATATAATAGAAAAAGTAATTAATTCGAAAATAAAATGTCGAAAAAAAAAATCGAAAAACCAATGTTAAAATAACTATGTAAAATGTCACACATACTAACGTTTTTTATTGGGGGGGTCCCCCCCAAACCCCCCATCCCAAACCCCTACCCCAACCCTCCACTCCTCCCCATCCCCCCCAACACCCCCCATGGATATACCTTTAATTTTTAAAAAAAAGTATTTAATAAAACATTAATTAAATAATTAATTATTAAAAAACCCCATCCCAAACCCCTACCCCAACCCCCCCCTCCCCATCCCCCCTACTCACCATGGATATACCTTTAACCATTTAAAAAAAATATGTTTTATAAAATATAATTAATCATTTATTTAAACATTAATTCGAAAAAAAATCGAAAAAAATTCGACATTTTTGTAATTCAACATTTTTATTTTCGACTAAATATTTTCGACATTTTGACTTTCGACATTATTGTATTCGACATTATGACTGGACACCGGTCTGGCCCATACACTGTGTCACAAACCAAAACGAGCCACCCACAACACAGAATGTGAGTTGGTTTCAGACTTCATTCATACAGGTCCCACCCCAAGGGTTTACCCACAACACACAGACTTTCGGAAGGCGCTAGTCAGTCTGACAGGAGGCAGCCCCAGAACCATATAGGGTCTTTCCACCCAACAGCCAGTAAGAAAGAAAGGGACAGAGTCAGGGCTTCCGAGGACTTTGGGAAACAAGGTGTAAAGGCACTCGAAACCAAGAGGCTACAGTGGCCATCTTGCCTTGGTCCAGGAGTCCATTCATTCCTATGGCAAGGCCTGGATGTACCAAAAATGGAGGACACTCATAGCCACTGTCAAGTCAAGATTATATAGCTGTCACCAGCCCATACCCTTCTCTCTGGGCAACACACAGGTGCACAAAACACACATAAGGGATACAAGAGTGAACCCCCACCCATGGGTGCCATAAGGGTATCCCACGCGTGTTCACCAAAAGGAAAAATTAAGAGCTGCACTGCCAGAGGCCCAGACTGGACCCTAACGGCAGAAAACATTGTAAGAAACCTGAGGTTATTCCCCCAAGTAGACCTCAGGAAACCCTTATTCAGGTGGACAAGCGAGGATCACCTCGGTAAGGCAGCCCGGGTTTAGGCTCAGGGAATTGCCCCAGGTGAGACGCAGTATTGTACCGGGGAAGATGGAGAAGACAACGTTATACCTGGGGACTTTGCAGGCTATTATACGTTTACCAACCTTCCTCCCATTGAAACAATCTTACCCAAACCAACCATCCCCTCCGTATGTAAAAAATCCGATAGGATCCCACAACCTGTTGCATTCAGAAACCATCTCTCTCAGAATCCCTGCTTTCCAGTTCCCTTTCTGAATACTCCCAATCATTCTTCTTCGAGTCCCTCTGATTATTTTCCGCACTCCCAACCTGCTCAGGTAAAATACTACAGTTTCCACAATTCCCCTTGTTCATTTTGCGATCCCAGCTATTCCCGTTTGCCCCACAAACCCTACCAATCCCGTTCCTCTGATTATCCCTTTCGAACATCCCAGTTGAAAAGTGACCAACAATTACCAATTCCCACCATTTCTTATGTTCTGTTCACAATTCCCATTATTCCACTCCATTTCACCCGTTTCGTCCTTCTCAAACTACCAACCGACCCCATCCTATCTCGTAGGACATTCCGACACTCCAACCCCTCCACTTTTAGACATGAAGACTGGTTTACAACGCACTTGTAATGAAACTGTTCACGTGACATGTCTCAACCCTACCGTCAGGCAAGGTTAGGCAATTAACATGAATCTCACACACACCCGACAGCCCTTCCTTTTCCCCCCAGGGATAAAATGTGGCACAGGAGAGCCCAATACAAGCAAGGCGAGCACGGTAGACAGCACAACGAGACGACTAGTCAAGCGCAGCAGTTCAAGAGAAAGGGAAAGGCGGCAGAAATTGAGATGGTGGTGAGGAGAGAAGTGAACTTGCCTTTTTCGTATCGAACCTGCTGAACCTTCGTGGAAGAGAGCCTAAGACTGGTGACTTGCAGCAGATGTCAACAGTACACGGGGCAAGCTTACGCCGATGAGCAGGAGCGAGGGAAGCTCCTGCGCCCGTGGTATCGGTCTTGACTCCAGAGACGCCAAAAGCCAAGCGGTTCATCACAGCCGGTGAGTCGAGGGGAGAACCGATAAGAATCGGGCTGTGTTGAGTAGAATCGCAAAGTGGCAGGTTTTTGAGCCAAATTTGATGAAATATGAAAGAACTGTAAAAGTGTTAGGGGGAGACCAGCTACAAAGGGAAACCGGCACCACATAGGTGCTAAACTGAAAAGACTCTGGTCGTGGGAGGGCCAGAGAAATAAGTCAAAGTGGTCATACAGAAGGTCAAGTAAAATCCCTGTACAATTGAAAGACTGATCTACAAGCAATCTGAAAGAAAGGGAGGTGAATCCCAAAAACATTGAACTGTGTAAAAAGGAGAACATTGAAAGTAAAGAGGGATTCGAGCCCGGCAGAGGGAGATCCAGAGATGAAGCTATCACCCAAGTACTAGCAGTCAAGAGAGGTCCAAGCCCAACCAAGAGAGATCCAGGGGTGAAGCTATCATCCAAACTTCAAGTAAGAAAAGAACCGACATATACATTGAGGAATACGATACATGAAGGGTCATCCCCAGAAGGGGGGAACCCCAGGGTGAAACCATCACCCTCTCTGAACTGTGGATTACAATAGAGAAAGGTCAGCACCCAGAAAAGGGGGACCCAGAGGGTGAATCATTATCACCCTAACAAACTTTTATTTGGTTAAAGGGACTTTTGTTTTTGTTATTTGAACACGTCAGGCCCGAAGGCAAGAGACTCTTAAAGGAAGCGAGACTGGGCCATCGACGGTCCCGAGAACTGCCATTGGAACAGTTGTCTCATTCTGGAGAAGACAGACTGTACTGTGCTCCAAGCTCCCATTTTACCCCGTACTCAAAACGGTGGTATGGGAGACCCAGGCTATCGCACCTTGACATATTATTGGAGAACACTTGTTTCTTTTCTTGAAAACTATCCCACACCCTTGGTTTGTAAATTGTGAGGTTTGGCAATAGGTTTCCTAGTATAGGCCCTTTTATTTTGACACAACACCACTAGTACTGCCTTAATTTCATTTGCTGGTCGACGCTTACTCCCATCTTAGGTTTAGATTAGGTGTTTTTCCAACCTGCATACACAGCATTCATTGTTCAATAAACACCCTTGAACTGTGATCATTTGTGTCTGTTTTACTTGTTGCCACCTCACAACATAAAGAAAACACACATAGAAGTGGCAGGACAAGGACTAGGAGGCCTTGTCCCTCCAAAAGGCATTTCCAACATCACAATCACCAAGCCCCCACTCGCGACAGGACCGCAGTTCCCTGCTTAGCAAGTCTGCAATGGTGTTCGTGGTGCCTGCCAGGTGAAAAGGGACGAGGGCCAGGTCCTGAAGAATGGCCCAGTGCCACAGGGACTGAGCCTCCAGGGAGAGCGCCTGAGAGTGTGCACTGCACTGCTTCCGGATGTGGAACATGGTGTTGTCCATGAAGATCCTCACCACCCTCCCCTGCAATTGATGGAGGAATGACTTAAGTGCCCAGAACAGCGCACAGAGTTCCAGAACGTTGTTGAGGAGGTCCTTATCCTCCGGTAGCCAGAGGCCTCTGGCATGCGAATGTCCAGTATGGGCTCCACATCCTTCCAGAGAGGCATCCGTGGTGACGTGGCCTGGTACGGTGAGATCTGAAAAGGTGCTCCTTGCGTCAGATGTGGATGCACTCCCCACTATCGTAGAGCTAGTCGGAACTCCCGGTTGAAGACAATCTTGTCCGTCCATGAGCCTGTGCCTTGCAGCCATCGCGCATCTAGGAACTCCTGAAGAGACCTCATCTGGAGCCAGCAGAATGGAACGGGGTGGAACAGAGTCCTCCCCCTTCCTTGGGTACCAGGAAACACCAGCACAAACCTCTCTGCTCGAGAGGTACCTCTTCCACAGTACCCTTCAAAAGCAGGGCTTGCAGCTCCTTCTGAAGCTCCTTTTGCGGTTGTTGAGGAGGTGGACAGGATCTGCCCGGTGGCCTTTTTAAGAAAGAAACAGTAACCACATTGGACAAGCTGGAGCGCCCAGGCTTCAGAGGTAATCTAATGCCATTGGGGCCAGTGCTCGCCCATCTGTCCTCCAACCGGGGAAACATGGGGGGTAGAAATCAAAGCGTCTTTGAGGGCGGATCTGCCCTAGCCACTGCTAATGCAGTCTGCTGGCCTCTGGAGGCTCCCTGCCCCTGCTGGGTTGCGGGAACTGAGCCTTCCTGCCAAAGGGGACATATCACCTGTATCCTGTTCCCCTTGAGGCAAAGCCAAAGGCAGGTTTTGCCAGCTGCTGGACAGCTAGGCCCAGAGACTTGCCGGCAAGCTTTGAGTCCTTAAACGTCTACAAGGATTTGTCAGCTTTACGGACAAAATGATTCTCGACACCAAAGTCCATGTCCAGTAACTGGTTCTGGACGTTGGGTGAGAATTCCCACATGTGCAGATATGCCTGTCTCCTCAAGACAGTCGCCGATCCCATAGACCTTACGACAAAGTCTGCGACGTCCAGGACCGTCTGCAATGACTGCCAGGCCACCTCCTGACCATCATCCACAATTCTCAGGAAGCCCTCCTACATCTCCCCTTCTGGAATATACTAAGAGGCTTTCCCAATAGTCTTCCACAAGCCAAATGTATACTTTACGAATGCGCAGGACGCAGTAACTGCTTTAAGGAACATACTGTCTGACGAGAACACCTTCTTTACTAGGGTGTCAACTTTCTTTCCTTCATTATCCGCAGGGGTTATAGACGTGGATGTGCCTGGCCTAGTGTTAACAGTAGCCATCTGTACCATTAACCCCTCTGGGGTTGGATGAGTGGAGAGATAAACAAACAGTTTCTCTGGGAGCCACACTCTTCCTCGTTAGAGGTGACTCCGGTCCAGCCACTCGAAAAAGGAGCTCTTGAGACCCACGACTTGTCTGCAGCTCCTCGCTTCGGTCTCCGCACAACCCCCAGGCACAGTAATCTTCACAATCAGGCTCACATGGGGAACGGCAGGCTTCCTGCACGCCTTCCGCTGTGCAGCCTCTGCAACTCGGATTTTGGGGCAACAGGACCCTCTCAGAGCAAGCAGGTGAAATCTGCTGTCTCAGCGTTCCAATGTCCCTTTGGTTCTCCCATTTCTGCACAGATTGCTGACAGTGTCGTTTTGTTCCTGCCTCTCCTAGACCAGTCTACACTCCAGTCACAGTTCCAGCTGCTCCTTCTCACTGCCTGCACCCGAGGGGGCCTTTTATGCCTCCCAGGTCCATTCAGGTGTGGGCTGTTAGGATCAATTGCCTGACTACTGCTATAGCATGCCTCCTCAGTCCTCTTCCTCATCCCAATACGCAGTGCCCAACAACTAAGTTAGTTATTTTAGGCAACTTCAGCATTTTAAGATTTATTTCCCTTAGACTTATAAAAATATGAACCATTAGAATTTGTTTTTAGGGATGAAGACAATTGACTTAAGGCAATATTGCTAGTTCCTTTTAACTTAAACCTTTCGAAGTAAGGAAGGTTTTTGTCTTGAGATGCCTTGAAAGGTCTTTCTGTTCTTAGGGTCTGTTCAGATTTCTTTGTATTAGTTCACAGAGCCACAGGATTTATATGTGGTTCAGGTGCACTGTAATGACAATAAGCCAGCCATTATCTGTTTTGGCCATTTTGAAAGTTGTTCCCTTTCAAAGGACACATAATGCGTCTCATCCCACAGGATATCCTCACCACCCTGGGCCTCATCTCCTCCTAGGTAATCCTCCTGCAGTACATCACCCCCAAGGTCAGGATCAGGAAGCGTCCGACTTTGCCTGGCAACCTGGGAGGAGTCTTTAGGCAGAGGTTCAGTGAGGGAGCCGTAGGATTCTTCACAGGGCGTAGTGATGCAGTATATGTACGACGACCGAAGTCACGTCCGGAGTCGACGACCGCTGCATCGAGTCAAGAGGGATCGCCGGCATTGAAAAGTATTCTGAGCAGCTGGCGCTGGAAGGGATATCTATCTGAGGAGGAATCTGCAGGAGAAAGGCAATCCATTGAAAATAGGGCAGGAAGGAAACTTATTTAATGGAGGTAAAGAACAGATCTCTTGTGAACAGAGGAGAGAATGGGGCTATATCGGATAGTCAGATTGCTAGGTAGAGAAGAAGGCTGCATCACGCATGAAAGCTACAAGACTGAAACAACAGTGTTAAACAGCAGGGCTAACTGCGCTACAAGAGTAAGGTGTAATTAGGTAGATATAATGAAGGCAGAGGAGGGGATGGTCCATAATTGACATATCGAATGGAAGAGTGTGACAATACCAAGTAGCTGCAATGTGACTGCCACAATAGAGAACAGAGATCTCCATCACAAAAAACTGCTGGGAAGAGACAGTCATAAGTTAGAACAGTAATGTACAACATGCTACTAAGGTTGGCAGTAAAGAGACAGTTAAGTGGAACAAGGGTGTGGATGATTTCATACCTGACCGCTGCAAGGTGACAGTCATAATGCACAATGTTGAAGTGGGACACAGTGCTATATCCCTGCTGTTTCCGGGGCTTGTTTTCGGACTCCTCCAGATTCAGCCGCTTGGTGAACGTGTAAATCCCTAGAACCTTTGTGGGCTGCAAGGAAACATTCATTAGAAGTCAGTTCTCTGCATCTCTAGCCATTGCCCTACGGGAAATGCTTACAGAGTTAGCTGTTCTGTTTTTTCCCCAAGGATTCCTTGCACATGTTTCTTGTTTACCCAAGCCATGAAGCCCTAAACCACACAATCTTGCAGGGAAGTTTAATGTGCTCTGCAAAGGAGCAATGTATTTTTTATCAACATTTCTATTTGAAGGGAAGTCTGCAGTACATATGTCAACAGAGCATCAAATAATGCTAATTTGCTGTCCGCCTGAAAGCCAGCCTCGACAGGCATGGGCAAGACTTCAAATCAACCACTGTAGTCTGATTTAACCATAACAGGCAGCATGGTACATTACTAGGGACACCACCACCCTAAAAGCTTCACACAGCCACTGGCCAAACACCAAAAATGGTGTGAGAATCTAGTGGGTCAATGTCACAGTAAGTACTTTCCGGGAAGCTTAGTGAGAACAGAGTGAAAACACAATATGAAATTTTATTCTGGGTGTCGAATGGGAAAGGACACGTTAATTACTTGTACTCCTATTGTTATTTATTGTGGGGGAAAAAACGTTTTACAAAATGAACTAGAAAGGCCTTTAGAATTATAATTGATTTAAAAAGGGGGAATAATACACAAAAAAACAAAAACGGTCCTCTCTTGCTATACAGGGTATCAAGATCCTGCACACAGGCAGGAGTTGTATGCATTAATTTCATTAAGATAGCCATGATGGAGAACTATGATTAACAGTAAGTAACTTTTCTTTCTCCATCATACGGTTTTTACTGATATTCATAAGCAATGGATATCAAGTCCATCCCAGATTTCAGAGAGGAGTGTCAGGGGGAAAAACACAAAGGATGGAGAGAAAAAGACATCAGGAAAACTAAAAGTTACTCACCGTAGTGACTTCTGTACTCTTAGTCCATAGTCCCCTTTTTCTCCATTCTTATGGGTGTCCGTCCCATCGTGTTTGAATGAGCGCATTTTGACCAGCAAAACCACTTTTCCTTAAAATAAAGTCAATTTGGGGGCAGAGCCAGTGCACACCGGGTTATCGCATCTGCGGATGGTAGCCCTACCCATCGGCAGCACCCACCAGTCCAGTCCCCCTTTCTCCTTCTGACGAGCTAAGCTACATCTTTTTAGGGGGATGGAGGGAGGGGTGTATTGAGGAAAGGGGACTAATGACTAGAAGTACAGCATTTGCTACATTGAGTAACAGTTCCTTTGTTTCATAGAAATGAATTGCTTTGTTGAAATTCACTTCAATGCAGTTACTTTGTGGGGAAGCAATTAATATATTTATATATTGGGGGTAAGAAGTACAATGGTGGGGTGGGAAGGGTACAGGAGGGTGTGGGAGGAGGGTAGGGAGGTATGTGGAACCCCTGTTATAAATAATAGAAGCAATTTTGTTTAAAGTAACTGCATTAAAGTGAATTACAACAAAGTTATTTACTTCGATGAAACGATGTAGAACCGCAAATAACTTAACTTACTCCAAAGTCTCACCTCCTATCCTCCTTACGTATAGAAGATTACAAAGCGCATATCTCTTAGGAGTGGGGGTGGGGCGGGAGTAGCTAATCAAGCAAATAGATTTTGTAGACATGCCTGACAAAACTAGCGTCTGCCCTTGAGCTGGTGCCATTGAATAATATCTGCAGAAGGCTGACTCGGTAGACCATGTGACCACTTTTGAAATGACTGGCCATGGCACCTGTCTTTGGAACACTACGGAGGCTGCCTTGGCCCTGACTGCGTGAACTTGAATTCCCTTAGAGATGTTTTTACCGTCACAAGTGTATGATTCTTTAATGCATCCCACTATCCAGTGAGCAAAGTATGCCCGATAGCCTCTTTATGCCACAAAGAGATTGTCATCTTTTCTGAAACTTAAGGGGCCGTCAGACATCAAGCTTACCCAACACACGCTCAGCCTCCTACTGCGGATTCAGGAATTATACTGGAAGCAAGGTTTCCTGATTTATGTGGAAAGAGGATACTATTTTTGACAACAATCTTAGGTATGTTCTAAGGACAGCACTAACCCTATGAATCACTGTATATGGTTTTGAAACTGACAAAGACAGAATTTTGCTTATTCTTGTTGCCGAAGTAACACTCATTAGGAAAGCCAATTTTCATATGACAAACAGAATATCTGCCGCAGACATTCGTTCAAAGGGTTTAGGAGTGACAACTGAAAGTACTAAGTTGAGGTTCCATATTGATACAGATCTTTCATAAAAGGATAAAGCAACAGCAATCGCTCAAAATGCCTACGGATGACAGGGTTGGAAGGAGGGGAGCACAAATCAGGGGTATTCCTCTATGCACTGATTGCTGATATATACGTATGACAGAATTCCACTGAAACCCCTATAATTTACCTGAGCGACGTCTGCGATAAATTATAGCACTTGGTCAAGGTTGCATTTAAGTGGGTTACATTCTTTCAGCAAAGGCCAATGGCAGAATCTAATCCTCTTGTACTAGGTTACATTATGACAGCCAAGGTCAGGTCCTCATGATCCAGCTCACCAAGTTCAAGGACTGAGCAGAGGGGTTAACAACACTCCCTTCCTACTGAAAGAGCATTTCCGAAAACAATGAAAGGAAGAACGGCTAATGGCAGCTTCATCAAGTCCAAGAATTATATCCCAGCTGGCCAGCGCAGGGTCAACAGGATCATTTTGGAATTTGTAGTTGTGAGACATTTGCAAACCACATTGTGAATCATGGGGTTTGGAGGAAAGACATCTACCGACTGTTTTTTGGAAGAAATGAGGAGGGCATCGCCCTGAGAGCCCTAGCCATGTCCCCAAAAGGTACATTTCTTGTATTTGCGGTTTGCCTTTTAAGTAAACATGTGCATGAGGGAGGAGTCCCCACCTCTAGAAGAGTTGTTGCAGCAGAGAATCATGGTGCTCCCATTCATTCATGGTGCTCCCATTCAGCCGGTAAGATAGCTCAGCGGGTTGAGTCTCGCTGCTGCGATCCGAGCGTGATCTGCAGGTCACATGTTCGAATCCTGGCAAGGCCAACTCAGCCTTTCATCCTTTCGAGGTCGATAAATGAGTACCAATTTCTGTTGGGTGATATTGTATGTAAATATGTGCTCTGTAAAGCGCTTTGGGTTAAGGCGCTATATAAATAGCGCATCATTAACATGACTGCAATGTGCCAATCTACTTAGTCTGTCCATCATCTCGTTCTCCCCTGGAAGGTGGATCTCCACTCCCAAATGTCTACTACCGACCTGCAAAGGGCTGGGGACCTGGCCCCATCCTGTTTTTTGAGATAGTAAATTCATGTTGTGCTGGCCGTATGGATAAGTACCATCTTGCCAGAGATCAAGGGAAGGATTCTATGAGAGCCAGAAAAATAGTTTTGAGCTCTAGGCAGATGTGTTCTAGGTTGGGCCATAGGCTGTGTACCAAAATGTCCTGCAGTGTCACACCACATCCCGTTATGGTAATTATCAACTCGTGTAGAGAGATTAAGGGAAACGGAAAAGACTACTCTCTTCATAAGATTATCCCGACAGTCGTACCAGAAGAGGTTCTGCCGAAAGATTTCTGGAATAGGTATACAAGCGGACTGCTCATCTTGCACCTGGTTCCAAGACTCTGCTAAGTGCTACTGAAGTCGTCTCATTCTCAATTCCTTAAAGGGCACTGCTAGAGCACATGAAGCCATAAACCCTAGCAGGCGCTAACCACCTTGCCAAAAAGATAGGGGTCGCACAGAGCAACTAGTCATCCAAATATTGGTATACGTGTATTGCTTTCTGCCTCAGGTTTGCCCTGATGATCAAAATCAATTTTGTAGACACACCCCAGCTGCATGGAGCCCAAAGGGGAGCATCTGTACTTAAGTGCACAAGTCACAGTGACAAACAGAGAAACCTCCTGAGCAGCGTCCATTTAGGAACATGCAAGCAAGCATCAGTCCGGTCCACTGAGCATAGCCAGTCTCCTTGAGTTAGAGATAGCAGAATTTGGTATGGCATGGTCATCTTTAATTTCTCTAGGCAAAGAAATGAAGAGAGACCAGTATAGTACCAATCTCAGGTCAGCCTTGTACGTCTTTGGAACGCTGAACAGTTAGGTGTAAAAACACTGTCCCGGCTGCGAAGAGAGAACTGGTCGCATAGCCCTCATATCTCGATGCTTCCTGCAGAAGAACATGAGTCCAAACCTGTTTTAGTGAAGGAGAAAAGGGTTGAGGCTATCAACCTGACCCTCAAATCCTCTATAATTAAAAACCACCCTACCCCGAACTCGGAGATCCTGCCCCAAGGTGAGACTCGTGGACCTAGGCGTGTGGGAGAAGCCATTCCTTGAAGAGGAGGGTCATGAGCTCCTTCGTGAACTGTATAAGCCAGGGAGTGCGTCCAATGTTGATGGAGGAGGTCCCAGAGTCTAGGGGCAAGAAAAAGCGCGGCCTGTATTCTGGTTCTTTTCTTACTTCTGGTGGAACATAGGCCTCCAGAGATGCTTGGTAACTTAAAGTCTTCAGGTTGGCAGTCTTGTAGATGATGCAGCAGGATCTGAAGATGATACAGGCTTGCAGCAGAAACCAGCACAGTTCGATGAGGGTCGGGTTATATGGTCAAATTTGCGAGGTCCTTTGATGAGTAAGTAGTGTTGCAGCACGCAAGACACATCTTAGGGGTGCCAGGGTAGTCGACCAAAGGCCTCCCAAAAAGGCATTGAGGACCAAAACTTGAACAGCAGATCAGAAGTTTTCTGGGACGAAGAGCTTGATTTTCTGCAGGAGAGAAAGTTGGGACCAAACTGTTGGCATCTTCCTTGCTGTATGCTGGTTGAAGGAGAAGTGTCTGTCGATGTTGAACCCAAGGGTCTTGGTGCAGGTGGCCAGCTCGATTGTGAAGTCTTCGAGGTGCATAGCGGAGAGACATGTCTGAATGTCATGTATTCGATGTTGTTGGTCAGGAGTAGTAATTCAATCTTGATGCAGTTGAGCTTCAGGTAAGCACTCAACATCCACAACTGGATCAAAAAGAGGGAGGACTCGAGAATTTGGATGTCTTCAATGGAGGATATTTTGAGGTAGAGCTGAGCGTCATCTATGTATTGCTGGATGTTGTAGGTAGACTTGAATAGGTCGCACCTGTAACCTGCAGAGCCGGATGAGGTAGATGCAGGACGACGACATGCCGAGAAGCAATTTGATGGTTCACACTGTGGCAGTCTTCATTGACAACAGCCACTGCACCATCCCTTGCTGCTACCCCTCTCTTCCGGGGGTGACCCCAGGCAGCAGACTATTGAGTCTGGCTACTAGGAAGAGTGCGTTCTGCGATGTGTCAAGCAGAACTTTGGATAGTTGGAGAATTCCAGATCCATCATTAGCCGGACGGTCGCCTCAGTGTTTCCGACAGCCAACTCCCGCAAGCGGTCCCGGGTGAGCCAGTCGTCAGGTATGGGTATATGTGTATACCCCGGAGACATAGATGGGCGACCACCTGTGCCAGGCATTTTGTGAACCCTATGGGGGGCGACTTCAATCCGAAAGGTAGGGCCTTGAACTGGTAGTGCAGAAACTTTCAACGTTTGTTAATGGAGACGTGGAAATAGGCGTCCTCCAGGTGCAGCGACGTCAAGAGGTCTCCTTCCCCCAGTTGGACGAGCACGTGCTACAAAGTAATCGACCTGAACCTTACTTGTTGAGACGTCTAAGGTTTAGGATGGGCCTCCAGCCATGTCTTCTTTCTGACCAGAAAGTATCTGGAATAGACTCCGGAGCCCTGGAATCGTTGGGGAACAAGCTTTATCGCCCCTTTCTACAGCATGGCCAGTACCTCTTCCAGGAGCTGAGGGATGTGCTGCTCCTGACAGGACACCTGCTTCGAAACACCAGATTGCGACCCTGGGCGAGCGCATCCAATACCCATCTGTCGGTGGTGTCGATCTTCCACTCGTTGACGAACCTCATCAGCCGGCCACCCACCAGGTTGCACGCGTGCCCCGACGTCCCGGCCGGTTCAGGCTTGTTTTCGGGGCTAGCATCCTGCCCTGCGGGCGACGGCAACGTTGTTCTCTGCGACTGTAGGCCTGGGAATGGCCTCTGTAGGCTTCCTGGGTCGTGGTCTGGAAGGCGGACGGTAGAAAGAGGAGAAACCTTTGGAAGATCTGCTCGACTTGCCCCTGGAGGGGCGAAAAGTAGATCGCTGCTGTTGGAGAGGGCCCAAGCACCGGGCCATCTGTGTCTGCCTTGATGGCCTGGAGGGACTCGATGACTTTCCAAAACAAGTTCTCTCTATCTAAGGGTATGTCCAACACCTTCGCCTGGACTTCCTGACAGAAATTCGTGGCCTTCATCCAGCCTAGTCGACAAAGGCGGACACCATTCCCCCATCTTCCAGAACCCTGTGTGGGTGACGTCCAACGACACTAATGGTGTGATCAGACGTAATTTCTCCCACCTGGAAAAGAGCGATAGCCTCCATCTTCTTATCGTCAGGGAGGAACTCCAGAAAAGGGCCCAGCTTGTACCACAGCTCCCTGTCGTACCTGGCTAGGATCGCCAGTGTGTTGGCTGCCTCTACAGTGGACGCTGCAGTGTAAATCACCTTCCTTCCCATGGCATCCAACTTCTTCCCCTCACTGTCCGGAGGGACCAAAGACGACGGGTTAGCAGACTGTTTCCTCACGGCCGCAGATACCACCGAATCCGGCGATGGTTGCGACCTTATGCACTTAGGTGCAGAGTCCGGCACCCGGTACTACTTCTCCAGCCTATCCCGTTTGGCTGGAGCCATGCAAGGGTTCTTCATGAGGGCCAAGCCCTCTTCCTACACGTCGTCCAGAAGGGGCACCGCCATGATTGTCTTCTTCTGGCCTAGCGCCTCTAGTACAAGAAACCCTCCTTCCTGGTTTCTTGAAGCACAAGCTGAAAAAGCTTGCAGGCTATAGCGATCATGGAGTGGAACGACCCAACCTCGTCCGGTGGGGATGCTCTAAGTGGCGCATCCAAATGCAAAGACTCGCCGCCCGCTGCGACAATATCCTTGTCATCGTCGTGGCCGTACCAGTTCCCGTGTCTGCTGGGGGAGAAGGGGCCCAACGCGGATGCAGAGACTGAAATGAGTGTGTCTGATGACTCTTCCTCTTCTTTCAGGGACCACTGGAACCGGATCCGGTGGCATCCTCTTCTGGATCTCTGACGCCAAGGTGTGAAGTGTGGACAGAACGTCCAGAGAGAGATCTCTAGGCTGAGCTGGCAGCATCGGAAAACTAGGCCCGCGCCGTCGTCTCCATCGTTGTCCCAATCATCCTCCTCTTCCACGTCCTCATGCATTGTGTGCAAGGACTCCTGGTTCTCATCTGTGGAAGAGACCTTCATGGCTTGAGCCACGGCCTGGGCGGGCTGTTGCGGGGCCTCCTCTCCCCCAGCCCCTGTTCCCCCTGTCAAGCTTGAACCAGGGCCTGAGCCAGTTTCCCTCCTTCTGGCGTGCCAGCAGACTTTGCCAAAGTCACTGCGGCTGTGTCGCGCATAGGGCGCAAGGATACCTTCTGTGCTGCGGGGCTATTTTCACAGGGTCAGCTCCCTTAGCCGTCGTGAGAGCAGCTGCCACAAACTCTATCGTCGACGAAGTCTTAGCCTGCGCCGATTGTGCCTGCTTAGGTTGTTCGCGTCCTGCTCCGTCCGCGGCTTCGCAGACTTCTACCGCAGTTTAACCGGGGTAGATGATTTCCTTTTTGAGGAGGAGCTAAATTGCCGGCTGTCCATGGAGGAGGAGGGTGATATCGATCGGGCCCTATCGACCTTAGGACCCATTTCCATGGCAACCCCAGTGGACTCGAACTTGCAGTACTTGGCCTTGTCTTGGACTCATGTGAATGAGGCACCCTCAAAGGATTTAGAAGACAGCTCCTCGGATCGGCCGGTCATGGGTGAGGCATGACCCTGCTCGGGGCAGAGACCTTCGCGTTAAGCCACACCGACAGTCTACTGTGCCTGTCTCTCGTCTTCTTGGAGAACCCGAGGCATATCTCGCACTCCACTTCCTTATGGTCTGGGTGTAGGCAGAAGAGACATGGTCTTCCACAAATACATTCCTAAACCGGCACTTGGTGCAGGGAATGAAGAGGGACCTTCCCTCCTTCTCCTCTGTCAGGGCACGAAGTAGGCCCGATGGCCTTCTGGAAACTTCGACGATCCTCACCCTTTAGAGGTGCTGAAAGTCACAGACACCGGATCCCTGCTGTCGGCAGATGGGGAAAAGAGCAGACAGGCTCTTTTTAGAACAAAAATCAAAGCTTTTTCCATCGAAAACATGAAAAAACATAAAAGTAGCACGAAGATCAAACTCGAGTAATCCCAACACTGAAGCGTGCATGTCATTGGATGGGGCAGTATGCCCCAGAGGACGGTGATTTGTTTAAAGGAGAAATACAGTTTGAAAGTGAAACTGTTTTTTCTTTTACCGAGGATTCCCAACCAAATGACGGGAATTTTCAAGAGCATGCAAATTCATGCTATACCCCATGCTGGAAAAGAAAAAGATTATAACAGTTGGATTAGGGGCCATAAGAAGGAAATGATCAGGAGAGATGCTCAAAAGACACAGAGCAATAGAACAAAAAAACATATCGGAAACCTGGTCTATTATCAACTCAACAGGAACATCCAAACTACTACCATTAATAAAAACGCAGTGACAGAAAACGTTTGGACTATTTTATATTCAGCCTTGTTTGCAGAGAGGCTCAAAATGGAGGCGATTACCTATGAACAACCGGCCTGGATCCTCGACTATGACCAGACTGACTTGGTGATAAGACGCTCTAAACCCTCCAGAGCCCCAGGACCAGATGGTCTTTCAAACATGACAATTAAAAAAAAAAAATAACAACAGAACAGTGGGCTCATGTATTGGACCACATTTCGAACATCATCCTGGAAACCAGACTGCTAACAAATTCATGAAAGGAGGCTAACGTGATCCTGATCTTTAGGAGCGGTGACAGGGGCGACCCAAATTACGATCACCCAATCGCATTACAGGATGTTATGGGGAAACTTTACACCACACTTCTCTTACAAAGACTGGGCAAATTGTCACTGACTGAGGGACGCCAAGATCCATTCCAATATGGCCTCACAAAGGGCCTAGGGACTTCTCCACCGATATTGCTTCTTTCATTACTAATGCACAGAGCCGGAAGATCTACATAGCCATTATCGATCTATCCAAAGGAGGAAAATTAGCAGGAAAAGACTTTGGAATAAGCTACTATCATGGCATTGCCCTACAGACCTGGTTGACCAGCTAAAAGCTCTATATATAGATTCCTCTTGTAGAATCAGACTGAACGCCTCAGGCCTCTTGAGTACTAAGATCCCGATAGGCAGTGGCGTAAAACAAGGATGTCCGCTAGCACCTGCTCTTTTTAACCTTTATATCTCAGATTTGCAGACTTGATGGTTAATGTTAGGTGCTTTCCCCCAGACTTTTCAGGCGACTTCTCTACGTAGATGACTTGGGTCTTCTGGATACCACACCCATAGGCTTGCAGAGACAATAGAATCAACTGAAGGAATACACCACTTTAAATAACATTCAGATGAATATAGGCAAAACAAAGATCCTAGTCCTACAGAAGAGCCAAGGGAAACGGAAGGAACAATTTACTTGGTGACTAGGGTCTGTGAAAATAGAGGTGGTTGATGCCTTCAAATACCTGGGTGACCAGATCTGCAAAAACTCTATGCAAACAAAAACTGCCTTCATGTTAAAGCAAAAAATTAGTGCACTAGCGAGTCAGGCCTTCATCCTGAAGCATAGATGCTGTGGGTTTTCGCTGCAACCTCTAATATAATTCTATAGAGCTAAAGCAGCTCCCGCAGTGACCTATTGTGCGGACTCACTGATCTCCATCCAAAAAAAAAAACCAATGGTCCCTGCTAGAGGGCCTGTTCTGGAAGAGAGTGCTTGGCCTCCCTAAATCTATCCCAGAACAAATCATCAGAAGGGAGTTGGGACTAATTTCCTTGAATGGAGTGGTGGAGTGGAAAGCCTTGACCCTCTTCAGTAAATATTTGTCGGTTTTTCCACCAACGAAGTTTGCATTAATAAAAGCCAAAGTGGACTCTGGGAATAGTATGTTGGGGAGTTTGTGGGACCAGTCCTAGAGACTCCTCATGGTGGAAATGGAGTTAACTTTGGAAAAGTTGTTGTCCAACCCGGGGAAGGTCAAAAAAAAGTTGTGGGAAAGAGATTGGATTATGACCTGTGAATCAGCAAACAAATTTAAATTGTTCCGACACCTGGCAAAAGAAGTAAGATCATTCGGAGAGACACCAGGATCCATTAATACATTTCCAGACCATTACTTTTGGTTCCAACTCATGCATCTCAAATTTAACTTGTATCTTACAATGGAGATTGTTATGGCAAGAGAGGGCAAGAGCTCAGGAATTCCATTGTGTAGGTTTTGCAGAGGGGTACGAGTTTTGGAAAAACCTAGTCCACCTCTGCACCCGGTGTCCAGGCCTAACTGAACTTTGAACATATTTAGCAAAAATTGCGCAAAGTGCCCCTTCACGCTCTACGAGAGATTGGTGGGAAAAACTGCTGAGAGGGGAAAAAAACGCATCGACAATTGCAGTAGTTAAATTCCTAGAAGAATGCCTAGGAAAAAGGACCGCCACAGCTAACCCATAAGGACTGGATGGAAATAAATTACATTTTTAAATTTTAATGAGACAGACCTTTTGCCAAAATGTTTTTGTATTAAACAAATAAAAGAAAAAATATCCTGGTTGAGAACGACCTTGTCCGTCCAAGTGCCCGTGATCTGCAGCCACTGTACATCCAGGAACTCTTGAAGAGCTCTCACCTGGAGCCTGCAGAACGTGACGAGGTGGATGCAGGAGTACATCATGCCCAAAAGCAGGTTGATGGCTTGCAGTATTGCATTATGCGCCTTCGACAGGCGCCGCACCTTACCCAGGACGGCTGTCACCCTCTCCTCCGTGGGGGAAGCCAGGCATGCGACTGTGTTGAGACAGGCGCCCAAGAAGAGAGCGTTCTGAAATGGCTCCACGCAGCACTTCGGATAATTGGTGGAGAATCTGAGTTCCGTGGGAAGGCGAATGGTTTCCGCAGTGTGCTGGACTGCCAGCTTGTGAAAACGGGAGCAGATGAGCCAGTCTTCCAGCTAAGGGTAGACGCCGATCCCCTTGAGGCGTAGGGGTGCCACCACAGGTGACAAACACTTCATGAACACCCTTGGTGCTGACTTCAGGTACAAAAGCAGGGCCTTGAATTGATAGCGTCACCCCTAGACCACGAAACGCAGGAACTTCCGATGCTTTCGATGAATGGGGACGTGAAAGTGAGTGCCCTCCAGATCCAAGTTCACCAGGACATCCCCTTCCTCCAGCTGGACGAGCACGTGCTGCAACATGAACATGCTGAACTTCTGGGATTTCAAGTACTTGTTGAGGTGTCGTATGTCTATGATTGGCCACCACCCTCCTGACTTTTTCCATACCAGAAATTATCTGGAGTACAATCCGGAGCCCCAGGGGTGCCGAGAGTGGGCAATATCAACCCTTTTCTTAGCATGGCCTGAACCTCCTGCAGTAGTTGGGCCATAAGTAGTTCTTGACGTGCCACAGGAGGAATGTTAGGACACCAATGATGGAACACCAAGGCATGCCCCTGACGAAGAACGGCAAGCACCCATTTGTCCGTGGTGATGGTCTTCCACTCGTTGCCAAAATTTGCTAATCCGCCTCCCACTGGGGTGAGCAAGTGGGGGCCCGGATCCATGGCCGGTTCAGGCCTGCTTTGGCATCTGCATCCTGACCTGTGCCCGACGACGATGCTGGCCGCTGCTGCTGTAGGCCTGTGAGCAGCCTCTGTAGGCTTCCTGGGCAATGGTCAGGGGGTTGACGATAGGGGGTGTTATACCACTTGGAGGACCTGCTGGACTTCCCTCTTGAGGAACGAAAGGACGACGACCTCCTCTGCTGCAATGTGCCCAGCGAGCATGCAATCCCCGTATCCGTCTTAACCATCTGGAGAGACTTGTCTACGGTCTTGCCAAATAGATAATCTCTGTGAAAAGGCATGTTCACCACCTTGTACTGAACATCCACCCTGAAGTTATTAGACTTCAGTCAGCCTTGGCGTCAGAGGGACACCCTGTTGCCCATCTGGCAGAACCCGGTATCCGCGATGTCCAGAGGCACTGTATGGCGTGATCCGATGCCACCTCACACTCCTGGAACAGTGCCAGGGCCTCGACCTTCTTGTCTTACCGTAGGAAGTCCAAAAGGTGCCAAGCTGTTACCACAGCCCCATGTCATGGTGGGATAAGATGGCCAGGGTATTAGCGGCCTTGATGGTGGAGGCTGCAGTGAAAATTATATGCTTTCCTACTGCATCAAGCTTTTTCCCCTCCTGGTCCGGAGGCACCATGGCTGAAGATGATGGGCTCGACAAGCGCTCCTGGCAGCGGCAGACACCACAGAGTCCAGAGAAGGCTGTGATCCCGAGCACCTTGGGGCCGAGCCCAGAATCCTGTACTTCTCCAGCCTCTTTCTCTTGGGAGGCGCGGTACTCTGCGTCTTCATCAAGACCAAACCTTCCTCCCAGACATCATTCAGCAGAGGAATTGACTTGACAGTCTTTTGTCTGGACTCCCGGCGTTGGAAGAGGAACCCCTCCTTCCTCGTCTCCTCCGGTACCAAAATGAAGAGGGCTGAGATCATGGCATAAAAGGAACTGACCTCATCTGGTGGCAAAGCCCTGGTCGGCTTCCCGTCAGCCGGTATATGGTCATTTGACTCATCGGTAGGAGTCACAGTAGTGTCTGTATCCGTACCGGTACCCGTGTGGAGGGGCTCCTCCACCACAGGGGGTAAAGGCTGATGCAGCGGTGGTGTCAGCTGAGATTTCGGGCCAGTCGGGTCCTATCACACTTTGTAGGAGTGAACGTTCGTCGTGCAAGCGGCATAGTTTTCTGTGCCCTCTCCTATGTTCAAGGCGGTTTCCATGGCGGCTCAGCAAATACCAGAACGCTCTGCCAGATTACATCTGCATCGTTTGCGTCCCCATTGTCTGGGTAACTTGACATACAGTGGTATGTCATCGCGTATCGCCATGGTTTTTAAAAGGGGAAGGACGCTAAATGCTGGCGCTTCTAATTGAAGTTAGTACGCTCGCGGTTCATCCTTGTTTTCTCGTATTCTGTTGACTTCCTTATTTGACCCCGGCTTAGTTCCTGACTATTCTCTTTGGATATCCATTACACAGTACCGTATCTTTCTGTTCTGAATTTACTTGAACCCGCTTCTGTGTTACTGGACTTGCTTTGGATTACACTTTAAGCCTATGTTTCTTCCGCCTGCTTGTTGTCAGATCTATGCCTCGTCTTATAGATTGAGATTGGATTTTCCACTCATTTGTTCTACTCCTGGAAACTGTTCATTTGGCGCTATACCAACGGGGGATTGCCAAGTATTGGATTCATTTAGTGAGTTGTCTGGAGTTACATTTTGCACTGGACTTCCTTGAACACTATGCAGTAATCACCACAACGTGTTTCCATTAGTCGTGAGTGCATCCTCGTTTTTCGCCCGGGGGCAGGTCCATACTAACTCACTAACATCCTGTACAGCTCGCTTCCAGGCTTCACTTAAACTCCTAAGCTTCTGGGCTCATCGTGTCAACCAGGGTAGGTCCTGTTCCTCACATCATCCTAATTTTGGTACCCCTTAATTCCACCCTCCACATCTACCCTTCATATCCTCCTGAACTAGATACTGAGCTCTTTCACCAGACATCCTTCTGCATCATATTCAAACCCTGGACCAGGATTCCCCAGGTTAGTCCTCTTAGTATCTCATTCAGTATACCTTCTTTCAGAATACGTGCTTACCCCATCTTTTCTTTTTTCCCACAGCCCGGCATATACCTGGAGGCATTTGCCCTTTCATGTGAGACTCAGCATTGCCTGTCCAATAGAAACAGACAGGGCAGAGTTTCAAAGGAAAGGTTTCCCTCGTTTGAGGAGACCCTCAATTGAGGGTTCATGAAGTTGTCAGGTCAGAATTTCGGTCACGCCACACAGGACTATATGAGATCCTTGCCTGCTGCCTTGGGAGTATGTGACGGTCCTTGCCCTCTGCCTTGTAAGTACATAACAGGTCCCTGGACTTATGATTTGGCCTGGAAGGGCTCCTGGTCGGTGGCCTTGTGGGACTCTGGGATTGAACAGGCATAGGATTAGCAGGCAGTCTTTGTTGTATCTCTGATACCAAAGTATGCAGGGTTGAAAGGATGTCCAACGACATGTCCCAGGGTGCTGGCTGAGTCGTGAAGCACCTCCTTGGGCTAGATGGTGATCCAGGTTCGCCCTGCAGAGACCCATCCTCGGACACTGTTCAATGGCTGCTTTCGTGGTCTGAGTAGTAGTCCTCAGTCAAGTTGTCATTGTCAGAGCTTGTGTAGATGTGCACAGGCTCCTTCGGAGAGTCCCTTGGCATTGTTGGGGACACACTGCTCTGGCTGGCGGGAAGTTCTGTGGGCGTTTGCCACTTCTTTGCCTTACCAGACTTCGGGAGTGAGGCCACGATGGGTAACACCACTTTCACAGGGGCATCAGCGTATGTCATTGGCGCCAATGCCGTAGCAGCTGTATACCCTGGAGGCAAGGCCACTAGTGGGATTGTTGTTGTCGTGATCATAGAGATCACCGTTGTTGCCAGGCCCCCTTTTGACTAAGTTGTGATGGTCGTTGACGGGATCGTTGACGAAGTGGATGCTGGTGCACTCGCAGATGGGATCGTCAACAGGGTTGTGGTCTTGGTTACGGACGGTATGGTCGATAGGGGGAGAGAGGTGCCACCCAAAGACTTCTCCTTTGTAATCGCTGCTTTGATGGGGTCAAGGACTTCCTCTTGAAAGGAACACCCCTAACTGGCAGGCTTGATGTGGACGTAGATGGCGACAGTGTACATGTCCTTAACGAACTGGGACCTGCAGCTGCGGTGAACACAGCGGGATCAATAACGTGGTGCTTAGCCTTCTTTTGGACCGCTAGGGAAAGGGCATCCTCAGAGGACCTCGGCCTCTTCTCAGAGGGAGTTCGCTCATGGGACCGGCCGGTCCTGGATGAGGCATGACCGTGCCCGGAGGCCACGTCAGAGGCTTTCCCCAATTGCTGTAACAGTCCTTTTTTGTCTTCTTTGAAAAACCACGGCATCTTGCATTCCTCTTCATTGTGGTCCGGATGCAGGCAATACAAGCACTTGTGGTGTCGATCCTCACATATCTTGCAGAGACTCCTTTTCTCCTCAGACATGATGGAAGGCACGAAGTAGGTCCAAACCTGGGACTTTCGAGAACTTTGAAGAGAAGTTCCACAATGAAAGCTGATCTTCACCAAAAAACAGGTAACCGCTGCCAATATTTTTCAACCGACGGTCGAACGATGGAACAAAGAAGAGTAAGATGAGAGGACAGCCCAACACTGAATCCTGCGGTAAAAATTTGAAGATGGCCACCAGGGGTCGAACTTACGGTGACGACTGTCATTGTATGGGGGCAGTGCGACCCAAAGGACAGTGATGGGTTTAGAGGACAAATACAGTTTTCATGCTAAATTTACTTTTTTACCGAGGAATCCCTGCCCGACGACGGGGACTATTCACAAGCATGTGAATCCATGCCAGACCCCATGCTCGTGAACTGGAGCTTTTTAAGTTGGTGTTGTGCGAGACTTCTGAAAATATTTATGGAGAAGCCCAGCCTTTGCAGCAGCAACCATGTGTCTTCGAGGTGAGATGAAACCTGCTCCGACAACTTTCCGCAGCCAGTCGTCCAGGTTTGAGAACACAAACACCGGATCTCCAAAGATACGCCACCATCACTGCCATGAGCTTGGTAAAGACACGCTGTGCGGAGGTCAACCCAAAGGGGAGCACCTTTAATTGGTAGTGCCTGTCCCCTATGAGGAATCTGAGGAATCTCCTGTGCCTCTGATGGATGGGCACGTGGAAATATGCATACTGCAGATCTAACGACACCACCCAGTCCCATAGGGGTGGTCTGTCTGGGGGTCTTCGCAAGAAGGTTTGACAGTGCACCCATTGGACGAGCTGCAATGCCCAGGCATCCAAGGTTCTCTTTCGCCACTGGGACAAGTGCTCGCCAAGCCTCCCTCCATCCAGGGAAACTTGGGGGGAGACCTCAAAGCGGCTGTGTGGCCGGTGTCGGCCCCCGCCACAGCTGCTGTCTGCTGGCTCCTAGAGACCTGTGTGCCCCTTTTGAACACAGGAAATGCCTCTGCCCCTATCTGGCTTCCTCTCAAAGGGAACAAACCATGGAAAGCCTCGTCCTCTGGAGGAGAAAGTAAAAGATGATTTAGGTGGTTGTTGGACAGCCAGTCTTACCAACTCCGCAGCCAACTTAAGAGTCCTTGAATTTTTTTAACAACTCATTGGCCCCTAGGGCCGCACAGATGCTTGCCAACAAAGGCAATGTCAAGCACTTTGATTGAATATTGGGGGAAAAGCCTGAATGTGCATTACAGTTGCTGACCCCAATGCCTTACTCAGATAATCTGCAACGTCCAGGCCAGATTTCAGGCATTTGCAGGCTACCTTCTAGCCATCCTCTTTCGGTAATGTGTTCTACCGCCACCTCTATTGTCCTCCAAAGGCCGTGGCCAAAGTGCACGTAGCGTTCAAAGCTTTGAGAGCCATGCTACTGGACGAAAAAAACGTTTTGGCTAAGGCGTCCTATTTTTTCTGACTCCCTATCTGTCGGCTAGTTGGAGGGTGATGTAGACAGCCGCATATTGACTGTGGCTGCCTGGACCACTAATTCCTCAAGTGTAGGATGAGTCGAAAAGTAGGGGGCAGGGGGATATCCCCGCACAGGTTTATACTTCTTCATCAATTCTGAATCCAACAGGGTCTTTGTCACACTGAGGCGATGGGGTCTGCAATTGCTGCATTGAATTGCATTGCCCTCTCAGTAGGTGGGCCCCTATCAAGGATATCCGTGAGCTCGTAGGCTGACAGTGGTTTCGCCGGAGCACACAAGCAAAGGGCATCCACCACCCTGTCCACCATTGTACTATATTGAGCATTTGGATGGGCATGCTGTGTCTCCAGGATCAGAGAGGTATCCAAGCTACTGGCGTCCTGCAGACCTTCAGCCAAGGCAATGAGGTAGGCAAAAATGTCATCTCTGCCTGACCTTCCGGATGCTGGCTGTAACAAATGATATTCGGGACACGGGGACAAACGACTTCTCCAAGATGGATGCTGGGATAGACATTGATGCCAACGGCATCAAGATGGTTGGCGCCGACTGCAGCTTGGAAGGCATCGTCGGCTCAGCGACTGTCAGAGCCAGGCACGAGGGCACACAACTTGACTCTGACGCCGGTAACAACGGGCGTAACTGGGACTTCCCTGGCCTGCTGCACCGAGGATTGCCGAGCACCTGCACTGGCTGCCTTGATCATCTGGAACATCTGCTCCTTAAAGGCTTCCCATTCGGCCCTCAACCTACTCGCGTCGGCTTGGGACCTACTTTGCTTCTCAGCAGAATCTAAGTCATGCCAGTGTTGATGACGCCGCTTCTGTTTGGGAGAAGAGGACGAAGACCAGTGGCTTCTGGAGTGTGGCCTCTTCTTAGTCTTCTTACGATGCCTGTCCTCTTTCTCTGGAGTGGGGTCCTCCGTCTCCAGTTCAGTCGGTCGATCGAGTAGTCGACTGGTGGGCGCTTCAATTTCAGTTTTGCTGCCCGCTCCCATAATGACTTCGGGTTCATGTTCTGACATGACCCACAATCTTCAGTGATGTGATCGGCGCCAAGGCACCACAACACAGATATTGTGTGGGACGATCAGACATTTTGGAGTTGCAATTGTGCACCTCTTAAAACCTGACGGTTTGAGAGCAGACATGTTCGCAAAATGTTGAATTCATAACAATTCACAAAAACGTAGTGAACATTTTTCCCACAAGAGCCGTTCCTCAAGCAGCATGCTGAGTGTGCGAAAAAAAAAAATTAATGGAGTTACAGGGGCATAGTGACGCAATATATGTACGATGACCGATGTCACGTCGGGAGTTGACGACTGCTGCAACGAGTCAAGATGGATCGACGGCCGAGTCGAGGTGCAGTACCCCCCCTGTGTAAAGGTTTTCCAAGCAGCTGACGCTGGAAGGGATATCTATCTGATGAGGAATCTGCGGGAGAAAGCAATGCATTGAAGAGCAGCCTGCTGAGGACCAGAGGACGACTATTTCAGTCAAGTATTGGTTCCAGCAAAGTCCCATTCAAGCCCTGCTCCTCTTTACAGATCTCCAGAAGGCCCTCGTAAGTGCACCGAGCACTGGACTGCAGGGAACAACCTGCCCCGACTCCTGTTCAAGGATCTGGGCCCACAGAGCCTTCAGAAATGTCCCTGGTCTATCCAGTGGACTGGCCAGCTCTCTCCTGGGTTACCCACGCTGCACTGGTTGTCATTTTGGGTTGAGCCTTGGAACTCTGCAGATCATCAAATTGTGGGACAAGACGCCTTCTCCTCTGCAGTTTCTGCCTTCCTGACCAAGAAGCTGCGCAGGGGTATGTTTCTTTGTTCTCACCATAAGGATAGTCTGTCGCCGCCTGATCGTGGCCACTACTACTGCAACAGTCCATTTACTCATCATGCAGTTCCTTTAAGGACACCTGCTCTGTGGAGGTCCTTATCCTGTCGTGCCATGGATGTCCATCTGCCCAGTCTCCACTACCATCTCTTCAGAGCCCGAAACCGCTGACTAACTGGACCCAATCCTGATGCCGAAAGTGACCTCTGCACCCATTGCCCTTGGACCTCGGCTGGACAGACTGGATCTGCAGCTGCACCTTTGAAGAAGTGGGCCCAGTGGATTCAGGAAACCCTCCAGTGGGTTTTGAAGAAATCAGAGTAATGGTGGGCGAGTTTGCATACCTATTCTTACTCCACTCCCGCCATAGGGTTGTATGGGCATAAAGTCCTTACCCTACACCTCTCCCATGCCTAGGTGGTGTTGTGATCAAGAATCCCCCACTCGCTACCCTGGAGTGGTGGGATTGGGAAGGGGTGGCAGGTGTTTGCAGGCAGCACTCACAGACAAAAGTGCTGCTTTTACCAATTTGCAGGATCTGGCAAATGTCAGAAGGACCATAGCAAATATGCCATACAGATATTTAGGGTAGAAGAGGCGGTGCCTTTAGTGAGAGTTGTAGGAGCGTGGGATGCAGACCAAAGTTCCAAGATGACAGACATATATTGTAACCTCGGCTAGTGAAGCTCCCGGTCAGCCCTAACTAACCCACATCAGTTGGGTTATCAGTAGTTCGGGATGAACATAAACAACCACAGGGGAGACACAGCTGATCCTAGTCGGAAAATGCTATGACCCAGCATGAACGTCACCATCTATAAAAGGAGGACACAGCAGAGTGCGGGTGTTGAGTTGGTGCGTGGAGCTGCAGCTGCAGAGAAGACTGGTGTAGCAGTGAGGAGGTGGACAGAAGTGAAAGGAGCGGGAGTAGGAGAGGGGGTGAGGCGATAACAAGGGGAAGGAAAGGAGGGGGAGAACAGAGGGGAGCATAGGAGGTTGAAAGACAAGAGACGGGTGCCAGGGTTATGGAGAGGATGACGAGAGTGGAGGAGGGTGGAAAGAAGCAGGAGTGGCGAGGAGAGAGAAGAGAGGAAAAGAAGGCAGGAGGAGGAAGACAGAGGATGGAGTACAGGGGGTGAAGGGCAGATAGAGGGGACACAGATTGGGTGAAAGGAAGAAAGAAGATGGATGAGATGAGAGGAGGAAGGCGACAGGAAAGGACAAAGAGCTGGAAGTATTTGTATTTTATTTAATTTATACAGCGTAGTAGGAGAGGGAGGAGAGCGAGAGACATCTCTACAACCCCGAAGTATTTAGCAAGACCTTACAGTGGTGGTGAGGCCCAAGATTACAGTCAAAGATCTACAAGGCCCACCAGGTGAGGTTACTCATTGCCACCAGGGGGGGGTATGAGGTTGAGCGGTGAAGCATGACAACCCCTGGGGTCTTAGTATGTGAACAATTGCCTATCCCATGTCAGAGGATCTAAGCATACCTGGTAGGGGAACCTAGCAAGAGTCCAGGAGGACAAATGCCAGATAATCAAGAGAGACACAATGAAGGCCAAAAAAGAAGTGCATGAGAGCATATATTACAGAGACCGTGATTAACTGTTTGCCGCAAAGACAGCAGACCTGAACTGATGAGAGAGGGAAGGACCGAGGATCCCGGTCCTATAAGGCTGCCTGACTGATTTGTGAAAACCCCAAAACCACCACCTCCAGTGGCTCTGTAAAAATGTAATCCCTGTTCTATTTGATACAAAATGTACATTGCCACGAATTTTGCGGAATGATGGTTTTATATATTGTTGCCTAGCACTTGCGTTTCTGCTATTACTTAATGAACCACTGGTCTGTTCAGCAGTTGAAAAATTTCAGTATTTGGCAATTAAAATGCTGTTTTATTTGGTATTTTGTTATATTATTTAGTGAGAGCAAATTCAACCAATGAAATGCACCCTTTTTTAAATAAGCAACAGTGTAACTGTTTTTAACCTTGACAGAAATTGTGCATTTCTGAAAATAAAGTATTAATTTATTGATAGATACAAAATACAATAAAAGGAAAAAGTGTACTTGTAAATGGTTTTGAGCTGTCTGTTAAGTCTTCACTTACGACACATTAACAACAAAGACTTGCTCCCAATAGAAGGTGCCCAGTAATATACAGAGAAAAACACCATAACAGAATGTTTGAGGTAAATATAAGCTGAAAAGCCTGTGAAAGAGTACAGAGATCCTGTCTTCATATTCGGAAAAAGTAAAGTAACAGAGTCACAAACAATCATGCAGATCACGAGATGTCCCTTATTAAATACCCCCCCCCCCCCCAACAACCGACCTGAGACAATTTTGTCACTTTTGGCAATGTTAGATATGAGGTAAAGAGGTGATTTGAAAACAAAACTAACATGATTTTTGGAGGTGAATTGTATTTATTGTGGAAAAAAGTTAAACAAAAAAACCTAGATAGGCTTTTAAAATCGTAAATGAACATGAAAAAGAGTTTTCTCCCAGGAAAAGTGTTTTGCTATCCTGCAAAAAGGCATTGACATTCAACTCTTATGAATGTTAAAGATCACATGATGTCAAGTACCACTGGCCATCCCCCAACACTTGTGCTATGCCAGAAGAGGTTTAAGAAGGGGGGGCATGGGTCCTTGAGGGCTGCACAGCTGACCATTTCCTGTAAAGATTCATGGTAAATCCAACAAGTAGGAAGTGTGTGCTCATTTTAGTGATGTTCCCAAAACGAGTATGAGTCAGAGACAGCACCTACACATGGCACTCACTACTGAAAGTTGGAGGGGTGTACATCTCCTAAGCCCCACTCCATGGAATAACTTTGGATAGATAGGAGGCTGATATGCAAACATTACACAGTACTAGATCCAGCATGGCACAGTCATGTATGGAATAAAGGATCCCCACCCCACCAGCCATTAGGGCATGTCAGCTTCTTCAATGACCTATGCCCACAGAAGGATACATCTCACCATACCTGGAATTTGTATCCTTCCCTGCAGATGCAGCAAGTGAGCCCTGGCTCCTCAATCAGCTCCTCCATCTGCTTCAAGAGTGTCGTCTTTGTCACCACCTGACCTTTTTCATTGGTCTTGGAGAAAAGGCAGAACACCAGTTAGACAGACAGGCAGGCAGGCAGGCACACACACACACACATATATTTGCGGGTATGACATGGGGTACACTGGTAAGTGTCGCTGAATACAAGAATGCAATTGACATGGGAAACACCAGAGCATATGAAGTTAATCTTTGGGGTCAGGGGTATATAATAATGGTTAAGAGAAGAGATGGGCAAGATTGAGAGGAGGAAGGAGGAGAAAAAGAAGCAGAAAACATGTGCTAGACTACAAGGGATGAATACAAGCAAGGGACCAAAACAATTTTTTACAGAGAAGACAATGGGAGCAAGGGGGAGATTAACATGTAAAAGGAGAGCAAGGCAGCCAGGAGCAGAGAGCTATTATGTTCCCAAAAGAAGGTTCAAGTTACTTCCCTGTAACTATTGTTCTCCAGCATGGGTCTGGCATGGATTCACATACTCATGAATATTCCCAGTCAACAGGCTGGGAATCCTCAGTAAAAGAAAAAAAAAGTTTCACTTTCAATTTAAAACTTTATTTCTCCTCTAAACCAATCATTGTACTCTAGGACATACTGCCCCATCCAATGACATGGGGGGCCAAATTCAGATTTGGTAAGCACAAAGTGGAAGTATGAACCAAGAAGAGCCAAAGAGGGGAAGGAACAAGTTACTTACCTGTAACTGTTCTCCAGCATGGGTCTGGCATGGATTCACATGCTCATGAATATTCCCCGTCGTCAGGCTGGGAATCCTCGGTAAAGAAAAAAACCAGTATCAGTTTCGTTTCTGATCTATCTTTCGTAGTAGTAACCAATCACTGGTCTCTGCGTCATACTGACCACAGCCAATGACTGCCCTCTACCTAAGCACCGCCTCTGGCAGCCATCTTCAGATTTGGAAGCACGTGAAGTGGCAGTATGACCAAGTGAAGAGCCGCAGAGGGGTAGGCGGGAGGGTTCGCATGTGAATCCATGCCAGACCCATGCTGGAGAACAACAGTTACAGGTAAGTAACTTGTTCCTTCTCCAGCATGGGGTCTGGCATGGATTCACATGCTCATGAATAAAGAATACAAAGCAGTACACACATGCACAACCACGGGAGGTGGCAAAGGCTCAACATTAAGCATTACATCAAACTCAACATTAAGCATCTTACCTCCTCACCAGGCTCACCTCAGGCGAACAGGTTGCGCAGCACTGCTTGGCCGACCCTGGACTCCTCCCTGGAATCCCGATCGACGCAGTAGAATTTCGTGAAGGTGTGCGTCGACCTCCACGTAGCAGCCCTGCAGATGTCCAGCAGGGGCACACCAGAAAGGAACGCCGTGGTAGCTGCGATCGCTCTGGTGGAATGGGCTCTCGGACGGCCAGGCAGCGGTCGGTTTGCCAACCGATGACAGTACATGATACAGCCGGAGAGCCATCTGGAAATGGAAGCCTTCGAGAGAGCCTTCCCCTGATTGACAGGTCCAAAGTTCACAAAGAGTTGTGACGTCTTCCGAAAACACTTTGTGCGGTCCACGTAGAACTTCAGCGCTCTAGCCACATCCAGCGAGTGCAAAGTCCTCTCAGCCGGCGACGAAGGCGACGGGAAGAACACAGGCAACACCAAGGGTTCGTTGAGATGGATGTCCGACAGTACCTTGGGCATGAAGGAGGGGTGCGTCCTGAGCACTACCCTCGTGTCGTGAAAAGTCAAGTACGGGGCCTTGCAGGAAAGGGCCTGAATCTCTCCCACCCGTCGTGCGGAGGTGATGGCCACAAGAAACGCTGTTTTCCACGACAGAAACTTCAACGGGGCCGAGTGCAGAGGCTCGAACGGAGGTCCCATGAGCTTGGTCAGCACCACGTTGAGCTCCCACGCCGGGGCCGGAGCGTTCACCGGCGGGAACGGTCTGAACAGTCCCTTCATGAACTCTTTCACCAGACGATGAGACCACAAGGACGTCCGCCCCGTGGTTCTGGTGTATCGGGAGATCGCAGCAAGATGAATCTTGATGGACGCGTGTGCCAGTCCAGCTTTGGCCAGCGTCAGCAGGTACGGCAGTACCTGGGGAGCCGTAATCCGTAGAGGGTTAATCTTCTGTGCGTGGCACCAGACAGAGAACCTCTTCCATTTGTGTCCGTAGCATTTAAGAGTCGAGGACGGCCTGGCCTTTGCAAGAACCTCTCTGCAGTCGGCCGGTATGTCGTATCCTCCAAACTCTAGCGCTGCAGGAGCCAGGCCTGCAAGTTCAGCGATTTCGGGTCGTGGTGGAGGATGGCGCCTCCTTCCCTGGAGAGTAGATCCGCGTCCACCGGCAGCTTGATTGGCGGGGACGTTGACAAGTCCAGAAGGTCCGGGAACCATATCTGCCTCGGCCACGCAGGTGCGACGAGGATCATCCTGCACCGTGACCTCTTGAGCTGGTTGACGAGCCGGATTAGCAGTGGCAAAGGAGGGAACGCCTAGAGGAACAAGCCCTCCCAGGGGAACGAGAAAGCGTCGCCCATGCTCCTCGCCTGGGGAAACCTGCTGGCGAACCTCCGGCAATTGGAGTTCGTCGCCGTCGCGAACAGGTCGATCTGGGGTGTGCCCCACCGTCGGAAGAGGCGATCCACTAGATCCTGCCGTAGTTCCCACTCGTGGCACGAGCGCAGCTCCCTGCTGAGTGAGTCGGCGATGGTGTTTTTTATCCCTGCCAGATGAAACGGCACCAGAAACATCCTTTGGGCGACGGCCCAATGCCACAGGTCCTGCGCCTCCCTGGACAGTGCTGGGGACCTGGTTCCGCCCTGTTTCCTGATGTAAAACATGGTGGTGGTGTTGTCGGTGAAGATTCTCACCACCTTGCCCTTGAGGGACGGAAGGAAGGACCTGAGGGCCCAGAACACTGCACGGAGCTCCAGGACGTTGATATGGAGGGACTTCTCCGTCGGGAGCCAAAGGCCTCTCGCGTGCAGATTTTCGGTGTGCGCTCCCCACCCTTCCAGGGAGGCATCCGTGGTCACTGTCTCCTGGTGGTCTGGGGTCTGGAAGTCCATGCCCGCCGTCAGATGCGCGCGGGTGCCCCACCACCGGACCGCTCGGCGGAAACTCTCGTCGAGTGTGATCCTCTCCTCGAAGCCGCCTGTCGTTTGGATCCAGCGCGCGTCCAGGAACTCCTGCAACGGGCGCATCCGGAGCCTGCACATGGGAATGAGGTAGATGCAAGAAGACATCATTCCGAGGAGGGACTTGATGGACCTCACCTTGGCCGCGTCGGAAGCCAACATCCGCTGTACCTTGCCCAGGATGGACCTGGTCCTTTCCTCCGACGGGGAGGCCAGAAGGGACACTGTGTCGAGCTTCGCTCCCAGAAACAGTGCGTTTTGCGCGGGTACCAGGTGGGACTTGGCGTAGTTCACAGAGAATCCCAGGTCCGTGAGAAGTTGGACGGTCCTTGCCGTGTGCTCCACGGCGAGCTCCCTCGTCTTGGCTCGGATGAGCCAGTCGTCCAGGTAGGGGTAGAGGTGGATCCCCTCGCGGCGCAGCTGCGCCGCCACCGGTGCAAGGCACTTGGTGAATACCCTGGGTGCCGACCGTAGTCCGAAGGGGAGGGCTTTGAACTGGTAGTGACGCCCTTGGACCACAAACCTGAGGAATTTTCAGTGCCCCTTTAGGATGGGAATATGGAAGTAGGCATCCTCCAAATCCAACGACGACAGGAAGTCTCCTTCCTCCAGCTGACCCAGGACGTGCTGGAGGGTGACCATCCGGAACTTCTGCGACTTGATGAACTTGTTCAGACGTCGCAGGTCTAGGATGGGGCGCCATCCTCCCGTCTTCTTCTTCACGAGGAAGTATCTCGAGTAAACTCCGGAGCCCCGAAGCCTCTTTGGGACGAGTTCGATGGCGCCCTTCCTGAGCATCGCCCTTACCTCCAGGAGAAGCTGAGGGACGTGAAGCTCTTTCCTGGCCACGGGGGGGACGCGCGGGCACCTTCTTTGAAACTCGAGCGCGTGGCCCCGGGCTAAGGCGTCCAGCACCCAACTGTCGGTGGAGATGGACTCCCACACGCTGACGAAGCTCGCCAGCCGGCCTCCCACCGGGGTGCATCGGTGGGGGACCGACCCCACGGCCGGTTCAATCCTGTTTCGACGAGGCTTTGCCGCCTTGACCTCCTTGGCGACGACGGCGGGGTCCGCCAGACTTGCCTCGTCCTCTGTAGGCCTCCTGAGACGACGAGCGGGCCGCTTGACGGTAGGTGGAGAAACCGCCGCCGGAACCTTTGGAGGAGCCCTTGCCTCCGCTGCTCCGAAAGGGCGTCCGTCGTTGCTGCAGAACCCCAAGGGCCCGGGCCGTCTCAGTGTCCGCTTTAATGGCCTGAAGGGAATCGTCCACTGTTTTCCCAAACAGGTTGTTCCCATCGAACGGCATGTCCAGGACTCTGGTCTGTACGTCTTGACGGAAGTCTGTTGCCTTGAGCCATCCACGCCGCCTAAGGCACACGCCGTTGCCCAACTGGCGAAACCCAGTGTCGGCGATGTCCGTCGCAATAGTGATGGCGTGGTCCGACGCCACCTCACCTTCCTGTAGGATCTCCAGGGCATCTGCCCTCTTGTCGTCCGGTAGGAAGTCCAGCAGGGGAGCCAGTTTGTACCCTAGCTCCCTGTCGTAGCGGGCCACGATAGCCAAGGCGTTGGCCGCTTTAATCGTCGTCGCTGCAGACGAGATGACCGTGCGTCCCATAGCGTCCAATTTCTTTCCCTCGCCGTCCGGTGGGGAAGTCTATGTGGAGGCCGCACCCCCCCGCTTTCTTCCTGGCCGCCGCGGAGACGACGGAGTCCGGGGTAGGCTGCGCCCGGAGGCACAGGGGGGCCGCGTCCAGGACCCGGTACTTCTTCTCGTACCGGTCTCTTCTAGCTGGCGTCGTGGAAGGGTTCTTGAGGAGGGCGAGGCCCTCATCCCAAATGTCGTCCAGTAGAGGCACCGCGAGGACGGTCTTCCTCTTGGCCTCGCGCCGTTGATAAAGGAATCCTTCCTTTTTCTTCTCCTCAGGGCAGAGTTGGAAAAGCTCGGATGCCCTGGCGATCATGGAGTGGAACGATCCAATCTCGTCGGGCGGAGAAGCCCTGGTGGGAGGTGACGACCGTAGATCCTCGTATACCTCGTCGTCCATACCCGTCGCTGCCGTGTCAGTCCCCGTATCATCCCCTCGGGTGGACGGGGAGGAGGGCTGGACGGGGCGCGACGGCTGAAAAGGAGGTGGAGGGTGAATCATCCTTTTCTTGGGCGGGGGAACACCAGAAGGTCCTGGTTCAGGATCCCCCGACGGGAGAGGTTCCTCCGTCGGCAACGGTAGTCTCGTCTTTATCTCCGAGCATAAGGACTGTATAGCCAACAAAATGGCCGCCGAGTTGTCTTGCGGCACTGGCATAGGGGAATCCGACGGGCGATCATGAGCCCCGTCGGCACCCTCGCCGATGTCGTCGTCACCTGCGTCGGGATCCATCCCGACGGGCCGGTCTTCTTCCACGCCAAGGCCGTGGCTTAAGACCTCGATCAGCTCTTCCTCTGAGGTTGAAGCCGAATCTACGGCGACGCCCTGCCCCCCCTTTTTCTTCCCCGCCGGGGATTTCACGGGGGTCCTATCGATGGGCACAAAAGAGGACTCCCTCCGAGGTGGCAGGGAGACTTTGAGCCCCGAGGTCGCCACCACTGGTGTAGCCTCCACAGGCTGAGCCAGGGCCGCCGCGACAGTATCGATAGAGGGCTTGGCCGGATGGATTAAGGCCTTCACCACCTTAGGTGCGCTCACCGCCTTATCCTTGAGGGGGGGACACTGCCTCGCTCCCCCTCCGCCTTCGAGCTCGACCGGGGCCTTTCCAGGAGCTTCGCCGGGTGCTCGCCCTTCCTCTTTCCCCACCCAGAGCGTTGGCTCGTGGCTGAAGGTGCCGGGGAGGGTGCGCCCTGCCTGGCGCCCGTAGAGGCCGACCGTTCGGCGCTCCCGGTGCCAGCGGACTCGCGGTGCTTGGCCTTGTGTTTGACCCCCGTCGCCGGGGCGTCCTCAAAGGTCTTAGAAGACCGCTCGGATTTCTTCCTCTTCTTCTCGCCTGACGGGCTCTTCCCTTCCAGCCAGTTGGCGAGACGTTGATGGCGGTCCTTCATGGTCCGCTCCGACATATTGCCGCAAAACGCACAGTCCTTCTCCACGTGCGTCTTGTCCTCATGTAAGCAGTAGAGACAAAGGGAGTGTTCATCCTCAAAGACGTTCTGCAGCTGGCATCCAGGGCAGACCCTGAACAGCTTTCCGGGCGTCGAGCTTCCCTTCTCCTGGGCCATGCCTGGGCCTGAGAAGCTTCTGGAGTCCTCCAAAAGCGTAGCACGACGAAATCTTCACCCTTGAGGGGCGCAGACGAATCCGACACGGGTCCCCGTTGATCGGATGGAGAGTCGGTGGAGCTTGAGGCTCTTTTGACCGAAAAAACGAAGTTTTTGAGAAAAAACGTGAAAAATTAACACTAACGCTCGAGAGCAGTAGCACGAGGATCCCAACACATGAACGTGCGGTAAAAATCTGAAGATGTCTGCCAGAGGCGGTGCTTAGGTAGAGGGCAGTCATTGGCTGTGGTCAGTACGACGCAGAGACCAGTGATTGGTTACTACTACGAAAGACAGATCAGAAACGAAACTGATACTGGTTTTTTTCTTTACCGAGGATTCCCAGCCTGACGACGGGGAATATTCATGAGCATGTGAATCCATGCCAGACCCCATGCTGGAGAATGAGGGATGGTTCGCATGTCAATCCATGCCAGAGAACAATAGTTACAGGTAAGTAACTTAAACCTTCTCCAGCATGGGGCCTTGGCATGGATTCACATGCTCATGAACATCGATTACACAGTAGTACATATACACAACCACGGGAGGTGGCAAGGCTCAACAGAAGCAATAAACACTCACCTGTGGAACAGACTCACCTAAAACAGTTTGCGTAGCACCGCTTGGCCGACTCAGGACTCCTCCCTGGAATCCCTGTCGACACAGTAGAACCTCGTGAAGGTGTGCATGAACCACCACGTAGCAGCCCTGCAGATGTCGAGCAGGGTCACACCAGAGAGAAACGCGGTTGTTGCTGTAAGAGCTCTGGTGGAATGGGCTCTCGGCTGACCTGTCAGTGACCTGCTCGCCAGACGATGACAGTGCATGATGCAGCCAGAGAGCGCCTGGAGATGGAAGCCTTCGACAAGGCCTTCCCCTGATTTACAGGACCAAAGTTGACAAACAACTGAGAAGTCTTCAGACAACTCTTTGTACGTGCCACGTAGAACTTCAAGGAACAAGCAACGTCCAGCGAATGCAAAGCCCATTCCGCCAACTTCAAGGAACAAGCAACGTCCAGCGAATGCAAAGTCCATTCCGCCAGCGATGATAACTGATTCGGCAAGACAACTGATAACACCAAAGGCTTGTTGAGGAGGAATTCCCAAGGCACCTTTGGCATGAACGTAGGGTGTGTACGCAGTACCACCCTCGAAGCGTGGAAGGACAAGTAAGGCTGGTTTCAGGACACGGCCTGAATCTCCTCAACCCTTCGGGCCAAGGTGATAGCCACAAGTAAAGCTATCTTTCACGAGAGAAACTTGAGCGGGACCTGTGAATAGGTCCGAAAGGTACTCCCATGAGCTTAGTTAGCACCACATTGAGCTCCCACACCAGAGGAGGAGCCTTTACTGGAGGGAAAGTCCCATGAGGAACTCCTTGACGAGTCTGAGACCACAGTGAAGGCCTGCTGGGAGACCTAGTGTACCTGGATATGACGGCGAGATGCACCTTGATAGAGGCATGACCATCCCTGCTTTGGCCAAGGAAAGCAAGTATGGCAGCAGTTGAGGGGATGTGACCCGCAGCGGAATAATAGTCAGAGTCCTGCACCACACAGAGAAGCGTTTCCATTTATGCCCATAGCACTTCAACGTTGACGAGGCCCTGGCCATGGCCTGGATGTCTTTACATTTGTCAGGTAGAGCATAAACCCCAAACTCTAAGGCTACAGGAGCCACCCCCTCAGGTTCAGACTATGGATCGTGATGCAGAATCGCTCCCCCCTTTCTTGCGGGAAGGTCCGGGGACAGCGATAGCCTGAAGGACTTGGCCACTGACAGATGCAGTAGTTCTGGATACCAGAATGGTCACAGCCATGCTGGGGCGGCGAGTATCATCCTGCAGTGACACAGAGTATTGATCACACGTAGTAGGAGAGGAAACGTACAGACACTGTCCCTCCCACGAGAACCCGTCCCCCCTGATCATGGGCTGCGGGAACCTGCAGGCAAACCTCTGGCACTTGGTGGTCGCCACTGTTGCGAAGCGATCGATCTAGGGTCGTCCCCATTTGTAAAACAGCAGATCCACCGGGTCCTGGTGAAGCTCCCTGCTGAGTGAGTCCGCAATGGTGTTCGTGACTACCGCCAGGTGAAACGGAATGAGGAACATGCCTTGACGAATTGCCCATTGCCACAAGTCCTGGGCCTCTTTGGAGAGTGCCGGAGACTGCCCCCCCCCGTTTCTGAACATGGTCGTGGTGTTGTCTATGAAGATCCTCACCACCTTGTCGTTCAATGACGGCAAAAAAAACTTGAGGGCCCAGAATATGGCCCAAAGTTCCAGGACGTTGATGTAGGTCCCTTTCCTCTGGTTGCCAGAGGCCTCTGGCGTGCACTGTATGCTGTGGGATCCCTATCTCTCTAGAGAGGCGTCCGTGGTGACCACCTCCTGGTAAGGAGGAAACTGAAAAGGAGCTCCCTGGACGAGATGCTGCCGAACACCTCATCACTGTATCACCCGACGGAACTCTTCGTTTGAAGGAGATATTTTCCGTAAAGTTCCCCACACATCCACCTCGCATCCAGGAACTCCTGGAGAGGTCTCATGCGCAATCTTCAGAGGCAAACAAGGTTAATGCAGGAGGACAACATGCCCAGAAGTGACTTGATGGACTGCACTGTCGCTGCATGGGCAGACGATAAGTGTTGCATCTTTCACCCTCTCCTCCAAGGGAGATGTCACGCACGTCACCGTGTTGAGTCATGCGCCCAGGAATAGAGCATCCTGAGATGGCTTCAAGCAAGACTTTGGATAGTTTATGGAAAATCCCAGCTCTGTCAGCATGATGTAAGGATTGGGCCGTGTGTTCGCTTGCCAGAGATTGTGAGCGGGACACACCAGCCAGCCGTCCAGGTAGCGGTATATGTGGATGTCTTGCAGACGAAGATGCACCTCCATCAGGGCCAGGCACTTCGTAAACACCCTTGTGCCAACTTCAGGCTGAAAGGCAGAGCCTTGAACTGGTAGTGCTGATCCTGAACTATGAATCACAGGAACTTGCAGTGCTTTTTGTAAATGGGGATGTGGAAGTAGGTGTCCTCCGGGTCCAACGACATCAGAAAATCTCCCTGTTCCAGCTGGACGAGCACGTGCTGCAATGTGACCATCCAGAACTTTTGGGACTTTAAGTACTTGTTGAGACCATATAAATCCAGAATCGGCTTCCAACCCCATGTCTTCTTTCGAACTAGAAATATATATATATATACTGGAATATACTCTGGAGCCGTAGGAGGACAGGCTCTATTGCCCCTTTCCAGAACATGGAGCACATCCTGCAGAAGCAGCAGCCCGTGTAGGTCTTGCTGCTGAATCGGAGGGCTACACAGACACTTGTGTTGGAACTCCAAGGTGTGCCCCTGTCCGAGAGCGTCATGCACCCATCTGTACATGCTGATGTTTTCTCACGTGCTGATGAACTTCGCCAGCTGGCCTGCTACTGGGGTGTCAGTTCAGGTCTGCTCGGGGGGAGGTGTACTGCCTTGCAGACAGCGCAGCCACTGACCTCTGCTGCCTTAAGAGCGCCCCCTGTACGATTGAGGGGAAGAGCACGAGGGCTGCCTGTAAGGAGTACTATAACACTTTGAAGATCTTCCTGGCTTTCCTCTGGAGGAGCGAAAGGACAAGGATGGTCACTGTTACAAAGTTCAGAGGGAACGGGTCGTCTCCGTTTCTGTCTTTATCGCCTGCAAATACTCGTCGACCACCTTTCTGAAGAAGTTCTTCCTGTCGAACGGCATATCCGCCACCTTTGTTTGAAGATCTTGGCGGAAGTTTGTAGCCTTCAACCAACCTTGACGGCGCAGAGATACTCCGTTCCCCATCTGGCGAAAACCTGTGTCCGCGATGTCGACCGCCACCGTGATGGCGTGATCTGAGGCCCCTTCTCCTTCCTGAAAGAGTTCCAGTGCCTAAACCTTCTCGTCTTCGGGCAGGAAGTCCAGGATCGGGCCTAGCTTGTGCCAGAGTTCCCGGTCATAATGGGACAAAATGGCTAGGCTGTTCGCTGCATTGACGGTAGAGGCTGCTGTGTAAATTATACTCTTGCCCATCACATCCAGCTTCTTCTCCTCCTGGTCCGGAGGTATCATGGCTGCCGATGACTGGTTCGCAGAGCATTTCCAAGCTGCAGCCAAAACCACTGAATCTGGTGAAAGCTGAGCCCTTAACCCCGTGGGAGTCGAATCGGGCACCCTGTACTTCTTTTCCTATCTGTCGCACTTGGTCGTCCCATACCTGGATTTTTCATTAGGGCTAGGCCCTCCTCCCAGATGTCGTCCAGGAAGGGAATGGACATGATAGTTTTTCTCCTCAACTCATGTCTTTGGTACAGGAAACCCTCCTTCGTCTCCTCGGAACCAGCTGAAATAGTTCAGAGGCCCTCAACATGACTGAATGAAAGGATCCAGCTTTGTCTGGGTGGGAGGGAGGCCCTATGAGCCTTGTTCGCGTGTGGAGTCTCCCCATCCGCTGCGATGAAATGGTCATCCTCGTCGGTACCAGAAGATGTGGTTGTCGTGTCCTTGTGAGGATCCAGGGCTGCGGTAGGAGCAGTTTCGTGACAAGGTGGCGGTGGGGTCGGATGATGCCGAGGGCCATCGCCCACTTGGACTTCCTCTTCCGTGGGGAGAGTTTACCCTTGGAGGTTCTGAAGCCTCTCGTGGAGGTGCAATCCCGATGGAGGCATCCTTTGCTGGATTTCGGTGATCAGTGTGTGTAGGGTTGATAGCATGTCCAGAGACACATACCTAGGTCTAGGGGTAAACGGAACCAGCAGAGTGGAATCCTGGCTGATGATCCTACTCTTCAGCACAGGGGACTGAGCTCCTCCCTCAGATATTCCCCTTCTGTGGTCAGAGTAGCACCCATCGTGCGGATCATTGGCCTCGTCAGTATTTGAGTAGAACTGCTCCGATCTATCCTCAGTAGACTGCTGGTCTGCATAACTGGGAGGCTCCACAGGTGGGACCGTTTCCCTCTCCCTCTCCCTCTCAGGAGGTTGCTGGGTTGGAGCAGCTGCCTGGTCTTTCCCTGGCCCGGTTCCTTTGTCACTGCTTCCGCAGCCTTATCTCGCCTTGGGGGAAAGGTAACTCGAGGAGCGGCTGCCACTTCTTTCCTGGTGGCGCTCTTCTCCTTCAGAGCAACAGTGGACATTGTTGACTTAGATAACTAAGTGCTTGAGGTTGCCTTTGTCAACGATGCGCTCGTCGACTGTTGACTTGGCCTGGTGTAAAGTATTAGCTGGCTGCGACGAGTCCTCCCTGGACTTTAACCTCATCAGATTATCCACAGACCCACAGAGTTAGGACTGAGAGTGGCTTTCTCTTTGAAGACGCCCCTCTCGTAGGCAGGCTCATTGAGAAGGATGATGGTGATGGTGAACGCCTTTTGTCCGAAGTGGGACCTGCATCAGCGGCAAACTCAGCAGAGCTAGCGTCACAGAGCTTAATCGAAGTCTGCCTACTCCAGGCATCTGCTGCAACATTTTCTCATCCGGTCAGATGAGACGCCGTCGCAGGGACACTGTTCTCGAGAGCCCAGAACCACAGCCTCATTTCTTCTCTACACAGAGGTAAGGACCCCACACCACCTCGCTTGTTGAGATAGCAAATGGCCACAGTGTTGTACATCAGGATCAGCACGCTCCTGTTTCACACAGGAGAGGAAAGCGACCAGGGTCAGCCTGGTCACCCTCAGCTCCAGCACCTTGATGTGTTCCTGAGACTTCACGGTAGACCACAGTCCGGTCCGACAAGTGAGTACCCCAACCAGTCAGAGATGCGCCTATGACCACAGTCACCTGGGGCCAAGGTTGGCGAAACTGCAATCATTAGCAAGCCACTGAAGCAATCTCATGTGCAGGCTCGCCGCCTCTGGCCCCTCTAGGATGCAGGAGGCCATGAGGCTCAGGAAGGCCGAGGCTGGGACTTGTTCCTGGGATTGGAGGACATTGACCATGGGAAAGATGTTTGCCACTAAATCCTCATGCGAGAAGGCCCTGCCCAGGCGAATGTCCAAGATCACACCGATAAACAGGAGGGACTTTGAGCCTGAGATTTTTTGAAGTTCAGGGAAAAGCCCTGGCTGTGCAATAGCCTGGATTTTCGGAGCAGATGCGTCAACACTAGATCTGGGGAGCAAGCTTGGAGGAGACAGTCATTCAAGTAGGGAAAGTCATGAATGCCCTCCCCTCTTGAGGAGAGCCGCCACCACTGCTCACAGCTTGGTGAAAACCCTGGTAGCCTAAGAAAGACCGAACGGCAGGGCCTTCTACTGGTAGTGATGTTGGCCCATCACAAACCCCAGCTGCTTCCTGTGCTTTTGATGAATCGGCAGGTGGAAGTAGGCACCCTGATGGTCCAGTGATACAAACCAGTCCTGTCGATCTAGGGCTTGTAGGATCTGGGCCAGTGTAACCATCTTGAACTTGTCCATGCACAGTAACAGTTCAGCAGGTACAGATCCAGAATGGGACCAATCCTGCATCCTCCTACGGCATCAGAAAATAAGTGGAGTACCCCCCACTCTTCTTCGTTCTGAGTGCAGTACCAGTTCGGTTGCGCTTTTCGACAGAAGCTGATGGACTTCCTCCAGGAGGATGGGTCCAGAGACAAGGGGGTGGCTTGGGGCTGTGGCTGGAGGTCGCTGGAGGAATTGGAGGCAATAACCTGGTTTGATGACCTGTAAAACAGCGTCAGCAGTGGTTCAGGTCCACTTTGGGCTGTACAGGGAAATTCTCCCCCCCCACCAGCGATGAGTGGCATAGCCCACCACTGATAGCGCTCTTGTGCGTGGCGGGGACAGTGGCTGCGGCCACACCACCTCTCTGGGCTCCTCTTCCAGGGGCAGACTGACCACGGTCCTTCTGGGTAAAAGTGGGGAAGGGGTGAAAACACCTCTCACAGAGGATGGCTGTGCATAGCGCTGTTGTACTGGCAGCCCCAAGCACTTAGCAGTAGCCTTGGGCGACTGGACCTTCTGGAGGGTGTCATTCGCCTTAGCACAAAAAAAGATTCTGGCTGTCAAAAGGCATGTCCAAAAGTCTGGTCTGGATGTCAGTCGCTAACCCCGACTTCCTTAGCCAAGAGTGGCATCTGACCACAGTGCTTGTGGCTATAGACCTGCCCACAGAGTCTGCTGTGTCCACTCCTGATCGCAGCAATTGGTGTGCCACCTCCTTGCCATCCGAGACCAAGGACAGTAAACTGTGCCTGAGTTCACGCTCCAGAATGTACTCAGCTTCATTGGCCACCGCTGTCCAAAGGCCAAAAGAGAATTTCATCATGGAGCAAGATCCATTCATGGCTCACAGGCAAGACCACCTGACACAAAAACCTCCTTGCCCCATGCATCAAACCTCTTACTCTCCCCCGGTCTGGTGGAAGGGACTGGAAGGCAGAAGTCTTCTGGCAAGCCCCAAGGGCCTGAACCACTAAGCTCTCCGGTGAAGCATGGGAGGAGAGTAAGGCCGGGCCCGAAAGAGCTTGACAGTGCTTCCTCACCAGATCCCTGTCAACTACTGAACAGAGGCAGCTTTCTTCCACATTTGCAGTACAGGGGCCGTCACAGCCACATTGAAGAGCATGTGTTCAGTCTCTTGGGGGCATTGTCCAGAAAGTCACAAAGTTCATACTGAACCTTTGACCTGGATAGAGCAGACAGCCCCAGTATACTGGCCACCTTGGCCATCAATCACTGGAATGCGGCCTGAGGCTTTCCCGGGGTAGGAGCTGGCAAAATGTCAATCTACGAGGAGGTGTTGCAGCCGCTGGTGACCTGCTGGTCCACTGCTAGTGCCAGTGCATCCTCACCTTCCCCAGAATAACCCTGGTAAATCCCTCACTTCCCTAGAATCCAGAGGTTCTAGTACAAAGAGAACCTGGTTGATGGCCTGGTCATAGATGGTATACCTTTTTGACATGAAGGCGGCCATAGTTAGTGAGACGCATTCCCGCAGAGACCACAACAATCACATTGAGGACGCCGGCAGTGCCGAAGTCTCAGTGCCCAGAGGGGGACCTGTTGGCGCAGAGGGACTTCAGTCCCTTTCTGGTCCAGGCTGAGCCCTTAAGCATTTGGGAGTGGTCCTCAGCAGGTACTCAGCTGGTCGCAATTGACACAGTGGGACACGTCAGCACCGCAGCCTGATGCAGTTTGATCGAGGCGTGAGCCAGGAAAGCCTTGCTCAGGTAAAGCAGATACGGCAGGAGCTGCAGAGCTGTGACTCGTAGTGGCGTAATCTTCTGGGTCCTGCACCACACTGAGAAGCGTTTCCACTTGTGGCTGTAGCATGACAACATAGAGGAAACTATGGCCTCGGCCAGGATCTTCTTGCATTCCAGCAGCAGAAAACTCTAAAGCTGCAGGGGCCAGGTGGTGAGGCTCAGCGATGCTGGGTCGTGATGCAGTATCGGCCCTTTTTTTCTGGAGAGAAGATTGGGAGGTGGAGCCAGCCAGATGGACAGAGCCACTGACAGATGGAGCAGGTCCGGGAACCAGATCTGCCGGGGCCACACCAGAGCGATAAGTATCATCCTGCAATGACATTGTCCGAGTGTGTTGATAACACATAGTATGAGAGGGATTGGAGGGAAGGCATACAGGAAGAGCCCCTCCGACGGGAAAGAGAAGGTATCTCCTCGGCTGAGGCAACTTGCTGATGAACTTCTGGCACTCTGGGTTGGCCCCACTCGCTGAAGAGAAAGGACACTTAATCCTGATGAAGCACCCACTCATCGCATGATCGCAGCTCCCTGCTGAGCGAGTCTGCAATGGTGTTTTGGTGCCTGCCAGGTGAAATGGGACGAGGTACATGTCCTGAAGAATGGCCCAGTGCCACAGGGGCTGAGACTCAAGGGAGAGCACCAGGGAGCATGCCCCACTCTGCTTCCGGATGTGGCACATAGTGGTGGTGTTGTCAGTGAAGATCCTCACCACCTTCCCCTGTAGTTGAGGCAGGAATTATTTGAGGGCCCACAAAACTGCCCAGAGTTCCAGGAAATTAATGTGAAGGTCCTTTTCCTCCAGGATCAAGAGGCCTTGTGCGACTTTCCGGTATGGGCCCACCATCCTTCCAGAGAGGCATCCGTGGTGACCATGGCCTGGTACGGTGAAATCTGAAAAGGAGTCCCTTGTGTCAGATGTGGGTGCACACCCCGCCATCGTAGAGCTTGTCGAAACTCCAGGTTGAGGGCGATCGATCTTGTCCATCCACAAGCCTGTGACTTGCAGCCACTGCACATCCTGGAACTCCTGAAGAGGCCTCATCTGGAGCCTGTAGAATTGAACGAGGTGGCGGCAGGAGTGCATCATGCCTAACAGCGACTTGACGGTCCGTACGGTTGTGGATTGAGCGGAAGATGGGTGCTGGACCTTCCCCAGGATGGCCGTTACCCTCTCCTCCGAGGGGATAACCAGGCATACAACCGTGTTGAGATAGGCGCCCATGAACAGAGCATTCTGTGGTGGAGAATCTGAGCTCTGTGAGAAGACTAATTGTCTAAACAGTGTGCTGTATTGCCAGTGCCAGTCATCCAAATAAGGGTAGACATGGATGCCCTCGAGGCGTAGATGCTCTGCCACTAGAGCCAAGCACTTCGTGAACACCCTTGGCGCGGACTTCAGGAAAAAGGGCAGGGCCTTGAACTGGTAGTGCTATCCCTGGACCAAAAACCGCAGGAACCTTCGATGTTTTGGATGAATGGGAAGGTGAAAGTAGGCATCCTCCAGGTTCAAGGCCACCAGGAAATCCCCCCCTCCTCCTCCAGCTGCTCGAGCATGTGCTGCAATGCACTTTTGGGATTTCAAATACTTGTTGAGGCGTCTTAAGTCTAGAATTGACCGCCACCTTCTTGACTTTTTCCATACCAGAAAGTATCTGCAGTACCTGCCTGAACACCGGACGGCGCTGGGGGATGGGTTCTAACGCTTCCTTAACCTGGACTGAACCTCCTGCAGCAGTTGGGCCATATGTAGTTCGTGACACGCCACATGAGGAATGAAAGGGAACCTGTGTTGGAATTCCAAGGCGTGCACATGATGAAGAACATCCAGCACCCATTTGTCCGTGGTGATGGTCTTCCTCTTGTCAACAAAGCTTGCTAGCTTGCCTCCTAGTTGGGTGTGAAAGTGGAGGCCCTGGTCCAGGATAAGGCCTGCTTGGGCATCTGTGTCCTGGCCTGCAGGCAACAACAACGCTGGACTCTGCTGCCATAGGCATGTGAACGGCCCCTGTAAGATTCCTGGGCCATGGAATGGGAAGGTTGATGATAGGGGGTGTTATACCCCTTGGAGGACCTGCCTTATTTCCCCCTTTAGGAGGAAAGGATGACCTTCTTGGCTGTAATGTCCACAGAGAGCGCACCATATGTGTATCTGTCTTAATCGTCTGGAGAGACGCGTCCACAGTCTTGACAAACAGATTATCCCCATCAAAGGGCATGTCCGCCACCTTGGACCATCAAGATGGAGACAGAACGTGTCCCCGAACTGGGTCCTGCGGCAACACCAGCATGGTGCTTAGCCTTCTTTTGGACCCCTAGGGAAAGGGTGTCCACAAAGGACCTCAACCTCTTCTCAGAGGGAGCACACTCATGGGACCGGGCGGTCATGGATGAGGCCTGACCATGCCCGAAAGGCTGAGTCAGAGGCCTTCCCCAACTTGAGCCACGCCATTAACACGCTGTAACAATCCTTTTTCATCTTCCTCGAAAAAACACAGCCAATCTTGAATCCTTCATCATGGTCTGGATGAAGGCAATACAAGCACTTGAGGTGCCGAGCCTTGGACATTTCGCAGTCCACATTTCACGCATTTCTTGAAGAGACTCCTCTTCTCTTCGGACATCACAGAAGGTGCGAAATAGGCCAAACCCTGGACCTCCGACTTGAAGAATTGGTGATGAAGCAGATCTTTGCCGACAACGGATCCTCGCTGCCGGTAGTCGATTAACGATCGACAGAAAAGCAATCGGAGAAAAACGAACAAATGTATCCAAAAAATTGCAAATAATCAACGAGCAAGATGAGGACTCCGAACACTGAAACATGAGGTAAAAATATGAAGATGGCCACCAGGGGTGGATCTTAGGGAGACAACGGTCAATGGATGGGGGCAGTATGACCCAAAGGACAGTGATTGGTTTAGAGGAGAAATGCAGTTTTCAGGCTAAAGAAAAACTGCTTTTCTTTTTACAGAGGATTTCCAGCCTGACGACGGGTATATTCATGAGCATGTGAATCCATGCTAGAACCCATGTGCTGGGAGGAACATCTAGTCGAAAAAAACGTTACAGTTGGTAAGTAACTTGTTCTTCAAATGGATTGTGTCCACCCAGGAATTCCTCATCATATGATAGACTCCCATAGCAGTGGTAATTTTGGAGGTGAGAGTACTAGTTCTTGTTCTCATGGACGGAATGACGTACCGCCTTGGCAAATAACCCCTCATTGGAGGAAGAGGCATCTAAGCAATAATGCATGATGAAGGTATGCATTGATGGCCATGTTGCATCTGAACAAATATCTGCTGCAGGGACTCCCCTCTTCAGAGCCGCAGAAGTAACCATCCCTCAAGTGGAATGGGCTTACAGCCGATCCAGTGGGTCTTTTCCCAACAATCTGTAGCACTCAATTATAGCCAGAATGATCCAGCGGGATATAGTTTGTTTTGTCGCCGCTAATCCTAATTTATGACCTGTATAACCCACAAAAAGTTTGTCATCTTGGTCATCTTTTGGGGTCCGGTCTGTGTAGTCCCTCCTCTTCTTTACCCAAATGAGGAGGAGGATAGAATGTTGGTAATATGATTTTTTTGTGACAAATGGAAGTCAGAAACTACTTTTGGTAAGAAAGATGTTTTAACTTTAAGAACCACTTTGTCCATGTAAAAAGTAGTATATGGAGGTTTACAAGAAAGAGCCTGTAGTTCACTAACCAGGCTGATGTTAAGGCCACAAGAAGGACAGTCTTCAATGTTCGAAGCCTCAAGGGACAGCAGTGCAGAGGCTCAAAAGGTATACAAGTTAGAAACTTAAGTACTAGATTTAAATCCCAAGTTGGGACATGAAAGGGGACTGGAGGGTATACATTAGTAAGCCCTTTCAGTAATTGAATGATTAATGGAATTTTGAAGTAAGAAACCTCTTCCGAGGAGCGCTTGAAAATGGACAGCGCAGCCAGGTATCCTTTAATTGTTCAGACCTGGAGCCCCAGATTGGCTACATGCAATAGGAAAGAGCACCATTGGGGGTGCCACATTGAAAATGGTCCACATCCTTGTCTTTGCACCAGTTACTGAACTTGTTCCAACAACACCGGTACAAAGATTTTGTTGCTGGCCTTCTGGCCGAAAGCAAAATCTCCAGATCCCAATCCTTGTATCTCAACCTCTCAGAAACCATGCGTGAAGGTTGGGAGTATTGACCTCTGAATGGAGAACCCGACCTTCCTCTTGCGAGAGAAGATCCTCTCTTTGCGGAAGACGTATTGGAGGGCAGATGGACATGTCCAGAAGGTCCGGGTACCACATCCTCCTGGCCCAATCCGGGGCCATTAGGATCATGGTTTTCCTAAACTTTCTCAACCTCCCGATTACTTGAGGTATCACGGGGACTGGAGGAAACGCGTACAGAAGTGGAAACTTCCAGTCCACCACGAACACGTCTCCTAGAGCTCCTCTCGGAGGAAATTCCCTTGAGCAGTACTGTTCGCAATTCCGGTTTACCGTGGTCGCGAACAGATCCACTTGAGGGGTTCCCCAAAGGGCGAAGATCTCTAGAAGGGCTTCCTGAGCTAGCTCCCACTCATCGGAGACTGTGTTCTGCCTGCTCAGAGCGTCTGCCGCTGTGTTCTGCTCTCCGGCTAGGTGAACTACTGATAGAGAGATTCCTTCTCGTATTGCCCAGAACCAGAGCTGCATTGCCTCTCTGCACAGTGGTAGTGACCCTACGCCTCCCATCTTGTTGAGATAGTACATGGCCACTGTGTTGTCCGTCATTATCAGGACATTCTTTACCTGTACAGAGGGCAGAAAGGCCTTCAGCGCTAGTCTGATTGCCCTCAGCTCCAATAGGTTGACATGTAGTTTGGACTCCGATGGAGACCAACGACCGCTGATTGTCAGATCGTTGGTGTGGGCTCCCCACCCCGTGAGTGAGGCATCCATTGCTACTGTTATCTCCGGCCATTGTTGGCAAAAATATTCTCCCTCGAGGATGTTGTCGTTGCAAGCCCATCATAGTAGATCCTGAGCAACTGCGTTCGGGACTTGCAGAAGATCCGACATACTGCCCGAGAACTGGGACCACTTAGTTCTGAGGGCCCATTGAACGGATCTCATTCTCATTCTGGCCTCTGGCACCTGAAAAATGCAGGATGCCATGAGGCTGAGCAACCTCAGAAAATTGAAGGCCGGCAGATGCTGGGCATTCTGGAACTTTGCTACCATCTGCAGAATGTGGAGAGCTCTCACCTCAGGAGGCGAGGCTTTGCCTGAGGAAGTATCCAAAACTGCTCCGATAAACTGGAGCTTTTGGGATGGTATCATGCGAGACTTCTTGAATTTGAGGGAGAAGCCCAGTTTGTGTTGGAAGTGACAGGTGATCGACAGATGTTCCTGAGCTTGTTCGGGAGAACGCGCTCTGATCAACCAATCATCCAGGTAGGGGTAGACATGAATCCCCACCCCTCTCCTGAGACTCGCTGCCACAACCACCATCAGTTTGGTGAAAACCCCCAGGGCGGAGGTCAGCCCGAATGGCAGAACTCTAAACTGAAAGTGAGAACCGCAAACCTCAGGTACTTTCTGTGCTTGGGATGGATTGGCACATGAAAGTAAGCACCCTGAAGGTCCAATGATACCAACCAGTCTTGGAGTTGGAGAGCCTGAAGGATCTGAGAAAGGGGTACCATCTTGAACTTGTCCTTCCTGAGGAACTTGTTCAAGTTTCTTAAGTCCAAGATGGTTCTCAATCCTCAGTCCTTCATTGGTAAGAGAAAGTAGGGGAATACCAACCCTTGTTCCTCTCCGCTACAGGTACCTGTTCTATTGCACCTTTCTCTAGCAGGGTTAAGATCTCCTGCAACAGGAGCAGATCTGGAATTTTGACAGAGCTGGTTCCCGTTGGATGGTCCCGAGGCCTTTTTAGGAAGGGACCCAGTAACCGTGAGCTACTGTCTCCAGTCCCCAAGCATCTGACGTAATGCCCCGCCATTCTTTCAGATACTGAGAGATTCTGCCTCCCACCAGGGTTGTGTGTGATAAGGCCTCAAAGTGATTTGGAGGCGGCTGCAGGAGCAGCTGAGGGCAAAGATGCCATTCCTGAGGCTAGTTTTGCAATTTTTCCTCATCCACCACGAGCGACATTTCTCTTCTCTCTTTGAATGGCCTGTCCCTCTACCAAAAAAGGAGTACTACCGAAAAGAACGACCTCTCCAGGAAGATGAGCCTGAATAAGGTTTCTGAGGCTGTTGCATGGAGGCACCAAGAGATTTAGCTGCTGCTTTTGAGGTCTGTAGTTTTTCTAAGCTTTCATCAGCTTTACTACCAAACAGCCTCAAGCCATCAAAAGGCATGCTGAGAAGTCTGGCTTGCACATCTGGTGCAAACCCCCGACTTCCTCAACCACGCAAATATGCGTAGCACTGTGCTTGCAGCCATGGATCTGCTGATACTATCAACAGTATCCAGTCCAGACTGAAGGCATTCCCCCATTGCCTCCTTTCCGTCTTTGACAATATTCAGGAAGCCTTCCCTTTCCTCGCCTTCCAGAATATGTTCAGCCGCCGCCGAAATGCAGTCTCACAGGGTATGGGTGAATCTTGCCAGGGTACAGGTGACATTAGTTGACTTGAGAGCCATGCTCCCCGAAGTAAAAACCTTACGGGCCTAAGCATCCACCTTCTTATCCTCCCTATCCGGGGGGATAGATGGATATGCTTTCTGTCTTGAGGAAGTTGCAGCCTGAATAACCAGACTTTCTGGAGTGGGATGTCTGCTTAAATAATCAGGATCAGAACTATACGTTCTATAATTCTTAGGAAAATTACTGTTGACTGCAGCAATAGTATCAGGAACTTCCCATTTCTTTTCTACCGTTCTTTGAAGTGCCCTATGGAAGGGGAGGACTGGATCTTTCTGGGGGCCCTGGTCAAGTATGTCAGTCATTTCATTCTGATCAAAAGTGTGTGAGGCTCCACCCCAGCCCATGTATTCCACCACTCTATTCGTTAAACTCCTGTATCCTGAATCTGCATGTTCTGCAGGGTCAGGTTTTGCAAACTCCAGCTCAGGTGATGTATCAATGCCACTAGCAGAGTGAAGGGTGTCACTCAGGTCCCTCATTTTCGATTCTGGATCAATTAATTTGTCAGGGAACTCTCTACTACCACATTGTATTCCAAAAGGAGAAACCTTCTCTTGTTCAGAGCCACTTTCTTCAAAAATAGAAGACAGACTTAAAGTCTGACTTAAGTAAAGGAGTAAATCTCCTTTCCTGTTCATGAGTTTGGGTCTAAGGAATCGATGGCGTTGACGGAGTCATTGAGGATTCAACGACTTGTTTTTTATACAGTGTCGGGGAAACTCTCGATTCTCGAGGAACCTTCGACGATTTGACGTCGACTTGAGTCTTACGAGTTTCACCCATACTACTGGGTTTTATCATAGTAGTTCCTGACTTCTCTGTGTCGTCTGACAGAGCGATCGCGGTCTGGCTCTTTTGAGGCTTCTTTGAGGGGGTCGAGGCCGCATTCTCAAAGACCTCCATCGTCTTGCTTCTAAATTCTTCCCATTTTCTTGGGGAATCCGACTTAGTCGAGCATCGTACCAATTCGGTAGATGTATCGGAGGATGAGGAGGGAGATCTATGTCTCCTTTTAACCTTTTTTGAACGGGACGATGAAGAGGGTCCCGATGTACTACGAGATCGAGATCTCTTAGAATGTTTTTACGATGATCCGATTCTTTCGAATCGCTCGACTTCTTATCTCTTTTTAATGAGGCCTTCGAGGAGGCCTTAGAAGCTTCCCGCCCCACCGCCAGTTTACCTTTCCTCGCATGGCCTTCTACGTCATCGACTGACAGGTGCCACAGTCGCCGGTTCGATGGTCTGAACCTAGGCAACAAAGACAAACGCAGTGAGGATCTGTAATCGACATCTTCGATCTGCAGTCGATACATTTTTTTAACCCCGTCTTGGGAGTAGAAGGGGTGGAAGAAGACGACATTTTCCATAGAAAATTTCGAAGCGTGCCGTTCTCAAGAGCGAAGCAATCAGAAAAACGGAACTGAACCCAACGGGCGCAGCACAAGCTACTTATACTGATGGTGACATCGACTCAGTAGAGAGCCTGTCGAGGGACATCAACGCCACGACCTCGTGGACAGCGGCCTCTGCCGAGAATGTTTTTTCCGAAGCAGCATAGCTGGCAGGATATGAATATCATAAGATGAGGAATACGTGGGAGGACACAATCCATTCGAAGGAAAGGTACTCCTACAAGTCAAACAAAGGTGCAGAATGGCATGCTGTGACTTGAAAAGCAAGTCACATTTTATCCGGCAATAAAAGGGGCAAGGATGGAGAAGTCATTGAATCACTCTACAATCTCCTAATCAGGCCACACTTTAGATACATAATAGCATCATACAGACAAACGGGTCTGTGAATTAGGACCAATTCAAAGAAACGATACATAATTACTTAAAGGGATGGAAATGTTATGAGCGGTCCCCCACTTGAGACTGTTCCTCTCAAAGTGAGGTGATGGTACACACTAGGACTGTAATATTGTTTAACCACACAACAGTGAGAACTAGGTCGGCAACTTTAACAGAAAACATTGTTCAGAATTTAAACAGTTCTGCTGTGGAAGAGTCTTCATGAAGTTATCCTTTTTGCACTCAATAATTACTCTGGATAATTTCTCAGGTGAACCGCTGGGTGGGGACTATGTTTTTGCCAACATTGTGTTAAAAGCATGGTCCAGTCCTCATATTCAGATTTTATTTAAATCATGTTAAATTTGGTCTATAGGAAGGTTTGGATCCCCGTGGAATATGACGACAAAAAGGCCATTAAACTCAGCAGTTTACATTCACATACTTTTTTTTTATCATTCTGAATACTGTATAACAGTGCTTCCCATTTCACAAATGTCCTCACAGTTGGTGTGAAAGATTCTCAAAGTGAGACACGCTGCAAACCAAACCTGCCTAAACCCCACACCAGATTAATCATAATGCCCATGCTCCCCTGGTCACCACTTTACTTAATCTGTCTTTCACACACAGTTCGTTGCAACTGGCAAAGCGCACCTGCTATACTTACTTTCATGCCAAGCTGTCACTACTCACTATCATAGCTAGGATGGTCTAGTCACAAGAACTCCAACTTGCCCAATTTTTGCCACATTGAGCCTGCAAATTTAATTGCCATGCCTATCCTTTGCTATTCAGTGGAATACACAGCCTCTCCCCCTTCACCATAATGTCTGTTATGAACTCCTCACTGCCATGCCCACACTACTTTACTCCCCATTACAGTGTGCCTGCTTTATGGACCATTGCGTAAGCCTGCATTACTCACTAACATCCATGCTGCCTTACCCACCATCATGTTTAGCATGTCCTTTTCATAGCCATACCCAGTTTACCCTAGTTGGCAATGTGCCCAGCCTGCCCTACCATACAACCTAGCTAGCCTGATGCATGATCAGGCACAGTATGCCCTACTGATTGCGATGCGTGCCTTATTTACTGCTATGCACAGTCTGACTTTCTCTCTCCTGCCAAGATGCCCACACTCACCATCATGCCCAGCCTGCACTACCTCTCCCCACGGTGTTAAGACCCTACTTACTGTCATGCCAAGTGTGCCCAGTGCTTTTTGCCTCATGGCCATTGCCATGCGCTTCTTCTCAGATCGTGTCTCCTTCCGTGCAGCATCGATTTTCTTGTTCACATCAGGATGCTCTCGCAGCACTTCAAGAAGGTTCTCAGCTAGGGTTCCAATGCCTTCATCACTCGACACCTGCTCCAGTTTGTGCAAATTTGTGATGGAATCTGTACCGATGAGTATCTAAAGAAAGCAACGAAAAACGGTATTTTAGCTCATGAAGATTTAATGTAACCCTTTCAAAGAGGACACACTACTCCCAAGAAATTCAACACTTTGGGGATTTAGTTCAAAGTGAAACCACCTCCCGGTACTGTACATAGTAACGTCATGCAGTGCTTAGTGCAAGGGTAAGAGCAACAATGCTACCTTCCGCATTCAAAGAGGGCAGCTGCACTGATTCACAAAACATTTGTGTGGGCCTGCTTGTGCATGCATTTCATTTGAAATGAATTGCTCTGGCTGCAGATTGTGCCATGAATATGTAATCTAACAGGCAGTACCACAGTTTCTAATGCCTACTCTTTTGTGTAGTTTCTTCTCAAAACTATTCACAGAACTTTTATGGGAGATGATTTCAAATATCCAAAGCAGGGAATAAGAGGTGTCCGAGATAGCAGACAATGGTTCATGATGCCCGGCAAGTCACTCACGGGACGATACAGCGCAGAAGGCATAACTCGCTCTATGCATTAACTTTAGTAGATCCTTCATTTAATGAAACATTCCAACCAACACTTGCTCTGGTAAGATTGTGAGTCTCGCATGTTTGAAGAAGGAAGAGAAGAAACAATTAAAGCAACTTATCAGCTACATAGAATTAGTTACTTACCTGTAAATCCTGTTCTCAAGCTTGAGTCTTACACAGATACACATGCTCATTCCCCGTCGTCAGGCTGGGAATCCTTGGTAAAAATTAAAGCAGTTTTGCTTTAAAGCTAAAACTGCTCCTCGCTCACGAATAGGACTATGGAGCAGTACAAATACACAACCACGGGAGGTGGCAAGGCTCACAGAAGCAATATATTTTACGCCTGGAACAGACTCACTGAATGCAAGCAGGTCCAAAGCACTGCTTGGCCGACTAGGGACACTTCCCTGGAATCCCAGTCGACACAGTAGAATCTTGTGAAGGTGTGAGTAGACCTCCACATAGAAGCCCTGCAGATACCAAGCAGGGCAACACCAGAGAGAAATGCTGTAGTCGCTGCAATGGCGCTGGTGGAATGGGCTCTCGGCTGACCTGGTAGCGGTCTAGTGGCTAGACGATGGAAATGCATAACACAGCCAGAGAGCCACCTGGAGATGGAAGCCTTATACAGGGCCTTCCCATGTCCCATCGGTCCAAACCTGACTAAAAGCTGAGAAGTGTTTTGCAACATGGAACATCAAGGCTGTACAAAGTCCATCGAATGCAAAGATCTTTCAGCAGGTGAAGAAGGGTTTGCAAAGGCTACTGGTAGAACCAAAGGTTTGTTTGGATGGAAGTCCAACGGACCTTTGGCATTAAGGATGGATGGACACACTGAACCACCTTAGCAGGACAGGAATGACAAATATGGAGGCTTACAGGAGAGATCCTGCGTTTTCCCAACCCGCCAGGCCGAGGTGATTGCCACCAGGAACGCTGTCTTCCACGACAAACTTCAAGGAAGCCCGATGCATAGCTTTATACGCAGGCCCCATCAGTTTTTACAGTACCACATTTAGTTCCCACGCATGGGCAGGAGCCTTCACCAGAGGGAATGTTCTGAAGAGGTCCTTGAGGAACTCCTTAACAAGCCTGTGCGACCACAGGGAGAGCTTGCCAGGAGCCCGGGTGTACCAGGATACGGCAGCAAGATGTACCTTGATGGATGCACAGGCAAGGCCAGACTTGGCAAGCGAAAGCAGGTAAGGAAGAAGCTGCGGCACTGTTACGCCCAGCAGAGCAATCTTCTGTGACTGGCACTGCACTGTAAAGCGCTTCCACTTGTGTTTGTAGCAGGCTAGTGTAGAGGATGCTCTGGCCAGTTGTGAAGGCAGTGAGTAGTGTTCAAACTATAAGGCTGCAGGAGCCAGGCCGCGAGGTTCAGGAGACGCTGGGGCGTGGTGCAGGATTGACCCGCCTTCTATTGAGAACAGGTCTGGAAGGGGAATGCAATATGATGGCTGGGGCCACCGACAGATGGAGAAGGTCTGGGTACCAGATCAGCTTGGACCACCCCGGTGCAATGAGGATCATCTTGCAGTGGCAACATCTGAGTGTGTTGAACACTCGTAGCAACAGAGAAATTGTTGGGAATGCGTACAGGAAGAGGTCATCCCAAGGGAATGAGAAGGCATCCCCTAGACACTGTGGCGGAGGATACCTGATGGCAAACTTCAGACACTTGTCGCAAAGAGGGCGATTAGAGGGAGACCCCACTCATTTAAGAGACAAGACACCTGTGCTTGCTGGAGCTCCAATTCGTGGCAAGACAGCAGCTTCCTGCTGAGAGTCCGCAATGATATTCTTAACACCTGCCAGGTGAAACAGGACGGGAAACATCCGTTGAGCAATGGCCGAGAGCCATAGATTCTGCGCCTACCGAGAAAGCACAGTACAGCGCGTTCCGCCTTGCTTCTTGATGTAAAACACAGTGGTGGTGTTGTCCGTGTAGACCTGCACCAACTTCCTCTGGAGCCGAGGCTAAAAAGACTTGATAGCCCAGAAAACTGCCTGCAGTTTCAGGACGTTGATGTGCAAATCCTTTTCTTACGGGAGCCAGAGGCCTCTGGCATATGAATGCCCTATGTGGGCTCCCCAACCGTCTAGGGAGGCGTCGGAGTGGCGGAATGCCCGATTGAGGGAGATCTTGTCATTCCACATGCTGGTGACAGGTGACTTGCTGCCCTCTGGGGTCTCACCTGTAGCCTGCAAAGGGGAACCAGGTGGATGCAGATGGACATCATCCCCAGCAGGGACTTGAAATATAGTACTGTTGCAATGGAAGCTGTCGACAGCCGCTGGACGTTTCCCAAGAGGATCTTCACCCGCTCTTCCGAAGGAGCCGCAAGGCACAAGTATGTGTTGAGGTGGGATCCTAGGAATACTCCATTCTGAGATGGCGCTATGCAGGATTTCTGATAAGTTATCGAGAATTCCAGAGAAGTTACAGTGTAGATGGTCTCTGTGGTGTGCTGAAGAGCCAGGGTGTGCGAGTGGGATATGATTAGCCAATCGTCTAGGTAATGATAAACTTAAAAGTTCTTTGCGACGCAGGTGAGCTACGACCAAACCCAGACACGTGGTGAACACTCATGGGCCGACTACAGGCCGAACGGAAGGGCTTTGAACTGGTAACTTCTTCCATGAACGACAAAGTGCAGAAACTTCCAGTGTTTTCAATGAATGGGGATGTGAAAGTAAGCATCCTCTAAGTCGAGGGTCACTAGGAAGTCTACCCCCCCGTTGGTCGAGCACATCCTGAACTTCAGGTACTTGAGGGATTTGTTCAGGCGTTGCAAGTCTAGAATGGGTCTGCACCCTCCTGACTTCTTTCACACTAGAAAGTATTGTACACCCCGAGCCATCGAGGCACCGAGGGACCGGCTCTATTGTCCCTTTGCTTAGCATGGCTTGAATCTACTTTAGCAAACGCGCTACGTGCTGCTCTTGGCTGGCGATGGGAGAAACAAGAGGGCATTTGTCCTGGAATTCCAGAGAGTGGCCCTGTTGAATGATATTGAGCACCCATTTGTCTGTAGAGATGTTGCGCCACGGGTCGACATATTGGGATGACTGGCCTCCCACTGGGTTGAGTAAGTGAGGGCACGAGCCCTAGGCCGGGGCAGACTTACTTTGGCGTCTGTGCTCTGGATGCTGGAGTGCGCCGACGCTGGTTGCCACTTCTATAGGCTTGGGAACATCCCGTTTATATGCCTTCTGGTTGGTTTAAATGGTAGGGCTGGCAACAGGGCGAGGTGAACCCTTTTGAAGGGCCACACCACCTCCCTCCTTTAGAGGAGGGAAAGGACGGTCTCCTCTGCTACAGAGTGCCCAATGAACATGCCATCTGTGTCAGTTTTTATGGCTTGTACTGCCTTGCCAAACAGGTTGTCACCATCTAACAGTGTGTCTACCCCTTTTGTTTCCAAATATGTGCAGATCTTAGTGGTTTTGAGCCAACCTTGGCGGCAGAGGGCCACTACATTAACCATCTGCCTAAAACCTGAGTCAGCGACATATAGTGCGATGGTAATTGCATGATCGCAGCCTACCTTTCCCTCATGGAACAAAGCCAGTGACTCTGTCTTCTTGTATTCAGGGAAGAAGTTGAGAATGGGTCCAAACGTATACCAAAGCTCTCTGTCGTACCTTGAGAGAATGGCTAAGGCGTTGGCGGCCTTGATGGTAGACGCCGCTGTCATGATGATACGCTTCTCAGTCGCATCCAGCTTCTTACCCTCCTGATCAGATTGAACCATTGAAGAGGAAGAAGGATTGGAGGACCTCCTTCTAGCCACAGCATAAACCACGGAGTCAGGTGATGGATGAGATCTGGGGCACTTCGGGCAGTGTCCTGGACCCTGTATTTATTCTCAAAACTATCCCTTTTCGCCGAGGCTGTGCCCAAGGACCACATGACCAACAGGCCATCTTCCCAAATGTCATCCAGAAGGGGAACTGACACAATAGTCCTCTTGGAGGAATCCCACCGCTCGAAAAAGGAAACCTTCCCTTTTCTTCTCCTCAGGGGTGAGGTTGAACAGCTTGGCCACCCATAAAATCATGGAATGGAACAAACCGATCTCGTCTGTCGTAGAATAACTGGAAGGTACCTCTACATGAGGAGGCTTCCCACCTGTGGGAATGTAGTTGTTGACTTTGTCAGTGCCCTGAGTATCCTTGGTCGTGACAGCATCGATATCAGTGTCTGTCTGTGAAACCGTTAACAGCTGAGGGGTAGCCGGGGTTTGATGAGACTCTCAGCCAGGCTCTGGAGGGCTCTTTAATGCAATAGTCCTGGCAGACGCTGCTGGATTTCTGACATCAGCATGTGCAGTCCCTGCAAAATGTCCATCGACATGCCCCTTACCATTGCAGGAGCCACTGCTGGCCCTGAAGTGAAGGGCTATGTGGCCGAGATGGTCAAGCCCTTTGCCTAGGCACTTGCAAAATGGGATCAGGATCCTCTTGGCCGCCCTCCTTGTCTGAGTAAAAAGCCTCTGGCAGGTCTTCATCAGAAGGACTTGAGGAGTGAGTTGCTGCAACTAGGGATGACCCCCTGCGAGGCCCCAAAGGAGAGCGGGTGAAGATTGGCGGAGCTTTGGTGGGTCTAGGGAGACAATCGAGAGCTGGAGGCATCTCTCTCTCCAAATCAGAGCGCCTAGGAAAGGATGCTATCACCGGGGCCTGTGGAGCAGGTAATGGTGCCATAGTCGGCGGGGCCATTGGGCCACTCTGGGGGTGGCAATAGTCTTCGTGGAGATGGTTGCTGTAGTGGACAGGATTGAAGTCGTCGACGATGAGACAACAGACTTGGCTTATGTCTTCGTCGACTGGGACCGTGATGGCGATACATTTGTTGACGGTGGAGCCGCTGAAGGTACGCTGACTGGTTCTGTGTCTCCTATAAGCCAATCACTGTTCTCTGGGTCATACTGCCCCCATCCAAGGACAGTCCTCTCCCTCAGCTCCACTCCTGGTGGCCATCTTCAGATTTGGTAAGCATTTTAACGTGGCAGTATGAACCAAAAAGAGCCACAGAGCGGACGGAAGGCTGGTTTGCATGTCAATCCATGACAGATCCATGCTGGAGAACAATAGTTACAGGTATGCAACTTAAACCTTCTCCAGCATGGAGTCTGGCATGGATTCACATGCTCATGAATAACAATTACACATGAGTACATGTACACAACCACGGGAGGTGGCAAGGCTCAACAGAAGCAAGAACAGACGCACCTCAAGTGAACAGGTTGCATAGCAGCACTTGGCCGACTCTGGACTCCTCCCTGGAATCCCTGTCGACGCAGTAGAACCTCATGAAGGTGTGTGTGGACTCCCACATAGCAACCCTGCAGATGTCGAGCAGGTGCTCACCAGAAAGAAACGCCGTCATTGCTGCGATGGCTCTGGTGGAGTGGGCTCTCGGTCAGCCTGCTAGCGGGCTGCTTGCCAGTCAATGACAGTGCATGATGCAGCCAGAGAGCCGCCGGGAGATGGAAGCCTTTGATGAAGCTTGTCTGTGGTTCACAGGTCCAAAGTTGACGAACAACTGAGAAGTCTTGAGAAAATTCTTTGTACGCGCCACAGAACCTCCATGCACGAGTCACTTGCTGGCGATGATGGATGGGTAACACCAAAGGTTGGTGAGGTGGAATTCTGACGGTACCTTTGGCAAAAAGATGGGGTGTGTGTACGCAGTACTACATTTGAAGCGTGGAACGACAAGTAAGGCTGCTTACACGACAAGCCCTGGATCTCCCCGACCCTCCGGGCCGAGGTGATAGCCACGAGGAAAGCAGTCTTCCACAAGAGGAACTTAAGCGGGACAAGATGCATAGGTTCAAAAGGCACTCCCATGAGCTTAGTCATTACTACATTGAGTTCCCAAGACGGTGCTGGAGCCTTCACTGGCGAAAAAGTCCTGTGCGACCATAGGGAGGGTCTACCCGGAGACCTGGTGTCCCCGGATATGGCAGCGAAATGCACCTTGATAGAGGCATGAGCTAAGGAGAGCAAATAGGGTAGAAGCTGAGGGGCCATGACCCGCAAGGGGGTGATCTTCTGAGCCCAGCACCACACAGAGAAACGCTTTAATTTATGGCTGAAGCATTTCAACACTGACATGGCTCTGGTCAGGATCTCCTTACATTCCGTTGGTAAAGCATAACCTCCAAACTCTGGGGCTGCAGGAGCCATGACCTCAGGTTCAGCAGCCCCGGGTCGTGGTGCAGACTCACCCCTCCCTCTCTGGTGAGAAGGTTCAGGAACAGTGGTAGCCTGATGGACGGGGCCACTGCCAGAAGCAGCATGTCCGGATACCATATCTGCCTCGGCCACGTTGGGACAACAAGTATTATCTTGCAGTGGTAACTGTCTGAGTGTGTTGATCACACGTGGCATGAGTGGAAACGGAGGAAAAGCATACATGAACCATCCCTCCCACGGGAATGAGAATGCACCCCCCCATGCTCCTCCGCTGAGGAAGTCTGCTGGCGAACCTCTGGCACTTGGCGCTCGTCGCAGAGAGATCGATCTGGGGTTCGGCCCAACTGTCGAACAGAAGGTCCACCTGGTCCTGGCGAAGCTCCCATTCGTGGCAGGAACGCAACTCCCTGCTGAGCGAGTCCACAATGGTGTTCTTGACGCCTTCCAGGTGAAAAGGGATGAGGAACCTGCTCTGCCTAATGGCCCAGAGCCACAGATCCTGCGCTTCCTTGAAGAGTGCCAGAGAGCGGGGCCGCCCTTGCATCCGGATGTCGATCATGGTGGTGGTGTCGGAAGATACTCATCACCTTGCCCTTCAGTGAGGGCAGAAAAGACTGGAGGGTACAGAATACAGCCCGAAGTTACAGTACGTTGATGTGGAGGCCCTTTTCCTCCGTTAGCCAGAGGCCTCTGGCGTGCAACAGTCTGGTGTGGGCTCCTCATCCTTCTAGAGGGGCATCCCTAGTGACAGTCACCTGGTAAGGCGAAACTTGAAATGGAGTCCCCTGGAGAATATGCCGTCTTACACCCCACCACTGTATCGCCCGACGGAACTCCTCAATGAGGGATATCTTGTCCACAAAGGTCCCTGATACCTGCATTCCCCTCGCATCCAGGAACTCATGAAGAGGTCTCATGTGAAGTCTGCAGAGGCGGAGCGCACCAGCTAGTCGTCCAGATAAGGGTATACGTGGATGCCTAGTAAATGAAGATGCGCCACCTCCGGGGACAGGCACTTTGTAAAGACCCTTGGGGACAACTTCAGGCCGAAAGGCAGAGCCTTGAACTGGTAGTGCTGAACCTGAACCATGAATCGTAGGAACTTGCAGTGTTTCTTGTGAATGAGCTTGTGGAAGTAGGCGTCCTCCAGATCCAACAACAAAATCCCCTTTCTCCAGTGGCCCGAGCACATGCTGCAACTTAACCATTCAGACCTTTTCTGACTAAGTACTTGTTGAGATGACGCAGATCCAGAGTTGGCCTCCAACCCCTTCTCTTCTTTCAAGCCATAAAGTATCTGGAATATATTCCAGAGCCCTGCAGAGACTGGGCAATGGGTTCCATCGCCCCTTTCTGTATCATGGCCCACACCTCTTGCAGAAGCTCTGGTCCGTGTTGTTCTTGCCATGGTATTGTGCGGAATACGAGGACAAATACGGTGGAACTCCAAGGTGTGCCCTTGTCTGAAAGCGTCCAGCACCCATCTGTCCATGGTGATCTTTTTCCACGTGCTGACTAATTTCGCCAGCCAGCATCCCACTGGGGTGAATACGTTGGGACCTTCGGAAATGTTATTGTTTGTTCTATTGACAGTTGAAGCAGGTCGGAAAACCTCAGCCAATACGGGGCCACCAGGATGTCTCGACACCTGTACCTGCGTATCCACTGCAGGGTTCTCCGTATAAGAGGGAACGGGGGGAAGGCGTAGAGAAACTTGTCCGTCCACGGGAAGGAGAACGCTTCCCCCAGAGAGCCTTCTTGTGGCCACCTGCTGGCATACAGCTCGCACTTCTTGTTCCCCTCCGTTGCGAAGAGATCCAGCAGAGGTTGCCACCACTTCTCGAAGACCTTTGATAACTGAACGCGGACTATCTCCCATTCGTGTATTTGGTCCATTTTCCTGCTGAGGGAGTCCGCTTGCTCGTTCCTTACTCCAGGGAGATGATGAGCTACGATGGATATATCGTGCTTCAGAGCCCAATGCCACACTTTGAGCCTCGATGGAAAGGGTTCTGGACGGCGTGCCCCCTTGCTTCCTTAAGTAAAACATTGCTGTTGTGTTGTCTGTCAATATTCTCACTACTGACCCTCTGATGTGTGGTAGGAAAGACTTCAAGGCCCAGCACACTGCCCTCAGCTCCAGAACGTTGATGTGCAGGAGTGACTCCCTTCGGGACCATCGACCTTGCGTTTGGAGAGTGCCCATGTGTGCTCCCCAATCCATCAGGGACGCGTCCGAAACTCCGGCTCGTGTAGGGGTACCCCTCTGGATAGGTTCTGCAAGCTCTGCCACCACTTAAGAGCTCGCAGCTTGTCTGACCAGATCCCTTGGGCCTGCGTCCACCGGTCCGCCAGGAACTCTTGAACTGGTCTCATGAACAGGCGGCAGTTGCTCACTAGAGGAATGCAAGACGCCATAGTGCCCAGAATCGACACATATCTTCTCACTGATACTCTGGTATTGATCCTCCACCGACTTGCCAACCGATTGACTTTGGTGATTCTGTCGACGGATGGCCTCACTAACCCTGACTGGGTCTCGAACTGTGCGCCCAGGAACACTAAGCTTCTCGACTGCGTCAATGAAGATTTCTCTAAGTTTACTGCGAACCCCAGCCGCTGTAAAAGTTGCATGGTGGCCTGCAAACTTGTGCGAGTTGACATAGGGTAGGACCCCCTCACCAACCATTCGAGATACGGGTACACACGATGGCCTTGCCTCCTCAGCCAGGCTGCCACTGGAGCCAAACATTTCGTGAACGTTCTTGGAGAGGATTTTAGCCCAAAAGGAAGCACTGTGAACTGGTAGTGAGCCCGTCCTACCACAAACCTTAGGAACTCTGTCTTCGACGCATTGGTATGTGGAAGTATGCGTCCTGCAGGTCCAGAGACGCGAGAAAATCCCCTTCTTGAATGGACCGGATCACTTCCTGGAGCGTGAGCATCTTGAATTTTAGGCTTTTCAATGTCTTATTGAGATCGCGCTGGTCTAGAATGGGACACCATTTTCCGTTTGGCTTTTTCACCACGAAGTATCGGGAATAAACCCCTTGACCCCTCTGCGATGCTGGAACCAATTCTATAGCTCCTTTTTGTAGCATAAGTGCTACTTCCTGCTGCAACACGCTCAGATGGGGTTGAACTAAAAACGCCGGTGGAATATGCGGAGGGTTGCTTTTGAATTGCAGGGAATGTCCATACCTTACTGTGTCCAACACCCACTGATCCGTTGTCATTTGCTCCCATTCGTTGACGCAGTGCGATACCCTGCCTCCCAGAACGTTCTGACGCCCATCATTGTTGGTCTTTGGTCTGCTTATCTCTTGTCGACGACGAGTAGCCTATTCTCTTCCTGGAGGTCTGGTAGTCCCGGCGTCGTTTTGCCGCCTGAGAAGCACGTCTGTACCCCTGGGAGGAGTACGCTGGCCTATTGAAAGATCTGTCGATCAACGCTGAGAATCTAGAGTTTCCCGATGCTCCCCTAAAGGGACGAAAAGACCGAAAACTGACCACTCTGGAGGGCACCCAAGGAACGCGCCGTGTCACAGTCCTCCTTCATGCTCTTCAGGGCCTCATCCACCTTTTCGCCGAACAGAAGGTCTCCATCAAAAGGCATATCCAGCACCTTGTATTGCACCTCTGGTCTAAAGTTGGTGCATTTAAGCCATGCTTGCCTTCGTAGAACCACCCCGTTGTCGACTTACTTAAAACAAGATTCCGCGAGGTCCACAGCGATGTTTATAGTATGATTTGAGGCCTCCTCACCTTCCCAGACGAGTAACATCGCCACCTTCCTATGCTCTTCCGGAAGATGCTCCAGCATAGGTGCCAGCCGGTGCCACATTTCTCTGTCATATCTGGCTACTATAGCCAGAGAGTTGGCCGCCTTCACTGTGGTTGCTCCTACCGACAACACCTTCTTGCCTAAGGCATCTTTGTCTTCTGTCTTCGTTTTCCTGGGCGGGGGGGGGGGGGATTTCGTGCATTTGTGCTGGGCCCTCGCTTTTCTCGCAGCCGCCACTGACACCACCGAGTCAGGGGTTGGTTGGGAGGACAGACACTTGGGGGTAGATTCTGGGGCCTTCAATTTCTTCTCCAGCCGACCTTTTATTGGGGGATCCGAGAAAGGGTGACGCATCGTCTGTAAACCCTCCTGCCACCATGATCCAGGATGGGTACTGAGAACACCAACCTCCTCCTCTTTCCCATGTGGTCGAAAAGAAAACAGTCCTTTTTCTCTTCCTCCTGGGCCAATGCGAATTCTGTACACGCTTTGCTCATCATGGCGTGAAATGACCCAATGTCGTCCGGGGGAAGACGGCTGAGCTGGGCTCCTTGGGGCTTCTAATTCAGCCTCTGACTCCCAGGTTGGATCCCTGGAGGGGGATAATGAAACATCCAATAGGGTCCTTCTGTCCGAGTCCGAATCTAGTAGTTCTCCCTCCTCCTGACGTGCACCTGCGAGGTCCTCACTTGCTGGTACTGTCGTAGGCACCGTCAGAGTTGGCCGACGGGACAGGCCCGGTTCATCGATGGTCGACTTGGCCAAAGTTGCTTGAGGTAGTCTTTCGTTCAATGTTTTCAATAGGGTCTGTAACATTGATAGAAGCTCCAGCGATAAGATAGACTGCGGATTAAGAAGAGGGGTAGACACTGGAATGCTGGTTCCTCCGGAGAGAGGCTTGCTAATTCCTCGTAACCCGAGTTCTGCAGGGCCAGCTACCCTCTCACACTCCTCATCCCCCGAGGACACCGACAAGGCCGCCTCTTGCTGCAGCAAGGCCTCCGGTAAAACCGGGTTGAATACTTCTGGTCGCCAGGCCTCCTGCGGAATCTCCGTCGACGAGGCTAAAGCCGGCCCCGTCGTCGTCACCACCTGCGGCCCAAGAATAGACGAGACCAACTGTGTCAATGGTAGAGAAGGGGTCGATGACTGTCCTGCCGTCGACGACGGTGGCGGTCGCGTAGGTCTCAGAGGCGTTCCCGCCTTTTCTGAACTTGACCTACGTTTCTCCGATTCTCGACTCGAGGCTTATCTATGGTGATCGCCTGAGGAGGATTTCGACCTTTCTTTTCTGTCCTTCTTCGACAAAGATGATGATGATGAGGTTTTCGACGATGACTCCTTTGTGGAATGGCTTCCTGACGACCCTTTCTCCGCCGGCCGTGATTTCTTCACCAGGGTTTCCGCCGATGTCGAGCGGCGCGGGGCCCCTGAGGATTTTGATGCTGAGGCCCCTCCGAAGGTGGGTATGCCCCCGCTCCATCGCTCAACCATGCCACTAGCCGCCGACTTCGGTCTTTAAGAGTCTTTTGGGAGAAGCCTTTACATATGTCGCACTTGTCTGCTGAATGGTGAGGGTGTAGACAATACATGCAATCCATATGTCCGTCCCCCTCAAACTTTAACCCGCACGGGCGGAACAGAGCTTTTCCAGACATTAGGACGAAGCTCAACGACACAACCTTGACAAAATAGTAGACTACGCGAGGTGATCCCACTACTTTGGAGACGGTTGAAATCTGAAGGGAGCCGCGGGGCGGGGCATTTATACCACTACGTCCTATTAGGGCACACGTAAGCGGCCCCGAAAACGACGTAGATAGGACAAAGAAGTGTCAGAGGTTTTCCTATGGGAAACGGCTTTATAAGTGTACAGAGGGTTCCCAGTCTGACGACGGGGAATATTCTAAGCATGTGAATCCATGAAAGATCCAATGCTGGAGAAAGCAAGAATTCCTAGATATACTATGATGCGCAGTAAACAGGAAGGTGTTTTTGGTTACCCGGTTCTTACAATGAATTTAAATAGATTAGCCACTATAGATGTGACACGTGCAATCCGTATCTCTTGGCTGACTGATACTGATCAGAATACTTATTTACATTACAAGGCTTCAGTTTGGGGGAATCCCGGACTCCAAATTGCAAATAAATCACTATGTTGGCACAGCTGGATGTTAAAAGTTATTCTGAAGATAGGTCACGTCATGCAAGACGAGCAGATGATATCTTTTATGGAGCTACAGTGCAAATTTGGTCTGGGGGATATAGAACTGTGTAAACTGAGGGAGTTAGAAGCACTCTTGCAGCAGAGGCTGAGAATGTTGCCAGGCCCAATGGAGAAACAACCAACTGGATATGTCATATTCAAGTCTTCATAGCGCATGGTGTCTACTTCTATTAACCTAATGCCTTTCGATCATTCCATTATTGAATCATGGGACAAGTTAAAAAGGTACTTGGGAGAGTGAACTAAAATGTACTATTTCAGAGGAAGAGTGGAGAAAAGTACAGCGAGTAGGCTACAGGAGCAAGTTAGATTTAAATTTAAGACTCGCACATCAGAAAATTCTGGGTTGCCTATATTGGACCACAGCACGCATGCATAGTCTTGACCTATTGGACATCAAGATATGCTGGGGATGTGGGAATGAGAGAGGGACGCTAGTTCATATGCTATGGAACCGCTCTAGATCAAATGGCTTTTGGGGAAATTTATTGGACATACTAGACACGGTCCGGTCTATAAGCTTTCCTAGGACACCCTTTTCAACAATTCTTCTGTCTGACAGGGGAAGGTGCATGGTTGCTAGACGGTATAGTTCTTGGATTGATAAGGCTTCGATGGTGGCAGTGAAACAGTTCTTGAAACTATGGAAAACAAGGAAAAACACACAAGTGGAGAATTGGGTGAGTGATATGCAATTGTTGTCAGATTTGGAGAACTGCATGCATCATAGGAGGAAGTCTATCTGGATCTTTGGACGCCATTTAATGACCTATATGGTTCAAAGAAGTGAATAATATTGTAGAAGATCGAAGCAAACGCATGTGATTTCAAGTTACTATAGGTGGATGTGCGTATATTTGTGTGTGTGTAGGTGTGTATCCATGTGTTCTGTTTACTTTTCTTTTAATCAGTCTTTCTTTGTCTTTTGGGCTTCAATGAATTTACAATTATGATGTGTTTTGAAGTTGGTAACAGTAACGTTTTGATTTTCTACTCAGATATTTTTGATTTCTAGATTTGTTAAGTTATTTAAATGTTTAACGCTAGTGTATACATTAATACTAGTGTTACGTTGTTAGATGAAATGTTGCATATTTATGAATTTTTGTTGAATATCTGTGAAAACTGGTAAAGAATAAAAATGACAAAAAATAAAGTGTTATTAGAAGAATATTCGAATAGCACAAACATAGCTTGGAGAGCAAGTTGATGACTCCCAACACTGAATCCTGCGATAGAAATCTGATGGCCACCAGGAGTGGGGCATAGAGAGAGGACTGCCATTGGATGGGGCAGAATGACCCAAGGGACAGCGTTTGGTTTAGAGGAGAAATACAGCTTTAAAGTGAAACCTTTTTGTCTTTTACCGAGGATTCCCAGCCTGACAGGGAATATTCATGAACATATGAATCAATGCCAGACCCCATGCTGGAGAAAGTATCATTACACTTATAGACAAACAATGATGCAAAGGCAATCAAGAGTTAAACATAGTAGCAAAACATTTCCACAAACATACGCGTGATGTAGAATTTTAAAAATACATTAAAAAAAAATAAATCAATGGTACATGCTAAAATTTCTGTTCTTTGAAAAGCTCCAGGGACACAATGGGGGCCAGAGAAAAATATCCCTGCACAGGCAAGTACCTTCCAAGTCACTTTAAAAAAAAAAGGTTTATGGGTGTTTTAGAACTTCCCCATAGGATTAAATGGGACAAAGTCTTTACAGGAAAATGTAGCTAAGTCTGAGTTCTACCTCACATGTGTGAAGAAGGGTGCAACCTAGGGAACACCAGAGGAGAACAACATGAAGAATTCCAGTTCCAGGTTGGAGACTTAGGACCCCGAGGAAGAAAGGAGACTCAACAGGACATGTGCTATGGCAACAGGACATGTGCTATGGAAGTATATGGCAAACTGGAGTAGACGGGGATCTGCAGAAACCAACGAACCAGGGTACCCTGGAGGGTATGTTACAAGAATAGCCCACCAGACAAGGTCCCAGAGGCAGGCACCCAAGGTGGCAGAACCGTCATATAACAGTTCAGGAATGCAAAAATACATGAAGAGTAAAAGTTTTCTTTTTTAGGTCGAGTTGCAGGATCTGGTCATCTAGGCAGTTGAACCCTGGACCAACAATGACCCCAAAGAAGAGAAATAAGACTTCCCATGAGGATGACCCAACAGCCAGGACTGAAACCAAGTCAGGAAGACCCCAGGAAGACGGTGAAAGATGACCAAGCAAATTCAGATGGCTTCAAGAGAAAGACTGGGAAGCCATGCCAGTAGACAACAATACCATGAGAGAAACAGTGGAGGAGACCCAAGTTGGCTCAAATGAACACAGCCCTTCTGAATGACATCAGCTTACTACCCCAAGGCACACGATCAAGAGGATGAGTGAGAAGATGGCCGTAAAACGAGACAGAAACAAAAACAGGGGACACACACACAGTCCACCCAGTAAGGATTACCACGGGATCGATGATGGGAACCCAGGAAAGGTCAGGAGGGAAAACAGAAAACCAGAGGTTAATGAAGAAGACAAAGAGCCCAGTCAGTATGGCCAAACCTGGTCCTATAATCAGCTAGGAGGATGGATTTTTAAAATCAGTCCAGGTAAACAGATTTTAGGAGGTCACTTTTGTTATGGTGAGCAGGGAGCTCAGCGTTCAGCCAAAACCCAATGAACGTAGCAATGAAGAGCAATTAAGGCTTAGTTTCAGGAGAGTGAGCGTTGTCAGGGGCGCTCAATAAGTTCACACAGAATAATACACATCAATTCAGATTACAAAGTCACAAAAATACAGTTATTTATTTAGGCCTTTAGAACACACCGACAAATGAAACCAGCAAGTAGTAATATCATACAAGACTCTATAAATACAATCATATACAATCACCAGTACGTTCATTCACAATCGATTAAATAACTAACCATGTAACACAGGTAAGTAATGCTGATGTAGTTCAAATGATGAGAACCAGTCACAAGTTCAATTCCCTACACTTCGAACCTTAAGATATATGGGGCCAAGTGCCGAAAAGTCACAGGTTCCAACAGAAGGTTTCTCACAGGTATGTATTCCCTAAAGGGACACAATGGAATGTGGTGGTGTAATGGACTTGTGGTGGTGATTCAGAATAGTTTCAAACTATTTGACCCAGGTTTGACCAAAAGCTAAGAGGTAGAAGACAAAGGGCTTTGTTTCCAATGTCATGCAGACTCCGATTTTATCAGGGATCACGATGGGGCGACTGGGGGTTGGATGGGACTGTGGTCTTCCATCGTTTGTGCAAGTGAGAGGTGCCCAAGGGTTGGTTGTAGGTTTGCAGAATCCAGACGGTCCAGGCACATTTTCGAAGGCTCTGAGGGGATGGATCCTCGGGAAGGTGTTGAGATTAGTGGGTCACACTAGTCCAATGGCTGGGGCACCGACGAGTCTCTTTTTGGGGCGGGGGGATTAGGCAGAGGAGCAAGGTTTCACCGGCCTGGTCACCGTAGAGGTCGTCCTCGGGTCATCAATGGGTTGGTCTTCTTTGAAGCAATTGTGGCTCCAACGTAGATCTGAAGAATGGCTGCAGGATCCATCCTCTTATCCAAAATCCAAGCCCACCAATGGTAAGGATCTGCACCATTCAAACAGCCAGTAGTTGTTCAACAAGGGACAACTACTGGTTTCACATCTGCCCAGGGACTAGGCAGCCCCAGCCACTTTCCTAGGCGCAGGCGCGCGCACACACACACACACACACACACACACACACACACACACACACACACCCCCCCCCCTTACGTGGTCAAGGCAAATGTGCACACTAAAAATAATGCAATAACAGTAATGATGTAACTGCTCACCAACTTGTCTTTAGGCACATATAAAAGTAACCAACAATCCCATGTTCAAAAAGCTAGGGTGATACAAAAGTATCCCTATTGCACTGCAAGGTGCGGTGTGTAAAAAGACCAGAATTCAAAACAGACGTTTCCCAGTAGCGATTGCCTGAACGACTAGTCAATGTCCCCATAAAAATTAGCAAAAGGTAAGGGAAGTGCAGCTGAAGGCTTTACCTCCGTTAAAGTCAGGACAGGATCAAAAATAGAGCAAAATAATGGGGTTCCAAAGAAAACTATGGATGGAAAGTTGCAAAAAGAAAATCTTTCCCCAACAGCAAACAATACTCCAGCAACAGTAAGTAAACATGTACACATCCCAGAAACCATCAGGGTCACCCATTCACTCATGGTCTGACCCAAGCCAGCTCTTCACTCTCAAACAAAAAAGGACAGTAACACAAACGTGTTGGTGGCCAGCTAATCAGGCTGTACCTACAAACTGGCAAACACTGCGGTACACCCACACTGACCAGTCTAGGGCTGGGGACTAGCCTAAACCAGTCCAAACCACTAAACCGGGTGAAGGGATGAGTTCAGAGCGAGTCCATGGTTGCACAACAGCTATATTAGACCTGCCTCGTGGTTTCCCCAAACACAGGAATGTACCAACAACAAAATGGCCAAGAGAAGGACTAAATAAATACATTTGTATACTAGACTACTAATGTAGTTAAATTGGCTCAGTGCTGGTGAAACCAAAAACTAAATTACAGCTGTCACCTACCATTTAAAAACAATGTAGGGTGATCAAACCACCCAACACCAAAATAGTGTGCTTGAAAAGAACTCATGTTCTAGCTGCCATGTGGGCTACCATAGAAACATTTTAAAAAACAGTTGTAGTGGCAGGGAGACTTCACCAGTACTTCTGACCACAAAACAAAGTCCGATCCTAGCAACCAAAGTGGGGAGAAAAAATAAAAAGGTTCAGGAGGTACCATAAAATGGGACAGCAGAACCGCCAAAAATTGACTTCTTCCCCATCACAAGGCCTCAGTGAATGCACCAAAATGTAAAAAAGTAATGCCATGTTAAGGTCAAGTGTTAGGCCCAAGTGGTTGTTTTGTAGAAGTTTTGGATGCGGACAACTCTAAGAGCAGTAGCAGTAACACAATCTGTGATTAACATAGCTGGCATAAATGCTGACAGCTATGCAATAATGGGGATTAAGCAAGCTCCAGAGTAAGGGGGCACTGTGATGAGATTCTGCACCATATGCAAGACAGCTTATACTCCTATGATTCTTCAACAGTTTCCAGACCTACGGCTAACGTAACCAGATTTTTCCCACTACTGGTATGCGACCAGATTTCTTTTTGCAATGGGTTAAAAACATAATTTCATATAGTTTTTAAGAATTCACCTTTGCAACCACCTTCAACCAATACAGCAGTATATATAAAAATAGTCTGTGTTGTGGTGTGGGGGCTGCGGGGGAGGTTGCCACAGCCAGGAGTATGCCTCTGAGTCTCTGCTCTTAGGAGGGTCCTGATATAGCCAGTAAAGAGCTTCCTAGAGTAAACATTGCTAAAGGTGGTTTGGCTATTAGGAGCTATAGAGTGAACTGGGGCGGACAATATATACAATAACTATTGTTTTAAACGTCTTAAAGGAAAGTACATTATTTAAGTAAAGTGTAAGGCAGTGGTAATAAAAGATACATTCTTCCACCTACAAACCTGAGATTTTAAATTAAACATTGTGGACACCCTTGGGTAAAGGGCAATCATAGGGCTAGGAAAGGACACAGGGTTGACACTAGTCCCACCGAGACAACAAAGGTGACCTCACCATACTAGTTGGAAGTGCAGTTTCAGGAGTTCCCAAACAGGGCTTCACTGTCGGAAGTCTTGGAAAGTTGTAGGTTCTAAATCACACGCACATTATTGTATTGAATTGTAAGCACAAGCCCAGAGTACAGCAAATGCTGCACTTACTTATATTGTGCAATAATAAAAAGGATTTTTGTGACCCCCTGATCTCCAACTCAACTAACGATACTAAAAACAGTTTGAGATTGTTAAGTCACTAGAAAAACCGAAAGGCCAAGTACAACAATTTAACCCAAAGAATGCAGACGGCAAAGCAGTACGAAAAGCCTTTTCAGATAATGTTTATAAAGCTCAATCCTCAACTGCGAGTGCAAGAAAAACACATATTGACTGCGAGGCACAGAACTCCATCAGTCAACTGCACATTTCTGCTGATACACCTTCTTCATTTGAACCCATCACTATGGACTTTTTGATTAAAACCTTCAAGAAAATGTGCCGGACCACTTGTCAAAGAACAAGTTAATTCTTACCTTGTAACGTTCTTTCAATGGGATGTTCCTCTGACGTATTCCTTATCTTGATAGATTACTTCCAGCTTGCTGACCTCAGAAATTTTTTTCAGTACAGGGCGCTGCGCGTCGACGTCCCTCGAGTTGGTGTTCCTCGACAGCCTCCGTATCAGCGCCAACGTCATTGTGCGCATAAATAGACTCGCGCAGCATCCGTTGCTCAGTTCCGTTTTGAAGCTTAAGAATAGCTGTGCATGAATTAGTTATTGACCTTGAAGGAGCGTAAGCTGCAACTACAAGGGAAGTTTTACTGAGGGGATGGATGGGAGGGGCGATAAGGAATACGTCGGAGGAACATCCCATTGAAAGAATGTTACAAGGTAAGAAGTAACTTGTTCTTCGAAGGGATTGTGTCCTCCGACGTATTCCTTATCTTGATAGACTCTCATAGCAGTGGTGTGTAAACGGAGGTGGGAGTAAAATTGTAATATTTCCCTTTAAGAATGAACAGAGTGTAACACAGCTTTGCCAAATCTTGTCTCCTGGCTAGAGGAGGAATCCGGATTGTAGAATTTTGTAAAGGTATGTGCGGACGACCATGTGGCAGCCACTTATATGTCTCGAATCGGCACCCCTCTATGGAGGGCCAAAGAGGCTGCGATACCCCTGGTTGAATGAGCCCTAAGGTGTTGAGGGGGCTCTTTCCTTGCCAATTTGTAGAATTCTAGAATGGCTAAAATAATCCATCTTGAAATGGTCTGTTATGTGATTGGCAATCCTAATTTGTGTCCTGCATAACCTATAAACAGTTGGTCTGCTTGCCTTATCCTGGCAAGTCTGCTGATATAAAAACTCACGGCTCGCCTTGGATCCAGCCTATGAAGCCTCTCTTCCTCTTTCCCTGGATGGGGAGGAGGATAGAATGAAGGTAAGGTTATCTCCTGAGTGATGTGGAATTCAGAGACTACCTTTGGGAGGAAATTAGGCTTCACTTGTATGACAACTTTGTCTTTGTGAAAAATTGTATGAGGAGGTTTGCAAGATAGAGCTTGTAATTCGCTCACTCTTCTGGCATATGTTAAAGCCTCTAGTAAGACTGTTTTAAGGGTGAGAAATCTTAATGAAAAAGAATGGAGTGGTTCAAAAGGAGTACCCATCAGGAAATTTAAGACTAGATTTACGTCCCACAAGGGAACTTGAAACGGCTTTGGGGGATAGACATTAGTTAACCCCTTAAGAAATTGAATTACTAGGGGTAATTTGAAATATGACGCCTCCTCCGCAGTGCGCTTGAAGATTGACAGCGCTGCGAGGTAGCCCTTGATCGTACCAACTTGAAGACCTGAATTCGCCAAATAGAGCAAAAAAGATAACACCATTGGTGTACCGCATGAAAAGGGTTTGATATTCTTTTCTATACACCAGCTACAAAACTTGCTCCAACGGCAGCGGTATAAAGTCTTTGTTGCTGGCCTTCTAGCCGAAAGCAACACCTCCATGACGTCATCTGGGAGGTCCCAATCCTTGTATCTCAACCTTTCAGAAACCAAGCCTGAAGGTTGTGATGTCTGGATGGAGAACCCGACCTCCCTTCTGCGAGAGAAGACCCTCCCTGTGCGGAAGACGAATCAGAGGGCAGATGGACATGTCCAGAAGGTCCGGATACCACGTTCTCCTGGCCCAATCTGGGCAATTAGGATCATAGTCCTCCGGAATCTTCTCAACCTCCTGATCATCTGAGGAATGACAGGGACCGGAGGAAACGCGTACAGAAATGGAAACTCCCAGTCCACTACAAACGCGTCCCCTAGAGCTCCTCTCGGGGGAAATTCCCTTGAACAAAACTGATCGCACTTCCTGTTGATACTGGTGGCGAACAGATCCACTTGAGGGGTTCCCCAAAGGGTGAAGATCTCATGAAGGAATTCCTGAGATATCTCCCACTTGTGGGAGACTGTGGTCTGCCTGCTCAGAGCGTCCGCTGTCAAGTCCTTCTCTCAGGCTAAGTGAACTGCCGATAGAGAGATTCCTTCTTGAATTGCCCAAAACCAGAGCTGCATCGCCTCTCTGCACAGTGGCAGTGATTCTATGCCTCCTCTTTTGTTGAGGTAGTGCATGGCCACTGTGTTGTCCGTCATTATTAGGACATTTTTCCCTTGTACAGATGGCAGAAAAGCCTTCAGCGCTAATCTGATAGCTCTCAGCTCCAACAGGTTGATATGTAGTCTGGACTCCGATGGAGACCAATGACCGCTGATGGTCAAGTAGTTGGCATGGGCTCCCCACCCCGTGAGTGAGGCATCCGTGAATACTGTTATCTCCGGCCATGGTTGCCAAAATAGTTCTCCTTTCAAAATGTTCTCCCGACAGGCCCACCACTGAAGGTCTCGAGCCACTTTGTCCGGGACCTGAAGGAGATCTGTCATTATTCCTGACAATTGCAACCACTGGGTTCTTAGTGCCCACTGGAGGGATCTCATTCTCAGGCGAGCCTCTGGCACAAGGAAGATGCAGGATGCCATGAGGCCTAGTAACCTCAAAATGTCGAAGGCTGGGAGACGTTGGGCATTTTGAAACTTGGTGACCATCTGCAGAATATCTTGAGCCCTCACCTCTGGTGGCAAGGCTTTCCCCAGGGAAGTGTCCAGGACTGCTCCGATGAACTGGAGTCTCTGTGATGGTATCATCTGCGACTTCTTTAAATTGAGGGAGAAGCCCAGTTTGTGAAGGAAGTGGCAGACATAATCTAGTTGGATCTGAGCTTGTTCCGAAGATACTGCTCTGATCAACCAATCGTCTAGGTAGGGGTAGACGTGGATCCCTTCCCTCCTTAGACTTGCAGCCACTACCGACATAAGCTTAGTGAAGAGCCTCGGGGCAGAGGTCAGCCCAAATGGCAGAACTCGAAATTGATAGTGAGAGTTGCCAATTGCGAACCTCAGGTATTTCCTGTGTTTGAGATGGATTGGCACATGGAAATAAGCATCCTGAAGGTCTAGAGATACCGGCCAGTCCTGAAGCTGGAGGGCCTGAAGGATCTGAGAGAGAGTTACCATCTTGAACTTGTCCTTCCTGAGGAATGTGTTCAATTCTCGTAAGTCCAAGATAGGTCTCAGTCCTCCGTCCTTCTTCGGTACTAGAAAGTAGGGGGAATACCAACCCTTGTTCCTCTCCGCTACAGGTACCGTTTCTATGGCACCTTTCTCTAGCAGGTCTAGAATCTCCTGCGAAAGGTTGTTCCCCGGTGGATGATTCTGAGGGGTGCGTAGAAAGGGCAGGTAGTAACCTTGGGCAACTGTCTCCAATGCCCAAGCATCTGACGTAATAGCCTGCCATTCCCTCAGATGTTGAGTTAACCTGCCCCCTGCTGGTGTCTTGTGAGGAGAGACCTCAGAGTGGTTTAGAAGCGGCTGACGCAGATGCCGAGGGCAAGGAGGCACCTGCTGCTGCGGCTTTTGTACTTTTAACCAGTCCACCGCAGGTGTATCGTTTTTGGCCCCTTTGAGCCGGCTGTCCTCTGTCTTCTTAGAATGCGGAATAAAAGCGAAAGGACCTACCCCTCCAAAAGGTTCCTGAGGGGCGATACAGAGTTCGACGGATTGCAGCTCCAAGAGATTTCGCTGCTGCCTTGGATGTTTGTAACTTCTCTAGGCTGTCATCAGCCTTCTTACCAAACAAAGAAGTGCCGTCAAAGGGCATATTCAAAGGTCTGGCCTGTACATCTGGAGCAAAACCAGACTTTCGCAACCACGCAAATCTGCGGATTGTAGTACTTGCGGCCATGGCCCTGCTGATACTGTCAGCAGAATCAATGCCAGTTTGAAGGGGCTCTCACATTGCGTCTTTACCATCTTTAATGATGTTCAGAAATGCTTCCCTTTCCTCTCCTTCCGGGAGACAGTCAGCCGCAGATGAAGCACACTCCCAAAGTTTATGGCTGAATCTTGCGAGTGTGCAAGTAGCATTAATGGATTTAAGCGCCACGCTACATGCCGAGAAGACCTTTTTGGCATAGAGTCAAACCTTTTATCATCCCTGTCTTGTGGAATAGTAGGGTATGCAGATCTACTGTTCGATGAAGTTGCTGCTTGTACAACCAAACTCTCTGGAGTTGGATGGTTGCTCAAATATTCAGGGTCAGAAGCAGATACCCTATATTTGGCAGATAGTTTTTTGTTAACTGCCGGGATAACCTCAGGAGTTTCCCAGTTGACAGATATTTTTCTCTGCAATGCAGCATGAAAGGGAACCACAGGATCTTCCTGTGGGTCTTTAAGTAAAATGTCCGTAAGATCATCCTGTTGAAAAGAGGGTGAAGGTGTAGACCACCGCATGAACTCTATTATTCTGGCCATTAGGACCCTATAAGGGGTCTCAGCATGTTCCCCTGGGTCTGGTGTAGCGAATTCTACTTCTGGAGAAGTATCTAAACCACTTGCCTCATGCAAAGAGTCTTGAAGGTCCTTCAATCTGTTCTCTTCAGAGATATATTCCTCTGGTATAGGTGTAGTGGTCCTCTGTAACCCAAAGTGTCTTTCATGGTCAGAATCCTCCCCTTCCTCATATATAGAGGACAAAGCTCTGAAATGATCTGAGCTTGGGTATGGTGTAAAACCCTTTTCTAGAGCAGAAGGGGCCAAGCTTGTAGTCACCGGTTGAGAAAACGTCGAAGTTGTCGACGCGGAAGTCAAAGGCTTCGATGAAACCGAAAAAGGCGTCAAAAAAGTATGAAGAGGCCTCGAAGAACTCAAGAGGATCGGAATCATCAAGGTTATCGACGACATCCTCGAGGTCATGGTCGAAGCTCTCGGTACGTCTACTGACTGAGATGTAGTAACAGCAGTAGGTCTGTCCTTTATCGGTGTTGACAGCGGCGTCGAGGACAGCATCGATTCGACCGATTTGTGTGTCGACCGGCCCTTCGATAAAGGCATCGATGATGCAGATTCATGAGTCGAAGGAACAGTCAACGACGGCATCGATGACGCAGTCTTACTGCCTTTGCTCGAGTGTTCATGACGCTCTCGGGCAGTTTCTTTCGCTGGGTGCAACGACTCGCAGCATTTCGATTTTTCAGGTCTTTCACCCACGGTATCACCTTTAGCCGTCTCTGAGGGGGTCGAGGCCGCTTTCTCGAAGACGCTAAGCATTTTTTTATGGGATGCCTCCCAATTAGCTGGAGAGCTGTGTTTCGTGGGGCAGGTGACCCTTTCCGGGGAAGTGGAAGACGACTAAGAAGAGGGAGATCTACGACGCCTCTTTTTCGAGTGTTTAGATCTTGAAGACTGATGGGAACCGCTTCGAGACCTTGAACGGGAATGTTTCCTGTGACGGCGAGGAGACGAATGTCTCGACTCTGCGGAGGAAACTTTCGAAGTGGAAGTTTTAAGAGTCTTACCTCTTTCTAGCTTCCTCTTACGCTCCTTCAAGGCTTTCGCCATCATGGACATACAGTCCTCGCTTTCCGAACAGTGATGCTCCGATCCCAGGCACCACAAACAGTTCCTGTGAGGATCCGTCAGCGACATTTTCTTCCCACAATCTAGACACTTTTTGAAGCCGGACTGTGGGGTCGACGGTTCGGAAGAGGAAGCCATCGAATGAAGAAGATATCTTCGAGGAATAATAAGAAATACTTGAAGAATTGAGCAACACGATTCCGAGGCCCACGAAGCGCGGAAAAATGGAACTGAGCAACGGACGCTGCGCAAGTCTATTTATACGCACAATGACGTCGGCGCCGATACGGAGGCTGTCGAGGTACACCAACTCGAGGGACGTCCACGCACAGCGCCCTCTACTGAAACATTTTTCCGAGGCCAGCAAGCTGGAAGTAATCTATCAAGATAAGGAATACGTCGGAGGACACAATTCCTTCGAATGGACATTTTACCCTCAAAAATTGATTTACGGGGGGGCGCTAGAGAGCCCACGGACAAGAGAGCAGTGTCTTTGTGAGCTCCATATGACTTGGCGGCAGGGGAGGACATAACCCGACCCTTCGGGACCTAGATCCACAGTAGCTTGGCGGAAAGAACTGCTGGAGACCAGAGGCAGCGCCTGGAGAAGATTGAGCGCCTGGCAGGGCTGTGACTGGGCAGGAGCGGAGATGGCCTGAAGGAGGAAGCCGGAGCGAGGTAGTGTGGTGGAGGGCCCGGGTCGGATGGCGCGGCTCAGTGAAACAAGGGTCCAAGTGCTTGTGCTCTGCCCGACTGCCGGTGACGGTGTGGCTGCAGTGGGGTGAGGAGGCGGTGGAGTGGGACAGTCCAGAGCCCCCAGGAAGGAGAGAGGAGCTTGGCGCGGGCAGAGGAGACACGTGGCTGCGGCTGAGCAGGAAAGGAAGCAGCCTGAAGTTTGGAGGAGGCAGTTGAGGTGAGGAGGAGGGTTCGGGTCAGGTGGCGCGGCTCGGAGTCGCTGGGGCCCGAGTGCTCGTACGCCGCCTGACAGCAGGTGGCATTGAATGAGGAGGAGCGGCGGCCAGTTGTGGAGCAGGGCCAGTCCAGGGCCCGGTGAGAAGAAGAGAGGCACCTAGCGCGGACAGAGCCCTACGGCGCAGGAGAGGAGGGGTGCACCCCCGGCCACGGAGGGACTCCTGCTGCGGCCCCAGGGAAGAACCAAGGGGGCGGGATATGTGGCTGGCCCTGCTGAGACAGTGGGAGACTGCGGCAGGCAAGAGAGGTGGTGAGACGGAGGCCGAGAGCAGCAGGCGCAAGTGTGGAACTCCTGCATGCACAGCCTGGACCGGGGCCTCTATCCCCTGGTTTCCTAGATCTGAGGGAGGTCAGCGGCGAGCCCCCGGTGGTGGCAGAAAAGAGTGGTCCCGTGCAGTGGCAAGTGAGAGGAGGAGCCGGGTATCACAGTGTGGTAGCAGCATAAGCGGTGCCCACGACCGGGCGGTGGCTGGACCACCTGTAGGGCAATTAGTGTTGTGGGCTATACAGAGGCACAGCGTTAGAAAATAAATAACGACGAGGCTGCGGCTGGGGGACTTGGTTGGGAGTCCCCGAGAGTGACTGACCTTGGATCTCCCGCCGGCGTTGGTGGTGTGACATTCGGAGGAAGGTGGGTGCGGGTGGACACGGAGGGCCCTTGGTCACCGCGGCTAGCTGAGTCCCGGCTCCGAGTGCTGAAAAACAAGTGGGGCAGGTGCCCAGGGGAGCAGGTAGGAGGGGTCACAGGCCACAAGGACGGAAGAAGGGACTTGGTGGACTCTGCTGGCTGGGCAGAGGACAGGAGTGTGCTCACTTTTCGCACACTGGGGAGCTGCAGGCGAATTGTGGAGCCGAGTAGGCTCTGGGCCGGTGTGGCTGCAGCGGAGGCCGGGACTCTGGTCTAAGCTCAATATAGTGACTCAGCTGGAAGGTAAAGGTTCCGGAGGGGGGTATGGCATCTGGCAACTGGGACGGCACTGCTGGAGATGGGCGGCAAGAAACAAACCCGTTTGTGCATAAGGAGGGAACTCGGAAGGACCAGGAAGCACCCAAGCTGGGAACAACTGCACTTACTACGGCTCAAACCGAGGCCACCGTGGAGTCAGTAAAGGGTTCGAGTGGAGAGTCCTCCCCCTCAGAGTTGGGCATGATCCTGGTGGAGGTGAGGACCGGGTTCGTTGCCATCAACTCAAAGCTGGATGGACTGACGTATAAGGTTGACAGGATGCAAGAAAGGATTGACAAGGAAAGCAGCAGAACCTCGGAGGTGGAGACCAGGGTGGGGGTGCTAGAGGACACTGGCAATGAAATGGCCCAGGTGGTGCAGGAGCTGAGAAGAGTGGTGAAGGCCATTAGGGTTAAAAATGAGGACCTTGAAGCGCGGTCGCGCAGGAATAATGTGTGGGTGGTTGGTATCCCGGAATCGCTCCCCCAGCGGAACCTGGAGCTGTTCATGGAGACTTTCATCAAGGATGTTCTACAGGGACCTGCCTTGTCCTTGCAATTCTTAGAGGAGAGGGCGCACAGGGTACCGCAGGTGGTGCCAAGGCCGGGTCAAAACCCAAGGCCGATTATTGCTAAGGGACTTAACTACTGCGACCGGGACACCATACTTAAGCAGGAGAGGGAGACCTCACGTACGAGAGCAGCAAAGTATCCTTCTATCCTGACTTTACCCCGGCAGTTCAGAAGGCTTGCATGTCATTTGCAGCAGTGAAGTGGAGGCTGCGGGAGAAGGGTATGTAGTACTCCATGCCGTACCCATCTAAACTTAGGATGCAGCACAATGGGAGAGCATATTTCTTTACAGAGAAGGCCACTGAACATGAATTCATTGAGAACTTACCAGGCAGGGATGATAAAGGATCAGGAGAAGGCCCGTCGGGGCGCGCTTTAAGTGATAGGCAAGCAGGCGTTGTTGTATGGAGGAAATGTGGTCAAGTAGAAACTCAATCGCTCAGATCTTGTCCTTTGGGGGGTCATGCTGGAATATTACGAGTTATGTACCTAGTCGGTCCAGCGGAATACATGAATGTTATTAGTCCATTTTATTTCCTATTTAGGGGTCCTCCTCTCCAGCAGACGCATGGACGGCCGCTTGGAAGGTGGTGTCCGGCGCCCCTGGGCAGTGGCCCATGCTGTTGGTTGAATAGGGTGGTTGGGGGGGCGCAAACTGCAAGTTGGGGGTGGGCAGTGTGGGTGGGGGGTGTCGGGAGGAGGGTCAGGGGGTTTACAAGTTGCCCAGTTGGCAGGGTTGGGGTTCATGAAAAGTGTTCACATCACATCGGCAGGACCATGGTGGATGAGCGGGTGGAACCACCTGGGCGAGGTACATTGCTGCATGTAATTATATAGGTTTGGCCATGGTGTAAAAGGTTTTAAGTGGGAACGTGCGGGGACTGAATGACACACGAAAGGCTAGGAAAGTCATGCAGTATTGTGAGCGACACAGTGTCAAGATTGTTCTGTTGCAAGAAACGCACCTCAAGGGACAGGGGAATGAAGGGGCAGTCCGAGGGTGGGGTAAATGTAAGTTTTATTCCACATATTCGTCGTACTCAGCGGGCGTGATGACATTGTTTCATAAATCATTGGGATTCAGGGTTAGTGGGTCGGAGATGGACCTGGCCCGGAGGTATGTGATTGTCTCGGGGTGTTTGGGTTAATCAAAGCTGACGTTGGTTAATATCTATGGTCCGAATGTGGACGATCCAGGCTTTTTTGAGGGTCTTCTGGAGAAATGCTTGAAGTATCGGGATAACTACATCGTGTGGGCCGAGGATTTGAATGTTATTCTGGACCCGGGGCTGGATTCAACTGGGGGGAGGAAGAGGTACACTAAAGCGGCGGGTGCGGTGCTAGGGGCCATGGACGTCCTCATGCTGGGAGATGTGTGGAGGGTTCTGCATCCGGGAATAACAGGTTTTCCCACCATTCAACAGTATGTAACACGTCGACCAGGATAGATTACGTATTGGGGTGTCCCTATGTCATTCAGTGCACAGTGGGATGTGAAATGCTACCAAGGACGTTGTCCGATCATTCCCCGGTCTTATGGTCAATGGATCTGGGGGAACCGATGTCTAGGCCTAGGTGGAGGTTTAAGTCAGCAGCCCTGCAGGACATTGCTTTCAAAAGTGATATACATAGCATGATTAATAACTACTTCCAGAAAAACACTGGGTCAGTTCAGAGCAAGGGGACGCTTTGGGAAGCGTTGTGGTGAGAGGGGGGTGTCTTTCTGCAGAATATGGGGTATTGAAGACGATACGAAGAGAACTTGATGGGGTGGAGACGGAGATTAAGCGATGGGAAGGGGAGGTGGAGAGGTTGTGTTCTTCACAGTGGCTGCTCAAGTTGAAAGAGGGATTGGATAGGTTTCGGGGGTTGGCGGACAGGGAGGTGCAGTACTTTGCGAGCCCCGTGAGGGCTCGTGTGTACGGGGAGGAGGGGAGGCCGGGCAGATACCTCGCAGATCTAGTCAGGGGTGAGCGAGGATCTGGGGAAATATCGGCAGTGAGATCTAGTAGGGGAGAGATCTTGGTGAACTTGCGCGAGCTAGCCGGGGCGTTCCGCAGGTTCTATTAATCCTTGTACATGCCGAGGGTTACGCCTCCAAGGCCTTCCTTGAGGGATTATATTGCGGACACGGCGCTCCCCAGGTTTGATGTAGAGGCGGTGGAGTCACTCGCCAGGCCCATAACTGTGGAGGAAGTGCTGGGTGCGATGAAAGCCGTGCCCACTGCGAAGGCGCCGGGGACTGACGGGATAACGGCAGAGTTTTATAAAGAATGGGGTCCGAAGGTGGTTAGCTATATGTTAGCGATTTGGGAAGAGGGGATGGAGAGGGGGCTACTCCCCCCAACACTTTGTGAGGCCATCATCACGTTGATTCCAAAGCCGAGCAAGGACCCGCTCGATTGTTCGCCGTATTGGCCAATTTCCCTGCTAAATCTAGATACGAAAATCTTTGCGAAGGTCTTGGCGGATCGGCTCCTGCCGCATGTGTTGCAAATAGTGCACAGAGACCAGTCTGGATTTATTCCAGGGAGGTCGACATCGCTGAATCTTAGGCGGCTATTCGCAATTCTAGCACAAATTGACCCAGGTACGCAAGCTGTGGCTGCGTTGTTAGACATGGAAAAGGCATTCAACTGCATTGAGTGGGAGTACTTATTCGAGGTGTTGAAGTGGGTAGGAATCCCCCTTTATTTTGTGAAAGCTGTGAGGCTGCTGTACTCGGGGTGTAGTGCTCAGATAAGCGTGGGAGGGGTTTGGTCAGAGTTATTTCTGCTTGGGAGAGGGACGAGGCAGGGGTGCCCGCTTTCCCCACTGCTTTTTGCAATGGCTATAGAGGTTCTGGCAGGTAGGCTTCGAAAGCGGCATGGGCATAGGGGGCTAGGTATTGGCGGGCCGCGGGATTTGATTTCATTATATGCGGATGAAGCGATTATCTATACAAGGAATCCTGAGGCTAACCTTGAACCCTTGGCGCAGGTGGTGGCAAAGTTCGGCGACTTCTCTGGACTTCAGTTGAATCGAGCCAAGTCCTCTCTCTTTCCCTAAATGAGGCAACGACACCCCCGACTAGCATGGAGGGGTTTGGGTGGGTTCAGGACTCGATTACGTATCTAGGGGTGGTGGTTAGCAGGAAGGCTCAGGCCCTATTGGATATGAATCATAGGGAGTATCTAAAGCTACTAAGGGTAAAGGTAGATCGGTGGTGTAAGCTTCCCCTCACTCTAATGAGCCGGGTGGCTCTTATTAAAATGGTAGTTGTCCCTAAGCTTTTGTTCGCAAATATACCCGTCTGGCCAGGGAAGAGTTTTTTCAAGGAGGTTAGGTCCCAGTTGATTTGTTTGAGATGGTACCTCAAAACCCAGCAGATAGGCTGGGAAACTCTGGTGCAACCATGGAACGCGGAGGGATAGGGGCTCCGGATATAGAGGCATATTTTTTGTAGCAGCCCAGCTGTCCTTTGCCAGGTACTGGATGTGGGTGGGGCGGGGTCAGCACATGCCCACATTGAGAGAGGTTCGGTATACCCCTACTCGCTATAGGGACTCTTAATTTCGGTTAAAGTGGCTGATAAATGCAGATTTGTCCCTGTGGCGTGCACTGTGCAGGCATGGAGACGGGTTATGAAAAGGGTAGGAGTAGAACGCCCGTTTGACCTGGGCATCCGGCTGTGGCAGATTGAGGTATTGGCGCCCACGTGTGACAAGTCCATAGAAGGTGATTGGAGTGGGGAGGGGATTGAAACTTTGGGGGATTTGTACCCTGAGGGAAAGTTCATGCCTCAGGAGGTATTCTGGGGTATGATGGGCAGGGGTCCTCCGAGCGTGTTGCAATATTACAGAATGACAGGATCAGCCCTTAAAGAATGGTCGCCGGTGTTCCTGGAGGTCCCTCAGACCACACCCCTGCTGCAATACATTTGTACCTCCCAGGGATGTAGAGGCGCGATGTCCACAATATATAAAATGATACTGGTAGGTACTCGCCATGAACCCCCTCCAAGTAAAGGACACTGGGAGAGTGACAGCGGGGTCATACTTCATGATACGCAGTGGGAAAGAATATGTGAAATTACGCATACGGGGCCTTCAGTTCGAGGCTGTAATTGATTCAACTTAAGACGCTCCACAGGGTATATGTATCACCAGCGAGGGCGCATAAATTTGATGCAACTAGATCTCCTGCCTGCCCGAGGTGCAGGAAGGATGAGGCGGACATGATCCATATGTTGTGGGAGTGTGTTGTTCTGGGCCCCTTATGGGAAGGGGTGTTCAAGGTTGTGACGGACATAATTGGGCAGAATGTCCCGCGGGTGATGCTGTGTGGAATGCTGGGGTGGTCCCCGGGTCTGCCTGTGAAATGTCAAAAACTTTTGGAATCCTGTATGATTATTGCTAGGAGATGTATACTAATGAAATGGACGCATCCCTCCCCTCCCCGGAAGTCAAAGGGTGGATGAAGGATTTGCTCCGGCTGAGCATCTCAGACAAAGACCACGCTGTCTTGTGTGGGATGCGGAACAGACCAAAGGACATATGGGGCCCGCTGACGGCATATCTGCTGGCCACGGATGCGGAAGGGGACGATATACTACCACATCCGGGTACTGGAGGGGTAGGGGAGATTACATTTTTTTTTTACAGCACTCAGATCTTTGTGCCGTTTTTAACTCATTTTATAAATGCTTCCTTTTTAAATAATGAAGTGCCAGACGTATTGAAAAGTGTGACAGTTACCCTTCTGCTAAAAAAATCCAAACTTGACCACACAATATTCTCCAACTACAGACCAATCACTAATGCGCAATTTCTAGTGAAGATAGTCGACAAGATTATTGCCATGCAATTTCAGCAACACGTAGAGAAATCAAATATTCATCAGCGGCAGTCTGGTTTTAAATCCGCACATGGGGCTGAAACCGCCATCTTACACCTACAAACGGAATTGCTGCATATAGTGGATGATGGCAAAGCCGTTCTGTTGATGCTTTCAGATCTCTCAGTGGCATTTGATCTTGACAACCATTCTAAGCTGTTAAAATGTATTCAGGAAAGTGGACATTGCTCTCCTAGCTCTGTCAAATGGCTTTGATCATTTATAAGTAATCGGAAACCCTAAATTACCTGGTAAAATGCATCCTCTGAATCGGAGCAGATTACATGTGGAGCACAGGGAGCCTGCTTATCGCCTGCTCTTTTTAACGTATTCTGTCGATCACTGTGTGACCTACTTGAGTCCTTGGGACTATATTTTACTAATTATGCTGACGATACTCAGCTTCTGTTCAGACTATGTGGAGACTACAAAAAAGATACAGAACTGATCAAGTCGCCATTATCATAATATTCATATCTGGATTATGGAAAATGGCCTCTGTTTGAACGGCCAGAAGACAGAGCTCTTGATCTTCACTTCTGACAAAGCAAGAGACAAACTAGGAGTAGCCTACGAGAAACTGTATACTGATCCACATTTATACAGTCAAAGTAAAAACATTGGGGGTTACGATTGAGGCATCATTTAAAGCAGATGTCCAAGTCGCAAATGTGACACACAATATAGACTGCCACCTTAGGCGAATACGCCTGATAAAACCTTTTGTCTCAGCAGCTAACTGTACCACGTTAGTAAGAGCTCTAGTCTTATCGAGACTAGATTACTGCAACGCACCACTGGGTAGAGCAAGCAAATACTGCATTAAGAGATTACAGATCCTTCAAATTGATGCTGTGAGAACGGTAGAAAGTTTATCGAAGCATGAGCATATCTCACAAAATAGGAGAGACCTGCATTGGCTCCCTGGGGAAGCAAAACTAGAGTTTAAAATCAATGTTTTGACACACAAATGTCTGATTGGTGATGCACCTAGCTACCTTAAAACGCTCATCACTGTCCAAACCTCAGCCAGAAATACAGGATCTAAAGATACCATGGCGTCTGCAACGTCCAAGAACACGCCGAGTCAAGGGGAAATAAAGTTCTTACCCGGTTAAAGCGGCGATAGCATGGAACAAGTTATCTATGGACTTAGGATGTGAAAGAGATCTACTCGTTTTTAAAAAAGCTATGAAAACCATTATTTTCTTTTAAATCTAGTTCTCCAAGTCCCTTGCTTGATCACATTGCTGCACGATTCCAAGAACTGTTTTCTTCACGCCCTGATGCCTACGGGCTTTGGCGCATTAGAAATAAATACATTAATTATTGATGAATGGCTGCCACCACCTGGTGGAGACTTCACAGCCAGCTATATGAAGTTGCACTTGTATAGGGAAAACAGTTTACACAGTGTAAACTGTGATCGTGTGGAACACAGTTTTTATTATGGGAACACATGATATTGGCGTCTCTTATGATCCAAGGACTGATGATTCTTAAGATCAGGACTGCTCAGAGTGAAAAATGATTGGGCCGGTTAGGAATAGGGATATTTTGCTAGAATTACCGATTCGGACATTCGTGTTTGCACTAACCCTAAGGAATCAGGGTTATATCAATACTTTTACTGTCATGCATCAAATGGTCCGGTATACTAGAACTGCAACCCATTAAACATCCGTACCGTAGTGTCAGACTTGGGTTGCCATCACTCTTTAGTGTTTTGCAGTTTTGTTTCCCTCTGTTTCTATAATGAAGCAGGGTCTTAGAGTTAAGAGGCCTCAGGCCTGTAGGCTAGCCACTCGTGAACACACAATCAACAGCAGGTGTACAAAACTCCTTTCTAAACATTTGCAACTCTTGCACTAGAGTGTGAAGATTCTTGGAGCTTTTCCAAGACCCTTAATGAATCTGTCTGTTAGCGAGCTGGCACACAATGTATATTAATTCATGGATTATAATACACTCTGAGATTGCTCGAGTCAAGCTCTGATGCATCTTTTTTTCCAAAATGAATTTTTCTTAAACAAGTATAGTACAACAACGAAACGTTTTCAAATCTTACAATCCAGGCCCGAAGCTTCTTGCACCAACTCTGATTGTATAAAATAGGTCACGTCATATTGGGATAGATTACGTCTCAGCAAGTTTCCTCCTGACCCTTATTCTTATGGCGCAGATATAGCAGCGTGTCTTGGTTCACAAAGTGCTTCCTCAAACTTATTCGGAATCTCTAAGAAGTGGTATGGCTAAGCAGTAAAGGCAACTGTTCAGAATGTGAAGGCTGGTGTGTTTAAAAGGAACATAAACATGTTTAATAAACACATAATAAGGGAAGGGCCACACCATATCTGCAAAATAGATTCTTTATTATGAAGTTGTGCAAAGTTATAGGCACAAAGATTACATGAAAGTAACGCACCTATTCAGAATATGGAACAAGAACATGAAATGTAGTCAATATGGGATCACAGAAATGTTCGAACAGTCCACAAAGTCCAATTGGACTTTTAGTAAGGCTCATAGGCCCCTTAAGTCACAATAATGCCCAACCGCATGTTAATGATATGATATGATATGATATGGTATTTGTAACGCGCCTATACACAAGTGTTTCAAGGCGCGACGAGGCAGGGCGGGAGGGAAACAAGGGGAAAGACAGACAAACGATCCTACTAGGCCAGGTGTCATTCAGATCGCGCAAGTGCAGAGGTAAGGGGAAAAGGAGAAAGTGCAGGGGGAGGAGGTGGGGGGGAAAGTGCAGTACACGGTAAGTAGCGTAATAAAATAGTGATTAATAAATAATAAATAAAAGGGCCAGCTGGTGGCAAGTACGAGGTAAGTGCAGAGCAAGTGCTGGGAAGGGGGGCTGTAGGGATACAGTGACAGTCCCACAGTGCAGGGGGAGCCAGGGAGGCAGTGCAAGTGGAGAGTGGCTGGGCCCTGGACCGAGGTCGCTGAGAGTGGCCAAGATGCAGGTTTAGTGCAGAATTCAGAGGGGAGTTAAGCAGGTTTAGCAGGGGAGAGGGAGAGAGAAGGCAGAAGCGAAGAGGAAGGTTTTGAGGTGCTTCCGGAACCGGAGATGGTTCTCCTCCAGTTTCAGGGAGGCAGGAAGGCTGTTCCAGAGGGAGGCCCCTGCTGCGGAGAGAGATCTACCCCCAGCTCGTTGCTTCGAGAAGCGGCTGACCATGAGGGAGTTGGAGACGGATGAGCGAAGGGCTCGTGAAGGAAGATATTTAGGAAGAGAGAGTTGAAGGTATTTAGGCCCCAGGCCCCAGAAGGCCTTGTGGACAATGCAGAGGGTTTTGAACTTAATCCTCGCAGCCACTGGGAGCCAGTGAAGAGATTTCAGTCCTGGAGAGATACGGTCCCTGGGCTTGAGGCCAAGGACAAGTCTCGCAGTTCTGTTCTGTGGTTCAATAGAAGTGAATGGCCTAGTGCAAGTCCATTAGGTAAGTACAAGGTCAGTACCCAGGGATCCATGAAATAGAGGATCTAAAGGAAGACAGATGAGGTTGTGGTGAAAAGCCAGGAACGTCACAGTTCTACACCAAAGGTGCAGAGATGACAGCAACCAACCCCATGGGATGCCAGAGAAGACCCTCTTGAAGAAATCCTCTGCCAGGTTTGAGACCCAGCAGCACCAGGGAAACAAGATGCAGAGAAGGATTCAAGCCAAAGAAAACGAATAGCAAATCGGGGTTGAAAGGAAACCGAGAAACCCAACAATCATGGACCACAAGCACCCTTATGGAAACTATCTTGAATAACCCACCAGCACAGGATCCAGTGGTAGGTTGGCAGATACCAAACACGCAGCCCAGAACAGCTGAACAACCCAGTGAGTAAAGTGTCTTCCAATGCTGGCAAAATACAGGATCTGGGCACCCAGGAATTTGAACCCTGGACCAATGGCGGAAAATGCCCCCAATGGCCCAAAAGAAGAAAAAACAGCCTTTGGAGGAGTGGTACCCATTAGCCAGAAGTGGAAATAACAGCAGAGATGACTCCAAGAAGTACAGAAGAACCCAGACAAGCACGTTCTGATAGTTTGAGGGACAACGAGAAAGCCCACCAGCCGACGACGGTCCCACAAAGAACAGTGGGGGTGACATAGGATGGCTCAATCAAGCCGATGATCCAGGGTAGAGGAGTCCCACCACCTTTGCAGGAGACAGCAGCTTCCAAAGCTAAGGCACACAAACCAGAGAGTTAAAACAAGAAGCAGGGGTAAAACGGCCAAGAAACTGGTCCTAACATGGGAAGACCACCAAACCAACAAGAAAAGGAGGACAGTCCTGAAAGGATGTCAAGCAGCTGAAAAAATACAAAGCAGAGATAATTTAAGGACATAGGGCCCAGCCAGTATGGCCAAATGGGGTCCTAAAAATACAGCAACAGCATCATCGTCATTGCAGAAGCCCCCCACCCACTAGGTAAGCAAACCTGCTGCAATCCCAAAATCCAAACAGAATTAAGTGTAGGAACAGCGTCAACCCTAGATATCTCATATACATAGGTGCTGGCCTGAGCCGGCTCCCTAATCACGCAAAGGGGTGTTAAAACATGTTTTCAGTGCCCCCGCCACCCTCCAACAGGATGGACAGAAATAAACATAAAACTCCTAGGACCACCCCCACAGGATGTGTGAGGCCAATATCTGTGGCCAGGGACTAGTACAAACCACATCAAGCCACTCTAGAAGTTGCAACGATGGGCTCAGAGTGAGCCGATGTGTGTAACACTCTGGCCTGCCACATTCGTTCCGCGAACAAAGGAATGCCCAAGAAACAAAATGGCCAAGCGTAGGACTTAAAAGAAATATATTAGTACCCCAATGGATACCAAAAAGGTATATTGGGCTACTAATGTGGTAAATTGGAATTCATCCCTGGTGAAGCCAAAAGGAACAAGTTACTTACCTGTAACTGTTGTTCTCCAGCATGGGTCTGGCATGGATTCACATGCTCATGAATATTCCCCGTCGTCAGGCTGGGAATCCTCGGTAAAGAAAAAACCAGTATCAGTTTCGTTTCTGATCTGTCTTTCGTAGTAATAACCAATCACTGGTCTCTGCGTCATACTGACCACAGCCAATGACTGCCCTCTACCTAAGCACCGCCTCTGGCAGCCATCTTCAGATTTGGAAGCACGTGAAGTGGCAGTATGACCAAGTGAAGAGCCGCAGAGGGGTAGGCGGGAGGGTTCGCATGTGAATCCATGCCAGACCCATGCTGGAGAACAACAGTTACAGGTAAGTAACTTGTTCCTTCTCCAGCATGGGGTCTGGCATGGATTCACATGCTCATGAATAAAGAATACATAGCAGTACACACATGCACAACCACGGGAGGTGGCAAAGGCTCAACATTAAGCATCACATCAACTCAACATTAAGCATCTTACCTCCTCACCAGGCTCACCTCAGGCGAACAGGTTGCGCAGCACTGCTTGGCCGACCCTGGACTCCTCCCTGGAATCCCGGTCGACGCAGTAGAATTTCGTGAAGGTGTGCGTCGACCTCCACGTAGCAGCCCTGCATATGTCCAGCAGGGGCACACCAGATAGGAACGCCGTGGTAGCTGCGATCGCTCTGGTGGAATGGGCTCTCGGACGGCCAGGCAGCGGTCGGTTTGCCAACCGGTGACAGTACATGATACAGCCGGAGAGCCATCTGGAGATGGAAGCCTTCGAGAGAGCCTTCCCCTGATTGACAGGTCCAAAGTTCACAAAGAGTTGTGACGTCTTCCGAAAACCTTTCGTGCGGTCCACGTAGAACTTCAGCGCTCTAGCTACATCCAGCGAGTGCAAAGTCCTCTCAGCCGGCGACGAAGGCGACGGGAAGAACACAGGTAACACCAAGGGTTCGTTGAGATGAAAGTCCGACGGTACCTTGGGCATGAAGGAGGGGTGCGTCCTGAGCACTACCCTCGTGTCGTGGAAAGTCAAGTACGGGGCCTTGCAGGAAAGGGCCTGGATCTCTCCCACTCGTCGTGCGGAGGTGATGGCCACGAGAAAAGCTGTTTTCCACGATAGAAACTTCAACGGGGCCGAGTGCAGAGGCTCGAACGGAGGTCCCATGAGTTTGGTCAGCACCACGTTGAGCTCCCACGCCGGGGCCGGAGCCTTCACCGGCGGGAACGATCTGAACAGTCCCTTCATAAACTCTTTCACCAGACGATGAGACCACAAGGACGTCCGGCCCGTGGTTCTGGTGTATCGGGAGATCGCAGCAAGATGAATCTTGATGGACGCGTGAGCCAGACCAGCTTTGGCCAGCGTCAGCAGGTACGGCAGCACTTGGGGAGCCGTAATCCGTAGAGGGTTAATCTTCTGTGCGTGGCACCAGACAGAGAACCTCTTCCATTTGTGTCCGTAGCATTTAAGAGTCGAGGACGCCCTGGCCTTTGCAAGAACCTCTCTGCAATCGGCCGGTATGTCGTATCCTCCAAACTCTAGCGCCGCAGGAGCCAGGCCTGCAAGTTCAGCGACTTCGGGTCGTGGTGGAGGATGGCGCCTCCTTCCCTGGAGAGTAGATCCGCGTCCGCCGGCAGCTTGATTGGCGGGGACGCCGACAAGTCCAGAAGGTCCGGGAACCATATCTGCCTCGGCCACGCAGGTGCGACGAGGATCATCCTGCACCGTGACCTCTTGAGCTGGTTGACGAGCCGGATTAGCAGAGGCAAGGGAGGGAACGCGTAGAGGAACAGGCCCTCCCAGGGGAACGAGAAAGCATTGCCCATGCTCCTCGTCTGGTGAAACCTGCTGGCGAACCTCCGGCACTTGGTGTTCGTCGCCGTCGCAAACAGGTCGATCTGGGGTGTGCCCCACCGTCGGAAGAGGCGATCCACCAGATCCTGCCGTAGTTCCCACTCGTGGCACGAGCGCAGCTCCCTGCTGAGTGAGTCGGCGATGGTGTTTTTTATCCCTGCCAGATGAAACGGCACCAGAAGAATCCCTTGGGCGACGGCCCAATGCCACAGGTCCTGCGCCTCCTTGGACAGCGCTGGGGACCTGGTTCCGCCCTGTTTCCTGATGTAAAACATGGTGGTGGTGTTGTCGGTGAAGATCCTCACCACCTTGCCCTTGAGGGACGGAAGGAAGGACCTGAGGGCCCAAAACACTGCACGGAGCTCCAGGACGTTGATATGCAGGGACTTCTCCGTCGGGAGCCAGAGTCCCCTTGCGTGCAGATTTTCGGTGTGCGCTCCCCACCCTTCTAGGGAGGCATCCGTGGTCACAGTCACCTGGTGGGCTGGGGTCTGGAAGTCCATGCCCGCCGTCAGATGCGCGCGGGTGCCCCACCACCGTATCGCTCGTCGGAAACTCTCGTCGAGCTTGATCCTTTCCTCGAAGCTGCCCGTCGTCTGGATCCAGCGCGCATCCAGGAACTCTTGCAACGGGCGCATCCGGAGCCTGCACATGGGAATGAGGTAGATGCAGGAAGACATCATCCCGAGGAGGGACTTGATGGACCTCACCTTGGCCGCGTCGGCCACCAACATCCGTTGCACCTTGCCCAAGATGGTCCTGGTCCTCTCCTCCGACGGGGAGGCCAGAAGGGACACTGTGTCGAGCCTCGCTCCCAGAAACAGTGCGACTTGCGCGGGCACCAGGTGGGATTTGGCGTAGTTCACGGAGAATCCCAGGTCCGTGAGGAGTTGGACGGTCCTTGCCGTGTGGACCACGGCGAGCTCCCTCGTCTTGGCGCGGATGAGCCAGTCGTCCAGGTAGGGGTAGACGTGAATCCCCTCGCGGCGCAGCTGCGCCGCCACCGGTGCGAGGCACTTGGTGAAAACCCTGGGTGCCGACCGTAGTCCGAAGGGAAGGGCTTTGAACTGGTAATGACGCCCTTGGACCACGAATCTGAGGAATTTTCGGTGCCCCTTTAGGATGGGAATGTGGAAGTAGGCATCCTCCAAATCCAACGACGATAGGAAGTCTCCTTCCTCCAGCTGACCCAGGACGTGCTGGAGGGTGACCATCCGGAACTTCTGCGCCTTGATGAACTTGTTCAGGCGTCGCAGGTCCAGGATGGGGCGCCATCCTCCCGTCTTCTTCTTCACGAGGAAGTAACGCGAGTAGACTCCGGAGCCCCGAAGCCTCTTTGGGACGAGTTCGATGGCGCCCTTTCTGAGCATCGCCTTTACCTCCAGGAGAAGTTGAGGGACGTGAAGTTCTTTCCTGGCCACGGGGGGGACGCGCGGGCACCTTCTTTGAAACTCGAGCGCGTGGCCCCGGGCCAGGGCGTCCAGCACCCAACGGTCGGTGGAGATGGACTCCCACACGCTGACGAAGCCCGCCAGCCGGCCTCCCACCGGGGTGCTTCGGTGGGGGCCCGACCCCACGGCCGGTTCAATCCTGCTTGGACGCGGCCTTGCCGCCTTGGCCTCCTTGGCGACGACGGCGGGGTCCGCCAGACTTGCCTCGTCCTCTGTAGGCCTCTTGCGACGACGAGCGGGCCGCTTGACGGTAGGAAGCGAAACCGCCGCCGGAACCTTTGGAGGCGCCCTTGCCTCCGCCGCTCCGAAAGGGCGTCCGCCGTTGCTGCAGTACTCCAAGGGCCCGGGCCGTCTCAGTATCCGCCTTGATGGCCTGAAGGGAATCGTCCACTGTCTTCCCAAACAGGTTGTTCCCGTCGAAGGGCATGTCCAGGACCCTGGTCTGGACGTCCTGCCGAAAGTCCGTAGCCTTGAGCCATCCGCGACGTCGAAGGCAAACGCCGTTGCCCATCTGGCGGAACCCAGTGTCGGCGATGTCCGTCGCCACGGTGATGGCGTGGTCCGAGGCCACCTCACCTTCCTGCAGGATCTCAAGGGCCTCCGCCCTCTTGTCGTCCGGCAGAAAATCCAGCAGGGGAGCTATCTTGTACCAGAGTTCCCTGTCGTAGCGGGCCACGATAGCCAAGGCGTTGGCCGCTTTAATCGTCGTCGCCGCCGACGAGATGACTCTGCGTCCCATGGCATCCAATTTCTTTCCCTCGCCGTCCGGCGGGGAAGTCGACGTGGAGGCCGCACCCCCCCCCCGCTTTCTTCCTGGCTGCCGCGGAGACGACGGAGTCCGGGGTAGGCTGCGCCCAGAGGCATAGGGGGGCCGAGTCCGGGACCCGGTACTTTTTCTCGTACCGGTCTCTTTTCGCTGGCGTCGTGGAAGGGTTCTTGAGGAGGGAAAGGCCCTCATCCCAAATGTCGTCCAACAGAGGCACTGCGAGGACCGTCTTCCTCTTGGCCTCGCGCCGTTGGTAAAGGAAGCCTTCCTTTTTCTTCTCCTCAGGGCAGAGTTGGAAAAGCTCGGATGCCCTGGCGATCATTGAGTGGAACGATCCAATCTCGTCGGGTGGAGAAGCCCTGGTGGGAGGCGACGACGGAAAATCCTCGTCGTATGCCTCGTCGTCCGTACCCGTCGCTGCCGTGTCAGTCCCCGTATCATCCCCTCGGGTGGACGGGGAGGAGGGCTGGACGGGGCGCGACGGTTGAAAAGGAGGCGGTGGATGGATCCTTCTTTTCTTGGTAGGGGGAACACCAGAAGGTCCCGGTTCTGGATCCCCCGACGGGAGAGGTTCCTCCGTCGGTAACGGAAGTCTCGTCCTTATCTCGGAGCATAAGGACTGTATAGCCAACAAAATGGCCGCTGAGTTGTCTTGCGGCGCTGGCAGAGGGGAATCCGACGGGCGAGCAGGGGCCCCGTCGGTATCCTCGACGATGTCGTCGTCGTCGCCTGCGTCGGGGCACATTCCGACGGGCTGGTCTTGTTCCACGCCTAGGCCGTGGCTTAAGACCTCGATCAGTTCCTCTTCTGAGGTTGAGGCCGAATCTACGACGACGCCCTGCCCCCCCTTCTTCCCCACGGAGGGTTTCACGGGGGTCCTATCGATGGGCACGAAAGAAGACTCCCTCCGAGGAGGCAGGGAGATTCTGGGCCCCGAGGCCGCCACCACTGGTGCAGCCTCCACAGGCTGGGCCAGGGCCGCCGCGACCGTTTCGATAGAGGGCTTGGTCGAATGGATCAAGGCCTTCACCACCTTAGGTGCGCTCACCGCCTTATCCTTGAGGGAGGGGGCACTGCCACACTCCTCCTCTGCCTTAGAGCTCGACCGGGGTCTCTCCAGGAGCTTCGCCGGGTGCTCGGCCTTCCTCTTACCCGACCCAGAGCGTTGGCTCGTGGTTGATGGTGCCGGGGAGGGTGCGCCCTGCCTGGCGCCCGTAGAGCCCGACCGTTCGGCGCTCCCGGTGCCAGCGGACTCGCGGTGCTTGGCCTTATGTTGGGCCCCCGTCGCCGGGGCGCCCTCAAAGGTCTTAGAAGACCGCTCAGATTTCTTCTTCTTCTCGCCAGACGGGCTCTTACCCTCCAGCCAGCTGGCGAGACGTTGATGGCGGTCCTTCATGGTCCGTTCCGACATGTTGCCGCAAAACGCACAGTCCTTCTCCACGTGCGTCTTGTCCCCATGAAGGCAGTAAAGGCAGAAAGAGTGTTCGTCCTCCTTGAAGACGTTCTGCAGCTGGCATCCAGGGCAGGCCCTGAACAGCTTTCCGGGCGTCGAGCTTCCCTTCTCCTGGGCCATCTCCGAGACCGGGCCTGAGAAGCTTCTGGAGTCCTCCGAAGCGTAGCTCGACGAAATCTTCACCCTTGAGGGGCACAGATGAATCCGACACGGGTCCCCGTTGATCGGATGTAGGATCGGTGGAGCTTGAGGCTCTTTTGACCGAAAGAATCGAAGTTTTTTGTGAAAAAGCGCGAAAAAAAAGCACTAACGCTCGAGAGCAATAGCACGAGGATCCCAACACATGAACGTGCGGTAAAAATCTGAAGATGGCTGCCAGAGGCGGTGCTTAGGTAGAGGGCAGTCATTGGCTGTGGTCAGTATGACGCAGAGACCAGTGATTGGTTATTACTACGAAAGACAGATCAGAAACGAAACTGATACTGTTTTTTTCTTTACCGAGGATTCCCAGCCTGACGACGGGGAATATTCATGAGCATGTGAATCCATGCCAGACCCCATGCTGGAGAAGAACAAGTTACTTACTTGTAACTCCTGTTCTCCAGGATGGGTCTGGCATGGATTCACATGCTCATGAATATTCCCTGTCAGGCTGGGAATCTTCTGTAAAAAAGAAAGCAGATTCGCTTTAGCCTGAAAACTGCATTTCTCCTCTATAACCTATCACTGTCCTTTGGGTCATACTGCCCCCATCCAATGACAGTCGTCTCCCTAAAGTCGATCCCCGTGAGCCATGCCATCTTCAGATTTGGTAGAACATGTAAAGTGGCAGTATGAACCAAGAAGAGCCACAGAGCGGAACGAGGGAGGGTTTGCATGTGAATCCATGCCAGACCCATGCTGAAGAACAGGTAAGTAACTTGTTAATTCTCCAGCATGGGGTCTGGCATGGATTCACATGCTTATAAATACGATTACATAGCAGTACATATACACAACCATGGGAGGTGGCAAGCCTCAACAGAAGCAAGTCACCTACCCCTGGAACAGACTCACCTCAAACAAACAGGTTGCATAGCACCGTTTGGCTGATCCGGGACTCCTCCATGGAATACCTGTCGATGCAGTAGAATCTCATGAAGGTGTGGGTGGACCTTCACCTAGTAGCCCTGCAAAAGTTGAGCAGGGGAACACCAGAGAGAAACAAAGTCGTTGCTGCGATGGCTTTGGTGGAGTGGGCTGTCGGTTGTCTTGGTAGTAGTCTGTTGGCCAGACAATGACAGTGCACGATGTAGCCAGAGAGCCACCTGGACAAGGAAGCCTTAGACGGGGCCTTCCCATGATTCACAGGTCAAAAATTCACAGAGTTGAGATGTCTTCCCAAAGTCCTTCGTGCATGCCACAAAGAACTTCAAGGAACAAGCAACGACCAGCGAATGCAACATCCTCTCCGCCAGCGTAGAATGATTCCGAAAGATAGGCAGCACCAAAGGCTTGTTGAGGTGGAACTCAGATGGCACCTTTGGCATAAAGGTGGGGTGTGTCCACATCACCATCCTTATAGCGTTGAAGGACAAGTATGGCTGCTTGCAAGACAGGACCAGAATCTCCCTGACCCGCCTGGCCGAGGTGATTGCCACGAGGAAAGAAGTCTCCCATGAGAGAAACCTGAGCAGGGCTTGATTCATCGGCTAAAAGGGCATCGCGATGAATTTAGTCAAAACCACATTGAGGTCTAAAGTCTTTACTGTTGGAGAAGTCCAGAAGAGGCCCTTGAGGAATTCCTTGATGAGTCTGTGCGACTACAGTGTAGGCCTACCCAGCATCCTGGTTGAATGGGATTTGGCGGACAGGTGCGAGCCAGTAAACCCTTGGCCAAGGAAAGTAGGTATGGTAGGAGTTGTGAGGCACTGACACGCAGAGGAGTAATCTTCTGAGCTCGGCACCACACCGAGAAACGCTTCCATTTATGGCCGTAGCATGTCAACGTTGAAGAGGCTCTAGCCTTGGGTAGGATGTCCTTACCTTCTGTAGGTAAAGACTAATGTTCGAATTCTAGGGCTGCAGGAGCCAGGCCCTGAGGTTCAGTGATGCTGGGTCGTGGTGCAGAATCGCCTCTCCCTCTCAGGGAGGAAGATCAGGAAGCAGTGGCAGCCTGATGGGACAGAGCCACCGACAGACGTAGCAGGTCGGGATTCCAGATTTGTCACAGCCACGCTGGAGCGACAAGTATCATCCTGCAATGACACTGAGTGTGTTGATCACTCGCAGAAGGAGCGGAAACAAGAGGAAAAGCGTTTCGGAAAACGACCTCCCACGTGAGAAGGCATCCCCCCTGCTCCACGGTTGCAGGAACCTGCTGGCGAACTCCTGACACTTTGAATTTGTTGCTGTCGCAAAATGGTTGACTTGGGGTTCACTCAATTCATGGAATGGAAGATCCACTTGGTCCTGGTGAAGCTCCCACTCGTGGCAAAAAAGTAGCTCCCTGTTGAGCGAGTCTGCGATGGTGTTCTTGGTGCCTTCCAGTTGAAAAGGGAGGAGAAACATGTCCTGATGAATGGTCCAGTGCCACAGATCCTGGGCCTCCCTGTAGAGAGCCAGACAGCGCGTCCCACTCTGCTTCCGGATGTAGAAAACGGTGGTGGTGTTGTCCGTGAAGATCCTCACCAACCTGCTCCCCAGCGACGGCAGGAAGGACTTGAGGACGCAGAAACCGTCCCGAAGCTCCAGGACGTTGATGTGAAGGGACTTTCCTTCTGGCAACCAGAGGCCTCTGGAATGCAACTGCCCGGTGTGTGCTCCTCAACCTTCTAGAGAAGCATCCGTGGTGACCGTCTCCTGGCGAGGAGGGACTTGGAATGGGGCCCCTTGCAAGAGATGAGAGTGCAGGCCCCACCACTGTATTGCTCAACGGAATTCTTAATTGAGTGTGATCTTGTCCGTCCATGATCCCAAGACTTGCAACCAACTCGCATTCAGAAACTCCTGGAGAGGCCTCATCTGTAGTCTGCAAAGGCGGACGAGGTTGATGCAGGAGGACATCATGCCCGGCAGCAACTTGACAGCTTGCACAGTAGCCGACCGTGCCGATAGGCGCCGCACCTTCCCTAGGATGGCTATCACCCTCTCTTCTGAGGGAGACACCAGACATGTTACTGTGTTGAGTTGGGCTCCCAGAAAAAAAGGAGTTCTGTGATGGCTTTATGCAGGACTTCAGTTAACTGATGGAGAATCCCAGATCTGTCAGCAGACGCACAGTCATTGCCATGTGCTGGCTTGCCAGAACTTGAAAAAAGGATCGGATGAGCCAATCGTCCAGATAAGGGTAGACGTGGATGCCCTTGAGACGAAGATGCGCTGCCACAGCAGCCAAGCACTTTGTAAAGACCCTTTGCGACGAATTCAGGCCGAAGGGAAGTGCCTTGAACAGATAGTGTCGCCCTTAGATCATGTACCGCAGGATCTTGCAGTGCTTCCGGTGGATGGGACCGTGGAAGTGGGTGCTCTCCAGATCCAGCAATGCCAGGGAGTCGCCTTCCTCCAGCTGGCCGAGCACATGCTGCAATTTGACCATCCTGAATTTCTGGGACTGTTGAGGCGTCTCAGGTCCAGCATTGGCCTCCACCCTCCTGACTTCTTTCGGACCAGAAAGTACCTGGAGTACACGCCAGACGCTGGTGGACAGGATCTATCGCCCGCTTCTTTGATATTGCGTGGACCTCCTGCAACAGCTGTGCCGCGTGTTGTTTCTGTCGAGCTATCGCAGGAATACGAGGACACCTGCGCTGGAACTCCAAGTTTTGTCCCTGTTTGAGAGCTTCCAGCACCCATCTGTCAGTGGTGATGGTCTTCCACATGCTGACGAACCTCGCCAGCCAGCCTCCCGCTGGGGTGTACAAGTGCGCCCTCCCACCCCACCGAGTGCACGGCTGGTTCAGGCCGTTTCAGGGTCAGAGCTCTGCCCTGCAGGCGGCGCTGACACTGTCCTCTGCTGACGTATGCCTGTGAGCGACCTTTGTAGGCCTCTTGAGTCGTGGAGTGGGGAGGCTGTCGATGTCGATAAGGGGTGGTATATTCCTTGGAGGACCTGCCGGACTTTCCACTCGAGGAACAAAAGGATGACGACCGATGATATATGTGGGGTAAGGGAATAGGTTAAAGTGAGTTGGGAAGTCAGAGGGTCAGGGGGGTTTGGGTGGGGGATCTGCCCCCACAATAAGGGGATCGACAGGGGTCTCCCCCCGCAGTAGGTCCCAAAAATTAAACCCCAAAAATCTGGTCATTTTGGCACTATATCAATTATTTTCAGTCAAACAACCCAGATCCCAGCGAATGTGCCAGCTGCGCGTTTGTCTTGATAATTTGCAGAGACTTGCCAAAGTGGTTCTCCGATCAAATGACCTGTCCAACACTTTGGACTGAACGTCCAGTCTGAAGTTCAGTCATCCCTGCCGACGAAGAGATACTCTGTTGCCCATTTGACGGAAAAAGTGTTCGCAATGTCTACCGCCACTGTAATGGTGAGGCCCGAGGTCACTTCCCCCTCCTGGAACAGTGCCAGAGCTTCTACTTTCTTGTCCTCATGTAAGAAGTCCAAAATAGGGCCCAATTTGTACCATAGTTCCCGATCATAGCAGGACAAAATGTCCAGGGCATTAGCGGCCTTAATGGTGCTGGCAGCCATATAGCCCCATAGCGTTCAGCTTCTTCCCCCCCTGGTCCGGGGGCACCATGGACGACTGGTTCACATGGTGATTCCAGGCCCCGGCTGAAACAGAGTCTGGTGAAGGCTGGGGTCTCAGGCAATTGGGGGGTGAGTGCAGAACTCTGTATTTCTTCTCGAGCCTGTCACGCTTGGGTGGAGCGGTGCTCGGATTCATTAGGGCCAGGCCCTCATCCCAAATATCTAACAAGAGGGCAGACATGATCCTTCCTTTTTAGTCTCCTCAGGCACCAGTTGGAAAATTTGAGGCCCTGGAAATCATTGCGTGGAAGGAGTCGACCTCATCTGGCGGAGAGGCCCTGTGCAGTTCCTCCATGCCGACTGGTTCCCCGTCAGCTGGTACAAAGTCATCGGCTTTGTCCGTCACCGCTAATCAGTGTGCGTGTACATGGCAGGATCCCCAGTCGGAGTCAATTCCTGAGGTGGAGGCAGTGGTGTCGGTTGATGCCTAGGTCCAGCAGGGTCCTTTGACCTGCGCTTTTGCCGTGAGGATTCCCGGGAAGCGGTCTTGGGGGACTCCTAGACGGAGCAGGGCCCGGTGTGGACGGTAGACTGTTGAATTTCCGAGACAAGCATGTGCAGCATGGTCAGAATGTCCAAAGTTATGTCCCAGGGCTGAGGCGTGGAAGAAATGGAGGTGGAGGCTCCAGACTGAGATGCCTTTTCTGGCGAGGTGGAGGGCCAGGCTTGCATTGCAGTGACCAACCTACAGACACCGTTCGTGGTCCGAATAATAGTCTTCAGGCAGATTGTGGTTGCCCTCTTTGGAGATCGTATAAATCTGTACCTGTCTAACCGGGGCAGCCTGTGGTTCCGTACTCTTCTTAATTTCCATGGGAGTTTTACCCTTTCCCCATCTCTGGAGACTTCTGGGGAGGAGTGGCTGCTGTCCCACATTTCAGGGGTGTTCGCCAGAGCTGCGGCAGCTGCTTCATGCCATGGAGGTAGAGACAACCGAGGGGCAGCCGTTGCAATGGCCACCACCTTCGTGGCCAGCCCCCCTTTTGACGAAGTAGTGGTCGTCGACAGAGTTGTCTACAGAGTGGTAGCAGTAGCCTTCGTCGACGTGGTCATGACCATTGATGACAAAGTTGTTTTGGCTGGTTGAGCTGCCGATGCGGATGGTGTCGCCGAGGTGGGCAGCGAAGGGCCACCTTTGGATCCCTCCTTCGTCCCCCTTGTCTGCCAATGGTAAGCAGAGTTTTGAAGGAGTCAAGGACTTTCTCTTGTGGGGGAGCACCCCTCACCGGTAGGCTCGCTGTAGAAGTGGTTGGGGACGGCGACCTTGTCCTTCTGTAGCTGGGACCCACAGCAGCGGTAAACCGAGTGGGATCAACGACGTGCTGCCTTGCCTTCTTTTGGCCCCAAGGGCCAGGCGTTGTCAAAGGATCTCAACCTCTTTTCTGAAGGAGTTCGTCATGGGACAGTCCAGTCCTGGGGGAAGCAGGACCATGCCCTGAAGCAGAGGCCTTGCCCGATTTCAGCCATGCTGCCAGCCCGCTGTAGCAACCCTGCTTTGTCTTTTTCGAAATTCCGTTTCAGACCTTGTATCCCTCTTCATCATGGTCCGGTTGCAAGCAATATAGATATTTATGGTGCCGATCTTTGACGTACACAATCCTCAAACCTCATTTAACACAGTGAAGAGTTTGAAGAGGCATCCCTTCGCTTCGGTCATGGGCCTTATGAAAACTTGCATAAAGATTTGAGATGTAATGTAATCTTTGCCAACAGCGGCTCCCTGCTGCCAGTGGTCGACCTCTGGTCGAACAGTGAGCCAAAAATCAAAAATGTGCCCAAAACATGAAAAAATAGATCAGAGAGTACTAAGAGTACTCCCAACACTGAAGCGTGCGGTAGAAATCTGAAGATGGCAACCAGGGGTAGAGCTTAGTGTGACCACTGTCGTTGGATGGGGCCAATATGACCCAAAGGACAGTGATTGGTTTAGAGGAAAAACACAGTTTTCAAGCTAAAGTGTTTTTTTTAATAATTTTTTTACAGAGGATTCCCAGCCTGACGACAGGGAATATTCATGAGCATGTGAATCCATGCCAGACCCCATGCTGGAGAAGGGAGTCTTTTGTATCAAGTTATTCTCCCTTTGCTGTTATAGCCTTTCTGGGTCCCTGTTTGATCAGCAGGATTTGTGGGCTTCTCTGAATTTCCAGGTGGGGTTTCTCATCCTAGTGAATATTGTTTTTAAGTTAACTTATACAATACCATCAAGGGTGTTGGCTCACAAATCCTGGTCATTGCTTGTCCTGTATTTGGGCCTAGCAATGGCAGGACCTGTAACAGCAAATGTGGGTGAGGAGCTTGCCGACTTTCGCTGTAACCATGACGAGCTGCTAAGTGCATAACCCACATCCCTTTTCAGATATTTGTATTTTTATCACGCTTTACTTGCACATCCTGGGTTTTACTGTACATGTATCTTGGTTCCTGCATGCTTGTTGTTTGACACATAGCTTCTCATTGTGTGATCTTGTGCACATTTCCTTTCCCATATCCACTGCCCTTGTCCTCTCATGACATTAGCCCTTTCCCACAGAAATCTCAGACTTTCCTGGGCAAGGATGCAGTGTGTATTTCTGTCCAGAATGGGGGGCTGGCAAATCCTGGTCTAAGTCACGTCCATGCCAAAGTGTGTTTGTTGCTGGGCAGATGCAGTGGCAAGAGGATGTCCAGGATTGAACGTCCCTTACCATTGGTGGCTTTGGAGGCGACTCCAGCTCGAACCATGGATAAAAGGAGGACTTTTGTAGCTATTCAATAGATCATCATTGGTCCCAAGACCCCTTACGAAGGCTAGCATATTGATTAATAACACCAAAATCAGACACTGAAAATTACCTCTGCACCTGTGTCCTCAGACCTCCTTCACTAGAACCAAGACAAAGAGCATGGAGGGCTCAGTGATACCAGAAGCTGCCAAAGTGGTTCCTGAGTGGTGGTTGTATTGGGAGAAGGTCTGCTATACACTTTTCTACCATTGACCTCCTACTTTGAAACACAAACTGCCTGGTGGCTTTTCTAACCCTTGTTTCGACTAAAGATTCTGCGGAAGACTAAGCACTAGGCCCCTTCTGTTCTAGCTAGGGAAGGACTTTTTATGGCATAGTGCCTCATTTTAGAAGGCGGGGTATGGAGTTTCTAACTACTTTCTTTCCTACATAGTAGTGCTCTGATTTGGCTCTTACCTACCTTTTTCTTTATTCACTCTACACTACATTTGCTCAGATTGTTTTAACTGTGTTATAGTTTGTGCTCCTCAACCAGAACAGACTCAAAGTGAATGTCTATGTTATAATAGTGCACGCTGAATGTAATAATTACCTGTGGTTTTTGACTGCTATGAATTTGTTCAAGGCTTGGCTCTTGGCACTTGAAAAATGTTAAAAATAAAAATAAGGCCTAAATAAATAACTGTTCTTTTATACATTATACCTAACTTGCGTTAAGAGTGCTCTATGTGTGATTAACTGAACCCTTTACCGCTCTCACATTTCCTAAATGTAGGCTTTGCTATTTATTTACACTACCCAGATAGAGTTTGGCTAGACCCTCATGTTTGTCCCTGTTCACCAGAATAGGGAGGCCTTTCAGAATCTATCCACGGGGTTGATTCTGAAAATCCATCTTAAAAGTCACATTAAGGGTAAAAGGGATTGTAGAAAATATACTATCAGCAGAGGGATGACATAGGCTGCATTTTAGTGATGAAGGAAAGAAATCAACAAATGTAGAAGGAATAGGGCAGCGTGCCTCTGGAAGTCTTTGACTTGGGTAAATAAGGTTTAAGTTACTTACCTGTAACTATTGTTCTCCAGCATGGGTCTGGCATGTATTCACATGCTCATGAATATTCCCCGTTGTCAGGCTGGGTATCCTCGGTAAAAGAAAAAACTGTTTCACTTTCACTTCAAAACTGTATTTCTCCTCTAAGCCAATCACTGTCCTCTGGGTCATACTGCCCCCATCAAATGACAGTGCTCTCCCTAAGCTCCACCCCTGGTGGCCATCTTCAGATTTGGAAAGCATGTAAAGTGGCAGTATGAACCAGGAAGAGCCACAGAGGAGACGGCGGGAGTGTTCGCATGTGAATCCATGCTAGACCCATGCTGGAGAACAATAGTTACAGGTAAGTAACTTAAACTTTATCCAGCATGGGGTGTGGCACCGATTCACATGCTCGTGAATAATGATTGCACAGCAGTACATATACACAACCACGGGAGGTGGCAAGGCTTAACAGAAGCAATAACACTCACCTCTGACTCAACTCAAACAAACAGGTTGTGTAGCACCGCTTAGCCGACTCAGGACTACTATCTGGAATCACAGTCAACGCAGTATAACCTTGTGAAGGTATGCATGGACCTCCACATAGCAGGCCTGCAGATGTTGAGCAGGGGCACAGCAGAGAGAAACTCCATAGTTGCTGCGATTGCTCTGGTGGAATGGGCTCTCGGTCGGCCTGGCATCGCCTGCTCGCCAGTCGATGACAATGCATGATACAGCCGGAGAGTCATCTGGAGATGGAAGTCTTTGATCAGGCCTTTCCTTGGATTTACAGGTGCAAAGTTGATGAACATCTGAGAAGTCTTCCGAAAAGTCTTAGTACGTGCCACATAGAACTTCAAGGCATGAGCAATGTCCAGCGAATGCAAGGCCCTTTCCACCTGTGAAGACAGATTCGGGAAGAAGGGCAACACCAAAGGCTTGTTGAGGTGGAATTACGAAGGCACCTTTGGCATGAAGGTGGGGTGTGTACACAGTACCACCCTCGAAGCGTGGAAAGACCAGTAAGGCTACTTGCAAGACAGGGCCTGAATCTCCTCGACTCTTCTGGCCGAGGTGATAGCCACGAAGAAAGCGGTCTTCCACGAGAGAAACTTGAGCATAGGTTGAGATGCATAGGTTCGAAAGGCACTCCCATGAGCTTAGTTAGAACCACATTGAGCTCCCAAGCAGGGGGAGGAGCCTTCACCGGCGGGAAAGTCCTGAAGACCCATTGAGGAACTCCTTGGCCAGTCTGTGAGACCACAGAAAAGGTCTACCTGGAGACCTGGTGAACCTGGATATGACAGCGAAATGCACCTTGATAGAGGCATGAGCCAGACCCGCTTTGGCAAAGGAACGCAAGTATGGTAGAAGTTGAGGGGCCGTGATCCGCAGCCTGCAGCGGGATAATCTTCTGAGTCCTGCACCACACAGAGAAACGTTTCCATTTATGCCTGTAGCACTTCAACATTGATGAAGCCCTGGCCCAGGCAAGGATGTCCTTACACTCGCCAGGAAGAGCATAACCCCCAAACTCTAGGGCTGCAGGAGCCATGCCCTCATGTTCAGGGACTCTTGGTTGTGATGCAGAACCGCCCGCTCTTCTCTGGCGAGAAGGTCTGGGACAGTGGCAGCCTGATGGACCGAGCCACTGACAGACGCAGCTGGTCCAGATACCAGATTTGGCTTGGCCACGCTGGGGCAACGAGTATCATCCTCCACTGGCACCGAGTGTGTTGATCACACGTAACAGGAAGGGAAGCTCGCACTCATGGCAATAACGCAGTTCCCTGCTAAGCGAGTCGTCAATGGTGTTCTTGAATCTCGCCAGGTGAAACGGAAGGAGGAACATGCCTTGATGAATGGCCCATCACCACAAGCCCTGGGCTTCTTTGGAACGTGCCAGTCAGTGGGTCCCCCGCTGATTCCGGATGTAAAACACGGTGGGGTCGTCTGTGAAGATCCTCACCACCTTGTCCTTCAATGACAGCAGAAAAGACTTGCGGGCCAGAATATAGCCCGAAGTTCCAGGACGTTGATGTGGAAGTACTTTTCTTTCGGTTGCCAGAGGCCTCTGGCATGCAACCGTCCAGCGTGGGCTTCCCATCCCTCTAGAGAAGCATCTGTGGTGACTGTCTCGTGGTAAGGAGGAACTTGAAACGGAGCTCCCTGGATGAGATGCTGCCTAACACCCCACCACTGTATCGCCTAACAGAACTCCTCGTTGAGAGAGATCTTGTCAGTAAACTTTCCCAACACTTGCATCCACCTCGAATCCAGGAACTCCTGATGAGGTCTCATGCGCAGTCTCCAGAGGCGAACGAGGTTGATGCAGGAGGACAACATGCCCAGAAGCGGCTTGATGGACCGCACCGTCACTGTCTGGCACGACGGCAAGCACTGTACCTTGCCTTGAATGGTTCTCACCTTCTCCTCCGAGGGCGACACCAAACAAGTCACCCCGTTGAGTCGTGCACCCAGCAATAGAGCATCCTGAGATGGCATCAACCAAGACTTTGGATAGTTTATGGAGCACCCCAACTCGGTCAGCAGACGTATGGTCTTCAACGTGTGCTCGCTTACCAGAGAATGCGAGAGTGAACGCACCAGCCAGTGGTCCAGGTAGGGGTATAAGTGGATGCCTTGCATATGAGGATGTGCCGCCACTGGGGCCAGGCACTTCGTAAACACCTTTGGGGCCGACTTCAGGCCGAAAAACGGAGCCTTGAACTGGTAGTGCTGAACTTGAAATACGAATCACAGAAACTTGCAGTGCTTCTTGTGAATGGGGATGTGGAAGCAGGCGTCCTCCAGGTCCAAGAATGTCAGAAAATCCCCTTGTTCCAGCTGACCGAACACGTGCTGCAACGTGACCATACAGAACCTTTGGGACTTTAGGTACTTGTTGAGACAACGTAGATCCAGAATCGGCTTCCAACCCCCTGTTTTCTTTCGAACTAGAAAGTATCTGGAATATACTCCAGAGCCCAGAAGCTGCTGGGATTGGGTTTCTATCGGCCCTTTCAGCAGCATGGCCTGCACCTCCTGCAGGAGCTGGGGCCCATGTAGTTCCTGTCACTGCATCGGAGGCATAAGAGGACACCTGCATTGGAACTTCAAGGTGTACCCCTGTCTGAGACCGTCCAGCACCCATCTGTCCGTGGTGATCTTTTCCCACGTGCGTAGGTGGGGGCCTGAAGCCACGGCAGGTTCAGGCCTGCTTGGGGTTAAGGGCTCCGTCCTGTGCACTGTGCCACTGCTGGCCTCTGCTGCCCTCAGTCTTGAATGGAAGAGCGTGGAGGCTGCCTGTATGGGGTACCATAACTCTTTAAAGATCTTCCTGCCTTGCCTCTTGAAGAGCGAAAGGACGACTAACTTCGCTGCTGAAAAGTTCCCAGGAAGTGTGCCGCCTCCGTGTCGGTCTTTATCGCCTGCAAAGATTCTGCGACCGCCTTTTAAAGAGGTTCTCCCTGTCCAGTGGCATATCCAGTACCTTTGTCTTCAACCACCCCGTTTCCATCTGGCGAAACCCTGTGTCTGCGATGTCTACCGGCACCGTGATGGCGTGATCTGAGACCACTTACCTTTCCTGAAACAGTTCTAGTGAAACGACCTTCTTGTCTTCGGGCAGAAGTCCAGGATAGGGACCAGCTTGTACCAGAGTTTCCAGTCATACCGGGATAAAATGGCTAGGGTGTTCACTGCCCCAAGGCAGCAGTGTAAATTATCCTCTTGACCATTGCATCCAGCTTCTTTCCCTCCTGGTCAGCCGAGCGTTTCCTAGCTGCAGCCGAGACCACCGGATCTGGCGAGGGCTCAGACCTTAGGCACGTGGGAGCTGAATTTGGCACCCTGTCCCACATGGTCGGAGCTGTACTCCATTCATTAGGGCTAGGCCTTCCTCCCAGATGTCGTCCAGGAAGAGAATAGACATGATTGTCTTTCTCCTCAATTTGCGTTGTTGGTACAGGAAACCCTCTTTCTTCGTCTCCACGGGAACCAACTAAAACAGTTCAGTGGCCCGTGACATAACCGAACGAAAGGATCCAACTTCGTCCGGTGGGGAGACTATGAGGCTTGTCTGTGTGCAGAGTTTCCCCCTCCCCATCAGTGACAATGAAATTGTCGTCCTTGTCAGTGCCGTAGCGTGGTAGCTGTGTCTGTGTCTGTGGATCCAGGGCTCCAGGAGAAGTGTTTTCGCAACAAGGCGGTGGAGTTGGATGATGCCGAGGACCAGCGCCCCTTTGGAATTCCTCTTCCGCAGAGGGGAGTTTAACCTAGGCGGCTCTGGAGCCTCCCATGGAGGTGTAGGCCCCAATGGAGGCATCCTTGCTGGATCTCGGTGACCAAAGTGTGTAGGGTAGATAGAATGTCCAGAGACACATCCCTAGGTCTAGGTGTGAACAAAGCCAGCAGAGTGGGATCTGGGCTGATGCTTCTGCAAAGGGGATGGAGGTCCTCCACCTCCAGATACTCCCCCTTTCGTGGTCTGAACAGCACCCATTGTGCGGATCATTCTCTCCCTCGTTGGTACTCTAGTAGATCTGCTCCGGTCTATCTGCAGCAGCCTGCTGGTCCACGTACCTGGGAGGTTCCACAGGTGGGACAGTTTCCCTCTCCCTCTCAGGAAGTTGTGGGTCGGAGTGGCCACCTGGTGTTTCCCTGGCCTCTTTGCCACTCCTCCACAACTCTATCTTGCCTTGGTGGCAAGGATAACCATGGAGCATATATTGCTACTAAGGACTTGCTCACCTGAGCAGCCATTTTGATACATTTTGTACTACCATGATCAAGAAGCATGATGGCACATAAGATGAAAACAGAAAGCCTTAAGAGAACTTTAAACCACAGAGTATCCAGAAGGCACATAATGGGCTTAGATAATGAAGAGTGTGTGGTGGTCCAGGGTCAGTTAGTCTGCTTCTGTGCCAAGACTGGTTTATAGTGATTTTTTCGAATGGCATTTTTTCAAATGCCATTATGTTGAAAACATTTTGCCGAAAAAAAGTCTAATTTTCTTTATTTATTTTTTTAAAATGGGGGGTTCCCCGCCAACCCCCTGTTTTTTAACCCTTTTTTTTTACTTACGAAACAACAAAAAAAATATAAACTAAAAAAAATAATACATTTGAAAAAAATTATTTCGGCATAATGTGTTTGACAGTTTGACATAATTGTATTTCGAAAAAATGTTTGATAAAATAACTGTATACCGCCAAGACTACCACTGTCTGTCATAGATGAGGGTGGTGCACACATTAAGCTCACATGAATTGGCTATACTGAATATCTGGGTCTTTTTATTTTATTGGCATTTCTACAGCACTCTAACCCCAGCATCTGCAAGCACTTGCGGTAAGAGCCATAGGTGTCATGGGAAATGATTGTTAATGCGACATGTTTGATAAAAGCTGTTGAAATGGTGAATTAGTCCAGACTCTGCTTTTTTGAGTGCCAGGAATAGCTTTATGTTGTCTGCAGGCACATTCAAGTAATAACTAATGGGAGTTTGCTTGTGTAGCATGGAATGGCTGGGTCCCTATCAATGGGTCTGGGTTGCACTGTATGGAATGTCAATGGGCAGAGGATGATTATTTCTTTATTTGATGGCGACTGAGTCTGAAGTAGCCCCATAAGAAAAAGAAAGTGACCCTTTTTCTGCCCACAGATTTACCTAACAAAAAGAGATTACAGGTGAGAGGCAGGGCCTAAGCCAACTAAGAAGCATATCTCCTGCCAGTGAGTGCCCTACAGGTCATAAGCTGCAGGACAATGTCATAGATAGGTCAACTGTTTAATGTTCAATTAGGAATGAACTAAGAGTAATCAGGATTTTAGCGAGGGGTTCGGTAGGTAGCTGGAACCCTCAACAATCACTCCTCATAAGTATGGTGACCCATACTTCAGTTTTGGTCCGCCTACAAATGTTTACTTCGACAATGATTTAGAATAGAATCTAAGAAAGAGGATGTGCAGTCAGTCTGATTCAAGCAATCAAAGAGTTGTACTCCGAAACTCATATTCAAGTGCGCCTGGATAGATTGGGAAACTTAACAGACCCCATACCAGCAGAGAGGGTTGTGAAGCAAGGATGCCCCCTTGGGGCAACTCTCTTTAATTTCTATATATCCGAAGTTGGCCTTGCTTTCGAGCGTGTTGTGTCATTTCCACCTATGGTGAATGGAATTCACATAAATCACATCCTGTATGCTGATGATATGGCGATTCTAGATCTTACACCCATTGGCCTATAAAGGAAATTGACCGCATTAAAAACCTTCATTGAAGATCTGGGGCTAGACATTAACGTAGCGAAATCTGAAATTCTGGTGTTAGAAAACAAAAGGGGTAGGCACCTGAAGAAAAATAGGTCAAGTTGGGTTTTGGGATCGAAGAAACTGAACAAAGTGCCATACACGCGATACCTAGGAACAACAGTGACCTCCAGTATAAATGACGAACCAATGAAGAAAAAACTACTAAGCAACTGCCAACAATTAACATCTCAAGGAAAATTACTAAAAATATGGAAAATTCTCTTAAATTCCGAAAAAGAAAATTTTACCTGAGTAAGGCGAGTCCGACACTAACCTACGGAGCCGAAAACATGTTTGGCTGTGATTCAAAGATCTGGGCAAGATGTGAGGGCTCCTTCTGGAAGCGAATTCTACAGATCCCCCAAGGCTGTCCTCCTGCCTGCATACTGTATGAAGTGGGTGTCTCTACTCTGAATGTAAGATTAATTTGGAACAAGCTAACAATATTCAGAAAGACCAATGAAGAAGCAGACTTGCCACCTTTTGAAATGCTGACTGAGCGGAAAGTGCAAAGAAAAACTGCCCTAACGGAATGGAGACTGCAAAGACATCTTTCTCCAGCTGGGCACCGATGAACAAACACTATGGATTAATCCCAATGCAGTTAAGAAAAAATTGCTGGAAATTGACTGAATCGAAACATGAAAACAAAAGAGCAAATCACTGTTGTATGAAAAATGCACCAGGCGAAGCAAAAAAGCTTAACACTCTCCCGAAATACATGATTATCTCACCATTTAAACTTCTATAGCGGCTTTATATGAAATTTCGATTAAATCTTTTCGAAACAAAGGAAATTCTAAGTCATAGACGATTGATCCAGTCCGGAAATACAAGCTGCAGATTCTGCTTAAAGGAGGATGAAAATTTAAAACATTTAGTCCTCTTTTGTCACGCCTTAAAAGATTTACGAGGAAAATTCCTGGGTAAAGAATTAGACAAATGCTTGACTTACAACAATGATGATTGGTGGAAGCAAATGCATAACAGCGAATGTAAATCACTAATGCTGGCACTCATGAGGTTCCTAGAACAGTTGCAAAAGATGTTGGAGTCGGTGTCTGTCGTCCATTAATGAAAGTGAACTTAAATAGCAGCAAATGAAATTTAGTGCTAATAATTGTGATCCCCTTTTTTTGTTCTATCTTTTTATATTTTATTTTTAAAGACTAATTGGAAACTTATGTATAGAATTAGTTTGTATAAACTATGTGAAATAAAAAATTAAAAAAATAGAATCTAGTTCCAGGTGCACCTCACTTAAGAAAACTACTCATGACGACCAAAACTGAACACAGCTGTAGAACACAGGGTATGTGATGCATTGTTAAAATCTAGTATTCTGCCAACCACTGGTGAGTATTGTCCAAACAGGTTGATACTATATATTGAAAGCATACCAGACATGGCAAGACACTTTCCTCAAAAGCGATTTGAACACTCCAATTTGCATAGAGTAAAGCCAACCAACATGCAGAAACTCAAACATGACTATGAAAGACTTGCTTAACTTTGCCAAGTTGTTACTGTTTGCAGGCTTAACTCACCTGTGTGGGATGGTGCTGCATGGCCAGGCCTCGCAGCAGCCTCAGTATAAATGGCAGAGCTGGACGAGAGAGGAACTTCTTCCAAATATCAGAATCCAAACTACAGAGAAAAATAAAGAAAATCACTAAGAGTGTGCAGTACCATGTATACAAGCCTCACCATCCACCCAGTTTGTGACTATGTATTCCATGCACCACACAGTGGGTCTACACAACACATAATATGCCTAGCATGCCGAGCACACTCTGAACACTGACATGCACACTACATTTACCACAAACCTGCTAAAAAGCATGACACATTTACCAACTGTACCCCTCTGTGCACACATGCAACATTGCACACCAGAACATGTTTCCCTCCGCCTGCCACAGACACCAGACCCCCCCCCCTCATGCTAGATATCAAATCTCAGCCCTGCTTCACTGCACACTATGTAGCAGCATCTACATTTAGCCTGATGATTTGAAAACACAGGGAATTGGTAGTGTTTGGCAGGTAGGCTTGTTAACTTGGCCAATAGTTTTCTGGAAAATCTTACTTCTTTGCATTGGGGATATGCTTTTTCATGTAATCCAGTGCATTCTGCGTGATTCCTTTCTGTAAAATGAGATCTTTTAACTGGTGTCCATTGCTGTTATTTTTGATTCCGGCTGCGATTTTACAGAAACAATCCAGAAACACTTTATCATCTGTGCTGTGCTCATCGTCGTACCTTAAATAACAAAAACAAACTAAAGTGAGACATCAGTACTGTACTCATTAACAGGCAGCATGCTTGGAAGGGTATGTACAATAAAAACTTGATGCAAGACAGAACTAGAGTGCATGTTCAAAGGGTTAACAGGTAAAATACAATGCAAATATTTCAATGAACAGCAGAAAATCTTTTTTGTATTTGAACTTTTGTCATCAGAGTATTATGAATGGAAAAACATGTTCAAGGATGCCCATATTTTTGAAATACCACCGTGTACAGTCTGTACTAGTTTTTCTAGTTCTGCAGCGACAAAGTCATAGCATTATTGGAGCCAAAAGTGATGGCCATACTACTAAGTTGAGCCCCATGACATCAGTTCCACCCATCTCATTTCACACCGAGTTGACCAGGAGCAATATTTGTCACAGTAACTAAGCAGCCATCTCACTGACTGAGTGGATGGTCGGATGGTTTATGCGAAATCCTTGGCAGGGATACTGCATCCATCAGAAAGGAAATAACAGAAGTTCAATAGACTGTTGGTATAATGGATACTTACCTCTCAGAGAGTGAAAACCTCCTAGAGAAATAAATGACAAGGGAGGATGGAAGAACGTGGGGGACCTGACCCAACAGCAGGAACCCTTGCACAGAATCCTCAAAGTCAGTATCACAGCCAGCCAGTGAATCCACAAATGAAAGATTGCCAAATGTATGCAAAGAGGCCCCAGTCCAGCCTTGACAAATACGCTCTGGTACCACTCTGCTGAGCTGAGGTTGCCAATTAACCCCAGATAGAAGCTCTAAGCCCGGAAAGCTCCATCTTTTGAACCAGCTTGTTAGATGTCCAAACACACAATCCAGTGAAAGAAAGCTTGCCTTATAATTGCTCTGCATCTCATTGCACTATAAAACAAACAAAAAGCTAGACCTCAAACTTGTGCTACCCAGTCCTGGCAACCCACAAATTACAGGCTTCTTTAGATTTAATCTGTGAAAATGTTCCTCCATCTTGGAAGGATATGTGGATGGAAAGAAAACTCCTTCCCTCTCTGATCCCCTACCAGCTGGCGTCAAGAGGATCAACTGTGCTACAGCCAGGGCATCTCATTAGGGACAGTGTGATCCAAATAGCTCTGATGATAAATATGAAAAGTTAACTTCATGGTGATTCAGGTTCTCTTAGTCCTGGCTCTCCCTCCTTCAAAACTGTTTGGGGAACGCCTGCACCCACAGGCGGCTGGAAAAGCCGGCTGCAAAAGATAGCTGTCACTTTAAGAAAATCGAAGGCGTAGGGCCTATGTCACTTGTGCATCCCTCTGCACGCCGGACCCACACCTTACCCCCTACCTCACCAACGTTCCACACCCAGTTCCCATGGTTCCACCAATGGCAGTATATTTTTGTATATGCTTACTATAGGTATACTATAAGCCATTGGATCATCCGAGCCGGGAGGCGATGCCGGCAGTCACCAAAGGCAGTACCATAAGGCTGCCGAGCCTTTCAGCAGCTCTCTGCTGCTCCCCGCAATACACCCAGTTGTTCGATTCATCAGGCCATGCGAGTAATCAAACGCTATATTCAAACTCAAAAGGCTGCCCTTCCCAACGGTAAGACACACATTAACATAAGGTCTGCAATCATCCCGGGAAACAGATATCCATGTAATGCTACCAAGGCCCCTGCCTATTGCATAAATATAATCAAAGCAAGTAATATCCTGTTACTGGACCCCACACCCTTCCTTCCACCTTAACTGCCTCTACAAGCTCCTGAGACGAGCGGCCCACATGGAACGCAACACCAACTCCCAGTATCTCCTTTCATGCCGTCCTCCTCTGCAGCGCAAACTGCACTCAATGCAACACAGTCTCCTCCACGCCCGCCCATCAACCTCGACACAGTGCATCGGGCCATAGATACACACGCTACATGCGCCCAGTGAACGGCCAAGCTCTCCCCACACTTACCCTATCGCTTTGAGAGCGCAACATCAATTTATGTAAAACATGTAAAATGTTCACCCACAAGTGCACTATCTCTCGCGCATCTGTGTCCCCTCTTCAAACCCACCCCAAAAGATGCACATTGCGGAGTACATCGCCACCAAACTTCATCACCATCACTACCAGGAACCTACCAACAGAAGCAAACAACCAACATCGCTAGTCAGCCACGCTTGCAACAAACAATACTTGAATGCATTTGCTTCACCCCACATTGTATTGCAGGTTCACGCGGCTGCCACTGCGTTACATAAAACTACGTCGGCCATTAATGCCACCACCTTTACTGACTATACAACTTCCGCCTGCTCTCTCGCCTACCCAGTAACCACTGTAACCAGGACCTCATGTCATAGCCAGGTATCAAATGTTAATCCTTACAATAATGCCGCTCCAAATGTCGATCACCACCATAGCCTTGTACCCATTGGTTACTCATGGCATAGCCTGGTACCCATTGTTGATTCATGCCATAGCCTTGTACCCATTGAAGATTCATGCCATAGCCTTGCATCCTATGCTGATTCCTGCAATAGCGCTGCACCAAATTGTTATCATAGCCTTGCACTGAGTGTTGAATCCTGCTTACCTGCACCCCCACCAAAGGCACTCCCACTGAACAAAACCAACGCCTCTGCTGATCAGCAACCTAACACTAATGCTACCCACATCAGAGTATCTCTTACAACCAACCGAGCGAGTAGCACGCCCAAAAGTACTCTTAACCTGGACCTAATCAATGCTCGCTCACTCACTCACTCCCTGCCCACGCCCTAGATATCCATGACCGAACGGTCAACGACCTAGATGCATTAGCTATCACAGAAACATGGCTACATGCAGCCTCAGGCCATGCACTAGCAATGACCATTCTCCATGACTACACCGTTTTTAGAAGTGATAAGACATATTGCCAGAGGCGGAGAGACTGCCTTCATAGCAAAAAAACATTTGCACATCAGGCTACTTAACACCTTGCTCAACGAACCCTGCGACATCCTCTCACTAAAATTAATGATCACCCCTGCCAACACTATTACTATCCACATAATCTAACAACCTGCCAGAGTCACCAACACCTTCGAAGAAAACCTCCTCCAGACACTTAAGTCACAACCTAAAGCTCTCTTCACAAGTAACCCTCCTAGGTGACTACAACCTCGGACTTAATGACTGTTAGGGAGAATTCTCTGTTTAGGCTGAATTTCCCTACCTAGTGAGTCCCCCAGCAGCTTTGCTGGATTTCTGGGGTTTAATTTTTTTCTCCTGCCAAGAGTGAGACTCTTTTACCCTCACTCTTGGACATGTTGAAGTGTGTTTTCTTGGTTAAACCTTGTGTTGAATGGGCTATGGGGTCTCTTACTCCATAGGGCCTCATGTATTTTTGTGATGTGGGTCACACAGCACCCTCTGTGCCGTGACCCAGGGGTGTCCTAGGGACTCCCCAACATAGACTCCATACCCTGGGACTGACTACTGTCTCCCAGGGCATGTAAAGTCACCAAAGACTTTGCTAGTCTTGAATCCTGAACAGAACCAGTACAAACCATCATATTGTGGACGTACTGGCTGGGGCAATTCGATTGCCCCAGGGTCTGTTAGTCGAGGGGGCACGTCTCCGTCCCCCCTGATCGAGTTTTGGCTGGTGGCAGTGGAAACTACTTTTTATATTCGACCGCGAATATTTCCCTATGGGATTTCCCATTGTTTTAGGCTAACACATTTAATTATTTATTTACGGTAGCCTTAAACATACCGCCGGTTTATATATTTATTTTTATAACTCCGGTTGGGACTTTTTGCCAAAACTTGATTCTAAAATGGCGTTGGTGTTCGCCTCTGTAACTCTGACCCAAAGTGGAGCCCTTTGTTCCACTTTTGGCGGGCTTCTCCACAGAAGCCCTCCAAAGTGGTGCCACTCTGTCTGGGGTACTTAGGAGGGGTGGAGGGGGATTTAGGCACCCTGGACTGAGTTACCTTGGTAACTCAAGTCGCACTCCGTCCTGATTGGCCCAAGTGGTGAGCCGCCCGGCTCACCACTTAGCATGGTTGAGTGACAGCTAGGCTGGGTGAATGGGGGTTTGCTGCATAAAAGCAGGGCTTTGGGGACTGGGACTTCAGAAGTCGCCACAGGACCAAGAATCCGACGAGGGAAGAGCTGAGCCGACCTGCTTCGACGACACCACCCGGTGGAGCCCTGCTGAACCGTCTCACCACTTTTTCCCGACGACCGAGGAGAACTCTTAACGGAGTGGCTCCTTCCCTTGACTGGTGGGGACAACCAGTTTTCGCCTTCTTTCCGTTCTTTGAGGTATCTCGTGGCCGCCTTGCCTGTGCCAAGCACCCCGGCAACCGGAATACCACACTTTACCCCCATACCGCGAAAGTCGGCACCAACCCTTTAACCGGAGGACTCCGCGGCTGGTTTCTTCCCGGGCAGTGCAACGACCCTCTTCTTCTGCTCTTCAGCGAGAACTTCTTCTCCCCTGACCGACGTCGAGCCCTGCTGCCACTGCCTGGAACAACTGCCACCGCTGGAGGATCCTTTCCGCTTAAGGTACTGTGTTCTGCCTGGCTTCCCTTGCTACCGACTGTACGGGGTAGATTTAGTCCCCGGCTTTCGAACCTGGGAGTGCCTGGGACACTTTGGCTAAACTTTCTGGGCCACTCTAACCTCTTTTTGACTCTTTGCAAGACTTTGAATCTCTAACTAACAGTGTGATCTTGGGCACATTTTCGCTCCGGCTACTCTAAGAGTGGGCCCTGCCTAGTGACTTTTGCTCACCTGTGACTTTATTCTTCTTTAAGCCTATTGCAAGTGCTCTGGACCTTAGAGTGGTGTGTCTAACCCATTTCTGCTTTTTCTCTCCCTTTCTTGGAAACTACTAGAGTGTCATCTAACGTTAAGCACTCACCTCTGTTTTAATTAAGTGGTGTTTACTTAGAGTTGTCTAGATAGGAGAAAGGATTGAATCTACTTTCATTATAACTGTGTTGAAGTGCTTTTACTATATTTTTGCTAGAGTGTTTTTAACTTATGTGTATTTTAAATAAATAACTATATACTTTTGAAACCAAGCTCTGGTCAGTGTTTGCTTGTGCTATTGTGTTTTGGTACATATTGTGTATACTTTACATACTGCCTAACTCTTCTTGAGAGAAGTCTGACTGCTCAGCCACAGCTACCAGGTAAATCTGGGTGGTACAGACTGCTACCAAAGGGGTTTACTGCTCTACCTGTAGTCTTAAATCTTTTGCAGTGTTCCCCAAGGGAACTGCACAGGTTTCTGCCTAACACTGGTGTACAGCGGTGGGATTTGTATTGAGTATACATTTTATTGTGCTTTAGATACCTTAGTGCAACTAACCACAAAGCTTAGCACTGAAAAAGTAAAACCTCTAACATGTCAGTTATAGAAAGCTATAGTCAAGAGTCCCTTGCAGCCAAAACTGCTGATTGTTTAAGAGTGCTCTGTAAACATAAGGATCTCCTGACTAAGGGCAAGAAAATGGAGCTGATTGAAAGATTGTTAGCTAACCAAAGTCTGGGTGATGGTTCAGAGGAACCTACCACTCCAGCAACTGTAGATGACAGTGTTGAAGTTAACATGGAGCAAAATGTTGATGTTTCTGAGGAAGAGTCAGAAGAGGAGGGTGAGGCTGTTGTAACTGTCCCCCCTAGGCCTCTGCCTGCTCTACCTGCTGTACCTACTGGGCCTTTACCAGGTCCCACATTTAGTCCTCAGTACTTTGAACTGGAGAAAATGAAACTAGAATTGGAGTATAAGAAACTTAATGCTCAAACTGACAAAGAACTAAGGCTAAGGGAAATGGAGCTCAAGTATGAGCTAGAAATGAAGAAATTATCTGTTGAGAATGCTTCTCTCTCTGGCTCCTCTAGAAGTTCCAGTCCTAAAAGACCCCGGATGCCTAAAGAATTGGTTGGTATGTATGAGCCTAAGTTGGATGTGTTGGATTGGTTGTCTCTGTTTGAATATAATCATGGGCTCCAGAACATCACAGGAAATGACTTACTCACCTGGTTGTTCTCTAGGCTTCCCCCTGTTGCAACTGATGTGGTAATGGAGATGGGGGAGGAGGATAGGAAGGACTATGAATGTGTGAAACTAGCTTTGATAGCTAGGTTTGGGAAGACCCCTTCCCAGTATCTTAAGAGGTTTAGGAGCCTCAAAAAGCATGATGGTACCCCTTGGGCTACCTGGGTGAGTGAATGTTTGAAAAACTTAGAGGGATGGATTAAGGGTTACAAGGTGAACACTTATGAGGGGATGAGAAATCTCTTTATGTTGGAGTCAATTTATGATGCCTGCTCTCCTGAGCTCAGACAGCACTTGGCTGATTCACAGGAATTGGATCCTAGGAAGCTAGCTAAGGCTGCTGACTTGTGGGTTGCCAACAGGGCCACTCACAAGGATTCTGGGGTAACTCAGAAGAAGGATGGGGAGAAACAGCCTAAAAAGGACCCCAAAGAGAATTCTAATACCTCCCATACCCAAGAGGGCCACAAACAACCAAATAACCAGGGTAAGCCCCAGGGTAAACCGAATCAGGCTAGTGTACCTTCTGGCCACAAGCCAGAAGGAGGTCAGAGCAAGCCACCCTTCCAGAGAGCATTTGGACAATGCTATGTCTGTCAGGGTACTGACCATATCAAAGGAGATCCCAAGTGCAAGGGTAAACCTGCAGGGATCAGCACAGTCTCCTTAGCCTTCACTCCTGAGGATGAAGTACAGATGGCTAGTGCCCACTTTGAACTCTTTGCTGAAGAACCCTTGGGTCTTCAAGCAACTGTAAACTTAGAGCCTATGGGTCTGGTTAGTCCCCAGAATAGGGTTGTGTATAACTCCCTACCTGTTAACTCTAAGGTGTATTATGTGGACAGTGTTCTTGTCAATGGCCAGGATACTCCTGCCAGGAGAGACACTGGGGCCAGCAGAACAGTAGTGGATGAAAGCTTCTTTCAACCTGAAGATGTGGCCAAAGCACCCAAAGGTCCCACTAGGATGTCTGGAGGCCCTGTCCAAATGGTTCCTATTCTACCAGCCCTCATTCAATGTAACAACATGACAGTAAGGATCCCTGTCAGTGTTCAGGCTGAGGTACCTGGGAAGGTCCTGTTAGGGAATGACCTAAGAACTCTAGGAGTAGTGTCACATACCCCCAGGCCTCCCAGTATGGAGAAGCAGAACTTAACCAAATTGGCTAGAAAGGCTACCTTGAAGGACCCTTCTAAGCCTGTGGGACCCTCTACTGAGAACCCCACTACAAGCCCTGGGTTTAGTAAGTTGACCTCTGACCCAGGCACCTTTCCGGATAGTATGCTAGGAACATGGGAGCCCCAACCAAGCTCCATCATTGTTCCCCTAGTCTCAGAGTCTCTGACTCCCCCTGCTTCTGAGGAAGAGGTGGATAGACCAACTAGGCCCCTATCTGGACCCGAGAGAACTGGTAATTCTCAGTGCTGGTGGAAAACCAGAAAAGAAAAGTCTAAGGCCAAAAACCTTCAGACTGTTGGACCTTCTACTGAAGACCCCAACTCAAATCCTAATATTAGGGGGGGAACTCCTAAAATAGGTAAGGGTAGATCTAAGAGGAAGGGGAAGCAGGTACATTGCCTAACCCCAACCCCTCCAACCAAGAGGCCTAAGACCCAACCTGCTCCCACAAGAGAGGTGGTGAGGAACCTTGGAGGCCCCTCTAGATCTAAGGGAATCCTTTATAAGGACCCCTTGAAAAAGCCTAACATAGGTTCAGAAGTTGTACCAACTTCTGAGGGACTGGTCAACCAGATCCCCTATAACAAAAAGACTGATGTTCCTCAAAGGGTCTGTAGGTCCGTTAGCTTACAAAAGAAAACCTTTGAGTTCACCATTGAGCACAGGTCAGGGTGTCACCATCAAAATGCTGATGGACTCTCTAGGATGTATATCATCGACTAGAGGTATGAGGTTCATCCAGGAGTGGATTAAATCCTCCTGTCCCTTAGTCTGGGGGGGGCGAGTGTTAGGGAGAATTCTCTGTTTAGGCTGAATTTCCCTACCTAGTGAGTCCCCCAGCAGCTTTGCTGGATTTCTGGGGTTTAATTTTTTTCTCCTGCCAAGAGTGAGACTCTTTTACCCTCACTCTTGGACATGTTGAAGTGTGTTTTCTTGGTTAAACCTTGTGTTGAATGGGCTATGGGGTCTCTTACTCCATAGGGCCTCATGTATTTTTGTGATGTGGGTCACACAGCACCCTCTGTGCCGTGACCCAGGGGTGTCCTAGGGACTCCCCAACATAGACTCCATACCCTGGGACTGACTACTGTCTCCCAGGGCATGTAAAGTCACCAAAGACTTTGCTAGTCTTGAATCCTGAACAGAACCAGTACAAACCATCATATTGTGGACGTACTGGCTGGGGCAATTCGATTGCCCCAGGGTCTGTTAGTCGAGGGGGCACGTCTCCGTCCCCCCTGATCGAGTTTTGGCTGGTGGCAGTGGAAACTACTTTTTATATTCGACCGCGAATATTTCCCTATGGGATTTCCCATTGTTTTAGGCTAACACATTTAATTATTTATTTACGGTAGCCTTAAACATACCGCCGGTTTATATATTTATTTTTATAACTCCGGTTGGGACTTTTTGCCAAAACTTGATTCTAAAATGGCGTTGGTGTTCGCCTCTGTAACTCTGACCCAAAGTGGAGCCCTTTGTTCCACTTTTGGCGGGCTTCTCCACAGAAGCCCTCCAAAGTGGTGCCACTCTGTCTGGGGTACTTAGGAGGGGTGGAGGGGGATTTAGGCACCCTGGACTGAGTTACCTTGGTAACTCAAGTCGCACTCCGTCCTGATTGGCCCAAGTGGTGAGCCGCCCGGCTCACCACTTAGCATGGTTGAGTGACAGCTAGGCTGGGTGAATGGGGGTTTGCTGCATAAAAGCAGGGCTTTGGGGACTGGGACTTCAGAAGTCGCCACAGGACCAAGAATCCGACGAGGGAAGAGCTGAGCCGACCTGCTTCGACGACACCACCCGGTGGAGCCCTGCTGAACCGTCTCACCACTTTTTCCCGACGACCGAGGAGAACTCTTAACGGAGTGGCTCCTTCCCTTGACTGGTGGGGACAACCAGTTTTCGCCTTCTTTCCGTTCTTTGAGGTATCTCGTGGCCGCCTTGCCTGTGCCAAGCACCCCGGCAACCGGAATACCACACTTTACCCCCATACCGCGAAAGTCGGCACCAACCCTTTAACCGGAGGACTCCGCGGCTGGTTTCTTCCCGGGCAGTGCAACGACCCTCTTCTTCTGCTCTTCAGCGAGAACTTCTTCTCCCCTGACCGACGTCGAGCCCTGCTGCCACTGCCTGGAACAACTGCCACCGCTGGAGGATCCTTTCCGCTTAAGGTACTGTGTTCTGCCTGGCTTCCCTTGCTACCGACTGTACGGGGTAGATTTAGTCCCCGGCTTTCGAACCTGGGAGTGCCTGGGACACTTTGGCTAAACTTTCTGAGCCACTCTAACCTCTTTTTGACTCTTTGCAAGACTTTGAATCTCTAACTAACAGTGTGATCTTGGGCACATTTTCGCTCCGGCTACTCTAAGAGTGGGCCCTGCCTAGTGACTTTTGCTCACCTGTGACTTTATTCTTCTTTAAGCCTATTGCAAGTGCTCTGGACCTTAGAGTGGTGTGTCTAACCCATTTCTGCTTTTTCTCTCCCTTTCTTGGAAACTACTAGAGTGTCATCTAACGTTAAGCACTCACCTCTGTTTTAATTAAGTGGTGTTTACTTAGAGTTGTCTAGATAGGAGAAAGGATTGAATCTACTTTCATTATAACTGTGTTGAAGTGCTTTTACTATATTTTTGCTAGAGTGTTTTTAACTTATGTGTATTTTAAATAAATAACTATATACTTTTGAAACCAAGCTCTGGTCAGTGTTTGCTTGTGCTATTGTGTTTTGGTACATATTGTGTATACTTTACATACTGCCTAACTCTTCTTGAGAGAAGTCTGACTGCTCAGCCACAGCTACCAGGTAAATCTGGGTGGTACAGACTGCTACCAAAGGGGTTTACTGCTCTACCTGTAGTCTTAAATCTTTTGCAGTGTTCCCCAAGGGAACTGCACAGGTTTCTGCCTAACAATGACCACACTGACCTTCCAGCGTCCTCTCTCGCCAACTCACTTCTCGCCTTAGGCTTCTGTCAATGAATCAATAACCCCACACATATCAAAGGACGAACGCTTGACTCGCTAGTCAACGTCAATTGCAACATCTCCATTCAGGATAACACGTCTTGCCCATGATCGGACCACCATATAATCACCTTCGCTATTCCTGTGGCAAAATCCACCAAACCCCCTACACCTCCATCCTTGCCCCACAGC